>NW_028141979.1:6169022-7473044 GCF_025532165.1 Camponotus vicinus | reverse complement strand
TAACTGCCGTTAAAACTACGGAAAATCATCAGCACGACACATTTTTACTAAGTGTCGTGCTGGTCAAGAACATTAAAAATTCATAAAAATTATTAATTTTTGAAATATCGACCTAAAACTGCATATATAGGCTGAACTATAGCAGAACTATCGGGAACTCTTGCTAAAAATAATAATATTCAACGCGTCTTAGTACTTTAGAGGGAGAGTGTCGTGCTGGATAATAATAAAAAATTGTTTAAAAAATATTAAACGGTCGGAACTCTGCGTAAAAACGTTTTCAAAGAATAGAGCTTTTATAGAACTGTCGAGAACTATCGTTAAAACTACGAAAAATCATCAGCACGACACATTTTTACTAAGTGTCGTGCTGGTCGAGGACATTAAAAATTCGTTAAAAATTATTAATTATTGAAATATCGGTCTGAAATTTGCCTATATAGGCTGAACTATAGCAGAACTATCGAGAACTGTTATTAGAAATAATAATTTTCAACGCGGTTTAGTACTTTAGAGGGAGAATGTCGTGCTGGGCGAGAATTTTAAAAATTGTTTAAAAATTATTAATTTTTGAAATATCGATCTGAAATTGCATATATAGGCTGAACTTGAACAGAACTATCGGGAACTCTTGCTAAAAATAATAATATTCAACGCGTTTTGGTACTTTAGAGGAAAGAGTGTCGTGCTAGATTCGCGAAGTTAGCACGACATTTTTTCGATTTCGATTTTTTAATATAAGGAATGCGGAACTCTTTTTAATTTTTATCAGGAACTATAGAACTATGAAAAGTGCTATTAGAACTCTTAGTATTTTTTTATAATTCGTAGATTGTCGTGCCAGCTTCACAGACACATGCGTTTTTCTCTAATTGCGATAATATGAAAAGAAACAAAGGTGCGAGAAGAAACTAAGATGCTTGTTTATTACAAGATACATTGCCAGTTTGGCGCGATCGGAAGATAAATTATCGTAGCGACAAATACGCGCGACTTAGTGCATACGGTTAATCAAGATTCGCGGATGTCTTTGGAGGAACGGAACTTGAGAAACGGACGAGAGTTTGTCAACGAAACTCCTTCGCAGGTACGACGGCAGGAGGAGGGAGGCTAAAACACGTTAGTAAATCCACGGACAAACTGTTACCATTTCCAGATTTCCTCCGGGCGGAGAGAACATCGCGAGAGGCCTCTAATTACTCCGAGGATTAAGCGAGACGCTCGCGCGATCGTCTCCGACGAGTAAGAAATTTACAACGTCGGTACTCGCGAATCCCCCGCAAATCTCGCAATTAAAGCCGCTACTTGGCAGACTGCGCTTCAAGCATTCATAAGTCTTGCAATTTACAAGATCAACTTGGAGCAAACAATCTCCATATCGCACTCGAGATCTAAATTGTATCTAGTTACGAAACGTAGCGACGTCGATAAACAGGTGATTATGTTGCATCAACAAAAAATACAAAATGCCAAAAATAAAAAATTTTTCCTCTCTAAAATTATAATAATATATAATTATTAGTATATAATTATTAATAATATTAATTACACACACACACATATATATATATAATTTTCCTATATATAATATACATTAATATATTATATAATTACTATTAATATAATTATTAACATACATATATTATTAATCATAAATTTCCTTATTTATTTAACGTATGTATTAATATTTACATTTTAATTATTTGCATTAATTATTAAAAATATATATTTATTTAATACATTTATAAATTAATATTATTATCAATATATTTATTTAATATATTTATAAATTAATATTAATATAAATATATTTATTTAATATATTTATAAATTAATATAATTATATAAATACATTTATTTAATAAATTTTACTAGTTCGTACAATATTCGTCCGTATCATTAGCTAATATTGACAAAAGGCGAATAATGCTTTACTAAGTGTAATTGTTTACTCAAAGTCGCTCGTTATCGAACTTGCGTGAAAAACACTAATGAATTCTAAACTCGGCGACTCTCTTGCGTCTGTCGGCGCGTTTTGCGAGGCGCAATGCGCATCCTGACGCATGCGGTATGAAAATCGTCCTCCCTGCGCGAGGACGTGAGCGAATTGTTAAGATCTCGGGGAAAAAGAATCTGGCGCCGACGCAGCTCTTGTAGAAATTGCGCCGTTCGATGGCCTACGTTTATAGCAATTGAGTGAGACTCCAGAGACATATTTGACGAACGGCTTTTAATACCTCGTTTCGAAATATCCGAGAGCCATTCTCCGAGCACAAGAGTAAAAATATCGCATCCCCCGTGGGATTAAGGGAACCGTGTAACGTTCTCGTTCGTGTTTCCGTTCGATGGTTTTGCGCCCATTTGTCCCCCCCTTGGATTTATATAATTCATACCTCGATATATATCATTCATTCGCGTGTACAATTAACAGATGGATTAAATGTAATTCTACCGAAATCGTACAATCTACAGCTAAAAATGTGAAAAGGGATGTTACGATAAATTCATTCGATACATAAAAAATTATTTAATTAAAGCGCAATAATTAAATGTATTAATTTTAATTAATTTTAAGTAAGAATTATTACAAACAGAAATTCTTATTTCGATAATACTCAAAGTTCTCAAACTTGAAATGATTCTATATATACTTTAAATATACTATTTTTTTATATCATTTAAAATATTTTACGTATTAAGAGAAGTAATCAAGGAAAATGAAAAAAACAAGTATGTAAAATTTATTTTGAAAATAATTATTGTTTATTCATTGCTAATTTTCAAAAACAGCTAACTTAATAAAACGAAAACAAAAACAGATATTAATAATAATAACAAGAATGATAAATTCATGAAAATAATATTGAATACAATTTTAATATTTATGAAAGTTAATTTAATTAATATTATCTCTCAGTATATATTGAGAGAAACAATTGTCATTTTGTGCAGCAGTCTTTAACAGCACGCGAATTTCGATACATTTTTCATGAAATCAAGCAAACATTTCAGATAGAATTTTAATCGACGAATACATCATCGCATGTTAATTAAACTGCGAATAAATCATCACACGTTAATTGAATTTATTACCATTATATATTCTACGCACTCTAAACGCGAACCAACGATTCGCCCGATTGCGAGTTACATGCGGGGGTGTCCGTCGTATAACGTATTCCAGGCACGAGAGACGCACACAAGCACGATGCGATCGCGATGAATCTACGGAAGGCGCAAAATCGATTCCATCGGCGTTCTAAATCCCATCGCGCGATCCTAAATCTGTCCGCGACGACGACGACGACGACGTTCCGGTCGGCTCGCATTTGGCTCACCCCCTCCCCCCCCCGGATCCCTCGAAAGCCACCTGGTGGGCCGCTACCTCGCGTGACAGATCGATCATATTAGGCCGCTAGCCATCGTAGGCGAACAATGAGCGATCGGGCGTTAATGCCGCGATTTGCAGTCGAGGATCTGCACCGGAGGAAGGCCGGAGGACGCCGCCGTCGCCCGATGGAATATCAAACAGACCGCTGTCTGCATACGGCTTACGCCGTCATTCGAAAGCTCTCTCTCTCTCTTTTCTTCTTGTCGGTTATACTAGTGACTCTCGAGGCCACCGACGTCCGTACCATTTTCTCTTTGCTCGATTCTGTCGCCGCGCAAAAGTTATCAAGCGCCTGTTTAAAGTTTGACAAATATTCCTCCGAGAAACTTTGGACCCCATTCAACAATCTCTCTTAAGATACTGAATGCGTACAATTTTTTAAAATTTTGATTACCGCAATTTTAGGAGTAAGATTCTATTCGGGATGTCTATTCAAGTCTTGTAAAAAAATCCTCTGAAAATTCCCTGAGCTTTCAGGCGTCTTTGTTCGAGTTTCAGATGAAGAGAATATTTTAAAGACTTTTTGGTGCAATTTTTAAGATGTTTTATTGTATGCATTTCTATGCTTTTTCTTATGCAAAGGAAAAACAGAAAGCCGCTTAAATTTCGAGTATTAGACTTGCAAATGTATTTACTAAAATAAAATTCAATAGCTTTCGTAAGATAAGTATTTTCACTTGCATAACATTTTCATTTTTTTTATCAATTTGTTAAAGGACATTGAATTATAATATATTTTATATAAACTTGTAATATATTTTATATAAACATATAATTCACAACTTGACTTATCAGCAGATTGTCGACTACTTACATTATATAAAAGCAAAATGATCAAAGAAAGAATTTATTCAAAAATGAGTCTCGATAAAATTCTGTGGATATTCCCAGTCTTATAATTTTCAAAAATTTTTAATTCTAGAAAATTCTAGAAAAAAATTATAATTTTTAAGTTCTCAAGTTTCAAAAATTTTTAATTCTATAAAGTTCTTAATACTAAAAAAATTCTTAATATATATTTTATTTTATATATATTTTAATATTTTTTTTAATTATATATATTTATATTTTAATAATTTTTTTTATTAATTTAATTTTAACTTAATTTTCAAAAAAATTGTTATAATTTTCAAGTTTTCCATATTTTTCTAGGAAGTAGACACCTTGTCTATATTATTAAAATTTTATCGTCCTCCCTCCCTCTTCCTCTTACTATCACAGAAATAATATAAGCTTGATTAAGAGCGCGCTCATGTAACGCCTGCCGCGTGTGCGGAATATCGTGGTCGATTTAATGAATTCCTTGTACGGACGATAATCATAGCAATTAGATAAGCGCGTGCACGATCGGACTTTTGGAGTGAGAGAATCTCGCCGTCGGTGGTCGCGACGCGGACAAATCCTCGTTAGATCCTTAAACCGGAAAGCTCGACCGGACATTACTCATTGGACGACGACGAACTCTGGCCGTAAAAGACGCGAGCCACCAACATCGAGCCCCGTGATAAACTGTAAGCCGACGTTGTCACGTTCCGTTCCCGAGAAAAATAGAGAAAAGTCGCCGGGAGACTGCAATTCCGTGAACATAAATCGAATGGCGTTAATCCTTAAAGCGGTACGAAACTTGGAAATGTTCAGGTTTAACAGACTCCTTCGACAACTTTTTCAAACATTACACGTTTACGATAAAAACGAGCCACAGTCGCAACAAGAGTTGATTCTCCGATAATTATTATTATATTGTTTGTAAAAGAAAAAGAGAAAATTTACTTTAGATTACACAACTAATTAAAAAAAAAAAAATCTCATTTCCCACGACAATTTACTTCCATTTCAATATTCAATTTTAAATTTTTAATATTATTTTTATTATAATAATATTTTAATATTATTATAATAAAAATATTATTATAATAAATTAATTATAATAAATTAATATTATTATAAAAATATTAAATTAATATATATAATAAAAATAATATTAAATTATAATAAAATTAATAATATTATAATTTATTATAATATTATTAATTTTATTACAATTTAATATTGTTTATTATATATATTAATTTAATATTTTTATTGTAATATTATTATTATTTTTAATATTATGATATTATTTATTGTTCCCTTTTATTGTTTCCTTTTTTTCCATGAACTTTCTTCTTCCTGATTTAACAATGTGCATTTATCTGATTTTTTAAATATTCTAATATTCATTAGAACATGTAATACGAGTCGTTAGAGTTCATGGACAACGCGATATAAAGAAGGGAAAGCCATTTTCATTAGACGGAACGATATTGTTGGAATGAAGATATAACGCTCGGCTTCGCGCCCACCTGCTGGTCGAGATTATTAGCAGAGAGATAATTGAGTTTGTAAAGAAGGAAACGCGAGAGAAAAATCAGCACAATCTTTGTGTGCAAAAGGTCCGTTCTGAATTTATAATCTACGATTGAACACGATAAACGTAGCGCGTATAATAAGTATAATGGATAAAATAACAGAACAATTAGGTAATAATAATAATGTCAGGTAACATCCAGGAACGTCGGAATTTCGCACGGAGTTTTAATTCAGCGATTAGTATCTCATTATCTAAGGACTCACGAATCGCTAAACATTGGTAAACACCGTGGCATTTAATTAAATGCACCTTTTCACGTTATTAAAACCGTGTTTATCTTTCCAACGCGAGCCACGTTAAAAACTGCAGTTTCAAGTACACATTTCAAAGAAACTTTCGACTAATGGAACTCGACTATTTAAAATCCAATTTAATTAAAATCTTTTTTACGTTTTTCATAAGCTTCGAGCACCGCATATGTTGTATTCAACGCGAAATTATGTCATATGCGTCGATCGCGAAACCAATAATAAACGATTCAACAAGGACACTCGCGGGTGTCTTCTTCGTTCTTTCTTCTGGCTGGCTGCCGTTGATTGAATATTTATTTGCTTATGAACAGTATGTGCTTCTTATTCGCACGTACACATCGATACACCAAGACACGAATTGCCTTGACGATTGCCTAACATCGCTCTTGGTGTAAACACGTTATACTTATATACATTGCTATAGACACGTGTATGACCCTAAACAATCAAAGACAATCCAAAAATAAATCGATCCGGACAAACCGCGGCCAAATTTTTGGTACAAGCGTCTTATAACGAGCAATACTAAAAATTAAATAAAATAAATAATTCTAAAATTAAATTAAATAATTCTAAAATTAAATAATTAAATTAAATAATTTAAATTAAATTAAATAAATTAAATAATTCTAAAATTATATGCTAAAAATTTTACGTGGAAAATATGTACTATAAGTCATATCCTTTTTTCTTGTAAAAACTAATTTGTGATAATATTGAGTACTAAACGTAAAATTATTATTGCTGCGTTATTGGAATAGTTTTTTTTACGATGCTACAAAAACGCAATCTAAAGTTTTACGTCCTATTAATATCTGCTTTTTATACGAATCACGTAACTGTTTGAGATACGTACATTTTTTTCTAAATTTATTAGTGAACGATCTAAAGAGAATGTTTTGAAAAAATGGAAAATTCATGAAAATCCCTTAGATTTATATATTAAACATGAAAATTGAAAATTGCTGTCGATACCATCGCTTGTTTCCCATTTTGATTCCAGAAATCAATTCTATAACGGAGCAATATAGTAAATAACAAGCAGAGTATAAAATCTCAGTCTCCGGAAGATTGCGATTGTCCAATTTACTTGCAATCGGATAAAATGGATATAGCTGCCGATAAAGCGACCGATATACCGGCGATATAATATACGAAGCTTCAGATATTATATCTTAGAACGAAACCGCGGAGCCAAATGGGCGAAGCCGCAGGAAGGAAAACCGTCACATCAAATTCTCTCAGAAGACCTGTGTGTCGCTGTGCGTGCATTAGTGTGTGTGTAAGTATGTGTGTGTATTAGTGCAAAACGAGGCAAGCAAACGTAAAGCGGAAAGTTCAGAGCAAACCAAGTTTGCGCGAGAGAGTATTCGAAAAGATGCAAAGTACGTTTCCTTTCCTCTATTGGCGCTCGATTATCTTGAAAAAAAAAAAGTCTTACCTTAAGTTCTTATCTCAAGAGAGAAAAAGGAAAAGGAAAATCGTACAGGCTGCTGCATCATACATAAACTATGTGACGAATTTTCATGACACTAGGAAAGTGGTTTCTTCGTAAAATTATTGAGTTAATATTTTAAAGCGAATCTACTTTGGCGAAAATTTTAACGTCAAGCTTGATTAAAGATACTTTGCATTACAGATTAAAAAATGTAGCAGACGCTAATTTAAACAAAAATATCGTTGATAAAAAAAACTAGTATCGCTCAATATTTCAAATATTAATCTTCCCTTTTGATCCTCTAATGAAATATCTAATGAAATAACTAATGAAATGTTGAGTGAGGTATCTAATGAAATGTTTAAAAACTAATTAAACCTGTGATTTAAAATTTTAATTAAATTCAAGATAGAGTCATATCTGTGGCTCTTTAAATTGGAAATAAAAAAAAGAAAAAAAAACTAAATTTAAGTTTTCGAGGGAAAATCCAGCGAAAGATAAAGGCTTTTGCTAACGTTAAAAAATTATTGTACTCGTACGCTATTATGATAATATGAGAATAAATTGCGAAAGTTGGTTGAATTTAACAGAGCAGTATAATGAATAATAGAAGGTAACGTGCCACCAAAGTGGGACGTTGTCGCGAATGTAACAAAAGGACGCCAATAATGAATCGGTGGATTGTCAGTAAAGGATCTCCCGGAAGCCTCCTCTCTCTTTCGAACGCGCTTAATGAGGATTGAATTCATTACCTGACAGCGGCTAGTATCAATTAATGAAAGAAAAGCTCCGCAGGCCATTTTTTTGCAGGCAGGCTGTCGACTCGAGAAAATGATCTCTCGCTTTGTTTCAGTAGACAGTCATAATTGAAGGCGGAAAATTTCAAACGCGCCTGTATCAGAAAGCTGTTCTTTTTTTCATTAACATTGGAAAAACGCTTGTCTCCGAGCTTTTAATTGTTTGCGAGCATCGTTGACATAAAATGCCACACGTTTATGACGCATAACCATACCATATTCTTGAGTAATTCTACGTGTCCACGAAATTCAGGAAAGCAACGGTATTCCCTCGGTAGCAATAAATTCGGCAACGATATCCTGCATAAATATTGCAACTGCTCTGGAGGGACACTTGGACTTACTTAACGATAAATGCATTCCATTGCAGATGCAAAATATGGCAGCATCCTGACGAAGCGAATATCGAAAAGCGTAGACTTTTGAGTCATCGTGTGATAAAAATAAGGAGGGGAAAAAATTTAAAAAAAGTGAAGGGAAAACCTACAAAAAAGATTATCGGTTATTTATTTCTCATCGCAAGGAACAGATCGATTCTCGTAATAATTTACTACACGTTATTCACGAAGCGCGTATTGCGCTCATTTGCAATAACATAATCTATTATGCGTCAATTTTCATTCACCGTAAACAAGCGGTAACAAACGTAACGTTATTTTAATATACGCAAGATACAAGTATCTAAAAATATAGTAGCTGAAAATAGGTCGCCGCATTTATTAGCATCAACAAAAATTAGAGAAGTCATATTTTCTTCAGAAAGGAGATATGTGTGCGTGCGTAATATTACAACTTTTTCCAATTTTTCAAATAGTATATCTTTGTAGTTCAGCTACTGGAAATTTAAAGTTTGCAAAAGTCTATTTAAAATTAATTAAGGTAATTGTTTCTATTTCATTTCGTTTTTTCTAAAGTTTAATTCGCTAAAAGTCCTTATTTTATTCAACATTTGATAATCATTGATATTTTCGTTTCATAGAAAAAAATGGATTTCAAAACAGCCAAAAAAATTTTTGCACAGTACAAGAATAATAGTTTCGAGACAACATGTGTATATAATACACATTTTCTTATACAGTAAAATTAACACACAGCAAGTTAAAAAGTTATGAAATATAGCAAAATATTTCCTTATAATGTTTTTAATTTGTTATGAACAATAATTACGCGAAATTGCAACTATTTTAAAAAACTAAAAGATAAAAAAGATAATAATGAAAATAAACGCACAAAATTGCAAAATTAGAAAAAAAAGTAGAACTTTTTATGTCAGTTATTTCTACTATATTATGTAAGTTATATATTATGGATTGTATAGATATAGATATATTATTACAATTAATGTGCAAAATAATAATAAGTAATTATTATTTTCAAAATAATAATTTATTCTTGTGTTAAATTAAATCCTATTTGAAATATTTAGTTAATTTTGCGAATCAAAAATATTTTAAATATTTTAAATATATATTTCACTAAAAATTTCAAATAATCAAAGTAATTATTTCTCTCATTACATAGGCAATAAAATATTTTGATACTATTTCTGCAAATTTGTGTTCTCATTCTATTTTTCATGATTTACAATTTTCTGTTTTTATTTTATTTATAATTTCTATTAAATTAGACTTTTATTTAAATTTATATTAAATTAGACTTTTATTTAAATTTATATTAAATTAGACTTTTATTTAAATTTATATTAAATAAATAAATAAAATAAACAATAATTTAATAAATTACTTTTGAAATAAATGTAAACCTGTGTTCTGACTTTTTATCTCTAGTTATTTTTCGTACTGTAATATTTGAAATCATCACAAATACATAATGCAAGTGTCTGAAAATTTCTCATCTCTCAAGTATTACATATTTTTAAAAGGAACTTCTGATATTTTTTTTAAATTCTCATTTCAATAATTTTAATTATTGCACTTTAAATAAATATTTCTTATAAATTTGTACTCATCATCCATATAAAAAAATGGATTTTTAAATATTTTATTTAAAACTATTTAAATAGTTATTCTCAATAGTCTCCATAGTACATTTTTTAAAGAAATACTCATTAATAGAAAAATGCCTAACCTAACCTAATCGAAGAAGGTATACATATAATTATCGTAAAGTGATAATGAGTAGATTATGCCACTTTTAGGATAACACCACATTAGATAAACCGCATTACTCGGAATTCGTGTTGATAAGAAACAACAATAGTATTCATTTTTAGTTTGTATTTCGATTATTTTAACAATAAAATTCAGCGCTCTATTTAATTTTACGTTCTACTTATACTAATTATTATAAAAACTATAATTTTTGGATATAGTATTATTTTTAGTCCAAAAGACAGATATAATTTATAATTATTTATATTATTATTATATAATATTTATATATAAATTTATATAAATTAAATTTACATGTAAATATTAAATAATAATAACGTAAATAATTATAAATTACATTTACTTTATATTTTTAATTTATATATAAATGTTATAAATGTTTATAATTACTATTATATAATTTGTTTATAAATACATCTCAGATCAATTAAAGATTCTTTATGGAAAAGTCGCAAAATTAATATGAAAAATGGAGATATTATTTTCTATCGAATTTCTCGAACGAAATACAACATATACACCCAGTTTAGTTTTACTCAGCAAAAATTAAGAGAGTTATTCGATATTATTGAAACCCCGGAACATTTTTCAAATTACATTTATCGCGCTGCGAGAAAATAAATCTACGAGCAGAGATTGGCTGGATAGACTTCTCTCATTCTGCAAAAGTCTATTGTGCTTCAATTTATCCGCGTTCAAGGCCGATCTTCTCCGCGCATCGCCATCGATCACGACGACGCAATGCAATTATCGTGTCGTCGCATTTTTCGCGTCCTTCCAACCAACAGCCCGACAAGGATCCCCGTCGTCCTTTGACGTACGAGGGTGTACGAAGCATTTTCCGCCGGGTGGAAACTATTTTTAGATCACCGGAGAGCTCTCCATTTGGCTCGACAGCACTTCCAACGCGGAGAGAGGAAGCTAAGGGAAGCGGTAAGTAACTGGAATGTACGCGGCCATCCCGTATAAATCCCGCGAGTGTAATCCTGTAGCGGTAGTCCATTATAGGGTGGAACAAACCGTGAACCCCGGGATAACCGAGGGAATTCTAAGGAAACACTTTCGAGGACGAAGACGCGGTCCGATTGCATAAAGAGTGATGTAAAATTTAAATAATCCGCGAATGAATAATTGAAAAAAAAACGGATGAAGCGCGCTCTCTTTGAGCCAGAATAACACGGCCGTATCATTTGTTCGCTGCAAATCTCCCATCCCTCTCATATAAACGCTCCGAAGCGATGTATTCTCCTCTGTGAAGCAAAACTAATCTAATGTAGACTGCGCAAAAATAAAATTTTTTTTCCATTTATTATATAAATATAAATTATTGTTTGAAGTTTGAGGACAAGAGGGATGAATCTTATCATTGGAAAAAAATATTGTCCCTTCAAATATGCGTTGCATGTAATTTTTAGGTAGAAAATCCAGGGAAGAGTTGATGACGTTAAATGTGGTGAAAGACTTACCTTACGTTTATTTCCGCCTTTTATTTTTTCGGTTTCTCACGCGTCTCTCCTTCGAAAACTTCGTTTTCCCGACTTTTCAACGATGTAGTGATCTAGAACAGAGGCCAATAACAGATAAAAGATTAGATTAGATTAGATTAGAAGCGTTGCAGGAGCATGTTACATATCGCAATCTTTACATATGTACAGTAGTTGAACAGAAAGATGTGTCTCGCGTACATAAGTTTTGATAACGCGAAGCTGTAGTCGAGTAGATTTGTGATTTATCAGTTAAATCTCAGATCTGATTCTTCTGCAGCGAGTTTTTCTATTTAAATACACAATAAATATATAAAAACGCGATGCAGTAAAAAAGGATTTTCAAATCATTATAAATAAAAATATCAAAATCT
Source organism: Camponotus vicinus (assembly GCF_025532165.1). Lineage (NCBI taxonomy): Eukaryota > Metazoa > Arthropoda > Insecta > Hymenoptera > Formicidae > Camponotus > Camponotus vicinus. The sequence goes on along the minus strand of NW_028141979.1, from coordinate 7,460,767 downwards.
CTATATATTTTAAATAAATGGTTTATATATAACTATAGATTACGATTTTGATATCTTCTGAAAGGTAAATAGATAAATAAGCGAACAGAGAGATATTTTAGAGTGAACAAGATTTCAAGAGAGACCATTGTCTCTATAAAATATTTAATACTTTAAACAGCAATCTTTATATTTTTTATTGGAACTTTTTAATGGGTCGGAATATGATCATCTAAAAATATGCATTAAAAAGTTTGATTTACTTTGATACTTTTTTATTTCTTTTATTTTTTTCATAAAATCAGTAGTTTTCGAAAAAAAAAAATACATTATCGTGCATGACACGATGCTAAATAGCATAGGTTTCGAATTACGAGAAGTTAAATTTTTAAATAAAAATAAAATTAGAGTAAATGTTGGGAAAATTGAAACAAAAACAAAATTATAATAAAAACTAAAAACCTAACTTTTATCCCCATTTTTGGAGGAATGTAATTCCACAGGGTGGGATGCAGGAGTGTATGTTTATATGAAAAACCCCCCTTAATTTTCGACAAAGAATCATCTCCTAAAATTTTTCGCACTTATTAAGAAACACCCTGTATCTGTGAAATGTATGGGATTTTTAAAATAACATTATTTAACATAAAAGTATTTTAAAAATAACATAATTTAACGAATAACATAATTTAATGAAAGTTGAATAAAAGAACAAGATTAAAAACACAGATAAAAGAATAAGATAAAAAACACAGATAAATGTATATTAAAATGACATTTCAAAATCACAAAGTATGATGATTAATTAGTGTCTCTCTCTTAAATATCTCGATAACGTGGGATTCTTTTTTTTTCTTAGCAACGGTCAATTTTGAAGGAATTTTGGGAAAATTTCATCGACAGAGGCCGGCTTTAAAATGCGACACGCAAGAGAACTAATGCGCACAGATTTGTAGAACGTCGTCACGTAGTCTTCCGCATTCGAGTGCGCGGCGAAACAAGTTAATTAAGGGGACCACCCGCGGTAGCATCCTCGTTCTCTATCCTCAACGAGATTGGAAACGTGCCAAGTCCGGCACTTTCTCTCTTTCTCTCTTTCTCGAGGGTCGATTTGCCGCCTCGCCCATATCGCCCGCAAGTGATTCAACGTCGAGTCGACGGCTCCTGTTCTCGCAGCGATTTTTCCTTCTCTTTCTGTCGTAGAGAAGTCACAAATAACATCTTCGTTTGATCGCGGTTGATTAATTCATAAGATAAATGGAGAGAAAACGACCCGGCATTTTATTAGATATCTCGGAATGAGAGGAACAGAGAGGGAAGAGAGATGTTTTACATAATTGTAAGAGAAACAAAACCCCAGCATCTCTGAAATTTCTTTTTCATCAGAATGTCTAGCAGACTCGGAAAAAAAATTCCCTGACTTCTCCACATTTTCCAGAGCCAAGAATTATTTTTTCTTGACCGACTTTTCAGTATTACTTGTTTCCAAATGCAACATCACTACATTATAAGTCTATTAAATGATTGTCAATTCAATCAAAAGTCTGAATTATTTTTATCGAGAAACAAATAGACTTTAAATAAGGCCCATTACTCAATATTAAAAGAAGTCTTTATTTTATTTGCTGGTAAAGTGAAAATATAAATTATTATTTTATATAAATATAAAATATAAATTAGATAGATAAATCGATTTTTAACAAAAACATAAAATTAGCGCACTATGAGCAAAGATGAAGTTTACACTTATTTAAAAAAAATGTTGAATGATATGAAAAAATCTAGAAAAATTGTAAAAATTATATAAAATCCCTGACTTTTCTCTGACATTTCCAGAGTGAATTTATTCCCTGACAAATCCCCTTTCCCGGTTTTCCAGATTTTCCTGACCACTAGATAGACCTTGTCCATGTTATCTTTACCTCCACCTCTATTTCTATCTTTCATGTGCGATTTAAAGTTTGGTTTGAACTTTATGTGAGATATAGTCTTTCTCGCGTTAACTTCGTCTAAATTGTCCAATTACATAACGGGAGGATCCCGGTGAAGCAACGCGATGGCATCTCCGTTTAGTATCCGTGATAGAACTTGATGCCATATTTTACGAGCTCGTAAAGCGAACGATTAAGACCGCGGGTCATCGATGTGCTACCGCGTCCCGTCGTAAAATTGCTGCAAATTAAACATTTCACGGAGCTTGCCATCACGTCACGTTGTCATCTAAATCGAATGATGTCGCGAAATCGCCGAATCTTGCCAGACATCGACGTAAACCGGAAGTCTCACTTCTCTGGAGACTTTAGGAGGGATTCGGTCTCCCCGTCGACATTAAAATTCTCTCGAAAATTGGAACCAGCGATGACGAAACTCGTCGAAGCGACGACTGCGAAACTCGGCTCTCATTATAATGCCTGGGCTAGATTAGCGCGGCAAAGTTCATTAAGTTTGCGGGCCGTGTAGGATCCGGGACGATAAATATTTACGTAGCACTGAAGGGGAAATGTGGGTTACGTTTGCATATCGCGCCCGCGGAAAGGACACTGCGAGCCGTCCCGTCGCGAATGCTATGGATCGAGAACGACGAGGATACCGCGATAAGGGACTCCACTTCCTTCAAGAGTTACGCATTTAGTTGGCCGCTTTTATCGCTCGCTCTCGGCCATCGACTCGCGTTAACCCACGTTACAAATGTCACGTTTGCTCTGTGCACACGATTATTAATCGATTGCGCAAACGATATTCTTTCCTTTCTCTTGCGTAAATATCTTTCCACCGAAAACACCTTTTTCCTAAAAAAAAAAAATTTATTATTTTATTATTATTATTTATTATTTCTCCTTTTATTATTTCTCGTTGTATTTTCGCTGTCAAGATCGACAGGGTAAATCGAGCATCGATTATTAAATTGATACGAGGTACACGAACTCTAAGAAATGATCGATGACGACATAATTATTAATCATCCCGTACTTATCTCTCACGAGTGATATCTCTTGGAAATCGTACGAGGAAGCGAATGTGCAATCGCCGATTGAGATACGAGGAAAAGCTCTCTCGAGGAGGAGAGATATACGGTGGAAAAAAGTCTTTCCATGAAATATACTTTCTTTTCCACTCTCTCTCTCCCCGATACTTATCGACAGCTTCGATCGGACGATAAATGTGCTCGTCGAGTCTTCAAAAGAGAGTTTTCCCCGGAAGGACACTTACGAGGCACGTGTATAACCGGGATTCGCACGAGAGTAAAGGATCGCGCACCGAGAAATTCCGGGAATTCCGGGAATCCCGGCGTCTCCCTCGTCATTATGCGGGTAGCATCTGTATCCCCGCAGCTCTCGAATCTCGTCCTCGGAATGTCTCCAATATCCTATGATATTGGGGCAAATTAGAGATACTAGATATAGAGTTAAGTGCTATACGCGAAATGTTATATTAATATTTGTGCATATTGTAACGTAAATACCGAGCCTAATTGCATTTCGAGGATTCTATCCGTTTGCCTCGGGCCTTTTGCTCGCTGTCGTGCTCTCCAACTCGCGACGTCACGCGAACGAAGACTTACGTAGAGATTTTTACTGCAGAATTTAAATTATGTATGGACTCTTACAACAAAAAAGAAGGAAACAAAGAGAAAAAAAGAGTAATCGTTCCTCGCAAGTTTTTTGATGATGCTCAATACGATTTTAATTTCAGAAAGGCTTCATCACAGTTTGAGAAACTTGGAACTAAAGAAAGAGCAATTTTAATGTAATTTATCATCTAAAAAATTCTTCATTTAAAAGTCATTTAGATCTAAGATACATGACGTACTAGAAAAGTTTTATTCTGTTTAAAACTAAATATTGTTATAATTGTAAACCAATTTCTCGTTAAAATTAAAATATTAGTAAGATTTTCAAAATTAAATTATTATTTAAATTTTTATTAAATTATTATTTTCTTAATTAATAATTATTATTATTTTATTAATATATTATATTCTATAGTCGCCATGTGTGTATGTATTCGTCAATTTTAATAAAATTCTTTATAACTTTGAAAAATTTCTAATTTAAATTTTTAATTTTTCTAATAAAATTTTTCTTATTTTGTTTGCCATATTAATTTTTCTTTAATTTGTATTTAGACTTGAAAAGTCTTCAAATTTGAATAAAGAATTGAAAAACATTCAATTACCCGTTATTTTTAATGATTTAATTTATGCCATTTCATCATGAAAACTTTTATTAGCTTTAATCTTCACAATAAATTTTTCTCGAGTACTAAACTGTCTTAACAATATTCTTGATTTTGAATGGACTAAAACTTTTCCACAAGATACCGTGCAACATGGTAAAGTTAAAATCCTTCTTTACAATTTTAATCCCTAAATTATGTAATAACGCATTTCTGAAACATTAACAGTCGTATTAAGTGCAAAAATTACAAGAAATAATTATTTAAAAGAAAAGAAAATATGAATTATTTATATTATATAAGAAAATAAATAATTACATAATAATTATTTATTAATATATTATTTATTATTATTTATTACCATTAATATATTATTTATTATTAATAATTATATAATAATTATTTATTTTCTTTTGAATTTAAAAAAAGCTAATGTTTTTAAATTACATCTTATAAATATATAATTTCTGTTATATTACACGCGTGACATTTCCAGATTCCAGATCTTATCAACTCGGTTACAATATCCAGATTTTTCTCTTCCGTTGACGACGAAACTGACGTTGTCGTTACACGAGATAGCACGAATGCACGACACACCGAGATGCGTATTTTTGTCTCCCCTCCTCTCCCTCCTCCTCCTCCCCTCGCCTCGCGTCTTTGCTCGTCGCATTCGGCAAATGAATGACTTACCTCGCGTACGATCGTTTATTCATGCGCCGCTCATAAATGAATCATCGTGCACATTCACTCGCGCTCCTCCAGCAAACGAGTCTCCAGTTCAACGACAATTACGCTCGCTTTCCGCTCACCTTGACGACCCGAGGGTCCCCCCAAGGACGTCTTGGACGTCTCTCTCGCGTTCCTTCCCGCCGCTTCACTTTACGCTCGCATTCCATTTCCTTTTTACGCGTCCATTCGAATTATTTAGCAAGAAAGCGCTCTGAATTTTTTGCAATTTTTCACGCTTCACGTCGCGACGTAGGCTTCGAAAATTTTGCACGGATTTGGAAATGTTTTGAGGTATCTAAGGTATGTATTCTTGATAATACACGCTATAAATGTTGATTAATTTTTCATATCATATGCGCGCTTTTACACCTCAAGATGTTTATTATACTTCTGTAAAAAATATCGAAAAAAGTCCATATTTCAAATGTAATTTTATTAGAATTTTTGAATTTAAATATATCCAACATTAAAAATTACAAACTAGCAATGAAAAAATTAATAATTGAATTTTTAATTTTTAATTGAATTAATAATTGAATTAATAAATGAATTAATAATTGAATTAATGAATTAATAATTGAATTAATAAATGAATTAATAAATGAATTAATGAATTAATAATTGAATTAATAAATGAATTAATAAATGAATTAATAATTGAACTTTTGTTAGGAAAACCGACTCCAACTTTGAAACTAACGTTATTGAAGATGCATTTTTAAAAAGTAATATTAATATACAGGGTGTTTCTTAATAAAAAAAAATTTAGGAGATGATTCTTTGTCGAAAATTAAGGGGGATTTTTCATATAAACATATACTTTTACATCCCTTCTTGTAGAATTACACTCCTCCAAAAATGGAAATAAAAATTAGGTTTTTATTTTTTTCTCAAATTTGGAGCAAGTTAAAGAAATAAAATTAGGTGGATATTTTCTACTAGTAAAGAGGTTATTTATTAATATTTTTTCAGCCTCCCGTATGTTATAAGGGGATGAAACTAGCAAACTCCCTATTCAATTTTTATTAAAACTTCTTAATGTTTATATGAAAAACCGCCCTTAATTTTCGACAAAGGATCATCTCCTAAAATTTTTCACATTTAAGAAACACTCTGTATATAAAGTAACATATAACATATATTTTTTGTTATATCTTTGTCTTTTCTATACAAGATTTATATAAGACTTATCGAGTTAATACAGTAGAGAATCCAATCGACTGCGTTACATAAATATTCTCTAGCTTAGCTCGTAATTATTGAAAATCAACACTTGATTAAAAGTGTAGGAATATATACATGTATAAGACATTTTAATATGAACAAAAAGTTTTTCTAAGAGACACACAAACTGCCGTGTGTAAATATACGAGTATGTATGTATTGGTTAGAAACTTTAGTCTCTTTGGAAGAACCGAGCAACTAAGATAGTAGAGGAGAAAATGACAACAGAGAGCGAAAGAGCTCGCGAGCTGAGGGGAAAATAACATGAGGCGAGAAAGGTAGAAGGGAAAGGAGAGCATCAAATATTTACGCTTTCCTGGTCGGTACTTCGTCGTCGTCGTCGTCGTTGTCGTCGTTACGAAAAGAAGCCTCAGAGAAGAATCGACCGAAGACAAACTCTTTACATTACTGACAAGTATCGCGCGGGCGAAACTTTAATAAAGTATTCAACAGAGCAGCGATAGAGCGGGTAATAAATCCGCGGCTTAGTTATTATTTATGCCTTCTCTTGTCACATTACAGAGTGATAGGAAAGTAATGGAATATAAAATGCCCCTGGTTCTCGTACGTATGTGAAAAAGATTCTCAAACGGAATCTTTAAACGAGCGAACTAATGCGATTCCTCCACCGAAGACCTCGCTGATAATTCAACGTAATTTCCCAGATAATGAAATCATGATAAGTCATTCAGTGATTAAAAATCACTGTTATCGCGTAGCTTATAATCCATTGATTAATTTCAACTACAGCGCATCACATTTTATGCGATAATTTTGCAACAACAATTAATTATCGGAAAATCCTTACAATAATTTACGATTTAATTTCTATTTTTTTTTACATCATATTCTTTCGATATTTTCTTCAATTAATATATTTCGATTCGATTTATATCTTCAAGCTACCTCTCTTTTTTTCACTGCGTCTCGCCTTATTTATTCTCGATATTATTCGACTCGAGGGACCAATTTGCGGCTTTCTGTCAGAATCGTCACCGAATTCGCGACGAAAACACAGGAGAATATTTTCGTAATCAATTCGCAAATCATAAACAAGGAAAAGATGCCATCCGAAATATGTAGATCCACTATCTACCGCTTCATAAAGGAAAAAAAGGGGAAATTGTACGTTTCTTGAAGCAAACAGCTGCAACTATTCGCACGTGAATATCGACACGATGTCGGCGAATGATGATGCTAACGATGACAGGGGAGGGTGCTGCTCAAGGGGACGGTGATAAATTGAAGGCGCTTCCCTTCGCCACAAAAACCGGAAGGAAAAATCACGAGGGGGCGAGTCGTTCCTCTCCCGGACTCATTCGACTGAAAATATGTATTTTGCGAGGCGACGACGACAAAGATGTATGTATATCGATTAACCTGACAAATATTACAACGCCGGAGAGAGATCAGCGATCTCTATTTCAAATTCATGAGAACGCGCCTTTATATTTCTCGCTAATAAATATTGAAAAATGCCGAGTCGCTTGCTCGCAAGAGTTTTTACGTCGGAATTTCAAATGGAAACCACACAATAGTATCATCAGTATATAAAAGTTTCAGTTTCTCGCGAGACAAAACGTTCTTCTCTCCAAAGTAAACTTGATCATCTTTCGACGATCAAGTATGTCGTTAAAGCGACATGATTTTGGTACAAGAATATGCTTCAGTTATCGCAATTTTTCAACAAAATTCGAATGCAAATATCGGTATAAAAGATACAAGGTCCAAGATATCGGATTGAAAACATGTTTTCCGATTTTTGATCCGTTCGACTTTTAAACTCTCCGCATTCGGTCGAGATGAGATTACGAGAGACGGCTTTTCTCACCCCGAGAAAAACGTAGAAAATCAGATATATGCCCCTTCGAGATTGCATAATACTCTGCTTTCCCGACGCGAGCTGTCGCAAAAATGAAAAATGTTGACATAAAAGCGGCGCGCATCGAACGCATCAAACATTCCGGTTGAATAAAAGGACACGCGCGCTTCTCGAGAGGAATCTGTTGAAGGAAAACACGATGTAACGCTTCTCTCCGGGAGACACCTTCGGAAAGGATCGTAAAAATATCTTAGCGAAAGTGATCTGACAAAGCAACTTCGACTTGTTGATGATGAATTCTCTCACAAAGGCTCGATTATCGTCGACGCACGAGAAGCAACGTTGAAGCTAATCGATCGCAACGTGAACGAGGCGCTCTGTCTCTGGCGAATTGCGTCGCATCGTGTATTATAACGTATCGATCACGATCTGCATCGGGCAGCGAGGTAATTATTGTCGACCTTCGTAGCAAAATGCCTAACCTATCTCTACCTATGCATCGTGCATATATGTATGATAACCGGCGATAATCGCGGGACGTGTAACGAGACAATTAAGCCCGCAGGAAGCCCGTAAGAGGCGACCACTCGAAATTTAATTGGCGGCATCGCGATATCCGTGCGCCCGTTTTCAAGTTAAATTCGAATCGATTAGCTTAATATCGCGACGCAGATAAACAAGCTGGCGACGATGCTCGTTACATTGAAAATGCATCGCGAGAGATACGTCATGTAGACAGAAAGTTACATAATATCCTCTCGATCTGTCTGATCCGAGGCAAAAATTTAACGGACGCGGCAGTCGATTTATGTTATTTATTCATTAAATGTTTGTAAATATTAATAAATTTCCGCGGAAAATTTTGCGCTCTTAAAAATCAATATTTTAAATTTAAATTAGCAAAATCCAAAAAAAAATGTTATATAGGTATTGATATTTTTTATAAAACAAATTAGAAAAATTTTACGTTTATACATATTACATATAATTATTATAAAAATATTATATAATTATTGTATAAATATTATATAATTATTATATAAATATTAAATAATTATTATATAAATATTATATAATTATTATATAAATATTATATATTATAAATAATTAATTTATGTATATTTTAAAATAATTTTTTTATTATTTATTTCTTTACAAAATAGCATTCGTTAATGTAACTTTATTGAATTATTATTTTTTTAAATCTTTTTTTCAGCAATTATAATAAAGAATGAAATAACCAATAAATAGTCTCTCTCTCTCTCTCTATTTCTTTTTCGTAACAAAATCTAAATTATTGCTAGAGAAAAATTGAGTTGATATCACGAGGGAGAGGAAACCCTATTATCGATTCGAGCTTTTCCAGCCTGTACGAAGAATTCCGAGGCGCGCAAACGATATTGCGAGACTTAAAGGGGCGCCTGGAGCGAGAGCGGCGACGGAAAATTCCTTATCTCCGTGTAAGATGCACGTTTCGTAAAAATCAAAGGCTGCCTTGGCCGCATCGCGAGGAGGAACGGGAGGAGGAGAAGTGGAAAATAATTGGCGGGGTCGCGCGACTGACGGCGAAGGCGAAGGCGAAGGAAAAACGCGGCGAAGTCGTTGTCGGCGAGAATAGAAGTTGTAACGTTCGCGACGGAAAATCAAATTCCTTTGTATGCTCACCAGGAGAGAAAGGGAGAGGAAGAAAAAAGGATCGTTCTTATACTCGCCGGACGATAAAGGACGAGAGAAAAGACGTAACATCGGCTTTTATCGCGGAACCGCGACAAGATGGCCGTTGATATCGTAAACTCGCTATGTGTAACAGCGTATCGGACAGATAACGCAACATACTTTTCTAGATATTTTTTCTAGTCGTATAAAAAAATAGCGAATAATTTTCACAGACAGTTGAAACGTTCTTGTTCTCTCCTTTTCTTCCTTTCCGTGATGTAAAATGTTATTTTTTTTATTGATATTTCCCAGCAAAAACACCAAGTAACAATTATATAACTGCTTTGTACTGTTATGTAACTGTTACATAACATGTAACAGTTATATTGTTGAGTAGGAAATTACAACAGTTATATAACTGTTACTTGGTGTTTGCTGACACGCTCGAAGGAAAAAAAATATAAAGAGAGAGAGAGAGAGAGAGAGATTTAAATAAACCTGAAGAATTTTTTTCGTGCATATTTTGCATAGATTTACGTGGAATATTATTTTCAATAAATATACCGAAAAAATTGGATTAAAAATTTAAAATGGAATATGTACTTAAGTTTCTCATCGCGCAACACGACTCTCATTAATATTGCACGTGGATCGAACGCGAAGTAATTTGCGCGCGAAACAAAAGTGCTAAAGATAACTCGTTAGCATCTGAGGACGAGGCAGGCAATTAGTCATATCAAACGGGAACTTCGTGTAGTTCGTTCCTATGAACGTCACGTCTCGCCTACGTGGAAGGCAATAAGCTCCGTTTCCATCGCGATATCGATAATTTGATCCCTCGGCGGCTGTTTCAATCTCAAAGTCGTCAATCAAAAGCGACATCTGGAAGACTACGCCAATCGAAAGAACTCGAAAACCCTCTTTGTTAAACTAAATAAAAAATACTTGTGTAAATGTCAGGTACAACGACACGCAGAAAATTTGAAACAAAGATCGATCTTAACCGCACGTTCCTCGTCTCCCTTGGCGAACGCAAAAAGGGAGCATTCCGTTTCGGGGAGGGAAGAAACGCGCGAATATATTGTACGTCGTTTCTCTCTCCTGCTCTCGACGGAAACGAACATAGGACACTTTTCGTTTCGAGTTTCCGTTCGAGCCGCGAGATATATTTAGCTACCGTGACATTTTTCCTCAGGGCTGTCGTTTCGTCCTCGTGTATCTTTCATCCGTCTCGTGTTGATTTGCCAAGTGAAATAGAGAGATGTTGCAGAAAATGGAAAAGTTATTTCTCGTTAATATAAATATTTTTTTCATTCTTTACGAGATACAAAATCCGTAGAAAGAAGCATATCTGTTTCCGATAAAAGTTACATTGTTTTTTTATATAATTAAAATTATATATATAATTAATAATAAATTATATTATATAATTAAAATTAAATCTCTAACTGTCAAATAAAATGACACGACTTGCTAATGTATAACTATATATAACATATATATAACTGTATATAACATATATATAACATATATATAACATATATATATAATTAATATCGTGGTTTATTCAATCTTTTTGTCGATTAAAATATTCATCATGCACGTATAAATATATATATCCACATCCAGCTCTCTCTTATAAAAAAAAATGCTACAAAAAATTACATGATATATTCTCATATTTTATTTTACATAACAAAATCATATTGTTCTCTTTCATTTCGTTCTAGTAAACGGAAAAAATCTGTAATTACGTGAGTGTATAATATATATATATATATATATATATATATATATATATATATATATATATGTATGTATGCTATTTGATTTAAAATGAAATTTTCGAGTCCTATGGACCAAGTGTAATATATCGAGATAATGAACAATCCGTTATTAATCCATTGTTGCCGCATATTATTCATTACGCTGCGCTAATTAATTCTAACAAACAATTCTCCAACACGTCCAACGGTATCAAATATCTCTATTCGACTAGAAACCCAAATTCAGACCGCCTATTAAAATTTAATGGATCATTAGGTAAACGATTATTACATAAATTGAGCGTCAATGATAGTTTCGGATATTTATTTCAGTGAAACGTTTCAGCTAGTTTGTACGCTCGAGGATCTCATTTACATCGGTTTAATATGCCATGTTTACAACTTATTGAATATCATATGTTTATCTATCTATATTTGGTTAGCAACAATTTGCGAATTTCAGTATTTTATGCGTTTGATATCGCGAATTAATGCGATTCTTGCAAAAAAAATATTCACACGAACAAACGCATAAGTTTTATCTGCGATTCGAATCTTAATTGCATAATCGATAATATTTATCGTTCGCAACTTAAGAATTTAATTAATTTCTACTTTGTTATTTACCACGTAGTACTTTCTGCTATCAATATCTTTTCTATTTTATTCTATATTATTCTTCGAGAGAGAAATACAATGCGAGAGATATCAAGATGTCAAAGGAAAGGATAATAAACAGACGCATGTTTTGCTTGCTCGAATTATCACATATTAAATCCATATCACAACCTCCGACTAACCCGTATTTATGCAATTTATCCGCTACCGTTTCTACAGAAAAGCTACACGTGTACGCGATGAAAATATCTGCCGTTGTGTGCTTATGACGTGGACTACATTCGCGTTTTTTTTTCTCAACTATACACAATCAGAAATATTAAAACGTAGAAATGGCAATCACGATGATTAAACAACGTTATGGATTATAACAAAATTTTGCACAACGAAAGAAAAGACTATAATAATATAAAATATTTTTTAAAATAAAAATTACGCCACGAATTTATTATTATATAATATACTATATCAATATTTATAATTATATATTAATATTATATAATATTATATAAAATAATAATTATATAAAATAATAATTAAAAAATCCAATTAGCATCCGTATTTGTATAAAAAAAAAAAAAATACGAAAGTTTCAGAATCTTTCATTATTATTCCAAGAGTCAATATTTTTTCCGACATTCTTATATTTACTATTTTTCTCTAAAATAAAAAAAATATAATCAAGTATGCAGTTTCGGAAAATTCTCCAGTTCACGAGGTCTGTCGATGTAATCATCGAGGTGTCCAAGGATGATACGCAGCAAAAGTGGCTTGGAGCAAATACGATTCGTCAGAATGAGTTTGAGAAGGCGATACCGCGATATATCGAAAATTACAGAAGGAAGAATCGAAAATTCGAACGTCGCCATCGCTTGTCGTCCCGCAGGGAAACAAATTTCAATTATCGCTCGTTCATTAAGCGGCTTAAGATCTCCTTGGCCTTCCATCTGCGAGGGAGAACAAGGAGGCCGGGAAGATGAAAGAGAGAAAAAGAGAGAAGCAATGATGGATCGATGAGGGGACGGAAAATGTACATGGGACTTCTGTCCATCGGTCAACTCGATCAATATATCCGGCAGATCTCGCGCGAATCCGCAACCCGACCAGATGCATTTCTGCCATTCGTGTGCAATTGAAGAGAGAACGTCACGTGTGCCGAGAGAGAGGCGTTCAGAAATTCGGCCGCACGTGTATGCGCGTGTGTGGGTGCGACGCGATTGCGGTAAAACGAGGTAAACGGAGTAGAGAACGAACCGTTAATCGCTGCAGTTTAGGTAATTGAGTCTTTTGCCGAGAATAACATTTCGTCACGTACGCTATTGGTGAAATTTTTGTTAATCTTATGCGGAAAATTATTATTTAAATTTGCATTGAATTAATATGAATTTGATAAATGCGTTATTAAAGGGCGTTTCTTAATAAGTGCGAAACATTTTTAGGAGATGACTCTTTGTCGAAAATTAAGGGGGGATTTTCTATTTATTTTTTAGGTTTTTTGGTTTTTATTATAATTTTGTTTTTGTTTCAATTTTCCCAACATTTACTCCAATTTTATTTTTATTTTAAAATTTAACTTCTCGTAAGTCGAAACCTATGCTATTTAGCATCGTGCTGTGCACGATACCGTATTTTATTTATTTTTTTTTTTGAAAACTACTGATTTTATGAAAAAAATAAATGAAATAAAAAAGTTTCTAAATAAATCAAACTTTTTAATGCATATTTTTAGATGATCATATTCCAGCCCATTAAAATGTTCTAATAAAAAATAATGGTTGCTAGTTTCATTTCTTTATAACAATACGAGAGGCTGAAAAAATATTAATAAACAACCTTTTTACTAGTAGAAAATATCCACTTAATTTCATTTCCTTAACTTGCTCCAAATTTGAGAAGAAAATAAAAACCCAATTTTTATCCCCATTTTTGGAGGAGTGTAACTCCACAGGAAGGGATGTAAGAGTATATGTTTATTTGAAAAACTCCCCTTAATTTTCGACAAAGAATCATCTCCTAAAATTTTTCGCATTTATTAAGAAACATTCTATATATTGAGCGCGATGAAAGATGTAACGAAAGCGATAAAATCACCAGGGAATAACCCGATAATTCAGTTTTCGTGATTTACATCGATATTATATAAATAATTTATTATATATATTATATATATATATATATATATAATATATATTATTATATATATAATTCGGAAATACAACAATTATGTCTCGCTTTATCTAAAAAGGTATAATTGCACATTACTTTGCTGTGGCTATATAATTATAAACTCATTAAAATCAAATTTATCCCAAGCTAGTGAGATTCCGGGATACTTGAATTAAGCAAATCATATATATTTTTCCTCTTTATTATATAAATTTATTAAATTATGTAATATTATTATCCTTTTTATTAAATTTCCAGTAAATTATTTTGCTTCACGCAAACGCAAAATTTCAATTAATATAACTCCCTATATGTATATATATACACACACACGCACGTGCACGTGTATTATAACACTCGCATTAATTTTGCAGACGTTACCGGCACTGTACTAACACAAATATCAAGGCAGCTTACTGCACATATGGCGGCGTTTGTCGTCACGTTCCCGTACGGGTTTTGCATTTTTCATTTTGTACACAGCCGGCCGTACGTGCGTCAAAACACAAGCAAATCAAATGGATCGGAGTGACTCTCGAAAACGATCCGATATTAAAGCGCCCATCCACGTGACATCAAACATTCATGTGACATCGTGTCCGCAAAAGTGTGGAAGAATTTGCTACGTTTCGTCAATAAGATTGAAAAAATTAACCAAATAATTTTAATTAAAAATTTTCATAATTAAATTTATATATAAATTAATATAAAAATTTTATAATTATTATTAATATAAATTATTATTAATATAAATTTTATAATTAAATTAAATTTTATAATTAAGTAATTATGTAATAAAATCCTAATGTATAACTGTCTTACATTTTCTCTTACATATTTCGCGTGTGTCAGATTGAAAGTACGATCCAAATTAATTCTAATAATTAAATAATTATGTAATATGAATATCATAATATAATGTCTTGTATCTTTAGTCTCCTATATATTTCACGTACATCACAACATAGTTCAAAAATACTTTCATCCTACTACATTTGCATTTTACTCCAACATCCGTTCGACATAGTTTCTACCTCGCCTTCTCATTTCCCGGAGCGGATAAAAATTGCCGAGGGGAGAGGTAAAAATTGCCAAGGGAGAACTGGAGGGATAACGAGAGAGTATGGGCCATAAAGTAGATCGTAAAGACGTTCGTATTCCCCTCGACGCGAAAAATCCGAGGCCGCGAAGCGCGGGATGCGCGATGGCGAATTGGCGAGTTCACCTGCGGCAAACCAGGGGTGCATCGGATGCAGCAATGATCAATAATCTCGAACCGCACTCGGAACACATCGACCCGTCAGATCTTGGGTCGGTCTCCACCTCTGTCCATCCATCCATCTCTCTCTCTTTCTCTGTCTCTCCTCCGAGAGGACTGACACGTGCGTGCTTGAGACACGCGTTCTGACAATGAGATCCTCATATCAACAGATTACCCCATTCGTAGGAGAATCGAAGTAATTATGAATACGATATTAATGTTAATATATTATTAGATGTGAGTAATAAGTCAATTTCTTACTTGTGTTAGGACTAGAAGTTATTGCGAAATAATTCGTCTTCCGAACTGTATCTTCGATTAATCCTCGTGGCAGTTTTCACAAAGTCCTACGAATAAATAACATTTCAATTAATATATAAATCAATATTACATGTTTAAATTAATATAATAAATATACCGTCCTACTTTATCATAAATTTTAGATGGCCGTATTAATCTTGCGATGAAAAATGTCTCCGGCGCAAAATATTTTACAAAAATATCCCCGAATTAGAGAGATTCGTGTTATATAAATACGAGAATTTATCAAAAGACCAACACGGTCGCGAGAGCGACATTTTGTCGCTGAACGTAATTTTTTTTCTTTTCTTTTTTTTTCATGAGAACATCAAAGTTTCGTACATATGCGGGCCATAAAAACGTCGGCCGTTATCGCACGCACGTTTCGTAAATTCAGGCCCGCCTCGGGCGGACTCGCTCGCTCGTAGCATCGTTATCGAATGCAAAACGGCTGTAGGCACGACAGGCGAAACCGGCGGGCGTGACGATAGTAGCTATCCGCAAACAATGCCTCAATGGCCACGATTAAGCGCGGCGACCGTGCATCGCGAAGCGCATTATCTAAGCAATAACCCTAGGCAATCAGCCTAAACGGCCCACCGCATCCTGGGATCTCTACGCGAGTCTCTCATGAAAGCGTAATTCAGACGGCAAATTGCACATATTGAAGCCGCCGGAGGTATCCGTGCCATCATCCGACACCATTTTCAGGCCCTCGAATTTCGAGAAGGCACTGGAGAAAAAAAGCAATGGTCGATTAGTGCATCGTGATCGAGGACGATCGTTATTTTGCCTCGTAGCTTCGGGAAACGAGGGGAGGATGAGGCTCGATGTTGTTCGCCGTAAAAAGAGGAAGCTGCAATAAGTATTTTGCTAGGTTCCAATAACGATAGTATGGAGTTCCTCGAATGAAGAGAATCAAGAGAGCTCCTTTGAACGCGCGCTTAATCCCTTTTTATCACGTCGTCCGACATTTATGTCGAGGACAAGGGAGGGCAAAACTAATTTTCCCTTGCAACAAGTGGTAGAAAAATCATTGTGTTTCACGCTTCTAAAGGTGCGCTCGAATTGAGAGGTTTTATCGGGCAACCTGCTTTAAAAAGTCCTGATATTTGAAACGAAAAATCCCTTGAAAAATCCTTGTTTCCCATTATCAATTACACCAAAAATAAAATGTAAAAATTAAAAAATAAAATGGTAATTTTAACATTTTTCACATGTCCCAGAAAGTCCACTCTAAATTTTAAATTAAAATAACTCATTCGTTATGTTACTTATTGACAAACTAAAAATATTAAATAATTGACACAATACTTTACATTTATTTTTGTTATTGTGATTTTAAGTGTAATGTAAAAATAACATACAAATTAATTAAAAATTACATAAAAAAATAGTTACAATAAACTCTTAAGAATTGTTGTAGGACATTAGCATATAATAGTAATTATTTTAACTTAAATTATTTGCAGTAGAAACATTTGATTTTAGTAAATTTGATTATTTTGTATGTCAAAATTCAAGATTATTTGAAGATTTACTTAAACTTTTCTTAGAATGTTAAACTGACTTTGAGACATGTTGATTGTTTAAAATGATTATGTTAAAAATACTCAAAATAATATTCCATTTCTAAGAGACATATACAAAGTATTAAGTTATGAAGGTGACATAAATGTAACACATGAAAACGTTATAAAAATAATAACATATAAGTTGTATGTTTTTTACTGTGTTCACCGCATAATTAGTGTCTTACAAATATAGGAAATTAATATTCTCGTAATGTTTATGAAATTTAGAAACGGGAAAAGTACGTCCAGCTTTCTTGATTACGATTTCAATTCCGAGTACTTCATCGAAATATAGAAATATGCAGACACTCGACCTTGATAAGATCTACGAAACGGAGCTTCGCGTCATTTTAAAAATAAATGGCTCTTATAATGACACGTAATGATGCGCGCGTAATTTCCCATAAAAAAAGGAATAATCGTTATAATACCCGTTAAACACACGCGAAGAAACTGACAGTACAGTGAGTGACACCGAAGGAGGTCGCGTGATTGCATGTCGCGATCATTATTGCCCCCTCCGAGTAATTTTCGCAAGCGGCCGGAAAAAGACAGAGGAGAGAAAGAAACAAAGAGAGAAAGAAAGAAAGAAAGGAGACGCGGAGAGAGAAAGAGCCGGAATGCTCGTAAAAATTCGCGAAGTCGGATAAACGTCGACCCCTAATGCGGGTCCCTAAAACCGAATCGGCGCGAATAATAGGGCCCCCATGAAAAACGTTGCGGCCTCCTTTTTTTCAACCGAGATTAAGCGTTATTAATAGCCGCAGTTTTAAATATACGAAAAAGAGAGAGAAAGAGAAAAATCGCAGAATCACACGTGTCCTTATTTCGATCGCTATCCGGATTAAATATGCAAGATATTCCTTCTGCTATTTATACATGATGTAAATTTTTGATAAGGAAAAAAAATTCCCGTGAAAAAAATAAATGACGAGCTCCGGTCTCTTGCTGATTCATTATCAGCGTATTGTCATTTTATAGGCATTTAATTATTTTAGTTTTAATTAGTTTTAATTATTTTAGTTTATTTTAATTATTTAATTATTTTAATTATTATAAGACAGGAAATATGTTTGAAAATTCTCTATATAAAAAAATACATGTTCTCACAGATTAAAATATTTTTGCCGTGATAATTCAAGTCTCGTTTCAAAAATTTTTAAGAGGAAACAAATTAATTACTCTCTCAAGATTTCTTGATTTTTTTACGATATTGTGTTAAACAAAATTAAAAGATGCAATAAGTTATGAAAGATTTATGTCATAATTGAAAGAATGTAATTTTTAGGAGCGATGCACGGTTGCTAAATTTGTTTGCGAATAAGTTTGAGATTTTTCAAATCTTTATCTTTTTCAACAGTGAGAAGACATCCTTGAAAACTTTTCAGATCCGCCCTTGAATCTAAGTAGAGACTACCTATGTGGTCTATCATGCCCTACGTCCACGTCGCTCACCCTCTTGTTATTTTAAAACTATCACGTCCCCACATCCCCGGTATAATCTCCTCTTAATCGTTTAATTTAGTTTGAGAAAAACACGTGGAAATCTCTATCGAGAACGTTACGATCGTGAAGCTAAACGCGTGAGAGATTTTAACGGCTTCGAATTCCCTTCGGGGATCGTCCTTCGCGATTTACGAACGCGAAAGTGTTGTTTACGATCAGGTAAACGCCAGCAACGCGTATAACTTCGCTCTTCGTTCATATTTAAAGGACACCCCGTGTAACGCGGCCGTATCGAGGGTAGGCGCTGGAATAGCCGAAGAAAATCGAAGGGCTCTATTCTTAGGGCCTGCGAGCGACCCGATGCATATGCATAGCGCGTATATTTACGCATATGTTACGCGTGTCACGAGCAAGTACATTATATACGCGTCATATGCCTAGATATGCGTCTGTGTGCGTTACTTATTATTATCTTATCTTCGAACGCGTATATTATACGTACTCTCTCTCTCGCATGCGCGTATATTGCATATATTACGCGTATTTATTGCGCGTATCAGACATTACGCGCGTATATTATGCGGTTATTACACATGCGACGTAGATTCGTATGTAGGTAGATGCGCACGTGGCGCTGAAACTTTCTATTGTTCGACTCGTTGTAAAGTTTCGTGACACCGTGTCATAAATTTACCCGCTGGTTCGCTTTCACGTTTCACCAAACGGAGAAACGTCACAGATTGGGACGGGAAAAAAAGCGATATTAAAATTAAAGTGGAGCAAGTCTGCGACATGCGTATTTACATGATGCAAAAGCGACGCGATCGCGTAGTCCGATGCAGAAACGATTATTCTCTATCTGTGCAATTTTACCAGGCAATTAATTCAAGATTAATTAAATTCATTGCTCAGAGAAGACGAAATCATGCATCATTAAGTTACGATCGCAAAAAGAAGCACACCTAAGCAACTAAGAAACGAACAGCTGATTGTCAAAAACAAGTTGACAATCAGCTGTTCGTTTCTTAGTTGCTTGGGTGTGCTTCTTCCTGCGATCGTAACTTAATGATGCATGATTTTGTCTTCTCTGAACAATGAATTTAATTAATCTTATAATTAATCTTGAATTAATTGCCTCGTAAAAGTTGACAAATGAACAGCTGATTGTCAAAAACAAGTTGACAATCAGCTGTTCGTTTGTCAACTTATTTTTGACAATCAGCTGTTCGTCTGTCAACTTGTTTTTGACAATCAGCTGTTCGTTTCTGTTAGTTGCTTAGGTGCGCTTCAGTTGACAATCAGCTGTTCGTTTCTTAGTTGCTTAGGTGTGCTCCTTCCACGCGACTTTTATCGATATATTCATACGTTGGAAGAGACGCAATCGATCGACAAATTGCGAAAGACGCGGAATTAATTAGCCGACGCGCGGCCCGCGGTTTATCGGTTTTCGATTAAGGGTATTGGAGAGATGCGCGCAAATCTCGCTGCGGAGGAACGCTTTCGGAAATGCGTTATGGAAATGCGCGTGATGCTTCCTCACATGTCGGCTAAGCGCGTCCTACTCGTAGATTCGCAGAACGAAGAGCGGGTCGAGTTTGTCGAGAGTTTAGAGTCTCTCTCTCTTGCCCTTGCCCGATATAGAGTACAACTCAAACTGCTTCCCAGTTCCTGAGAGCAATTACTCCCGTCGGCTATAATTACACAGCACTCGGCGTGTTGCGAGAGTCGTTGGATAAGACCGGTATGTTCCGAGGCAAGACTGGAGAAACGATCCGATCGATGGATCCTTTTCCTCCTTTTATCTACTAATTCGCCGAATGGAGGAGGGAGGGAGAAAGGGGCGAAGGAAGACGAGATTGGATTTAGAATAATTAGAATCCGACACTAATTGACGCCTACCTTCGGGCGATTACGTTGGAAGCTTCTAATGCTTAAAAACCGTATTCGATTTCAAGAAAAAATGTTATTAAATTTAATATGATCAAGAGACACGTGCCTTGTGTATCGACACGTGAGTCGGCTGGTTGAGAGTATCTTAAATTATTATTATATGGGCCTCGATAATGACTGACTAATCGAACTAATATTTTTAATACACGTATATATTACACGTACACATTGGAAGCGGGCAAATATGCCCTCACTTCTACTCGTTCCCGCCAGCAAGATTGGATTCTCGATACTCATATTATCGAGAGCACCAGTATTGAGAATATAAGCTCGAGAACGAGTGGGATGTTTTGTTAGATGGAGTGGAAGTAAAGAAAATTCGGAATTCAGCAACTGAAGTCGAGACAATGAAGCATTTAGCGCAACAATAAGTTCGTGAATAAAATTGCATTTTATGTGCTACTCATTTATTTGAACAGTTTTGATTTAAAGTGTAAAAATTATTAATAAGTTAAAATTAAGAAATAAATTTTTAATAATAAATAATAAACTTCTGATAATAAATAACAAATTTTATAATAAAAAAGATGTAAAATAGAAGAAATTAATAATATGATAAAATGGGTTTAAAAGAGATTTTTCTGAATGTAAAAATATATTAGAGAAAGTGATGGGAAAACACATGTACAAATTATCTGACAAATTGATTAAAATAGTTAAATGCGTTTTATGTTCTCCTAGCATTGCAGCCAAAAAGATTTTAGCAAAGCAAAACTTATTTTTATATCGAGAAAGATTTTAATGCTGATCGCGTAAATAATACTTATAATTTAAATAGTATTTATAATTAATATAATTATAATTTACTTACAATAATAATATAAATTTTCCTAATTTCATAAGTACATGCATAGATTTTTATTTTTATTTATTTAATTAATTATTTATTTATTTATTTATTTAATATATATATTTTGGCTCTATTTTGAATGTATTTTATACCATATATTATTAAATTAGATTAATTTCAATTATTTAATATTCTTTTACTAATAAAATTTATTATTTATTATTAAAAAATTTTACTTATTTTATCGATTTATTCTTTTTTTCAATTCTTTTTTTCTATTAATTCTTTTAATTTAGTAATCATTTTTAGGCTTTCAGCAAAAGTTGTTTAAATAAATAAGTAGCAAATGAAATTTTTTATTTACGAACTTATTGTCACATGTACATGGTGCCAGAACATCCGGATCTCCAGAATAGTTGGGAAATCCGAGACAACAAAAGTCCCAAGTCCACCTAAAGGTCCCATCACAGCGGGTAATCTTTATCTCATTCCTATTGTATTTACTCGAGACACGTAGAAACTAACTGGTCAAAACGGATATAATAATCTTTCTCCGTCTTTACATAAACACATGCATAGATATAAAGTAGTGTTGTGCGCACTACATATATATTCGTATACAACACATATAAATGTAGTGTAAATGTAATAGTTCTTGGTTATTTGACGAAAGATCGCGCTCACGAACAGCATTCGAGAACAGTTAACAGTGTGCACAGCACACTTTTAACCGAATTTTCTTAAAGCACGCACGCATTCGTGAATTCTAACATAGAAAGTGAATTCTAACATAGAAAGTGAATTCTAACATAGCAGTTCTCTCTGTGATCGTTCCTGACGGTTCGTATAATAATTTAATACTATAAGCAAATCAACCCATAAACACATAGCAACAATAATATAACATTAATGCATAGACTTCTATACATTATACTAGCCCAGCGATGTTACACGTGGAGTTATGGCAGCCATTTATGATGCCCCATTATAAATGACTTATTATATATTTAACGGTATATTATATTCTTGGTTATTAACGGTTACTAACAGTATATTAGCGATATTAACGGTCTATATAGAAGTCTGCATTAATGTTATAATTTTCCATTGAGCAATGTAATTGCAATGTAATATGCAATAATTACATATTGTTGAATGGGAAATTATAACATTAATGTTATATTATTGTATTGCTTTGTGTTTAATGGGTAGCCCATGTTCTTATCATTGTTGCGTATATAAATATCTTGACAAATAATTTAGTTCATTAAAAAAATAACAAGAATTATATGTAGAAAATATTTATGAAATATATTACTTGTTTAATTAATAAAAATTTAATAAATATATAATACTTATATACAATTTAAAGAATGTATTTATATACAATTCTTACTATTTTTCGACAAATCAAGTTATTCGTAAAAGTGCATGTATTATGTGAATTATCTTGCATACACATTAAGAGGTTTAAGAGGTATACATTAATGAAGATAGAATCAAAATTATTAATCCAATTTAAATATTATGCATAAAAGCTTGCTTATATAAAAAAATTTATATAATTATATATATTTATATAAAAAAGTGGCTATTTATATTTTTTGAAATAAAGTAAAAAATAAGTTATATGCTCTAAGTAAGTCTTTTAGGGAATTATATACGAGATTTCATTATCAAAATACCGAGATATTTATTATGGTATGCAATTTTATGTGTCGAGTCTTTTTTTAAATTTACAAAATGAGCAAGTGAGTTATTTGCTCTTTCCACGTGCACAAATACAGTTTTATAAAATTGTACAGAATAATTTAACCCTTATTAGCTGCCCTCTCCCTTCAGCAACGTCAAATAAAGTCGCGTCTATCAAATAATTTAATGTATATAAAATTATGTATCAACAATTAATTTTATACAATTGCTTCTTTTCCTCACTAATGTAATTCGAGATTTCATAAAATCGCTAATAAATGTAACATTTTAACATCGTTATTAATTTTCATTATAAAAGCTATTTTATAAGAGTTTATAAAAATATTTTATAAACTTACTGGCAATTTGATGAAAACGCCAATCAATTATTTCACCATGCAACATATGCAAAATCAAAACGACGCAATCTTGTATAAGAATGAAAAAATTCTGGAATATCGGGGATTTCATATAAATTTAAAACCGTCGAAAAATTAGTTTTATCACATATCTATACGAATCCTCCTAGAAAATTATTTAAGCATAATTCTGCGCGATTTTACGAAAGAGAAATAAGTTTCTTTAAAATCGTCCCATCCTCTGCACACATTCCTAGCAACGATGCTAGCGAAACCTCAACTTGGCTCACGATTATCAAAGGAATCCGCGATTGTTCTTGCACATGAAAAAGAAAGAAAGAGTTAGAAAGGGAAGGAGAGCCCGTCTAAGCCATGTTTGGTCATCGGGTTTGGCTTCGGGGCTGCTGTCCCTCGGGGTTCGTTCCAGAAACACACGTGGTTTGCCTTTTGCCGAACAAATACAGCGCCCCGAGCGAACGCCCTTCTACAAATGCAAATGTTTTCGCCCTCGGATACTCGGCTAATTGTTACTGAAACTGCCGCGCGTGACCGGCATGAGGCGAATTATAATACCTTCAGAATCTGTCGCGAACAGAGAAAATAATAACTTCCTATTGTTGGCTTCGCGCGCGAAATAGTTCGCGTTTCGAAGGGGTCTCCCGCTTTTAATAAAACGCGCTCTCGCAGAACAAACGTCTCTTTCGATAATTAAATTAATTTAACAAACTATTATTATTATTACGAGTATTTTAGATATGTTATAATAAATTGAAATATTTCGAAATGAAGCTTTTATCGCGTAAAAGTGATTCCTTCACAACAATTTTCCAAGGCGTTTGTAAAAATTAAGGGATGATAATGGGGTAAATTTGTGAAAAATTAAAGGATTCTATCTCGCGACATAGCATTTTTATTTGAAAGAAAAATTTATTTCCTATATTTCCGAAATAATTAATAGAAATATTAAACTCGATATTAAATTTTAAATAACTCAACAATAGTTCGAAAGATCGAAGATGTTATAGATATTTGATCCGAATGCCACTGCTTGTCACGGGGAGATTAATGTATTTTATTTCTTAAAAAGTACTTGTATATCGAGTACACTTGATTAAATTGCGATGTCATAGCGTGTAATAGATTCGTTATCTCACGAATCTCGCTTATCGCAGTGAGCTCGCATCTGTTGCCACATTGCTTCGAGCGGCGTGCTTATTGGATAAAAGAGATACCCGAGGGAGATAACGTATCAATTCCAAATATCGATTCGCATTAAAATCGTAATGACAGAATCGATTACTCCAAGACACCAAGAACGTATAACATATCGTTCCTCAAACGATATCCGCGGAAAACCTACTATCTCTGTTGATAGGCTTTTAAAAATGAATAACACGTCACAAGCGTTGGACATGATATCGGGCACGTGTAACGAGCGCGATGTCGCGATTCGAGAAATCGTTCGGTCTCGCGAGATGCAAGAGAGAGATAGAGAGAGAGAAAAAGAGAGAAGCGAGAGGACGAGACAGCGAGCGGGAGGCGGAAGGGGAAGGGGAAGGACGCAACGCGCGTAGGCGGCCGACGTGTGATGCTGGATGAGGACGAGACCCCTGGAATGCACAGAATGCGTCCGGCGCACCTGCTTCAGCTCTTCAGACTGAGACGGCTCGGATCGTGGCTGCGGGCGAGGAACGCGTCCTTGTGTGGGTGACATGGACGAACACATATCGGAGGAGAATCCACCAGGGAGAAGCCAAAAAGGATGGACGAGGACGAACGGCGAGAGGGAGGAACGGAAGGATGCGAGAGACCGAGGAAAAAGAGGAACTCGAACTAAACCGCCCAGAGGTATCGGCGCGTCTCGTTTCGCAAAGAGACGATGTCTCTCTCTCTCTCCCTCTCTGTCTCTCTCTCTCTCTCTCTTCCTCATCTGTTTCCCCGATGGATCGTTTGGGACGACGATCGAAATGATTACGCGAGTTAAATTTTCAGTTATCATTTTTAGTTACACTTTTATACATGATGTAAATTAGCTTTTTGTATTGATCATCTTGTTATTTTGTATTTGAAAATATTGAGAGATAAAGTCATTAAAAATGAGTATTTCACATTTTATATCATACGATAAATGTTGAAATAAAATATGAAATATCTCGTGAAACATTCATACTTTTTAATGACTTTATTATTGACCAAACTATTGATGTTTTTATTTCATTCTATTTCAAAGAGGGGGAGCTTTCATCTAGAGAAATCAATACATA
The DNA here is from genome assembly GCF_025532165.1 of Camponotus vicinus. Lineage (NCBI taxonomy): Eukaryota > Metazoa > Arthropoda > Insecta > Hymenoptera > Formicidae > Camponotus > Camponotus vicinus. Next base: position 7,434,992 of record NW_028141979.1, on the reverse strand, counting down.
TAAAAAGAAATTGTATAATTAAAAATAAAACGATTGTTCGTATCCCTCGAGCAACTATAAAAAATGCATCATCACCCAATAGATCTTTTATAATGCAAAATTTCTTCGAAAAAATTCTCCTTCTAATAAACATATATAATTTCATAGATACCATTTTATATCATACAATAAATGTCGAAATAAAATATGAAATATCTCGTGAAACATATTTTTTAGTAACTTATTTATTGACCAAACTATTGAGGTTTTTATTTCATTCTATTTCAAAGAGGGGGGAGCTTTCATCTAGAGAAATCAATACATATAAAAAGAAATTGTATAATTAAAAATAAAACGATTGTTCATATCCCTCGAGCAACTACAAAAAATGCATCATCATCCAATAGATCTTTTATAATGCAAAATTTCTTCGAAAAAATTCTTCTCCTAATTAGCATATAAAATTTCATAGATACCATTTTATATCATACAATAAATGTCGAAATAAAATATGAAATATCTCGTAAAACATACTTTTTAATAACTTTATTATTGACTAAACTATTGATATTTTTATTTCATTCTATTCCAAAGAGGGGAAGCTTTCATCTAGAGAAATCAATACATATAAAAAGAAATTGTATAATTAAAAATAAAACGATTGTTCATATCCCTCGAGCAACTATAAAAAATGCATCATCATCTAATAGATCTTTTATAATGCAAAATTTCTCCGAAAAAATTCTCCTCCTAATTAGCCTATAAAATTTCATAGATATCATTTTATATCATACAATAAATGTCGAAATAAAATATGAAATATTTCGTGAAACATACTTTTTAGTAACTTAATTATTGACTAAACTATTGATGTTTTTATTTCATTCTATTTTATAATGCAAAATTTCTCCGAAAAATTTCCCTCCTAATTAGCATGTATGACTTCAAAGATACCAATTGCAACTACGATTCACATCGTATATAAGAGGCTGCAAGTGTGACAGATTTTTATCTTAAAACGCGAAAAGAGCTTTATTTGCGCACGTCGATAACACCATAGATAACATCACAATAGGGCAATTTCGTACGACATAACTCGGAATGAAAAGGATCGTGCAATAATAGCGCTCTGTCCAAGGTATTTACCGCGCGCGAGAGATGCACGGACCGGTATATCCCCGGGGTTTTAAAGCCGAGAGCGAGAGAAAGGGGCGTTTTATCTGGCCCCGAGAACGAGGCTTATTGACCTGCTGTTAGTTGCCGGCCGCGTCGACTTGCGGCATGCGACCTTAAAGCGCACTCGCGACCTCCGAGGAACCGGCCGGGAAAACGCGTTGTCCGCAAATTGGATGGCTTTTAAACGCGCTGAACAATCGCGAGGGCTCGGAGAGACCTTTTTACCTCGGGATTTCAAGAGACGAGGAAAAGTATCCCGACTGACACGAGCGCTTCGATAAAGGGCCATGCATGTGAATTATAGATAATTTTCAAGATGTTAGAGATGCCTTACGTTTAAAGAGTCGTGTAAAAATGAAGAATGCAATTAAATTTTTAATTAAAAAATTTAAAATTTAAATTAATTATAAAGTCGTCATTTAACATATTCGATATTAATTGAACGAAGATTTGATTATCTTGGAAGCATGTTATTAAAATTAAGTCTTATCGTTTATACATATATTAAATTAGAATAGTTTTGATCGTATTCGTGATACTTCTTTTCCGAAACAAATAAAATATAATAAATAATATAATAAATATAATAAATATATAATATAATAAATATAATAAAAAATAATATAATAAAATATAATAATTAGCAAAAATTTCTATTAAATGACATCAAAAAAATTAAATATTTATTATCGTTGAAATATAAGAATAACAAAGATTTCGGTGGCGAATTTCTCTCTTTCGGAGTAAAATTTCAAACTCGCGAATTAATTCGTTATATATGTCAAACGCAACATTATCGTACTATTCAATAGTCTTGGACGACGGCGAAGATCGTTCGTTTTTATTATCGCCTGTCCCATTAGACGCCTCATATATATGGGGAAATACCATAGATATGATGCAACAACTCTTTATCTCGCGGTAAAACCTGGTTTCAAACTTTCAACACTGACTTACAGCAAGATATTCGAACGAGTTGCTCGTAGATGAGGTGAAGCGAGTCCATCGAACGCGCTTTTCAGATATAATACCGATTAAAATTCATGAATCGAGCGACACATGATAACGCCTGTGATGGAGATCGGGCAAGATTGAAAGGGATTTTTCGAAAAAACTCGACGGGAAAAATAATTTACGACAGTTTACATATTGATTAATCAAAATTAAAGTGAATATATCTGTAATTTTACTTCGCGATACATATATTATATAATTATATTTGTCTCGTGCAATTTTGCACGATACCGTCGATTTCGTATCGTGTTTTCACGAGAAACACTTCTGATCAAGTGCAGGTTTTAGTATTTAAATGATGACATATTTATGAGATATGTTTAGTATTTAAATGATATAATATAATAACATATTTAGTATTTAAATGATAACATATTTATCACTCCTGAGTGATTAAACTTTCCAAACACGGGCAATTTTGATATAAAAAGAGGAAGATTACTAAAAAAAGGCTTATCGTTATCGTTATCATTACACGTATTAAATTATTATTATTAAATTATTATATTTATCATTCATTTCCATCCGTCGAAAATTACGAAAGTTGCAAATTTATTTTACGTTCAAATGTTTATACTCAACAAATAATTTTATCTATCTCATAAACTTTCTACGTTAAATGTACATAATATTTGCAATAATAATATTAATAAATTTATAATTAATTTATATTAATGTATATATTTATTTAATATAAATATCGAGAGGAATAATTTTAATATTTATAGTAATATTTAATTGGAATCTCTCTTTTACTAGCTGCTTGTTTTCAGTTTCCTTATGTCAAAAAAAAAACGACAGATTCGAGAGAGCGATAACGTTCTCGGCCAGACCGAGTATCGGAAGCGTTTTTTTTAATCTTCTTCGAAACACAGTCCCCCTCAAAAGACACGGCATGATCGATAAAGGTGAGTTTACAAACGCGACGCACACGTGCCTCGCGTATTTTGCGTGGGCGTCCGAGTGCTCGTTTAATCTTAACGGGTGCCCCCGCAAGTCCCACGATGGGTGCTCACGGGGCGCGCTTTTCACTCGCGTGTTATACAAGATAACCGGCGGATATCGCGTGCAACTCTGGTCGAATTACCGCATTCGTAATGAGAAATGGCGAATAGTTGTCAGAATTGTTTCTTCCGTTGGCACGAGGAAATAGTTAGAGTCTAAGGAGATATTTATGTGAGCTCTTGATGTTTCATTGCACTCTGGTATTCTTTCCACCAGATAACGTTCATCTATTTCCTTCATATCTCCATTATTTAAAGTAAAATCCAATAGCAGGATTTATTTTGTTTCTGTTTTTAAATCGCATTATTCGACTATTACTTAATTGGAATATTAAAAATTAGTATATTAATTGGAATATTAAAAAATTAATTATTAATATATAAAAAATTATATAAAAAATTAATATAAAATTATATAAAATTATATAAAATTATATAAAATAATAATAAAATAATAAAATAATAAAAAATTATATAAAATTATATAAAAAATTAATATATTAATTGGAATATTAAAAAAATTATTCACTAAATTACTATATTAATTGGAATATTAAAAAAATAGTACATCAATATTTATATTTCAAAAGTGTTTTACTGAAAAATAGCGATCCTCGACCTTTCGATCGTGCCTATACGTATCTCATTATTACTGCATCGATAAATCGAAGTGCTCGCGAGCGATTCGCGACACGATATTTTTTTTCTCTTTATCGTAAACGCGACGACTATTAAACGTGGAGCGACCTGCAAAAATCGCGCGTTTAATAACACGGAAGAGCGTTAAAGCCCCCCCTCTCGAGCTCGCGTTTCTCGATTGCACGCCAACTATCGGGGCTCGTTCGATAATAGAGAATGTCACGTTTGCATTGTATCTTTAAGCGACGTCAATTTCTGTTACCAATTACCGGGAGAATCCCCTCCCCCCTCCCCCTCCCCGGCCTGCGCTCGATGACCGGGGCTTCCGGGGCGATAGCTTCGCATAATTCATAATTGACCTTCCGCCATCGCTCCGGGATAGAAATTATCGACGCGATGTCCGTTCATCTGCCTTCATCAAGCACGCAGATTTACTTAAGCTGCTCGCGTGTAAAATCTTGCAGCAGACGATCGAAGGGTAGTTTCATCCGACACGATTATCGCGAGATACCTTTTCAGTGCACATTTCCGACAATTCGTGAATTATAAATATGTATCAAGCGAGGGCGCGAACAATCTTGAGTTGCGAGATACGCGCAAAAAATGACGGATGAATTAAATGACACGCTCTCTTTTTGCAATTTTAAGCTGAAAGAGTACATTAAAATTTCACAATAAATTATATCTAAAAGAGAGAATAAAATAAAAATAATAATGTGATTGCGAACGACAGCTAAATCGATTAAGCGCCACTTGTGTGAATCAAAGACATTGGAAGACAATAAAATCGGCGTCTCCGCCAAATGCTTCTGGGATCCGGCCAGATCGCATCGACTAATGATCGTTAACGATATTCATTAATCCAAACTAACTATATTCGTCGTAACAGAAAAGAGGGATATTTCCCACGAGAGATAGGATTTACAAGACACCCGATAAACGAACAAGATTCCACTGTATTATACATAAATATTTATGTGACATATATGAATATGAACACGTGTAACACGAGAAACGTATGTTAATTTCCAAATACTTTGTGAATAAATTCTACGACTCAAATATTAATATTATTATTAGCGTAAATATCACATATCGCATATGAAATATGTATCATTAATTTTATCATCACAAGAAGATTATTATTGTTATAAATGCTAAAGCCAACGCTAAAACTTTCAAGTGAAAAATATACATAAATTATATTTCATAAATACGGGTATTAAATAAACAATTAATTTTCCACCTTCTCTTCTTTTTCATACATATTAATACATACAATGTTAAATTACTAATAATGTTTATAATAATTTTAAATTTTTTCAATAGATTTCTATAAAATATCTATATTTCCTATTCTGTGTAATTTCTGTTCAATTTTTTTCTAAAAGTACATTTCTATCTTCACTTTATTTTAATAGATATTAATATTTATAATTTGTGAATTGTAAAAATATATTGGATAAATAGTTTAAACGACGGTTAGAGAGAAACGACAGTTAGAGAGAAGTTATAAACACTTGAGGTCAATATTTTCTTGTATCTACGTGTATCTATCTGCCCTAAAGCGTGTGGATAATGTGACGAAAGGCAGTTACTGGCAGTTGCGAGTGAGAAGTGACACGTTACACGTATCGAAAGTCGTATGTTAACAGAGGTAACAGACAAAGAGACGAGTTTTAAAAAGGAGAAATGTGAGAATATTATATATTTTTATCTCTTACATAATTTACATATAATTTATACTCTACATTCGTAATATTTTTATCAATATTTAATTTCATTTAATTAAACACTTTCAAGGTTAAACAAAGCTTCAAGTTTATCAAACTTTATAAAGTATATAACACATAAAGAAAAATTTTTAATTAATCAACGAAATAATAGAAAACAATATGAACATGAAGTGCGATTACGCGTGAGGTTTTAAGTGAAAATAATATAAAATTATAGCCTTTATCTTTTAAACTCCAAATACCACTCGCGTTTCAAAAGATAATCATACATCAAGAATCTACTTCCAATAAATTAAATTTTTAAAAAATGTAAACACTTTCAGTAAATTCAACTTTCCATAAAAAGAAGATGTTAATATATCACTTGATTATCTACACAATTTTTCATTTATAAAAGCTATACATACCAAAAAGAATCGGTCATTTGACTTCATCATAAAAAAGTTAATGTATAATTCGGAACGGTTTGTCAATATTTATGTAATTTTGCTTTTATTTATAGAATCAGATTTTTTTCAAAAGAAATCTAATTAAAAATAATTAACAAAAAGCAAAAATATACAATTAAAGAAAATAGACACGATGAGTAAAAATACAAAACCGGATAAAAAAATAGAGAGGATGAGCAAAGATGTAGAAGCGGGAAAAAAAGATAAAGAAGATGCAAGTAAGTAAAATAAATATATATTTTTGAAAATAAAAATCTAGATATAACAAGAACAAACTGTACATATAATATTACGGCATTAATATTTGTTATTAAAAATAATATTAAGTATGTGTGCATGTGTTTTGTTAAGATAAATTTTATAGATAATTGTTTTATAGATAATTCTTAATTTCTCTCTTTCTTTGATTTAATAGGAGAAAATATAAAAGAGGATCAAAAAAGGAAGATGAAAGAAAATGTTGAAGCGGCCAAAAAAACAAAAGCGATGAGTAAGAATACACAAATGGACAAAAAGATTGAGAAAATGAGCGAAAATACAGAGACGAGCAAAAAAATACCGAAGATGAGTGGAGAGAGAACAGAAGATAAAAAGTACGAAAGAGATGAGGATGACGAAGGTAAGTAAAAAGAAAATATTTTTGCAAAGCAAGATCCACACATACATATACACACACACGCACACACACAAGTATAGAAGGACGAAATGTACATACAACATTATAGAATTAATATCTGTTTCTATCAAAGATAGCATTAAGTATGTGTGTATATGCGTCTCATCAAAATAAATTTTATAGTTTACATTTCTGAATTGTGTTGCCACATTTCGTGTTAGTACCAGAAAATATAGAATCGGACAAGGAAAATGGAGAAGAGAAAAGTAAGTTATATATATATATATATATATATATATATATATATATATATATATATGTATATATATATATATATGTTTTTGTATAAAGAGATATTTGGCTATATATTTGGATATATAAAAAGAGCGAAATGTATATACATATTATGGAATTAATATTCGTTAATATTAAGTATGTGTTAAGTATGTGTTTTGTAAAGATAAATTTTATAGATTTTGTATCTAATTTCTCTCTTTTTTTCAATTCAACAGGAGAAAAAATAAAAGAATGCGAAGGAACAGAGAAGGTGAATAAAGATACAGAAAATAAAAAATACGAGGGAGATAAAGAGGATAAAGATGATAAGCAGGACGAAGGTAAGTAAAAAAAATATTTTTGCAAAGCAAGATCCACATACACATACACGCACACGCACACACACAAGTATAGAAAGACGAAATGTACATACAACATTATAGAATTAATATCTGCTCCCATCAAAGATAGCATTAAGTATGTGTGTATATGTGTCTCATCAAAATAAATTTTATAGTTTATATTTCTGAATTGTGTTGCCATTTCGTGTTAGTACCAGAAAATATAGAATCGGACAAGGAAAATAGCGAAGAGAAAAGTAAGTAATATATATATATATGTTTTTGTATAAAAAGATATTTGGCTATATATTTGGATATATAAAAAGAGCGAAATGTATATACATATTATGGAATTAATATTCGTTAATATTAAGTATGTGTACATGTGTTTTGTAAAGATAAATTTTATAGATAATTTTGTACCTAATTTCTCTCTTTTTTTCAATTCAACAGGAGAAAAAATAAAAGAGAGCGAAGGAACAGAGAAGGTGAATAAAGATACAGAAAATAAAAAATACGAGAGAAATAAAGAGGATAAAGATGATAAGCAAGACGAAGGTAAGTAAAAAAAATATTTTTGCAAAGCAAGATCCACATACACATACACACACACACGCACGCAGACACAAGTATAGAAGAGCGAAATGTATACATACAACATTATAAATTAATATTCGTTTCCATTAAAAATAACATTAAAAATGTATGTGTTTCATCAAAATAAATTTTATAGCTTCTACATCGTACCCTTATTTCGAGTCAGTACTAATAAGAGCAGAATGTAGCGAGCAAAGTGAAAAAAAGACAAGTAAGTAAAAAAATATATGTTTTTGCATAAAAGGATCTTGGAATAAAAGAGCGAAATATATGTACATATCATGGAATTAACGTTAGCATTAAAACTAATATTAAATATGTATACATGTGTTTTGTTATATATATATATATATATATATATATATATATATATACACACACACACACACACAGGGTGATTCAGAACTCATGGTACAAATTTTAAGGGGTTGTAGAGCACACTCTAACAATCATTTTTTGTATAGGAATGTATGGGCGCAAGTAACGCGTTGAGGCACAAACACAGGAAATAGACATGAAAGAAAAGATAAATTGTTTACTTACAGCGTCGTTGACAAGTGCTTTTTTATAACAATGTTTACAATAATTGGTCAAAATTGCGTCCACCAACAGTAATACGTGCTTGGCAGTTACCATTTGCAGCCCCGTACATTAGATGCATGTCTGCCTTCTCGGCATTCGTAAAGTCTCCCATCACGGACGACAGCACAATCGAGAATGGCGTAAGAATTTTGAGCAATTATTGTAAACATTGCTATAAAAAGCACTTGTCAACGACGCTGAAGTAAACAATTTATCTTTTCTTTCATGTCTATTTTCTGTGTTTGTGCCTCAATGCGTCATTTGCGCCCATACATTCCTATACAAAAAATGATTGTTAGAGTGTGCTCTACCACCCCTTAAAGTTTGTACCATGAGTACTAAATCACCCTGTATATATATATGCGCGCGCGCGTGTGTGTGTGTGTGTGTGTGTGTGTGTGTGTGTGTGTGTGTGTGTGTGTAAGATAAATTTTATAGATAATTGTTCCTAATCTTTTTTTTTTCCATTCAACAGCAAAATTTCACCTTCTGCTAGAAGAACTGATGATACTTTCTCACGAAGAAAACAGGAAAAAGGTCATAGAAAGGATGAATAGAGAAAATGAAGAAGAGGAAGAAGAGAAAGATGAGGAAGATGAAATGGACGACGAAATGGACGAAGAGGAAGAGTTCCAAGGTAACAAAAAAAATGTATATATTTTTGCAAAGAAAGATCCACACAGGTATATGGAAGACCGAAATATATAACATATAATTGTAGAATTATAGAAATTATAAAAATGTTCGTTTATATTAAGAATAACATTATATAAAGTATGTATGTATGTATGCATTTTATCAAAATAAATTTTGTAGCTTATACTTCTGAATTGTACTCAATGTTGAAGAAAAACAAAAATGTAGGATCGGACGAAAATAAAGAAGGCAAAAGTAAGTAAAAAAAAAAGTACATACTTTTGCACATAAAGATTTAAAGTATAATAAGGTAAAAGAGCGAAACATACAATATTATAAAATTAATATTCGTTAGCAATAAAAGTAACATTAAATATGTGTATAAGTATTTTGTAAAAATAAATTTTATAAATAACAGTTTTTTATTTCTCTCTTTTCTTTCGATTCAGCCGGAGAACATATAGAAGCCGAAGAAATAGAAAGTGATGAAGATATAGAAATCAACCCAGAAATAGAACCAACGCTTGGAAATGAAAAATGGATGAGAGTAGCAACAATTATACAGGAAATGAATACAATTATATATTTTCCGAAGAAGAAAGATATAGACGACAAATATAAAGAAGAATATTATGGTGAATAATAAAAATTATATATTTTTGCAAAGATTCAGGTATAGAAGAGCGAAATGTGAATATAACATTATAGAATTAATATTCGTTTGTATTAAAAATAAATTGTTAAGTATGTATGCATGTAAATTTATCAAAGTAAATTTTGTAGATTGCGTTAAACTTATAAACAAATATATCGACAAATACAAGGATCAAAAAAATAGAGAATCCAACAAAGAAAATAAAAAAGACAAAAGTAAGTACAAAAAATATATATATTTTTGCATAGAAAGATCTAAATATATACATATCTATATATATATATATATATATATATATATATACATATGAAAGAGCGAAATGTACATACGATATTATAGAATTAACATTCGTTAGCAATAAAAATAACATTAAGTGTGTCGAAGTGTTTCATAAAAATAAAATTTATAGATAATTTTTCTCTCTTTTTTCTATTCAGCTGAAGAAAATATAAACGAGAGTAAAGAAGTAGAGAAAATGAAAGAAAATGAAGAAGCGGTTAAAGAAACAGAAGAGATGAGTAATACAGAAGCGGATAAAAAAATGAAGAAAGTGAGTGAAAAGATAGAAGCAGATGAAAAAACGGAAAAGATGAATAAAGATATAGAAGATAAAAAGCACGAAGAAGATGAAGTGGACGACGTATATAAGAATCACCAAGGTAAGTAAAAGAAATATATTTCTGCAAAGAAAGATCCAGGTATATAAGGAAGAGTGAAATGCACATACAACATTATAGAATTAATATTCGTTTGCATAAAAAATAACATTAAGGTCCATATTTTGAATCCTCTTTTATCGATAAAAGTGCCTCTAAAAGTGGCTTATAAGCCTTTTGATTGACTATAAGCCACTTTTAGAGGCATTTTTATCGATAAAAGAGGATTCAGAATATGGACCTAAGTATGTATGTATGAATTTTATCAAAATAAATTGTACGGCTTATATTTCTCAAATGAACTCCCACTTCAAATTAGTATTACCAGTTTTTGCATAGAAAGATCTAGGTATATATAAAAGAGCGAAATGTACATACAATGTTATGTAAATAATATCTGTTAGCATTAAAAATAATGTTAAGTATGTGTATATTCGCGTTTTGTTAAAATAAATTTTATAAACTATTTTTAATTTCTCGCTTTTTTCAATTCAGTAGGAATAAATATAGAAGCAATCAAAGAAACAATAAAGACAAGTGAAAATACAAACATCGACAGAAAAATAGAAGAAATCAGTGAAAAACAGAACAAAAAAATAGAAAAAATCAGTGAACAGAACAAAAAAATAGAAGAAATCAGTGAAAAACAGAACAAAAAGATAGAAGAAATGACTGAAAAACTGAGCAAAATGATGTCAATTTTAGAGAATATGAGCAAACAAGAAGTGACGACACACAAATGCGATAAAGACTTCAAAGGTAAGTAATAAAAATATATTTTTTTGAACAGATCCAGCTATAGAAGAGCGAAATGTGCATGCAATATCATAGAATTAATATTTGTTTGCATTAAAAATAACGTTATGTGTACATGTGTTTTGTTTAAGATAAATTTGATAGACAATTGTTCTTTTCTTCCGATTTAGCCGGTGAAATTACAATAGCAGGCAAAGAGGAGAAAAAAAATATAGAAGCGGCCAAAGAAATAGAAAGTATGAGTGAAAATACCGAAATAGACGAAAAGATAAAGAAAATGAATGAAATTATAAAAGCGGGCAAAAAAACAAAGGAGATAATTAAAGACACAAAAGATAAAAAGAACAAAGAATCTGAGAAACGCCCAGGTGAGTACAAAAAATATGTTTCTGCATAGATAGGTTCAGACATGAAAGAACGAAACGTACATACAACATTATAGAATTAATATTTGTTGCATTTAAAATAATATATTAAATATATGTGTATTTATATCATCAAAATAAATTTTATAGATAACATTTATAATTTTCTGAATTCCTACTTCAAATCACTGGAAATCGATCTAGAAGAGGCCGCAGAAATTATAGGATGCCAACGTAAGTAAAAAAAATATATATTTCTGCAAAGAAAGATCCGCAAAAGAGCGAAATGTGCATACAATATTATAGAATTAATATACCTTTGCATTAAAAACAACATTAACTATGTATACATGTATTTTGTTAAAATAAACTTGATAGATAATTGTTTTTTATTTTCGATTCAGCCGAAGAAATTATAATACCGGACAAAGAAACAAAGAAGATGAAAAAAAATATAGAAGCGGTCAAAGGAATAGAAAATATGAGTGAAAATATCGAAATAGACGAAAAGATAAAGAAAGTGAATGAAATTATAAAAGCGGGCAAAGAAACAAAGGAGATAATTAAAGACACAGAAGATAAAAAGAACAAAGAATCTGAGAAACGCCCAGGTGAGTACAAAAAATATGTTTCTGCATAGATAGGTTCAGACATGAAAGAACGAAACGTACATACAACATTATAGAATTAATATTTGTTGCATTTAAAATAATATATTAAATATATGTGTATTTATATCATCAAAATAAATTTTATAGATAACATTTATAATTTTCTGAAGTCCTACTTCAAATCACCGGAAATCGATCTAGAAGGGGCCGCAGAAATTAAAGGATGCCAACGTAAGTAAAAAAAATATATATTTCTGCAAAGAAAGATCCGCAGAAGAGCGAAATGTGCATACAATATTATAGAATTAATATACCTTTGCATTAAAAACAACATTAATTATGTATACATGTATTTTGTTAAAATAAACTTGATAGATAATTGTTTTTTATTTTCGATTCAGCCGAAGAAATTATAATACCGGACAAAGAAACAAAGAAGATGAAAAAAAATATAGAAGCGGTCAAAGAAATAGAAAATATGAGTGAATATATCGAAATGGACAAAAAGATAAAGAAATATAATGAAATTATAAAAGCGGCCAAAACAATATTGGAGCTAATTAAAGATGCAGAAGATAAAAAGAACAAAAAAGCGGATAAAAAAATAGAAATAATTAGTAGAAATACAGAAGTGAGCAAAAAACTACTTTTCTTAAACAATTTGAGAAAAACTATAGAATTGTACAAAGAAGATAAAAGCCTCAAAGGTAAGTAATAACAATTTATTTTTCTATTTATTTTTCTATTACTTTGGACAGAAATAAGCATCGAAAGAACGAAATGTACATACAACATTATAAAATTAATGCTTGCATTAAATGTTTGCATTAAAAATAACATTAAGTATATATGTATGCATGTGTATATGTACATCTAAATAAATTTTACAGATTACTATTCTAAGCTTTCCGCTTTCCTCGAGTCTGAACGAGAAAGTATAGAAAAAGAAGGTTCAACGAGTAAGTAGGAAAAATATATGTTATTGCAATTAATAGGTATAGAAGAATAAAATGTACATACATTCAACATTATGGAAAAATTATTCGTGCATTAAAAATAACACTAATAAAATTATATGTGCATATATTTCATCAAGATAAACTTTATGATTACACTTTTAACTTGCACTCTTCCTTCAAAATTACATTTATTACCAATAAAAATAATGTTAAATATATCTTTTGTTAGAATAAATTTTAGATTAATATTCTCAATTTCTCTCTTTTTTTTAATTCAGCTGGAAAAATGAGTGTAAATACAAACGAAGCGTCAATAATAGAGAAGGATAAAAATGCAGAATAGAGCAGAATAAACAAGATGAATAATGAGATCATAAAAAAATATAAGTAAGTGAAAAGATGTATGTTTCATAGAAAAAGATTTAGTGAAAAAGAGCGAAATATACAACGTTATATTATTAAAATTCGTTAGCATTAAAAATAATATTAAGCATATATGTTTCGTTAAAATAACAGATTTATATATTACTGTTCCTTTCTTCGATTTAGCTTGAAATTTTTATATTTGAATTTTATTTTTAAAGTGTACTAATATCATAAAAAATATTATACTTGTAATGGCATTAATTTTAAAAAATTATTTTTTGCAGGACTGTTTAAGGAAATGCAGGAGCGTACCGCGAGATTTAATTGTAGCATATGTCGAGCAATAGAATCGTTATCAGAGTACGATGTACATCTAAAATGGTGCCATCCTGAACGCTTTCTTTAAAGTATGATGAATTAACCCTATATTTACACATCATGTATAAATTCGATTTACATCGCTTATAATAGAGACAATATTTGATTTTTTATTTGGTTTCGTTTAGTTTCGTTTCTTTATTCATTTACTTTAGTCTCATTTATCTAATATTGTTATAATCAATAATTTCCTTAAAAAAATTTTAAGTTCGTTTAATTTAAAAAGAGATCTCCGATTTTGTCATTAAGATTATATTATAAATATATCTATGCAATTAGTATAATAAATGTGATACACGATGTAAAGAAAAACTGATATTTGTTATGTTGAACTTAAATGTAATTAGACATTACTTTAAAATGAAGAAAGATAATTATGATTAATTTCACTTGTTTACATCAAAATTCTTAAAAAATTATTTTATATAAAATATTAAAAAAAAATTATTTACTATTATTTTTGACAATTAATATTACAGATATTTCTAATTTAGAGATTCAAATTTACATCGTGTACACAAAAAAAAATTTAGAAATAATTTGTATACTGTATGGTAAGGTAATGCGACAGAAAGGAGTTCGTATTATTATAAAATTCATGAATTGATTTAATTCTTTTTCATCTATCAATTAATTATAATATTTTCGTCATCAATTTTATTAATGTGTATTGATTATTCTATTATTATGTTACTTTATAATTATTATTTATTATTTTGTAATCTTTCTACTTAGCTTTTACCTCCAATAAAAACTGTGTCTAAAAACGTAACTTAACGCCTTTCTTCTTAATACCATTTTGTGAATATTTTTAGCGATTTAAGAGACCACGCAATATCAATTAAAGAAAAAAAATACTTTACAATAAAAAAATTAAGAATTCATTCATATATATCACAATTATTGATTCGAAAACAATCTTTATAAATTAATATATATACGCACATATTCTTTGAAATAATAACTTTTAAAATCTTATGGAGTTTGATTTTTATGATAAATTTATATGTATATCGTGTATATCTCGCTTACTTTGCTATAGAAACAATAAGCCTTATAAAAATACAGCTTTATATATTCAATAAATTTAATAGGCATGCTATATTGTCGTCACAACTCTATACCCACATGATACATTTATCATTTTATTCTACCAATACCCTACCCTACCCGACTCCTTAAACAATAAACAGGAATTACCTTCTTTTATTATTAATCCTATACAATTAATTTAACTAGCTTAACGTGTGCAACTGTTCAAAATATGAAATTAATTGGAAAATAATTCGAAAGCCCGACGAATCGCACGACTTGCGGAATAACCTACGAATTTATATTTGAAACCAACAGAATTTATACTCCAGACTCGCTATTAACGATTCACGCAGAACATGTTTGTTCGGGATAATATATGGTTGGAAATCTTTTCAAAAATAACAAAAAAAAGAAAAGTAGAAATTTTAATACATTTAATTATATATTACCTAAAAAATTAGTGCAAAATATAATTGTCATCGCTTCCATTATAAATTAAATTGAGGCAAAACTTGGTCAAGATACAATCAAATATTTCAATAAATATATAGTGATCTAATGAAAAAGGATAGCAACTCTGCGCTCATGCATTATATACTATAAGCGCCCATTGTCGACTTTTGCAATAACAAAGGCGTTCGATAAACGACGGACATCCATATAACGCAGGAAAAATATTGCGACCTCCCACATACACACATACACACACACATCATCTCCTTCGCTAGATGCAATCGTCATAAAGCACCATTCCCCTCCTCTCCTCCTTATCTTTCGCAAGTAAATTCGCTCGCGAGTAAATTAAAGCTCAACGTGCAATACGTGCGCGTTCATTCATAGAAAACCGCCTGGCGCAATTTGCATTACAGCCATCTAATTTATCACCTACGCTATTACGTCGAGTCCATCGTTGAATAACGATAGCTTATACTAATACACGAAGCGTCCCGAAAAATGGGAATCAACGAATGCGTGCGATACCACCGGAAGGTTTCGAGTCCCATCACAGCAGATAATCTTCATCTCATCCCCATTCTATTCACTTCGAGACACGGAGCAAAAACTATCTGGTCAAAACGAGATAGAATAATCTTTCTCTGTCTCTACATAAACACATGCATAAAGTAGTGTTGTGCGCACTAGGGATGCAAAGTTTATCGATATTTATCGATACTATCAATAAGCATTAACAGTCGATAGGAAAAGCGACAAGCAAAAATAATCTATCCATAACTATCGATAGTTTTCATATGGATAAGAATCGGGCCCCAGGTTTATAATATAAGTACCTTCCATAATAATAACCAATATAAAATTCATCACATTTGGCTACGTTCAGAAATCTTACCCGCAGGGTAAAGTAACATCAAATCGATCAATCAGGACAAAAGGAATAAACATTTCTCGATCCCGATTGATAGGTTAAATATCACTCTACCCCACTGGAGGGATTTCTGAACGCGGCCTTTGACGGTAATTATAATGTGTCTCCTATAATTTGTCTTTTATAATATTTATAGTCTTCTTAGAGCCTGTTTATAATACTTATAACTTGTTTTTGTTTAATTTTAAAACTATTTGCAATCCAGAGAACTTAAAGTTCAAAAAAAATAAACATAAACAACTGATAAAGTTATCGATATTTATCGATAAAATCGACAAGGCTCTTCAAAACTATCGATAGTATCGACAAGCAAATTGATTCGATATTTAACATCCCTAGTGCGCACTACATACATATATACACGTATACAACACATATAAATGTGGTGTAAATGTAATAGTAGTACTCTTGGTTGAGTTATTTGGCGAAAGATCACCCTAACAGTATTCGAGAATATTAGTAGTGTGCGCAGCACATTTTTGACGAAATATTTTTAAAGCATGCACGAATTTGTGAAGTCTTAACACAAAAAGTGTAGCAGTTCTCTCTGTAATCGTTCCAGTGTGATGGTTCGTATAGTAATTTAGTACTATAAGCAAATTAACCAATCAACGATAATATAACATTAATGCATAGATTTCCATACATTATACTAGCCCAGCGATGTTACACGTGGAGTTATGGCACCCATTTATGGTGCACCATTATAATGGGGATTTATTATATATTTAACGATATATTATAGTGATATTAACGATCTATATAGAAGTCTGTGCATTAATGTTATAATTTCCATTGAGTAATGTAATTGCAATGTAATATGCAATAATTACATATTGTTAAATGGAAAATTATAACATTAACGTTATATTATTGTATTGCTTTGTGTTTAATGGGTACCCCATGTTCTTATCACTGTTGCGTATATAAGAGAGAGAAAATTCATATAAAATACATATCTTTACAAATAACTTAGTTCATTAAAAAAATAACAAGAATTATATGTAAAAAATGTTTATAAAATATATTACTTATTTAATTAATAAAAATTTAAGAAATATATAATACTTATATACAATTTAAAGAATGTATTTATATACAATTCTTACTATTTTTCGACAAACCAAGTTATTCATAAAAGTGCATATATTATGTGAGTTATCTTACATACGCATTAAGCGTCGTCTACAATGAGATTTTAAGGAGACTTAAGAAATTGACCAATCACAGTCAAGTATTAAGAGAATACTCGACTGTGATTGGTCAATTTCTTAAATCTTACGCCTTAAGTCTCCTTAAAATCTCATTGTAGACGACGCATTATATTATTTAAGAGATATACATTAATGAAGATAGAATCGAAATTATTAATCCAATTTAAATATTATGCATAAAAGTTTGCTTATATAAAAAATTTATATAATTATATATATTTATATAAAAAAATGGCTATTTATATTTTTTTGAAATTAAGTAAAAAATAAGTTATATCCTCTAAGTAAGTATTTTAGGGAATTATATATACACACGGGATTTTATTATCAGAATATAATATAGAGATATATATTATGGTATGCAATTTTATGTGTTTCGAATTTCTTTTAAATTTACAAAATGAGCAATTGAGTTATTTGCTCTTTCTACGCACAAATACAGTTTTATAAAATTGTACAGAATAATTTGATCCTTATCAAGCTGCCCTCCCCCTTCACCAACGTCAAATAAAGTCATGTCTATCAAATAATTTAAGGCTAATTATGTATCAACAATTAATCTTACACAATTGCTTCTTTTCCTCACTAATGTAATTCGAGAATTCATAAAGTCACTAATAAATATATTTTAACATTAACATTGTTAGTTTTCATAAAAAGGAGCTACTTTATAGAAGTATTTTATAAGCATACTGGCAATTTGATGAAAACGCCAATCAATTATTTCACTACACAACATATGCAACATCGAAACGACGCAATCTTGTATATAAGAATGATAACGAAAAAATTCTGGAATATTTGGGCTATCTCGTGTAAATTTGAAAGCGTCAAAAAATTAGTTTATTATTGCTATAAATGCTAAAACAAACGCTAAAACTTTCAAGTGAAAAATATATATAAATTATATTTTATAAATATGGGTATTAAATAAACAATTAATTTTCCTCCATCTTTTTCATACATATTAATACACATAATATTAAATTACTAATAATGTTTAAATTTTTTCAATAGATTTCTATAAAATATCTATATTTCCTATTCTGTGTAATGTCTGTTCAAATTTTTTTCTAAAAGTACATTTCTATTTTCACTTTATTTTAACAGATATTAATATTTATAATTTGTGAATTGTAAAAATATCTTGGAGAGATAGTTTAAACGACGGTTAGAGAGAAACGACAGTTAGAGAGAAGTTATAAACACAAACACTTGAGGTCAATATTTTCTTGTATCTACGTATATCTATTTGCCCCAAAGCGTGTGGATAATGTGACGAAAGACAGTTACTGGCAGTTGCGAGTGAGAAGCGACACGTTACACGTATCGAAAGTCGTGTATTAACAGAGGTAACAGACAAAGAGACGAGTTTCAAAAAGGAGAAATGTGAGAATATTATATATTTTTATCTCTTACATAATTTACATATAATTTATACTCTATATTCGTAATATTTTTATCAATATTTAATTACATTTAATTAAAAAATTTCAATGTTAAATAAAGCTTGAAGTTTATCGAATTTTATAACGTATGTAACACATAAAGAAAAATTTTTAATTAATCAACGAAATAATAGAAGGCAATATGAACATGAACTGCGATTACGCGTGAGGTTTTAAGTGAAAATAATATAAAATTATAGCTCTCCTTTATCTTTTAAACTCCAAATATCACTCGTATTTCAAAAGATAATCATACATCAACAAGAATCTACTTTCAATCAATTAAATTTTAACCATAAAAAAATGTAAATACTTTCAATAAATTCAACTTTCAGTAAAAAGAAAATGTTAATATATCACTTGATTATATACACAATAACTTTTTGTTTATAAAAGCTATACATATCGAAAAGAATCGGTCACTTGACTTCATCATAAAAAAGTTAATGTATAATTCGGAACGGTTTGTCAATATTTATGTAATTTGGCTCCTATTTACAGAATCAGATTTTGGCAAAAGAAATCTAATTAAAATAATTAACAAAACAGAAAAATATATAATTAAAGAAAATAGACACGATGAGTAAAAATACAAAAACGGATAAAGAAATAGACAAGACGAGTGAAAATATAGGAGCAGAAGGAGAAATAGGGAGGATAAGCGAAAATATAGGAGCGGGAGAAAGAAATAAAGAAGACGCAAGTAAGTAAAATAAATATATATTTTTGAAAACAAAAATCTAGATATAAGAAGAACAAACTGTACATACAATATTACGGCATTAATATTTGTTAGCATTAAAAATAATATTAAGTATGTGTGCATGTGTTTTGTTAAGATAAATTTTATAGATAATTGTTCTTAATTTCTCTCTTCCTTTGATTTAATAGGAGAAGATGTAAAAGAGGGCCAAGAAATAGAGAAGATGAAAGAAAATGTGGAAGCGGTCAAAGAAACAAAAGCGATAAGTAAGAGTACACAAGTGGTCATAAACATTGAAAAAATGAGCGAAAATACAGAGAGGAGCAAAAAAATACCGAAGATGAGTGGAGAGAGAACAGAAGATAAAATGTACGAAGAAGATGAGGACGACGAAGGTAAGTAACAAGAAAATATTTTTGCAAAGCAAGATCCACACATACATATACACACACACGCACACACACAAGTATAGAAGGACGAAAATGTACATACAACATTATAGAATTAATATCTGTTCCCATCAAAGATAGCATTAAGTATGTGTGTATGTGTGTCTCATCAAAATAAATTTTATAGTTTACATTTCTGAATTGTGTTGCCATTTCGTGTTAGTACCAGAAAATATAGAATCGGACAAGGAAAATGGAGAAGAGAAAAGTAAGTAATATATATATATATATATATATATATATATATATATATATATATATGTTTTTGCATAAAAAGATATTTGGCATATATAAAAAAAGCGAAATATATATACATATTATGGAATTAATATTCGTTAATAATAAGTATGTGTACATGTGTTTTGTAAAGATAAATGTTATAGATAATTTTCTACCTAATCTCTCTCTTTTTTCAATTCAACAGGAGAAAAAATAAAAGAGTGCGAAGGAACAGAGAAGGCGAATAAAGATACAGAAAATAAAATGTACCAGGGAGATAAAGAGGATGAAAATGACGAGCAGGACGAAGGTAAGTAAAAAAAATATTTTTGCAAAGCAAGATCCGCACATACACATGCACACACACGCACGCACGCATACAAGTATAAAAGAGCGAAATATATACATACAAAATTATAGAATTAATATTCGTTTGCATGAAAAATAACATTAAAATTGTATAAATGTGTACATGTGTTTTGTTAAGATAAATTTTATAGATAATTGTTCCTAATCTTTCTTTTTTCCATTCAACAGGAGAAAATATAATTGAGATGAAAGAAATGCCGCTAAGAATTGATAAGAGAGTAGACATAAAAGCGATCATAGAAATGATAGATAAAGAAGATGAAGAGGAGGAAGATGAGGAAGATGAAATGGACGACGAGGAAGAGAAAAAGTTCAAAGGTAACAAAAAATATACATATATTTTTGCAAAGAAGGATCCACACAGGTATATGGAAGACCAAAATATATAACATACAACTGTAGAATTATAGAATTAATTATAGAAATGTTCGTTTGTATTAAGAATAACATTATATAAAGTATGTATGTATGTATTTCATCAAAATAAATTTTGTAGCTTATATTTCTGAATTATTCGAGCTTGAGATAGAAAAAATAGGTGTAAAACCGGACAAAGAAAATAAAGAAGACAAAAGTAAGTAAAAAAAAATATATACTTTTGCACATAAAGATTTAAAGTATAATAAGGTGGAAGAGCGAAACATACAATATTATAAAATTAATATTCGTTAGCAATAAAAATAACATTAAAGATGTGTATAAGTATTTTGTAAAAACAAATTTTATAAATAACAGTTTTTTATTTCTCTCTTTTCTTTCGATTTAGCCGGAGAAAATATAGAAGCCGAAGAAATAGAAAGTGAAGATACAAAAATCGAAGAACTGATTAAGAAATATAAAATGGATACAAAAAAGAAAGAATTGTTTAAAAATAAAAAATGGAGGAGAGCATTAACTATTTTACATGAAATGGAAAAAATTGTAATGCGGAAGAGAGAAACGACAAATATGAAAAACTACAAATATGAAGAAAACTTTCAGGGTAAATAATAAAAATTATATATTTTTGCAAAGATTCAGGTATAGAAGAGCGAAATATGAATGCAACATTATAGAATTAATATTCGTTTGTATTAAAAATAAATTATTAAGTACGTATGCATGTAAATTTCTCAAATTAAATTTTGTAGATTCCGTTCGATATGTGTACGTGAGCAAAGACTTCGCACAAGACAAGAGAAAATTGGACGAAATAAAAATGAAAAAAAATGAAAAAGACAAAAGTAAGTACAAAAATATACACATTTTTACATAGAAATATCTAAATATATACATATAAAAAAGCGAAATGTACATACGATATTATAGAATTAACATACGTTAGCAATAAAAATAACATTAAGTGTGTGTATAAGGGTTTCGTAAAAGTAAATTTTATAAATATTTTTTTTCTCAATTTTCCCTCTCTTTCTATTCAGCCGAGGAAAATATAAAAGCAACCAAACAAATAGAGAAAGTAAAAGAAAATATAGAGGGGACTCAAGAAACAGAAAAAACGAGAAAATATACAGGAGCGATCAAAAAAATAAAGATAGTGAGTGAAAAGACAAAAACGGACAAAAAAATAGACCAGATGAGTGAAGATATAGAAGATAAAAAGCACGAAGAAGATGAAGAGGACGACGTATATAATAATCCCCAAGGTAAGTAAAAGAAATATATTTCTGCAAAGAAAGATCCAGGTATATAGAGAAGAGAAATGCACATACAACATTATAGAATTAATATTCATTTGCATTAAAAATAACATTAAATTTGTATGTATGAATTTCATCAAAATAAATTGTACAGCTTATATTTCTCAAATGAACTTCCACATCAAATTAGTATTAGTAGTTTTTGCACAGAAAGATCTAGGTAATATATAAAATCTAGGTAATATATAAAATCTAGGTAATAAAAGAGCGAAATGTACATACAATGTTATGGAAATAACATTTGTTAGCATTAAAAATAATGTTAAGTATGTGTATATTCGCGTTTTGTTAAAATAAATTTTATAAACTATTTTTAATTTCTCGCTTTTTTCAATTCAGTAGGAAAAAATATAGAAGCAATCAAAGAAACAATAAAGACAAGTGAAAATACAAACATCGACAGAAAAATAGAAGAAATCAGTGAAAAACAGAACAAAAAAATAGATAAAATCAGTGAACAGAACAAA
Source organism: Camponotus vicinus (assembly GCF_025532165.1). NCBI lineage: Eukaryota > Metazoa > Arthropoda > Insecta > Hymenoptera > Formicidae > Camponotus > Camponotus vicinus. The sequence continues at coordinate 7,412,216 of NW_028141979.1, read as the reverse complement.
AAAATAGAAGAAATCTGTGAAAAACAGAACAAAAAAATAGAAGAAATCAGTGAAAAACAGAACAAAAAAATAGAAGAAATCAGTAAAAAACAGAACAAAATAATATCAATTTTAGAGAATATCAGCAAACAAGAAGCGACGACACACAAATGCGATAAAGACTTCAAAGGTAAGTAGTAAAAATATATTTTTTTTAACAGATCCAGGTATAGAAGAGCGAAATGTGCATGCAATATCATAGAATTAATATTTGTTTGCATTAAAAATAACGTTATGTGTACATGTGTTTTGTTTAAGATAAATTTGATAGACAATTGTTCTTTTCTTCCGATTTAGCCGGGGAAATTACAACAGCAGGCAAAGAGGGGAAAAAAAATATAGAAGCGGCCAAAGGAATAGAAAATATGAGTGAAAATACCGAAATGGACAAAAAGATGAAGATATTGAATGAAATTATAAAAGTGATCAAAACAATATTGGAGATAATTACAAATACAGAAGATAAAAAGGACAAAAAAGCAGAAGAAATTAGTGGAAATATAAAAGTGATCAAAAAACTATGTCTCTTAGAAAATTTGAGAAAATCTATAGAAATGTACAAAGAAGATAAAAGCCTCGAAGGTAAATAATAACAATTTTCTATTTATTTTTCTATTGTTTTGGAAAGAATAAGCACCGAAAGAACGAAATGTACACACAACATTATAAAATTAATGTTCGCATTAAATGTTTGCATTAAAAATAACATTAAGTATATGTGCATGTGTATATGTACATCAAAATAAATTTTACAGATTACTATTCTAAGCTTTCGGCTTTCCTCGAGTCTGAACGAGAAAGTATAGAAAAAGAAGGTTCAACGGGTAAGTAGGAAAAATATATGTTATTGCAACTAATAGGTATAGAAGATTAAAATGTACATACATTCAACACTATGAAAAAAATATTCGTTTGCATTAAAAATAACATTAACAAAATTATATGTGCATATATTTCATCAAGATAAATTTTATGATTACATTTCTAACTTGCATTCTTCCTTCAAAATTACATTTATTACCATTAAAAATAATGTTAAATATATCTTTTGTTAGAATAAATTTTAGATTAATATTCTCAATTTCTCTCTTTTTTTTAATTCAGCTGGAAAAATGAGTGTAAATACAAATGAAGCGTCAATAATAGAGAAGGATAAAAATGCAGAATAGAGCAGAATAAACAAGATGAATAATGAGATCATAAAAAAATATAAGTAAGTGAAAAGATGTATGTTTCATAGAAAAAGATTTAGTGAAAAAGAGCGAAATATACAACGTTATATTATTAAAATTCGTTAGCATTAAAAATAATATTAAGCATATATGTTTCGTTAAAATAACAGATTTATATATTACTGTTCCTTTCTTCGATTTAGCTTGAAATTTTTATATTAGAATTTTATTTTTAAAGTGTACTAATATCATAAAAAATATTATACTTGTAATGGCATTAATTTTAAAAAATTATTTTTTGCAGGACTGTTTAAGGAAATGCAGGAGCGTACCGCGAGATTTAATTGTAGCATATGTCGAGCAATAGAATCGTTATCAGAGTACGATGTACATCTAAAATGGTGCCATCCTGAACGCTTTCTTTAAAGTACAATGAATTAACCCTTTATTTACACATCATATATAAATTCGACTTACATCTCTTATAATAGAGACAATATTTGATTTTTTATTTGTGTGTGTGTGTGTGGTATCGTTTCTTTATTCATTTACTTTAGTCTCATTTATCTAATATTGGTATAATCCATAATTTCCTTTGAAAAAATTTTAAGTTCGTTTAATTTAAAAGAGAGATCTCCGATTTTGTCATTAAGATGTTATATTATAAATATATCTATGCAATTAGTATAAATTTATAAATCTATGCAATTTGAATAAATTTATAAATTTATGCAATTAGTATAAATTTATCAATATATCTATGCAATTAGTATAAATTTATAAATATATCTATGCAACTAGTATAAATTTATAAATCTATGCAATTAGTATAATATATGTGATACACGATGTAAAGAAAAACTGAAATTTGTTATGTTGAACTTAAATGTAATTACGCATTACTTTAATACGAAGAAAGATCATTACAATGATTAATTTCACTTGTTTACATCAAAATTCTTAAAAAATTATTTTATATATAATATTTAAAAAAAATTATTTTCTATTATTTTTGCCAACTAATATTACAGATATTTCTACTTTAGAGATGCAAATTTACATCGTGTTCAGAAAAAAAATTTAGAAATATTTTGTATACTGTATGGTAAGGTTATGCGACAGAAAGGAATTCTTATAAAACTCCTGAATTGACTTAATTTTTTTTTCATCTATCAATTAATTATAATATTTTCGTCATCAATTTTATTAATGTGTGTTGATTATTCTATTATTATGTTACTTTATAATTATTTTTTATTATTTTGTAATCTTTCTACTTAGCTTTTACCTCCAATAAAAACTGTGTCTAAACGTAACTTAGCTTTTCTTCTTATAATAACATTTTGTGAATATTTTTAGCAATTTAAGAGACCACGCAATATCAATTAAAGAAAAAAAATACTTTACAATAAAAAAATTAAGAATTCATTCATATATATCGCAATTATTGATTCGAAAACAATCTTTATAAATTAATATATATACGCACATATTCTTAGAAATAATAATTTTTAAAATCTTATGGAGTTTGATTTTTATGATAAATTTATATGTATATCATGTATATCTCGCTTATTTTGCCATAGAAACATTAAGCCTTATAAAAAAAATACAGCTTTATATATTCAATAAATTTAATAGGCATGCTATATTGTCGTCACAACTCTATACATGATATATTTATCATTTTATTCTACCAATACCCTACTCGACTCCTTAAACAATAAACAGGAACTCCCTTCTTTTATTGTTAATCCTATACAATTAATTTAACTAGCTTAACGTGTGCAACTGTTGAAAATATGAAATTAATTGGAAAATAATTCGAAAGCCCGACGAATCGCACGACTTGCGGAATAACCTACGAATTTATATTTGAAACCGACAGAATTTATACTCCAGACTCGCTATTAACGATTCACGCAGAACATGTTTGTTCGGGATAATATATGGTTGGAAATCTTTTCAAAAATAACAAAAAAAAGAAAAGTAGAAATTTTAATACATTTATTTATATATTACCTAAAAAATTAGTGCAAAATATAATTGTCATCGCTTCCATTATAAATTAAATTGAGGCAAAACTTGGTCAAGATACAATCAAATATTTCAATAAATATATAGTGATCTAATGAAAAAGGATAGCAACTCTGCGCTCATGCATTATATACTATAAGCGCCCATTGTCGACTTTTGCAATAACAAAGGCGTTCGATAAACGACGGACATCCATATAACGCAGGAAAAATATTGTGACCTCCCACATACACACATACACACACACATCATCTCCTTCGCTAGATGAAATCGTCATAAAGCACCATTCCCCTCCTCTCCTCCTTATCTTTCGCAAGTAAATTCGCTCGCGAGTAAATTAAAGCTCAACGTGCAATACGTGCGCGTTCATTCATAGAAAACCGCCTGGCGCAATTTGCATTACAGCCATCTAATTTATCACCTACGCTATTACGTCGAGTCCATCGTTGAATAACGATAGCTTATACTAATACACGAAGCGTCCCGAAAAATGGGAATCAACGAATGCGTGCGATACCACCGGAAGGTTTCGAGTCCCATCACAGCAGATAATCTTCATCTCATCCCCATTCTATTCACTTCGAGACACGGAGCAAAAACTATCTGGTCAAAACGAGATAGAATAATCTTTCTCTGTCTCTACATAAACACATGCATAAAGTAGTGTTGTGCGCACTAGGGATACAAAGTTTATCGATATTTATCGATACTATCAATAAGCATTAACAGTCGATAGGAAAAGCGACAAGGAAAATAATCTATCCATAACTATCGATAGTTTTCATATGGATAAGAATCGGGCCCCAGGTTTATAATATAAGTACCTTCCATAATAATAACCAATATAAAATTCATCACATTTGGCTACGTTCAGAAATCTTACCCGCAGGGTAAAGTAACATCAAATCGATCAATCAGGACAAAAGGAATAAACATTTCTCGATCCCGATTGATAGGTTAAATATCACTCTACCCCACTGGAGGGATTTCTGAACGCGGCTTTTGACGGTAATTATAATGTGTCTCCTATAATTTGTCTTTTATAATATTTATAGTCTTCTTAGAGCCTGTTTATAATACTTATAACTTGTTTTTGTTTAATTTTAAAACTATTTGCAATCCAGAGAACTTAAAGTTCAAAAAAAATAAACATAAACAACTGATAAAGTTATCGATATTTGTCGATAAAATCGACAAGGCTCTTCAAAACTATCGATAGTATCGACCAGCAAATTGATTCGATATTTAACATCCCTAGTGCGCACTACATACATATATACACGTATACAACACATATAAATGTGGTGTAAATGTAATAGTAGTACTCTTGGTTGAGTTATTTGGCGAAAGATCACCCTAACAGTATTCGAGAATATTAGTAGTGTGCGCAGCACATTTTTGACGAAATATTTTTAAAGCATGCACGAATTTGTGAAGTCTTAACACAAAAAGTGTAGCAGTTCTTTCTGTAATCGTTCCAGTGTGATGGTTCGTATAGTAATTTAGTACTATAAGCAAATTAACCAATCAACGATAATATAACATTAATGCATAGATTTCCATACATTATACTAGCCCAGCGATGTTACACGTGGAGTTATGGCACCCATTTATGGTGCACCATTATAATGGGGATTTATTATATATTTAACGATATATTATAGCGATATTAACGATCTATATAGAAGTCTGTGCATTAATGTTATAATTTCCATTGAGCAATGTAATTGCAATGTAATATGCAATAATTACATATTGTTAAATGGAAAATTATAACATTAACGTTATATTATTGTATTGCTTTGTGTTTAATGGGTACCCCATGTTCTTCTCACTGTTGCGTATATAAGAGAGAGAAAATTCATATAAAATACATATCTTTACAAATAACTTAGTTCATTAAAAAAATAACAAGAATTATATGTAAAAAATGTTTATAAAATATATTACTTATTTAATTAATAAAAATTTAAGAAATATATAATACTTATATACAATTTAAAGAATGTATTTATATACAATTCTTACTATTTTTCGACAAACCAAGTTATTCATAAAAGTGCATATATTATGTGAGTTATCTTACATACGCATTAAGCGTCGTCTACAATGAGATTTTAAGGAGACTTAAGGCGTAAGACTTAAGTCTCCTTAAAATCTCATTGTAGACGACGCATTATATTATTTAAGAGATATACATTAATGAAGATAGAATCGAAATTATTAATCCAATTTAAATATTATGCATAAAAGCTTGCTTATATAAAAAATTTATATAATTATATATATTTATATAAAAAAATGGCTATTTATATTTTTTTGAAATTAAGTAAAAAATAAGTTATATCCTCTAAGTAAGTATTTTAGGGAATTATATATACACACGGGATTTTATTATCAGAATATAATATAGAGATATTTATTATGGTATGCAATTTTATGTGTTTCGAATTTCTTTTAAATTTACAAAATGAGCAATTGAGTTATTTGCTCTTTCTACGCACAAATACAGTTTTATAAAATTGTACAGAATAATTTGATCCTTATTAAGCTGCCCTCCCACTTCACCAACGTCAAATAAAGTCATGTCTATCAAATAATTTAAGGCTAATTATGTATCAACAATTAATCTTACACAATTGCTTCTTTTCCTCACTAATGTAATTCGAGAATTCATAAAGTCACTAATAAATATATTTTAACATTAACATTGTTAGTTTTCATAAAAGGGAGCTACTTTATAGAAGTATTTTATAAGCATACTGGCAATTTGATGAAAACGCCAATCAATTATTTCACTACACAACATATGCAACATCGAAACGACGCAATCTTGTATATAAGAATGATAACGAAAAAATTCTGGAATATTTGGGCTATCTCGTGTAAATTTGAAAGCGTCAAAAAATTAGTTTATTATTGCTATAAATGCTAAAACAAACGCTAAAACTTTCAAGTGAAAAATATATATAAATTATATTTTATAAATACGGGTATTAAATAAACAATTAATTTTCCTCCATCTTTTTCATACATATTAATACACATAATATTAAATTACTAATAATGTTTAAATTTTTTCAATAGATTTCTATAAAATATCTATATTTCCTATTCTGTGTAATGTCTGTTCAAATTTTTTTCTAAAAGTACATTTCTATTTTCACTTTATTTTAATAGATATTAATATTTATAATTTGTGAATTGTAAAAATATCTTGGAGAGATAGTTTAAACGACGGTTAGAGAGAAACGACAGTTAGAGAGAAGTTATAAACACAAACACTTGAGGTCAATATTTTCTTGTATCTACGTATATCTATTTGCCCCAAAGCGTGTGGATAATGTGACGAAAGACAGTTACTGGCAGTTGCGAGTGAGAAGCGACACGTTACACGTATCGAAAGTCGTGTATTAACAGAGGTAACAGACAAAGAGACGAGTTTCAAAAAGGAGAAATGTGAGAATATTATATATTTTTATCTCTTACATAATTTACATATAATTTATACTCTATATTCGTAATATTTTTATCAATATTTAATTACATTTAATTAAAAAATTTCAATGTTAAATAAAGCTTGAAGTTTATCGAATTTTATAACGTATGTAACACATAAAGAAAAATTTTTAATTAATCAACGAAATAATAGAAGGCAATATGAACATGAACTGCGATTACGCGTGAGGTTTTAAGTGAAAATAATATAAAATTATAGCTCTCCTTTATCTTTTAAACTCCAAATATCACTCGTGTTTCAAAAGATAATCATACATCAACAAGAATCTACTTTCAATCAATTAAATTTTAACCATAAAAAAATGTAAATACTTTCAATAAATTAAACTTTCAGTAAAAAGAAAATGTTAATATATCACTTGATTATATACACAATAACTTTTTGTTTATAAAAGCTATACATATCGAAAAGAATCGGTCACTTGACTTCATCATAAAAAAGTTAATGTATAATTCGGAACGGACTTTGTCAATATTTAAGTAATTTGGCTCCTATTTACAGAATCAGATTTTGGCAAAAAAAATCTAATTAAAATAATTAACAAAACAGAAAAATATATAATTAAAGAAAATAGACACGATGAGTAAAAATACAAAAACGGATAAAGAAATAGAAAAGACGAGTGAAAATATAGGAGCAGAAGGAGAAATAGGGAGGATAAGCGAAAATATAGGAGCGGGAGAAACAAATAAAGAAGACGCAAGTAAGTAAAATAAATATATATTTTTGAAAACAAAAATCTAGATATAAGAAGAACAAACTGTACATACAATATTACGGCATTAATATTTGTTAGCATTAAAAATAATATTAAGTATGTGTGCATGTGTTTTGTTAAGATAAATTTTATAGATAATTGTTCTGAATTTCTCTCTTCCTTTGATTCAATAGGAGAAGATGTAAAAGAGGGCCAAGAAATAGAGAAGATGAAAGAAAATGTGGAAGCGGTCAAAGAAACAAAAGCGATAAGTAAGAGTACACAAGTGGTCATAAACATTGAAAAAATGAGCGAAAATACAGAGAGGAGCAAAAAAGTACCGAAGATGAGTGGAGAGAGAACAGAAGATAAAATGTACGAAGAAGATGAGGACGACGAAGGTAAGTAACAAGAAAATATTTTTGCAAAGCATGATCCACACATACATATACACACACACGCACACACACAAGTATAGAAGGACGAAATGTACATACAACATTATAGAATTAATATCTGTTCCCATCAAAGATAGCATTAAGTATGTGTGTATGTGTGTCTCATCAAAATAAATTTTATAGTTTACATTTCTGAATTGTGTTGCCATTTCGTGTTAGTACCAGAAAATATAGAATCGGACAAGGAAAATGGAGAAGAGAAAAGTAAGTAATATATATATATATATATATATATATATATATATATATATATATATATATGTTTTTGCATAAAAAGATATTTGGCATATATAAAAAAAGCGAAATATATATACATATTATGGAATTAATATTCGTTAATAATAAGTATGTGTACATGTGTTTTGTAAAGATAAATGTTATAGATAATTTTGTACCTAATTTCTCTCTTTTTTCAATTCAACAGGAGAAAAAATAAAAGAGTGCGAAGGAACAGAGAAGGCGAATAAAGATACAGAAAATAAAATGTACGAGGGAGATAAAGAGGATAAAAATGACGAGCAGGACGAAGGTAAGTAAAAAAAATATTTTTGCAAAGCAAGATCCGCACATACACATGCACACACACGCACGCACGCATACAAGTATAAAAGAGCGAAATATATACATACAAAATTATAGAATTAATATTCGTTTGCATGAAAAATAACATTAAAATTGTATAAATGTGTACATGTGTTTTGTTAAGATAAATTTTATAGATAATTGTTCCTAATCTTTCTTTTTTCCATTCAACAGGAGAAAATATAATTGAGATGAAAGAAATGCCGCTAAGAATTGATAAGAGAGTAGACATAAAAGCGATCATAGAAATGATAGATAAAGAAGATGAAGAGGAGGAAGATGAGGAAGATGAAATGGACGACGAGGAAGAGAAAAAGTTTAAAGGTAACAAAAAATATACATATATTTTTGCAAAGAAGGATCCACACAGGTATATGGAAGACCAAAATATATAACATACAACTGTAGAATTATAGAATTAATTATAGAAATGTTCGTTTGTATTAAGAATAACATTATATAAAGTATGTATGTATGTATTTCATCAAAATAAATTTTGTAGCTTATATTTCTGAATTATTCGAGCTTGAGATAGAAAAAATAGGTGTAAAACCGGACAAAGAAAATAAAGAAGACAAAAGTAAGTAAAAAAAAATATATACTTTTGCACATAAAGATTTAAAGTATAATAAGGTGGAAGAGCGAAACATACAATATTATAAAATTAATATTCGTTAGCAATAAAAATAACATTAAAGATGTGTATAAGTATTTTGTAAAAACAAATTTTATAAATAACAGTTTTTTATTTCTCTCTTTTCTTTCGATTTAGCCGGAGAAAATATAGAAGCCGAAGAAATAGAAAGTGAAGATACAAAAATCGAAGAACTGATTAAGAAATATAAAATGGATACAAAAAAGAAAGAATTGTTTAAAAATAAAAAATGGAGGAGAGCATTAACTATTTTACATGAAATGGAAAAAATTGTAATGCGGAAGAGAGAAACGACAAATATGAAAAACTACAAATATGAAGAAAACTTTCAGGGTAAATAATAAAAATTATATATTTTTGCAAAGATTCAGGTATAGAAGAGCGAAATATGAATGCAACATTATAGAATTAATATTCGTTTGTATTAAAAATAAATTATTAAGTACGTATGCATGTAAATTTCTCAAATTAAATTTTGTAGATTCCGTTCGATATGTGTACGTGAGCAAAGACTTCGCACAAGACAAGAGAAAATTGGACGAAATAAAAATGAAAAAAAATGAAAAAGACAAAAGTAAGTACAAAAATATACACATTTTTACATAGAAATATCTAAATATATACATATAAAAAAGCGAAATGTACATACGATATTATAGAATTAACATACGTTAGCAATAAAAATAACATTAAGTGTGTGTATAAGGGTTTCGTAAAAGTAAATTTTATAAATATTTTTTTTCTCAATTTTCCCTCTCTTTCTATTCAGCCGAGGAAAATATAAAAGCAACCAAACAAATAGAGAAAGTAAAAGAAAATATAGAGGGGACTCAAGAAACAGAAAAAACGAGAAAATATACAGGAGCGATCAAAAAAATAAAGATAGTGAGTGAAAAGACAAAAACGGACAAAAAAATAGACCAGATGAGTGAAGATATAGAAGATAAAAAGCACGAAGAAGATGAAGAGGACGACGTATATAATAATCCCCAAGGTAAGTAAAAGAAATATATTTCTGCAAAGAAAGATCCAGGTATATAGAGAAGAGAAATGCACATACAACATTATAGAATTAATATTCATTTGCATTAAAAATAACATTAAATTTGTATGTATGAATTTCATCAAAATAAATTGTACAGCTTATATTTCTCAAATGAACTTCCACATCAAATTAGTATTAGTAGTTTTTGCACAGAAAGATCTAGGTAATATATAAAATCTAGGTAATATATAAAATCTAGGTAATAAAAGAGCGAAATGTACATACAATGTTATGGAAATAACATTTGTTAGCATTAAAAATAATGTTAAGTATGTGTATATTCGCGTTTTGTTAAAATAAATTTTATAAACTATTTTTAATTTCTCGCTTTTTTCAATTCAGTAGGAAAAAATATAGAAGCAATCAAAGAAACAATAAAGACAAGTGAAAATACAAACATCGACAGAAAAATAGAAGAAATCAGTGAAAAACAGAACAAAAAAATAGATAAAATCAGTGAACAGAACAAAAAAATAGAAGAAATCTGTGAAAAACAGAACAAAAAAATAGAAGAAATCAGTGAAAAACAGAACAAAAAAATAGAAGAAATCAGTAAAAAACAGAACAAAATAATATCAATTTTAGAGAATATCAGCAAACAAGAAGCGACGACACACAAATGCGATAAAGACTTCAAAGGTAAGTAGTAAAAATATATTTTTTTTAACAGATCCAGGTATAGAAGAGCGAAATGTGCATGCAATATCATAGAATTAATATTTGTTTGCATTAAAAATAACGTTATGTGTACATGTGTTTTGTTTAAGATAAATTTGATAGACAATTGTTCTTTTCTTCCGATTTAGCCGGGGAAATTACAACAGCAGGCAAAGAGGGGAAAAAAAATATAGAAGCGGCCAAAGGAATAGAAAATATGAGTGAAAATACCGAAATGGACAAAAAGATGAAGATATTGAATGAAATTATAAAAGTGATCAAAACAATATTGGAGATAATTACAAATACAGAAGATAAAAAGGACAAAAAAGCAGAAGAAATTAGTGGAAATATAAAAGTGATCAAAAAACTATGTCTCTTAGAAAATTTGAGAAAATCTATAGAAATGTACAAAGAAGATAAAAGCCTCGAAGGTAAATAATAACAATTTTCTATTTATTTTTCTATTGTTTTGGAAAGAATAAGCACCGAAAGAACGAAATGTACACACAACATTATAAAATTAATGTTCGCATTAAATGTTTGCATTAAAAATAACATTAAGTATATGTGCATGTGTATATGTACATCAAAATAAATTTTACAGATTACTATTCTAAGCTTTCGGCTTTCCTCGAGTCTGAACGAGAAAGTATAGAAAAAGAAGGTTCAACGGGTAAGTAGGAAAAATATATGTTATTGCAACTAATAGGTATAGAAGATTAAAATGTACATACATTCAACACTATGAAAAAAATATTCGTTTGCATTAAAAATAACATTAACAAAATTATATGTGCATATATTTCATCAAGATAAATTTTATGATTACATTTCTAACTTGCATTCTTCCTTCAAAATTACATTTATTACCATTAAAAATAATGTTAAATATATCTTTTGTTAGAATAAATTTTAGATTAATATTCTCAATTTCTCTCTTTTTTTTAATTCAGCTGGAAAAATGAGTGTAAATACAAATGAAGCGTCAATAATAGAGAAGGATAAAAATGCAGAATAGAGCAGAATAAACAAGATGAATAATGAGATCATAAAAAAATATAAGTAAGTGAAAAGATGTATGTTTCATAGAAAAAGATTTAGTGAAAAAGAGCGAAATATACAACGTTATATTATTAAAATTCGTTAGCATTAAAAATAATATTAAGCATATATGTTTCGTTAAAATAACAGATTTATATATTACTGTTCCTTTCTTCGATTTAGCTTGAAATTTTTATATTAGAATTTTATTTTTAAAGTGTACTAATATCATAAAAAATATTATACTTGTAATGGCATTAATTTTAAAAAATTATTTTTTGCAGGACTGTTTAAGGAAATGCAGGAGCGTACCGCGAGATTTAATTGTAGCATATGTCGAGCAATAGAATCGTTATCAGAGTACGATGTACATCTAAAATGGTGCCATCCTGAACGCTTTCTTTAAAGTACAATGAATTAACCCTTTATTTACACATCATATATAAATTCGACTTACATCTCTTATAATAGAGACAATATTTGATTTTTTATTTGTGTGTGTGTGTGTGGTATCGTTTCTTTATTCATTTACTTTAGTCTCATTTATCTAATATTGGTATAATCCATAATTTCCTTTGAAAAAATTTTAAGTTCGTTTAATTTAAAAGAGAGATCTCCGATTTTGTCATTAAGATGTTATATTATAAATATATCTATGCAATTAGTATAAATTTATAAATCTATGCAATTTGAATAAATTTATAAATTTATGCAATTAGTATAAATTTATCAATATATCTATGCAATTAGTATAAATTTATAAATATATCTATGCAACTAGTATAAATTTATAAATCTATGCAATTAGTATAATATATGTGATACACGATGTAAAGAAAAACTGAAATTTGTTATGTTGAACTTAAATGTAATTACGCATTACTTTAATACGAAGAAAGATCATTACAATGATTAATTTCACTTGTTTACATCAAAATTCTTAAAAAATTATTTTATATATAATATTTAAAAAAAATTATTTTCTATTATTTTTGCCAACTAATATTACAGATATTTCTACTTTAGAGATGCAAATTTACATCGTGTTCAGAAAAAAAATTTAGAAATATTTTGTATACTGTATGGTAAGGTTATGCGACAGAAAGGAATTCTTATAAAACTCCTGAATTGACTTAATTTTTTTTTCATCTATCAATTAATTATAATATTTTCGTCATCAATTTTATTAATGTGTGTTGATTATTCTATTATTATGTTACTTTATAATTATTTTTTATTATTTTGTAATCTTTCTACTTAGCTTTTACCTCCAATAAAAACTGTGTCTAAACGTAACTTAGCTTTTCTTCTTATAATAACATTTTGTGAATATTTTTAGCAATTTAAGAGACCACGCAATATCAATTAAAGAAAAAAAATACTTTACAATAAAAAAATTAAGAATTCATTCATATATATCGCAATTATTGATTCGAAAACAATCTTTATAAATTAATATATATACGCACATATTCTTAGAAATAATAATTTTTAAAATCTTATGGAGTTTGATTTTTATGATAAATTTATATGTATATCATGTATATCTCGCTTATTTTGCCATAGAAACATTAAGCCTTATAAAAAAAATACAGCTTTATATATTCAATAAATTTAATAGGCATGCTATATTGTCGTCACAACTCTATACATGATATATTTATCATTTTATTCTACCAATACCCTACTCGACTCCTTAAACAATAAACAGGAACTCCCTTCTTTTATTGTTAATCCTATACAATTAATTTAACTAGCTTAACGTGTGCAACTGTTGAAAATATGAAATTAATTGGAAAATAATTCGAAAGCCCGACGAATCGCACGACTTGCGGAATAACCTACGAATTTATATTTGAAACCGACAGAATTTATACTCCAGACTCGCTATTAACGATTCACGCAGAACATGTTTGTTCGGGATAATATATGGTTGGAAATCTTTTCAAAAATAACAAAAAAAAGAAAAGTAGAAATTTTAATACATTTATTTATATATTACCTAAAAAATTAGTGCAAAATATAATTGTCATCGCTTCCATTATAAATTAAATTGAGGCAAAACTTGGTCAAGATACAATCAAATATTTCAATAAATATATAGTGATCTAATGAAAAAGGATAGCAACTCTGCGCTCATGCATTATATACTATAAGCGCCCATTGTCGACTTTTGCAATAACAAAGGCGTTCGATAAACGACGGACATCCATATAACGCAGGAAAAATATTGTGACCTCCCACATACACACATACACACACACATCATCTCCTTCGCTAGATGAAATCGTCATAAAGCACCATTCCCCTCCTCTCCTCCTTATCTTTCGCAAGTAAATTCGCTCGCGAGTAAATTAAAGCTCAACGTGCAATACGTGCGCGTTCATTCATAGAAAACCGCCTGGCGCAATTTGCATTACAGCCATCTAATTTATCACCTACGCTATTACGTCGAGTCCATCGTTGAATAACGATAGCTTATACTAATACACGAAGCGTCCCGAAAAATGGGAATCAACGAATGCGTGCGATACCACCGGAAGGTTTCGAGTCCCATCACAGCAGATAATCTTCATCTCATCCCCATTCTATTCACTTCGAGACACGGAGCAAAAACTATCTGGTCAAAACGAGATAGAATAATCTTTCTCTGTCTCTACATAAACACATGCATAAAGTAGTGTTGTGCGCACTAGGGATACAAAGTTTATCGATATTTATCGATACTATCAATAAGCATTAACAGTCGATAGGAAAAGCGACAAGGAAAATAATCTATCCATAACTATCGATAGTTTTCATATGGATAAGAATCGGGCCCCAGGTTTATAATATAAGTACCTTCCATAATAATAACCAATATAAAATTCATCACATTTGGCTACGTTCAGAAATCTTACCCGCAGGGTAAAGTAACATCAAATCGATCAATCAGGACAAAAGGAATAAACATTTCTCGATCCCGATTGATAGGTTAAATATCACTCTACCCCACTGGAGGGATTTCTGAACGCGGCTTTTGACGGTAATTATAATGTGTCTCCTATAATTTGTCTTTTATAATATTTATAGTCTTCTTAGAGCCTGTTTATAATACTTATAACTTGTTTTTGTTTAATTTTAAAACTATTTGCAATCCAGAGAACTTAAAGTTCAAAAAAAATAAACATAAACAACTGATAAAGTTATCGATATTTGTCGATAAAATCGACAAGGCTCTTCAAAACTATCGATAGTATCGACCAGCAAATTGATTCGATATTTAACATCCCTAGTGCGCACTACATACATATATACACGTATACAACACATATAAATGTGGTGTAAATGTAATAGTAGTACTCTTGGTTGAGTTATTTGGCGAAAGATCACCCTAACAGTATTCGAGAATATTAGTAGTGTGCGCAGCACATTTTTGACGAAATATTTTTAAAGCATGCACGAATTTGTGAAGTCTTAACACAAAAAGTGTAGCAGTTCTTTCTGTAATCGTTCCAGTGTGATGGTTCGTATAGTAATTTAGTACTATAAGCAAATTAACCAATCAACGATAATATAACATTAATGCATAGATTTCCATACATTATACTAGCCCAGCGATGTTACACGTGGAGTTATGGCACCCATTTATGGTGCACCATTATAATGGGGATTTATTATATATTTAACGATATATTATAGCGATATTAACGATCTATATAGAAGTCTGTGCATTAATGTTATAATTTCCATTGAGCAATGTAATTGCAATGTAATATGCAATAATTACATATTGTTAAATGGAAAATTATAACATTAACGTTATATTATTGTATTGCTTTGTGTTTAATGGGTACCCCATGTTCTTCTCACTGTTGCGTATATAAGAGAGAGAAAATTCATATAAAATACATATCTTTACAAATAACTTAGTTCATTAAAAAAATAACAAGAATTATATGTAAAAAATGTTTATAAAATATATTACTTATTTAATTAATAAAAATTTAAGAAATATATAATACTTATATACAATTTAAAGAATGTATTTATATACAATTCTTACTATTTTTCGACAAACCAAGTTATTCATAAAAGTGCATATATTATGTGAGTTATCTTACATACGCATTAAGCGTCGTCTACAATGAGATTTTAAGGAGACTTAAGGCGTAAGACTTAAGTCTCCTTAAAATCTCATTGTAGACGACGCATTATATTATTTAAGAGATATACATTAATGAAGATAGAATCGAAATTATTAATCCAATTTAAATATTATGCATAAAAGCTTGCTTATATAAAAAATTTATATAATTATATATATTTATATAAAAAAATGGCTATTTATATTTTTTTGAAATTAAGTAAAAAATAAGTTATATCCTCTAAGTAAGTATTTTAGGGAATTATATATACACACGGGATTTTATTATCAGAATATAATATAGAGATATTTATTATGGTATGCAATTTTATGTGTTTCGAATTTCTTTTAAATTTACAAAATGAGCAATTGAGTTATTTGCTCTTTCTACGCACAAATACAGTTTTATAAAATTGTACAGAATAATTTGATCCTTATTAAGCTGCCCTCCCACTTCACCAACGTCAAATAAAGTCATGTCTATCAAATAATTTAAGGCTAATTATGTATCAACAATTAATCTTACACAATTGCTTCTTTTCCTCACTAATGTAATTCGAGAATTCATAAAGTCACTAATAAATATATTTTAACATTAACATTGTTAGTTTTCATAAAAGGGAGCTACTTTATAGAAGTATTTTATAAGCATACTGGCAATTTGATGAAAACGCCAATCAATTATTTCACTACACAACATATGCAACATCGAAACGACGCAATCTTGTATATAAGAATGATAACGAAAAAATTCTGGAATATTTGGGCTATCTCGTGTAAATTTGAAAGCGTCAAAAAATTAGTTTATTATTGCTATAAATGCTAAAACAAACGCTAAAACTTTCAAGTGAAAAATATATATAAATTATATTTTATAAATACGGGTATTAAATAAACAATTAATTTTCCTCCATCTTTTTCATACATATTAATACACATAATATTAAATTACTAATAATGTTTAAATTTTTTCAATAGATTTCTATAAAATATCTATATTTCCTATTCTGTGTAATGTCTGTTCAAATTTTTTTCTAAAAGTACATTTCTATTTTCACTTTATTTTAATAGATATTAATATTTATAATTTGTGAATTGTAAAAATATCTTGGAGAGATAGTTTAAACGACGGTTAGAGAGAAACGACAGTTAGAGAGAAGTTATAAACACAAACACTTGAGGTCAATATTTTCTTGTATCTACGTATATCTATTTGCCCCAAAGCGTGTGGATAATGTGACGAAAGACAGTTACTGGCAGTTGCGAGTGAGAAGCGACACGTTACACGTATCGAAAGTCGTGTATTAACAGAGGTAACAGACAAAGAGACGAGTTTCAAAAAGGAGAAATGTGAGAATATTATATATTTTTATCTCTTACATAATTTACATATAATTTATACTCTATATTCGTAATATTTTTATCAATATTTAATTACATTTAATTAAAAAATTTCAATGTTAAATAAAGCTTGAAGTTTATCGAATTTTATAACGTATGTAACACATAAAGAAAAATTTTTAATTAATCAACGAAATAATAGAAGGCAATATGAACATGAACTGCGATTACGCGTGAGGTTTTAAGTGAAAATAATATAAAATTATAGCTCTCCTTTATCTTTTAAACTCCAAATATCACTCGTGTTTCAAAAGATAATCATACATCAACAAGAATCTACTTTCAATCAATTAAATTTTAACCATAAAAAAATGTAAATACTTTCAATAAATTAAACTTTCAGTAAAAAGAAAATGTTAATATATCACTTGATTATATACACAATAACTTTTTGTTTATAAAAGCTATACATATCGAAAAGAATCGGTCACTTGACTTCATCATAAAAAAGTTAATGTATAATTCGGAACGGACTTTGTCAATATTTAAGTAATTTGGCTCCTATTTACAGAATCAGATTTTGGCAAAAAAAATCTAATTAAAATAATTAACAAAACAGAAAAATATATAATTAAAGAAAATAGACACGATGAGTAAAAATACAAAAACGGATAAAGAAATAGAAAAGACGAGTGAAAATATAGGAGCAGAAGGAGAAATAGGGAGGATAAGCGAAAATATAGGAGCGGGAGAAACAAATAAAGAAGACGCAAGTAAGTAAAATAAATATATATTTTTGAAAACAAAAATCTAGATATAAGAAGAACAAACTGTACATACAATATTACGGCATTAATATTTGTTAGCATTAAAAATAATATTAAGTATGTGTGCATGTGTTTTGTTAAGATAAATTTTATAGATAATTGTTCTGAATTTCTCTCTTCCTTTGATTCAATAGGAGAAGATGTAAAAGAGGGCCAAGAAATAGAGAAGATGAAAGAAAATGTGGAAGCGGTCAAAGAAACAAAAGCGATAAGTAAGAGTACACAAGTGGTCATAAACATTGAAAAAATGAGCGAAAATACAGAGAGGAGCAAAAAAGTACCGAAGATGAGTGGAGAGAGAACAGAAGATAAAATGTACGAAGAAGATGAGGACGACGAAGGTAAGTAACAAGAAAATATTTTTGCAAAGCATGATCCACACATACATATACACACACACGCACACACACAAGTATAGAAGGACGAAATGTACATACAACATTATAGAATTAATATCTGTTCCCATCAAAGATAGCATTAAGTATGTGTGTATGTGTGTCTCATCAAAATAAATTTTATAGTTTACATTTCTGAATTGTGTTGCCATTTCGTGTTAGTACCAGAAAATATAGAATCGGACAAGGAAAATGGAGAAGAGAAAAGTAAGTAATATATATATATATATATATATATATATATATATATATATATATATATATATATGTTTTTGCATAAAAAGATATTTGGCATATATAAAAAAAGCGAAATATATATACATATTATGGAATTAATATTCGTTAATAATAAGTATGTGTACATGTGTTTTGTAAAGATAAATGTTATAGATAATTTTGTACCTAATTTCTCTCTTTTTTCAATTCAACAGGAGAAAAAATAAAAGAGTGCGAAGGAACAGAGAAGGCGAATAAAGATACAGAAAATAAAATGTACGAGGGAGATAAAGAGGATAAAAATGACGAGCAGGACGAAGGTAAGTAAAAAAAATATTTTTGCAAAGCAAGATCCGCACATACACATGCACACACACGCACGCACGCACACAAGTATAAAAGAGCGAAATATATACATACAAAATTATAGAATTAATATTCGTTTGCATGAAAAATAACATTAAAATTGTATAAATGTGTACATGTGTTTTGTTAAGATAAATTTTATAGATAATTGTTCCTAATCTTTCTTTTTTCCATTCAACAGGAGAAAATATAATTGAGACGAAAGAAATGCCGCTAAGAATTGATAAGAGAGTAGACATAAAAGCGATCATAGAAATGATGGATAAAGAAGATGAAGAGGAGGAAGATGAGGAAGATGAAATGGACGACGAGGAAGAGAAAAAGTTTAAAGGTAACAAAAAATATACATATATTTTTGCAAAGAAGGATCCACACAGGTATATGGAAGACCAAAATATATAACATACAACTGTAGAATTATAGAATTAATTATAGAAATGTTCGTTTGTATTAAGAATAACATTATATAAAGTATGTATGTATGTATTTCATCAAAATAAATTTTGTAGCTTATATTTCTGAATTATTCGAGCTTGAGATAGAAAAAGTAGGTGTAAAACCGGACAAAGAAACTAAAGAAGACAAAAGTAAGTAAAAAAAAATATATACTTTTGCACATAAAGATTTAAAGTATAATAAGGTGGAAGAGCGAAATATACAATATTATAAAATTAATATTCGTTAGCAATAAAAATAACATTAAAGATGTGTATAAGTATTTTGTAAAAACAAATTTTATAAATAACAGTTTTTTATTTCTCTCTTTTCTTTCGATTTAGCCGGAGAAAATATAGAAGCCGAAGAAATAGAAAGTGAAGATACAAAAATCGAAGAACTGATTAAGAAATATAAAATGGATACAAAAAAGAAAGAATTGTTTAAAAATAAAAAATGGAGGAGAGCATTAACTATTTTACATGAAATGGAAAAAATTGTAATGCGGAAGAGAGAAACGACAAATATGAAAAACTACAAATATGAAGAAAACTTTCAGGGTAAATAATAAAAATTATATATTTTTGCAAAGATTCAGGTATAGAAGAGCGAAATATGAATGCAACATTATAGAATCAATATTCGTTTTGTATTAAAAATAAATTATTAAGTACGTATGCATGTAAATTTCTCAAATTAAATTTTGTAGATTCCGTTCGATATGTGTACTTGTGCAGAGACTTCGCACAAGACAAGAGAAAATTGGACGAAATAAAAATGAAAAAAAATGAAAAAGACAAAAGTAAGTACAAAAATATACACATTTTTACATAGAAATATCTAAATATATACATATAAAAAAGCGAAATGTACATACGATATTATAGAATTAACATACGTTAGCAATAAAAATAACATTAAGTGTATGTATAAGGGTTTCGTAAAAGTAAATTTTATAAATATTTTTTTCTCAATTTTCCCTCTCTTTCTATTCAGCCGAGGAAAATATAAAAGCAACCAAACAAATAGAGAAAGTAAAAGAAAATATAGAGGGGACTCAAGAAACAGAAAAAACGAGAAAATATACAGGAGCGATCAAAAAAATAAAGATAGTGAGTGAAAAGACAAAAACGGACAAAAAAATAGACCAGATGAGTAAAGATATAGAAGATAAAAAGCACGAAGAAGATGAAGAGGACGACGTATATAAGAATCCCCAAGGTAAGTAAAAGAAATA
The DNA here is from genome assembly GCF_025532165.1 of Camponotus vicinus. Taxonomy (NCBI): domain Eukaryota; kingdom Metazoa; phylum Arthropoda; class Insecta; order Hymenoptera; family Formicidae; genus Camponotus; species Camponotus vicinus. Next base: position 7,391,367 of record NW_028141979.1, on the reverse strand, counting down.
TATTTCTGCAAAGAAAGATCCAGGTATATAGAGAAGAGAAATGCACATACAACATTATAGAATTAATATTCATTTGCATTAAAAATAACATTAAATTTGTATGTATGAATTTCATCAAAATAAATTGTACAGCTTATATTTCTCAAATGAACTTCCACTTCAAATTAGTATTAGTAGTTTTTGCACAGAAAGATCTAGGTAATATATAAAATCTAGGTAATAAAAGAGCGAAATGTACATACAATGTTATGGAAATAACATTTGTTAGCATTAAAAATAATGTTAAGTATGTGTATATTCGCGTTTTGTTAAAATAAATTTTATAAACTATTTTTCATTTCTCGCTTTTCTCAATTCAGTTGGAAAAAATATAGATGCAATCAAAGAAACAATAAAGACAAGTGAAAATACAAACATCGACAAAAAAATAGAAGAAATCAATGAAAAACAGAAAAAAATAGAAGAAATCAGTGAAAAACAGAACAAAAAAATAGAAGAAATAACTGAAAAACTGAGCAAAATAATGTCAATTTTAGAGAATACGAGCAAACAAGAAGCGACGACACACAAATGCGATAAAGACTTCAAAGGTAAGTAATAAAAATATATTTTTTTTAACAGATCCAGGTATAGAAGAGCGAAATGTGCATGCAATATTATAGAATTAATATTTGTTTGCATTAAAAATAACGTTATGTGTACATGTGTTTTGTTTAAGATAAATTTGATAGACAATTGTTCTTTTCTTCCGATTTAGCCGGGGAAATTACAACAGGAGGCAAAGAGGAGAAAAAAAATATAGAAGCGGCCAAAGAAATAGTAAATATGAGTGAAAATATCGAAATGGACAAAAAGATATTTAATGAAATAAAGAAGATATTTAATGAAATTATAAAAATGAACAAAACAATATTAGAAACGAACAAAACAATATTGGAGATAACAATTACAGATACAGAAGATAAAAAGAACAAAAAAGCGGATAAAAAAATAAAAGAAATTAGTGGAAATACAAAAGTGATCAAAAAACTATGTCTCTTAGAGAATTTGAGAAAATCTATAGAAATGTACAAAGAAGATAAAAGCGTCGAAGGTAAGTAAAAACAAATTACTTTTCTATTTATTTTGGAAAGAAATAAGCACCGAAAAAACGAAATGTACATACAACATTATAAAATTAATGTTTGCATTAAACGTTTACATTAAAAATAACATTAAGTATATGTGCATGTATATATGTACATCAAAATAAATTTTACAGATTACTATTCCAAATTTTCCGCTTTGATCGATTCTGAACGAGAAAATGTAGAAAAAGAAGGTTTAACGGGTAAGTAGGAAAAATATATGTTATTGCAATTAACAGGTATAGAAAAATAAAATGTACATACATTCAACATTATGGAAAAAATATTCGTTTGCATTAAAAAAAAACACTAACAAAAGTATATGTGCATATATTTCATCAAGATAAATTTTATGATTATTTCTAACTTGCACTCCTCCTTCAAAATTACATTCATTAGCATTAAAAATAATGTTAAATATATCTTTTGTTAGAATAAATTTTAGATTAATATTCTCAATTTCTTTCTTTTTTTTAATTCAGCTGGAAAAATGAGTGTAAATACAAATGAAGCGTCAATAATAGAGAAGGATAAAAATGCAGAATAGAGCAGAATAAACAGGATGAATAATGAGATCATAAAAAAATATAAGTAAGTGAAAAGATGTATGTTTCATAGAAAAAGATTTAGTGAAAAAGAGCGAAATATACAACGTTATATTATTAAAATTCGTTAGCATTAAAAATAATATTAAGCATATATGTTTCGTTAAAATAACAGATTTATATATTACTGTTCCTTTCTTCGATTTAGCTTGAAATTTTTATATTTGAATTTTATTTTTAAAGTGTACTAATATCATAAAAAATATTATACTTGTAATGGCATTAATTTTAAAAAATTATTTTTTGCAGGACTGTTTAAGGAAATGCAGGAGCGTACCGCGAGATTTAATTGTAGCATATGTCGAGCAATAGAATCGTTATCAGAGTACGATGTACATCTAAAATGGTGCCATCCTGAACGCTTTCTTTAAAGTACAATGAATTAACCCTTTATTTACACATCATATATAAATTCGACTTACATCTCTTATAATAGAGACAATATTTGATTTTTTATTTGTGTGTGTGGTTTCGTTTCTCTATTCATTTACTTTAATCTCATTTATCTAATATTGTTATAATCAATAATTTCCTTCGAAAAAATTTTAAGTTCGTTTAATTTAAAAGAGAGATCTCCGATTTTGTCATTAAGATTTTATATTATAAATATATCTATGCAATTAGTATAAATTTATAAATCTATGCAATTTGTATAAATTTATAAATCTATGCAATTAGTATAAATTTATCAATATATCTATGCAATTAGTATAAATTTATAAATATATCTATGCAACTAGTATAAATTTATAAATCTATGCAATTAGTATAATATATGTAATACACGATGTAAAGAAAAACAGATATTTCTTATGTTGAACTTAAATGTAATTACGCATTACTTCATTACGAAGAAAGATCATTACAATTAATTTCACTTGTTTACATCAAAATTCTTAAAAAATTATTTTATATATAATATTTAAAAAAAATTATTTTCTATTATTTTTGCCAACTAATATTACAGATATTTCTACTTTAGAGATGCAAATTTACATCGTGTTCAGAAAAAAAATTTAGAAATATTTTGTATACTGTATGGTAAGGTTATGCGACAGAAAGGAATTCTTATAAAACTCCTGAATTGACTTAATTTTCTTTTCATCTATCTATTAATTATAATATTTTCGTCATCAATTTTATTAATGTGTGTTGATTATTATATTATTATGTTACTTTATAATTATTTTTTATTATTTTGTAATATTTCTACTTAGCTTTTACCTCCAATAAAAACTGTGTCTAAACGTAACTTAGCTTTTCTTCTTATAATAACATTTTGTGAATATTTTTAGCAATTTAAGAGACCACGCAATATCAATTAAAGAAAAAAAATACTTTACAATAAAAAAATTAAGAATTCATTCATATATATCGCAATTATTGATTCGAAAACAATCTTTATAAATTAATATATATACGCACATATTCTTAGAAATAATAATTTTTAAAATCTTATGGAGTTTGATTTTTATGATAAATTTATATATATATCATGTATATCTCGCTTATGTTGCCATAGAAACAATAAGCCTTATAAAAAAAATACAGCTTTATATATTCAATAAATTTAATAGGCATGCTATATTGTCGTCACAACTCTATACATGATATATTTATCATTTCATTCTACCAATACCCTACTCGACTCCTTAAACAATAAACAGCAACTCCCTTCTTTTATTGTTAATCCTATACAATTAATTTAACTAGCTTAACGTGTGCAACTGTTGAAAATATGAAATTAATTGGAAAATAATTCGAAAGCCCGACGAATCGCACGACTTGCGGAATAACCTACGAATTTATATTTGAAACCAACAGAATTAATACTCCAGACTCGCTATTAACGATTCACGCAGAACATGTTTGTTCGGGATAATATATGGTTGGAAATCTTTTCAAAAATAACAAAAAAAAGAAAAGTAGAAATTTTAATACATTTATTTATATATTACCTAAAAAATTAGTGCAAAATATAATTGTCATCGCTTCCATTATAAATTAAATTGAGGCAAAACTTGTTCAAGATACAATCAAATATTTCAATAAATATATAGTGATCTAATGAAAAAGGATAGCAACTCTGCGCTCATGCATTATATACTATAAGCGCCCATTGTCGACTTTTGCAATAACAAAGGCGTTCGATAAGCGACGGACATCCATATAACGCAGGAAAAATATTGTGACCTCCCACATACACACATACACACACACATCATCTCCTTCGCTAGATGCAATCGTCATAAAGCACCATTCCCCTCCTCTCCTCCTTATCTTTCGCAAGTAAATTCGCTCGCGAGTAAATTAAAGCTCAACGTGCAATACGTGCGCGTTCATTCATAGAAAACCGCCTGGCGCAATTTGCATTACAGCCATCTAATTTATCACCTACGCTATTACGTCGAGTCCATCGTTGAATAACGATAGCTTATACTAATACACGAGGCGTCCCGAAAAATGGGAATCAACGAATGCGTGCGATACCACCGGAAGGTTTCGAGTCCCATCACAGCAGATAATCTTCATCTCATCCCCATTCTATTCACTTCGAGACACGGAGCAAAAACTATCTGGTCAAAACGAGATAGAATAATCTTTCTCTGTCTCTACATAAACACATGCATAAAGTAGTGTTGTGCGCACTAGGGATGCAAAGTTTATCGATATTTATCGATACTATCAATAAGCATTAACAGTCGATAGGAAAAGCGACAAGGAAAATAATCTATCAATAACTATCGATAGTTTTCATATGGATAAGAATCGGGCCCCAGGTTTATAATATAAGTACCTTCCATAATAATAACCAATATAAAATTCATCACATTTGGCTACGTTCAGAAATCTTACCCGCAGGGTAAAGTAACATCAAATCGATCAATCAGGACAAAAGGAATAAACATTTCTCGATCTCGATTGATAGGTTAAATATCACTCTACCCCACTGGGGGGATTTCTGAACGCGGCCTTTGACGGTAATTATAATGTGTCTCCTATAATTTGTCTTTTATAATACTTATAGTCTTCTTAGAGCCTGTTTATAATACTTATAACTAGTTTTTGTTTAATTTTAAAACTATTTGCAATCTAGAGAACCTAAAGTTCAAAAAAAATAAACATAAACAATTCATAAAACTATCGATATTTGTCGATAAAATCGACAAGGCTCTTCAAAACTATCGATAGTATCGACAAGCAAATTGATTCGATATTTAACATCCCTAGTGCGCACTACATACATATATACACGTATACAACACATATAAATGTGGTGTAAATGTAATAGTAGTACTCTTGGTTGAGTTATTTGGCGAAAGATCACCCTAACAGTATTCGAGAATATTAGTAGTGTGCGCAGCACATTTTTGACGAAATATTTTTAAAGCATGCACGCATTTGTGAAGTCTTAACACAAAAAGTGTAGCAGTTCTCTCTGTAATCGTTCCTGTGTGATGGTTCGTATAGTAATTTAGTACTATAAGCAAATTAACCAATCAACGATAATATAACATTAATGCATAGATTTCCATACATTATACTAGCCCAGCGATGTTACACGTGGAGTTATGGCACCCATTTATGGTGCACCATTATAATGGGGATTTATTAAATATTTAACGATATATTATAGCGATATTAACGACCTATATAGAAGTCTGTGCATTAATGTTATAATTTCCATTGAGCAATGTAATTGCCATGTAATATGCAATAATTAGATATTGTTAAATGGAAAATTATAACATTAACGTTATATTATTGTATTGCTTTGTGTTTAATGGGTACCCCATGTTCTTATCACTGTTGCGTATATAAGAGAGAGAAAATTCATATAAAATAAATATCTTTACAAATAACTTAGTTCATTAAAAAAATAACAAGAATTATATGTAAAAAATGTTTATAAAATATATTACTTATTTAATTAATAAAAATTTAAGAAATATATAATACTTATATACAATTTGAAGAATGTATTTATATACAATTCTTACTATTTTTCGACAAACCAAGTTATTCATAAAAGTGCATATATTATGTGAGTTATCTTACATACGCATTAAGCGTCGTCTACAATGAGATTTTAAGGAGACTTAAGGCGTAAGACTTAAGAAATTGACCAATCACAGTCAAGTATTAAGAGAATACTCGACTGTGATTGGTCAATTTCTTAAATCTTACGCCTTAAGTCTCCTTAAAATCTCATTGTAGACGACGCATTATATTATTTAAGAGATATACATTAATGAAGATAGAATCGAAATTATTAATCCAATTTAAATATTATGCATAAAAGCTTGCTTATATAAAAAATTTATATAATTATATATATTTATATAAAAAAATGGCTATTTATATTTTTTTGAAATTAAGTAAAAAATAAGTTATATCCTCTAAGTAAGTATTTTAGGGAATTATATATACACACGGGATTTTATTATCAGAATATAATATAGAGATATTTATTATGGTATGCAATTTTATGTGTTTCGAATTTCTTTTAAATTTACAAAATGAGCAATTGAGTTATTTGCTCTTTCTACGCACAAATACAGTTTTATAAAATTGTACAGAATAATTTGATCCTTATTAAGCTGCCCTCCCCCTTCACCAACGTCAAATAAAGTCATGTCTATCAAATAATTTAAGGCTAATTATGTATCAACAATTAATCTTACACAATTGCTTCTTTTCCTCACTAATTCGAGAATTCATAAAGTCACTAATAAATATATTTTAACATTAACATTGTTAGTTTTCATAAAAGGGAGCTACTTTATAGAAGTATTTTATAAGCTTACTGGCAATTTGATGAAAACGCCAATCAATTATTTCATCACACAACATATGCAACATCGAAACGACGCAATCTTGTATATAAAAATGATAACGAAAAAATTCTGGAATATTTGGGCTATCTCGTGTAAATTTGAAAGCGTCAAAAAATTAGTTTATTATTGCTATAAATGCTAAAACAAACGCTAAAACTTTCAAGTGAAAAATATATATAAATTATATTTTATAAATATGGGTATTAAATAAACAATTAATTTTCCTCCATCTTTTTCATACATATTAATACACATAATATTAAATTACTAATAATGTTTAAATTTTTTCAATAGATTTCTATAAAATATCTATATTTCCTATTCTGTGTAATGTCTGTTCAAATTTTTTTCTAAAAGTACATTTCTATTTTCATTTTATTTTAATGGATATTAATATTTATAATTTGTGAATTGTAAAAATATCTTGGAGAGATAGTTTAAACGACCGTTAGAGAGAAACGACGGTTAGAGAGAAGTTATAAACACAAACACTTGAGGTCAATATTTTCTTATATCTACGTATATCTATTTGCTCCAAAGCGTGTGGATAATGTGACGAAAGGCAGTTACTGGCAATTGCGAGTGAGAAGCGACACGTTACACGTATCGAAAGTCGTGTGTTAACAGAGGTAACAGACAAAGAGACGAGTTTCAAAAAGGAGAAATGTGAGAATATTATATATTTTTATATCTTACATAATTTACATATAATTTATACTCTATATTCGTAATATTTTTATCAATATTTAATTTCATTTAATTAAAAAATTTCAAAGTTAAACAAAGCTTGAAGTTTATCGAATTTTATAACGTATGTAACACATAAAGAAAAATTTTTAATTAATCAACGAAATAATAGAAGACAATATGAACATGAAGTGCGATTCCGCGTGAGATTTTAAGTGAAAATAATATAAAATTATAGCTCTCCTTTATCTTTTAAACTCCAAATATCAAAAGATAATCATATCTACTTTCAATAAATTGTGATCAACAAGAATCTACTTTCAATAAATTAAATTTTAACCATAAAAAAATGTAAATACCTTCAATAAATTCAACTGTCCATAAAAAGAAAATGTTAATATATCACTTGGTTATATACACAATAACTTTTCATTTATAAAAGCTATACATACCGAAAGGAATCGGTCACTTGACTTTATCATAAAAAAGTTAATGTATAATTCGGAACGTTTGTCAATATTTATGTAATTTTGCTTCCATTTATAGAATCAGATTTTGACAAAAAAATTCTAATTAAAAATAATTAACAAAAAGCAAAAATATACAATTAAAGAAAATAAACACGATGAGTAAAAATACAAAAACGGATAAAGAAATAGAGAGGATGAGCAAAGATGTAGAAGCGGGAAAAAAAAATAAAGAAGATGCAAGTAAGTAAAATAAATATATATTTTTAAAAACAAAAATCTAGATATAAGAAGAACAAACTGTACATACAATATTAAGGCATTAATATTTGTTAGCATTAAAAATAATATTAAGCATGTGTGCATGTGTTTTGTTAAGATAAATTTTATAGATAATTGTTCTTAATTTCTCTCTTCCTTTGATTCAATAGGAGAAGATGTAAAAGAGGGCCAAGAAATAGAGAAGATGGAAGAAAATGTGGAAGCGGTCAAAGAAACAAAAGCGATGAGTAAGAGTACACAAGTGGACATAAAGACTGAGAAAATGAGCGAAAATACAGAGACGAGCAAAAAAATACCGAAGATGAGTGGAGAGAGAACAGAAGATAAAAAGTACGAAGAAGATGAGGACGACGAAGGTAAGTAACAAGAAAATATTTTTGCAAAGCAAGATCCACACATACATATACACACACACGCACACACACAAGTATAGAAGAGCGAAATATATACATACAAGATTATAGAATTAATATTCGTTTCCATTAAAAATAACATTAAAATTGTATAACTGTGTACATGTGTTTTGTTAAGATAAATTTTATAGATAATTGTTCCTAATCTTTCTTTTTTCCATTCAACAGGAAAAAATATAATTGAGATGAAAGAAATGGCGGTAAGAATTGATAAGAGAGTAGACATAAAAGCGATCATAGAAATGATGGATAAAGAAGATGAAGAGGAGGAAGATGAGGAAGATGTAATGGACGACGAGGAAGAGAAAAAGTTTAAAGGTAACAAAAAATATACATATATTTTTGCAAAAAAAGATCCACACAGGTATATGGAAGACCAAAATATATAACATATAATTGTAGAATTATAGAATTAATTATAGAAATGTTCGTTTATATTAAGAATAACATTATATAGTGTGTATGTATGTATTAACATTCATTAGCAATGAAAATAACATTAAGTATGTGTATAAGTGCTTTGTAAAAATAAATTTTATAAATATTTTTTCTCAATTTCCCTCCTCTTTCTATTCAGTCGAGGAAAATATAAAAGCAACTAAACAAATAGAGAAAGTAAAAGAAAATATAGAGGAGACTCAAGAAACAGAAAAAACGAGAAAATATACAGGAGCTATAAAAAAAATAACGATCGTGAGTGAAAGGACAAAAACGGACAAAAAAATAGACCAGATGAGTAAAGATATAGAAGATAAAAAGCACGAAGAAGATGAAGAGGACGACGTATATAAGAATCCCCAAGGTAAGTAAAAGAAATATATTTCTGCAAAGAAAGATCCAGGTATATAGAGAAGAGAAATGCACATACAACATTATAGAATTAATATTCATTTGCATTAAAAATAACATTAAATATGTATGTATGAATTTCATCAAAATAAATTATACAGCTTATATTTCTCAAATGAACTTCCACTTCTAATTAGTATTAGTAGTTTTTGCACAGAAAGATCTAGGTAATATATAAAAGAGCGAAATGTACATACAATGTTATGGAAATAACATTTGTTAGCATTAAAAATAATGTTAAGTATGTGTATATTTGCGTTTTGATAAAATAAATTTTATAAACTATTTTTCATTTCTCGCTTTTTTCAATTCAGTTGGAAAAAATATAGAAGCAACCAAAGAAATAAAAGAGACAAGTGAAAATACATACGTCTACAAAAAAATAAAAGAAATCAATGAAAAACGGAACAAAATAAAATCAATTTTAATAAATGAGATCATACAAAACAAAATGAGTAAGTGAAAAGATGTATATTTTACCAAAAAAGATCTAGTACAAAAGAGCGAAATATACAACGTTATATTATTGAAATTCATTAGCAGTGAAAATAATATTAAGCATATATGTTTCGTTAAAATACCATTTATAGATTACTGTTTCTTTCGTCGATTTAGCTTGAAATTTTTATATTTGAATTTTATTTTTAAAGTGTACTGATATCATAAAAGATATTATACTTGTAATGGCATTAATTTTAAAAAATTATTTTTTGTAGGACTAAGGTTTAATAGGGAAAGGCAGGGTACCACGACATTTAATTGTAGCATATGTCAAGCACCAGTAGAATCGATACTAGATTACAGTATACATCTAGAAGATGATTGCCTTCTTTAACACTTTGCCTAAAGTTTGATGAATTAACCCTTTATTTACACATCATATATAAATTCGACTTACATCTCTTATAATAGAGACAATATTTGATTTTTTATTTGTGTGTGTGGTTTCGTTTCTTTATTCATTTACTTTAATCTCATTTATCTAATATTGTTATAATCAATAATTTCCTTTGAAAAAATTTTAAGTTCGTTTAATTTAAAAGAGAGATCTCCGATTTTGTCATTAAGATGTTATATTATAAACATATCTATGCAATTAGTATAAATTTATAAATCTATGCAATTTGTATAAATTTATAAATTTATGCAATTAGTATAAATTTATCAATATATCTATGCAATTAGTATAAATTTATAAATATATCTATGCAACTAGTATAAATTTATAAATATATGCAATTAGTATAATATATGTGATACACGATGTAAAGAAAAACTGAAATTTGTTATGTTGAACTTAAATGTAATTACGCATTACTTTAATACGAAGAAAGATCATTACAATGATTAATTTCATTTGTTCACATCAAAATTCTTAAAAAGTTATTTTATATATAATATTTAAAAAAAATTATTTCCTATTATTTTTGCCAACTAATATTACAGATATTTCTACTTTAGAGATTCAAATTTACATCGTGTTCACAAAAAAAAATTTAGAAATATTTTGTATACTGTATGGTAAGGTTATGCGACAGAAAGGAATTCGTATTATTATAAAATTCCTGAATTGATTTAATTGTTATTTCATCTATCAATTAATTATAATATTTTCATCATCAATTTTATTAATGTGTATTGATTATTGTATTATTATGTTATTTTATAATTATTTTTTATTATTTTATAATCTTTCTACTTAGCTTTTACCTCCAACAAAAACTGTGTCTAAAAGTAACTTAGTAATACCATTTTATGAATATTTTTAGCGATTTAAGAGACCACGCAATATTAATTAAAGAAAAAAAATACGTTACAATAAAAAAATAAAGAATTCATTCAAATATATCGCAGTTATTGATTCGAAAACAATTTTTATAAATTAATATATATACGCACATGTTCTTAAAAATAATAATTTCTAAAACCCATTCTTATGGAGTTTGATTTTTATGATAAATTTATATGTATATCGTGTATATCTCGCTTATTTTGCTATAGAAACAATAAGCCTTATAAAAATACAACTTTATAAATTCAATAAATTTAATAGGCATGCTATATTGTTGTCATAACTCTATACATGATATATTCATCATTTTATTGTACCAATACCCTACACGATTCCTTAAACAATAAACAGGAACTCCCTTCTTTTATTGTTAATCCTATACAATTAATTTAACTAGCTTAACGTGTGCAACTGTTGAAAATATGAAATTAATTGGAAAATAATTCGAAAGCCCGACGAATCGCACGACTTGCGGAAACGAATAAACTATGAATTTATATTTGAAACTAACAAAATTTACACTCCAGACTCGCTAGTAACGATTCACGCAGAGCATGTTTGTTCGGGATAACATATGGTTGGAAATCTTTTTAAAAATAACAAAAAAAAGAAAAATAGAGGTTTTAATACATTTATTTATATATTCCCTGAAAAATTAGTGCAAAATATAATTGTCATCGCTTCCATTATAAATTAAATTGAGGCGAAACTTGATCAAGATACAATAAAATATTTCAATAAATTTATAATGATCTAGGGTTATTGTAAAAAATTATTTAAAAAATAGTAATAGGTCGGAACTCTGCGTAAAAATGTTTCTAAAGAATAGAACTTATATAGAACTGTCGAGAACTGCCGTTAAAACTACGGAAAATCATCAGCACGACACATTTTTACTAAGTGTCGTGCTGGTCAAGAACATTAAAAATTCATAAAAAATTATTAATTTTTGGAATATCGACCTAAAACTGCATATATAGGCTGAACTATAGCAGAACTATCGGGAACTCTTACTAAAAATAATAATATTCAACGTGTCTTGGTACTTTAGAGGGAGAGTGTAGTGCTGGGTTATTGTAAAAAATTATTTAAAAAATAGTAATCGGTCGGAACTCTGCGTAAAAATGTTTCTAAAAGATATAACTTATATAGAACTGTCGAGAACTGCCGTTAAAACTACGGAAAATCATCAACACGACACATTTTTACTAAGTGTCGTGCTGGTCGAGGACATTAAAAATTCGTAAAAAATTATTAATTATTGAAATATCGACCTAAAACTGCATATATAAGCTGAACTATAGCAGAACTATCGGGAACTCTTGCTAAAAATAATAATATTCAACGCGTCTTAGTACTTTAGAGGGAGAGTGTCGTGCTGGATAATAATAAAAAATTGTTTAAAAAATATTAAACGGTCGGAACTCTGCGTAATAACGTTTTCAAAGAATAGAACTTTTATAGAACTGTCGAGAACTGTCGTTAAAACTACGGAAAATCATCAGCACGACACATTTTTACTAAGTGTCGTGCTGGTCGAGGACATTAAAAATTCGTTAAAAATTATTAATTATTGAAATATCGGTCTAAAATTGCATATATAGGCTGAACTATGGCAGAACTATCAAGAACTGTTATTAGAAATAATAATTTTCAACGCGGTTTAGTACTTTAGAGAGAGAATATCGTGCTGGGCAAGAATCTTAAAAATTGTTTAAAAATTATTAATTTTTGAAATATCTATCTGAAATTGCATATATAGGCTGAACTTGAACAGAACTATCGAGAACTCTTGCTAAAAATAATAATATTCAACGCGTTTTGGTACTTTAGAGGAAAGAGTGTCGTGCTAGATTCGCGAAGTTAGCACGACATTTTTTCGATTTCGATTTTTTAATATAAGGAATGCGGAACTCTTTTTAATTTTTATCAGGAACTATAGAACTATGAAAAGTGCTATCAGAACTCTTAGTATTTTTTTATAATTCGTAGATTGTCGTGCCAGCTTCACAGACACATTATGTGTATTTATATAAAAAAATGGCTATTTATATTTTTTGAAATTAAGTAAAAAATAAGTTGTATCCTCTAAGTAAGTATTTTAGGGAATTATATATACACACGGGATTTTATTATCAGAATATAATATAGAGATATTTATTATGGTATGCAATTTTATGTGTTTCGAATTTCTTTTAAATTTACAAAATGAGCAATTGAGTTATTTGCTCTTTCTACGCACAAATACAGTTTTATAAAATTGTACAGAATAATTTGATCCTTATTAAGCTGCCCTCCCCCTTCACCAACGTCAAATAAAGTCGTGTCTATCAAATAATTTAAGGCTAATTATGTATCAACAATTAATCTTACATAATTGCTTCTTTTCCTCACTAATGTAATTCGAGATTTCATAAAATCGTTAATAAATATATTTTAACATTATTAGTTTTCATTATAAAAGGGAGCTACTTTATAAAAGTATTTTATAAGCTTACTGGCAATTTGATGAAAACGCCAATCAATTATTTCATCACACAACATATGCAACATCGAAACGACGCAATCTTGTATATAAAAATGATAACGAAAAAATTCTGGAATATTTGGGCTATCTCGTGTAAATTTGAAAGCGTCAAAAAATTAGTTTATTATTGCTATAAATGCTAAAACAAACGCTAAAACTTTCAAGTGAAAAATATATATAAATTATATTTTATAAATATGGGTATTAAATAAACAATTAATTTTCCTCCATCTTTTTCATACATATTAATACACATAATATTAAATTACTAATAATGTTTAAATTTTTTCAATAGATTTCTATAAAATATCTATATTTCCTATTCTGTGTAATGTCTGTTCAAATTTTTTTCTAAAAGTACATTTCTATTTTCACTTTATTTTAATGGATATTAATATTTATAATTTGTGAATTGTAAAAATATCTTGGAGAGATAGTTTAAACGACCGTTAGAGAGAAACGACGGTTAGAGAGAAGTTATAAACACAAACACTTGAGGTCAATATTTTCTTATATCTACGTATATCTATTTGCCCCAAACCGTGTGGATAATGTGACGAAAGACAGTTACTGGCAGTTGCGAGTGAGAAGCGACACGTTACACGTATCGAAAGTCGTGTGTTAACAGAGGTAACAGACAAAGAGACGAGTTTCAAAAAGGAGAAATGTGAGAATATTATATATTTTTAAATCTTACATATTTTACATATAATTTATAATCTATATTCGTAATATTTTTATCAATATTTAATTTCATTTAATTAAAAAATTTCAAGGTTAAACAAAGCTTGAAGTTTATCGAATTTTATAACGTATGTAACACATAAAGAAAAATTTTTAATTAATCAACGAAATAATAGAAGACAATGTGAACATGAACTGCGATTACGCGTGAGATTTTAAGTGAAAATAATATAAAATTATAGCTCTCCTTTATCTTTTAAACTCTGAATATCACTCGCGTTTCAAAAGATAATCATACATCATATAAGAATCCACTTTCAATCAATTAAATTTTAACCATAAAAAAATGTAAATACTTTCAATAAATTCAACTTTCCATAAAAAGAAAATGTTAATATATCACTTGATTATATACACACACACACAATAATATTTCATTTATAAAAGCTATACATACCGAAAAAAATCGGTCACTTGACTTCCTCATAAAAAAGTTAATGTATAATTCGGAACGGTTTGTCAATATTTATATAATTTTGCTCCTATTTACAGAATCAGATTTTGGCAAAAAAATTCTAATTAAAATAATTAACAAAAAACAAAAATATACAATTAAAGAAAATAGACACGATGAGTAAAAAATACAAAAACGGATAAAGAAATAGAGAGGATGAGCAAAGATGTAGAAGCGGGGGAAAAAAAAAAGAAAGAAAGAAAAGAAATAAAAGAAAGAAAAAAAATAAGAAGGAAAAAAACAAAGAAAAAAAATAAAGAAGATGCAAGTAAGTAAAATAAATATATATTTTTGAAAATAAAAATCTAGATAAAAGAAGAACAAACTGTACATATAATATTACGGCATTAATATTTGTTATTAAAAATAATATTAAGTATGTGTGCATGTGTTTTGTTAAGATAAATTTTATAGATAATTGTTCTTAATTTCTCTCTTTCTTTGATTTAATAGGAGAAAATATAAAAGAGGGCCAAGAAAGGAAGATGAAAGAAAATGTGGAAGCGGCTAAAGAAACAAAAGCGATGAGTAAGTGTACACAAGTGGTCATAAACATTGAGAAAATGAGCGAAAATACAAAGACGAGCAAAAAAATACCGAAGATGAGTGGAGAAAGAACAGAAGATAAAAAGTACGAAGAAGATGAGGATGACGAAGGTAAGTAAAATGAAAGTATTTTTGCAAAGCAAGATCCATACATACATATACACACACACACAAGTATAGAAGGACGAAATGTACATACAACATTATAGAATTAATATCTGTTCCCATCAAAGATAGCATTAAGTATGTGTGTATATGTGTCTCATCGAAATAAATTTTATAGTTTACATTTCTGAATTGTGTTGCCATTTCGTGTTAGTACCAGAAAATATAGAATCGGATAAGGAAAATGGAGAAGAGAAAAGTAAGTAATATATATATATATATATATATATATATATATATATATATATATATATATATGTGTTTGTATAAAAAGATATTTGGCATATATAAAAAGAGCGAAATGTATATACATATTATGGAATTAATATTCGTTAATATTAAGTATGTGTTAAGTATGTGTTTTGTAAAGATAAATTTTATAGATTTTGTATCTAATTTCTCTCTTTTTTCAATTCAACAGGAGAAAAAATAAAAGAGAGTGAAGGAACAGAGAAGGTGAATAAAGATATAGAAAATAAAAAGAACGAGGGAGATAAAGAAGATAAAGATGATAAGCAGGACGAAGGTAAGTAAAAAAAATATTTTTGCAAAGCAAAATCCACACATACACATACACACACGCACGCACGCAGACACAAGTATAGAAGAGCGAAATGTATACATACAACATTATAAATTAATATTCGTTTCCATTAAAAATAACATTAAGAATGTATGTGTTTCATCAAAATAAATTTTATAGCTTCTACATCGTACCCTTATTTTGGGTCAGTACCAATAAGAGCAGAATGTGGCGAGCAAAGTGAAGAAGAGACAAGTAAGTAAAAAAATATATGTTTTTGCATAAAAGGATCTTGGAATAAAAGAGCGAAATATATGTACATATCATGGAATTAACGTTAGCATTAAAACTAATATTAAGTATGTATACATGTGTTTTGTTATATATATATATAACATATATTTGTAGCATGTGTACCATATGTATTTGTATTTGTATTTGTACCATATGTATAACATATATTTGTACCATGAGTTCTGAATCACCCTGTGTGTATATATATATATATATATATACAGGGTGATTCAGAACTCATGGTACAAACTTTAAGGGGTTGTAGAGCACACTCTAACAATCATTTTTTGTATAGGAATGTATGGGCGCAAGTAACGCGTTGAGGCACAAACACAGGAAATAGACATGAAAGAAAAGATAAATTGTTTACTTACAGCGTAGTTGACAAGTGCTTTTTTATAGCAATATTTACAATAATTGCTCAAAATTGCGTCCACCAACAGTAATACATGCTTGGCAGTTACCATTTGTAGCCCCGTACATTAGATGCATGTTTGCCTTCTCGGCATTCGTAAAGTCTCCCATGACGGACGATAGCACAGTCGAGAATGGCGTGAGAATTTTGAGCAATTATTGTAAACATTGCTATAAAAAAGCACTTGTCAACGACGCTGTAAGTAAATAATTTATCTTTTCTTTCATGTCTATTTTCTGTGTTTGTGCCTCAACGCGTCACTTGCGCCCATACATTCCTATACAAAAAATGATTGTTAGAGTGTGCTCTACCACCCCTTAAAGTTTGTACCATGAGTACTGAATCACCCTGTATATATATATATATATATATATATATATATATATATATATATATATGTAAGATAAATTTTATAGATAATTGTTCCTAATCTTTCTGTTTTTCCATTCAACCGCAAAATATAAACTTGCGATAGAAGAAGTGATAAGACTTTCTCACGAAGTAAACAGGAAAAAGGTCATAGAAAGGATGAATACAGAAGATGAAGAAGAGGAATATGAGGAAGATGAAATGGACGACGAAATGGACGAAGAGAAAAAGTTCCAAGGTAACAAAAAAAATGTATATATTTTTGCAAAGAAAGATCCACACAGGTATATGGAAGACCGAAATATATAACATATAATTGTAGAATTATAGAAATAATTATAAAAATGTTCGTTTATATTAAGAATAACATTATATAAAGTATGTATGTATGTATTTTATCAAAATAAATTTTGTAGCTTATACTTCTGAATTGTACTCAATCTTGAAGATAAAAAGAGATGTAGAATCGGACGAAGAAAATAAAGAAGGCAAAAGTAAGTAAAAAAAAAGTACATATATTTGCACATAAAGATTTAAAGTATAATAAGGTAGAAGAGCGAAACATACAATATTATAAAATTAATATTCGTTAGCAATAAAAATAACATTAAATATGTGTATAAATATTTTGTAAAAATAAATTTTATAAATAACAGTTTTTTAAAAATAACAGTTTTTTATAAATAACAGTTTTTCTCTCGTTTCTTTCGATTCAGCCGGAGAACATATAGAAGCCGAAGAAATAGAAAGTGAAGATGAAATGGAACCAACGCTTGAACATGAAAAATGGGTGAAAGCAACAAAAATTATACAGAAAATGTACAAAATTGTATTTGTGAAGACAGACAAATATGAAGAATATTATGGTGAATAATAAAAATTATATATTTTTGCAAAAATTCAGGCATAGAAGAGCGAAATGTGAATATAACATTATAGAATTAATATTCGTTTGTATTAAAAATAAATTGTTAAGTATGTATGCATGTAAATTTATCAAATTAATTTTGTAGATTGCGTTAAACTTATGCGCAAATACATGGACGAATACAAGGACCGAAAAAATAGAGAATCGAACAAAGAAAATAAAAAAGACAAAAGTAAGTACAAAAAATATATATATTCTTGCATAGAAAGATCTAAATATATACATATAAAAGAGCGAAATGTACATACGATATTATAGAATTAACATTCGTTAGCAATAAAAATAACATTAAGTGTGTGTATGTGTTTCATAAAAATAAAATTTATACATAATTTTTCTCTCTTTTTTCTATTCAGCCGAAGAAAATATAAAAGAAAGCAAAGAAGTAGAGAAAGTGAAAGAAAATGAAGAAGCGGTTAAAGAAACAGAAGAGATGAGTAATACAGAAACGGATAAAAAAATGGAGAAAGTGAGTGAAAAGATAAAAGCAGATGAAAAAACGGAAAAGATGAATAAAGATATAGAAGATAAAAAGCACGAAGATGATGAAGAGGACGACGTATATAAGAATCACCAAGGTAAGTAAAAGAAATATATTTCTGCAAAGAAAGATCCAGGTATATAAAAAAAAGTGAAATGCACATACAACATTATAGAATTAATATTCGTTTGCATAAAAAATAACATTAAATATGTATGTATGAATTTCAGAAAGATCTAGGTATATATAAAAGAGCGAAATGTACATACAATGTTATGTAAATAACATCTGTTAGCATTAAAAATAATGTTAAGTATGTGTATATTCGCGTTTTGTTAAAATAAATTTGATAAACTATTTTTAATTTCTCGTTTTTTTCAATTCAGTAGGAAAAAATATAGAAGCAACCAAAGAAACAATAAAGACAAGTGAAAATACAAACATCGACAAAAAAATAGAAGAAATCAGTGAAAATCAGAACAAAAAAATAGAAGAAATGACTGAAAAACTGAGCAAAATAATGAAAATGAAAATAGAAATTATCAAAAGAATCGAAAAGATAGAGAATAAAATTATAAATGTGAACAAAAAATTAAAGAAGATAATTAAAGATACAGAAGATAAAAAGAACAAAGAATATGAGAAACGCCAAAGTAAGTACAAAAAATATATGTTTCTGCATAGAAAGGTTCAGACATAGAAAAACAAAATGTACATACAGCATTGTAGAATTAATATTCGTTATTAGAATTAATATCGTTGTATTTAAAATAATATATTAAATAGGTGTGTATTTATTTTATCAAAATAAATTTTATAGATAACGTTTCTAATTGTGTGAATTCCTACTTCGAGTCACTGAAGTAAAATAAATTTTATAAACTATTTTTTATTTCTCACTTTTTTCAATTCAGGAAAAAATATAGGAGCAACTAAAGAAACAATAAAGACAAGTGAAAATACAAACATCGCCAAAAAAATAGACGAAATGACAGAAAAACAGAACAAAATAATATCAATTTTAGAGAATATCAGCAAACAAGAAGCGACGACACACAAATGCGATAAAGACTTCAAAGGTAAGTAATAAAAATATATTTCTTTGAACAGATCCAGGTATAGAAGAGCGAAATGTGCATGCAATACCATAGAATTAATATTTGTTTGCATTAAAAATAACGTTATGTGTACATGTGTTTTGTTTAAGATAAATTTGATAGACAATTGTTCTTTTCTTCTGATTTAGCCGGGGAAATTACAACAGCAGGCAAAGAGGGGAAAAAAAATATAGAAGCGGCCAAAGGAATAGAAAATATGAGTGAAAATACCGATATAGACAAAAAGATAAAGAAATATAATGAAATTATAAAAGCGGGCAAAACAATATTGGAGATAATTACAGACACAGAAGATAAAAAGGACAAAAAAGCGGATAAAAAAATAGAAGAAATTAATGGAAATACAAAAATGATCAAAAAACTATTTTTTCTAGAGAATTTTAGAAGATATATAGAAATGTACAAAGAAGATAAAAGCCTCGACGGTAAGTAATAACAATTTATTTTTCTATTTATTTTTCTATTATTTTGGACAGAAATAAGCACCGAAAGAACGAAATGTACACACAACATTATAAAATTAATGTTTGCATTAAATGTTTGCATTAAAAATAACATTAAGTATATGAGCATATATATATGTACATCAAAATAAATTTTACAGATTATTATTCTAAGCTTTCCGCTTTCCTCGAGTCTGAACGAGAAAATATAGTAAAAAAAGGTTCAACGGGTAAGTAGGAAAAATATATGTTATTGCAACTAATAGGTATAGAAGATTAAAATGTACATACATTCAACACTATGGAAAAAATATTCGTTTGCATTAAAAATAACATTAACAAAATTATATGTGCATATATTTCATCAAAATAAATTTTATGATTACATTTCTAACTTGCATTCTTTCTTCAAAATTACATTTATTACCATTAAAAATAATGTTAAATATATCTTTTGTTAGAATAAATTTTAGATTAATATTCTCAATTTCTCTCTTTTTTTTAATTCAGCTGGAAAAATGAGTGTAAATACAAATGAAGCGTCAATAATAGAGAAGGATAAAGATGCAGAATAGAGCAGAATAAACAAGATGAATAATGAGATCATAAAAAAATATAAGTAAGTGAAAAGATGTATGTTTCATAGAAAAAGATTTAGTGAAAAAGAGCGAAATATACAACGTTATATTATTAAAATTCGTTAGCATTAAAAATAATATTAAGCATATATGTTTCGTTAAAATAACAGATTTATATATTACTGTTCCTTTCTTCGATTTAGCTTGAAATTTTTATATTTGAATTTTATTTTTAAAGTGTACTAATATCATAAAAAATATTATACTTGTAATGGCATTAATTTTAAAAAATTATTTTTTGCAGGACTGTTTAAGGAAATGCAGGAGCGTACCGCGAGATTTAATTGTAGCATATGTCGAGCAATAGAACCGTTATCAGAGTACGATGTACATCTAAAATGGGGCCATCCTGAACGCTTTCTTTAAAGTACCTTAATGAATTAACCCTTTATTTACACATCATATATAAATTCGACTTACATCTCTTATAATAGAGACAATATTTGATTTTTTATTTGTGTGTGTGGTTTCGTTTCTTTATTCATTTACTTTAATCTCATTTATCTAAAATTGTTATAATCAATAATTTCCTTTGAAAAAATTTTAAGTTCGTTTAATTTAAAAGAGAGATCGCCGATTTTGTCATTAAGATGTTATATTATAAATATATCTATGCAATTAGTATAAATTTATAAATCTATGCAATTTGTATAAATTTATAAATCTATGTAATTAGTATAAATTTATCAATATATCTATGCAATTAGTATAAATTTATAAATATATCTATGCAACTAGTATAAATTTATAAATCTATGTAATTAGTATAATATATGTGATACACGATGTAAAGAAAAACTGAAATTTGTTATGTTGAACTTAAATGTAATTACGCATTACTTTAATACGAAGAAAGATCATTACAATGATTAATTTCACTTGTTTACATCAAAATTCTTAAAAAATTATTTTATATATAATATTTAAAAAAAATTATTTTCTATTATTTTTGCCAACTAATATTACAGATATTTCTACTTTGGAGATGCAAATTTACATCGTGTTCAGAAAAAAAATTTAGAAATATTTTGTATACTGTATGGTAAGGTTATGCGACAGAAAGGAATTCTTATAAAATTCCTGAATTAACTTAATTTAAATCTATCAATTAATTATAATATTTTCGTCATCAATTTTATTAATGTGTGTTGATTATTCTATTATTATGTTACTTTATAATTATTTTTTATTATTTTGTAATCTTTCTACTTTGCTTTTACCTCCAATAAAAACTGTGTCTAAACGTAACTTAGCTTTTCTTCTTATAATAACATTTTGTGAATATTTTTAGCAATTTAAGAGACCACGCAATATCAATTAAAGAAAAAAAATACTTTACAATAAAAAAATTAAGAATTCATTCATATATATCGCAATTATTGATTCGAAAACAATCTTTATAAATTAATATATATACGCACATATTCTTAGAAATAATAATTTTTAAAATCTTATGGAGTTTGATTTTTATGATAAATTTATATGTATATCATGTATATCTCGCTTATTTTGCCATAGAAACAATAAGCCTTAAAAAAAAAAGACAGCTTTATATATTCAATAAATTTAATAGGCATGCTATATTGTCGTCACAACTCTATACATGATATATTTATCATTTTATTCTACCAATACCCTACTCGACTCCTTAAACAATAAACAGGAACTCCCTTCTTTTATTGTTAATCCTATACAATTAATTTAACTAGCTTAACGTGTGCAACTGTTGAAAATATGAAATTAATTGGAAAATAATTCGAAAGCCCGACGAATCGTACGACTTGCGGAAACGAATAAACTACGAATTTATATTTGAAACTGACAGAATTTACCTCCAGACTCGCTATTAATGATTCACACAGAGCATGTTTGTTCAGGATAACATATGGTTGGAAATCTTTTTAAAAATAACAAAAAAAAGAAAAATAGAGGTTTTAATACATTTATTTATATATTCCCTGAAAAATTAGTGCAAAACATAATTGTCATCGCTTCCATTATAAATTAAATTGAGGCAAAACTTGGTCAAGATACAATCAAATATTTCAATAAATATATAGTGATCTAATGAAAAAGGATGGCAACTCTGCGCTCATATATTATACACTATAAGCGCCCATTGTCGACTTTTGCAATAACAAAGGTCGTTCGATAAACGACGGACATCCATATAACGCAGGAAAAATATTGTGATCTCCCATACACACACACATACACATCATCTCCTTCGCTAGATGCAATCGTCATAATGCACCCCTCCCCTCCTCTCCTCCTTATCTTTCGCAAGTAAATTCGCTCGCGAGTAAATTAAAGCTCAACGTGCAATACGTATGCGTTCATTCATAGAAAATCGCCTGGCGCAATTTGCATTACAGCCATCTAATTTATCACCTACGCCATTACGTCGAGTCCATCGTTGAATAACGATGGCTTATACTAATACATAAAGCATCCCGAAAAATGGGAATCAGCGAACGCGTGCGATACTACCGGAAGGTCCGAGTTTCGAGTCCCATCACAGCAGGTAATCTTTATCTCATTCTCCTTATCCTTATTTCCCCATTCTATTCACTTCGGGACACGGAGCAAAAATTATTTGGTCAAAACGGGATAGAATAATTTTTCTCTGTCTCTACATAAACACATGCATAGAAGCATAAAGTAGTGTTGTGCGCACTACATATATACTCGTATACAACACATATAAATGTGGTAGTATAAATGTAATAGTACTCTTGGTTGAGCTATTTGACAAAAGATGACGCTAACAACACTCGAGAACATTAGCAGTGTGCGGAGCACATTTTTGACGAAATTTTCTTAAAGCACGCACGCATTCGTGAATTCTTACTAACACAGAAAGTGTAGCAGTTCTCTCTGTGATCGTTCCTGTGTGACGGTTCGTATAGTAATTTAATACTATAAGCAAATCAACCCATAAACACATAGCAACAATAATATAACATTAATGCATAGATTTCTATACATTATACTAGCCCAGCGATGTTACACGTGGAGTTATGGCAGCCATTTACGGTGCCCTATTATAATGGGGATTTATTATATATTTAACGGTATATTTTATCGATATTTGTCTCATCTCCGTCCTTTGTTCGGTTCCGAACGTGGTAATCTCTCTTTTTTGATTTTACCAAGAATCGAACCCGGGACTTTTGGCTTAGTAGACTAATGTGCTGTCTATCGTGCCACGCTTCACTCAAATATCGATATTAACAGTCTATATAGAAGTCTGTGCATTAATGTTATAATTTTCCATTGAGCAATGTAATTGCAATGTAATATGCAATAATTACATATTGTTGAATGAGAAATTATAACATTAATATTATATTATTGTATTGCTTTGTGTTTAATGGATAGCCCATGTTCTTATCAGTGTTGCGTATATAAGAGAGAGATAATTCATATAAAATACATATCTTTACAAATAACTTATTCATTAAAAATTCATTAAAAGTTCATTTAAAAAATAACAAGAATTATATGTAGAAAATATTTATGAAATATATTACTTATTTAATTGATAAAAATTTAAGAAATATATAATACTTATATACAATTTAAAGAATGTATTTATATATATATGTATTTATATTTATACAATTCTTACTATTTTTCGACGAACCAAGTTATTCATAAAAGTGCATATATTATGTGAGTTATCTTACATACGCATTATATGACTTAGGAGATATACATAAATGAAAAGATAGAATCAAAATTATTAATCCAATTTAAATATTATACTTATATAAAAAAATTATTTATATTAATAATTTATATAATTATATATATTTATATTTATATAAAAAAGTGGCTATTTATATTTTTTGAATACTGAAATTAAGTAAAAAATAAGTTACGTGCTCTAAGTAAGTTATTTAGGGAATTATATACACACGGAATTTTATTATTAGAATATACCGAGATATTTATTATGATATGTAATTTTATGTGTTTTGAATTTCTTTTAAATAAGGTTAAACAAAGTTTGAAGTTTATCAATTTTTATAAAGTATATATCACATAAAGAAAAATTTTTAATTAATCAACGAAATAATACAAGACAATATAAACTTGAACTGCGATTACGCGTGAGGTTCAAAATGAAAATAATATAAAATTATAGCTCTCCTTTATCTTTTAAACTCCAAATATCACTCGCGTTTCAAAAGATCATACATCAACAAGAATTTACTTTCAATAAATTAAATTTTAACCATAAAAAAATGTAAATACTTTCAGTAAATTAAACTTTCCATAAAAAGAAAATGTTAATATATCACTTGATTATATACATATATATAATAACTTTTCATTTATAAAAGCTATACATACCGAAAAGAATCGGTCACTTAACTTCACCATAAAAAAAGTTAATGTATAATTCGGAACGGTTTGTCAATATTTATGTAATTTTGCTCCTATTTATAGAATCAGATTTTGGCAAAAAAATTCTAATTAAAATAATTAACAAGAAACAAAAATATACAATTAAAGAAAATAGACACGATGAGTAAAAATACAAAAACGGATAAAGAAATAGACAAGATGAGTGAAAATATAGAAGTAGAAAGAGAAATAGAGAGGATGAGCAAAAATATAGAAGCGGGTAAAAAAAATAAAGAAGACGAAAGTAAATAAAATAAATATATATTTTTGAAAACAAAATCTAAATATAAAAGAACAAACTGTATATATAATATTACGGCATTAATATTCGTTAGCATTAAAAATAATATTAAGTATGTGTACATGTGTTTTGTCAAGATAAATTTTATAGATAATTGTTCTTAATTTCTCTCTTTCTTTGATTCAGTAGGAGAAAATATAAAAGAGGGCCAAGAAATAGAGAAGAAAATATAGAAGCGGTCAAAGAAACAAAAGCGATGAGTAAGAATACAGAAGCGGACAAAAAGATTGAGAAAATGAGCGAAAATATAGAGAGGAGCAAACAAATAGCGAAGATGAGTGAAGATACAGATGAAGACAACGAAGGTAAGTAAAAAGAGAATATTTTTGCAAAGCAAGATCCACACATACATATACACACACACGCACACACACAAGTATAGAAGGACAACATTACATACAACATTACATACAACATTACATACAACATTATGGAATTAATATATGTTTCCATCAAAGATAACATTAAGTATGTGTGTATATGTGTCTCATCAAAATAAATTTTATAGTTTACATTTCTGAATTGTGTTGCGATTTCGTGTTAGTACCAGAAAATATAGAATCGGACAAGGAAAATGGAGAAGAGAAAAGTAAGTAAAAAAATATATGCTTTTGCATAGAAAAATATGTGATCTATAAAATATATAAAATTGCGAAATGTACATATTGTGAAATTAACATTCATTAGGAATGAAAATAACATTAAGTATGTGTATAAGTGTTTTGTAAAAATAAATTTTATAAATATTTTTTCTCAATTTCCCTCTTCTTTCTATTCAGTCGAGGAAAATATAAAAGCAGGCAAACAAATGGAGAAAGTAAAAGAAAATATAGAAGCGACTCAAGAAACAGAAAAGATGACAACAAATACAGGAGCGATCAAAAAAGTAAGGAAAGTGAGTGAAAAGACAAAAGCGGGCAAAAAAATAGACGAGATGAGTAAAGATATAGAAGATAAAAAGCACGAAGAAGATGAAGAGGACGACGTATATGAGAATTACCAAGGTAAGTAAAAGAAATATATTTCTGCAAAGAAAGATCCAGGTATATAGAGAAGAGTGAAATGCACATACAACATTATAGACTTAATATTCGTTTGCATAAAAAATAACATTAAGTATGTATGTATGAATTTTATCAAAAGAAATTGTACAGCTTATATTTCTCAAATGAACTCCCACTTCAAATTAGTATTACCAGTTTTTGCACAGAAAGATTTAGGTATATATAAAAGAACAAAATGTACATACAATGTTATGGAAATAACATTTGTTAGCATTAAAAATAATGTTAAGTATGTGTATATTCGCATTTTGTTAAAATAAATTTTATAAACTATTTTTCATTTCTCGCTTTTTTCAATTCAGTTGAAAAAAATATAGAAGCAACCAAAGAAACAGAAAAGACAAGTGAAAATACAAATGTCGACAAAAAAATAGAAGAAATGACTGAAAAACTTAGCAAAATAATAATATCAATTTCTGAAAATGTGAATAAACATGTAGAAACGATGATGCACAAATATGATAAAGACTTCAAAAGTAAGTAATAAAAATATATTTATTTTAACAGATCCAGGTATAGAAGAGCGAAATATGCATGCAATATCATAGAATTAATATTTGTTTGCATTAAAAATAACGTTATGTGTACATGTGTTTTGTTAAAAATAAATTTGATAGACAATTATTCTTTTTTTCCGATTCAGCTGGAGAAATTACAACAGCAGGCAAAGAGGAGAAAAAAAATATAGAAGCCAAAGTAATAGAAAATATCAAAAGAATCGAAAAGATAGAGAATAAAATTATAAATGTGAACAAAAAATTAAAGAAGATAATTAAAGATACAGAAGATAAAAAGAACAAAGAATATGAGAAACGCCAAAGTAAGTACAAAAAATATATGTTTCTGCATAGAAAGGTTCAGACATAGAAAAACAAAATGTACATACAGCATTATAGAATTAATATTCGTTATTAGAATTAATATCGTTGTATTTAAAATAATATATTAAATAGGTGTGTATTTATTTTATCAAAATAAATTTTATAGATAACGTTTCTAATTGTGTGAATTCCTACTTCGAGTCACTGAAGTAAAATAAATTTTATAAACTATTTTTTATTTCTCACTTTTTTCAATTCAGTTGGAAAAAATATAGGAGTAACTAAAGAAACAATAAAGATAAGTGAAAATACAAACATCATCAAAAAAATAGACGAAATGACTGAAAAACAGAAAAAAATAGAAGAAATCAGTGAAAAACAGAACAAAAAAATAGAAGAAATCAGTAAAAAACAGAACAAAATAATATCAATTTTAGAGAATTTTATGAACAAACAAGAAGCGACGACACACAAATGCGATAAAGACTTCAAAGGTAAATAATAAAAATATATAAAATCTAGGTAATAAAAGAGCGAAATGTACATACAATGTTATGGAAATAACATTTGTTAGCATTAAAAATAATGTTAAGTATGTGTATATTCGCGTTTTATTAAAATAAATTTTACAAACTATTTTTCATTTCTCGCTTTTTTCAATTCAGTTGGAAAAAATATAGAGGCAACCAAAGAAATAAAAAAGACAAGTGAAAATACAAGCATCGACAAAAAAATAGACGAAATGACTGAAAAACAGAACATATCAATTTTAGAAGATATAAGTAAACATGCAGAAAGGATGGTGCACATATGTGATAAAGACTTCAAAGGTAAATAATAAAAATATATTTTTTTGAACAGATACAGCTATAGAAGAGCGAAATGTGCATGCAATATCATAGAATTAATATTTGTTTGCATTAAAAATAACGTTATGTGTACATGTGTTTTGTTTAAAATAAATTTGATAAACAGTTGTTCTTTTTTTCCGATTCAGCCTGGAAAGATACAACAGCAGGCAAAGAGGAGAAAAAAAATATAGAAGCGGCCAAACAAGTAAAAAAGATAAAGAAAGATATAAAAGCCGAGTGGTTGGTCACTGGTTATGGTGATCCGTGGTTATAGTGTACAAAAATTACCCTTGATACAGATTACCTTTAAATTACCTCGGATTACTTAAGATTACCTAATATTACCTCAAATTACTCCAGATTATCAAATACTACCTTATATTACCCAAGATTATCTTAGAGTATTTAAAATTACCTCAAATTTTCTAGGATTACTCGAGATTTTTCCGAATTTACTTTGATAATCTAAGATTACCTTATACGAGTACATAAAGTATTATTTCTTCAGATCACTCTAAAATATCTCTATAGACCACTATGATAGGTATCTTCGAGAACATTGATTTTAGATTTTTACTGCTTAAGAAAAAAAAACGCAATTTTACAAAACAAATCTTTATTGCATACAGGAACACAAAAATACAAAAATTTCGCAAACAGAATATGTATTATATATATATATATATATATATATATATATATATATATATATATATATATATACATAGTAACAAATTCGACTACTTGTAATGTTTGAGATTTTTTAACACTAACAAAACAATATCCAATTGAATATAAATATTAATAGGTATTATATTTTATATAAAATGAAAAATATTAAAAAAAAAACAGAATACCAATAGTATCATTTAACAAAGACTCTTTGTTAAACGATATCACAACTTGTGTTAAATTTAAACTTTTGCGACTAATCAAGTCATAAATAAAAAGGTACATTTGTGAAACAAAAATCTGAAAACTTTTATGTGTATGTACTTAAACATTATTACAGTTTCTGACGTAACTAAAACTTTTTTTTAATTTTTTTGAATTGTTTTATAATCAGTTTTCTATCAGACTGAGAAATAGTTAAAGAATTAACCTGCATATTAATAGGACCATAAAATATGTATCTATTCTCAACTTCCTGAATATCATCTTTTCGTGGCCACTTAAAAACTTCTAAATTTTGAGACAGACATTTTATTTTAAACAACTGATTAGTTAATTTTTCCAAGACCCTCCCTATATACCATCCAGTGTCATAATAAACAGCGTAATACATTTCAGTATTTATTACAAACTCCGCATTGTCATTTTCAGTATCTATTTGATGACTTATATTGTGAGAACTCGTGGGATTTTGTCTGACACGCAATAATCTGTCATTGCTTAATTTTTTATTATTATTAAATAACCAACAAAGAGATGATTTTTTAACTATTTTTGTTTGGTTTGCTAGAACTAGTTTTACAAACGGCGACCTTTCTATACTATCTTTTTTCTTAATAAATTCTGGATCATCAACATAATCTTTTAAACAAAGGTTATCATCCAATTGATCATCATCAAAATTAAGAGTTTCAGAGACCAAATCAATTTGTAATCTTGTTTCTAACATTGAATCAACTTCGGACTCAACTTGTGTTGTAGTATCTAATTCTGATTCAAAATTCGAAATTAAATTATCATCCTCATCATTATCTAAATCAATATCTTCCACAGGATTTTCTTCCCAAAATTTTGGAAAACAATTAATATTTTTCCAATTCAGGAATAACAATTCAGGAATGTTGTTTATGCCAACTTTATTAAGATCCGATTTAGCTTCTGCAAGAGCTGACATAATAATGTTTTCAATTTCTATATCATCTGGGATATCACTTAAATTTTCATTACTTCCAATACCTAAACGATTATGTACTTCCCTTGGGAAAACAAACTGATCTTTTAAATCATTTTTGACGTTTTGTATAATTTGAATTTTTTTAATTCTATTCATAATATCATTTAAACTAAAATTGACTATTGTGGAAAAAGTAGAAGTCAAGCTTCTTGTTGAACGAAAAATTTGTTCGCATAGTTGGCTACTCATCAACCATGGGACGCACATACTAGAATTCAAGTTAGAGTTAGATAAAATTTTTTGAAAAAGCATAAGTAAGAAGTGAGCATTGATTTCTATTGACATATAGGAATTTGAAGTAATGAAATTTTTTGAAAGAGTTAAATTATTTTGTTCTAAGATCCAGTTTCGCCATATTCGGAAAATAAATACAGATTTCCAAATTAAAAATAATCTCTTTCTCTGAGCCAAAATTTTGTTTAAAAATGACTGTAAAATATTTCTTATTGCTTCTAAATAAATCACAGAACCTTTCGCATTGGCCACCTTTTCACTTAAAATATATCTCGATAGAAGCAGATAAAGAAATAAAAGAAATTAGTAAAAATACAGAAGTGAGCAAAAAACTACTTTTCTTAAACAATTTGAGAAAATCTATAGAAATGTACAAAGAAAATAAAAGCCTCAAAGGTAAGTAATAACAATTTATTTTTCTATTTATTTGTCTATTATTTTGGAAAAAAATAAGCACAGAAAGAACGAAATGTACATACAACATTATAAAATTAATGTTTGCATTAAACGTTTGCATTAAAAATAACATTAAGTATGTGTGCATGTATATATGTACATCAAAATAAATTTTACAGATTACTATTTTAAATTTTCCGCTTTCCTCAATTCTGAACGAGAAAGTATAGAAAAAGAAGGTTCAACGGGTAAGTAGGAAAAATATGTTATTGCAACTAATAAGTATAGAAGAATAAAATATACATACATTCAACATTATGGAATTTTAATATTCGTTTGTATTAAAAATAACACTAACAAAAGTATATATGTGCATATATTTCATTAAAATAAATTTTATGATTACATTTCTAACTTGCACTCCTCCTTCAAAATTACATTCATTCATTAGCATTAAAAATAGTGTTAAATATATGTTTTTTTTAAATAAATTTTAGATTAATATTCTTAATTTCTCTCTTTTTTTATTCAGCTGGGGAAAATATAAAAGCAAATAAAGAAACAGACTGTTTTTACACTGTTGATGAAAGTCATAGCGTCATAATATCGAAGAAATAAATTTCGTGCTCGAAGATAAATGTCGAGAATTTCAATAATTAAAATTCTTAGTTTAATTTAAATATTCACATTTTAAACACAATGATTTGTATTGCGCGCGCGGCACATTCTCTAAATTCTACAGAAAGGACACATGAAAGTTAAAAACTATCACGAACATGTAAACATACGAGTTCAATATTTTCTTGTGTTTATTTGTCCCTGTAACGTGGAAATTAACTGTGGCGAGTGGCAGTTGTGCTGGCAGTTAGAAGTGGGAAGTTACAAGTGACAAGTAGTAATAAAAGCAATTTATTTTAACACGATACACAGAGAAAAAAGCTCTAAAAAGGTAAGAAAAACATATATATATAATATTTCTACATTTATATTATTTTATATATTTTAGATTTATAAATTTTATAAGGTATTTAAAATTTCGTTAAGAAAATAAAAGTGAATTTTATAAAAAAATATATAAAAATATAATATTCTTACAATATTAAAAAATATTAAATTCTTAAAATATTAGAAATATATTTAATAAGAGAGTTACGTGTTTTGTAAATAATTCTCAGATACTATCAAATACAACATGTCGTGGAAAAAATTCTTAATAATGCGAATTTTACAAAAAAAAAAATCATATATAAAATTAAAAAGAAAAAGATTTGAATAAGTGACATCATCACATTTATGATAGCATCATCTAGTCTTAAATTGGTGCGTGAAATTTCGGCAGTTGTCTATATCGTGCTAACTTTGTTCAGAATCTCGATATGAAAAAAAAAAAAAGAAAAGTATGTAAAAGGAAAGAAGAAATAAGAATCTGTCACGCGAAAGCTCTTTTCATTTCTGTTTGTGAACAGAGACGGCCAATGCAAGGTCGATTAAGGACCGCTTATGTGGATCAAGCGTGAACAAAGCCATCGGAGACGATAAAACCGGCGCGCCTCCAGCAAACACATTTCTGAAATCCGTCCAAATCGTTTTGCGCCGCAGACCAGCGACTACTAATCGTCGTTGACGATGTCCATTAACCAGAAGTTACGATATTCGTCGGGGCAAAAGAGAGGTATATTTCTCGCGATCGATAAGATTTACCGTAAAACACTACGACATAGTTCATAGATCGCGCATTCTATTGCATATAATATTCATGTAACATATATTACAATATATGCATTTATACAAGTGCTAATTTGCAAATATTTCGAATATAAATTCTGCGAGATGCAAATATCAATATTTTTTATTATTATTACAATATTACGTAATCGATATCACATATTTTATATGTATATCCCATTTTATTAATAACATATATACGTACATAACTCGAGATCTAGATTTTTATCAACTTTTATAAATGCATTTCATTCTTTTATAATAAATTAAATTCTCGAAGGAAAATGTTACAGTACTTTGCTAATAATAATAATTTTGCTTACAGGTCACACTCTGTATAAACTATATATATTTGAAGAAAAAGATCTGACATCCAACTTTGGAAAGAAATTCGTTATCTTAATTCAGAGCTGCTTGTAATCATATAAACTCCTATTGTTTTTAGTCGCACAGAAAAGAAAAGAATTTAAATAGACAATGGAAAATGATAATACATATGTTAAAAAAAATAATGGAGAAAGAAACAGATAAGTAACCCACTCCCCAAGAGATAAAAAATAATAAAATATTTTTTTTTGCAAAAAGATTCGCATAAGAAATAATAATCAGATGTATATACAATGTTTTAATATTAATATAATATTTAAGTTCGTAAAATGATAAAATTTATATAATTGACAATTTCCACCCTTTTTCTCATCCTTTCCTCTTTTTTCCTTCCTCTTTTTCTCTTAGATCTTTGTATTTAAATCTCGTTTCTAAATTGTGTATACAATATCAAAATCAGTAAAACTTACTGTACAAATATGCTTTCTAATGTGTGATACAAATTTCAAAAAATTATTTCCTAGATAGTAACAAAGATGAACGACACAGATTACAACGATTAAACCGAGGTTGGAGATACTATAAATGCAACAAACGGCTTGAAAGCACGGTCAATTATGATGAACATGCACAAAGCATTCAGCAAGCTAAGTGATTGCAACGAGGAACATTTACGGGTGTCGGAGCCGGCAAATATTTAGCTACCTTCCATACAGAAGATAATAGAAGAGGAGTTTCCGACCGCGCGTATACAAGACTCGTCATAACGTTCGTCGTGATTATGAGTGGAGTTCGAAACGGGACGATCGCGGAAATCAAATTCCGCAAATATTTGCATATGCAAAATAGACTTTCAAAGTAGCTTCCGTAATTCACATGCATACAATGCACACAGTCTTAACTATAAAAGTACTAGCGCCATTAAGTAAACAGAGTCATCTCCGGGATCGGATCGAATCGACATAAACAGAGATCTTCAATTTTTTCCTACCTCTCTTGTTAAACTTAAACTTCCTGCTTTCTCATCAATCAAAGAAATATATAATAAATATATAATAAATATATAATAAATATATAATAAATATATAAATAAATAAATATATAATAAATATATAATAAATATATAAAAAAAATATAATAAACTATAAACATTAATTTAAAATCAAGACCTGCGATAAGTCTATGAATAAAAAATCTAATTTCTTCTATTATAAAACTTTAACTTGTCAAAGAATTTTTAATATGTATAAAAAAAATAATATTAATTATATTAATAAGATTTTATCAAATTTAGAGTCCGATAAATATGACGATTTTATTTGATAAAATTGACAACGAAGCAGTGTCATTATTTCATAATAACTATAAAAAGTTAAACTGCTAATATCATCCTAAAAATGATGATTCGATCGATTTTATATTTTATATTCAGTATCATCGACGAAATTCATGACATCGTAAAAAATAAATTTCACACGCTCGATGATAGATCGATATTGAAATAAAGTCTCGTTCATCCTATATATTGATCGAATGCTTTGCAGAAAATCAACAAACAAAAGTGTAAATTTAATGCAGAAAACCAGTTCGAAATTCTGTTGCTGGTTCGAGAAACGCGAGGCTCGAGATCTTATCGCACATATGAATTGTCGGCTCCGAAGCATTTCATATATCGCGTATCTTTATCATTATTGATAATTATATAATTGGCATTTATGCTAATAGATATGCGCAAATAATGGAATGTTTAATTGTCGTCCTGGTTAACGAGAAAATCTCAAGCGATTACAATCGTAAAGACATATTTTTCACCGAGATTACACGACTACTATCGTTATTTCTCGCTGCTGTCGCTTATGCGAATCGCATTAAATTGCTAAAACAAACTTTATGAAATAACTACGAATAAGTGTCGCGCTACGAAGCCATTGTTATCTTGCAATTCAATTTTGCGACAAATTTATGAAACTGCGAAGTCGCATTTCGCTATAGCCTCACTTAAGTCCACTGAAATATATCCCTAGGTAGCTTTTAAATTATTAAATTATTGGATCGTTGCACATTTGAAATATTTCTTATATAAAAAACTATCTGAGCTTGAAATAATATTTTATAAATAATCTTCGAAGTCGAAGGGCAATTTTTCGATATTATTACAAAACATGAGTCGCATAATTTCCATTCGATACTCGAAGTCGATGATACTCGATCGGCATTTTTGAAGTGAAAAAATGCAAGGCGATTTGAATGAAAGTTAAATAAAAGAGTGGCCATTGGAACACATCAAGCCAATTGAGAAGATAGTTCGCGTGACTACAGCCTCTTTTTCTTATCGACGGAATCAATTTAGAGCTCGTCGTAACTCTCTAGAAGGGTAATGCGATCTCTCGCAAAGACTAAAGTTTTCCAAACAAGTTTTTATTAAGATTAACTCAAGAGGAAGATTTTTATTATCCACTTGCTTTTCCAAACCTTAATTCAATTTATCGATCGTGCATGGCACTAAAGATTTATCAAAAACAATATTTTCTAGATTAGATCTATTGAATGTCGTTAAAGGAAATGTACTACGTATATCGTATTTATTTTTCTCACATTGAGGAAATTTCAATTTACTAAAATATTTATAAATTCGGAACCAATAAACTCGAGATTAATAAATTTACATTTGATTGCATAGATATATCAGAATTATTTGATTTTTCTTGGAGAAATGTTAGGAAATTTAAATATTGTCAATTTGAAATAAGATCATGAAAATAGTGAAAAAATATTAATAATTGAATTGTTGATTGAAGTATTAAATATATATATATATATATATATATATATATATATATATATTTAATACTTCAATCAACAATTCAATTATTAATATTTTTTCACTATTTTCATGATCTTATTTCAAATATATATACTAAAATAATTTTTTCACTATTTTCATGATCTTATTTCAAATATATATACTAAAATAAATATATATAAAATAAATATATAAAATAAAATAAAAATATATAATAAATAAATATAATAAATAAAATAAAATAAATACATATAATACCTCTCAATTTATTTTACTTTATTAGCTTTTACTATGTTTTTGAAAGCCATCAATGTAAATTTATCAATTGATATACAATCATGATTTAAGATATATTTCTGTTTTATTTTTTTATTAATTTTTTTATTAATATATTTCTTTTTATTAATTATATTTCTTTTTTATTAATATATTTCTTTTTTTATTAATTTATCTAAAGTAATCTTACGATATAAAATATAAATTAGCGGCCTTATTATCCTGGAGTGAGACTGTAATTACGCTCAAGTTCCCGAAAAGTGCCGTAACCATCGCTATCTCTCTCTAATCTTTCATTCCGTCACCTATCTTTCACTCTCTTTCCTTCTCTTTCTCTCCAGTTACGAGAAGACTCCTGTCTCTCGCGTCGTATCTGCAGGTCGTTGATATCGCTCGCCTTGTGTTTTCTCGGATAACGCGCATGCAGCGGCCGTCTGGAACGCGAAACGCGACGTACGCACTGCGTGTCCGTGATAATAATTATTGACAGATGCGACCGACTAACGCGGCTTTCGTTCTAACTCGCCAGCCGCGAGGACGGATTGTTTTACCGAGGACTCGCGATAAATCGCAGCCACAGCTCGAAATTTACACTTTGAATTCGCGATAACCTATTGTTTTATAATAAACAATTCTCAGTATGAACAACAAGGCGTTAAATTATACTATTAAGTTACCAGAAAAGGTTCTCCAAGTTTTAATTCTTACGATTTATTCACATGCAAGTCGCTTCGATTATTTCATGACATCGAGAAGCAAGAAAATTGCTCGTGCTAATATATTTATTGTCACTTAAGAGTATGAATCATGTAAATATGTAATATGTTAAGCAATACCCTAAAGCTAAATCTAATATTTCGATTTTAAAACTAACTGATAAATTAAAATTAAACACTTTTTTTAATTAAAAAGATAATATATTAAACTTTTTCGTAAATTTTAATATTTCTCGTTATGTACAACTTTTGAATTAATTTTGTTACTCTTCACTATTAAAAAAAAATTTTTCACGCGTTGATATGTATTAGATACTAATCGTTCTCGAAAAAAAAAAAAATAAACAAAAGTATACTTTCTTAATATTTCAATAAAATACAAACATTAAATAATTAAATAAAACATATACAAATATAATTTAGAAATATTAATTAGATAAATAAAATATACTAATACAATTAAATAGTACTCTATCGTTAAAAAATATAAATCTAGTAAGATAAAAAATCTTATACACATTTTTAAATAATAAATAAATCGTGGAAGATATTTTCGAGTATATAGAAGCCCCATAACGTGACGAATAACATATGTAGCTTTCTCAATCCATCGAGAGAGATGTATTTTCGTTAGTTTCCAGCAGAAATGTAGCAGCAAACATAATCCCTTCACGTCATGTCAGAGACATGAATGTTTGATTCGTTCGCAAAAAACCACAATATAAATTGGATCACTTCTGAAATTAAATCGATGTAAATATTGATAAATTTCATACGGGAGAAAATTTTCTGTTGATAGAAAATATAAACGCAAAAAATAACAGCTCGATAAGAAATAAATGTCTATAATAGCAGTTTTAATTTCTCGTTAATCACATGAATACTTTAAAATTAACACGTATAAAACATTGACATAATTTTCCGTTAAAATAATTAAAGCCAGGAATTATTAAAAATAAAATAAGTAATACTCTAATTATCTACATATATAATAAAAATTAATTCCAATATTAATTCCGTCATACTTTATGGTAAAATGTGTGTAATTCATAATTAATGCAATTCATCGAGAGAAATGACGTTAAAATTGGCAAATAAATTATTCGGTCTTAATTCGCGACAAAAACATTCATAACGCGATTTTCATCGTTTCAAAGGCGAACATAAATAAAAGAAATCGTCGCAATTGATGCAGGAGAAAGTACTTATTATAAATAATAATTTTATACAATTTTAGGAATCTCGATAGAAGGAGAAACATGCAATCGGGAATTAGAATAAAATTATCAATGACGGGCGTGCGTCTCTTCCACAGTTGATGAAAAACTTTAAAGTTGTTTTTCATTCTTATGAGAACAAGCCACAAGCTTCCGAGAGGCGAGATAAGGGGCCGCCTTCTCGCGTTTGTTTTTCCCCGATAAAAAGCGAAAGCCCGACGAATCGCACGACTTGCGGAAACGAATAAACTACGAATTTACATTTGAAACCGACAGAATTTACACACCAGACTCGCAGACTATTAACGATTCACGCAGAGCATGTTTGTTCGGGATAACATGTGGTTGGAAATCTTTTTAAAAATAACAAAAAAAAGAAAAATAAAGGTTTTGATACATTTATTTATATATGCCCTGAAAAATAAGCGCAAAATATAATTGTCATCGCTTCCATTGTAAATGAAATTGAGGCGAAACTTGGTCGAGATACAATAAAATATTTCAATAAATATATAACGATCTAATGAAAAAGGATGGCAACTCTGGGCTCATATGTTGTACACTATGAGCGCCCATTGTCGACTTTTGCAATAACAAAGGTCGTTCGATAAACGACGAACATCCATATAACGCAGGAAAAATATTGTGACCTCCCACACACACACACACACACACATCATCTCCTTCGCTAGATGCAATCGTCATAATGCGCTCCTCCCCTCCTCCCTTCCTTATCTTTCGCAAGTAAATTCGCTCGCGAGTAAATTAAAGTTCAACGTGCAAGACGTGCGCGTTCATTCATAGAAAACCGCCTGGCGCAATTTGCATTACAACCATCTAATTTATCACCTACGCCATTACGTCGAATCCATCGTTGAATAACGATGGCTTATACTAATACACGAAGCATCCCGGAAAAAGGGAATCAACGAACGCGTGCGATCCTCGTCTTGAATTTTCAGATTCAATATTATTTCAACACAAAAAGCGCAGCGCTTCTACTAAAAAGTGCCGCTTTAATTATCAAAAACTTATTAATGACGAGGATCCACGAGTTGACAAATAAAGCTTCTTAAGTCGGAAAAATAATTAATCATTCGATTAGCTTCAAATCTCGCAATTTTGCTCTCTTAAAAAAAAATCTTGTTAAATATATAATGTAACTTGAGTTTTATTTAATGAATTAAATCTCGAGAAATAATTGGAGGTTTAATTAATATATTAAACAGGAAGAAAAAACTTTTCTCAAATGCATATAACTTTCTCTTGATCTAAGACATTTTTAAAATTATATTCTTTTAAAGATATTCTATTAAAGATACTCTATTAAGATATTCTATTAAAGATACTTTCTATATACACATAACAATGGATATTAATTTGCTTCAAATTTCGCGATTTTGCTTTCTTAAAAAAAAATCTTGTAAAATATATAACTTGAGATTTATTTAATGAATTAAATCTCGAGAAATAATTGGAGGTTTAATTAATATATTAAATAGGAAGAAAAAACTTTTCTCAAATGTATATAACTTTCTCTTGATCTAAGACATTTTTAAAATTATATTCTATTAAAGATACTCTCTGTTAATGATACTTTCATAACAATGGATATTAATTTATCTATTAGACAGATTTATTGCTCTATTTGATATATGTGAAGCAAACAAAATTCGTATATAACTAAAGTGCATTAACAGAGCATATCGAATTTTCTGAAAACATAAACTACATTCAAACATTTATCAATATTTAGAGCTAATTGCGATATATAGGGGAAAAGAGGAGAAAGACCGTCTCTCGTATCTATTAATTTATCCATGGCTATTATTTTATTAATGCACGATGCATCGTGTGCCCTTAACAATCGTTTTATTCACTTATTAATGCTCCTCTATTCACCATCCTCGTTCACTTTACAAAGCGAGTCGCCCGTTTCGCAGAAATGTTGCGGCAAAATGCCAGCGCGATAAATTCTATCTAATGCGCTCGTAATTAAATCCATTTCCGATGTACGCAAGTTCATTCATAATCGAGAAACGACCGAGCAACGCGCGCCTTTTAGCAACCTATACTAGATATTGTTATGCAATAAGCATAAACGCACGTGTTCGTTTCAACGCACGTTAACCTTGCATAAACTAACAGACGGCTTTTATGTGGAAACGGAAACGCATACAATTTTACATACATTGTTCGGGTTTTAAATGCTAAAGAATCCAAGTTAAAGAACCAATATTTAAGCTCGCAACAAATAATATACAAAAAACACGCGTATTCCAAATAAATAATATATAATAAAATATATAATAAAAAATATATATATATTCATGTATGAAAAAAAATTGTAAATTTGACTAAATATTTTCAACTAATTATTATTTTTTTAATTGTTATATTTTTAATTATTTAATTATTATACTTTCAACTAATTATTATTTTTTTAATTGAAATATTTTAATTAAATACGACAATAATTTAATTATTTAAATTAAATACAACATTAAATTTAACTTGACATTTATTTAATACTTAAATATTTATAATAATTAGTTGAAAATATTTAGTCAGGTTAATTTTCTTTCTCAGTCTAGAATTAAATCCAATCATTAAAATTCCAGACTTTAGACACAAACATTGTCGCGGAATCTAAGTCTTATTGTAATGATTAAAATCGACTTTCGAAAATACTGAAACACACAAGTATGGAATCTCCATAATTACCGATGGAAAATGTGGAGAAAGTGAAAAACCTCGCCTCAAGCCGCGAAGAAATGTACGAACACGTGAATGTAACTTAAGGCATAATGCGTTACATTGAATGTAATAGTGACAATAGCGGCAAAGTCATTCTGTTCTCAACATTTGCGTGACAAATGTACGCGACAATGTTGTGTGCTCAAATCGACAATACTGATCGCCACAATGAATCAACTCCCGCCTCCGGCGAGTGTTAGGCGCGAAATGTATTCGTGAATAACAAATAACGATTTTTTAATGCGTATTGCCTGACGCACGTTAATGCATCCAATGTACGCAAAAAATTCAGTCATTTATTCTCACGCACGAATATTATTTCGAATTTATTCGAGCAAAAGTAGTCATTTTCATCGTCGAATTACCCCAAAAATGATTACTTTCGCTTCCTGGAAGCCAGCTTGAAAATGGCACACATTTCACGTATCAGTTGGATTCTTGCTCTTCCTCTCTCTTTCGACCCAGCTTCGCTTATCTCTCTCTTATCGGGGATTCTTTACCTTCAATTTCAGCGGGAATAAGTCGGACGCTGGGAGAATGAGAGAGAGAGAGAGAGGGGCTCACCTTTCTCGAACGCCTCCTCCAGCGACGAATCGTCCTTCCGAGGCGCGTCCACTTGCACTTCCTTCGACGTAGCAACGCAGTGTCGTGTCCAGGGTGTAGTTATCGGTGCAAGAGTCCGTTCCGCATAAACAAAAACACAAACTCGCGACTAGTTCGAGCTTCTTCACAGGCGACGCTCGCGTCTTTCTCTCACTCGCGCCGATTCTCCTCTTTTTCCTATTCTCCTTCGCGAGAAAACAGCGAGCGAGCGAGACAGCCAGCTGCGACCGCCAAGAGAGAGAGAGACAGAGATAGAGACAGTGAGAGAGAGAGAGAGAGGGGGGGAGAGCGCGCGCGCGCGCGCACCGAGTGCACGCGTGCGAACGTGTGAGAGAGAGAGACACACAAAGAGGGGGAGGGGGAGCACAAGAAGGAGACGGAGAACGACGCGACGAGGAAGGATTGCAGAAAAAAAGCGAGCGATACTAGGAACGGCGCGATAAGGAACGCGCGAGTTTCCCGCAACCGAAGACGCGCTTCGGACGATCAATGTAACTCGGTGTCGGATATCGATCTCGATACTTGGTCTCGTGGCGCGAAAAACGAAGCGCTTCGAAAACGATCCCCCGAGGAGGAGCCGAGATGCGCGCGCGCGCGATCGTTGCAACAGTCGCAATCTCTCTTTCGCCGAGGGAGAGGAGGAGGGAGGGAGATCGTTGTCCTTCTCTTCCACCGGTATGTTCCTGCTTCAGGATCCGATCGAGCAGCCACTGACCCCGCGAGACGTCGGCGCGAACGAGACGGGAAGAAAGGGCGAGAAAGACGCGGAGAAGGCGAGGAAGAGATACGGGTAGAGCGCGAGGGACAAGAATAGAGAGAGAGAGAGAGAGGGGAAATAACACAGCGATAAATAATACGAGAGAAAAGACGGGGAGGAGGATGAACGAGAAAGATCGGTAGCGGATTACGATACCTCGATGTTCGTCGTTCAAGCGTTCACTTCTCTCTGCAACTTGAACTTCGCGGAGTTTCAAACACGCGCGGTTTTCAAAATCGAGGAGGAAGATGGAGGGAGCGAGACAAGAGAAGCGCCGATCTCTCTCTCGTTCTTTCGATTCGCAATTTTCGCACCACAGTTTTACGTTTCCCGTTTCAAAGAAAACGTTCGTATCGCGAGAGACGACGAAGATCGTCGACGACGATGCGCGGTAGAGGCGCGCTCGCGGACCAGGACGCGTCGACGTGTGCCTCGCGCGCCGGTTCAGATTACACTGAATATAGCTTCGGAGCGGCTCCGCCGCAGTGTGGCGCCCCGCTCGCGCTCGGCAATCTTCGGCCGCGCTCGGCCAAGCTCGGCCGCCGCGGACCG
The DNA here is from genome assembly GCF_025532165.1 of Camponotus vicinus. Classification (NCBI taxonomy): domain Eukaryota; kingdom Metazoa; phylum Arthropoda; class Insecta; order Hymenoptera; family Formicidae; genus Camponotus; species Camponotus vicinus. Next base: position 7,348,943 of record NW_028141979.1, on the reverse strand, counting down.
AACCGATCGCGGCGCCCGCCGCCCGGTCGCCGAGGCCCGCTCCCTCACTCGATCGCTGACCGTGCATCGTGCAGGTCGATGGAGGAGCGCTAGTTCGCTCCTACTCGCCAACAGGAATATTTCGAATTACACTGCTCTCTCAGATTTCGAATCTATAGTAAAATAGGTAAGATTCGTGCGTGTTAGAGTTTGGGAAATTCTTGTAATAATTCGTAATTATTTAGTAAAATAATAAACTTATGCGCCCCGATTATTTTCTGTAATATTTTCTCTCTTAAAGTTTCATTACTCTTACATAAAAACTATATATAAGAGATCTAAATACATATTATTTTTTATTAAATTAAAATCCTCGCTTTAAATTTGTGTTAGAGTTTGAAGAACGATAAACTTATAAAACTATTTAATAGAATAATAAATTTATGCGTCAATTATTTTCTATAGTTTCTCTCTTAAATTTTTGAAGATACTCTACTTTCGCACTTAAAAGCTATATATAGAGATCTAAATATTATTTTTAATTAAAATACCCCGTTTTAAATTTACTTAGAGTTTGAAGAGAGATAAACTTACAAGATTTATAACTATTTAATAGAATAATAAATTTTTGCGGTTATTTTTTGTAATATTTTCTCATTTAAATTGAAAATATATTAGAGAAGCTGTACAGAAAAGATATACAAATATTATATTATTTTAATATTATATTATTGAAACATTATATTTTAATTAAAATATCCCGTTTTAAATTTGTTTTAAAGTTTAAAGAGATGAATTATAATAATTCATGATTATTTAGTAGAATAATAAATTTGCGCTAATTATTTTCTGCAATATTTTCTCTCTTAAATTTTTGGAAATATTTTTGTATATTTAGTACATAAAATATTTAAATATTATTTTTAAGTAAAAATCAAATAAAAATATTATTTTTGCTCTTTAAATTTAATTCTGATAATTATATCCTCTCTTTCAAATGACTCATACAAATAAAATTCAATCCCCGGCTTATTTTTCAGCGATTTAAGACACATTGCGGAAAAAAATCATATTTATACGAAGCACAATATATCATTGTAACATTGTACATTGTTAGACAGTATATTGTTCTATGGGTCGTAGTTACATAGTTACGTGTGATACATTAACCGCGGTATTAATCGCTGTTACGTTGAACACGACAGTTTAAACCTCGTTTAAAGGTACATTAAAACAACAGAACTGTGTCCTGCAGCATCATTAGTTTGACAATCGTTTAGTACTTGGAGAAACTGTAAACTCGCTTAAAAGCGCGAACTCGTTAAAGTTTGAAATACTGAATTGTTTTACGACTAAGCAAAATCGTAAATCATTTTAGCGCACATGTACATACAATATCGGTACCTTACATACGATTTTGCGATCTCATTCAAAATAATATTGATTTTTCCATCTGAAAATACACGTTTTAAATTAAATATATAATTTTATTAAAATAAAAAAATAAAAATTTTTCTAATCATCACCAATGATATCATACACATCAATGCGCTGCGCATATCGCGTGTATGTATTTAAGATACACTTCAATTTTGTTTTCATGCGTTTTGTCTCCACGATATTATTGACGTTAGCGAACGCGCGCGCGTCAATGTTATTCCGCTATCGTCATATAAAGGCAACTCTACGACATCGAGGCATTGTCAAGCATACACGTTCGCGTGTATACATTATGCAAATTGATTTCATCGATTGGCTACCAGACTCACCGCGCGAATATAGACTTGTTGCGCGTTTCACTGGATCTATTCCATCCTTTACAGCATGCTTGTCCTGCAGTTTATATTTGCCACGCAATTCCAAGGAAATAATGCCGTATTAGGAAAATAACAAGCGTGAAAATAACGAGTCTCCTGGCGCAGCGTCTACGCATCAATTTACAAGCATTTCCGTGTATGTGATTGATGTGCATCTTGATTCGAATAGAAAATAGAAAATAATTAGCATTTTGATTAAACGTAGTAGATTCAAAACATCAATTTTAACAGGTAGTAGATTGAAAATAGATTGAAAACATTAATTTTAATAAATCTAAAGTTAGAATTCTCTCCTTTTAGAAATTTTAAAAAATAAGTAGATTGAAAGTAGATTGAAAACATTAATTTTAACAAGTCTAAAGTTAGAATTCTCTCCTCTTAGAAATTTTATAATAAAATAATTCTTTCATAATTAACACATTAGTACAGATTTCCAAGAAACATATAGAAGAGTCAACATCTTATTTCTTATTTATATATTTTTACACTTGAAATCTTGTAAAATAATAATTATAAAAGACGCAAGCTTGGAATTAATTCGTAAAAAGCTAAAATTATTAAATCGATAAAATCAAAAATAATTAACGCTTTGATTAAACGTAGATTGAAGACATCAATTTTAACAAGTCGAAAGGTAGAATTCTCCCCTTTTAGAAATTTTATAAAATAATTCTTTCATAATTTACACATTAGTACAGATTTCCAAGAAAAATATAGAAGAGTCAACATCTTATTTCTTATTTATATATTTTTACACTTGAAATCTTGTAAAATAATAATTATAAAAGACGCAAGCTTGGAATTAATTCGTAAAAAGCTAAAATTATTAAATCGATAAAATCGAAAATAATTAACGTTTTGGATAAACGTAGATTGAAAACATCAATTTTCACAAGTCTAAAGTTAGAATTCTCTCCTTTTAGAAATTTTATAAAATAATTCTCTCATAATTAACACATTAGTAGAGATTTCCAAGAAAAATATATAAAAGAGTCAACATCTTATTTTTTATTTATATATTTTTGCACTTGAAATCATGTAAAATAATAGTTATAAAAGAAGCAAGCTTGGAATAAATTAAAAAACTAAAATTATTAAATCAATAAAATTTTCTTTCGATAATGCGAATGGATGCTATTTCGAGGTACGATCGATTGATCGGTCTCGCCGATTTAGATAACGCTCTTCCATGAATCGTTTCGATTCCACTATCGACTACCAGTCGCGTGCATTTTCTCCAAGTTTACGAGCGATTAAGGGTCGTAATTATCTTAAGAGGCCTCTTCGTGGGAGCGGTGCCGTTGCCGATTACTCCATGTCGCCAGCAATGACGGCGCCGCTCTCTTCTCGCCATTCGTCTAATGCAAGTGTCATTATATGACCGGTATGTAAACCCCTATCGCGAGATATCGCGCGTTACATTCAACTTGGGGAAACTCGCGTAAACAAGAACGAACGATTCATAAAATAGTCTTAATAATAGTCATTTAATGACTGTTAGAGGCTGAATAAAACGAAGTGTTACTAATCATGAAATTATTGCATCTTTTCATTCCGGTTACGTCGAAGTAACTAGGTGATATCCCACAGCAAGAATAATTGTATACTAAATTAATTATAGAGAGTAGATTCCTTGCCGGATTTTTGAAAGAGAAATGTATTTTTAGCAACATTTCAGCTTCCATCATAAAATACTGTTGTCTTTTTAATTAAATTTGTTATTAATTAAATTATTATTAATTAATTAAATATTATTAATTAAAGTTATTAAATTTGCATTCAAAGGATTTATATCTCTTTTATATTTATATCAATATTTATATACATATATATATATATATATATATATATATATATATATATATATATATATATATATTCTTTATGCAAGTGACACGTTGTAAATTTAATAAAATGTATATTTTTGAAGAAAATTATTTTGTGTACATGAAATATTTACTTTTCGGCTTTTTGTAATTTAATATTGAAATCGAAAAATTCATGTTATGCGCAACTTTTTTATGGAATGTTCAAATACGGAAGATAGCAAATAAAAGGTAAAAAAAAAGAGCTCTTTGTTGTCTTGTACATCTTCAGACTAGAAATGAAAAGATCATATTTTTTTTTATCTTAGATATATTTTATAACAATATGAAAATATATATTTTCCGCGAAAATAGAAAATCGGTAGAAAGGAAAACCATTAAAAGATCATGAAGATTAACGTATTTTAATGCAAAGAGCATAGTGAAGAGTGACCATTAGTGATGAATGATAGGTAGAACGACATCGATCCTTATCGCGAGCTTGACTTTACTAAAAAGAACAGCAAGATTTTGCTAAAGAGAGCAAGTTACCTTGCTGCCGGTTATCGCAAGATTATTGCGAGATGAGGGCCCACCACTGCTTCATGCCAAGCCATAATTATCTTGCTGGTAATACGCGGTTGTCGTCGGCGCGATTAGCATCGTCTTCTTTCGCGAGTTGTCACAAATTGCCGGCATTGGGAAACTGGATATGATTTCTCTGACCGCACGAGTATATTTCTAACAGTATTTTTGCAAATAAAATAATAACAAAAATGATGCGGGAGGTTTGGAGTTTTTAATAAATTTATTCTATAAAAATAAATATCAGTGAAAATTTGCGTGAGAAAACTATAAAAATTTCAATATATATTAATACGAGAAAATAACAAATAAATTCCTAAAAGATGATGATTTTGTAGCACAATTATACATTGATAATGAAAAAATTTTTTAAAATTTTTATTAAGTTCATGAAGAGAGAGAAAGAAAAAGTGATAGAAAATGTCTTACTAATTAACATTAACGGTATGATATGTGAATCGATAACCACAGTTTAATTAGTGGTCATAATAATTGGGTGTCACAAGATTATAACAGTAAAGTTTCATTATAATGAATATCGATAGAATGAAATTCTCGTTAAAGTAATATCTAATGAAATCTTATGCCAGAGAGAGCACCGACAACAATATATGAATAAATTAACATATCACATTTTCATTAAAACTTCATGTTTCAAAGGGAGATTTTTTTGTACCGCGTTTTTATAATAACTATAACTCGAATCATATTCATTTATATTTCTAGCAAAAATATCGAAGAGAAAAGTAAAAAATCACATAAGAAATTCATTTTTTAATACTGTAGAGATCTTTTTGTTTGTATATCATCAAGTATTGTTCTGAGTTCTTCATCTTCTAGACGTCCTTCGAGACTAGGAATAAGAGCTTTTGCCTCCTCCGGAGTTTCGGGACATAAGTTAGCTAACGAGGCAATCTCGAATTTATGTAGCTTCTTTTGCATCAACAAACTGTAATAATGTAAAAAATATTTCGTGTTATATTAATTGCATCACATTCACATTTTGTTATATATATATATATATATATATATATATATATATATATATATATACTATTGAAATATTTTTTTATACATTAATTTATATATATCTTACCTTCTAACGGCTGCGATTGTCTCCTTATTTTTCAACTTTCCGAATCGATTAGTGTATGTTAAGCTCTTCATGAAAACTTCAGAAAATTCTTGCTCTTCTTCCGCAGATTCATTTTGAGCTTTTCTGTGCTCTAATAGCATATAAACTTCCGATATCAATAACGTCTCCGCATTTTCGAATTCTGCGAAGGAATTTGTCATCTTAGCGTTTAATAAGTAAAATTTCATCATATAACAAAATTGATGTGTGATGATTCGCCATTTCTTTCCCAAAGTTGTCCAAATTCAGAAGCTTATTAGCAATCATTAATAATTTAATGATACAGAAGATACAACAAAAATGTTTCTAATGATATTAAACTATCTCGCATTGCTGAAAACGTTTTATTTTCTGATTAAAAAATTAAATAGATATGAAGAAGATAAAATATGATTAACGAATAAATGTCTTGGGATTGCATTTTTGCTAATTAAACATATATAATTAAAAAGCCCTTATCAATATTTACTTATTACGATCTACTAATATTTACAAATTTTAGTCAAGATTTTTAAAAAGAAATATTTTAATCCTATTATTGCAATCTACCATTGCTTGTAAAATAATGTAGATTACTAATTAATTTTTGTAATACCTAAAATAATAATGATTATATAATTCCAATCTCTTTTAAAGAAAATAAAAAATATTAAAATAAATATATGTATAAAACTTGGACATTCTCTAGGAAATTATTTTTCCTAAAATGCAAAATTTTTCTTAAAACAATGACACGTCTGACTTAATTTATAATATCACAATATATATCAATATATATCTGCATGTCGCGTGCTATTTTTTGCATATCACTTTGCAAAAATAAATATCATTGAGCCGGCTTATTGATGTATCCATTTTCTACCAAAAAATCATATATTTTTCGCGTTTTGTTCACGTCGATTTTCAGGAGAATACGGGCCTGCGCCAATCTGAGATGGCCGTTTTTCTTGTTTTCCGTTATCAGAAGTTGCTTAAAGTCCAAATAACTGTCGGGTACCACTCTCGCGATGGAGCAGAGCTCTCTCTCGTCGGCACTCAGCTTCTCGTATCCCGGTAGGCCTTTTATCGTGAGAGGAGGAGCGGACTTGCGTTGCATATTTCCAGAAATCGGACTATTGCAGCCGGCGAAACCGTCAGGCAACAGGCTCCTCCAACTGTACTCCGGATTACTCATGTACTGTTTTCTCTCCCGCTCGTTATCCTGCCTTATCTTGCTCAACTTCTGAAACATAGACACGCTGTGAAAGTGTGTGAGTCCGTTTCCTCTAAATTCCAGAAGTCTATTGATCCGATTCTTTAACTCGCCAACACGATGCAGACCCTCCATGAGAAAGTCAAACTCCATTCCGTCCACGAGTTGCACGAATATCAGCAGTCTCTCCACGAGCGATCGCGTTATCGTGTTCTCGTATCTCCGTGTCCATGATATGGCCTTGCGAAAAATGATCAGTCCATGATCGCGTACGATCCTCCGTCTCCTCGCGCGCTCTTTCAATCTATTGTTGTACGCCTGCACAATCGCCGTTTGCAAAGCTTGCCCTAATGCATACGCGTTGTCGACCGGTTGGAACTCATCAAACTCGAGATTAGCTATCAACGATTCCGCATGATTATCGAAATTCACCTCGAAATCGGATCTAGCCGCGTTATAACCGGCTAACAGTCTGGCATTAATCGTATCCGAGGCGAATCTGGGCGGCTCTTCTAGATCCTGCAACTTGTACAGGTAGGGAATTGGTTCGCAGGCGAATAAACTAGTTCTGATATCCCTGATTCTTGGCAGGTCCGGTAGAGTCTGATTATCTATGTAGTGTTGTAGATAATGCATCTTACATTCCTCAGCGGACTTTCCCTGTATCCTACGTCCTACATCGATCCAATTTCCGAAACCACATTGTTGCACAACGTCCAGCAATTCGAGCTCCTGTTTAGCAGCCCAACCACTGCCATCGATCAGGGGAAATTCATTTTTTATAATCACATAATCGTGATCGTTCTTATGTTCGTCGGTCTCGCAGCCTTTGGAGAAGCAAGATGGACATATTTCAACATTGTTACATATGGCGCAACGAATATATGGCTCCACAAGGGTAGATCTGCACACGCAGCATGTCGGGTCTGAAGTAAGAATTTCATCCTCTAGGACTGACACCTCAAGTTCTACGTCATGTTCAAACCTGTCTCTCGGACTCATTGTCAGTGAACAGTCTGAAAGAGGAAATTCGTTACTTTAACCCTGGCCACTCGGATGTGCAGGTATTTTTAAATTGTGTTGGGACAAACAATAGAAATTCTAGTCAAACGAAACTATTCGAAACTGCATCAATATACATAAATTTTGTGATGAAGCTTAATCTTAATATTAACGTAACATTAAACTTAAATTTTAGATTAATTATTTTCTCAGAAATATAAATTAAATTTTGGGCACAATAGATATAGCTGTTACTTTAAATACTTTAGATACAAAGTTTTATCGATGAAATATTGTATCCTTGATTGTTCACATTTTATAGATATTATATATTTAGATTTTCTATACATATTTATGTATATATCTCTCTTATTTTTTTTAAAGATTTGATATTTTATCTAATGTCAAAATCACATTCAATATGATTACAGTAAATTTCTACAATATATTTGCTCCGTATTCTCCTCTATCCACGTGTGCAAACCTTTAAAATATAAGTAGTTAAAGATATTTTCGCTCTCAATATGAATATAATAAAAAATTCAATCAATTTGAAGGCTGAAAAGATTAATTTTTCTCATTAAATTGCCACAACAAAGATATCATGGGAGTGAAGTTAATCCCATGACGTGCCTGTCAGTCTTTACATATGATCAGGAAATGTATATACCTTTTGGAAATTGTAAATCCGCCGCATCTTCTTCTGTCATGTCCGTGATATTGGAATTAGCCAGCGTAAAGGCACAAAGATACGGATACTTGTTTAAGAATCTCGGCGAACGAGTCGGCATCAACGCTATCAGCTGGAGGAATTCTTCCCAATCCAACCTTACCACGTGTACAAGGGTCTGTTCTTTTCAGCTGCACTGCTGCACTAGTGCAATTAGTTAGAGTGAAAGAAAGTATGTTTGTCTCTTTCTAACTTATTGCACTAGTGCAGCAGTGCAGCTGAAAAGAACAGACCCCAAGTTATTACCTCGACAGACTCGTATTCATGCAACGTAAGGTACTTTTGAAGCTACACAGATTTTTAATGTATTTTTTCTCATATTAATAATATACAAAATACGTGAAATTTATATTAAACATAAATTAATATTATGTACATACATAGAATTTATTAATTTTCTAGGAGATATTTTCTATATTTTTTCTTTTTTACGAGGGCCCTAAGGATACCCTAAATCTCGATAACATATGTACGCTGCTAAAGGTCATCTGATTCCCAACGCGACTACGCATGCGCGAAAAATCCCTCCATCTGATATGACTGCTTCTACGAAGAAGCATGCGTCATGCTTTGAATGGACACAAGTCGCATTCAGTGGCGCGATCAGGTGGCCGAAACGATGAACGGTTAGAGAAAATTTGTACTCGCCGGATAAATGTTGCAAGCTTGTAATTTTTAGATTATAGCTTCTATAAAATTCTTTTAAATAGGAATATTGAAAAAATACATATTATACATAATATATTTGTAATATAACATTCAGATAAAATTACTGAATATAATACATATTAAATTAATTTATTAAATCTTTTAATTTGTTTAAGATTTTTAAGAAGTTTAATTTCAAAAACCTTTGGTTTTAATTTAAAAATTTTGTAGAATTTTTTCAAGCAAACAAAATATTAGTAACAATAAGCAGTTAATAGTTTGACACTAGATTTGATTAGTACTAAATTGCAGTAAGTTGATTGTGCATCCGGAATAAATGTGTTTTTTTTTTTTGTAAAATCTGCAAAATGTAATTAAAATTTAATGAAAGATTTTGCGATAGAAATTGAGCACAAATATGCTACTTGGTAGCTAGAGTTTAATCATTCTGAAATATGTAGAATACAGACATTGAATTAGGGTGCGTCCTGAACAACAATGAACCAGACATTGGTTGAAGATGCACAGTAATTAAGGTCAACCGTAGAGCGATAACATCGGAATACCTAATCGAGAGAATCCGCGTTGAAGCTATTAAAATGCACATCGTCGCTTTTCAATGAACAACAATGGACCATGGACGTGGGACCATGAAAATGAAGTCAAAATGCATCGCTATCTCGAGGCGAAAAGAGATTATGTATTAAATTGCATATCATTAAATAGCGCGCGATATTTACCGACTTTCTCCTAAAAGCAAGTATCGGCTACGAATATTGTTGGGTCTCACGAGAACAAAACATTGTCATTTTTAGAAATTGAGAGAGAAGCGTAGAAGGAAAAATTTTAACCATAATAATGAGTTTGTTCATATTATATTATTATCTGTTATTAGAGGATGAATAATACGCATAGATAAAGCAATAATAAAGTATTTTTCTATATTATAGTTTTTTCCTTGTACAACTCTTGATCGTTGAAATAAAATTTTACTATAAAAAAGGAAAATTGAAATTAATGAAATTATATAAATTATAATTATGTATATGACAAGCATTTATCAAGCCTGCATTTAAAATATTTTTTAGTGGTGAGACACTTCGCACGAGTGGTGAAAGGAATTTATAATTACAAAATTATAATATATACAAACACTTTGTATGGATATTTAAAAAAATTTCAAGTATATCCGCTTTCATTTCTATTCATTAGATTCTCTTACGTTGAACATGTCGTTCGTTACGTTCGCATACGTCGCACACGCGACGAGTGAAACATTCAAATCTACTCCCTCGTAAGAAGCATGGTCCCATAACAATCGCATTATTATGCGCACACATTAACCGACATTTTGTGAAAGTGTCGTGTAAAACACCTTTCAAATACGCTAACTAACGGCTTTCTATGCCGAAGATGTGCCGCTAATAATAAGAATAGCGAATTTCCGCAAGGAAAACAAAGCCTTTCAACTTCTTCGCATCTTCAGAAAAACGTAATTTTTCGTTAAAATTTTTTATTTTTAACTCTCTGAGAATTTTCTGTTTTTACAACATTATGCAAATAGCAGCTGACTTTTTTTTAAAAATTTGTGAAAAAATTAATCTTGAAGAAACACTTAGATTAATTAATTAATTAATTTTCACGAAAATTTACGAAAAAACTATAATAATTTCTTACAACTGCGAATGTATATATATTTATATATAAATTTATTTTCGACATTAAAGATTCAGCCGATCGTTCGATTTATCGGTTATACATCTGGTTTATCTGGTTACTCTATTTATATATTAGAACGCGGGGTATACTGTGTTTATGTATTGTTTTTCCATAAATCTCACATGCGCCCTAGGAACGTCTCCCGAAGCGCGCCGTCCTTCACGCATATATGTCTCGGAGACAATAGAAACTCGCACCATGCACGATGGAAGTTTGTTCCGTGCAGTTCTCTCGCGCGAGCGTGCATTAATACGCGAAAAGCTCGTCGCTCGATCGCCGACCGTGGGAAACGTCGCCGAGTTGTCGTCCTCGAAGAGTCAATTTCCGTGTTTTCGAAACGAGGGTACGTGGCCCATTTGAAAATGGAGATAACGCAGGACGCGGAGCCGGACTTCTCGAACGCGAGGACGCTGCGCTTCCACGAGCTGATAGAGAGGAAGGACGAGGACGTCCGCTCGATTCGCGATGACATCTTCGATACCGTCTACAGAGTAACCACCGTTAAAGGGTAAGACGTTTGGCCTTGTCGGAAATGTCAGGCGAATACTTCCAGAAAACTGTTCGCGAAGCACGATGAGCTTCTCGAAAAAGCAATCATTAACGTAGTTGCGGCGCTTTTGTGAAGTAAAACATAGGAAGCAGAAATTATATTTTTTTAAAATAACGGCTCGAATGGTAGACAAAATTTTATGCAAAACAATTATTTGGAAATAAGAGAAAGTAAAATTCAATTTTTTAAATTATGGATATTTAAAGAAAAGTTTAGAATCTTTAAAAAATTATATAATTAGTGTATTAAAAATATTCTCTTTAATCTTTAGCATACACGCTTTTATGTTTGCGTTACATAAAAAGACGCAAACTGTTGAAAAAGATAATAATAATAATTTTGTTAGATAATAAATCATCAAATAATAATAAATTATTTTTAAGACTATAATTGATTTTATGAAAAACATTTAGCAATTATCGACGTAAATAATTAAGCACAATTAAGCTTTAAAGAAAGCAAAGAATCGACATAATGAATAAATGCAAATAAAAGCTATATTCTCCATTGTATTTAGTCGTTATTCTATGTGTTTTCTGAAAGGACTTGATAGAATTTACATTTTTTACGATTGAGTTTTAAAGCGCAACATCGAGGAATAATTAACGTTATGTCATCGTAAATTACGTTCATAAACACAACTATTGCAATGTTCATCAACGAGAAAATAACAATAACTGAGACAGATTTAACATTCGACAATAACTTAGCGAGATTTCAACCAAGTCTCATACTTCTAAGTATCGAAAGTCAACGTCAATCATTCAGTTTGACGACTTGACTATAGGATAATCTTATTAGTAATACAATCCGAAAGAATAGAACAAAATAAGCAAAGTAAAGAACTCATCTTTTCATTCTCTTTCTATACATTTATATTACTTTCCATTTATGTTATAATAGATTACGTGAAATAAATTTCTTAATGAAAAATGTTCAAAAGAAATAGAATTGTTTCACTAACTGAATCCGGCGAGATATCGGTTATTAATATCGATGAATCTTCATGATGATAAAATTAATATATATTTGATCATAAGTTAATATAATCAAGTTATATCTAAAAACAATAAACTAGTAATTTACAATTTTTTAAAGCAGCATCAAGATTAATCATAGCGATCTTTTAACTGATCGATACTTATTATTAGCGAATATCTCCAAATTTACAAAACATGCGTAAAAAATGACGCTAGTTATTATCAAAAGTAAATTGCCAGGCGCATCTTAAATTAATCACACCGTGACTAATTCTAATCTGAAGATTTGTCTGAAGATAAAAATGAGTGATGACGCGTTTGCCTCGAAGGAACGTAAAAGAATAACATCTTTCTTTTTCTTTTTTGCGATATAAAACACGATTGTATATATGTATATATGGGACTTCTGTGGTTCTCTCAATTGCATGATTTTAATTTTTCTCATTAATCTCATATCGCTGCAGGGATTTCTACATAACGGTGCATGCACTAGCGTGCATGTGTGAACAGAGAGCTTATCTCGCTCGCAATTTACAGCCGAAGCTGCATATCATTCAATTGACATTTAAATGAAGTGCATATTTAGACACAAGTTTTTTTAAATTTCTCTGTATTTCCAAATTTTTCTACAAGAAAAGTAAAATCTGACCAATATTTTTAGCTAAAAATTGCATGTATTTTTCGATTCTATCATTAATTCAAAATTTTATTAACATATATATAATTTTAATCTATTTTTCTACTATATTGATTGTTATATTAATAAAATTGAATTTTTAATTAATGGTAAAATAAAAAAAAATTAATACAATTTGCGGCTAATGTATAACAAATAAATAAAATAATTTTTTCCTTATAGAATTTTCCTCAAAAAACGATTTTGAATATCCATTACTACATGTATTATATAAAAGACTAACTTTATAGAATTGATTAAAAAATGTATACATCTAGAGATATGTAAATATATATAATATATATAATATATATAATAATTTATAATATATTAATATGTATTAATATATATTATAATATATTAATCTTAAATAAATATATAATAATTTATAATATATTAATTCTTCACGTATCTCGCGAATAGAATAATATTATACCTTCATTATGCTTCATTTGTATGCCAAAAAGATCTCTCATGTATCGATTTGTAATTCAAACGTAGGAATGTAATTCCATCATGACAGTATAGAATTCTGAGAAGTTCATCGCGAAGAACCACTCAATCATGGACCCTAGGACTATCCTCATCTAAATTCAGATAGGCAGATACCACTTAAGATCGATGGATCGATCGACCTCGGATCCCTCATAGGATCTTTTCTGCATTCAATCGATTCGATCATAATATTATGCTTGCCCATCAGCGATCACAGAATCTGCTTTAAAATTCTTTTCAAATTCCCCTTTAAATATCCATACTTATCATAAATAGAAGCAGAACGAAATAAAGAAGTTGAACGAAATAAAAAATTAATAAAATAAGAAACAAAGTTAATAAAAAAATATAAATATATAAACATATATATAAGTGAAAGATAAAAATGATTCAATGTAAAAGTTTACTCGGAATGTTATCATTGGGTTCCTTGTGAGAAATGTAGTAGTTTTCGTAATCTTATGCATTAAAATAGGTCTTAAGTCCGAGACCTTATTAGAGTAGCGTCGATGAATATTCATGGAGTGACGACTTTGGGTGAATCCTGCCCATGCTCAGAGACGCCACGATTATATGGCTCCAACGCAAATTACGATTTACGTAAGCTACCGTGATCGATGACAGCGAGGTCGAGTTCGCCAAAATGTGGCCACGTATAAAAAGAATGAATAAAACTTAGCAAAAAAGAATATATTATATCGACATAAAATCAGGAGAATAGTTTCTCATTCTAAACAAAAAGACGTAAAGGACATTGTTAAAGTCATCAATATTTAAAAATGTATACACACGTATTTTGTGTTTCTGTCTCTCTCTCTCTCTTTCGTCATAAATTATTTGAAAATCATTAATATAATGCAGAAACAGCATTTTATACGCGTGGATTCACTAGATTGACGAGCTTCGATGAATATTAAAATTCAGTCGTTCAATGTGAAGCAAAATATAAGACGAATATAATTATTTTCTGTTATATGATATTTATATGTATAATGAATAGATAGATAGGTTTTCGACAACGTATTATAATTATAATTATAATATAATTATAATTTAATTATAATTATAATATAATTATAATTATAATTATAATATAATTATAATATAATTATAATAATTCAAAGAGAACGAGACGAAATATTACTAAAGTTGCATTCATGATGAAAAAGCGCAAAACTACTTTCACCATCCGTTATTAAACTTTTTTGCTACTGTACGATCGATTATTGACAGTTTAGAAAGTTAACGGTGGAATTGATCGAGCGCGCGAACTGTAATTTTATCTACAAAACAGGCTCGTTTTCATGCTTATATCGATCATCGTGTCTAGAAGACATATTTCTCACTTATTCTTTTCTTCACTAATACATATATAAACATTGAGAGACGTCAGTCTCACGTTTTACGTTAATTTGACGCAGTGCGAAGATTTCATGTTCTTTAATCTCATTTAGCACCACGCGAGATTTGAAGAATTTTGCTTTTTATTTTAGATGATGACTGTAGCGTTAATTTAAAGAGCTAAATTGAGAGACAAAATACGAATCAAGGTCTTTGCTATCTTCGCAATGACAAAGTATCTTCTTCATATGTAGTCTCATGTTGATAAAACGAGGCGCCGATTGTCGAGAACTAACTGTCACGTTCCGGAAGTAAGGATAGCTCTAATTTTGTTGCGTAACATCGCTCATGATTATTATGCGTACGTTGGGTTTGTTCTCCGCGGATGTGAGTAAAAATATCGAGTATTTTCTTCATTGTTCCCAAACATTATAAACAATTTAGAACTTACAACGCTAAGAGATATCGATTAAAATTGTGAAATTGGATAAATTCAAAAAATAATAGTGGCAGAAAAAGACTCGATTTAAACATTTTAAATATCTTGCTACGACGCATATAAAAGTACTATATAAAAGCATAAAATAATTAGTAATTAATATTAAATAATATTAAATATTTAATTAATTATTAAATATTAATAAAAAACAATAAAGTTGAAAAATGAGAAAGCGAAAGTATAATCTATATGCGACACATGTCCAAATGTGACGTTTGTCTAAATTCACGTTAAATTCCTGTATTTAACTTCATAAATATATTGTACGTGGTCAATCTTGAAATTCACAGATTCTTAATGGGATACCGATAAATCGTGACGAATTGATACGGTGTGTTCGTAATAGTTAACGGTCGTAAGATGCGATTTCAATCAAGATGAATACTTATAAACGATCTTCCGATAGACCGACTGTTGTACGCATTAGCTGAACTTAACGGGATAAGGAAAATAAACATGTGTTGACCGTCATAATGGTGCCACTCCTAGTCGACTGTTGCATACGTAAGATTATGCAGCTTTTTTGCACGTAATGTGATGTATCCTTCCTATTCTGTGCATATATCCTGTGCATATAATTAACCTAATTTAATTTAATATATATTGAAATTAAATTACATTTTCTAAACTAAATATCACATTACAGAATCTAAATATTTCAAGATTGAAAATTATTTTAATTTTATGACATATCTTATTAATTTCTTATAAATATTAAAAAATGTTCCGAGTAAGAAATTTAATATAAAATCATAATAAACTTCAAAAAGTAGAAATAATTTGATTAAATTATTATAGTTACAAAAAAGAAAGATACCAATTAAAGCTCAAGCACATTAATTTACGTAAATATTTATAATAATTATGTATCATTGGAAGATAGGACATCATGCATGATTTATTTAAAATATGATTATGTAAAGAGGCACTTTATTCACGTATATTTTTCCATCTTAAAATCAGCTAACCGTTCATGATTCGTACAATACGAGTAGTATTTAAATATATGTAAATTATAGCGGCCATTGAACTTTCGAAAAATATAAAAAAATTCCATGGTATAAGCGACAATTAATTATAATCGTATATTTCGCGAATATATGTGGTCTATAAACGAATATTTGTGATCTATACAATAGAATATCGACACCGAGTATTAATACTGATAACAGTTCGTGCTAGTTTATTATCACATTGGTGTATCCATCGCATTATAGCATTAAAAGTGTGATTTAAGCACCGAGTTCTATAACGTATTATTTATGGCTTTGCATACCGGTTTATGATCATAGAATAGGCATAAGTTATGTATATATCTGGCGATTTCTATCAAAATCACCCGTTATATTCCATATATAACCACAATTTTCAAATTCCAATAATTTATGATTAACAGAGATTTTTTGCGATTATCATACATATCAACTAGTACATGCTAACATGGATCATGATCGAATTTTTCTAACATAAATACATAAGAAATGAAACAAAATCAATTAAAATCATAAATCTATAAAAAGTCAATAGTTGACAATATTTAATAAATCATTTAAGCAAAATCTTTTACGTGCAATGATAATTATTAAATCTATTTTTAACGATTTATCTAACTAGAATACAAAATAGAATTTTATTATTTTATGTATTTTGATATAAATGTGCTAATTTTTTGCTGACTCTTCAAATATATTTCTGTTATAAATAAAATTTTCTATCATAAATTATAAATTGTTTAAAGTAACTTTTAAATGGCGAATTATTTTATTTATAAATAATAAAGTTAAAAAAACAAGAGCTAAAGTAATCATTTTCCACAATTCTTTTATACTGCATATTCATGATATTCATGAAATACAAGGTCTTTATGAGAAAATTATATAAATTAGAAATCACCGAAAATTTACCAAACATATTTTTCAACATGATTGTTCAAATATTGCTTATTTAAATTGAAAAGTTCTCTCCAGATTATTAAATACGAATTATTAAATACGAAACGTCAAAATCGATAAATTAAAAATGGCAAAAGCAGTACAATGAATGTGTCAAAATTTTAAAAAATTGTCGATTTTTTATTAATTCCCATTCCGCATTTGTCAATTTTAATGTTAGACTTAGTATTTATAGCGATAGTATTATAGATTTAAGAAAAACTTAAATTTAAATGAAAATTGAAAAATATTTGATAAATTCTCAATAATCTAATTTACAATTATCCTGTAATAAAGCTCAATTTAATCATAAATATCAATTATAATTAACACAACAAATTTCTTTTGAAGATTGAAAATTCTAGCAACGTAATTTTTTTATTACAACAACATTTCCTTAATATATCACGTGATGATTACATAATAATCATAAATATAAAAAATAAATTATACGATAAATAATCGTCTTGTTTTAAAAATTTTTTTGCTAAACTATATAATATAATAATAAAAGACAAAATCCAAGAAGAAATAAGAAAGAAAAATTCTTTTAGATTTCTGAAAAAAAAACAGCAAAAACCTGACATCGATAATACAAATGAGAAGTTGATACTTTCTTGCCGCAAGCAAGTTCATTCGCAATGGATTTAACTGCGATTTTAATTCGAGATAAATGAAATTCAAACCGCCATATCGAATCATCGTTAAAATCTCTCTTACTTCTAGCTTGTAAACTTGTGTTGCAGTAAATACGATATCTCAGTCATTAGACTTTTACGAGTTAAACGTACATTTTTGCAATCAATCCAATCGTTTAGTTATCATTAATGAACTAGTTCTCGTCGTCAATTGCTAAGGAATAAAATACGCGACACACCGACTCGGTCAGCTCTCTTTTACTTATAATAGACATTGCTCGAGATGCGTGATCGGTGTCGTCGGTTGATTATACTAAGAGAGCCATTAACGACTTCCTGATATCGTTTGATAACACACGTGATGACATTAATTTGCATATCGGTTACGGCGACATGATTCGGGAATTGCGGACAAAAATCGCGCCTTCTCTTTCCCTCAGGCAGCAGGTTAGAGAAGGTGTGGTTGTACAGCCACACGTTATAATCGAAACGGTTATAACTGTACTCTGGGTGTCACTGAGTGTATTTTCATACTTGATTGCATCGCAGACCCAACATTTGCCGATTATGTGCGATGCAGGAAACCGTGATAATAAATAAAGCTCGTATTCGCGCCGATTATCTAGCTTGTTTCATGGGTATACAAATGGATAGATAAATCCATATGGAATTTACATAATTTTCAATCTACAGCGTTATCGAGATTGCGGATTTTTAACGCGTAATTGCATCTTGCTTGACATTTTTATCTCTTGACAGGAAATTCTTAGTACCTTGAAGTATGTAAAAGTTATTTTACGCTTTTTCAAAAAAATTTTACAGAGCGAATATTCGTTCTCTCTCTACGAGATTTATTAAATATTAAATCTCGAGAAAATATTAACGATTAAGATTGCACAACGTGCGCAGTCTCTTAGAAAAGAGACCGTTTCTTACCCAATATCTATTTGAACGGATATTAACAGTCATGCAAAGATCCGAAAAAATGTTCTGCGACCCATAAAATGGAATGACAGTGCAAAAAGCTAATTCTTCGGATTATCGTTCCACTTTTCAAATCTCAGGATAATGACTTTTCGGGTCTTTTCATGCCAGATTTTAAGCATATCTTTGCATTCGAGTCGTTTAACTAATGCCAATATTTTTTTATACAATCTGCATTCCAAATCGAAGAGCGCGTCTGACATATCGATCTCCTTAATGTCGCTAACGGTATCTCGTATCCCTATTTAAAGAACTGTCTTTCGCACTCAGGCGGTTAGAATTGTATTTTTATTCAAAATTATCGCGTAGATAACAAATTGAGAAATTTACAGAAGAGTTTATTCCCAATTCGAGAGATTTATGTTTAATAATTGTAAATTGTTCGATCAATGTTAACAAAAAGCAATAATCAGAAATTTTGAATCGCGTACGTGTTTATTCCGTTATTACTTTAACTCTCAGTTAATTATTATTAATTAATTCTTTTATATTAAAATATATTCCCTATTCTATTAACTAGAAAGTATCTGATTCTCTCATTAGTCGAAACATTTTATTTTCTGTCACACGGTATATTATCTACGTGCATATCTCTTTTGCAAAATGAAATGTTGCAGCTTTCGAGGTTATACATACATGCAATAACTAAAGAATCGCAAAGAGATACGAAGTGATCCTGAACTCCTTTCTACAGCGCGAAGAACGCGACAGCATCTAGAACGGATGTCCCATGTTTATGAGATTTATTGCAGTCTATTAATTTTTTCTCTTCAATTTCTCGCTATTGTAAAGTGTCGGCCGATAATCAATGGAATTTCTTTAATTATTATCGACACACTTCCACACACATTATTCGGTTCACTGCTTTTATTTCAATTCGACTTTCGTTTCGTAGGCGTTTCTTTGCCGAAACGAATCTTATCCAGACTGATTATAAAAATGACGACTGAATAGAAATGAACGCCACGTAATGGCTCCCACAATGACGTTCAATTAATTATTCTTTAATAAATATAAAAACGATATGCCACATCTTAAGCTTTTTTAAAATTATAATCAATCTGCTAATATGCCAATCGATGGAAAAAAATAATTACTTATTTATCAACATGTAAAATTTGCTTCACAATGAATAAAAAATAAATTAAGATTTTATAATTTAAATTAAATCGTGAATAAAGAAATAAATCAAGATTTTATAATTTTAATTTTATAATTTTAATTTTATAATTTTAATTAAATCGTGACTTTAATTCCTAAAGAAAGATTTATTTCATGTGAACGTTATATTTGATCAACATTCGGTTGAGTCACGCATTATTGTACTAAAACAAAGTGCGTGTCTTTCAGAGAAATGTATTTATCAGTGACAAATCGCTGAAGTATTCATCAACAACCGTAAAGGCTTTTCACGCGGTTTCTGCGCTAGATCGCGTAACCTGATTAGCATTCGTCCTTGATCATTATCCTTAATGAAACTTTGCGGCTTATACCGCAAAGAAACTTTTACGAGGAATGAAAGAAGGTGAAGGATAAACAGAATCGACTGCTATCATGCGTATCCATTGTTTCCCTTTAAAGCGATATGGTATTGACGTTTACATGGAATTATGAACGATGTGATTCTAAAAACGTTCATCTATTAAGAGTATCCCTACGGAAATTAAATAAGAGATAAATAAATTAAGCTCTAAATGTTTGTATGATTTAAGCTTAATATTGACAAAAAATTTACTTATCAAAGCTTCGTCTCTCTTTTCCTCTTTCTCTATTTTCTAGCACTGCAAGTCGAGAGAATACAAAAGTTATCCTTGAATTGACGAAGCCACAAGTCAATTTATCGTGTCGGTGCAATCGACAATTGTACATCTTGTCTAAGTTCGAGCCCTAAGTTAACTGGGTTCTAGTTATAAAGCGAGATTTCCGTTCTTGTTCAAGGTGCGCCATCGAGAAGTTACAAGGAATTGGATCAACTATATCAAAAGTTAATAAATCTAATGCGTTTCGAGATTCATGAATTTGAATTGATATGTATTGGATTTATTAATTTTTGACATAGCCAGTTCCTCTTTAAGAGGCGAGACAAGTTTTTGAAACTCGGCCGAATTCATGCATCGCTATTATTCGCGTGCTTATTCATTCAACCTCTAACAAAACTGTTTTCTTAGCACATACGTCATATTAAGAGCATTTATGAGACTATCATTATCAATGATTATCTGCGGCATTAGTATTATAGTTACATTTCTAAAATTTTGTATATTAATAGCGCGTAGAATTATTATTTTTGTGATAATTATATATCTATTTCAACGATTTATTTAACACTTTATCAGAAAATAAATATATTATATGTTAACATATTAGCACATAAAATTAAACTTTAACATCTGATCACTTCATACACACGAATTCGTGTAAAATATTTAATTTTTAACTCTTATGTAAATTACAATCTGTCCTAAAATATTTAATTTAAGAAGATATTCTTTTAAAGAAAGAGTTAATTTGTTATGAAATGATTTATCAGCTTAAATCAATTTTAGTCAAGTCTATACATTTCAAAAAATATTTGTCAATAATATGAATATACTTTAAAATATTTTGATTTTTAATTTCATCTAAATATATATTAAGAGAGAAGGGGAAAAGACAGAGAAAAAGAGATTAAATAATTGATATATTTTAGCAGATATTCCTAGACAAATAAAATATAATTCAAAACAATAGCATAAAATTCTTAAAACATTTTAAATAAACTGCACTTCTCTCTCTTTTTCTCTCTCTCTCTCTCTTTATTATAATGATTCGTGCAATATTATATAGAAATTTGCATAGAAATTTATTATGCGAATAACTATGCGTCATCATTCAATAGACTTCTCAAAATTATCATTCCGGATATACGTCAATTTCACCATAACATTTGTTTGATTAAATCGTCAAAATAAAATTCTTCAATAATGAGGAAATATCTTTTTATTATTCAAATTGAGATACTGAGACGTAATATCGCAACATTTAAACTCGGAATTTAGATGGAAGATGGAAGATTCACAGTTCTCTCTTCGTAAATTCTCTTCGTTCTATTGATTTTATTTATATCGAAATTTGAACTGTGTAAAATATAACGTTAAAATGTAACCTAACGCGAATCACTAATTCATAATAATACAAGGTACACATATTATACAAGGTATACACATTAAAACATATCTAAAAAAATTTTTTTTGTAAAATACATAGTTAAAAAAAAGAAAAAGTTTTGTATTGTAAGTTTTTTTAACAAAATTGTAACTTTTTTCAACAAAAATTTTCAAATCTGTCTCAAAAATGCTTTACAATATTTGTGAAAATTTCTTCAA
This sequence comes from Camponotus vicinus, assembly GCF_025532165.1. Lineage (NCBI taxonomy): Eukaryota > Metazoa > Arthropoda > Insecta > Hymenoptera > Formicidae > Camponotus > Camponotus vicinus. Next base: position 7,326,872 of record NW_028141979.1, on the reverse strand, counting down.
GTGTATTTAATGATATATATTCAATCTTTAAGGATTCAAAAATCCAAAAATTCCTCGTGTCGTGCCTATAAAATCGTATCTCCTTATTTTTATGTTTTTGTACGTTTCTTAAAGAATACAGAACTTAAAAAAATCAGAATTGCTACGAAACAATAAAATATATGAATATATTTTTCATCAGAAAAGACCTTCAAATTTTCGCAATATTTTACTCGAGTCGAAAAAATGTTTGAAGAACGCGAGAATTTGCGCGCGTGAAAGAGGGAGAGAGAGGGAAAGAGAGGACGCGAAAGGGAGGGAGAGGGGTTTAAATACGAGCAGAAGCGCGCGCGCTACTTCAGTCCGGCGCTACAGTCTAAACTGATTGCTATCCGGATCTCGGAGGAAGGCAGCGACCTTTTTCCCTTCTTCTACCACCCTCCTTTCACAATCCTTTGTTCCTTTAAAAAGAAAATCGTCGAACAGAAAGCGGAAAATTATATCAGGACTACGAGAAGTTATCGGTTGGAAACTATTTGAAATCAGGTGTATTTTTCGGCTGAATTAAAAATTCAGGCCAGGTAGTGGTCGAGGACAAAAGTGTGTGTAACTATGTGTTAGTGAGAATCGACAAGAAGATATAAACAGCAAGGCACAATAAAAAAAAATACTAATCGCTATGACAAACAGCATGAAGCAAACGGTTATCAAGTGAGTTGGCATAATTGTTAGACAAGTAGTAATAGCGATCTTCTGCTGATAATAATTATTCGCGAGAGTGTATTTCTCTGTCACTTTTCCCACTTTAAAGTTCAGCTATCTCTGATGTGATGCAATTTTTACGATATAATTATTGCAGCTAGATGCAATGTTATTCTAACGTAATAGTATGATTGGAGGAATCAAATCCAAACAATAATAAAAGCTGCTTTTGCAACGACTGAATTATTCATGGAAGACTAATAGTTAAATGATTTCTATGAAAATATATATCTTCTCAACATTTATTTGCAAAATATTTATATTGGCAGCTCAAAATATCGAACTTGGTTTTGTTATTCGACTTTCAGAGGGTATAGAAAATACATATAAAAATAAAATATAAAAATATATAGATGTATAAAATTTTTAAAATAGATCATAATACCATAATACTTTAATAATTTAAATACTTTATAAATCTTTAAACAGATTTACAATTAATATAATCATTTATCAAAAATAATTAGAATGCTAATAAATATCTGTAATTTTAACAATATTAAAACTTAGGAATTTTTATAAATAAAAATTTTCTAAGAGAATGCAAGCAGAAATAACAAAGTCTTATTTTATATTTCAAGTAAAACTTCATTTTACTTTATTCTATTCAAAACTCTACTCAAAATAAAACTCCAACGGAGTTTACATCTTTTTTAACTTTATCTATAAATGAAAAACTTTTACATTACATAGAAAAGACACGTGTCTAGCAATCATAAACTGCTGACGCGACAGCTATACCGGAACAGTTTTTGTGTCTTCTCTTTTTTCCCTTTTACACGCATTAGTAAAGTTTTACTTTTACCATGGACTACATGTTCAACTTATGCAACGTTGCTTAAAAAACTGGTCATTCGGTGAAATCCGCTGAGTTCAATCTGAAGGAGAATATTTCATAAGAGAAGAAAGTGTTCTTAGATTCGATAGTAAATCACCGATTGTTACGCGAATTATCAATCGTTGACTGGAATATTAAAAATGTTGGAAATTGCATCTTTTTTACAGTATTATGTCTCAATAAGTACCAAGTAAAGTTAATCATTGTTAAGTAAATAAAAGGTAATCATCAAGTAAATAAAAGGTAATCATTAAGTAAATACAGATTAGTACAGTCACTTAAATACTCGCTATAAAAGTCTAGTAGAATAATATTATATTCCGTAAAAATAATCATACGGTTTTTTATAAAAAATATAAGTTTGTCTTGTGAAATAATAGAACATTTTTCGATCATCAGGCAGATTGTCGGCCTAATGTTTAAACTCTAGCATATATCGGTTCAAGATATTATCGTTGTTGATCTTATGTCTATGTCACACATTAACATTAGGCCGATAATTTGCTCGATCAGCGAGAAAAGTTCTATTCATTTATTTCATATACTGAATAGTTTACATACGTCAACTTTTAAATCATTGTTTTATTCAGAGCATATAGTTATGCAATGCAAATATATCGCAAACATATCGTTTTCATATGTTGACATATCGTTGACATATTGCTCTGATATTATGTAAGAGATTGCCTTGCGGTTACGATAAACAAACTTTGCAAATACGGCTGCTGGTTGATATCAGGTCTATCAGCATCACACTCACGCATCTCGTGAAGCTACTCTCTAATTTGTTATTATCTTGATTTATTAAGATGTAAATACGTTCTCTACTATTTTGATTCTGTAATCAATTAACAGGAAAACTTATAAATGAGTGAGATATTCAGCATATTGTAAGAGTGTTGTTATCAAAACAAAAGTTCAATCGTTCGAAAAATCATGACATAACAAATGATTTTGTAACAACATAATCAATTTCACAAGTGTTATACAAATATTTAATAAGATTAACACACGTAATTAATCATTATTTTTATTAGCTTACTTTCTGATTAATTAAGTGTTGTATTCGTAAACTTGTACTTGTATAACTGAATCTGGACCGTCCATTTATCGCCTATTATGACAAATCGCGATAACGACATACGCGATTCTACTTAATGTATTTTAATACGCAAACGAAAGAACGCGCAGCGCTTTAGCGCAACGAGAGAAATCTCGCGATTTCAATGCACGGGACAGCCGGTGATAAAACGTACCAGGCGTTGATGTTACAACGAAAGTCAGTCGGCCATTGCACCGCATGCAGGAATAAAAAAGAGAGGGTAGACAATGTTGACAGAAGAAAAATCCTATTCCCTGAGAGAAATATCTTTTCTCTTAAACGAGTTCAGCTAATAAATATTCGTACTATTATACGTCGCATTGTTCCTCCTTGCGATATTGATTTCCTTCTGTAATGAGTATAAACGTCTGTATATAAAATGTTTCCATCGTTGTTACTCGTCTCTTTTGTACGGGAATGTCCGCTTGAAAGGAAACTCCGTTTATTGCAAAGAGATACGGAAATTCTCGAATGGCGTAACAGACGTTCCTGCGATTCGCAAGAACACGAACTTTCTCAATTACATTCTGTTGCGAGAAAACTTATATTTAACTGCGAGACATATAGTTGTCAAGTGCGACTGTACATACATATTTCATAAGGCTAAATAATAATAAATACATCAAACATGTCAGTGCGTATTCACTTCAATCATAATAACTGATAATAATAATCCACATATACGCACTTGGAGTGTCTTTAGCAGTTATTTAATAAGCAAATTATGACTTGCAATTTTGAGTTTTAATTATCGATCATTCTAGGATGAAAAAGATTAATATATTAAAATTTTATATGTAAGATAAAATAATTTGCATATTAGAAACCGGTATAAACGTATGATATTCAACTTTAAGAGCCAACTGATACATCAAGTATTGAATCTTCATAAAAATTTCTGGTATAAGGAAAGAATATAAAAATTTAGTCAAAAATATCAGAACACTAAAAACTAAACTAAAAACACAATCTATTTGTAAATCTCCATTTTAATGTAAATTATTTATAGATAATAATGCAAATGTGTAGATTTGAAAAGTTAAATGTGCTTAACAATATTTCTGATATACATTACGTTAAATTTTAAATCATATAAGTAAAGAAAATAATAGATTTAATTGATTTTTAAATACTTATTACAGATAAATTCATGCACTAGCAAAACTGCGTACATACTCTCTTATAATTTTTTCTATACTGATTAGACAAATCTCAAAATATTAAAAAAATGGAAAAAAGTATGTATATACACACAAACATATATAATGTAATCATTATATGTATTATTATAAATGTTCGTATACAATATGATTAATAATTCTTCTTTCCTGTGAAATGGAATTTTTTTTCTATATGGAAGTAAATTAATATGCTACGAGAGACGACGAAATATCATGTGTCGTATAATGAAATTCGCGAAATAACGCGAACTTGTATTGAATTCGCTCAAACGATTGGTGAAAGTTTCTCGTGAGGTACATTGAATGTGTTTATGGTTCATGGTGCAAGTTTACAAACGCTTATCCCCCGAGTTATTACAGCGTTACGACAGCCGCGCCGTCACAATGTAATATGTATGTAAAATTTGTACTACGGAACGATCCTGTTTAACATCCTCATGAATAAGCTACAATAAATTGATTTCAAGTAGAGTGTAAACTTGGCAATGCATTTTGTACGATACACGTGTTTTTTTGTTGTCCGCATTCATAATACATAAAAAACTGATGTGCAAAAGATGACATCGAACTATGTTATTGTTATCGAGAAAAGCCGTGAGAACCGATCCGAGCTCGGTGAAACGCATACTCCCTCCGTCTTTTGCCAACCGTAGGTTGGCAGCAGTCGGGAGTAAAAAGATTCCTAAGATAAGCATTTACACGTGGACATTATGAGGAATCCATAAGAAAAATCATATTGAAATCATAATAAAATTTTATATAATTTTTCATTTTTGTAAATCATGTGATGCATTTCTAATTAATTTCTAATAAATCATTGAGATTTATTATTGTTTTGCAAATATATATTAGACTTCTCTAATTTTACATACGCGTATAATATATTTCTTTTTTTTATTATCGTTATATACAAAGTTACAAAATTACATAACAATAAAATGAAAGCTCCATATTTAAATAATTTCACAAGCACGTCTTGTCAATCGCATAGCCTTGTATCACTTTGCTTTAGTTGCGAAATCGCGATTTGTCTTTCGCTTTTTCGAATATCACTTTAATACTCCTACTACCTTACCAGAAACGAGCAATAATAAATTTAATATTTGCATACTGCACGTGGACGGAAAATTATTTGTAGCTAGATGCCATTAATGGAACAGCTTATTACACGTCAAATAATGCCATGATGTAGCGAATAATTAGTATAATCACACATTACATTGTTATTAGCATATCGTGAAAAACTGCCTTGATGAAACTTTATTGATCTCTCTCTCTCTCTCTGTTTTTGTACATCGCTTTTAGAATAATTCAGTGCATAATTTTAGACGCTGCAGTATCTATTAGAATAATTTAAATATTAGTTTTTTAAAAGTATAATAAAAATTGCAATGTACATATTTCTTATTTTTAGATTTTTAAATATGCGCGCAAATTTTTTCTCCAAAGTAACTTCAATTTTTTTTAACCTAGCATAAATTTTGCTACATGAAAATAAAAAAGCGTTTTCTCTTTATACAATTATATTCATAAAAATGTATACAGAACAAAGATACAATTATATTTAGATATCTCGCTTATGCATAATTGTCTACTTAAGATTGAACTACTATAAAAAAATATGAAAAACGTAATTCGATAAATATTTAACGAGCATATTGTCTCATGCTTAATAAGTCTATTATTGCATTTTTTTGCACTGTTGTAACATCTTGCTATTGTGTTTTACTATGAGATAGCGCATCCTAGTTTGACAAGAACCAATGTGTTCCTTCATATTACATATGACTTGTTATCTTTATAAATATTTGTTATATTTATATTTATTTTATTTCCTATATTGTTATATTTATATTATTCCCTAAATGAAAAAAATGATACATTCTCTGTGTATCTGTTACATAATTGTAGCGGAAGAGAAAGGGGAAAGTGAAACATTTAATTACATATATTTATCATGCAATTATAAAACTGTTCCTTATATCGTTATTGTATGTATCGCAATGTACATACATAAATAAGCGAATTTATCATAAAATATTAATGTATGATAGCAGATTTTTACTTAGAATATTTCGTGTTTTGATTAATATATTTTAATAGGAAGTGTACTTGTATTTTATCTAAATATATAGAAATAATAATAAAACAATATTTTTTGATATCGCTTGATAAATTTGTGATGGTTAATTGTATTGAAATTATGAAATAATAAATAATGAATTTGCGTTTTTGACGATGATGATTTTTGAAATATTAAATTTATTTGTCAAAAGAAATTTATTTGTTAAAAAAATGTTATTAAAAGTTATATTGTATCATATTTTTAAATGACTGCATATTTAATAACAAAATACATTCTAACTAATTTTGTATAACATACTTTATCAAATGCTACTAATCGAATAAATATCTGCCCTCGTACAAATTACGATAAATAGTGAATGTAAAGTAGCATTTTATATGATAGTTTTATAAGAGAATCAAATAGAATCAAAGAAACAAGAAATGTAACCAATTAAGCTATAATTTCAAAGTTGGTATTTTTTCCTATCAGTCGTTATTTTTGTTACTTATCATGCATTATCTATACAAAACACAGTAAAAAGAGAAGTAGATTAGAAAAAGAACTATGTAATATATTAAGATAAATCGTTATTTTATCTGCTCTTCTTAAAGCACAACCATGTCATAATGATAACTTGATAGATATTTATGTTTCTTTTGATATTTATGTTCTCTTCTTGACCTTATTTACGAAATTCCAATACAAACTTCAAGAAAAAAGCTTAGGATCCTCTCAATGAAAAATATTATGAATATTCGTATATATTATAAATTCGAAATTATAACAAACATAAAATTTCTCTTGCTGTTTCAAATACGGATGTATTTTTTATGTAAAAAATTACCTTGTGAAAGAGGGAGAGATATTAAAAACTAAATGAACTCTAATTCGTTCCAACATTTATATTCTCTTCTTGAGAAGGAAATCTTCTCACATAACAATCAAGTTATTTTCACGTAATGCAAAATTGTAAATAGCATAATTACATAATTGTGTGAGAGTCATATAAAATAATTGATATCTATACATCTTTTTACGATTCATTTATAAATTTTATAAATTTTCGTCTAGCTTTCTTAATTATATAATATTGAGTAATAATTAATAATTTATTTATCGTATATAATATTCTTAAATCTGTTCAGATTATTATAGAATTGATTTATTAATTTATTTGCAAAAATAAAAGCTTCTCTCTCATAGATTAATAATTACTAATTATATCCATAGGGTTGGAATGTTATCTTGCTTCTAATGAGTTGACACATAAAAAATAATATTACGTTGTTCTTCTCTGCGTTTCTTGTCATTGACATCAATGTCGAGTGCAATCGAAGTTACATAACGAAAGTTTATATTTAAATTTCTTTCTTGTGTAATAACCGATTATTTTATTAACATTTTGGAAAAATGTTAATTCGTACATCGCGTGTCATTTTTTTATAGAAACTACGTCTTTACAAAACAATCGAATTATTTTACCCCTATTTTACGTATCTACGAATATATCAAAATATTTACAGAAGATGAAGACTCGAATTTAAACTCATAAGCAGATTTAACGGAATAATTTAATAAATTAACAAATTAAATTAAATTAAATTAAATTAAAAAGAAAAAGAAAGAACACAGTGGTTCGACTGTTTTCATTAATTTTATCAAATTTATATTTATTTAAATATAATTACATTTTTTTGCCTGGTTTTGATAATAATTAAAAATAATTCTATCAAGATTTTGGAGAAAAATATATGTTAGAATAACTTACAGTAATATGTTATGTATTATTAGTGTAAACCAAAAATCTAAAATAGATAATAATTTTTCGAGCGTACATCAACTATGGACATCATAATAATTTAAAAAAATTTAGAGCTTTCAAAGTGTTCAAATGACGCAAAATATAATTCGCAATCAAATTGATATTTCGAATGTGTGATTCGCGTGTCTAGAGAATCGTCCATAATATTGTCAGCAACGCGCGCGAGCGAGAATCGAAATTAATTTAAATCGACTTAAAGGAGATCTTCCTCTTTCAGCTTGCAGTTTCACGCGAATTTGCAAAGGTCGGTTGAAAGACGGAAGAGCTATGCGCTAATCTGCACGCCAATTGTTATAATTCGATAATTGGGTACAAAATTGCGAATAAAAAGCTCGACTTCAGTTTCCTCACGCAATCTTCTCCAAAGTGAAAATTTACTGTTACGTTGTCATAGTTATCGTCACTATCGTCATCGTTATTCCGTGTCCACAAAGTGGCCCCTGGCTGACCTCGTTGTCGTACAACGGGAATATTGAAAACACGCGAAAGCTCAAACGATGTACACTTCTCGCCTGTCAAAAGGACACCTCACCTACTATCCCGTTAAAAATATTTGCACGGATCATATATACAGAGAGACATCATTTTTAGGTTTATTAACATCTCTCATTTTCGCGATATTTTTTTTCGAAAATAATATTAATCAATATTTCAAATGTAGAATTTTTTCAACTGCTTACTTTTTACTTACATAATTACGCGTGATATTTCTTTTTTTATTCTGAAAAAGTTATATAAATCTATATAAATGATATACTAGAGAAGTTTTTGTTTTTAAATATTTACGAATAGATTTATATAAAAATATTTTCTAGAGACATATAGCATTTTTTCTTTTATATGATTGTTTTCTTATAATTTTTAATTATTTCATTATTTACATCTATGTATTTTTATTTGATTCGGAAAGTTTTGTTCTTAATAAGCAATAATAAATTCTATATATACTTATGTAACTTCTTTCCATATTATATTCTAAATTATGATAATTATTTAAAATGTAGCAATTAGTCTTATCAAAAATTTTAGAATATATTGCGCTCTATTTCCTACCGTGCGCATAAGAAAAAAGGAGTTACGTTCCTTTATGTATATCTAACGAACGACTCTCTGGCGATTGGTTATCGCATGCATTATAATACATTGTTGAGTCTAGTGTATTATCGTGTAATTTACGAGAATTGGAAAATTTACCATCATGAGGGCTACCCACGAGAAATTATGCGATGTCGCGAATGCGAACGGAGCCAAGAAATGAAACACACGTGTGAAAAGATGAACGAACTGCGAAAATAGTTATGACTAATTTCAAACGAATCATAAAGAACAAAGTCACGATGTCGAAAATACGTTCGTTAAAGTAATAAAATGAACAATTACATAAGATTTAAAACTGAAAGAAATTATAAGAATATCACAGAGACAATAATTTGAATATAATCAATAATCTCTTAAGTAATAGCTTGTCAATAAAAAATATCGATCTACAACACACATAATAATGCAAATGTACTTTATTCTTCTTTTTCATTAACGCAATCATGAAATAGATCTAATCGCTCTACAAATATCTCCAAAAGAGAAAATCATCTCAGAAAATTACAGCGATTTATTATTAAAAGGTATCGACCGTTAATCCTAGCCAATCCTACCATTAGCTAATATCGGAGTAATATCTAGAGCAATATCACGTCCCTATTTCTAAAAGAAAAAAAATAATGTATACGATTAGAGAAATAAATATACAATAACCAGTTCACACGTTGATGTTGCCTATCATTCACTCGGATTTCTAGATATCTTGATGTCCTGTTTTTAACAGAATAGCAATGTATGATATGCCCTACACGTATACAAGGAAGAAGGTCAGGAAGAGGCGATTAAGAGGCGCCAGGTCAGAGTACGTGAAGGCGATACCGCTCTATTCGCTCATGCGTTTCTTCATTACGCAGTTTGCGCCTCGCCTTTCTGTTGAACCCACACGACACAGTTTCGCGGTCGCGTTACTCTGTCGAAACGCACTTTGCAACAAACGTACCTACAGCACGCTCAATGGAGGACAACGGCGTGTTCCCGATAACACTTGTATCACGCGAATCGTTTTCCCAAGGACAACAGACTAGGAGATCGATTGGCAACGCGAACACAATAGAAACGATCGCTCCAAGAAGAGTAATCTTGAAAGAAAATTTTTATATATATTTTTTTTAAAAGATAAAAAACATTATGTACAGTTAACATTATATCTATAGATAAAATTACATTTCACGAAATTATTTTTTAGAAGTTTTATTTCGAAAGATAATAATCGATAAAGAAATATAAAATAGATCTCTTTATCTAATAGATATCTAGAATCTTTTTTTCATTCATATAAAAGTGCGAAATCGAGGGATAGAAAGTCTTATAATAATCTTACGATAATCTTATATAATTTGAAATTTTATATAATTTAAGGGATCAACGGTACTTCTTATTCGGAGTGAGTAAAAATTTATCACGAGATCGCTAAAAATGCGCTTATTCGCACGTTCGTTTATTTCGTCAGGTGATATCGTTCGAAAAAATGCACGTGTTCGCACGTGTCTGGGGAAATAATTATACCTTATATCATAATGCCTTACACATTTTACCTATCGATTATCACTTTTATCTTACAAGGTCTTTGAAATCGAAACTCATCGTTCTATAAAATATATATTATTTTTTTTAAACATAAATATTTTTTTTAATTCAAGGATGAGTTGGAGTACGAAGCAATATTTTGGAATATCATGACATGCTTTTTAATATATGCTATATCAATCGGAAAATATACATTAATCATTCGAGCCAAATATAATATCGATCGAAAAGTATCAAATATTTATACTGCGATTTTTTTATCAACAATTGCGATTGAATAAATTATACAGGTTTGTTAAACTTGCCGCGAGATAGGCTATAATGTTTTACTAGGATTTTGCTCATGATATAGATATGATCTATATACATCAATTACGTCGATCATTCCATCTCGATCCGACGATGCGGCTTGATTGCTTGGTTAGTGGTGCGACAAATATGGAATATAGACCGCAATCTCTCACCGATCCCGGGAGGTAAATACCGCAAAATCGGAGGATAATCATATCCTATCCGTTTTCCACGGCCTTTCGCTATATCGTTGATACTTCGATGCGCAGTTATCTCGAAGGACTGACATGAATATGTAATAACGAACAGTAAAGCACGATAACGAAGAAATTATCGATCTCTTCATTCTTTTCGTTCGATTTTAATCGATCAGGAAAAAAAACAAGGAAAGGAAAAGTATCAAAATTGGTGCAGATATATAGAACAGATATAGAAATCTATAAATAACATAAAATGTTTTATTATAATCATCATATACGAATTATTTAATTTGTTAAAGATATCTAGAAGAAAATTCTTCGAGCTTCAAGAATCACGAGTACAAATTTTTTGATGAACATATTTAAAATAATATGAATGAAATAATATATATTTATCTCATTCATGTTATCTATAAAACACGACTATTGATGAATATAAAATATATTTCGTATATGTAAAAATTCAAATTGTGCCGTAAATAAATGCATTTACGGTAATAAAAGTTTTAGCAAAACTGTATTCGATCGAATGAATTTAAAATTGAATTACATATTGAATTTTCAAGATGTATGCAATAAACAATACAGGACAAAGTATATAAAAAATGTTTTTAAAATAAAATGTAATAAGAGTAAAATATCGTTTCAGGAAACACTTTGATTTTGATATCTTCCCTCTTTAACATGCCAATATTTTTCACGGAAAAGGAATTTAATTGCACAAAATTCGCAAAAAATTATGCGCAAATATAATACATGAAAATCTCGGTTTGTCTGTCTTAATCGTATAAATATATCGCGAGGTATGTAATGTTGAAACCCGTGCTGTCAGAGTCAAGGTTACAAACGTCAGATGCAAATGCGTGGCATTGACTCCGATATTACACATTACGCGATGGAGGACCCCTCGGAGTAAGTGTCTGATGTCGCCGCGCCTCAATGAGGTCAATACACTCGTTGCATTACACGAGCCATGATCTCTATTATGCGTTTCTCTATTAGTATAAGTATCTGGCATTCGATGCATTTGTGCATACGAAGAATGGGGGGAAGAATTATCGCATATTTGTCTCACGAAATAAAAACTCGACAAAAGTCAACAACTGTATTATTACATATTGATTATTTTTTGTATAAATACGGTTGATAATTGCTTCTTTTGATCACCAGTTCTCCTCTTACGAATTGACGATTTTTTTGTACAATCGCGATTTCAATCATGATCTAAGAGGAATTAAAACCACAATGAAATAGCAAAGCAACGCAGCAAATCATGGTTCCGCATTGTATGATAGAAAAATAAGAATGATGAATTATACAGTTTCCAGTAATCAAGACACAAATCGATTCTAATTAATTGTCATTACATCATCGGCGAATCATGCATCCTGCAATCTATCTTATTGCGATATAAGAAAAAACAGAAGAGTAAAATTAGCATTCCCGAGTCGAAATTTTCCTCCTTTTAGATCTCAATATTCAATTTAATATTTAGTTTAATACTTTAAGCAATCAAATTACCCTATCTTAAAATTATAAATTTAATCTATAGTTTTGCTGAAAGCTCCTTTTTCAAATCTTTAAGTGAAAAACTGATTTTTACCGTCTATTTAAATAAAATAAAAACTTATATAATACAATTTTTATGTAAATAAAATTCTTCATACATCCCTATCTTTCTCTGGAGGCCTGCCCTGGCCCTATCTTAAGGTCCATCCGCCACTGCTATTTGGTACAGTGGGGATTTTAGTATATACTAGAGGGATCTCTAGTATATACTAAAATCCCCAGGATCCTGGCCTTTTTCTTTTTTGGAATCTTTTCCTTCAGTTGTTTTATTTTCTTGTTTTAAATGGCTATCCTGGCTAAACATAAAAATTAATAAAACTTGTCAATTATAATAATAGTAATAATAGTAATAATAGTAATAATAAATATAATACCTTGTATTATTTCCTCGAAGATTGCTAAAAACCCTTTCTTTTTTATCCAATGCGGTTTTTTTGGCCTCCCTTAGTCTGGGACTTCTTCTGCGCTTTTCTTCTGAAGTTAATATATAAATTAATTCTAAATTTACAAAATTTACTATATATACATATATATACAGGGTGATTCAAAATAACCCTATTGTCCGTGAAATGACACTTCACTAACAGCGCTGTCGAACGTGACCATGTGTTTGATTGAAGAACCCAATTAAACGTAAAAAAATAGGGATTGAAAATGGAAACAAAATTTCAACTCAGGATTCTTGGGAGTCATTTTGGAAAAATTTAAAAAATGTTCGCGTATTCACTTCTGGTTTTGCATACGATTCCAACGTCTACATTTCCCATCATCTCTCGGCGAAGTCTCGCTGAGCGATTACGCGAGGAATTTAATGCGCCGCGCGATCTCTCTCGCGCGAGATGATCGTAAAAATAAAACGCAGAAATGGCGTGCGGCTTGGTATGAAGATAAAAATCTCGGGGTTCGCGGTTCGCCTTTCGCTCGCCGCGAAAAGACGGCAATACTCTCGTCGGCGAAGAAAAGCAATCCATATAAATTCCGATGCCCTTAATGGTACACGTGCCATGAACGGTGACCCGAGAAACGTTTTACTGCACGATATTTCGTTCACGCTATGTAATAACACGAAGATCAAAATCAATCAAGAAGAAGAGGAATGAATATGTTTACGCGCATGCACACGGCGCACAGAATACTTGCAATTATCCAATAATAAAAAAAAAATTGTTAATATTTATACCTCGTCGTTTTTATATCGCGTGGAAATGACGATGATTTGTAGATATCTCTTGCATAAACGAATATTTTTTTAATGATATTCCTTGCATAAACATATATTTTTTTTATGATGTACGTAAATATATGGTGATGCATTTGATAGAGTAGTATATTATCTAGGTATAGGATATATATGTACAAAGATCAATATATAATTTCGTACCAAATCAAAGAAGAATATCCTTCATTAATTATAAAGATTGAAGCAGAGAATTCTTTTGTTATGATAGAAGAAAACAGTTCTTAAAAATCACGTAATTTAAATAAATAATTAAATCACAAGAATACTTTGTATGCGACTATGATAATATGCAGATATTTACATCGTTAGAGACTTGTTTGTTGAGTTTATGGAATACGAGAAATAAATCCTTTCTCTCTTTAACATACAAAGCGCGATTGCGAATAATATACTATAAATGAATCTAATTTTTATAAATGCAAAACAATATCGCAAAGCATATTACAAAGAAAAGAGAGAGCACGAAATTATTATACAAATAAATAAATAAATTGAGTGTAATTTTCACAGGAATATTTTTAAAATGTTTTCATAATTGCTCACGTTTCTCATATAATTTAATTTCGATTATACTTCTTTTCTCTCTTTCATTTTATTTTATTATTATTGCAGAAATCGTTTTATTTTTATTGTAGAAATCCGACATGGTGGAAGAGACGGTCCGGTTTGGAACGCGGATTAACGGTGATAGCCGTTTCCGGGTTTCTCTTGTGCATCGCTTTGGCCGTAGCGCTCGGAATTTTGGCGTCCAACACGACATGCAACACTACATCCATACCAGGTAAGAGCATTCACTTTTACAGCGACCCACAATGTAACACGAGCCGCTCGCGCATGCATGTCATAAGTGCAATGTCATTCGAGAAGCGTGGAAATAAAACTCATATATGTAGTTTCCTTTCGAGATTTTGTCGTGTTAAAACCTCGCACACATACATGCCTTTGAATGAATTGCCTAGATTTTTTATCCCAATATTGATTTAGAAACTCAATGTTGGTTTTGTTGTACGCTTGGAATGCATACAGCAAGCCATCGAAAATTGAATATAAATATCTTTATTATTTTTAATGAGTTTAAAGATTAAAAAAACATGCACAAAATTTAGATGATTCCAAATCTTTAACGTTCTAGTATATTTAACGTAAATAAAATAAAATTTAAATAAATTTAACGTAAATAAAATAAAATAATTTTAGAATGAAATCACAATCTCTCTTGATTGGATCTTGCATCTATTCTCCTTCATTTATGAATGCCTGTCATCGTGGCATTTCTACAATATGTACAGGAATCTATCTCGAGACTATGAAACTATTATTTTGCTTTTAAGATGAATCTCGATATAATTTCGACAGAAAACAAAAAATGTAATAACTTCTCATTTTCGTCCAATAATGAGACTTTCATAACATCTGAAAATTTCTCGAAGAAGATCTCATTTCCTTCTTTCTATCTAAGCCAAGTGCAATTTATAAACCCGATCCTGCGCGTACAACAACGAACTATCATGCATCGGCATCTCAAGAGGTGCGTTGGTCCCGCGTTGCGACAAAGACGTTACTTAACATCATCCAATTACATTAATCATTAATGCCTGGAATGAAATTGCTAGTGGCATAGGAGCAAGCTATAATTCTCTGCGACATGGCAGCGATAAACTTCTGCAATGGCTTATACAGACACAGTAAAAAAATGTTAGATACTATATCTTATAAATCTTCCATGCAATAAATGTACCTTGCGACACACATCAATGATTTAGAAATGGCAATATCTGTTGGAAAAAATTTCCAATATAATTTTTTCTAATGCATTTAAATAGTATATAATTTTAATTCTATGTTATTTGGTTTTTTTGCAAACGATAGATTATTTATTTATGATCTGAAAAAGTTGCTATTGTACGGAAAAAGAGCGCAAAGTTTATGTATATTAAAACATTTTATAGTGTATATATACATATATATATATATATATATTAAAAGAGGCTAAATTTATTTTCATGTGTTCAGGAAGATGTTGAGTGAAAATTTTAATAGTATTTATATAAATCATACGCTTTTAATCACCATTTTAATTATTGTTAGACGTATTATCGAGATGGACGTTTATACACCGCGTTTTTCTTTCATATCTCGAAGATAGAAAGAGAAAGAAAAGTAGGATGCACTTTTTAATGGTTCAATGCGACAAGCGGCGATTACGTTTATGATCGAAGCCGTTTGATAACGGTATGTGTCGTAAAAAGTTTTAACTGTGAGAAAATAAGGAACGCGAAATTGCATCGTTGTCGTAAATTTTATTTATAGATCGGCATTTTTAAATATGTTTTGTATCAAAAGTGTTTTATCAGCTCATTAAATGAATTAAGAAAACAATATGACGTTATAAATATAATATATTTCAGAATTATAAAAGTTCTTATTATTTATTTATCAGTATTTATATTTTATTTCGCCATTGTTAACGAAAAATCGGTCAAATATATAAATTAAAAAAAAAATGATTGAAATTTAGTTAAAAAGGCATTTCATAATTTCTAAATTTTCCATGCAAAGAATGATGTATGCATAAATTTAATTTAAAAAGTTTTTTTATAAATATATGTAATAACAAATATGAATTATTATTCTTTAAGTTAAACAATTTATATATATTTTGCTTCTCTCTCTAAGAGAAATAATTTATATTTAAAAAACTTATCGCGAAAACAAATTAAAATATTATTAGAATAAAAATTCGATGAAAATAAAGTTAAAGTATATTATTTTAATTCGCGCAAGATTCGCGACAATGTTTTCAATGCAAAATTTTTGCTGAAAAGACTACACACATTTTAAAAAGATTCAAGAGGGAGTTAGAGTTTTCTAAAAGAAAGAGCAACATCATTCATGACATATGATTCAAAATGACGTCAACGAAAGGTCGACTCTGACGCGTTTTGATATCAAACGGGGCAAACATTGTTTTGAGAGTTATTCACCCGCCACGTGTGTTTACACCGATGTAATAAGCGGTTACACGCATAATCACGCAGTTTACAATGCGAACTAATATTTCATTTCGTCGACTGACGCATCCCCGCAAGATATTTCCGGAAATTATGTATTTAAAAAAGTCAACGGGATATAAAACTTAGTCAGCGCGCGGTAGTTTGATGTTGAAATGTTGCCTTTCCCTACGTGAGTACTTAGTGATTACATACGCAATTCAAGGAATAATAATAGGTAAAGCAGCGTGCAACGTTTTGCGTGAACGCGTTCGAGAGGAAACCGCGATATAAAAATACGATTATTGCCGATTAACTTTAATTTATAAATATTAATTTGTAAAAATAAATTTTTACAAATATTTATAAATTGATATTTTGTTCAAGTGTTTTAAAGAAAAAATAGAAAATGATCAAATGGATTATTTATTATATAAAATACGAGCTCTCGTGATTTAAATTCAAGAAATATATATTTTGCAAAAATATTCTTTAAGATTAGTTTTCGTCTAACATTATATTTCATATTGTTATATAATTGCTTATTATTTATTATATAATTATTAATAAACATAATCAATCGAATTTTATCAACGTAGAATATATCTCTGTTTTTTAAATGCATTATGTTATTTTCCGG
Source organism: Camponotus vicinus (assembly GCF_025532165.1). Taxonomy (NCBI): domain Eukaryota; kingdom Metazoa; phylum Arthropoda; class Insecta; order Hymenoptera; family Formicidae; genus Camponotus; species Camponotus vicinus. The sequence goes on along the minus strand of NW_028141979.1, from coordinate 7,309,565 downwards.
AAAATTCTGCATTTTTGACAGAAAAATAGAACTGATAGTTCTCTTAATCACATATACACAGCATAATTCATATTGATCGCTCGCGAGAAGAAAGATATTAAATTTTATTCTCTGTGCAAAGTTTTATCACAGCTTGTTGTATATAACTCGATGCTTCACCCATCCACTAATTTGTCGCTATTACGCATTTTTTTTCGCACCCGCAACCGCACCTGCATCCGCACGAGAACAGATCCTGTTAATACAGAGATGCTACCGTCCACAGCCGAAGCGTTAAGCGGCTCGGAAACATCGAGCAGCGTCCATATCATACAGAAAAGCTCGGAATGCGACGATATATGCTTAACAACTGGATGCGTTACCACAGGTTAGTGAAAAATATATGGCAGAACTTGAATTTTCTATTTATTTATAGATATAAATATTTATAGATTAAAGTTAAATATCATAATATAAAATTGTAGATTTTAATACATCTTGTTAGAAAAAAGATTAAGGTATATTAAACTGTATCTGTTTCGTATATTAATTAATTTTAAAAAATAAAAATAAAATTTAAATAAATTTATAGTAAATATTTTTTTATTTTTTTTCAATAAAGATTTTATAATTTTGAATAAAATTTAGAAACATACAAATCAAATCATATATATTCACATCAGCATTGAAGTATATCATATTCTTTGAATCTATGTCATAAAATGTTAAATATTTAAAAAGTATTCGATAATTTTGATATTTTCCTCTTTAATAATGTTTATTTCATAATAATTAAAAATTAAATTATTTCTCATAATAAATAATTTAATTTAATTTAATTTAATTTATTTCACATAATAATTAAAATTAATAATAAAAATTTTGCAAATACAAAAAATATTTGTTTATCTCTACAAATTATTTATTATTCAAAAATATTCCAACAAAACAAAAACTTCGGGACATTCGATTATAAGATAAATCTCACCACACGCGAATGCTGAAAATCTTTGTCTAATATCGAGTTGTACTAACTTGTGCACGATACAGCCTCACAGATACTGAAAAATATGGATCGCAACGTGGAGCCGTGCGATGACTTTTACAAGTTCACCTGCGGCGGTTTTCTTGATTCCACCGTCATTCCTGATGACAAAACCAGCGTAAATACGTTCTCCATCATCGCCGACGCTCTCTTGGAACAATTACGGACTAGCATCGAGGAGGAAAGTCCTCCAAACGAACCGAGACCATTTAGACTTGCCAAAGACTTCTATAAGGCTTGCATGAACAAAAGTAAACATGACTTTCTTTATGTAAATCACTAGACTTATTTTTAAAAATAATAAAATTATAATACGAGTCTTATAAGATTTACGAAATCAATAGCTATTTGTTAAGTAAATAATAGTTTTATTTCTCTTTTTTATTTTTTTCTGAAATTTATTTATTCTTACAGCCGCTATCGAGGAGCGAGGCTTGCGTCCGTTGTTGGACAATCTTAGGAAACTTGGTGGCTGGCCAGTTTTAGATGCCGAGCGATGGAATGAGGGTGACTTCACTTGGAAAGATGCCGTCTACAGATTTCGCAGATTGGGCTATTCCGTTGACTACTTCATCGATTTCGGCGTCAGTGTCGACTTGAAGAACAACTCGAGACGCCTGATCGACGTAAGCACGTAACAATTTGCAACAAAAGACGAGACTTAAAACAAGCGAAACGAAAGCCATAATTGTTCCAAGTTCCAAATATATAGAATTTACAACGATAAATTCATGCTCAATGTAAGTTGATTATTTTTAGCTTGATCAAGCAGCTCTTGGTTTGTCGCGTGAATATTTGTCGAAAGGCTTCGACGAGAAAATCGTTCAAGCATATTACAAATACATGGTGGACATTGCTGTGATCCTTGGAGCTAATCCGGATCGAGCCCAAAAGGAATTGAAGGAGTCGCTCGAATTCGAAATCAAGCTCGCTAATGTAAGTCACCCTCCAAGAATTTAAAACTTGTAAATGCAACCACTTGATACAAAAATATTTAAAACAAAATTCAATAATTTCTCAAATTTCAATCTCTTTATTTGACAAAAATAAAAGAGATCTTTCGAAACTTGCAAAACTTTCTAAATTAATTATTTTACTAATCAATGTAAACATCAATTGAGACTAATGTTGCGATATTAATCGACTAAATATGTACACAGATCTCGCTACCTAATGAAAAACGACGCAACGTAACTCTTCTCTATAACCCCATGACTGTGAACGAGCTATCCGCGGCTTATCCTAGCATACCATGGTGGGAATACTTCAACACAATCCTTGCGCCACAAGCGCAACTAAGTCGGGACGAGATAGTTATCGTGAACGTGCCCAGCTATGTAAAAGGCTTTGAACAGCTGATCAGCAAGACGCCCAAGAGGATACAAGCGAATTATATGTTTTGGAGGGCAGCCGCCGCGTCGGTCAGCTATTTAACGGACGATATCCGAAAAAGGCAGCTGAAGTATACGCTAGAATTAAACGGCAAGACAGAGAGGGAACCGAGGTGGAAAGAGTGCGTGGAAATTGTTTCTGGAAGTATGGCGATCAGCGTCGGTTCGATGTACGTGAGAAAGTACTTTAAGGAGGACGCGAAGAAGACCGCTCTCGAAATGGTCGGCGATATCAGAGAGGAATTCACGAAGATTCTGAAGAAGGTGAGAAAATCAAATCAAATTCCTGCGAAATCGCAAGTATGAGAGATGGAAATCTTGAGATTGATTCTTTTGACGTTCATTTATCTAGAAATTGAAATCTGGAAGACGAAGAAGTCTCTCCTTTAGTTTTCTTTTATCTATAAATTGAATCGCACAAAATACACACACGCGAGAATCTTAACATACACCTATTTACTAATGAATTAAAATCTAGAGAGTGACGGTTTTTATCTATATTTCCTTTGCTATTCAAGAAAGAAACAATTTGTCAGAAATATTAATTTCAGAAATACTTTGATATTGTAATTCTATCCGTTTTAAATTTTTAATGAAATTGCGCGCATTTGTAGGTGGATTGGATGGATGAGAAGACCAGAGCAAACGCCTTAGAAAAAGCAGCTGATATGACATCACATATTGCTTATCCAGATGAGTTGCTGGACGATAAAAAGCTTGACGAGTTTTACGACGGACTAGAATTAAATTCTGCTGATTATTTAGGAAGCATTTTGAATCTGACCATCTTCGGAACGAATTTCTCATTCGGTAGACTGAGAAAGCCGGTGAATAAAACGGAATGGATTACTCATGGAAGGCCGGCTGTTGTCAATGCATTCTACTCATCGATCGAGAATAGTATTCGTAAGTATTTAAAAATAATTTCAAATTTATATCAGTAAATAAATATCAAGTGTATATATCATTAATAATAATTTATATAAATTTTTAGAAGATTTTTATAAAGTTAAAAAAAAACAAAAATTAATTTAAACAACAGTTGAAAAAGTATATTTACATTATGCTGACCTTAATATTCATAAAGTCAATAATTTTTTTAAAAATCTTTCATTTCAAGCATTGAAAGCAAATTTTAAATCTTTAAGGCACAATTTTAATTTTTTAAGTTCCTTCAAAAATGCAATCGTTTTCATTAAATTTTATATTTATGTTTTCGAATGAAAAATAAAAAATTTCTATGCAAAATATGAAACTCTACAATTAAAATATAAAAATATTTCTCATTTAAGAATCTAACAGAAAAATTTATGTATTTTGAATTATTATTATTTTTTTAGATTAAGTCGCTAGCGTTTTAACCTTAAGAAGAGAAATTATTATAAAATAACATGCAAATTAATGCTGCAATCATTATTTGTCAAGTGTCAAATAATTTTCTCGCAATTTTTTTTCCTAGAATTCCCTGCGGGTATCTTGCAAGGCACATTCTTCAGTAATGATCGGCCGCGATACATGAACTACGGCGCTATCGGCTTTGTTATTGGCCATGAGATTACCCACGGCTTCGACGATCAAGGCAGACAGTTCAATAAGGAAGGTAATCTCGTAGATTGGTGGGAGCCGGAGACAAAGGAGCACTATCTCAAGAGAGCCGAATGTATAATTTACCAGTATGGAAATTATACTGTGAAGGACATCGGAATGAACGTAAGACAAATCTTATATGTTCGCTTTTTCCTACATTTATATTCTTAATTATATTTGCTAAATTTTATATTTTTTTATGTATTGTCTATTCTACATTTTTGATGCAGAGATTCTAATTGTCTTCAAAGAGATATCGAAAAAATATGAGATTCATAAAGGAAGAGATTCATATTCGTGTTACATAAATTCTTTCGCATATACCCGTCGTTTCTATTTCTTTAATGAAACATTCTCTGATGATACTGGACGCAATTGTCATAACATCTTTTGTTATTCTATTTGCTGCTATTTCCGCCGCACTTGATATATAAGCAAAAACGCTACCGTTGCAAAATTAATCACCATTCAAGTTAATCTCTATTCATTGTATGTCGCGATATACCGTGTAAATGTTGTAATAGAACATTTATGTGCGATGATAAGTAAACTTTTTCAGCGAAATCATTTTCAAGTAAAATATTTAATACTCGCATAAAATATCTTTTTCTAAATCCGCGGAAAAAGAAAAATAATTATCTAAAAAATATAGTGGATCGTAAAAAATATATTTTTGTCACATTTTATATAAAAGAAATATATATAATAAAAATATATTTGTTCGTTATAAAAAAATTAATGCCAATAGATATTTATCAGCATGATTGAGGAATTATTCATTTTGCGGTATAAGTGAATGCGACGAATATAAAGCCGATTCTGTAATTTTTTATACATGACGGAATAAATTAATGATTAACGCTTTAAAAAAAGAGAATCATATTCTTAAATGCAATATAAAAATATTTTATATTGTAATATTGCGCCTAAGTGAAAAAAACTTGATTATATCATTCTAAAAAAAATTTATACTTTTGCAGGTGAACGGAATAAATACCCAGGGTGAGAACATCGCCGATAACGGCGGCATAAAAGAGGCGTATTACGCGTACAAGGAATGGGTAAAACGAAACAAGCCGGAACAGACGTTGCCGGGCCTGCCGTACAGCCCGGAACAGATGTTCTGGATAAGCGCCGCCAACACTTGGTGCAGCAAATACCGTCCGGAAGCGATGAAGCTACGTATCACGACGGGATTCCACAGCCCCGGCGAATTTCGCGTACGGGGACCATTGTCGAACATGGAGGAATTCTCGCGCGATTTTAATTGCCCGGTCGGATCTAAGATGAATCCCAAGAAGAAGTGCTCCGTATGGTAGATCTCAAAGATGTCAGCAAGAAACGGTTGGCTTCGTTATAATGTTGCGATCGTTTTTAACCCTATAAGCTGTAATTCCAAATGCTTCCTGGAAACAAGCAATTCGGTGGCTTTATGAAAGAGAGATGTATTTTCAAATGTGCATGACGTTCCCTTTCTCCATTTTTCCTGTTTTTAAAGCCACAGTAATATTGATTATTTCGATGCTCAAACGTTAAATTGTATCGTATTCGTAAAATAATTATTGGTTTTTTTTTTCATTGTAAGATTTTAGCGAATTTGGAACTTTTACACTGTCGCTTTTAGGGTTAATGAACGCAAATGAATCGTATTTGAGGATATGGAAGTAATCTGACTTCTTCTAGCATCCTACAAAACATCTCATCGTAGCAGAGAATATTTTATCAGCGATAATATTTGAAGGCGAGAACTGATATTCCGCAATATCTAGCATGAAATATGCAAAAATCTGTAAGAAAGCATTCTTCATGAAATTCATAAAGAATTGATGCAATGTACGTTTTTAAACGCGCAGGATATAGATATTATGAATCATTTTTGGTAAACAATTTTTATAATAAGTAAGAAATACGTGTCATATGCGCGTATGTAAATAGAGAAAAAAATGGAATATATGATGGATTTGAAAGTTAATTAACTCTACTTGTATGAAGTTATATTCGTCTAACTGTCTTTGATGTAATAAGACATAGAATTTCTGTATTACAACGATAATGTTAAAAATTTGAAATTCCATGTGATGGAATATAACTCGCGGAGCGAGACTAATTAAATTATCAAACATATTCCATTCTTTTATTTTTTTATTAAAAATTTTTATAGTTTGTATATCGCAAAAAATATCATTGACAGATCCATTAAGAAAACACTTTTCGTTTCTTATTGTTAATAATTTTGTTAAGGCTTGCTTTCTAATAAATAGATTAAATTTTAAAATATTCTGTTGACATATAGATGAATAGTAGTAGTATATATTGTACAAGAATGATCTGTAAAATCAATATTTGAAAAGAATTTAGAATAAACTTGTTACACATTTTTTTAAATTTTAATAAAACTCGGATAATTTTTCATAACTATTTTACGTAAAGTATTATTTAGTAGTATTATAGAGTAGCAATTATAAAGAAATTGCAAAATAATAAATATGCATTTGCGACAATATAAAGCGCTTTCACAAAAAAACATAATGCGATATACACGATTTCTCAAAGTTCTAGTTATGTTATAGGTTTCGACTTTCAATTACGTAACACATATTCGAATATTTGTTCTCTCGGAGATTTCGTGGATAAAAGAGTGCCAAAATAATTACTTTTTACATCTTTGACAGCATTTCTCGTAAGAATTAGACGTGCTAGTCAAATTAAAAAGCAAGTCAAATTATAGAAAATGGATTCTTTTTTAATACATTTATATTTTCAATATATTCGTGAATTTATAAGAAATATTTTACTAAACTAAATATATAAAAAAAAGTCACATTTTCTTTCAGTGAGTCAAATATTCAACGAGCTCTATTTTTCCTAAAAATTCACTTCTTTTAAAAAAATGATCATTTTTTGATACATGTAGAGGAAAGATACCAAAAAAAGATACCCACATACTATTTTGACCTCTATAGAGAAAATCTTTAGCTGAAAATTTAAAATAAAAATTTATATTCACAAATATTTACTGAAAATGACTTTTTATCAGATTTATTATAATTTTCCTAATATTATTTCAAATTTTTTAGCAAATAATCTTTTTAATGGAATGGAAATTAAAATCTGAAAAATTGACTTTTGAAAAAAAAAGCTAAGTTATATGCTTTTAATCAAGTCTATATCAGTTCTGATAAAGTAATAGTACTGAATTGCTAAGAAATAAGTCGTCTAACAATAAGATCTGCATCAGTTGGTATCTTTTCTTTATTTAAATAAAAAAACGCAGAAAAAAATGTTTTATCGAAAAAAAATTGAAATCTTAAAAGGTTAAATACGCGCATTTTAGCAATATTTGACTAATTTTATTACCGATAACGTATGTCATATCTTTAATAATAAAGTAAATAAGTTATTTTAGACAAAATGTAGAACTCATGTTACGAACAACAAATTAATTTTCTAAAACAAATTAAGCTTGTAATTAAAAGTTAAGACCAAACTCTTGTTCTCCGCAATTTTATTCTTAGAATATAATTTGCGGAAATATTTTACATTACAATGCAAAATAATATTAACAAAATTTATATGTCATTTTTAAATAATTAAACACAAATATTGATCCCTGATTTTTACAAACTACATTTTTACAAACTACACTTGTATATTGTATATTTGTATGTGGTATCAGCATTGTAATTGTAAACTTTAATGCGAGAAATTTTACATTTTGTTTATTATATACCCCTTCGAGTAATTATTAGTCGTAGTTACCGTTTCGAAGTACTTACAATTACAATAGAGCAATCTATTAATAAGTATTAACCATATATATTTAACTGCAATCGACTGAACCGCGATTGCTTTCCAGTATATTACTTTTTGCATCCGCGTGCGTTGCGTATAATATTTTTATTTGCGTTATATTTCTTCCTATGTAGATGCATTTTCCAGTTTCAAATATTTATTATGATGGCCATTTAAGCCATAAAATACAATAAAATTTAATTTAAGTAAAAAAAATATAAAAAATGTGTATATATACATATACATATATACATATATATATATATATATATATATATATATATATATATATGTATATTTTTATAAAATAAGATGTTTGTTGAATATATGTGAAAGTTTAATACAAAAATATCTCATAAATAAATACCAAACTGTATTTTAAGCACTTTCCAAAAAAATATCCGTATTATTTTTTTCCAAAATATACCATTAGTGAAATTTTACGCACGCAATTTTGCAATTCGTTGTGCACGCACAATGCGAAAGAATATAAATAAATACTTATCGCTATCACTTACCTTAAACTATTACTTAATTGTATTAAAATGATCGTCCGGTCCAACGTCTGCGTCCACGATGCACATCAGACGATGGGATAATGAGTGATGCTTCGTGATTATAACTTGTACCTTTCAGCGAGGATGACGTGCTGCTAGTGTCCGGCTTATCACGACGCAAATTACACCATAATTACACTGAAAGTCCCTGAAAATTTCGCGCACTTTTAGTTAATCGATCACTGAATTCTCGACGCTTCTTTTATATTTTTAAACATAACTTCGCACCAGTGTCCGAGTTGTTACGAAACGGGTTAGAGGGCGCCAATAATGCCCTCGCTTTTAGATTCGACACTTTTCACTCGGGTATATCTAGATATATTCACGCATCGTGGCTGTTGGTTCGAAAAGAATCGAAAATGTTATCACAAACAAGAGATAAAAATGATGATATTCTTTATATTTAGTCTTAATTAAGTCAGATGTTCAACTATTCATTACAAAATTGCCAATTCGTCCGAGAACTAATAACGATGAGCGAATATCTACACAATGCGACTGACTCGAAAAGTGAAAAACATTGTTAACATCGACGATTATTAAAACATATTGTCTTTAAAAATCGCTTACCATCACACACTTATTGTTGCACTGTCCTTCGAAATTATATTCGATACTTCGATGTTCACTTCACACGTCGTAAACGAGTCTGAAAAACGCGCCGATAACTTTGCGTCCATCCATAAATTGAAACCTGTAAAGAGAGTTTATTATAATAATATTGTGCGACAGATTATTCTAAAAATCGATAGTGTTACCGATAATCCGATTACCGATCTCACGGAGAATATATCTTTTTATAAGCGTCTTGTATGATTTTATTCAACGCGAAGAGAAGCGCAGATCACCTTTGAACGACGCAACAATAAAATTGATAACCGCGCATGCGCGGCCTGGCTATCGCTTCGCGCGCATCGAGGTATCATTGAAGATGACTCGTAAATAAATTCTTTTCTGTAATATCAGATCATTTTCAAAATTACATACCTCACATGACGATGCTTTATTAAACGCAATCCTGCGCAATCAAACAGAAGCCGTCCGAATGCAAAGAAGAAGAATGAGAGATACCACGGCTCGCTTTTACCAGAGAGAAGACTGAGAGATGTCATGGCCTGTTTTTAGGTGATCCCTGAAAGCGATACTCCCTCTATGGACATTGAAAACGTGGACATGAACTACAAAGCCAATGTCCATGAATGTTCTCAGAGGGTAATATATAATGTGCACAATTTCTGGTTTTGTTCCGTGCTATGCCGGTAGCACCAGAGTATAACAATCATTATTTTGAAAATAATATACAGGGTGAGTTTTAATGGTTGTGTCAATCTTTTTATCATGCGGGAGATTACCGATCGCAATTTTAATAAATTGATCGATACATAGATGTCAGTTAATTGGATCGACCGTATCGAAGGCCGAAATATAATGTATACAATTAAAGCAAGTTAAAAGCTGAAATTATGTAGTATGGATTTATTATTATTGTTAAAGCTACGCACTTATTATTATTATTATTATTATTGCTATTATTATTAAATATATATATTATTATATTTATTATTATTATTACTATTATTATTATTATCATTATTATTATTATTATTATTATTAAAGCTACGTATACATATTTAATATATTAAAGCAGTAAGAATACATATTTAAAAATTCAGTTCAAATTTAACACTTTAACGTTTTATGTAAAACTTTATTTCAAATTCCGCATTTATTTTTATGATAAAAATTTTTATTATTGTTATACGCTAAAACTATATAGTATTTCTGCCTTCTTGAAATAAAATCACGCAATTGTTCCACAAGAAATACATTCTTATGAAACAATTGCGTAATTTTATTTTAAGAAGGAAGAAAATTTTTTGCTGCATATTTTTAGCATATAAAACAATAAAAATTTATTATAAAAATAAATGCGGAATTTGAAATAAAGTTTTACATAAAACGTTGAAGTGTTAAATCTGAATTGAATTTTTAAATATGTATTTCTTCCGCTTTAATATATCGAATATGTATAATAATAAATCCCTAATTTGATCACAGTAAAATAATAATAATAATAATAATAAATATAATAACATATATTTAATAATAATAATAATAATAATAATAATAATAATAAATGCGTAGCTTTAATAATAATAATAAATCCACACTACATAATTTCAGCTTTTAACTTGCTTTAATTGTACACATTATATTTCGGCCTTCGATACGGTCGATTCAATTAACTGACATCTATGTATCAATCAATTTATTAAAATTGCGATCGGTAATCTCCCGTATGATAAAAAGATTGACACAACCATTAAAACTCACCCTGTATGTCTTTCTGATAATATAAATAATATAAATAAAAATATAAATAATTTAATTAATAATAATTTATTATATTATAACAATATTAGTATGTTATTTATTATATTATAAAAATATTAGTATGTTATTTATTATATTATAAAAATATTAGTATGTTCTCTCTTTCCACGCTATTATTTATTTATGTGTGTTCTTTTTCTTCTCACCATCATTTATTTATTTTTTATTTATTTATTTATTTATTTATTTAGGTCGCTTTAAGTCAGTCTTCTAAAAAGCAAAACTAAATATTATAGAATTTGACTTTAAAAATAAAATAATCGAATAAATTCAAATAATTAGCATAACGAAAGGTTCCGTGATAAGTTATTTAATAAATAATCAATTTTAATTAATTAATGAAAATACTTCTATAATTTAATATTCCGCGTTAGCGTATATTTTATAATATATAAAATATTTCGGCAACGAATTATCGATATCACGGTGTTCGACTTTGGCAATACAAAAAATAAACAGTAGCGCGCTATGTTAAAGCTTTAATATTAAAATTAACTATATTTCGACCAATGCTTTAAATTTTCTCAATCCTTGTTATTAAATAATATACAATTTAATGGAAAATCGATTAAATGATAGAAATCCAAAATATTAAATAATTACTGCGATCGTTGCGATTTTTACGGACAAAATAATAATTATTATAATATTTAGAGTTACAAATATATTTCATCCGTGTTACTTTATCGTTCTACTTGACAATCTAAATGTAATTTGGATTGTGAGAGAACACGAAGTAAATCAATCGAATTATAGATGCAAATAATTAGCATAATGAAAGGATAAATTGTTTAATAAATAATCAATTTTAATCAATAAATTAAAATACTTCATTAATTTAATAATTAAAATACTTCATTAATTTAATATTCCGCGTTAATGTACATTTTATAATATATAAAATATTTTGGCAACGAATTATTGATAACACTGTGTTCGACTTTGACAATATAAAATATAAACAGTAGCGCGCTATGTTTCGGCTTTGTCATCATTCGCACGGTGACTCTCGAATAATAAGATAGTGGTGCGAAACGTTTCGTATTGTATTGTAATTTTTTTACTAAACACGATTACGATTAGTATCGAAACATAATTTGCTTTAAATATTAATATAAATTAATTAATTAAAAATTAATTCACGACATGAAACTGTATCGCAACTATAAATCTTTATCGAATCGCAATCATTCATTACCGTGATTAAAAATTGAAACAAAATATACATAAAAGGGGATAAGAGACTTAATTATGTTATGAACTTTCGATCATTGATGCTTATTATATTTCATTAACAATATTAGAATTAATTATATTTCGACCAATACCTTAAATTTTAACAATCCTTGTTAATTAAACAATGTACAATTTAATCGAGAATCGATTAAATAATAGGAATCTAAAATGTTAAATAATTGCTTCGATCGTTGCGATCCTTACGGACAATAATTATTATTTCAATACCTAGAGTCACAAATATATTTCATCCGTGTTACTTTATCGTTCTACTTGAAAATCTAAAAATAATTTGGATTATGAGAGTATACAAAATATATATATAAAACAATCGAATTATAGATGCAAATAATTAGCATAACGAAATACTTCATGAGTGATGAATGATTTAATAAATAATTAATTAATCTTAATCAATAAATTAAAATACTTCTATAATTTAATATTCCTCGCGCAAATATTTTATATTACAGAAAATATTTCGGCAACGAGAGAATTATCAATAACACCGTGTTCGACCTTGGTAAACAGTATCACGCTATTGTTAATACGTTACACGGCTTTATTATCATTCCCACAGTAACCTAGAGTAATAAAGTAGTGACGTTTCATATATTATCAAATTCTTTCTTTACATAGTCGACCCTGGCGATATAAACAGTACCGCGGTAATGTTCTTGACTTACGATCATTCGCTCAGTGGCTCTTGAGCAGTGAAGTAGTGATGTGAGACGTTTCATATATTATCAAATTCTTTCTCTAAACACAATTGCAAGTGCAACGAGGAACTTTTCGTGAATAAGTGTAAGTGCAACGAGGATTAAAGTGCCACGAGGAAAGAGCGAAGGAAGCAAAAGAAAAAAGGAGGTTTTGGAAGTGGATGGATCAATAAGATATGATGTAAGTCATTAATATAAATAATTTATCACATTTATTATTTATTATTTTGTTGCGTCCCCGCGTCCCGTCCCGCTGAATGTATTCGTCACCCGTTGAATTCTTTCAAAGAAGATCGTTTTCGCGCGCGTTGTCAAGATATTGTTATAAACAACAACTGTCAGAGAGTCTAAGCCCAGCTGTCAAGTTGTGCGGACGCGCGTCTATTTGTGGTCCGTTTTACGATTATTCTGAATTCTTGTATGTTACTCGCGATTTATTAAAATTCTTGTGCACCTTAAATCGCGTTATTATTTACGAGTGCACGAGCGTCAGCGTATGCTATGTATTTTGCCGATTGTGTCGCGCGCGTTCGATATATATCGCGTTCGATATATATCGCGTTCGATATATACCGCGTTCCGCGGACGCAACAATATATAAATTATTTATCAATAATATATATATTCAAAATATACATATTTCTCGTTTCGTTTTTATTTCTATGATTGTGATTTAATAATAATTTTAAATTGTAACATATATAATACATATACTTATAAAAAATATTCCATTTTATTTTAAAATAATTAAAACATTTATAAAATTTTTTATTAATTAATATTTTCAGATACTCTTATGTTTCATAAAACATTTCAAATTAATATATTTATTTAAATATTTTATATGTAAAAAAATAGAAATTTTTTTATTTATCATATTTTTAAAAGTTTATAATCTAAGAAATATAATTTATTTTGTAATTACACAGTTTATAATATTAATTTCTTATAGTTATAATATTAAAATATATCTATTTAAAAGTAAAAATGTAAAAATTAATTGCGCGCAATAATTAGGTTTAAAATCAATTATTTTGAACATTGCTTTGTATAATAGATGTTCTCTTATCCTTTATATTTTTATTTATCGTTTATATTTGCGAATTTAAATTTATGTACTATATTACAAAATAAATTTCAAATTATGTATTATATTATATATAAAATTATATATAATATAACCCTCCCATGGGGTACACCTTGTTGCGGTGGGAGGGCTTAGTACTTGGATGGTGCCTTGGGTTTATCTTAAATTTTTCTATTTATGATAAATCTTAAGGTGCCTGAATGGGAAGCTAAGTACCCTTTCGCGTCGTCGGTGCCGTCAACGTGCCGCGGACGGCATGCGCTTCGTTACCGCGTTTTCGCGTTGTAATATTCTCGCGTCGTCGCGTTTTCGCGGAACTTTTGGACTTTTCATATAAAATCCCAATTTCATTTATTGTCACGAGTCTCTACTTCCGATGCCAACTAACTGGGATGTTTCGAGTTTGCACACGTTGCTATGCAACGTACACTCTTGCTTCGTGCTTCGTCAATTGATTCGGCCTGAATTAGTTAGAACTCGATCGATTGCTCGGAATGGTCGTCAATGGGTCCCTTCTCTTTGCTCGTCTACAGCCACACGCACTGCGTGTGTTAACCCTGTCGAGGAGTCGAGTGGATTCCCCTAGGCACGATTTTCGCTCGGTAAAAGGAGTTGCCTCCCCATTTTCTAAATTGCTGAATGTTAGCATTTAAAAAATGTGGGTATCTTCTTCTTTTGCCGTCTACTAGCCTGGTGTAGCATATAGCAACCGCGAGAGGCATAATATGTCCGGGCGGAGCACCTGAAATCGTGCTTAGCGAGTCCAGGTTCGATACGAGATAGGATAATTATGCGCGAAAAAGAGCTGGTGAACTTCATTTTCCTCTATTTCCGTCAATCGTTTCGTCTTCTTTCCGGTTTGGGCTTAGTCCTTGCTCGTTGTGTCGTTGCAATCCCGACCTGTTGGCTCGAAGTTGATTCGCGTGAAATGAAATGGGATTTTCGCTCGTACCGAAACCGGGAGTGTCGTACCAAGTATATATATATTAAATATATACATCGCGCGACCAAATTTTTAATCGTACCGAATTAGTGCGGGAGTGCCGTTTAGTATCGCGTGTAAAATAGCGGAAATAGCGATATAAAAATATCGCTCGTGAGTGCGGGAGTGCCGTTGAAAGTATCGCGCGTCAACAACATGAGAAGAGGAGGAGGCCTGGGAGAGGCATCAGGCACCTGTGAAGCAACTCTATGGTAAATAAATTATCGCTTATATATAATTATTTATTAATTGCGTACGCGCGATTTAAATTAAGTAATTAATCGCGTAATTTGATCTTTTATGTACATGACTTAAACAAGAGAAAGAGAGAAATTTTTACATAAAGACTGTAATTTAAAAGTTTCTACGTTCAAATAGCTTTTAATAGAATTATTAAATTATTACTTATTAGTAGAATTTTTTACAAAATTTATAAAATTGTTTATCTGCTTATTATTTATGTGCGTCGGATATAAAATTAAATGACTACAATTTGAATCTTCTTTGTATGTTACAGACCAATAAACTATTGTGAGAGGAGGAGGAGGCCTGGGAGAGGCATCTTGCATCGGCGAAGCAACCTGATGGTGAATATTTATTATTTGTATATCAATTGTTATAAATGGTACGCACAATAATTCGTTCTTATAATTTAAAGGAATTAAAGAGAAAATTAGAGAGAAAGATTTTTATAAAAATCATATATAAAAATTTCTATTTAAAAAGTAATTTTAAAATTTATAAAATCTTCTCACGTGTTTATATCTGCTTATTATTTTACACACCGGATATGAAATTCCGCACAATAATAATTTTTTTAAATATTGATTGCATTTTGAGCTTTGTTATAAATGAATTTTATATTTGTATGTTACAGACAACGTAGCTTCGATAATGACAACTCCGCTGTGGCACATCAATGCTCCGGTAAGTAATAAAAACTTTTATTTAATTTTAAAGTAACGGATTCATAGAGATCGTAGATAAATCCGTTGTTTTAAAATGGATGAGCTAGAATAGATTAAATTAAATAACTTTTAATAAATTCGTTCGAAATATATTGCATCCATTGCGAAAATATATTGCAGTATTTTAATTATAAAGAAAAAAGATAGAGAAAAGATTATTTTTGTATAGATTTTACCTAATTTATTAAAAATAAAGAACACAAAAAATTGTATCAATTACATCTAATGCTAATTTATTCGCTTATAAACGCGCATTTATCTTATTCGCTTATCTTACTCTAATTTCTTATTAGCTCATCCATTTTAGATATTGTTTTTAAACTTAATGTAAAGCCAAATGATTAATTAATGAAATAACTTGTAATGTGATAAATGTAATATGATAAATGTTATACACATTAATTTTATATTTTATTATAAATTATGCATTACTATAAAAATTTATTAATTACATATATTATTATAATATCAATAAATTTTTATTGGTAATCTGCACAGAGACTTTTATATTATAAGAATTTTATATATTATACCAGGCTGCTAACAGATGAAGCCAGGATAACCATTTACATTTGGGCAGGATATACATATACAGATTAGATTAATATACATATTATGTCGTACTGTCAATTTTTGCCGGCATTTATTAAAATAAATGTAAACTTCTACGAGATAGTGATTAAAATGAACATAAGTAGTTACAAAATATTAAAATATAGTATTTAAATAAATATAAGCAATAACCAGCAATTATTAAAATAAATATACAATCGATATTCATATAAATTACAATTGCATTTTTCGAGAGCGATAGTTATGTTATGTTAAATTCTGTGATACCCGGTATAAATTCTGTCCAGTAATAAATGGTTGCCTTTGTTTTACATTTTATCATATGAGATATGGCCGTGTTAGCAGTCTAATATAATATAGAGAAATTTGTAATTTGGCTTTATTTCAGTTTAAAAAATTAAATTGAATTTATTTTTAAAAATGCTAAAAAAATGAAAATATTTAAATTATTAATCTAAATTACTAAAATTATTTTCAGAAATACTAAAAGAAATTGCAAAATTGTTAATGTTTAAGAAGATTGTAAATTGCGTAAATACATTCGTATGTAAATTACACAAAAAATTATCCAAAGTATACGTATAATGATTATATAATAGTAATTCATTAAATTAACATATTTATTTTTATAGTATATATTCTTTAAATATTCATAAAAGAGTAACTATTTATATTTTCATATCAAAGAGTCATTAATAAATTCGGAAAATTTTTATATAAAATGTAAAAATTCGATGCTAAATTAATGATTAAATATAAGCGTTATAAAATTTGACGAACGCCTTTGTTATAGAATCGCGAGTCAATTATTATAAATTTTATGATATGCTTTCCATTAGATTTATCTATTTATGAATTCCATATCACGCGGAGCTAAATATTCTTAAAATAAATTATTAAATTATGATTGCGAAAATACCGTGTTCTTTCCGCGTTCTTTTCGCGTTCTTTTCGCGTCCTTATAAAAGATTACCGTTTTAACAAAAGAATTTTATCGCTGTTCCTCTCGTCAGATAATATTCCTAAATATTGCTAATTAAATATAAAGAAATATCGAATAAAAGTGTGAAGATTCGATATAATAAGTCAACGATTAAATAATAACTTCACAAAATTTAACAATCACCTTCGATATTATAGAATCGCGAGATAATTATTATGAATTTAATAATTTGTTTTTTCGATTATATTTACGAATTTCGTATCGGAAAATATTCATAAATAAATTAATAAATTACGGTTGCGAAAACACCATGTTTTTCTCGCGTTCTTTTTGGCGTTCTTAGACGAGATTGTCGTTTTAAAAAATAAAAGCGTTACATTGCGTCATCGACTTTCCATCGTCGGTGCCATCAACGTGTCGTGGACGGCGGCATTTCGTTACCGCATTTCTGCATTGTAGTATTCTCGCGTCGTCGCGTTTTCGCGCTTCCGCGTTGGACTTCTCGTATAAAAATCCCAATTTCCTTATTGTCACGAGTCTCTACTTCCGATGCCAACTAACTGGGATGTTTCGAGTTTGCACACGTTGCTATGCAACGTACACTCTTGCTTCGTGCTTCGTCAAGTGATTCGGCCCGAATTAGTTAGAACTCGATCGATTGCTCGGAATGGTCGTCAATGGGTCCCTTCTCTTTGCTCGTCTACAGCCACACGCACTGCGTGCGTTAACCCTGTCGAGGAGTCGAGTGGATTCCCCTAGGCACGATTTTCGCTCGGTAAAAGGGGTTGCCTCCCCATTTTCTAAATTGCTGAATGTAAGCATTTAAAAAATATGGGTATCCTCTTCTTTTGCCGTCTACTAGCCTGGTGTAGCATATAGCAACCGCGGGAGGCATAATATGTCCGGGCGGAGCACCTGAAATCGTGCTTAGCGGGTCCAGGTTCGGTACGAGATAGGATAATTATGCGCGAAAAAGAATTGGTGAACTTCATTTTCCTCTATTTCCGTCAATCGTTTCGTCTTCTTTCCGGTTTGGGCTTAGTCCTTGCTCGTTGTATCATTGCAATCCCGACCGGTTGGCTCGAAGTTGATTCTCATAAATGAAATGGGATTTTTGCTCGTACCGAAACCGGGAGAGCCGTCTAATGTATAGGTATACATATTAAGTATATACATTGCGCGATCAAATATAAAATTTTTAATATAAGTTCTTATACAAAATTATCGTTTTAACAAAAGATTTTTATCGCTGTCCTTCTCGTCAGATAATATTCCTAAATATTGCTAATTAAATATACAGAATTATCGAATAAGAGTGTGACGATTCGATGTGACAAGTCAACGATTAAATATTAGCTTCACAAAATTTAACGATCACCTTCGATATTATAGCATCGCGAGTTGATTATTATGAATTTAATAATTTGTTTTTCAGTTATATTTGTACTTACGAATTTCGTATCGGAAAATATTCATAAATAAATTAATAAATTACGGTTGCGAAATCACCGTGTTTTTCCCGCGTTCTTTTCGCATTCTTAGACGAGATTGTCGTTTTAATAAAAGAGTTATCGTTGTTCCTTCCGTTAAATAAACGTTAATAAAAGTTGCGTGGCTCGTACCGCCGAGGAGTCGAAACGATTTTCATCATGGAGAATTATTTTTCACCGGTTCTTGTGAGATCCATTCGCGATGTCTAGTTCGGTGGCCTGTTAAAAATTGGGAATTTTTATTGTAAGATTGAAACTAATCCCAGGTTTTCCTGGCAATTTCCGAAAGCAATGATTTCGGTAATAATTCAACGACGATACGCTTCTTTAACGTCGAATTAATTTAAATAATATATATTTAGATGAGAGAAATGTATCTTTTCTTTTCTTCGTTAAAAAATGTTCTTCATTATTGCGGGATTTGCGGGAAATGCGGAATTTGAAATAAAGTTTTACATAAAACGTTAAAGTGTTAAATTTGAACTGAATTTTTAAATATGTATTCTTACTGCTTTAATATATTAAATATGTATACGTAGCTTTAATAATAATAATAATAATAATAATGATAATAATAATAATAGTAATAATAATAATAAATATAATAATATATATATTTAATAATAATAGCAATAATAATAATAATAATAATAAGTGCGTAGCTTTAACAATAATAATAAATCCATACTACATAATTTCAGCTTTTAACTTGCTTTAATTGTATACATTATATTTCGGCCTTCGATACGGTCGATCCAATTAACTGACATCTATGTATCGATCAATTTATTAAAATTGCGATCGGTAATCTCCCGTATGATAAAAAGATTGACACAACCATTAAAACTCACCCTGTATATGTTACCCTCTGAGAACATTCGTGGACATTGGCTTTGTAGTTCATGTTCACGTTTTTAATGTCCACAGAAGGAGTATCGCTTCCAGGGATCACCTAAAAGCGGGCCATGACATTTCTCAGTCTTCTCTCTGCTTTTAGATGATCCCTGATACTCCCTCTATAAACATTGAAAACGTGGACATGAACTACAAAGCCAATGTCCATGAATGTTCCCAGAAGGTAACGTACAATGTGCACAATTTCTGGTGTTGTTCCGTGCTATGTGCACGAAATGCCGGTAGCACCAGTGCTGTATAGCAAGACACTTATGTATGTAAATTGATAGTAAATAAACTATTAAATCGCGAAAGATACTGTAATATTCAAAGATGAAATAAATATTTTTCTATATTCATTGTCATATTTATATCTTTTTATTTACAAAACACAAAATGCCTGCTGTGGGATAAAAACATTTTTAACCGTATTTATATAAATCTTCTTAATTAGCAGTAAACTGATCTTTGATATTTATCATTTTTTTAATTATTTAAAAATTTAATTATTAATACATGTATAGAATTTGTCAAATTAATGACTGATTCTTCTGAAGTTTTTATAATTAAGACTCGAAAAATATAGATGTTGCAATATATTTTAAGTCTCTTCCTTCATATAAAATATAAAGAATTCATATGTTCCATTCTAATATAGCTAACATTATTTATATATTTTTATTATAATTTTCATACCAGCATAATACTTTTATGCTTAATACTTTATATAATACAATGTACTAAATTATAAAATTTAATATAATTACAAAATAGTATTACTATTAATAAATAGGTTGTATGCATACTGTCTTTTAGTTTCTTGTCTTATGTTTCTTGTCTTATGTATAGTGTCTTTAGTTAATCATTTCCAATTACTATGCATTTCTATCCAATATATTCTCTTCTTCGAGTTCTTGGATTATTATGGTTCATTGTATTCCTTTGTGTTAATATCATAAAGATTACCATCACTTGTCATGCTTATTCCTTCCTATGGAGTCCATCGGAATACTTTCTATGGACATTTGTTCTCAGGTATAGATATTCAAATTACTATAGTTGCCTTTTTCTATTTTTTCGATTATTGTCCCTTTTTCTTTCATTTTATTTAAAAATATTAATATAATTAATTAACATTAACATTAATTAACATATATAATTAATATAACATATTTATATAATTTTAGTATCTCTCCTAGTCTAGACTCTTCCCCTTCGACCTGTCCGGCATGGGTGACCCTACCAGTAACTACGGTCGATATTCATATATATAATTCACTTTTATATTTAAGATCATACTTAAAATTATCTTAAATATAAGAAAAGTCTATATGAATATCGGCGTATGTTACCGCCGGCCTAGCTCTCAGGTTTATTAGAGTACTCAAACCTCCTCACACGACAAATTCGTTAAGATGGAGATACCATCGAGGAGAAAAAATTTTTTTCAATTTTATTTTTATTTTCTTTCAATACAGAATTTAATACAAAAGTTAATGTAAAATATAATATAATTTGAAATATAATACAAAATAATTTATAACATGGAATAATTTATTACACGAAAATGTCCAAAATATATGTATAATATTATATAATATAAAATTTACTAAAAATTTTTACATAGTTTAGACAAGACTGATTGGCGATGATTAATCCCTAAGATTATTGGAATTTTAATATATTTTCCTTAGCATTAAAGGAATATTAAAAAAATTTTAATGATCATCTAATAGCCTTAATAATCCTTTTTTTTTTTTTTTTTTACGTGAGGAAAATGCTCCTTATGCACACCCCGGCGGGACCTATTTAGTGATCCCGCCGGGGTAGTGTTGGGCTCTCCCCGCCGCCATTCTAACGGCGGGGCCTACCAACTAAAAACCCCACGCGCCTTTCCTTAGTCTTCCAACGCTCGGGCCCCCGGAACTGTGTAAGTATTATATGGGGTAGCCCTAACAAACTACTATCCTATTTCTTAAAAGGAATATTAAAAAAATTTTAATGATTTATTTCATTTTACTTGTTTAATTTATACAGTTTAATAATAAAACATTATATTTTCATTATAAAAATAATATATAATACATATAATTAAATTTCTATTCATATATATACAATAAATATTCACAAATATCTAAAAAAATAATTTTCTTAATATCTTCAATATTAAACTTTAATAATATAAGCTATTTAGATAATTATAATTTATATAAATATAATTAATGAAATACAATTAATGAAATTACTCTTATAATAGATATAAATATATAAATTTTATAAAAATTATTTAAATTAAAACCTTAAATACATAAATACATAAATATATATATATAAGTATATAAATATATAAATTTTATAAAAATTATTATTTAAAGTAAAACCTTAAATATATAAATAAATAAATATATAAATATTATAAATATATAAATTTTCTAAAAATTATTATTCAAAAATATTATTTAAATTAAAATCTTTTGTAAATTTTAATAATAAATCCTTTTCTATAAATTCGACTCATTTTTTATCTATTTTAAATCTTTCTATTCCTATATTTAAAAATGACTTATAAATTCATAAATATACTAAATTTATTATCCATATTGAACTAAAAAAATATCTTAATATATAAATTTGTATCTTAAATTTTTCATATACATAAAATTTCGTATTACATAAAAGTACATAAATTTCGTATTACATAAGTACATAAAATTTCACAGAAAAATTCGTATTACTATAAAAATTATTGAGTGTCAACAATTTAATTTTCATTCTTATATAAATAAAATACCTATAAAAAAAAAACACTTAAAAAATATTGATTCCTTAAAAATTCTTAATATTAATAATATAATTATTAAAATATTTATTAATCTGTTTTCCATAATATTATTTAAACCTACATTTCCTGATTCTTTAAAAGATACATAATATATTAATCACCTAAATATATTAATCACCTAAATTAATCACATAATAGCCCTAACAATCCTCTATTTCTTGAAAGGAAAATTTAAAAATCTGAATGATCACCTAATAGCCCTATAACAATCCTATTTCTCGATTAAGTGAAATTATTCGAGGAAAGCCTATCTCTAATAACGTATATTTTAATTACGTGCCCTAATTACATTCTCTAACCACGTGTCCTAACCGTGTGAATAAATGTCCGACATTACGTACTATTGTACGTAAAGCTTTTCTTCAGGCCAGTTGAACTTACTTTTCGTTGATCCTGGCCACTTTCTAGCTCGATCTCTAATCAGAGATCGAAAAAGGAGATAAACACTCCTTCTTTTGCCGATTAATTATCGGCAAATGAGCGTAAATATTTCACGCTCATCGTAACGATCGCTTGATTTTACGATCGTTTGTTAAATATTTGAATATAACTATTTTAACTCAAATAAAGCCAAATTACTAGAAATTTCTGCACATTATATTTTCTAATAAAATATAAAATTTATGTGTGTGTATAACTTTTATCATATTACAAATTATTTAATTAATTAATCATTTGGCTTTATATTAAGTTAAAGTAAAGTTTGATTTTACGATCGTTTGTTAAATATTTGAATATAACTTTATTTTAACTCAAATAAAGCCAAATTACTAGAAATTTCTGTATATTATATTTTCTAATAAATTATAAAATTCATGTGTGTGTATAACTTTTATCATATTATAAATTATTTAATTAATTAATCATTTGGCTTTATATTAAGTTAAAGTAAAGTTTAAAAACAATATCTACAAACAAATTATACGATGGATGAGCTATAAGAAATTAGAATAAAATAAGTGCGCGTTATAAGAATAAAGTAGCATCAAAAATTGATAAAATTGATAAAATTATTCATGCGTGCTTTTTATTTAATAAATTAGACAAAATCTTTACAAAAAAATTTTCTTTTCTTGATTCTCTTTTTTTAATTAATACTTCAATATATTTTCGCAATAGATGCAAAGCATTTCGAAAGAATTTATTAAAAGTTATTTAATTTAATCTAGCTCATCCATTTTAAGGCAACGGATTTACTACAATCTACAATCTACAATCTACAATCTACAATCTACAATCTACATCTACATCTACATCTACAATCTCTACGAATCCGTTACCTTAAAGTTAAATAAAAGTTTTTCTCACTCACCGGCACTGATGCGCAACAGCGGAGTTGTTTTCGAAGCTACGTTGTCTGTAACATGCAAATATAAAATTCATTTATATTAATGCTCACAAAATGCAATCAATATTTAAAAAAATTTTTATCGTGCGAAATTTTATATCCGATGTGTAAATAATAAGCAGATATAAATACGTGTGGAAAAATTTTATAAATTTTTGAAACTGTTTTTTAAATAGAAAGTTTTATATGACTTTAATAAAAATCTTTCTCTCTAATTTTCTCTTTAATTCTTTTAAATAATAAGATCGAATTATTATGCGTACAATTTATAACAATTGATATATAAATAATAAATATTTACCATCAGGTTGCTCCGCCGATGCAAGATGCCTCTCTCAGGCCTCCTCCTCCTCTCATGTTGTTGACGCGCGATACTTTTAACGGCACTCCCGCACTCACGAGCGATATTTTTATATCGCTATTTCCGCTATTTTACACGCGATACTAAACGGCACTCCCGCACTAATTCGGTACGATTAAAAATTTGGTCGCGCGATGTATATATTTAATATATATATACTTGGTACAACACTCCCGGTTTCGGTACGAGCGAAAATCCCATTTCATTTCACGCGAATCAACTTCGAGCCAACAGGTCGGGAATGCAACGGTACAACGAGCAAAGATTAGGCCCGAACCGGAAAGAAGACGAAACGATTGACGAAATAGAGGAAAATGAAGTTCACCAGCTCTTTTTCGCGCATAATTATCCTATCTCGTATCGAACCTGGACCCGCTAAGCACGATTTCAGGTGACCCGCACGGATGCTATATCACTAGCGCAGTACACAAGGCTGGTAGACGGTAAAAGAAGAGGATACCCACATTTTTTAAATGCTAACATACAGCAATTTAGAAAATGGGGAGGCAACCCCTTTTACCGAGCGAAAATCGTGCCTAGGGGAATCCACTCGACAGAGTCTCGACAGGGTTAACACACGCTGGGCGTATGGCTGTAGACGAGCAAAGAGAAGGGACCCATTAACGACCATTCCGAACAATCGATCGAGTTCTAACCGATTCGGGCCAAATCAATTGACGAAGCAGAGCGTGTCCATCACTAAGCCGATCGAGCGCGAAGCTCGAATCCGCGCGCCCATGCACATTTTGTACTGGACATACGTTCTGCGCGGCCGGCATCACCAAGTGCCACGATGCACAAGGCGCGAGTACGTCACAAAGCAACGACTCGATGAAACATCCCAGTTAGTTGGCGTCGGAAGGAGAGACTCGTTGACAAAAACGAAATTGGGATTTTGAAAACGCGAAAACGCGATAACGCGATAATGCTGCAACGCGAAAACGCGGTTACGAAGCGCAGCCATCCGCGGCACGTTGACGGCACCGACGACGCGAAAGAGTACTTAGCTTCCCTTTCAGGCACCATAAGATTTATCATAAATAGAAAAATTTAAGATAAACCTCAAGGCACCATCCAAGTACTAAGCCCTCCCACCGCGACAAGGTGTACCCCATGGGAGGGTTATACATATTATATATAATTTTTTTTTATATATAATATAATATATATAATTTGGAATTTATTTTGTAATATAGTATATAAATTTAAATTTGGATAACAAGACTGTAAAACAAAATCATTAAGGCGGTACTGTTTATGTCGGATACTATGTTGTTGTTAATTCAATGTTGAAATATTTTAACATATTAATGTATCTCATATATCTAACATATTAATGTATCGTAAGATTAAAAGATTAAAATAATTACATGTTGTGATATATAACTATTGTTTAATTAACAAGGATTTAATTAACAAGGAGAATTTAAAGCATTGGTCGAAATATAGTTAATTCTAATATTGTTAAAGAAATATTATAATAAGCATCTATAATCGATATCATAACATAATCAATTCTCTTATCCCCTTTTACGTATCCCATGTTTCAATTTTTATTCACAGTAATGAATGATTGCGATTCGATAAAGATTTATCGTTGCGATACTGTTTCATGTCGCTAATTAATTTTTAATTAATTAATTTTTATTAATATTTATAGTAAATTATGTTTCGATACTAATCGTAATCGTGTTTAGTAAAAAAATTACAATATACGAAGCGTTTCTCACCACTACTTGATTACTCCAGAGTCACCGTGCGAATGATAACAAAGCGGTAACGTATAGGACGCTACTGTTTATATTTTATATTGCCAAAGTCGAACGCCGTGTTATCGATAATTCGTGGCCGAAATATTTTATATATTATAAAATATACATTAATGCGGAATATTAAATTATGGAAGTATTTTAATTTATTGATTAAAATGCATTATTTATTAAACAATTTATCACGGAGCCTTTCGTTATGCTAATTATTTGCATCTATAATTCGATTGTTTTACTTCGTGTTTTCTCACAATCGCCCCCCAAATTATATTTAGATTGTCAAGTAAAACGATAAAGTAACACGGATGAAATACATTTGTGACACTAAATATTAAAATAATAATTGTCCGTAAAAATCGCAACGATCGAAGTGATTATTTAATATTATGGATTCCTTTAATTAATTTAATCGATTCTCGATTAAATTGTGTGTTTAATTAACAAGGATTGAGAAAATTTAAAGCATTGGTCGAAATATACTTAATTGTAATATTGTTAAAGAAATATAATAAAGCATCAATCATCGAAAGATCATAACATAATTAATTTTTTTATCTCCTTTTACGTATCCTATGTTTCAATTTTTATTCGCAGTAATGAATGATTGCGATTCGATAAAGATTTATCGTTGCGATACAGTTTCATATCGTTAATTAATTTTTAATTAATTAATTTTTATTAATATTTATAGCAAATTATATTTCGATACTAATCATAATTGTGTTTAGTAAAAAAATTACAATATACGAAACGTTTCTCACCACTACTTTATTACTCGAGAGTCACCGTGCGAATGATGACAAAGCCGTAACCTAGCGCGCTACTGTTTATATTTTATATTGCCAAAGTCGAACGCCGTGTTATCGATAATTCGTTGCCGAAATATTTTATATATTATAAAATATACATTAACGCGGAATATTAAATTATGGAAGTATTTTAATTTATTGATTAAAATTCATTATTTATTAAACAATTTATCACGGAGCCTTTTGTTATGCTAATTATTTGCATATATAATTCGATTGTTTTACTTCGTGTTACTTCGTTTTACTCCATACGTTACATCTGATGGTTTTCCAGATTTGCTTTTCCTCTCTTACGTATCTTTCGTTGTTTCCTTTTGGCATTCAATCACTCACGAATACACGATTTAATTATGATTAATTGAATACGTGGCACACTTTGTACTCGATCGCGAAATAATCATACGAAACTTATATACGCACTTTATTATATCATAAGAGAGCAACATGACCTTTACACGAGACCAAAATCATTCGCTATTTGCTACAGCAATGCGTATTACTGAATGCTACTAATACACGTATTATACGCTGTATAATATACGAATCATAAGAATCAAAAGATTAAAGTAATGAATAAAGTTGTGAGATAGCAGTCATTTAATTAATAATTAATTTATGTTCACATTTATTAAAATTTAAAGTTTAGTTGTTTGATTGTAAGTATTAAATAAATAATTATTATTCATAAGAATCGATAATCGAAGAACCATAATAAAAGTTGTTTCTATTCTTTTTGTTTCAATCGTTACTTGTAATAGTAAATGATTGTTCTTCCATAAATAAAGATTTATCGTACAATTTCATGTGGTTTAACAAAAATTAATTAATTATTAATTAAGAATCATTGCTAATTATGTTTAGATATTAGTTGCGATCACGTTTAGAAAAAGAATCTAATAATTATACGAAATGTTTCACATTACTATTTCGTTGTTCGAGTATCGCCATACGAATGATAGCAAGGGTTTTGTACTACATAAACAATAGCTCGCTACTGTTTATACTGCCAAAGTCGAATACCGTGTTAATGATAATTCGTTGCCAAAATATTTTATATACTATGATATGTATGTATTTGCGAAATATTAAATTATTTTAATTTATAAGATTAATTAACGATTTTACTTATTAAACGATTAATGTTTAAATTAGGAGCCTTAATGTTAATTATTTGGATCTACAATTTGATTGTTTTATTGTGCGTCTTCAATTTAAATTATATTTAAATCTTAAAGAAAAAAAGCGACAAAGCGCATTATGACGAAATATATTTGATTCTAAATATCATTAAAAAAATAATTATTGTCCGTAAAGATCGCAATAAAACAATAATTTATTATTTTAACCCCCCCCCCCCTATCATTACGATTCTTGATTAAATGAATAAATTACACGGAGCGTATGTTTCGTTCGTCGTTGAATTATTATCGAAATCATTGTTTTCAGAAATTACCAGGAAAATCTGGGATTAGTTCCAATCTTACAATAAAAATCCCGAATTTTTAACAGAACACCGAACTAGACACCGCGAATTGATCTTATTAAGAACCGATAAGAAGTAATATTTTCATAATGAAAATCGTTTTTACTCCTCACCGGTACTTTGCTGTTCCTCGTGATACTTTCATTCATTTGAATTCTTTGTTACATTTGAATTCACTCGCGAAAATATTCGCGATCGCGTTAAAAAAGAAATTCGATAATATACGAAGCATTTTGCATCACTATTTTACTCAAGTGTCATCGTGTGAATAATAGCAAGATAAGAAAGTAAGATATAAATATTAGCGCATTACTATTTATGCGGTCAACGTAAAACATGTTATATAGATAATTTGATGCTGAACGTTTTACGTACTTTAACGTATACTCTTATACATGCAAAATATTAAATTGTAGAAGTTTTTAAATTTATAGATTAATTAAATAATTATTTATTAAACAATTAATTAATATACGAAACGTTTCGTATCATTACTTATTGCTTGAATATCACCGAACAAATGATAGCAAAACTGTAATGTATAAACAACGCGCTACTGTTTACGTTGCCAAAGTCATGATTTTATTGATAATTCGTTGCCGAAATATTTTATATGCTATAAAATACACACGCGCAGAATATCAAATTATAGAAGTATTTTAATTTATTGATTAAAATTGATTATTTATTAAACAATTCATTCATTATGGAACCCTTTATGCATAAAATATCTAAATAATATATTATTGTGAAGCAGTTTATGAAATATTACTATCTATATACAAGTATTAATTAATACGAGAGTATTTTATTATAGATATTTTAAGTATATTAAAAAAGAAGATAATCCAGGATATTTTTTATATATATGTTATACTAATATAACTTAAAAACTTAAATAATTTACAATGAGAGAGAGCGAGAGAGAATCATTATCGAGAAAATAACAAGCAATATATAATATGATCTAAATATATAAATGATATATATAAATCTAATATATAAATGATATATATAATATAGTCTGAATATAAAT
Source organism: Camponotus vicinus (assembly GCF_025532165.1). NCBI lineage: Eukaryota > Metazoa > Arthropoda > Insecta > Hymenoptera > Formicidae > Camponotus > Camponotus vicinus. The sequence continues at coordinate 7,280,280 of NW_028141979.1, read as the reverse complement.
GATAAAAAATTTATAAATTATTTATCGGATATTATTGCTCAGTACGTTACCTAGTGCTTTTTCAGACTTGCTTTTCCTCTCCTTTACTATTTCTTCGTTGCACTCACATTCACTTCTGAAAACAAGATTAATTAAAATTAGTTAATTAAGATTAATATACGCAATAATCGTGAGACACTTTGCAAGGCACCCCCGATCGCGTAGTAACTATTAAAAGTTTAGCAAGTATTAATTATAATTATCATAGCAAATTATGTTTTAATACTAGTCGTAATTGCGTTTTATCGTTAGAGAGAAAATTTAATAATAGACGAAGTATTTCGCACCTTATTCCTCGAATGTTGCCGTGCGAATGATATCAAGGCCGTACATGTAAACACAGCGCGTCATACGCCGCTAAGGCCGAACATGTTATTGTCCATTCATTGCTGATATATTTTACATACTTTAACATATACACAGAATATTAAAGTGTCTAAGAGTGTTTTAGATTATATAGATTAATTAAATAATATTTGTTAAAAAGGATTGATGTATCACGAAACTTTTCATTATGTTAATTATTTCGACTTATGATTCGATTGTTTTGCTGTGCGTTTTGAATCTAAATTATATTTAAATAATTGAAAAATAGTACGAGATAAAGCGTCGCAGTCGAATTATATTTGATTCTATAAATATCATTAAAGTAATAATTTCTTCTTGTAAAAATCAATTTCACATAAACTATAATATAATTTATTAGTTTAGATTTCTGTTTCAATGATTCTTACTTGATTAAATGAATAAATTACGTGAAATATGCGCTTCGAGAACTTTCAACGTGATATATATATATATATATATATATATATATAATATATATATATATATGTGTGTATATAATAATTTATGTAAATTGAAATAAAGTAGTGATCCAATACGCTTCGTATATTGTTGAATTTCTATTTTAAGTGCACTTGCGAGTATTTGCGCGAGAGAGTGCAAATGCCTTGAGGAATTTGAGTGAGTGCAAGTGCTACGAGAAACAACAAAGAAAGCAGGAGAAAAAAAGAAAATTTAAATAACGGACGGATCAATGACATATATGGTAAATAATTTATATAAATTATATAATGTGTCATATGCCATATGTGTAAGTCATTGCTTAACCCTTTAACTATGGGTATGTATTCAATATTAAACCTTCAAATGCAAAAATAAAATTTCGTTAACCACTAATAATTAAAAAAAGTGCCCGCCAAATGAAATAAATTATTGAATGAATAAAATAAATAACTAGTAGATAGACCCGAGAAAACATAAACAAATGAAACTAATGAAATTGTTAAAGCGATCCCGCGTATTTATATTTTTATTTATATTATTTATATTATCAGAGAGAAGACTGAGAGATATCATGGCCCGCTTTTAGGTGATCTCTGAAAATGATACGCTCTTTGGAGACATTAAAAATGTGGACATGAACTACGAAGCCAATGTCCATGAATGTGAATAATAATAATTTTAGGGTACCAAATATGCTCGAGACGAATCAAATCTGATAACAGCAAGATTTAAAAAAAAATTCAATTTGAATATTTAGCAACATCAAATGAAAGATTATCAAGGAATTAATTTTTCTTCTATTGCATTAACAGTTAACACTTAGCACGTAACAATAATTTACAGACATCTTACTGATATCAAAGTACCCATTCGATTTGTCTCGAATTTTTTAATTACTCACACATTTTATGTTATATCGTGCATTCCTAATATACTATTAAGAATAATACAAAAAAGAGTTTTTTCAAATATATTACAATTTGCGCACATGTATTTTATTATATATACATATACACTCGTCTTATCTAAAATAAACTGATTGTAATATACTGAAATAGTGGAGGATCCAGTGCCTGCAAGTGGTTTCTTAAAAGAGACCAAAAATAAAATTAATTCAAAATTAATTAATAAAATATACTTGTTTGTAACCATAATTTTTCAAATAATAAAAATTTTCGCACAAAAAGTCTGCAAAAACTTATTAAATTAAATTTATATTTGAAAAAGTGAATTTTATCTATTATATCCATTTATTACTAAATATTTTCATTATTAAAATAATATTGATATTAATTATTGAAGAACATTTTTAACAAAAAAAATAAAATATCTTCTCTCAAAATATATTTAATGACTTTGTGATTCGATTTCAAATAATGTACGGTGATCGTCGTTAAATCACTGCCAAAAACATTGTTTCCAGGAACCGCCAAGAAAACCTTGGTTTAATTCCAACTCTGTAATGGAAACTCCCAATTTTTAATAAAGCACCGAACTAAGCGTTGCGGATAGATCCCCAAAACCGACAAGAAATAACTCTCCACAATGAAAATTGTTTCGACTATCCGCCAGTACAAACCGCGCATTTGCTGCGTCCACCTGACATGAGGGATAGCGATAAGGCTTCTTCGCCGAGACAGCGAATCACATCCAAAAACGTGAAAAGAACACAATTGTTTGCAACATAATTTATTATAAAATTGTTCAATAAATATTTAATTCGCGATGCGAAATCCTCGAAATACGTTTAATTAAAAACGATAATCAAAGAAAATTATTTTATTTTACAGATTTTAATTTCCGCGTGATCGATAATGTTTAATCTTTCGCGATATTTTATTTTTGAATATAAGTACTTGTGTTTCTGTAATATCAAAAGCGCGACAAATTTTACGAGTAAAAAGCTAATATCTAATTATTGGGTTAACATCGTGTTTCTCTTGACACTTTTATTTAATAATCTTTATATTATGTAAAAGAACTTTTTTTACGGTATTTGCGCGATTAGGAAAGTTTCTCGAATTTATTAATAATCTTTTAGTATAAAAAATAAGCTATCCAAATACTTGAATAATTTTGCAATGAAAATATTCAAATAAAATATATATTAAATGTATTAATTCAATAAATTTTGTTATTGTACGTATTCTTCTAATTTCGTGTAATGTACAATGAAAATATTCCTAAAAATAATATATTTTTATGTTTTTTTTCCTGAAAATAAATTTAATTTTTATATACCCTAATAGCCCTAACAGACTATTTTTTTCTTTTTTTTTTCGAGGGGAAATCCACCTTATGGATACCCCAACAGCCCTAACAGACCTAACATCCCTAACAAACCTAACAGACCTAACACAGACCTAGCCGCCCTACTTGTTGGCTTACACCAGCAGAAATTCCCGATAAGGTGAAATCTGAGGAACTCTAATTAGGAACCCGCGATAATGACGAATTTAAGGAGTCCTAACGGGAAATTCGCGATAAAATTTAGAGCCTTAAGCCTTAAGCCGTCTTTATTTAAAGCCTTAGCCGTCCAACATATCTTTTGGCCAATATTGACCATGTATTTTTCAAGCCAATTATTTCTACTTCTGGCCATTTCATTCTGACGACTAATAATTTGTCTACGATCGTGCGATATTACGATCGTATTTTAACGTCATTCAGTCGTCAAAAATCGCAAAATATAAATTATCATGCATATATAAAATATAATTAGCATGCATTGACTCTCAGTCGGCGGGTTACTTATAAATATCTTTATCTTATAGATTAAGTATTCACAGATTAAAAATCTATATTTTTAAAATTGTTTTATAAAGGCCGATATATATAATGGAAGTAAATATTTCATGTATATCTATCATAAAATTGCAATAAAATATTATCTATCTTTATTTTAAAAATATTTTTCCTTTTACTTTAATTTTTACACGCGTATTGTCTCGCCAATCGAGAGTTAGAAGCAATGGATTTTTTCATGCATTTACAAATCCTTTGCTTCAAAATAAAAGGTTGTCACTTACCGGCACTGATGCGCAACAGCGGAGTTGATATTGAAGCTACGATGTCTGTAACATACAAATATAAAATCCAAATTATATCAATGTTTAAAATAATTAATATTTTAAGAAATTATTATTAGACTCATTGAATTTTATATCCGATACACACAATTATAAATAGATATATAAATATAAAATAATTTTATAAGTAATTACTTTTTTTAAATAGAAACTTTTATAAAAAGAATTATTACAAAAATTTTCCCAATTTTTCTTGTTAAAATTATTCATATAAATCAAATCAATAAATTTATTTATTTATTTATATACAATTAATATAAATAATATCTCACCATCAGGTTGTTCCGCCGGTGCAGAATGCCTTTCCTAGGCCTGCTCCTCCTCTCAGATCATCTAAGTTGTTGCGTCAATCTATAACATACAAATAGAAGATCTAAATTGTAATAATGCTCAAAATAATTAATATTTCAAAAATTATTGTATGCATTGAATTTTATATTCGACGCATATAATAATAGCAGATTAATAAAATAATTCTGTAAGTAAAAAAAAAACATTACAATAATTCTTTAATAACTTTACAAAAGCTTATACCTTTACAAGATTATAGATTTTATATAAAAATCTTTTTCTTCAAAATTCTCTCGTATTTAAAACATATGAATAAAAAAATCAAATTAATTGTTGCGATTAATTGTTTAATTTTTAAATTATAATAAATATATTTAATATTTAATATATAATTACAAATAAATAAATTGCTTACCAGAAGGTTGCTCTGCCGGAGCCTAATGCCTCTCCTAGGCCTCCTCCTCCTCTCACTCAGTCTTAGACGCGCGATACTTAACGGCACTCCCGCACACACGAGCGATATTTTTATCGCTATTTTCGCACTTTTACGCGCGATTCTGAGCGGTTCCCGCACTATTTCGGTACGATTAAAAATTTTCTATTTAGTCGCACGATGTATATACTCAATATGTATATACTTTGAACGGCACTCCCGGTTTCGATACGAGCGAAAATCCCATTTCATTTACGAGAATCAGCTTCGAGTCAACAAGTCGGGAATGCAACGATACAACGAGCAAGGACTAAGCCCAAACCGGAAAGAAGACGAAATGATTGACGGAAATAGAAGAAAATGAAGTTTACCAACTCTTTTTCGCACATAATTATCCTATCTCGTATCGAACCTGGACCCGCTAAGCACGATTTCAGGTGCTCCGCCAGGACATATTATGCCTCCCGCGGTTGCAATATGCTACACCAGGCTGATAGACGGCAAAAGAAGAGAATACCCACATTTTTTAAATGCTAACATTCAGCAATTTAGAAAATGGGGAGGCAACCCCTTTTACCGAACGAAAATCGTGCTTAGGGGAATCCACTCGACTCCTCGACAGGGTTAACACACGCAGTGCGTGTGGCTGAAGACGAGCAAAGAGAAGGAACCCATTAACGACCATTCCGAGCAATCGATCGAGTTCTAACTAATTCGGGCCGAATCACTTGACGAAGCACGAAGCAAAAGTGTACGTTGCATAGCAACGTGTGCAAACTCGAAACATCCCAGTTAGTTGGCATCGGAAGTAGAGACTCGTGACAATAAATGAAATTGGGATTTTATATGAAAAGTCCAAAAGTTCCGCGAAAACGCGACGACGCGAGAATATTACAACGCGAAAACGCGGTAACGAAGCGCATGCCGTCCGCGGCACGTTGACGGTACCGACGACGCGAAAGGGTACTTAGCTTCCCATTCAGGCACCTTAAGATTTATCATAAATAGAAAAATTTAAGATAAACCTCAAGGCACCATCCAAGTACTAAGCCCTCCCACCGCGACAAGGTGTACCCCATGGGAGGGTTATATTATATATAATTTTATATATAATATAATACATAATTTGAAATTTATTTTGTAATATAGTACATAAATATAAATTCGCAAATATAAACGATAAATAAAAATATAAAGGATAAGAGAACATCTATTATACAAAGCAATGTTCAAAATAATTGATTTTAAACCTAATTATTGCGCGCAATTAATTTTTACATTTTTACTTTTAAATAGGTATATTTTAATATTATAACTATAAGAAATTAATATTATAAACTGTGTAATTACAAAATAATTTATATTTCTTAGATTATAAACTTTTAAAAATATGATAAATAAAAAAATTTTTATTTTTTTACATATGAAATATTTAAATAAATATATTAATTTAAAATGTTTTATGAAACATATTGAAATGTTTTATGAAACATAAAAGTATCTGAAAATATTAATTATTAAAAAATTTTATAAATGTTTTAATTATTTTAAAATAAAATGGAATATTTTTTATAAATATATGTATTATATATGTTACAATTTAAAATTACTATTAAATCACAATCAAAGAAATAAAAACGAAACGAGAAATATGTATATTTTGAATATATATATTATTGATAAGTAATTTATATATTGTTGCGTCCGCGGAACGCGGTATATATCGAACGCGATATATATCGAACGCGCGCGACACAATCGGCAAAATACATAGCATACGCTGACGCTCGTGCACTTGTAAATAATAACGCAATTTAAGGTGCACAAGAATTTTAATAAATCGCGAGTAACATACAAGAATTCAGAATAATCGTAAAACGGATCACAAATAGACGCGCGTCCGCACAACTTGACAGCTGGGCTTAGACTCTCTGACAGTCGTTGTTTATAACAATATCTTGACAACGCGCGCGAAAACGATCTTCTTCGAAAGAATTCAACGGATGACGAATACATTCAGCGGGACGGAACGCGGGGACGCAACAATATAATAAATAATAAATGTGATAAATAATTTATATTAATGACTTACATCATATCTCTTATTGATCCATCCACTTCCAAAACCTCCTTTTTTCTTTTGCTTCCTTCGCTCTTTTCTCGTGGCACTTTAATCCTCGTTGCACTTACACTTATTCACGAAAAGTTCCTCGTTGCACTTGCAATTGTGTTTAGAGAAAGAATTTGATAATATATGAAACGTCTCACATCACTACTTCACTGCTCAAGAGCCACTGAGCGAATGATCGTAAGTCAAGAACATTACCGCGGTACTGTTTATATCGCCAGGGTCGACTATGGAAAGAAAGAATTTGATAATATATGAAACGTCACTACTTTATTGCTCAAGGTTTCTGTGCGAATGATAATAAAGCCGTGTAACGTATTAACAATAGCGCGATACTGTTTATCAAGGTCGAATACGGTGTTATTGATAATTCTCTCGTTGCCGAAATATTTTCTGTAATATAAAATATTTGCGCGAGGAATATTAAATTATAGAAGTATTTTAATTTATTGATTAAGATTAATTAATTATTTATTAAATCATTCATCACTCATGAAGTATTTCGTTATGCTAATTATTTGCATCTATAATTCGATTGTTTTATTTTGTATTCTCTCATAATCCAAATTATTTTTAGATTTTCAAGTAGAACGATAAAGTAACACGGATGAAATATATTTGTGACTCTAGGTATTGAAATAATAATTATTGTCCGTAAAGATCGCAACGATCGAAGCAATTATTTAACATCTTAGATTCCTATCATTTAATCGATTCTCGATTAAATTGTACATTGTTTAATTAACAAGGATTGTTAAAATTTAAGGCATTGGTCGAAATATAATTAATTCTAATATTGTTAATGAAATATAATAAGCATCAATAATCGAAAGTTCATAACATAATTAAGTCTTTTATCCCCTTTTATGTATATTTTGTTTCAACTTTTAATCACGGTAATGAATTATTGCGATTCGATAAAGATTTATAGTTGCGATACAGTTTCATGTCGTGAATTAATTTTTAATTAATTAATTTATATTAATATTTAAAGCAAATTGTGTTTCGATACTAATCATAATCGTGTTTAGTAAAAAAATTACAATACAATACGAAACGTTTCGCACCACTATCTTATTACTCGAGAGTCACCGTGCGAATGATGACAAAGCCGAAACATAGCGCGCTACTGTTTATATCTTATATTGCCAAAGTCGAACACAGTGTTATCAATAATTCGTTGCCAAAATATTTTATATATTATAAAATGTACATTAACGCGGAATATTAAATTAATGAAGTATTTTAATTTATTGATTAAAATTGATTATTTATTAAATAATTTATCCTTTCATTATTTGTATTATTTGCGCTAATAATTTGCATCTATAATTCGATTGATTTACTTCGTGTTCTCTCACAATCCAAATTAGATTTAGATTGTCAAGTAGAACGATAAAGTAACACGGATGAAATATATTTGTGACTCTAAATATTATAATAATTATTATTGTCCGTAAAAATCGCAACGATCGAAGTAATTATTTAATATTTTGGATTTCTATCATTTAATCGATTTTCGATTAAATTGTATATTGTTTAACAAGGATTGAGAAAATTTAAAACATTGGTCGAAATATAGTTAATTTTAATATTAAAGCTTTAACATAGCGCGCTACTGTTTATTTTTTGTATTGCCAAAAGTCGAACACCATGTTATCGATAATTCGTTGCCGAAATATTTTATATATTATAAAATATACGCTAACGCAGAATATTAAATTATAGAAGTATTTTCATTAATTAATTAAAATTGATTATTTATTAAATAACTTATCACAGAACCTTTCGTTATGCTAATTATTTGAATTTATTCGATTATTTTATTTTTAAAGTCAAATTCTATAATATTTAGTTTTGCATTTTAGAAGACTGACTTAGAGCGAGCTAAATAAATAAATAAATAAATAAATAAATAAAAAATAAATAAATTATGTTGAGAAAAAAAAGAACACACATAAATAAATAAATAAATAATAGCGTGGAAAGAGAGAACATACTAATATTTTTATATAATAAATTATTATTAATTAAATTATTTTTATTTTTATTTATATTATTTATATTATCAGAGAGACATATATGTTAACCTCTGAGAACATTCGTGGACATTGGCTAAGTAGTTCATGTCCACGTTTTCAATATCCATAGAGAGAGTATCGCTTTCAGGGATCACCTAAAAGCAGGCCATGACACCTCTCAGTCTTCTCTCTGCTAAATTTCACGAATGTTTTCAGTGAGTAACACAATGTGCACAATTTCTGGTTGTGTTCCGTGCTATGTGCATGAAATATCGGTAATATGAGTGCTGTAACACAAGACGCTCGCATATGTTATATTTATATAGAAAAATTTTTGGAAAAACCCCTATTTTAACAAAAAATGCCGGCAGTTTAAAGATTAATATATATATATTATCCGATAGTACATAGTAATTATATATCGTTCCATCATCATCGTTCACCGCCACCGCAATCATCATTGAAAATAAAATATAATATTAATTAATATTTGTATATAGATAGTAATACTTTATAAAATGCTTGTCATTTTATTATGCATTTTATTGATGAATAAAATAAATAACTGTAGACTCGAGATAACACAACGTAAAGAATAAAATTGTCAATAAGCAATCTTTGCATCATAGCATATCTTAAAGTTACTTATTGACGACCATATTTTATAAAACATTTAATCATCTATTGACAATGCAGTAGCTAAAGGATTAACTGTCCACTTAATATTAAAAAACGTTTAATCATCTATTGACAATGCAGTAGCTAAAGGGTTAACTGTCCACTTAATATTAACGCTATGTTTTTGCAATGCAACGAAATTAAACCAAACATCAAATTTTGTCTCGAAAATATTATAGTTCTAAGAAGTGACATAGAAGAGATTTATTGAATCTATTAAATATTATATTTATATTATCTAACTGATATACATAACTTTTAGTTAATGAGGAATAAATTGTAGATGGATATGCATGTATTAATATTGGAATGTTTGTTTTTTACGATATTTATTAGACATTTAACGTGTGTATTTTTGTATTTTATATATTATATAAGATTTGCACTTTTTAATGTAGTATTAACTATTTTGTAAATTCATAAATATTAACACACAATTGTAATTTTCTTTTCAAGCTTTTTTTATATTATGTTTTGAAGCTTTTTCCTATTTCAAACTATACATATAAATTTTTGTACGTACATATATCATTGTTGGAGGGAATAAATTTTTATAAATTTGTAAAATATTTGAAAATACGTCTATTATTATACATGAATTTGAAAAGAGACCATTATATAAATACTTGTTTAAATCATTCTATGCAGAATGTTTCTTTAATAATATAAAGATATTTTTGAAAATAAAAGTGTTGTATATCATTTAATATATGAATGGATTGAATATATGTCACAAAAGGAGACCGGAGCATCACAGAATTATTTTCAATTATATTTCACGTAATTAAGTGTTTATAACACTTTTTTGGAAATAAAGTAATTGATGATTTATAGCGGGAGAAAGAGAGAATTTGATTGAATTGGATGTACTAATGCACACTGGTGCATATAAAGATTGCTGTATATAAAATTACAATAGTATAATTAAAATAATAAAGTAATTAATATTATAAGTTTTTATATTATATTATATTATATTAAGTATATTATGTTAAGTTAATATTAAATAAAATTATATTATATACGTTATTATATTATAAGGTTATTCAATGCAAAGAACGATAATAATAACTCGTACAATTATTTTATTTATTTTAGTTATTTATATGCTATTGTAAATTTGCATTTATTTATACTAGTGTAAAAACACTACCGTGTTACGTATTCAAACTACATTATATGAATGTCACAGAAAACGTATAAATCACTTTTTTTAAATCCATTATTACTTTCATTATAATCAGAATATCTTTTATATAATAAACGCCTCTCTCCTATGCCAAAGAAAAGATACTCAGAAATAAATTAATATAAAAAGTTTAATAAAATTCATTAAACAGTTATATATACATATAATTATTTTTATTTATATATAGAACTATTTTTGTTTTATATATATATAACTTTTTTGTCAAATAATTTTTAAAGATTTTAATTCTTCTTGAAATAACGCCGAGTATCGCACCGTAGAGAAAAATAAATTACAAATGGAATGTAGTTAATAAGACGTCATGGCAACACATGATCAGATTCATCATTCGAAGTCAGTTATTATTGTGCTCCCTACTAGCCAAAAAACGCTACCGCGTTACTTGTCGCTTGATTCAAACTGCATCATATGAATATCACAGAAAACGTGTAATTGTGTACGAATAGTGGATTTTAAAAAGCATACGTAGTAACACAATCGTACGAATGATGTGTATATATATGAATTAATATCAATTCGATTAGCACATTAGAATTAGTAAAGTGAGAAAAACAACTAACTAAGAATTCAACGGGAACTGATTGAGTGCAAACATTTACAAAAAATGCAAATTATGTTTGAAACAATTTTATGTATTTTATTGAAAGGTTTAGTACTGACAAGAGCAACTATCACGTTTATGCCGAAAAATTATACCACTTCAAACAACCTTCAGAAAGAAAATGTTTCCATGTATCCGGATTTAAACTTCACGCAGGTGAGAGATATTTTTCGTTTGATTAAGAAACAATTGAATGTTATTGCAGCTAGTAATTCATAAATGAATGATAATAAATTATATATACTCTCTCTATCTATATAGTAAGATAAAATAAAATAAAACTATCCAACATAAAAGAAAAAGTGTGTTGTAAAAAAAGGATGTATAAAGTTTCGAAATTTTATTTATAAATGGATGTGTTATATAGTATAATATATTAAGTTTAATTAAAACGGTATATTAAAACTTGATTATATTATTGTCTCTCTCTCTCTCTCTCTCTCTCTCTCTCTCTCTCTCTCTCTACATATATATATATACATATATATATATAATTATTATTTCTAAAAATAACAATTTTTAAAATTAATAAAGTTTGCTGCTTACTATATATCCGTTACATTAATATATACGTATATACGATGACACTTGAACAGACTTTTATGTTATTTTTCTTCAATTTCTAAAATTTCTTTATTTTTCTAGATATTTATAATAATATTTATTGATATATAGTGAAAGGTTTATACTAACGTAGATTTCATTTTATAAAACTAATAAAAATCGCTAGATCCTAAAATTTATATTAATTTTGATTGTACATACACATATATCCAATAATATATAATTATATACACATATTCTTATCGAAGCATCGGTTTATACTATCATCTTCAGAATTTGTGTTAAAAATTAACAATAATCGAGAAAAAATTTGATAAGGTTATAGATAAAAGAATTTATATAATTTCTATGATTAATATTTAATAACTGTAAAGAAACAGTATTTTTAACATTTTTATTTTTGAAGTACAAACATTAATAAAACTTTAATAATAACGGCAAATTTTTGAAAAAAAATTGAGTTACGGTAAAATTGGAGAAGAGTTATCTAACCTATCATGAAAGAATCAAATTGTTAGGCACAAAATTGTTTCAACAATTGCAAAGAGCTACACTTTCACTTGTATTATTTGCTAAAAGTAGCTGTTATAAATCCTTATTGACTCTTGTTAACCTATTGATTGATCTTCTTTTTGATATATATGTTTGTTTTTATATAAGATGTCTTAAAAGAAATTAAAAAATAGATTTTATAATATAAATAAAACTACATCATATTTAATATATATATCAATTAGGAATTATATACATCAAACCGGTATTATTAAACAAACAAAAAACGAATGGCACTTTTTCGTTTAATTTTATAATTTATATAATTTATCATTAAAAGCACCAGAAATAATCGCGTTTCTGCTCCAACGGTTCTCACTCAATTCTTTTTGTATGTTATACTTTATGAAGGATATTTCAATGTCCAATGAGAAAAGTGATCATCATATACTAAATTTCAAATCTGACTGGATGAGTCATTCTGATAATATGACTATGAGAAATGAGCGAGAAGTCGATGAGGTTCCACTTGCAAATATTTCTATCACCCCAGAACCTATCAGTAAGTTGCAACAAAATGTATAAGACATTAATAATAAAATCTACGACAAAAAATTGTAAATATAATTTAAATTCAAATGATCATGGAAATCAAATCTAAAAATATCTTCTAGTAGTGAGAAAAATATAAATTCTATTCTGTCGAAAAAGAAATAGAAAATCATAATATTGTAAAAATAATATTGTGAAAATCATAATATAAACATAATATTGTAAAAATTATCATGATTTAAGATAAAGTCAATATATATTTTATTAATTTGCCATTTTGTTTTAAAGCAGTCGCAAATATTATACTTCTGATCTCTTAAGCAATAGGAATTTTTCGAAGAGTATGACTTATCATTTTATTAAAAGTTATTTATTGGTTTTTGCTATGGATTAACAATTACTTTCTAAGTCTTAAATGATGGAAAATTTTTTTATATTATTTTATTTTTTTTAAAGATCAATACTGTACTAATTTTATAATATACATTTATTTTTTTTCTTTTCTTTATTTTCACATTGAATTATTCTTTCTGATTTATTGAGATAATTCACTTAATTATTATATATTAATTTTATATATAATTATGTTAATATGTACGATCTTAAAATCTCTAGAAAACAGTTTGAGCAAGCCAACATCTCTCAGAGCATTTGTACAATTCGACAATCAATTCACAAAAAACGATATTTTTGTGACATTGAGGTAAAATATCTAAATTCTCAGTTTGTATTCTTTCAATTTTCTTCCTTTTCCTTAAATTCAACGACATAAAAAGGTTAATTCTGTTATAATTTTACTAAAAAGACTGAATTGTTGTTCTTTTACAGATGGAATCAACCTAACTTTACCGATGAAGCAATACAAGGATACACAGTGAAATGTTTCGAGGACTTACAAGAGATTCAAATCTGTGACGATAAAAATATCACAACTACAAAATTGGAGCACATGGTGCACAATTTAAAACCTAACACGACATATTATTTCCGAGTACGTGCGCATACTAAAGTTGTTGCTGGTCCTTACACGGAAATCCGTGTGTCAACTATGCATGAAAATCCAATACCTAAATTATTAATCCAAACGAGAAACAGAATCGAAATATGGGACCTGGATTCAAACAACGTTACTAAATTCATATTGACGCAATAGTACGTATACTGATAAAAAAATAGTTATAATTATCAAATTATTTTGGACACTTATAAAGTTAAAGTTATTATTGCTATGCACAAGTTTATTATTATCAACATTATAGTAATAACTATAAAAATAGAAATCTCAACTATAATTTTTTTACTATACAATTGTAGTTGGCTCTTTTTTTCAGTAACACATTACATATAGACATCGCTTACTCGATACAAGAACATAGAATTTATTGGCATACCGGACATGACCTAATGACATTGCAGATTAATGAAAATAAAATCACAAAAATGGCTAGCTATGATAAAAATCTATATGGTCTCTGCATTGACTGGGTAGCAAGAAATCTATATTTTATAAATAACTATCAAGAGCCAAAATATATTGTAAAGTTCGACTTAACAATGTGGGAAAATGGCATAATTAAATTTGATGAGATTATGGAATCAAATGTTATTATTGAAAATATGAAAATATTACCGTCTATGGGGTATGTTTACTACCATTCACCTGAAAAAATAATTTTCTATTAAAGATTTATGCAAATTTGTAATTTTTCTATAATTTTACGTGGTTTTATAATTAAGATCGTAAGTAAAAAAAAAATAAGTTATTATATAATTATAAGAATTTCGAATTTTTACTAAATATAAGTTTCTTTTTGTTAAAATGTTTTATAATGAGTAAAATAATTATATATTTTTTAGAATTTTATATCGCGCATCGTACAATTGGTTAAGTAAAAATTACAATATGATAAAATATCATCTCGATGGAGAAAATGACCAAATTGTTGAGATAAATTCGTCTTCTATGGACTTTTGCCTACATACCATAAAAAGTTTTCTTCGGTATACGATAATTGATGACATGAATAATGAGGAGCCGTTAATTTACTGGTTATCTGCAAATCACATATTTGTGACAGACATTAACGTTTCTATGTGCAATACGATTTTATACAAGAAAAACACATTCATATCTATGACAATTGACAAAACATACGTTTACATTTTAGCAACTGATTATACGGTTTACCATCTCTACGTTTTGAAAAAGAAATATGCAAGTCTCAAGAGCGTAAGTGCAGACAAATATGTTGAAAAAATAATAACAGGCCGAGAAAGAGAATATTTAGATTCTACAATTTACGCTTTTGATAAATCTTCTCAACCATATCCTCCAATAAGATGTCTGACACCTGACGAAAAAGATTATAATTTTGAGAATGTGACTGCAACGACAAACAGCATCATCGTATATCTTCCGGAGCCGATTGTAAAGAGTGGATGCAAAAAATATAATTTACCAACTACTATATATACTATCTCCATAAGCTGTTTAGACAACAATCTCAACAAGTCTAAAAAATTCAATGTGCTGATACGCAAGCAATATTACAAGATTCAGAACTTAACACCATTTACGGAGTACAAGTTGAAGTTTACTTTAAGCAATTTTTACTTTGACCAATTATCAATAAATCCATTAGATTCTAATGTGACATCAATAAAAACTAATTCGGGCAAGCTTAATGCACCAGAAAACGTAAGTGTTCTAGCTTTGACGCCTACTATAGCAGTAGTTCGTTGGATGCCACCCAAGAAAGTGAACTGCATAGCCGTGACCTACGAAGTGCATTGGAACAGCACGCAACAAAAAAGCCAACAATTTATCGATGTGCCGAAACGTATGGCAGACGGCAGATTTTTCACAAAGATTAACTTGTCGCTACCAGTACAAGATTATTTGATATACGTGCGTGTGTATCCAATCAATTTCAGCGATTTCTACAACGAAAGTTTAAGCAAGATCGTTCACATATACTCAGAACCAAACAATATTACTTTGAATGAGACCAATATAAATAGTATGAACATTTCATGGATCTCAAACATTAATCTGACGGTCTTTTCTGTACTAGAGTACAAAGACGTTGCAACAGAAAAGTGGCAAACAACGAATGATGTTAAAATGAATTATAACAAAGAAGTAATATACCATATCGAAAATTTACAATCGGGAACTTCATACAAGTTTCGTTTGACATTGAGATACCTCGAATATGAGGAAACTTTTACATGGCCGGCTGATGAAAGATTTATTTTTTCAACACGTGGTAGCAAACGTGGTAAGCAAATGAAAATATCCATACAGCACAATACGGTTGCAGATATATTGAAGAATAATTTCATTGAAACATTGCAATATTGCAAATCGATTGCGAAACTCTGCTGAGTTATTGTTATAAGATGACAACGTTAAGATGTTCACTTTTTGTAATATTGCAATGAAATATATATTATAACAACATTGCAGTATATTATATTTGAAAGAATGCAATGTTATTGCAACCATTTAATAATATTACGTATAAAATACACTAGTAAAAAAAAATAGAGAACACTTTTTGGACCCTAAAAATTGGGCTACGCAATTGGGAGGTGCGAAAAAATTAAAGAGTGTTATAGTTTTAAAATGTTTCTAAAATATAAATATCATATTCCTAATATCTAACTGATATTTTGTTAATTTATATTTCTGCAATGTTTCTGTAATGTGTTACATTACAATTTGCAATATTGCAACATTGTCGCAAAGTAGCTGTAATATTCTGTGGTGCATAGATGTTATAATATTATATGCTTATTTTTTTATATATGAATAGACTGATAAAATTTAAAAAATTTATTTATTTATTATTAATTTATTATTATATATTTATTATTAATTTATTATTATTTATTTATTATTCATTTATTATTCATTTATTATTAATTGATTTATAATAACGTTATTAATAAATATAAGTTTTTAAATAAAACGCACACACAAAAATATTAAAATTATATTTTTGCGTAATATAGATGATATTTCGAACACTCCTGGAATAACAAAGACAGAATATTATCTAGCATTGATGTTAAGTTTTATCATTATAGTTACTATAATCTGCATCTGCTACTTTTATTGTTGTAAGTATATTTGATATAGGTATCAACTTAAATTGTAGATTATATATATATATCTGATATAATATCTAGAGATTACTGAAACTATTAATTTACTAGTGATTTACTTATATAAAATTAAACTAATAAATTTACTAAAAAACGATAAATTTTATAATGCATATTATTACATAATTAAATCGAAATTTTATAACAGCACATCATCAACGCAGAAATAATAATAAGCAATTTTTGCCTTCAACAATGACCGACATGGAATTAGCGATTCTACATGAAGTACCTTGCCAAAACACTCAATTGAATATGCTTTACAGTCCTATGTTACATTATAACCCGGATGAATATGCGATAACTAAAATCGAACGTAAACAAATCACATTAACAAAACTTCTTGGTAGCGGCGCATTTGGAAAGGTAAAAATTAGTTTTTTCAAGCAATGTTTCAAATTAATTTCTAGATCAAGAAAACAGACCTTTCCTAATAAAGACATAAATTATATGAATTTTTATAGTAGATTATAATATAAAATTTAGATGAGACAACATACATGTACTTTATTATATATTTTTCGTTGAATTATTTAATATAAAATAAAATATAATGATACTTGACATTAATCTATACATTTTTAAGTGAAGTACATATTTAAATTTGTATCAAATATTTTGTAGGTATTTCAAGGAAATGTGAAGAACTTAGAAAGGTCGGGCATAGAGATATGCGTTGCAATAAAAACGCTTCGAAAAGATGCTTCTTCCAATGAGAAAAAGAAATTTTTAAAAGAAGCCAAGCTTATGAGTCACTTTCGACATAAACATATATTAAAATTGTTGGCCATTTGTGTAGATGGGGATTCTCCATTATTAGTGTTGGAATTGATGGAAACTGGTGATCTGTTAAAATATTTGAGAGATTGTCAAAATTTGCAAGCGTCAGATTTGCATGCCTTGCGTTTGCAGGATTTACTCGCCATGTGCGAAGATGTTGCGCGAGGCTGTTGCTACTTGGAAGAGTTGCGTTTCGTACATAGAGATCTAGCGTGTCGCAATTGTTTAGTATCTTCGAGAAATCGCGAGAATCGTGTCATTAAAATTGGAGATTTTGGACTAGCTAGAGATATCTACCAGGATGATTATTATCGCGTGGTAAATACAATTATTAAAAAAAGTTAATGATTAAAAAATGAATTCTTCTTAAAATACTTTCATGTTTTTATCATAATATTATTGTACATTTTTTGAATAATATTGAGTATAAATAAATTGTTTATATTTATATAAAGTAAGAGATAAATAAGAGTTTTTTTCATTTTGCATATATTCTATTCTAAATGAACAACTTGAGCCAGAAAATTAAATTTTTGTTAAAATTATGTTTTAGAAAGGAGAAGATTTACTTCCTGTTCGCTGGATGGCACCGGAATCTTTGAAAATCGGAATATTTACTTCTCAAAGCGATGTTTGGTCATTTGGTGTTTTAATGTGGGAAATTACATCGTTGGGTGAGCAACCTTATATTGGCAAGACTAATGAAGAAGTGATAAATTATGTACGTGCTGGAGGCAGGTTGCCGATGACTCTTAACTGTCCGTCAATATTGTACCAGTTGATGCAACGTTGCTGGAGTACAGCGGATGCTAGACCAAATTTCAAATTTTGTTTGAAAAATATTATAGCATTAAGAAAGAACATAGAAGATGCCTTACTGAGTCCAGTCGATACTGTTTAGCCGATACCATTTATAATTAAATTAATGTTTATCTTCTTTTCCGAACGATTCGATAAATCTTAATGTAGGAAGAATATTTCTAGAATATTTCTAAATTGATTCTGTTATTTTCAGATTTAATCTTAATATTAGATTTATCAATGAAGATAAAAGAAATTTTTTAATCTTACCTTCCATAAAATCTTGATTATTAAAAAATATCACATCCGTTTTCATAATTGTACAACGTAATATAATGATATATCTAATTTATGTTTTTGAGAAATCGAAGCGAACCCTAATGTTTGCGATTATATATATATATATATATATATATATATATATATATATATATATGTATAAACAATAATTTTTTCAACATGGAAGTATAATTAATTTTCGACATTATATATGACCGATAATTACAAACTGATTGTAAAATTTATGAGCGAAAGAGGAAACGCGAATAATATCCTTTATAATTAGTTGTGAATATATAAATATAATAATATAACTATTTTTGAATTTTTGAATTTATAACAGTTATCCTGTATAAATTTTTACATCATTCGGGATAAGTATATACATAATATATTTTATCTTTATATTTAATGACTTACTATATATTCAAATTATACCCACACAGCACCAAGTCGTCTAAAAGTAGTACTAAAACTGGACATTTTTTGTCACAGACATCTTTTACATCGTTAAGTTGGCGGAAAGATGACTAAAAGTCGTCTCATGACCCGAATTCAGTGACTTTTTAGTCTTGTCTATATGATGACTAAAAGATGACTTGATTCATTCTATGTATATAGATTATCGACACTCGGTAGTAGGAATACTTCAATACACGCATAAATGGGCTATTTCTCCCATTCATCTGCCAAATTTTTAGTAATCTGTTGAATATTCTGAATCCCAACAAGGAATCCAGATTATTAAATAAATTATTTTAAATTCAATTTGTCAGAAATTAAACTGTAATGTCAGGAAAAGGATGCGGCTCACACGCATACAATCATTCTGCGTAGCACATGTATGTGGCTCTCTCTGATTGATGCGTGCGAGCAGTATCATCTTTCTGGCATTACTGCTCGTAAAAGGCAAAAATATGCTTCAGATCTTATATTTATTACTAATTCTTTATATACATTTCGTGATAAATATTAAATACGAGATAAGTTAAGAATGGCTCGCCGCGTAGCGGCAAGCGAAGAAACACGTGCCACATACTATTATGTCTTTTTATGTCATCTTTTTCGACAAAGCGAAAAGATGTCTTCATAGACATATTTTCGTTTTGTCGAAAAGATAACTTAAAAAAGACATCTTTTCGTTATCTTTTAGTATAATGTGTGGGCAATCTTCGCATCATAGCATATCTTAAAGTTACTTATTGACAACAGCCATAAAATGTTTAATCATCTATTGACAATGCCGTAGTTAAAAGGTTAACTGTCCACTTAACTGTCCAATATTAATGCTGTGTTGTTGCAATGCAACGAAATTAAACCAAACATCAAATTTTGTCTCGAAAATATTATAGTTCTAAGAAGTGACATAGAAGAGATTTATTGAATCTATTAAATATTATATTTATATTATCTAACTGATATACATAACTTTTAGTTAATGAGGAATAAATTGTAGATGGATATGCATGTATTAATATTGGAACGTTTGTTTTTACAATATTTATTAGACATTTAACATGTGTATTTTTGTATTTTATATATTATATAAGATCTGCACTTTTTAATGTAGTATTAACTATTTTGTAAATTCATAAATATTAACACACAATTGTAATTTTCTTTTCAAGCTTTTTTTATATTATGTTTTGAAGCTTTTTCCTATTTCAAACTATACATATAAATTTTTGTACGTACATATATCATTGTTGGAGGGAATAAATTTTTATAAATTTGTAAAATATTTGAAAATACGTCTATTATTATACATGAATTTAAAAAGAGACCATTATATAAATACTTGTTTAAATCATTCTATGCAGAATGTTTCTTTAATAATATAAAGATATTTTTGAAAATAAAAATGTTGTATATCATTTAATATATGAATGGACTGAATATATGTCACAAAAGGAGACCGGAGCATCACAGAATTATTTTCAATTATATTTCACGTAATTAAGTGTTTATAACACTTTTTTAGAAATAAAGTAATTGATGATTTATAGCGGAAGAAAGAGAGAATTTGATTGAATTGGATGCACTAATGCACACTGGTGTATATAAAGATTGCTGTATATAAAATTACAATAGTATAATTAAAATAATAAAGTAATTAATATTATAAGTTTTTATATTATATTATATTATATTATATTATATTAAGTATATTATGTTAAGTTAATATTAAGTAAAATCATATCACATACGTTATTATATTATAAGGTTATTCAATTCAAAGAACGATAATAATAACTCGTACAATTATTTCATTTATTTTAGTTATTTATATGCTATTGTAAATTTGTATTTATTTATACTGGTGTAAAAACACTACCGCGTTACGTATTCAAACTACATTATATGAATGTCACAGAAAACGTATAAATCACTTTTTTTAAATCCATTATTACTTTCATTATAATCAGAATATCTTTTATAATAAACGCCTCCTATGCCAAAAAGAAGATACTCAGAAATAAATTAATATAAAAAGTTTAATAAAATTCATTAAGCAGTTATATATACATATAATTATTTTTATTTATATATAGAACTGTTTTTGTTTTATACATATATAACTTTTTGTCAAACAATTTTTAAAGATTTTAATTCTTTTTGAAATAACGCCGAGTATCGGATCGTAGAGAAAAAAAAATTACAAACGGAATGTAGTTAATAAGACGTCATGGCAACACATGATCAGATTGATCATTCGAAGTCAGTTATTATTGTGATCGCCAGTCAAGAAACGCTATTCGTAACGCTATCGCGTTACTTGTCGCTTGATTCAAACTGCATCATATGAATATCACAGAAAACGTGTAATTGTGAATACGAATAGTGGATTTTAAAAAGCATACGTAGTAACACAATCGTACGAATGATGTGTATATATATGAATTAATATCAATTCGATTAGCTCATTAGAATTAGTAGAGTGAGAAAAACAACTAACTAAGAATTCAACGGGAACTGATTGAGTGCAAACATTTACAAAAAATGCAAATTATATTTGGAATTTTATGTATTTTATTAAAAGGTTTAGTACTGACAAGAGCAACTATCACGTTTATGCCGAAAAATTATACCACTTCAAACAACCTTCAGAAAGAAAATGTTTCCAAGTATCCGGATTTAAACTTCACGCAGGTGAGAGATATTTTTCATTTGATTAAGAAACAATTGAATGTTATTGCAGCTAGTAATTCATAAATAAATGATAATAAATTATATATACTCTCTCTATCTATATAATAAGATAAAATAAAATAAAACTATCCAACATAAAAAAAAGTGTGTTGTAAAAAATGGATGTAGAAAGTTTCAAAAGTTTATTTATAAATGGATGTGTTATATAGTATAATATATTAAGTTTAATTAAAACGGTATATTAAAACTTGATTGTATTATTGTCTCTCTCTCTCTCTCTCTCTCTCTCTCTATATATATATATATATATATATATATATATATATATATATATATATATAATTATTATTTCTAAAAATAACAATTTTTAAAATTAATAAAGTTTGCTGCTTACTATATATCCGTTACATTAATATATACATATATACGATGACACTTGAACAGATTTTTATGTCATTTTTCTTCAATTTCTAAAACTTTTTTATTTTTCTAGATATTTATAATAATATTTATTGATATATAATGTAAGGTTTATACTAATGTAGATTTCATTTAAAAAATTAATTTAGAAAATCGCTAGATGCTAAAATTTATATTAATTTTCATTGTACATACACATATATCCAATAATATATAATTATAAACACATATTCTTATCGAGGCATCGGTTTATAGTATCATCTCCAGAATTTGTGTTAAAAATATAACAATAATCGAGAAAAAATTTGATAAGGTTATAGATAAAAGAATCTATATAATTTCTATGACTAATATTTAATAACTGTAAAGAAACAGTATTTTTAACATTTCTATTTTTGAAGTACAAACATTAATAAAACTAACAATATCGGCAAATTTTTGAAAAAAAAATTGAGTTACGGTAAAATTGGAGAAGAGTTATCTAACCTATCATGAAAGAATCAAATTGTTGGGCACAAAATTGTTTCAACAATTGCAAAGAGCTACACTTTCACTTGTATTATTTGCTAAAAGTAGCTGTTATAAATTCTTATTGACTCTTGTTAACCTATTGATTGATCTTCATTTTGATATATATGTTTGTTTTTATACAAGATATCTTAAAAAAAATTAAAAAGTAGATTTTATAATATAAATGAAACTACATCGTATTTAATATATATCAATTAAAAATGATATATATCAAACTGGTATTATTAAGCAAACAAAAAACGAATTGCAATTTTTCGTTTAATTTTATAATTTATATAATTTATCATTAAAAGCACCAGAAATAATCGCGTTTCTGCTCCAACAGTACTCACTCAATTCTTTTTGTATGTTATACTTTATGAAGGATATTTCAATGTCCAATGAGAAAAGTGATCATCATATACTAAATTTCAAATCTGACTGGATGAGTCATTCTGATAATATGACTATGAGAAGTGAGCGAGAAGTCGGTGAGGTTCCACTTGCAAATATTTCTATCACCCCAGAACCTATCAGTAAGTTGCAAAAATACGCATAAGACATTAATAATAAAATCTACGACAAAAAATTGTAAATATAATTTAAATTCAAATGAGAATGGAAATCAAATCTAAAAATATCTTCTAGTAGTGAGAAAAATATAAATTCTATTCTGTCGAAAAAGAAATAGAAAATCATAATATTGTAAAAATAATATTGTGAAAATCATAATATAAACAAAATATTGTAAAAATTGTCATGATTTAAGATAAAGTCAATATATATTTTATTAATTTGCCATTTTGTTTTAAAGCAGTCGCAAATATTATACTTCTGATCTCTTAAGCAATAGGAATTTTTCGAAGAGTATGACTTATCATTTTATTAAAAGTTATTTATTGGTTTTTGCTATGGATTAACAATTACTTTCTAAGTCTTAAATGATGGAAAATTTTTTTATAATATTTTATTTTTTTAAAGATCAATACTGTACTAATTTTATAATATACATTTATTTTTTTTCTTTTCTTTATTTTCACATTGAATTATTCTTTCTGATTTACTGAGATAATTCACTTAATTATTATATATTAATTTTATATATAATTATGTTAATATATACGATCTTAAAATCTCTAGAAAGCAGTTTGAGCAAGCCAACATCTCTCAGAGCATTTGTACAATTCGACAATCAATTCACAAAAAACGATATTTTTGTGACATTGAGGTAAAAAATCTAAATTCTCAGTTTGTATTCTTTCATTTTTCTTTCTTTTCCTTAAATTCAACGACATAAAGAGGTTAATTCTGTTATAATTTTACTAAATATAAAAAGACTGAATTGTTGTTCTTTTACAGATGGAATCAACCTAACTTTACCGATGAAGCAATACAAGGATACACAGTGAAATGTTTTTTCATCGAGGACTTGCAAGAGATTCAAATCTGTGACGATAAAAATATCACAACTACAAAATTGGAGCACATGGTGCACAATCTAAAACCTAACACGACATATTATTTCCAAGTACGTGCGCATACTAAAGTTGTTGCTGGTCATTACACGGAAATCCGTGTGTCAACTATGCATGAAAATCCAATACCTAAATTATTAATTCAAACGAGAAACAGAATCGAAATATGGGACCTGGATTCAAACAACGTTACTAAATTCATATTGACGCAATAGTACGTATACTGATAAAAAAATAGTTATAGTTATAATTATAATTATCAAATTATTTTGGACACTTATAAAGTTAAAGTTATTATTGCTATGCACAAGTTTATTATTATCAACATTGTAGTAATAACTAAAAAAATAGAAATCTCAACTATAATTTTTTTACTATACAATTGTAGTTGGCTCTTTTTTTCAGTGAACATAACATCGCTTACTCGATACAAGAACATAGAATTTATTGGCATAACCGACATAATGACCTAATGAGATGGGAGATTGATGAAAATAATATCACAAAAATGGCTAGCTATGATAAAAATTCATATATCTCTGGTCTCTGTATTGACTGGGTAGCAAGAAATCTATATTTTAAAAATAACTATGAAGGGTCAAGCTATATTGTAAAGTTCGACTTAACAATGTGGGAAAATGGCATAATTAAATTTGATGAGATTATGAAAATAAACGCTTATGCTGGAAATATAAATGTATTACCGTCTATGGGGTATGTTTACTACCATTCACCTGAAAAAATAATTTTCTATTAAAGATTTATGCAAATTTGTAATTTTTATATAATATTACATGGTTTTATAATTAAAATCATAAGTAAAAAAAAAAGTTATTATATAATTATAAGAATTTCGAATTTTTACTACATATAAGTTTTTATTTTTGTGAAAATGTTTTATAATGAGTAAAATAATTATATATTTTTTAGAATTGTACATTGCGTATCGTACAATTTCATGAATATGCCATACCATATGACAAAATATCATCTCGATGGAAAAAATGAGGAAATTGTTCAGATAAATTCGTCTATGTACTTTTGCCAACTTACCACAGGATATTTTCATCAGTATACGATAATTGATGACATGAATAATGAGAAGCCGTTAATTTACTGGTTAACTACAGGTCACTTAATTGTGACAGACATTAACGTTTCTATGTGCAATACGATTTTACACAACAAAAACATAAGTGATAACCTAAACTTCCATTCTATAACGATTGACAAAACATACGTTTACATTTTAGCAACTAATCAAACGGTTTACCATCTCTACGTTTTGAAAAAGAAATATGCAAGTCTCAAGAGCGTAAATGCAGACAAATATGTTGAAAAGATAATAATAGACCAAAAAGATTATTATAATTATTCTGAAATTTACGCTATTGATAAATCTTCTCAACCATATCCTCCAATAAGATGTCTGACACCTGACGAAAAAGTTTATAATTTTGAGAATGTGACTGCAACGACAAACAGCATCATTGTAAATCTTCCGGAGCCGGTTGTAAAGAGTGGATGCAAAAAATATAATTTACCAACTACTACATATACTATCTCCGTAAGCTGTTTAGACAACAATCTCAACAAGTCTGAAAAATTCAATGTGCTGACGTGCGAGCGATATTACGAGATTCAGAACTTAACACCATTTACGGAGTACAAGTTGAAGTTTACTTTAAGCAATTTTTACTTTGATCAATTATCAATAAATCCATTAGATTCGAATGTGATATCAATAAAAACTAATTCGGGCAAGCTTAATGCACCAGAAAACGTAAGTGTTCTAGCTTTGACGCCTACTATAGCAGTAGTTCGTTGGATGCCACCCAAGAAAGTGAACTGCATAACCGTGACCTACGAAGTGCATTGGAACAGCACGCAACAAAAAAGCAAACAATTTATCAATGTGCCGAAACGTATGGCAGACGGCAGATTTTTCACAAAGATTAACTTGTCGCTACCAGTACAAGATTATTTGATATACGTGCGTGTGTATCCAATCAATTTCAGCGATTTCTACAACGAAAGTTTAAGCAAGATCGTTCACATATACTCAGAACCAAACAATATTACTTTGAATGAGACCAACATAAATAGTATGAACATTTCATGGATCTCAAACATTAATCTGACGGTCTCTTCTGCACTAGAGTACAAAGACGTTGCAACAGAAAAGTGGCAAACAACGAATGATATTAAAATGAATTATAACGAAGAAGTAATATACCATATCGAAAGTTTACAATCGGGAACTTCATACAAGTTTCGCTTGATATTGAGATACCTCGAATATGAGGAAACTTTTACATGGCCGGCTGATGAAAGATTTATTTTTTCAACACTTGGTAAGCAAATGAAGATATCTATACAGCACAATAAGGATGCAGATATATTGAAGAATAATTTCATTGAAACATTGCAATATTGCAAATCGATTGCGAAACTCTGCTGAGTTATTGTTATAAGATGACAACGTTAAGATGTTCACTTTTTGTAATATTGCAATGAAATATATATTATAACAACATTGCAGTATAATATATTTGAAAGAATGCAATGTTATTGCAACCATTTAATAATATTACGTATAAAATACACTAGTAAAAAAAAAATAGGGAACACTTTTTGAACCCTAAAAATTGGGCTATGCAATTGGGAGGTGTGAAAAAATTAAAGAGTGTTATAGTTTTAAAATGTTTCTAAAATATAAATATCATATTCCTAATATCTAACTGATATTTTGTTAATTTATATTTCTGCAATGTTTCTGTAATGTGTTACATTACAATTTGCAATATTGCAACATTGTCGCAAAGTAGCTGTAATATTCTGTGGTGCATAGATGTTATAATATTATATGCTTATTTCTTTATATATGAATAGACTGATAAAATTTAAAAAATTTATTTATTTATTATTAATTTATTATTATATATTTATTATTAATTTATTATTATTTATTTATTATTCATTTATTATTCATTTATTATTAATTGATTTATAATAACGTTATTAGTAGATATAAGTTTTTAAATAAAACGCACACACGAAAATATTAAAATTATATTTTTGCGTAATATAGATGATATTTCAAACACTCCTGGAATAACAAAGACAGAATATTATCTAGCATTGATGTTAAGTTTTATCGTTATAGTTACTATAATCTACATCTGCTACTTTTATTGTTGTAAGTACATTTGATGTAGGTATCGACTCGAATTGTAGATTATACATTTGATTTAATATCTAAAAATTTACTAAAAATAGTAATTTACTTATATAAAACTAAACGAATAAATTTACTAAAAAACGAAAAATTTTATAATACATATTATTACATAATTAAATTTTATAACAGTGTGTCGTCAACGCAGAAGTAATAATGAACAATTTTCGTCTTCAACAATGACCGATATAGAATTGGAGAGTCTATATAAAGTACTTTACCGAAACACTGAATTCAATATGATTTACAATCCTATGTTATATTATAATTCGGATAAATGGGCGATAACTAAAATCGCACGTAAACAAATTACATTTACAGAACGTATTGGTAGCGGCACATTCGGAATGGTAAAAATTAATTTTTTCAAGCAATGTTTCAAATTAATTTCTGGATCAACAAAACAGATATGTATATGTATTTTCTAATAAAGATATAAATTACATAAATTTTTATAAAAGATTATAAGTAATATAAAATTTAGATGAGACAACAAACATGCACTTTATTATATATTTTTCGTTGAATTATTTAATATAAAGTAAAATATAATATTACTTGACATTACACTATACATTTTCTAATAAAGTACGCATGTAAATTTGTGTGAAATATTTCGCAGGTGTTTCAAGGAAAGGTGAAGAACTTAGAAAGATCGGGCACAGAGATATCCGTTGCAATAAAAACGCTTTGGAAAGATGCTTCTTCCCATGAGAAAAGGAAATTGTTAAAGGAAGCCAAGCTTATGAATCATCTTCAACACAAACATATATTAAGATTGTTGGCCGTTTGTTTAGATGGGGATTCTCCGTTACTAGTGTTGGAATTGATGGAAACTGATCTGTTAAAATATTTGAGAGATTGTCGAAATTTGCAAGCGTCAGATTCGCATGCTCTGCGTTTGCAGGATTTGCTCGCCATGTGCGAAGATGTTGCGCGAGGTTGTTGCTACTTGGAAGAGTTGCATTTCGTACATAGAGATCTAGCGTGTCGCAATTGTTTAGTATCTTCGAGAAATCGCGAGAATCGTATCATAAAAATTGGAGATTTTGGACTAGCTAGAGATATCTACCAGGATGATTATTATCGCGTGGTAAATACAATTATTAAAAAAAGTTAATGATTAAAAAATGAATTCTTTTTAAAATACTTTCCATTTTTTTATCATAATAGTATCGTGCACTGTTTCTTCAAGTAATATGGAATATAAATAGTTTTTATTTATATATAGCAAGAGATAAATGAACGTTTTTCATTTTGCACATATTGTAAAAATAAACAACTTGAACCAGAAAATTAAATTTTTGTTAAAATCATGTTTTAGAAAGGAGAAGGTTTGCTTCCTGTTCGTTGGATGGCACCCGAATCTTTGATGATCAATATATTTACTTCTCAAAGCGATGTTTGGTCATTTGGTGTTTTAATGTGGGAAATTACATCGTTGGGTGAGCAACCTTATATTGGCAAGACTAATGAAGAAGTGATAAATTATGTACGTGCTGGAGGCAGGTTACCGATGACTCTTAACTGTCCGTCAATATTGTACCAGTTGATGCTACGTTGCTGCAGTACAGCGGATGCTAGACCAAATTTCAAATTTTGTTTGAAAAATATTATAGCATTAAGAAAGAACATGGAAGATGCCTTACTGAGTCCAGTCGATACTGTTTAGCCGATACCATTTATAATTAAATTAATGTTTATCTTCTTTTCCGAACGATTCGATCAATTTTAATGTAGGAAAAATATTTCTAGAATATTTCTAAATTGATTCTGTTATTTTCAAGTTTAATCTTAATATTAGATTTATCAATGAAGATAAAAAAAATTTTGTAATCTTACCTTCCATAAAATCTTGATTATTAAAAAATATCACATCCGTTTTCACGATTGTACAACAACGTAATATAATGATATATCTAATTTGTGTTTTTGAGTAATCGAAGCGAAACCTAATGATTGCGATTATATATATATATATATATATGTATAAACAATATTTTTTTCAACATGGAAGTATAATTAATTTTCGACATTATATATGACCGATAATTACAAACTGATTGTAAAATTTATGAGCGAAAGAGGAAACGCGAATAATATCCTTTATAATTAGTTGTGAATATATAAATATAATAATATAATTATTTTTGAATTTTTGAATTTATAACAGTTATCATGTATAAATTTTTACATCATTCGGGATAAGTACATACATATATTTTATCTTTATATTTAATGACTTACTATATATTCAAATTATATTAATTACAAAAGTATGCAGTTGTAAAAATAAACTATATTTATTGCTCTATCTCCACTAACTTTATTTAATAAAGCTAATGTACAATATTTACACACAAGTACGATCTATCATTTCGAAAAATCATCAAATACTGACAACGTTATAAATATGTATGATTTTTTTGTAAATATTAAAAAAACTATTAATTTTAAAAGGAGAGCAATTGTAGAGACGAAGCAATTAAGAAAAGCAATCGTTTGAGCTATAGTTTATTAAAAAATATAAACTTCTAGCGCTAACTTATTTCCGGTCAAAAATTGCCACATTCTGTGAAACGCAATGGGCGAAATATTGCATATTGCATTTCGTATATCGTTCTTTGCGAAAAAAAAAATGTATGGAAATGTTGCATACGTATTCGCAATTAATAATATCTTTTTTACCATAAAATAAAATGCATTTTATTCATTTGAACATAATTTTAATTGGAGTAATGAAAATTTTGCAATTAAAATGACCATACAAAACTTATTTATATTCAAAATTTATTTAACATATACATAATCGTCTTGTATCAGGCGTTAGCACTCATGTTATCGACATTTGGTGCACGTAGCACGGAACAGAACCATAATTTATCGACATAGCGTGTTACCCAAAGAAGTTCCCTTCCTTAACGAAGATTTTGATCCTGCTTTTTTTACCGATAGTCCAGCGCATTCACGCTCGACTCGGATTGCATCTGTCATCATGGCTGTCATCAGGGCGCGCGCGAAGCGATATTTTAGAGACCCTGATTAGAGGGTCTCTAGATATTTACGTGGAGCGTGCACGAACGCGTAGTCGCACAAAATTGACGTGTCTTTGCGTGTTCTGGCTTGAGAGCGAGACGGGAAGACCGTGTTGTGCCAGCATGGACAAGCCACCTTACAAATTGAGCAGCGTGCTGCTCGGTCATACCGCGGACGTGCGAGCGGTGGCGACCTTCGTCGACGGGACCGTCGTGTCGGCCTCCCGGGACAAGACGGCGCGCGTATGGAAGCCGACCGGGTTGGTACTTTCTCGGAGAAAGCTCGTACGGAGTCTCCGAGAGCTCGTAACGTCCGAGTTTTCCAGCCTGTTTGCTTCAATTCTCTCAATCTTTTCATGGAGCTACGTTTCCCTCTCTGGCAGTCTTATCTAGATATTATTGCTGACTTTCCTTCGAAACGACGTCTACTTATGTTTGTTTTGAGACTAATCGTTGTCTCTTAAAAGTTGGCTTCAAAGAAAATCAGTCTTATACTTGATGAATAATATTATTCTTGTAGAGCGTGACCCTCTAATATTGATCTTAAGAGAATATTATATTTTATTATACATTTATAATGAAGATTATTGTCAGATAGTAGAATTATTATAACTATGTTTAAGTGTATTAACATCTAGAATTTTGCAGGAAGGATAACAAGTATGAGCAGAGCGCAATATTGACAGGCCACTCTAACTTTGTCAGTTCAGTATGCGTTATAAACCCATCGGCAAGAAATCCCAAAGGTTACATCATAACTGGTAGCAATGACAATACCATATGTGTTTATGTAGTGGATGAAACAGTACCAGTGCATACAATAACAGCGCATCAGAATACAGTGTGCTATCTGAGGACTGGTAAGAAGGATGATACATTTCTTTCGAGTTCCTGGGACCTCACTGCTAAGTTATGGGACGTAAAAGATTTGAGTAAACCACAGCTGAACCTCACGGGTCATACTGCCGCTGTATGGTGTGTAGCAGATTTATCAAATGGCAATATAGTGACTGGATCGGCCGATAAATTGGTAATAGTGTGGGCGAAAAATGGTTCGATACAACATAAATTAACAGGACATACAGACTGTATTCGTGACATAGTTGATATAAAAGAGGACGAGTTTTTAACGTGCGCCAACGATGCTACTATAAGGCACTGGAACGCCAAACTTGGGACCTGTTTAGGTACTTACTGTGGGCACGAGAATTATATCTATAGTATAGCAGCCACTCCAAATGGCACATATGTTTATTCGTCTGGGGAAGACAGAACTGTCAGAGTATGGTACAATGCGGAACTGAGTCAAACCATTGTTCTGCCGACGCAATCAATATGGTGTATTGAGTTGTTCTCAAATGGCGACATAGTCGCTGGAAGTTCCGACGGGGCCGTTAGAATATTTTCGTCCAATCCTGAAAGATATGCGAATTCAGAAACACTGGAAGCGTTTGAAAAGCAAGTGGCAAATACTACTCTGAATGCACAGCAAGCAATTGGAGACATCAATATAAAAGAGTTAGTCATTTTTTTTCCTTTCGAAGATAAAATAAAAATCTTTCTACTCACATTATTAATTTTAAATTTTGTGAATAGTTTACCAGATGCAAAAGTTCTTCTACAACCTGGCCAACGAGATGGCCAAACAAAAATTGTGAATGAAGGGGATGCGGTTAGAGCGTATAGTTGGTCGCAAAATGAGCAACGGTGGATAAAAATTGGCGATGTGATGGGTGCATCCGGCAGTACCGCGGCTACATCCGGAAAGCAACTTTACAATGGCATAGAATATGATTATGTTTTTTCGGTTGATATACAAGATGGCGTGCCACCTTTGAAGCTTCCATATAACAAAGATCAAGATCCCTGGCATGTTGCACAACAGTTCCTTCATGACAATAATCTCAGTCAATTATATTTAGATCAGGTATGTATTTTGAACAGCATTATTTTAATTTATCATACAATATTATTTATATAATGAATGATAAGTGTAACTTCTTTCATTATTGCTTTATTTAAAGGACAATTATAAAATAGCAAATCTGAATAAAAAGTGAAATTATTTGTATACTTTGTTTCAGGTTGCAAATTTCATAGTGAAAAATTCTGAGCCAGCTCCAGTTTTAACTACTGGATCTCAATATGTAGATCCTTTTACAGGAGAAAACAGATATGTTCCTGGATCAGGAACATCGTCTAGTACACCCAACGTTACTGTACAATCATCGATATTTAATTCTTCCAACACATCTACGTCACCTTCCTATATACCTCACTTGAGGTATTTAAAATTAGAACAAGCAAATATGTCTGCCATTTTGGGTAATTAAGTTTAAAATAATTAGAAATAACACAAGATATACAATTGTATTTTATTCTGTGTTTGTATTGTAGAAAAATTAAACGAGTTAAACGTTAAACAAGAAAGTATGTATAAAGTACCAGAGGAGAAATTAGACGCGATAGGAAAACTCGTAGGCGGTCAAGTGTCCGAGGAAGTTAAGGCCAGCGCTATTAGTGCGCTAAAGAATCTTCTAGATTGGCCGAATGATACAGTATTTCCGGCGCTAGATATAGCCAGACTCGCTGTGCTTCACAAAGAAATAAACGATCAATTGTGTACAGAGGAACTGCTGCCAGTCATACAGAGGCACATCAAATCTGATGCAACTCCGTCGAACCAAATGCTTACCTTCCGATTGATAGCCAATATGTTCCAGCATGAAAAGGGGGAAAAACTTTGTCTCGATCATCGGGATGAGATACTGAAGTCTCTGCTGGATCTGCAATCGTTTGGAAACAAAAATAATCAAGTATGTGTCATGTTAAACAATTAAAATAATTATTGAAAGAAAAGAGACCGACAAGAGTCTAAATTACATAATTAATTAATAAATGATTCAAATAAAATCGCAAATGTAAATCACTACAGTTTCATATAAACTAATCTTTTACAATATAATTGCAAATAGCGTAAGAACTG
This sequence comes from Camponotus vicinus, assembly GCF_025532165.1. NCBI lineage: Eukaryota > Metazoa > Arthropoda > Insecta > Hymenoptera > Formicidae > Camponotus > Camponotus vicinus. Next base: position 7,246,549 of record NW_028141979.1, on the reverse strand, counting down.
TAAATTAAAATATTTTTTTCAGATCGCAATATCGACGTACATCTTGAATCTGATCGTAGCATTAAATAAGTATAACGATATGCCTGCTAGAACGAGAGCACTGAATGTATTATTTGCCATGTTATCCCGTTTGAACGAGCCCGAAGCAATATTCAGAGCTCTAGTTGGATTGGGAACGTTATTGGCCGCTACATCAGATCCTAGTGATCGTAACGAACTAATTACTGCTGTGCGACAATCCGAAACTGCTTTAAACGTTCTTAGAACTCTATCGGAAAGCGCGACTAATCTTAGTACGACAAACAAATTAGTAAACTGTTCTAAGCAGATTATCGATTTGATTATTTAATGCGCTTACGAATGTTTGGGATACGCTCTATTCATACAACCATTATAAAAATAAATTTTAATAAAAAAGAAAAACATTGAAAAGATTATAATTAATGAAAATTATTACTTTAAAATAAAAAAAATTCTAAAAAACACTGCACTAATATATAATTTTAGTAAATGCAATTTAAAAATAAAAAGTAAGTTTGCACACATACGCATGTTTTATAGTTTGGTTATTCAATTCATAAAATATAGTAAAGGAAATAAAAATGCATTTTTGAATATATTTATCACATATTTGATTATTTAGATATGTACTATGCTCTTCCACATAATTGCAGAATGTACTCAGAAAAAAATGTGTTTATTGATTTATATGATAATTAAGACATAAAACAATTATATTTTGCGTTTGCAAAGAGATACAAAGATGTTTTTAAATAATATTATACACAATTTTTACGATTGCTCTATATAAATTAAATATCCTTTTAGAAAATCCATGTATAATTTATTAGTCAAATTATTCAGTTAAAATTGTATAAATGATACATTAACAATTTATGTCTTTAATTCAATATTGTTACAATTCATTAAGAAAAAACAACACTTTTTGCAGATATCGTTTAATGTATATGTTGACTGTTCTGAGATTAAAGTGGAACGATATATTCTTTTATCTATTTTTTAATTTAATTTTATTATTTATGAAATAAGTATAAATATTTTTAATAAATAAAGACATCAAAATTTTATATATATACATATATATATATATATATATATATATATATATATATATATATATATATATATATATAATAATAATAAGATTCAAAGAAATTTTTTACACATTCCAGATTTTATAATTGATTTTATATAGGAAGTACAAAACTATGAATTAATTAACATGATTGCAATATACGAATAAAAATTAAAATTGATACGCATCGAGATAATGGAAACTAAATTAATTATTAATATTATCATATGGCAGATATACAATGTGCGTGTAACGCATATATTTCATTTTACATTATCAAATAAACTCGGAAAATAAGAGACGAAAGTTACATGCGTGGAATGTAAATGACCTGCTTAAATGACATTGATTAATTGTAGTTCAGGTAAGATAAGTTGTATTTCTATAATGAAAATTAGTTAAAATATATATACAACGACGAATATAAAATAATAATTTATATATATAATATACATAATATTTGATTAAATTTCTCGGGCATCGCGCGCCCAGTAAACATACAACAGACAACAGTGTAATAGTAGAATATGGTTATTACATTAACGTCAAATATATATTTCCTTAATTGTATATCAATTTACTCCCGCAATAGCCAAGAGCTATTAATTACTGTATAACTCTTGCAGTTAATTATTACACGAAAAAAATAACATTCACTTGTACACTCATATTAACTTCAATTATGCTCAATGAACAGTACATGTAGTAGTACATGAAAAGGTAGTTACAGTGTCACAGGCCATTCTGGCTCGTTACGGGAATGTGAATGCATTTCTTTTCTTTTCGTTTTCTTTACAAAAATAACTTTCAATATATATCTGAGATCTGTGAGATAAACAGTGCTGATTCTCGTACAATTCAGAGTTCAATTTGGCGCACGAGTTGTTACGCAATGTACAGCTAGATGCGTTTACAATATGAATGCACAGGCCCAAAAATGTGTTCTCGTATAGAAAAGTATCTATATAAAAAATCTGAAGAGGGCTAATGTTGTTCTGATGCCAGAAATCTAATGTGCAGGAACCATTATCTTTCAGATTTCTATGTATGTAGCAATGACGACGGATTCTGATTAACAACAAAATCGACTACCGATTATTTGAAGGCGTTACTTTAATAGTGAAATTTTATTTTACTATTAAAAAAGAAAAGAGCAAATTTTAATCATTGAAACGAAATATTAAAACTAAATAAATTAAAAACTACTTTGACAGCAAATAGATCTTTTTAAAAAAATCAATCTTTTTTTACGGCAAATATTTCAAAAATATATTTACTAATATGATAGTAATGTATTCCAACTTTTTACATTTTCTCTTGCCGATTTTAACGCTTTGCATCTTGAATTGATGGAGCATGAAAATAAAAAGTAAGTAACGCCTTCACACATATCTATCATTCCGAGAATTATTGGCTCGGATATTAGTTTTCCCTAACTCCGCTTTCTATACCGGTGACAAGCCTGACTTTTCTCATGAGCAGGAGAGATTCGGAATGCCCTACAGAAATGCACTGATTTTTCTAAGATGTGTGTCCTCCCTTAAACTTAAGTTTAACTGGCATATGTACCTGAGGCGACGTGCATATACCTTTCGCGCATCTCGAAGGTGAAAATGCATTGAGGCGATTATCCTTGGTGAGATAAGTCACTTCAGTGTGTATGTCGACAAACTATGTTAAAAATTACTCTCTCGAGCTATATCTTTTATACAAACTACCAGACGAGTAAAAGATTCCGGGAGCGGATTTAAGAAACGGTCTGAAACGCACAACTTCATTTCTGCTCCGGCTTTTAAAAATTCGGAAACGTTTATTTCCGAAAGGAAATGCTCGACACTTTAGTAATATCAATGAGAATTTGCTGCGAGCAAATGATTCGATCCTTCAATGACAAAATTTTTGAAGGCCATTCTTGAAAACTGTCCGCGTAAAATTCCACTTAAATTCGCTCCTGTGTGTATATATATGTGTATATATATAGGACCTCTCTTAATTTTGTACCACGGAACTTAATATACTAAGCGGTGATGTTTATCTTCGACTATACTTGTGATTGCCTGGTGGGAATTCGTCGTTTAGAGATTACTTCGCGCATGAAATATCGCTTGCGGTAAAATAAACACAGCCTCATTAATTGAAGGATTCGGGGGAAGAAGTATTAAAATATATATATGTATATATATATATGTTTTAGAACTTTCTCTCTCTCTCTCTCTCTCTCTCTCTCTCTCTCTCTCTCTTACATACATACGTTCTTTCATTCTCTCTCTCTCTCTCTCTCTCTCTCTCTCTCTCTCTCTCGATATGATGGTACATGTTACGTCATATCTTTTCAAATACACAGTGCCTGAATCCTGATACATCTCGCATACCATTTACAATCATACACGCTAAAGATTTCTCGAAACTTGGAAGCATAATGTCAGAATTGTACAATTACGATTACGACGCAACTGTTGCACGATGAGAAATTACGGGATCTCATTTATAAAATACTTTCAGTGTCCATTGCTGCCACGACAAGTTAGAAAGGAGAATTGTAAAGTTTTCCTTTTTTTTGTTTTTCTTTTTTTACACATTTGGGCATGAAAAGTGTTATATCATCTAATCTCCCCGTAAGTCACAACACGACCGCATCATATTATCGTGATTCGACGGCGTAACGTAACGTGCCAAATCTTCGTAATTGAAAATTTCAACAAGATAGACAAGCTTCGCTGCTGCAGATATATCTCGCAGCGCATTATTATCCAACGCATAGGCTAAAGAGCTAATTGTCTAACAAAGAGATAATTTTTCTTTAATATATTTTCTTTTTGAAGCATATATTAATCCTCTCATTCCTATATTATAAATTTTGTCGAAAATTTATTCGTATATTTACTACAATAAGCAGTTATAATCACGTAATAATATTAAAGCTTAATAAAAAGAAATCTTTAGAAATGATTTCATAAATTCTTAACCCGTTGTAGTATGTATAATTACTGAATATGATGAATATTGAATGATGCTGCGTATTTCTAAAAGTTAATTTTTTCAAAAGAATTCAACTTGTAATGAGAATTTAAATAATTTACATTTAATTTATCGTTAATTTGTAACGTTGTATAATCATTTTAGGAATGAGAGGCTCGACGGGAAGAAACAAGAAAAGGGAGGAAGAAAAGTGCCGGTGTAATAACTAACTTTGGATGCCTCTAATAGAGCTACGTACATCTTAGCATTTGCCGAACGTGTATCTAACATCCTACTCTATCTGGAGATATACCGGAAGCAAAGATGAAAGAGAGGGCCGAATTTCGATGCTCGTCTCTCACGTGTCAGAATGATAAAGCGCGTTATCGTAACCACCCTTCAATCAGGATTTTTCCTCTAAGGAGACGCGTGTGACGGAGGGACCTAAAATTTGTATTGGGTCCCCCCAGGCCCGTCTCATTCGGCCGGAGTGCTCGCTGCCCATCTGTCGAACTCGATTCCCGAATCAGGACTGAGGCCCAGATCGATGGGACTCAGGAAGCTGGGCGCCGGACAATTGCAGGGCCCATCAGGCCGACACGCCCCGATACACCTCTGATCATTGTTCTTGTTACTTTGCCGATCTCCCCCTCGATCCCTCAACTCCCTCTCGAAGCTGTGCAACTGTTCCATAAAGTGAAAATTCGGTGCGACGTTGGACTTTCTACTACGTACTAGGTTGAAAGCGTCGTTCAGGCTGAGGCTGCACTTGTGCATGAGATAAGCCACGGTGATCGTGACAGACCGTGATACTCCGGCCAAACAATGAACCAGCACTCCCTTGTCTGAGCTCCGTGCTTCTTCTGAAAAATATCGCGATTTTAATCCCGCAATCATAAATTTGATCAATTGCCGTAAATATAACATTTATTATTTTTTTTTGACATTATTAAATGTAAAAGATGTAAGCTTATTTTATTTTCCAAAGTTTATATAACGCGAAGCGATCTCTCGAATAAATCAATAGAAAGAGAGATATTTGTTGAAATATTGAGATATAACGCTATTCTCTTTGATTATTATTCAATTAATATTATATACATGTAATATAAAATTAATTATTAACCACTATCAACTGTATGTTATATTTGTGAATATTTAATATTAATTAACTTGAAAATTGTATATGAATATGTGTGTGTTTGTAGGCAATAAAAACATGCCAAGGAAAACAATGTATGTCACGACAAATTTGTGTAAATGACGATAACAAAGGGCAGCCGGATTGCCAAGAGTGAAGTGTGTCGAGACAGTCAAAAGTGCCAGACCGGCTCAATAGCAATGCCAAGCCTCGCCATTCAGACTTAAGTATAGCTCTCGGCCTAACCGGACATCCGTTGTTTAATTGTCTAGCACGGTTTGCCCGCCACGTGGGAAAGTTTCTATTTAGGCGAACCTATTTATAAGAATGCCCCTTTCAGAAGTTGGGCGCGCGGGGACTTTCTTAAACAGGAAATCCTGTTTAAGAAGCGCGGTTCGAACTGAGAATTTTTGACGCAGAAAAAGCTCGCGTTTCTTACACACTGTAATGAAATGATAGGCATAAATTGTATTGTAAAGCAAAAATAACAAAGGAAAAAAGGAAAATCTCTCTTATTAATACAGGACAAAATTACATGTGTGTCATAATTACATTAATCATCGATATATTTATGTAATTGTATACAAAAACTCTTTCATATATAAATTCCTTTTGTGTATTCATAAAAAATCTCTTTTATTACATATCTTTTGATAGATGCAAAATATTTATGGTTATTGCTGAACCTCGCGTGAGTGAGAAATTAATTTACATTATAAAAAGCAATCGCGCATTGGAATATAATGAACTCCAGGAAAACACGATGACGAAACATCCATTGAAGAGAGAATAAACGTATCGTGTATGAGACGCTAATTAATAACTGAGGATTTCTTTTTCCGAGAAACGTTTACTTTCCTTTTGCTTCTTTTGCTCTCGTGCGTTTCATGCGACGTTTAAAAAAAAAAGGATATTTTTTTCTTTCAAACATGCTTACCAAGAAAACGATTTATTTTATAAGTAATGTTTCTTTTTAAATCTTAAGATCAAGTGGAATAAAGATATGCATGTATATTTATTTCTTAGCTTGTAATATTATATTTACGACATTTTTAATAAAAATTATCCGAGGCACGCTGTCACTTACCTATGAACTGAATCGCCTGCGGAAAGAAACTAGCCAAATTCTGACTCCAGTGATCACTTATTGGTATCTGCATGTACTTTATTAATCCGGCGCTTTCAAACACATTTGGTAAATCCGGTGTCACATTGAGTATATACTGTATCCTGTGCCGCGCTAAAGCCTCACGATCCTCGCTATTAGCCGCGTTACCGAGATACAAATGAGGTAAAATTTCCACGGGAAAATCTTTATCTTCCTCGGGACCTGGAATATAATACCAGAAATTTAATACCGTTATACCGTGTTATTTTTTACTATTATGCGCCGTTATTGTATTATGATATTCATGCATTATATTATTTTTCATTACTATGCATTATCGTTACACAATTCTCGTCAATTACATGCAAGAATACATGCTCTGAGAATGTTTACACTCACCGACTGAATCGCATGTGCTGTCACTATCAGAATCCGAATAGGACCTAGTCGGCGGAGTGGATATCCGAAGGGATCTAAGGCCCATTAATTCGCCATCATTATTGTCCTGACCTGGGGCACGTTCATTATTAGCTTGACTACCTTCACACCATTCTGGATATCTATCTCTGAATGCTCCAAAACCATCTACAAACAAACATATAACAATAATTATTTACATAAAACCAAGTTGAGATTTTTATCTAAAACAGTAAAAAATTTTACACACACTGTTCTATTTATATAAAATAATCTCTATAATATTGCATATATAAAATTTCTCTATTCAAGATATAACAATTTTATATAATTTCATTTCATTTTTTTATATAATTTAAAAAAAAATTTCTAAAATTTATTAATTTTAATTTCTAAATTTCTAAATTTATTAATTTATAAAATTTTCATATATATAATTGTTATTATTATTCTCACTGTATTATCATAAGCAAAGTATTTAATTTCTGGCTCATTTATTAATAATAGGCTTATTGAAAATATTGTGTCAGCGGATTAATAAATTTGGAAATTAAGTCTCTCAAAATTATATGAGAAATAAAACTATTATATTATATCTTGAACAGAAAAATTTTATATATAATATTATAGAGATCATTATATATATTAAATAGATGCTAACAATTATTTAAAAAAAATTTTATATTTTTTTTGAAAAAGGAAAATATGATGTACACAAATATGCAATTTTTATTTTCTTTTATATATATTTTTAAGTATTTATTGTTTTTGTATTCATTTTGAATAAATATATATATAATTAGTAAATTGCTTGTGTCAAATAAAACATTGAATGGCTAGTCTTATCTAGAGGCTTGATAAAGGCAGGGTATAGAATTAAGTGTCTGGTTCTACTGGAATGCCTCCCACATAAATCAATATTTCATTCACAACCAGTCTCTGTGCTTCAGCTGTTACTTCTGAAAGCCTTCCATACCACTATTACCATTCCTATCTATGCATGTATGTATGTGTGTGTGTGTGACAAACAAAATAATATGGATGCTGAGTTATAATTAGCAAATATTGTGTGATGCAGTTAAATTTAAAAACCTTTGTCAAACAAACTATACAAACTAAACTAATTATGCCAAAAAATTGGCATTATAATGATAATTTGACAATAATCTGAATATTAATATTATACATTTATAACAGGTAATATTGATCATACATGTTTATAACAAGTAATATTGATATTGATACCAATATTGTATATTTGTAATGCTTTCAAATCTATATTTATGTACAATCACATTAAAGAGCAAACCAATGAAAACATTCTAGTCCAGACATGACAACTTGATGTATGTTTAAGTATCCAACTATTAATTGATCTTAGAGGACAAATGATCCGAATAGAAACTGAACTGCTGTCAATAAAAATTTGCTGTCGTATAAAAATGCATTCTCACCAATTAAAATGGCAACATTGCCACCGCTGCTTTTAAGTCTCCGGCTCAAAACTTGTATCGTTTCACCCTGATGGCCCGCAGGATCTGTAGAGTCACCGATTAGTACAAATGTCCCTCTACTGCTTTCATCTCCGCACAGAAACACCTGCACTCTGTTTCTCAGATCTAAGCACCTTATCGTGGACAAGAGGTCCACTTTACCAGCAGCCAATCTTCGCAGCATGATGCTGGGTATGGCCAGAGGTACGGAGCCTCTTATATGAGCATCAGAGAAGTCAGAGTGTGCTCTGCAATCTAGAATAAGAAGCTTGTTGGGGCCGTTCTGCGACCTGAGCTCTCTGAACAACCATTCTGGATCCAGAAGATCCTCCTCCATCGCACCGCCGCTGCCTGGCATCTTATATTCTTCTATTCCCTCAAGTGGACAGTGCTCGTCGAGTCTTGCCCCGCGAAAAGCAAGCTCCCAAGCTCAATGATCTCTCCCTCGATCACTGAGAATTGTCTCTCTCGCAAGGATAAACTGTCGAGCCCCTCGAGCATCCAAGTCCTGTCACTTCTGGACACTGCACCTCCGCGAGAAACGATACGAGGCGACGTGACATTGTCAGGGCGTCATCGTTCTGCCACGACGATCGCTCCAACGACGATCCTCGCTCGTCGTCACCCTAGAAGTCTCCAGGTACCGACACATGGATTCCACGATCGCACGGCCAGCCGACTCGAAGCTGCGCCCGTCGCCCATCGGAACCCAGGAAGTCGTCAGCCTCTTCGCGCGTCCTCCACGACGTCCAGTCGACGGAGTTTATGTACATAAAAGCGCGCGCGCGCCCCTCTGACCCGTAGTGGCTGGCCAGATCCGCGTCCACGCGTCTACTACGATGAACGCTCTCCTGGATACGACGAGATGGCACTTGGAATCGGGCAGCGGAACGCGTTCCCCGATGACCTCCTCATCCGGACGAAGCAACGTTCACCCGTCGACGGCGCGGCCCGACGAGTTCTCACGCGTTGCCATCATTTCCTGCGACACTACACTACCGCATATGTGTGTGAGTCTACTCCGCCTCCTTCTCCTTCTCCTCGTCCTCCTCCTCTCTCGGAGCCGTTGCCGCCACCACCGCCGTTACCACCACCATCACCACTCTCGCCGCCGCCGCCGTCGTCCTCGTCCTCGTCCTCGTCCTCGTCCTCGTCGTCGTCGTCGTCGTCCTCGTCCTCGTCGCCGCCAGGTCGTCCCGGTTATCGATCCCTCGGTGAATCAAGACGACGCGTCCAATGAACGGCACGGCTGCTGCAGAAGGTTCACGCTCGCCGTTGAAGAGACGCATGTCCACCTCGCTCTATCTTAACCCTCGGCGCTCGCGCTCGCGCGAGCTCGCTCTGTCGTCGCGACGCGCCAACAACGGTGGTGCCATCCTTGTCGCTCGCTCGCTCGCTCGCGCTCTCGCTCCTGCCTTCAGAGCGTAGCTCGAGCTGACGGACGGACGGCCCGCGCTCCTCCGTTTCCGTATCCGTCCGATCGTTGGAAACGCGAGACGTCAGTTTCCCTCTGTCCTCCTCCCCTCGCTTCGCTTCTCACCTCGTCGACTCCTCCGACAGCGAGCTCCGAGGTCCGAGATCCCCGTCGACGGGTTTCCCCGATTCCGAGGAAGAAGAAGAGAGTCGATGGCGTCAACTTTGACAAGTACGTGAAAGACTTTTTCTCTCTCTCTCTCTCTCTATCTCTCTCTTCGTTTACGCGATACACTCTCGCCCGCCACAGGCCACACCTTATCTCGAGCGTCCGTCCGTCGAGAGTCAATCGAGAATGGAGCGAAACGGGCGCTCGGCGCGTCGCGCCAAGGGCGGGAGACGCGCGGACGCGCGGCGCGATTCGTCGGCGGTCACGTGAGCCCGCGCGGCCGGCCAATCGCCGCGCGCGCTGACGTCAGTTCATTGACAAAAGATGTTTTCATTAACGAGGCGTGGGTAGTGGATGTGTCGGGGGTCGGTGCTGACTGAGCCGTCGTTGAAGCGGCTCGGAGTGGCCTCGCGCGGCGGAGGGGGAGGGGGGGACGCGCGGGAGGGAGCGCGCGGCACCGTGCGTTACACGCGCGCTCTCTCACGCGTGCGTGGGCGCGTATTATCGTGAGACAAGGAGAGAGCCCTCTCGTTGCGACACGCACGCACACCCGCGTGCACGTGCTGCTCGTCGACAGGGCCGAACACGACGGTGTCCCGTCACCCCTGCGTCGATGTTGGTGCGATTCCACTTCTCCCTCTCTCTCTCTCTCTCTCTCTTTCCCTCTGGCTCGCGATAGAATCGATATCACTATATTTTTCTATCATCTATCTGTTTGTCATGTAAGAGTACACGTCACGATTTCCTCTTTGTATTCACGTCGAATCGTGTTTTCGATTAGACGACAATTGTAGTAATATTGTATTTATTTGCTCTTTATCCGGGATCTATTTATTATGTATTTATTTGGATATCGAAGTCGGGAGTTGCATTTATTTTGGTTGTAAATATAGTAATTTTTATCAGGACGTCTCTTCCCGTTTCCGATCGATAAGCCGCGATATCGCGTGCTGCACGATTGTGTAATTCTATCGACGTTCTCGCGTAGTACGCCTAAAGTCCATGCAGCGCACGTAGTACTATATACTCGAGTAACGATTTCTCATTTGTATGACAAAACAATGACCTCACGGGATCGATCCTGGCTGTGTCTTGCACGGAAGAATGCATATAGATGCTTTTAATATAAGTTTGTGCTATTAAGTTTATTAATGTGTGATATAAACGCGTCGTTTTGGACGTTGCAAAATTTTATGACGCAACGATTTCCTATAATATATAATGATTAAATGATTAATACGCAAGAATAAAAGCGCGAGATGTATAAAATAGAATGAAAATATTTTTGTTTAGATTATCAAGTTTAAAAAATTAAGAATTCCTCATATTTATTTATCAAATAAAAAAGAAGGAAACGCGATATAAATACATATGGAGCACAAAACGATTTAAGGAAAAGCTACAAAGCACGGTGTAAATTTTGCAATGTAAAATGTAGAAAATTTTGTGATTCTAGTGACGTTATTATATCGAATGACTGAGAGTCTCGATAATATAAATAGTCCATTAATTCATGCGCTGAAACATATCGAATTATTAATTGAAATGTATTGCAATTACAATATATTACAATATATATTACCCGGGAATACATTATCTCCGACAAATGAACGTAAAGTCTCGTCATAAATTGCAAAATGTCAGATCTCTATATAATTATTCAAACTTTATTGTCCATTATCACGGAATAACGTACAGGTATTAACAGGTAGTAATAAACACGCTTGACGTACACGTGTAATGTTTCTCTTATTGAAATAATTAATTCGCGTAACAAAATTATCCGAACGATGTTGCGATTCAATAATCGAAATAATCGAAAAAATCGCAATTATTGACTAATTTCAAACGGATCCAAGACTCTTGACTTTGGAGAATAATTAACAATGTAAAATTGAAATTTTTCTGCAGAGGTAGATTACGGATTAAATAACTGCGAATTAAATAAATAATCAAGTTTCGATGGGAGAAAGATCCCCTCGTCGGACGCGCGTCTCGTGTCTACGATCACGTTTACGCGGCTCGTAAGGGCTCGACATAAATCACGCGGGGGAGGACGCGCCGTCGAATGATACGGCCTTGGCCCTTACCGTTTACGCGAAGCGCCTGTCCTCCGTTCATCGCGCTCGGCTCGATTCGGTCCGCTCTCGCTCACCCTCGCTCACTCATCCGTTCGTTCTTCCTCTCTCTCTCTTCCCTCGCGCAAGAGGGGACGACAGCCTATCAGACGGCCGTGCGGGACAGGCGTGGGTCGGCATTCCATTCATTTGGGCGGCTGTCGTTGAAGATTTTCGCGTTCGATCGCGCGGCCGCCGCTTTATCGCGCTACCCCCTCGCGGGGGGGGGGGGAGCGGGGGGGAGCACGAGGGTGAAAGAGAGGCGACGTGGAGGGGGAGGGTGAAGGCTGGAAGGCGCGAGGGTAGAGGGAAACGGGACGGAGAGGGAGCGAGGGTTGAAACAGGGCGTGAAGCGTGGCAGGGGGAGAGGGGGGCGGGGAGGGGAGAGGGGAAGGTCGGGAAAGGGCCGCGGGCGTTTGTGACCTTCCGCGGGTATCCGACGCGTGCCGACGAATTGGATTCGATCCGCGTGGGTGCCGGATAAGGTGAGCACCCGGCACCGCTCGTCCTGTCGCGCGCGCGCGCACCCCCGCCCGCCCCCTCCTCCCCCTAGGGTTCGCCCTAACGTCAATAATGCCCGGAGTTGCGGAGGCTTTAACGTTAAAGCAGACGAGAGGGGCTGCCGGCCTCGTGTCGCGAGAGCCGAAATTTCCGAATCCAGCGACTTGCCTCGACGTCATTTCCGGCTTCCATCGACTCGCGTATTTTTGAAATTTATCTGCGAAATCCATCGAAAGGTGCGCACGCACACGTGACGGGACGCGGGAGAGAAATTTGCGACCTTCCGCAATCTCGACTTTCTCCGAAAAGTCTCCGACCTGTGCTCGATAGTTTACATAATTCACGTTTCTCATCGCTGGAAAAAGTCGAAGCCAATCGACCTGACTCGTACAAAATTACACCTCTAATTTTAACGGGTCGAAAATACCGGCGGTCGTCTGTCACGTTTTTGCCCTTTCTTCTTTATATAGCTGTTAAAATTTTATAATTTATCAGGACCGATATATATGGAAGATGTAAAAATATATTAGTTTTATAGTTGTATAATTTATGCTACTTTTACCGTACGTTCCTTTCCAATTTTAGCCCCGTAAAATTATTTTCCTGTTCCATATAATATGGAAGATAGAATCTTCAAAGGAGCTTTTAGAAATTATACATATGCATCTTGATACAAATCTAGCTACGAGGAAATGCCAAGTCCATCTGAAAACGCTTACGTTACGCAAATTACATCTAGGTATGGCTATTATACAGGTATTCGCGCATCTAAATCTCTCGCAACAATGTCCAGAGCAACGTTTGATGCGTCACAATGAAATGCGTGGGAGTTGAGCATAGGAATTTTAGATGGAAATAGTGGAGCAAGGCACGGCTAATTACGAGACACGATTATTATCCTTTTTTTTACGTTACATTTTACACTCGCACTCTCGACGTAGCCTATATCGGAACAGTCGGTTACGGGACTCGCAATTAAAGATTAACGGAAGAGACCGGATACGTGGGCGACTCGCGGCTTTGTTGGTACACGACGAAAGGTCTTGCACGATGAATTAGTAAATGGATACGATGTTGGAAAGTGTTATGCAAAATTCGCGGAAACTCGAATGACTCTAAAAATGATTCTGGAAAATTATGCTACTCGAATAAGATAATTATATGGCTCGCATGTTACACGGATTTAATTCTTGTACGCAATCGATAATGCATTCCAAGAACCAGGAGGGGAGGAATCGTGCCGGTATAAATGATAAAGCCCAGCTCTCTGCGTGATTAATAGTTTCTACATTAAAAATTTTCATTAAAACACTGAAACACTAGAATTTTATTAAATATCATGGTTACGTCACAGGAACACCTACGCGTATTCCCCTTATAATGTAAATTATATCAGGAGAGCGCGGACTCTTTAGTGCTTTTTATCAATTAATTTTTTTTAAATCGATTAGAAAACAAGAAACTGTTTTTTTTTTTTCAAAAGATGATAAAAGCTCTGAGAGAGATAACGGAATAAAAATATAAGATATAAAAATTATACGATAGCAGCTCGCTCTCTCTTTCTCTCTCTCTCTGTCTGTCTTGCTCTGATTGTGGATCGCTCATATATAAGCCGTTGTTAATCCAACTTATCACTAAAGACGTTCTTATTCTTGGGGAATTTGGGGCTCGATAAGAAACAAAATATTTTCCTCCATTATGAATAATACCTTGCGATTATGCTTGTATGAAGCGAATGTCTATCCGAGATAGTGATCTTCATCGCATCATGGCTCAATCGTGACCTTTCCAAAAACAAAGTACTTTTACTCGTTATCCGTATTTCACTTGTCATCGGGTCTGGAAATAGCATTTCACGTGTACAGAAAAAAAGGACATTCTTGTTTTGAAAATATATTTAGTTTTAACATGGAAATCTTGAAATGAGATTATATTGAGTTAATTAAAGAAAAATATAATTGCTTGAATAATTGCTTACTTGAATGAAGCCATTTTATATAGTTCAATCGAGAAAAATATATTCTTATGATTTAAGATTTAATTTTCTCGAATGGAAAAGAAACATTGTTAGATAGAAAATAACATTTTTAAATCAAAGATTATAATTTTCTTAAAGTAGAATTAAATAATTATATATTCTTGAGGTGACAATTAAAATATTAAAATAAGACTGTAATATTGTTGAAATTTAAAATTATTAAATTCTTCTAAGAAGATTATAAATTGTTGCGTATATACGAAACAATGAACGCGTTAGTTTAAGTATATAAGTTTTGATTTGACACTTATTTTTTTTCTGAGTGCTAATACAAATCCTGGCACTCTTTAACGTGGGCGTCGCGAGCGTGAATAGCGATCGTCTATCACACAATTGCAACAAATAGACCGAATAAAGTGTATATATTTCTCGCAAATCGACACCGATTCCTGCGGTACCCGCAGAAAATGTCATTCTCCTCAGGACGGATCTTCGAGGACAGCGAGCGATCGCGAACGATGCGTAAGATCGAATTTCTCGGGATAATTTAAACGGCAGTGCGCTGAATTGTTTCCATTTTAAATGACATTTCGAAGTCGCTAATAGGTCAATAGATATTTATAAACTATCTTTTTTTTTTACAACAGCGAAGGGCATATTTAAAAATGCAGTTTTATGTAATCGCAATTAATTGTAATAATCTGTATTTTTTGCAGAAATTTTTGTTGTGAAATTTTTGTTGAGAAAAGAGGTTAAAGAATTTCCTGATTTTCTGGTAAACGTAATTTTTCTTTGATTTTATAAATGATCATTATCGGAAGAAATTTATTTCAAAATGATCTCTCTAATATTCGCGAAAAGATGGCAGTTATATTAATCATTTATGAGATATCGACGCTAAATTGAGAACAGAATGCTGATTGTTGACTCTAAAATGGAATCGCGTGTAATTTGATTCAATGTTCGATGTTGTAATCAAACATTCGCACGTTCGAATCGAGCCAATTCTTGCTCATTTCCTCGAAGCTGCCGCTTTCCCTCATTATCATCGCAGGACTCTTCAAACGTAATTAAAGGCCACTATTGTTTTATCACGCAAAAGAGAACGTATTACATAAATAAAAGCGAGTAAAAAGATGAAATTAATAAAGTATCTTTTTAATGCAAGAAATAATTAATATCTCGATATACTTTTATAATAATTTGCATCTCAATAATTATAAATTTAGAAAAGAGAGAATTATTAATATTATCATGTCATAAAAATGATAGCTTATATTTTTAAGAAAGGACCATCTCATGAAAATATATCTCGCATTTCTTTCCCAGAATTAACTTGGACCGTCCTGCGATTAGATTCAACTCATTAAGACCCAAAATGGAACTTTTCAGATCATAGTAACGTAGTAATAAATTTTTTCGTCTGCTCGAGAGACAAACAATTGCATTGCAATGTATAATGTGCAAGTCAGCGGTCTAAAACAATCGAGTCATTTCATCGTTCGTACTTATTCGAACGTTACCTAATAAGTCTGATTTAGTCTGATTTCAAATCAGATTAGATTATCATCAAATTATCACTCGCACGTACATCTTTCCCAAGAGGTGAAACTTGCCATGATAAAGAATGATAATAAGAGAGTATGACGTAATAAGGATAATTTATATATAAATGAGGGGAATGCAAAAATACACACGACGACCCACGTCGCTTTCGTTTACGTCACAAAAAATTGCGCGTCAATTCCGCGCCTTTAATCGCGAGATAAACTTACGCAAATGTAACGCAAGGCAAGTTGGACGAGGAGGCACGCGTTACAGGCAGAGGCAGGCTTGTCAGTTACGATGGATACGATAATATGTACGGCGGGTTGACGTAAGCGCGATACCTGACTGCCGATGACCTTAACAGGTGCGCGCATACTTAACAGGCATGGCCATTATTTCGCGATGCAAGTCGGAAGATGTGAAACTCGCGAGTGTTACTCAATCACAATTCCACGAGTATCTTGTCGCCCGGATATTTTTCTCGCTTATTCAATACACTAACGAAGTATGCTGTGCATTTATAATTATTTTTATCTAAGAATTTTTTATTTATACAGTTATTTTTTTGTATTTTATATCTATCATATTATTTTGTATTTTTTCTTATATTATATATGTGTTTGTCTTACAAAAAAAATATATATATAATAAAGAAATATATAAAAATATATATAATATATAATAAATATATATAAAATATATAAAATAATAATAAATATATAATAAAATAATAAATATATATAAAATATATAAAAATATATTTTTATATGTAAAAAATATATGTAAAAATATATATAATAAAAATATATATACGATGAGACACGCATAAAATGATGTTGGCGATACATAAATAATGAGATAAAATAACTACAAGAAGGCAATCAATCGCATAAAACAAACATGACTGAGGAATAAAATAAATGTGTGAGTCGTGTTGTAAAATACAATAAAAGCTTGGAGTATTATTTATTTATGTGTGTCGTATATTCGCATGACTCGACGTTTGTAACCATTTTTCCTACTCACATACCTCGGAATCGTTTGTTCAAATATAACAGATATTTTCGATGCTTAACTTCAAGTAATCTTCAAGTAAGAATTAGCTGTAAATTTTATTTCAAGATTAATGAGAGAAGTGCAAATGAAATAAAAAAAAACTCCTTTTTATTCTTTTTCTTTCTTTTTATATTTCTTTTTTATTTAATCTTTTATATTTTGCCTCACAGCGTTTATGTGCAGTTTCCATATTTGCGTATTTCAATTTTGCGGAACGCAGCTCACACGAATATAGAGCTTTCACGGTATAATATTGCCGTATATTTCAATTTTGTAACTGATCAAATATTGTTTGAACGTACGAAGCTGACGTTTCCCTCCTCATTAAATTGTAATTTTTCAAAATTGACTTTAACAAACGTGATCTTTTTCCCTTAAACGCGTTCGATACGTCTACTTGAAGAAATGCTCCGTATTTAGCTTCTCCTAATTTTGACTCTTAATAATTTGACGCGACATCCATTTTTTTTCGCGATAAAAATTCTTCAATATTTAATTTTACCTTATACAATAATGACATTCATCATTCTCGTCCATCATCGCAAAATTTATCTCTTCGCTTCCATATAAAACCTAATAATTGCGAGCTCGAAGCTCGACGATTAATTAACATAAAAATTCTTGACAAACGTGGCCTCTCGACGTTATTTACGTTGATAGCGCGCGGAGCGGACAAGGTCGGCGGAAGCTACAACTGGTTTTATAATTTATTACCGATCGCTTATATCCCGGACACACACTCGTGTCCCATTCATCGCCATAAGGAAACGTAATGTCCCGGGAAATTATTAGTCTCCGACGCGTCTCACGCAGCTTCGCGCGCGCGCGCGCATGCGCTAGGTGGATAGTAGTATTTCTACTCGCGTAAGTCCATTCAGACGTTTCCGTTGACCTAACCTACCGTTACGTTCTGTGAATCGGACGCGGCGGCGGGGGTGGCGGCAACCGCGACGTGTGCTTTTCTTTTATTGACCAACACCGCTCCCTCGCCTCGCGCCTCATTGAATATCGATGGCGGGCGCAAAAATAATAATAAGCGCGAAATGACAAAGAAGCACACGTCTCTCTCTCTCTCTCGCCCACCGCGAGGCCGGATGCGCTCTCGCAAACTTGGCGTTGTATGTATTTTTAAACGCGTGATTTCACCTACGCGATCGTTGCCATTTAATCGCGCGATAACTGACCCGTCTTAACGTCTTTTCGTGGCGAAAAGAACCCGTCCCTCGCGGATAATTCCTGCCATTCGAGATAGGAAAAACCGAAATCTCTGTCGCGGTCCTTGTCGGAGAAAAACACGTTCGAAGGACGCCCTAATCTGATGCGCTTTCAAAAGAACTCGAGGGAATCAATCTTGTTAGAGTCGTGAAAATTAGATTTAAATTAATTCGCGTGGAAGATAAGAAACGAATGCAATATACAGTGTTTTTAATGTTCTCTTTGTGTTTTTCAAGAAACGTACAGATATTATTCTCGATAAACATAATAAAAGTAGCCTTCTATTTTTTGCGCGTATGATTTTTATAAACGATTCAAATCTCTTTACTAGTGTTCTTTATTCCAACAATGGTACACAGGGTTCTTTTATTTCAACCTTCAGATATTCCTAGCTGTAATAAATATAAATATCAAGATTTGCAATATTCTCAGATGTACTTTGATATTTATTTATCTATGTAACGCAATTATTTTTGCTTTAAAGACAGGTTTTATAAACCTCTATAAATACATCATTATTAAAGAATATATTATTAAGAAATATAATTTTTCATCAAAAGTAACATTTTTAGAAATATAAAAAAATATCGTACAATATATTTCTATAATATATTTTAATGTATTTGTTTTGTGAATAATTATCTTTAGAGAAATAATATTTGCTTTAAATATGCTATGATTTATTAATAGATTCATATAAAACATTGTTGCAAAAAATTAATAGTTTAAATATAATGATATTATAAACATATAAATATATAATAAATATATTATATAAATATATTAACTTTATTACTTTATTATTAAATATTAATTTAATTAATTTTATTCGAAAGAGACAAGCGTCGATGATTTCTAATAACGTGTGGAAATTATGCGTAGTTTTAACGACCATCAGGTCTGCATTTGGAACTGGAGACGAATTGTTCGAGGAAGCGAAACATCCGCAGGAAACGTTTCAATTGCTTCTGCCTGAGCCAAAGCTGTTTTAAAGTTTCCCTATGTCCAAAATTGCAAATGTGCATATTTTCGTTCGTTTAGATTCACGAAATCGAGACATATGCGAGAGACAATTTTTTTTTAAATATCAACATTTATGAAAAATCAGAGACAAAAAAATTTATGCCACTTTCTCTTCGTTATTTTAAAATAATTAATTTATAAATTAGACATGTACCTTATGTTTACTTATAAAAGAGCAATTTTAGACAAATTTTTTAATTTCCGAATATTGCTTCGTCGCATTTCATTAGCATGTCAAGTTACTTTATTAAGATTAAGCTTTTCGAGTTTCGCAAATTGTTATATTATAAAAAATAAGCACAAGATAATTTTTTCTTGTCTTGCGCAGTCTCTATGATTTAAAATTATACGTGTTTAGGCTGGAAATTAAATATTCTTTTCCTTAACGTGCACATAATCTGGAAAAAGACGAGGCGCGTCGATAGCAATTCACGATATCTATTTTTGCTCATGAGTTACCGTAGTGGAAAACAAGGTCGTTAACCCGAGCTACGAGGACTAGTAGATCGATATAATCCGTGCATGAAAATGAATGATTTATTTTATGAGTAAAATTCTCGTAGTTTCTTTTTTTAGTGGATTAGAATTATCATATTGATTTCTTTGTCAAATGACTCCAATTATAAGCACTTTTTTACTCGTACATATAATTTTAGATAGTTTTATCGTACCTTGCAAAGGTCTCGAGTTGCAATTAAAATAATTAAATCTCAAGTCGCATTAAAATTATTTAACGTTGTCTGTGAATCTTAGATAGGACAATAAATAGAAGATAAAAATTATTCTTATGTTTGAACAATTTACTAAATATAAAAAGATAAAATTTGTATAATTATGATGTATATTTTATTAAGTAAAGTCAGACTTAAAAACTTATCCAGAGGAAAGACTGAATGCATGAAAAATGCAGAATTTTACAATTCCATTTTTAACTTTTAGCATTCTTATTCTTATTAGAATCAATTTTTTAGAAAGAGAGGGAAAGAGGTTGTATCTTTATACATGTTATAAATCTATGTCAATTTTTCTCTTCTTTAATCTTTCAATGCTTTATTATCCTTCGTTAACATTTTTCTTAAATATAGAATTTTCTTATAATATAGAGTTTTTAATCGTCTCAAATATATTTTATGCACGATACATCTTTTCTTTTAGATTTCTTTGTAAATCAAAGCTCTCGAATTCTCGTCGAAAAATCGTCGTTGACCCTTCGTTGTGGCGAATTGTCGGGGGAAAAATGATTATCGGGTTCATAGCCGCGCTTGCAGCCAGATGCAATGTCGAACGCACACGCGCCGGAAACGATCCCGCTGTCCTACACCATCGCGGACGCGTGCACGCGTGTGCGTGAGTGCATTCGACTGGTATGGTTGCGAGGGTGTGGAGACGAGTGTGCGTAACACCACCACTGTAGCGAGAGTGCCGGCCCTAGGTTGACAGGAAATGGTTCGAGATAAGATAATGAGGCCCCTCTCGCCCCCTCACCGCATCCGGCAGCTTTCTTTGCAGCGCCGGCTCTCGCGTAACGCGTTATAAAAGGCTCCTTTATATATGCGCCACTTATAGGGACACAGGTACGAACGCGCCAGGAATCCGCAACGCAAAGGACCTTCGATGCGTACGTCCCCGATGACTGCTCTCGTAAAAAAATAAACATGAAGAGAGAACATTAATATAATTAAAATATTATATAATTAATATTACATAATTAAAATAATATAATTTAATTAAAATAATTGTAAAGAAATAATAAAATAATGATGATATTATATAATTAAAAAAAACGTAAATATAAAAAAAGAGAAAGTAAATAAAAGATATATTAAAACATATTAAATATAAATTTCATATAAAAACATATTAAATAAAAATAAATAAATATATAATCCTAAAATAAAATATAAATAAAATAATAAATAAAATAATAAAATAAATAAATAATAAATAAATAAAAATAAATAAATAAATAATTTTTATCGAGAGAAAAAGAGAGATAATATTTGGCGCGTTTTGCTACGCTAATTACTCTATCATCGAATCGCGATAAATTAAATTGTTTTGTCTTTTTTTGATCGAGAATTTTTTGTTATCATCTAGCATATTTATAAAATCCAGTTTTTTCACCTTTCTTCCTCTCATTTTCTTCTCTTTGATGCTTTAAATAATATTTTACATTGTATCGAAATAACTATGCAACAAGATTGTTATATATAAAAGTTTATTTTTTACTCGCGCTTTACATCAGTATTTCTTGCGAATGCAACATAATCCGTAGAACGTGCTCGAACGTATGCTCGATGACAAATGCGCGAGGCAGCAGCAAGTTTCGCGCTAAAAAAAAGCTACGTTTTTTTATTTTCAATGCCGTCGCACAGATAATCGTCGCATTTGTTGGGATTCGTCAGCGCAACCGTGACTAACCGCATCCTGTTGTCAGTGATAACGGAAAAGGAGTATAACCACGCGAACGAATGGTCCGTATTCCGCCTGTCGTTGTACAAACATCGACGACGAAAGCATCGAGCATCTTCCATTGCATCTTGCATTGAGCAAGACACGTCCGACCTCCTCCCACATACATCCCTATCTTTCTCTGGAGGCCTGCCTTGGCCCTATCTTAGGGTCCATCCGCCACTGCTATTTGGTACAGTAGGGATTTTAGTATATAGTAGAGGGATCTTGGGGGATGTGGTCACTCTACGGCGTTGTACTCGTCGGTGCCGTTTTCATACGGAAGGCCAGTCGGAAGCCAGCATGCACGCGAATACCTCTACCGGCACTTATTTGGTCAGCGAGCGACCTTTCAGAGATCCTCCGTGGCAATCGGCATTGCATCCATCGAGTGAGATACCAACATCGCTCTGGAGTCGCATATCACTGTGTTAAAAAGCATTAGGTGTGAGGTCTGGATAGCTCAGTGGTCTAGAGCAGTTGCCCGGAAAGCGAAAGACTCGGGTTCGATTCCCGATCCAGTCACTTGTACTTCACATATTTTTCTAGTCCACGAATATTGTTTTCTAACAATTATTCGTTGGGCTGGAGAGTGTGTAAATGCTCTCTCCAAAAAATATGCCTCGATGCCGTTGCCACGGATGGATTCTGTCGCTCGTTGATCAAATGGGCGTAAAGACACGTCCGACCTCCTCCCACATACATCCCTATCTTTCTCTGGATATATATATATAACCAGAGAATATATATATATATATATATATATATATATATATATAACGTTATATATATATATATATACAGGGTTATTTAAAATAATGTCCTATTGTCCGTGAAATGACACATTCTTGAGTCAATTCTAAGACGATTTTTCCGTTGGCAAAATTTCGTCCAACGCTTAGTTCTTGTATTATTAAAAGAAGTAATTAACTTATGACGGGTCGGATACAAGAGGCACACACACACACACACAGGGGCAAGGGTATATATATATATATATAATAATTTAAATAACTTACCATCATTAGTCCGCTGCATCTTTGTTCCGAATTTCTTCTTCTTCTTATTTGTTTGGCCACGTCCCTTCTAGGGTGTAATCCATTTCTACCATCAATTGGTATAAATCTGTATCTTTTTTTAGTAAAAGTGAAAGCTGCTTTGTTTAATAGTAGTTTGGCAATCAGTTAGTTGTCTTGGGGTGATGTTGAAATGGTCTGATCTAAGGTGTAGGTGTATATCTGATCCAAAAAATTTAAAACACATTAAAATTATTTTTGCAGAAACAATATAACTCCTGCTACATCATTACAAACATCACCAGATACAACCTCTATTATTGATTTATTATTGATATAATTTAATTTTTCGATATTGCGGAAATTCTAATTTAACTTTAGACGAAATGTACGATCAATATGCGATTAATTATCGCAGAATTTCTAAAATCATTTTTATTTCGATGTGCTCTTTGTTTCCGATAATATCGCGCAAAATGGGTCGTTTGATACGCTTGTAGCAGAATATTAAATATTAAATTACATATATTTATATGAGACAGAGAGAGAGAGAGAGAGAGAGAAGGAGAGAGGGAAAATGCTTTATTGCATTTATTGCATTAAAATAATCGCGGGAGATTATTATTGTACGGAAAAAATCGAACCTTTATAATATTGCGTTTAAAAATATATATAAAGCAAATTTTTTTTATTTATTGATATTTAGAAAGATATTATTCTTCGCATAAAAGTTTCAAAATTTATTTTCTTTCCTTCGAGTGCTTGTAAATGCCAATAACATTTTCTTTATTACGGGAAACGAAAACACATTGAGACACAAATTACGTACACAATCTATGCCTTAAATTAATTAATGTCAATGAACTATTTTAGTCTCTGTTTGAATAAGTTATAACAAGAATATTTCTTATAAATTAGTAAGTAAATGTAAAGTGAAAGAGAAAAATATAAAAAGAAAAATAATATTCTTAAATATAGAAAAGTTGTAAATAACATGGTTATTTAAAAAGTCGAGAATTTATAAAATACATTCCAAAGTCGCAACCAAACAATAAATATATTCTACTATAAATTTATCCAATGAATTCCCAAAAATTTATCTAATAAATTTTCAAAGAATAAAATAACACAGCTAATAATAAAGACAATAGAACTATAATGGTCACATATAGATAAACAATTACACGATAATAACCGTAATTGATTGCGGCTTTCTGCGTTTATGATATCCCGAAGGACAGAGAGAAAAGAAGAGAGAGAGAGTATCCGTAAACAACCTCGCCAATTTGAAAAATTCAGCCTTAATTGGAGTGACGGTCAATCACTGGAGCAATCAGGCCGCTACTTGTCCACCTAGATGATAAAACATGCAGAGCCGTAGGTGGGTCCGGATATTTCTTTTTTTGTCGTCTCCTACGCCTCGAGGATGACCGTAAGGTTCAGGAATATGGGGGCGCCCGTCTCTATTTCTCTTTTTCTCTCTCTCTTTCATTTTCAATGACTCTCGAAACTGGTGCGCCCACATTCCTCAAGGCACGCACAACCCACGACGTAAACTCTCCCGCGCACGTTCGCTATCTAGCTGGTCATAAAACTGCCCACCAGTGTTTCGCTCTGGTTCGCTCTACGATGTGTCCGCTCTTCTCGGTCGATTTTGTCGATCGAGTTTATGTGGTGGGGAGGAAAGATGAGTTTAAAGTTTAAAGGACGTCTATTAAGCTAGCATGCCAACATGGGCACAATGACATAAAACGTACAAAATATTTAGTGCTCTTTATGTGCTAATTTATTGCTCTAATCCTGATTTTATTGCTCTAGCCGTTTAGCGAGAAATTATATTTATGCTTACTTTTAAAAAAGTTAGAATGCCCATTAAAAAAATAATGATATAAGAAAAGAAAGCACTTATACTATAATTTAGTGCTAATTATGTGCCTACAATATACACTAGTTTAAATTTCGGTACGCTACTCTTTACACCGGAAACAACCTCAAAATGTACGTCATACAAGAGAGAAGTACCAAAAATAATAACGATTTCAAAAATTTCTTTACACTATAATTTAGTGCTAATTATGTGCTTACAATATATACTAGTTTCAATTTCGGTTCGCTATTTTTTACACCGGGAACAACCACAAAATGTACGTCATACAAGAGAGAAGTACCAAAAATAATAACAATTTCAAAAAACGACTAGAGCAATAAAATCAGGATTAGAGCAATAAATTAGCACATAAAGAGCACTAAATATTTTGTACGTTTTATGTCATTGTGCCCATGTTGGCATGCTAGCTTAATAGACGCTGATTTTGGCTGGTCTATGGAGTTATTGGTTATTTAGCAATCATCAAACCTCGATTTTTTCGAACGTGTCTCTCTTCTTTCATGGATTCGCGAATAAAAATAAAAAAAAAAAACAAATAAAGCGAATATTGTATACTTGTATATTTTAATTAAAAAAGATACAATCTAGCAAATGATACGTACAACTCATGATAAGGTTATTCTCGCAAAAAAAGTAAAAAAATAAAAAATACAAATAAAAAGGTACAACAAATTTTTTTATTGCGTAGCTTTCAAGAGAAAAATAATTTTAACACACCATTGTGTAAAATGTAAGAAAATTAACAGTATAATTATTGCAAAAATTCACGGTTAATGCTTATTGAATAATTGTAAATGATCATGATTCTTAAACAATAGTAACCATCAAGATTTATATAATTAATTATTTACGATAAAATTATCGATAATTAATTAAGAATTATTAAATTATGATCGATTTAATAAGATTTAATTTTCAATAAAAAGTTAAAAAACATTTTTTAAAGATCTTTTATGAATAGAACTTATCTTATTGACATACACATCAAATTGGAAATATAAATTGTAGTTTTATAGAAATTAAAAGCGTAAAATCTATACACACACATATACATATTTTAGAATTCCTTTTACACAGTAAAAAATTGTGCGTCCATATATTAAAATTTTCTTGTGTTATCACATGTTTTGATTAGTACTTTAATGTAAAATTAACATACAACTTATATGTTATTATTTATTTTTATAACGTTTTCGTGTGTTACATTTATGTCAACTTTATAACTTAACACTTTGTATATGTCTCTTAGAATTGGAATATTATTTTGAGTATTTTTAACATAATCTCATTTTAAACAATCAA
The DNA here is from genome assembly GCF_025532165.1 of Camponotus vicinus. Taxonomy (NCBI): domain Eukaryota; kingdom Metazoa; phylum Arthropoda; class Insecta; order Hymenoptera; family Formicidae; genus Camponotus; species Camponotus vicinus. Next base: position 7,220,659 of record NW_028141979.1, on the reverse strand, counting down.
CATGTCTCAAAGTCAGTTTAACATTCTAAGAAAAGTTAAAGTAAATCTTCATACCTTGAACTTTGACATACAAAATAATCAAATTTACTAAAATCAAATATTTCTATTACAAATAATTTAAGTTAAAATAATTATTATTATATGTTAATATCCTACAACAATTTTTACGAGTTATTGTAACTATTTTTTCATGTAATTTTTAATTAATTTGTATGCTATTTTTACATTACACTTAAAGTCACAATAACAAAAATAAATGTAAAGTATTGTGTCAATCACTTAACATTTTTAGTTTGTCAATAAGTAATATACGACGAATGAGTTATTTTAACTTAAAATTTAGAGTGGACTTTCTGGGACATGTGAAAAGTGTTATAGTTAACATTTTATTTTTTACTGTGTATATACATTTACTATTTTCTTCCTTAGATTTTCTTAAATGCCATATATAGCAGCTTTCCGCTTTCTCTATCCGGAAATTTCACGTTCAACCATAGCTGCTTGGCATGGAAAAAATCGCACATTATTCATTATTAAAAATCGCAATTAGAAAGCATATTATTCTACGACCCTTCCTTTTATGGAAATACAGGATGCGTTCAACGGTATTAATGCAACTGCATAAAGATGTTTTCTTACGCCTCCTTTCTATGCATTGCTACTATATATATTGATTGAAGCAAATATATTTTTTTTTATTAATACATAGATATAAAAATGATTTTCAAAATAAGATCCTCTCCACCTATGCACAGTATAAGGCAATCAATTGCTTTTGTATTTCCCGACACGACGTTTCGATAATTTCGACTCGTTAATGACAGAATCAAGAATGCGATTCGTAGAAAACGTCTTGCATAATGCGAAGCATATCCGTTGTCGGCTGCGGAAACACAAACGGAAACGTGGGGACTTCTCGGAAGACATGACATAAAGCAAGTACGGGCAAAGAGTTCCGAGAAGGTTCACCATGCTTGCGAACCTTCCAGGGTGTCCTGTGAAAATAAATGCCGGGCGTGAGAAGATCTGGCCGCGTTACAGGTAATAATAAGACGGGAAGGTAGTACAAGGGATTGCATTATTAAGGGCCAAAGGAGGGCACTTGATGCTCGGCTTGCAAGGTCGACAATTGTCCGCGAAATTGCCGTACGTTATCTACCTCTCTTTCTGGAACTCCTTTTCTCATTTCCAAGCGATAATTGACTGCAATACTGCGCTTTTAATGAAGAGCATGTAACAACAGTAAAACTAAACAGAAACTAAGATAACGTTTCGTCGAGCGTAACATGAAGGTCTTACGTTACGATAGGTGAGTTGCCAAAGTAAAGTAATCAATGAGGGAGGGAAAGAAGGGAGAAAGCTGAAGAAATACCGCGCTTCTCTCGCGCCCACGCATGGACCTGCGACCTCGACGTCTCTGTCTCCCTTGCTCCCCTCATGCTAGGATCTTATTATTCTTTCCGTATAGTCGCTCCCCCTCCCGAACCTTGGGAAGGAAGGATCGTGTCGAATCGGCGTTAATGGAAAAAGTAGGGTCGATATAAACGATGTGTGTGTGTGTTTGTTGGTCTGGTGGTGAAGTGTTGTTGCCTGCGAGGTTGGCTCCACAACATTAATTTATCCGGTTACAACGCCCGCTGTACTTGCTGCAATTCGAGTACGAAGCGATGTATCTCGGTTTACAAACGAACGTGTAAGTGCGTTGCAAAATTAAAAAGTTTCAACTCGCCGCTTGCAGAACGCGACGTTTTTTCAAGTCCGTGAAGCAGAATTCTCATGGTACACTCTTTCATTTGATATTTAGAAACATATCGTCATTAGCATATAAAATATCTATTAGCATATAAAGTATGTATACAGAAAGTAGAATCTTAACGAAATAAAAAATGTATTGAAAGCATTTTTAAATATTAAACTACTTTCACATAACTTTGAAATTACTTTGAAAAACTGCCTTTACATAACTTTGATCCAATATATTTGTATAGACATTATGCGTAATAAAAGTTATCGAATTATATTATTGAGATTATTGAAGAAATAAAATGTTATTTTAATAATTTTTTAATAATGATGAGAAGATTTTTTAATGGTGCTGATTTTAGTCAGCATTTAAATTTTTTTAGATGATATAATATTGACAGTTAAATTTCTTTTAGATGATATAATGCTTGTTTAATATAAATAGCATAGAAAATTTATATTTAATATAATAAATTATATATTAAATTTATATTTATAAATATTTGATTAATCGCGTAGCATCAGCTGCGTTTGGCTTTGATCAGTCCTTGGTAGTTAATTGATACGGATGGTCGTAAAGAAGTCTTATTTTATTCGTTTTACTTAGCTTATTGTGCAGAGACCTAAATCTACATTTTCGACGTAGAAGCTGTGCTATAATTTGGTAAAATACGCCTTTTCTAGAATATCGGTCAAGGCCATGTTTCTTTTTCGAAAAAAATCCTATTCCAGGGCGAAAATACAAAATCATGATAGCGGAAAAAATGATTAGTTATTATTTTACTATAACCATTGGCATATACATATATATTATTGTTTTCTAATTTAAAAATTTTGCCTATGTCATATGCATAAATGAGTAAAATAATATATTTAAAATAAAAAATTGATGATAATATTTATATTATTTCTCGTATTAAATCGCAAATGTTTTTAACATGAATTAATAATTAATTTATTGATAATTATGTGTTCGTTAGAATTTTTGAAATATTGAATTTATTTCACATAAAACAAATAAATATTTCAGATATGTAATATTCTTTATTCATATATATATAATTAATTAAAATAATTATTTTTGTCATTATATAAATAATAATGTGTGAATATTCTCGAATCTTTACGAATTTTTTTTCTATATATACATTTTTCTTTTTTACCTCTCTTGCAATTACTTCTTTTTTATTACTATAATACATTTAAAATAATACAAGATATAAAAGTATTTGAAATAATATCAAATTCAAAGATTTTTAAAAAATATCATTTTAAATATTATATTATACATGAAAAATTTCTCTCTGATAGTTTTTAAAACCATTTTTAATGTATTGATTATTGTATTTTAAATGTGCTAAATATTTCCTATATATTTGTTCACGATTATAGAGAGGAGAAGAATATCGAATTATTTATGCATATTATTAATGTATCAAATAGCACGCGAGAAAATTAAATTATCTACTTTCCAAAATTATAATTAACTTTATTAACAAAAAAGGAGCGCGCGATTTACGTTCCAATTATCAACCAATATCGCAAAAAAAACTTGTCTTTTGTTTATTTTGTTGTAAAGTGATTATGCAGGATGACGCACACATAACATTTGAAGCGACTGTAAATGTAATATTTTCAAAATTTATTTTTTCTTACTCGAGCATAACGATTAACAAAATATTAGATTTATAAAAAATGAATTAAAATAAATTAATAATTTGCAGTAACTTAAAAATAACTAACTTAATAAGTACAAAAGTATAATACGAAAAATTATTTTTTTTTATCAGAAAAATCACATACAGAACGAAATTTGCGTCGGTTATTGAATCTGACTTAAAAAAAGAAAAGACTATAGAAATGTACGTTTTAAAATTCTTTTTCTATTGAAAAACGTAATTCTATAGAACAAAAGGATAGTTAAAGACTCAGCTTAAACAAACTATTTTAAAACGTACGACATTGTATTGAAAAATAATGTTTTCTCGTTCATGAGAAAAGAGTCTGTACATGGTGGAGAAAACAGTATTACGAAGTACTATAGATGCTATTTATAAGGAGACTGCTGATGTATAAAACGATTAGAAGTATCGTTTCTCAAAGAAGTGCATTTTCTAAATGGATATTAGTTACTGATACGTAAAAAGTCATACTTGCAAGCTTCGTTTACGTCAATTGGTTACTATATAATTTTTTTACATATATGTTTTTTTTCATATTTGCAAGCAAGGGTAAATAAAAATCTCTAAAGCGTGAAGTTAAACTGTTTATATTGACCTGCGTGTTTTATATTTTTAACAATAATGTTAAAACAAATTTTAATTTTATTTCTTGTTGAAGTTTGTTGTGAGAATTGACGTGTGTCGAAACTTCACATGTACGCTCTCTCTCTCTCTCTCTCAGTTATTTATTTTTTTTTCAATATTTACCTGACAAGGCTAACATATCATAAATCTGATAGTTTGTCGAGCAATATCGATTCCCCTGTACAACATCAGGGAATTTGAATAGCCGCGCGTAGGATGAACCGGGCGACCGGAAATAACGCGGTTTCACTTGCTGCTTGTATAACCGACGGTTATCGCATGAAAGTCTTGCTCTTCGTCGTATTATAACACAATGGTGCATTGACGCGATGTAACTACGGTGATTCGCACATTTTGCTCCTCTCTTCTTATTCTTTCTCTGTTTCTCTTCCCTCCCCCTCTCTCGCTCTCAACGCACAATTTTTTTCTCTCATTTGTCTTGTCTTGGTTTAATGCAAGATTTTTTCATATTTGAATTTATTTTACTAATAATATCAACAATGTAATAATTTTCGTAATAATAATAATATAACACAATAATATATTGAAGTTATATTTTTATAATAAGAGAGAAAGAAAGAGGTAATTTATGTTTTATTCTTTCTCTGTTTCTCTTTCTTCCCTCCTTCCTCTCTCTCTCTCTCTCTCTCTCTCTCTCTCTCTCTCTCTCTCTCTCTCTCTCTCTCTCTCTTCTCTCTCTCTCTCTCAACGCACAATTTTTTTCCTCTCATTTATCTTAGTTTAATGCAAGATTTTTTTATATTTGAATTTATTTTACTAATATCAACAATGTGATAATTTTCGTAATAATAATAACACAACACAATAATATATTGAAGCTACATTTTTATAAGAGAGAGAAAAAAGAGGTAATTTATGTTACATTTATTAATTATAATAAAATATATATATATGTGTATTAATACACGTGCATATTTTTAATTTTTCTCTCTAATTATTTCCCTGCTCCGTAATTTTTGCGATTTCACATTATTATATTTACTATTCAATTATACTTACTATTCAATTAGAATTGAATTAAATAATCGTGGTAATTTGCTTTCTCTTTGCTCATTAATTAAATTCGTTCAATACAGAATAATTAAAAACGAAATTCATTTTTTTCAATAGAAGAAAGTTAATTCGAATTTAATCTTTTCAACTTCAAGAATAATATTCCCGAAGTTCTGCGGAGAAGAAGCAGACTCTGGATCTTCGTGTTGGATGCTTTTAATCTACTCGCTCGTGAAGCTACGAAAACGTTAAGAAACGCACAGAATGCGCCGCAGAATCGAAACACGTGTCACCAAGGGTCGAGCCTTTGATTACTGGAGCTTAGGCGCATAAGCGTAAGCCGGCATAAATTGCCGATTACCGTTGTATACGGCCGCCTCCCTTGATGAAAGTAATTAAGTCCCGGCGCAACGTAGGCCGTGCACGACGGCATGGCAATAATTCCTGGAAAAGTCTCTCGCTCTCTCGGCTAATTACATAAATCGCCGGTATAGCGACTCTCGTCGAGAGAGCGAGCGTGAGTTATACAAACGCGGCGGAGTCCTCAATTCCTGTCGTATCGTAATAATTCCACGGGCACGCGATGAACGAGTTTCTTGTGGACCGCTCGTACAAAGGTCGATTCATTGAGAAATCAGTTAACGTACCGGGTGTTTCACAAGCGAGAGACTCCGACGATGGAGGCCTCCCCGGGTCCACTTTTGGACATTAAGATTCGCACGAAATATTTTTTAATCCGCATATTTTTTAATCCGCGGGAAATTTATCACGCATTCGTCGAAAGACACGAGTCTTGCGTGTATAATTAGTCTGTATATAATTAGTTACTTGTGGAGCATCGTGTATACTGTGATCCCCTCGTTGCAAACGAGACCCGATTGATTGTACTCGATAGCGTCGCTTTATTTAGACTCGATGTCCGAGCTCCGAATTCCGATACTCGCAGATAGAATCCCCTTTACGGGATTGGCACGCGACCTAATATATCTTGTAATGTTGCCCAATATCGAATTTCCCTAATATGGCACGAAAGCGGGCCGTTGGACCTTTCGCAAGCGACGATCGAACATTGATTGCGCTTTTGTTAGGAACTCGATCGCTTATGAATTTAATCAACTATGCGCGCTGCAATTTTTTTTAATATTTTGCGGATTATAAAACGAGCTAATATTTGTAGAAAAAAGAAATTGGTCTCGGTTGAAAATTCAACGTTCGCATTTTTCCGGGAAAGTTAAGCTATCGCGAAGCGTTATTTGAATAACGAAAAATCTCAAGTTTAAGCGTTAGCTCGAAAATCATACTAATTTTCTCTCTTTACGATATCGCTGACATTTACCGGCGATATTTCCCAAGTGTAATCACGCCGCCCACTCGTTTATAGAAGGGAAAAAATTTAATCCGCAGAAATATTGTAGAAGAGAGAGAAGATTTAGATTTTTTCCAAGCTCTACGAGTCAAATATTTTCTTTTAATAATCATCTCATTGACTTTTTGCCGCATCATGAAGACACATGGTGTAATTTTTCGCGTTTATGAAAAATGGTGTAATTTTTCGCGTATATTAAAAATGAGGGAAAAATGAAGAGAAAGAGAGAGCGTAGTTTTACTTAATAAATTAATATCGGATACATATAAATTATCAGCAATATACAATTATCAGATATTAATGATATCTCGTGAAAAACATTTAATGTAATTTTCGCTCTAATTAGAATTCCGTCGAAAATTACCGCTGACATTTATCGTGAAATAATGTGTAAAACATGTATAAGAGCAACAAACGTAATTTTCGGTGAAATCCTATCTTGCAGATTAATTGAAGAAGGATGAAAAGTAGCAACAGATTAATACGTTTCCTCGAAATAATCTCGACGATTGTCTCGCGAGATAAGAATACACACGCATGAATCAACGCGTGAATGGAATCCTCCCATTCTTGATGATTTTTATCGTCGTATCTAGTCGCGCGATCGCCCGTTCGTTATCGTACGATAAGCGATCTTGCCGAGGCACGGTCGAGTTCGACGAACGTCGCTAATTGGCGTAATTAATTGCGAACTCGATGAAAGTAAGCTTACGTAAAAGAATTATATGATTGCGACATTCATGACGCGCCATTTCTATGACGACAAGCGAGAATTCGCTAGGATCGATCGCTCGTCGCGATCGATTATTCAGCGCGATCAAAATAACAACAGCGATCGAGCAATATTTAATCATTTAAATGTCATTGTCTCGATTTATGTCCGTGCGATACGCTCTACATCGGCCGAATAAAATTTCTAATCGAGCAGCCGCGTTTATAACGCGTTTATATAAATGCGATACCGACCAAATGTAGGGCACGTTATCGCGGCTAAGATTGGATCTGATTAAAACACGTACTCTCTTAAACTGAATCACTGAAAATGTCACTGATTAAAGCATCGATACAAGATTTCATCGAAGATACATGAATATTTTAGTGGAAGCAGTCGTACTTTCCTCCTCTGTCTTATTTCCTACTGATTGTGACAATAAGATTTCGCTGAAAAGTCGCACATACACAGAAAAAAAGGACATTCTTGTTTTGAAAATATATTTAGTTTTAACATGGAAATCTTGAAAGGAGATTATATTGCGTTAATTAAAGAAAAATATAATTGCTTGAATAATTGCTTACTTGAATGAAGCCATTTTATATAGTTCAATCAAGAAAAATATATTCTTATGATTTAAGATTTAATTTTCTTGAATGGAAAAGAAACAATGTTAGATGGAAAATAACATTTTTAAATCAAAGATTATAATTTTCTTAAAGTAAAATTAAATAATTATATATTCTTGAGGTGATAATTACAATATTAAAATAAGACTATAATATTGTTGAAATTTAAAATTATTAAATTCTTCCAAGAAGATTATAAATTATTGCGTATATACGAAACAATGAACGCGTTAGTTTAAGTATATAAGTTTTGATTTGACACTTTTTTTTCTGTGTATTTGCGAAATGTCGCGTTTAAAGCTTCTTTTTTATTCATTTTGAATTGCTACTTTTTAAGAAAAACTCACACATGCGCATATTTGGAATGAAACACGTATCCAAATTCAGAATTATATGCATATTGTTTTTTATTCTTATGATAAATTTAGAAAAAAATGAGCAATTTTTGGTCAAATATTTTTTTATAATAAAATATATATTGCTATAAATATATATTTTTATTTCAAATATAATATTGTAAAGTATATGTATGACATTTCATATGATAAATATCACTCATTGAAATAACTGTTACCACTAACTAATTCTTTCAGTGAGATTTCGCTGATTTATCCTTATAATTGAGATCATTAAGTGATTATTCACTGCTCCTCTTTCAGCGAAAATACATTTATTCTATTTATTCTACGTATATAATTCCAGGAGAGTCAATTATCTTTTCACGAGTTAAACAGCACCGCGCGCATAGAGAGTTTTTTTAGAATATTTAATAAAATAACGCGAGCCTCTCTCGCGCTAACGATGCACCAACATAGAGACAAAGAAGCGAGTTGTTCTTATTTTTAATCGCGCTTTGCATTTCTTAACATGCGTCATTCGCGGGATAAATTTGCTCCACGTGGTATCGATTTCTAATAAATGTCTAAAGCACGTTTATTAGACGCAGACCCTTTATAACTTGATTTGCGTGGTACGGCACCTACGAGGGGTGGCACTTTATCGATCTCAAAACAATCTGTGGTGGAAATGCGAAAATGGATTTCCGGTTATGCGATATACATGTGCTTTTTCCTGTCTCTCATAAAGTTTTCTCATTGCAACACTCGAGTCCGCTTTGCTGGAATATCGTATTTTTAAGAGACTCGTTATAAATTTTGTGTGACGTTTTTTGAAATGCAAATGATCTCTTTACTAATATCTCTATACAAGTGTTTCGATAAAAATTAATAATTATACAACAGGTATCTTCGCTATCGGCGGCTACAATCTCTAGAGGGAGCCTACGAACGGAGACTTGCTAACTTGGAGCAAATCAGTTATCTATTGTTGAGCCATTGTTAATGCTATCCGCTGGTAGCAAAATTCCCTGTAGAAAGTATTGATTTTAAAAAATAATAAATCTAAAATAATAAAAAAAATTCAGATTTGAAACATTCGAAAAGAATAATGCTAAACCTTTTTTAAACACATGCATAATTTCTTTTTAATGAAACTTATATAATTTTTTTTTATAAATTTTTTCAAAATTCTCAAGATTTTTATTTTAACAAGGAATATTAAGAGACTAAAAGTTAAAGTTTGAAATAAGTTATTTGGATATAAATAAGTAACACTTGCATTGTATAAAGTATTGTATCATTTCAGCAGATTTTTCCCGATGTAAATTTGTAAAATAATGATACGCAATTGAATTTTAGGACGTATGGAATAAAAGAAACGGGCAAAATTATTCGTTCCATGAGAATATTTAATACGATTACAATAATATAGTTAAGACAATATACAAAATATTAAGCGTGTCTGTTGTTTATAAACGGCGGGCTCCTGTTACGGGACAAAGTAATGTCCCGTTATAAGTTTTGTACTTCATATACGCCCGCGAGTCTACTCTGCGAGTCCCTAAAGCTTATTTCTTTAAAGAATCGCAACGGAGTAGACATTGAAGAAACTTTACAAAGTATGTAGATTATATCGAGAAAGAGAAAGAGAAAAGCACTATTTATTAATTTAAAAATTATGTCATTAAAGTTTAATGAACAGGAAACCCAGATAACATCCAGTATTCATCGGAAGATTTTAAATATCTTCCATTATATAAGAAAATTTTTCAGGAATGCGCTTCCAAAAATAAAAATGTTTCGCAAACGAAATAAATCAACTACAAGTACCGAAAATAATATTCAAGAAAAGAAATATTGAAAAAATATCAGTTTCTACAGAAATATTATTTATTTTAGCCATTTGGCACACTGAATTAATAAAACGCTATCTCAGAGAGCAAGCATCGAATTTAAGACGTTCTCGTTGTCGTAATCCAAGGAAATCATCGCACTTATATCTCTGATACGTGATCTTCAATCTTTAAGAGATTCTAGAAAAGACTGACTTCCACACGAGAACAGCTTTACGAAACAAAGAGTGAAAGTCTGCTTAAATCATCTTCGCAACTCGTGAATTATCTAGTCCCATCTCGATCTGATACTTTATGAGATTCCTCTCGCGTAGTTTTGGAATCAGGGTTTGTTCGGGGCGCTTCTGGGCCTCTTCGGCGTCGCGTATTTGACGCACAGGAAACCCAGAACGATCAGAACAGCCGTGACAGCCACGCCGGTGCCCAGCCACAACTCGCCGCGCACGTTCAGCTTGTCAAGGGCGACCTCGCGGAGGGCCAGAGCTCCATCAGGAGGCTCGCACGCCGCCTGGATGATGATGTCCTGCCGCTGGATCTGCTTGGGTCTGCAGTTGGTCAGCTTGCTCATGCTCTCACTTCTGTGCAGACGCGGCAGCAGCAGCGACAACGACCACTGCATCGTGCTGATCCGCTGATACCACGACGGCAGGTTGTCCAGGTGCAGGGTGACACCCCCGGCCAGGCTCATCTCGCCCACCACCACGCCAGCGAGCAGCGCTGCCAAGTACGTAGACTTGCACACGTGCGCGAAGAAGATGCAGATGAGATGCTGCAGCATCAGGTACAGCAGACCGACGGCGAGGTAGTTCCAGAGCGACGTCAGGTTCTCGTCCGGCACCAGGTGCAGCCCCGACATGGCGAACGACGGCGCCAGGTATATCAGGTAAACTACGCACCAGGATGATACGCTGCAGACAAGCTAAGAACAAAAAGCGAAATTACTGCTTATAATATTTCTCCTGAAAGTCTCAGATTTGATGTTATAGCCTATAAATATCTGTATTTGTATTGATTACATTTACAGATATGTTAATTTTAATTACACACATTTTTTCACTTTTATGTACATTTGCTTTATATTATTTTAGCTTATTTAGCATTCATGAAGTTGATCAAACGTCTCAAAAATATCATAAGAACTTTTGATATATAAGAAGGAAAAAGAAGAATAAAGAGAAATTTTTATTACTTGTTTAACTATTTTATATTTCGCAAGAATATATTAAATAATATGTTTCTAAGTATTACATTTTTTCTCTAAATAATTTTTTAAGAAATTTTTCAAAACACTCGTAAATCACGTATCTTTTGTTAAAATATTTATTTTGTTAAAATAATTTTTAAAAGTTTAATAAAAAGTTGAACTTACTTCTATGAGGATGTAGATAAATCTGCCGTACAATCCATCTCTGATGTCTCTCTCTACGTTCGGCCTGCTGTTGGCTACATCGCACATTGCTAGGAGGCTTAGGGGCCAGAAGAAGATGCCCAAACTAGCGTAATGATAGCCTATTCTATCTCTCAAATATAAGTTCGACTCGCTAGCAACGTCCCAAAATATTGCACCGAGTAAAATACTGAGCGACGCGGAGATTATGATTTTTCGCAGTAGTCGCGTCAACGTCCACGGTTGACTGTAAATAAGCGTTCGCAATAATAGCGCATAAATCTGCAGGAATATATTGGGACCAGATCTCGAGGGTGGAAGCGCTCCTGGTGGACCAGGATCACTGATCGGAGGCAGCCTCGTCCTGGCCAATTCTGCGAGATGATCTATCCTCTGCGAAGACTCCAGCATCGCTTCCGCCGATAAGTCATCCAGCGTCACTAAATCGACTGAAAAAAAAAAGAAATTCGTTAGTCTCCATTTTATTGTTCCACAAAACCAAATTTGAAAGGAATTTTGAAATTCAATTTCATATGGAAAGATTTAAGTCTTCTTTTTTTCTTTATAATTTTGGAAATTCAATTACTTTTTACTTTATCTCTTTTTCTAAAAGATAAAAATGCTTTTCCTAAATAATCGTATATTTATATAATTTTTATCTTAATTAAAACCAGGAGATACATTTTCTGATTCTTCTGCGCGATTCGTTACTTTACAAATCCCTAAATTAATATAAAGATATTTAATTTGAATATCTTTTATTAGTCAACAAAGATTTATTAGTTTAACAAAGATTTATTAGTTTAACAAAGATTATTATAAATTATTAGACATTTTTTCGAAATCAAAAAAGAAATTTATTAGTCATGATTGACAACAAATTTCTTTTTTGATTTCGAAAAAATGTATAATAATTTATAATAATCTTTGTTAAATAATTTCCACGTTCTTTTCGTAAAATTTACAACCAAGATTATTTTTTATTACGTACGATAGTAATCGGACGGATTCTTGAAGGGAGGACAGGGAAACTCGGCGAGCGCGAAATATGGCAGCATGTCTCTCCTGAGCCCGGAATACATGATCCGGCCGCCGGAGGTGAGCGCGACCCTCGACACCATCGTCAGGATCTCGTACGTGGGCGGATGCAGGGTGAGGACGACGAGCCGTTGACCGCGGCTGGCCCACTGCCTTAGGTACTCGACCAGGAAGAAGGCGTCGAAGATGTCCAGGCCGTGCGTGGGCCTGTCCAGGGCGAGGACGTGCGAATCTTGTAGCAGTCGACAGGCTAAAGCCAGTCGCCGGGCCTCGGAGGTCGTCAGGGTATTGACCAGACAGTGCTTGGTCGCCTCCAAACCGAGCTCCTGCAGGACAGCCTCGGCTTCGAGCGCGGTGGTGTTGCGACCGCCTCTCAGCAACATGTAGAAGCTGAGAGTCTGCTGAGCCGTCAGCCCGGGACTCAAACCACTCTCCGATGGCAGGTAAGCGACGCGGGATCTGTTTTGATTTTTGCGACATTAATAATTGAACCGACCACTTCGTGAAGGGGATATTATTTCGAGTTGAATATACAATATATAATTATTTAATTCTACTTTAAGAAAATTATAATCTTTGATTTAAATGTTATTTTCTATCTAACATTGTTTCCTTTCCATTCAAGAAAATTAAATCTTAAATCATAAGAATATATTTTTCTCGATTGAACTATATAAAATGGCTTTATTCAAGCAATTATATTTTTCCTTAATTAACACAATATAATTTCATTCCAAGATTTCCATGTTAAAACTAAAGATATTTTCAAAACAAGAATGTCCTTTTTTTCTGTGTATATTTTTAAAATATAATTACTTTGTAAAATTGTTTAAATAATGCAAGACTGAAAAGTTACGTAATATTAAATATGAAGGAATAATAAAAGCATTAAAAACGGAAGCGACAATTGAAGCGATAACTGAATAATCAGCACTGCTTGTTATGCAACTTATTATTCAACTACATGAAAATTTGCATGCTAATGCTCTCTCGCTGGTTACTACTTGCTAGTTACAGCCTATTTCGTTAATGTCAGTTACCGTTACAGCCGTGGTTAACTAAATCTTTCTTTTCTACCTGAATTATAGCCAGCATTATGATCTAGAAAGAAACGAAGAGTGAATCAGCCAAGCTGCAGCTAACGCTTATTATTGAAACCAGTTACATGGAAGAACCTCTTAATCTTATCTTTACTTCATTTACATGCATAATTAATATAATTTATGAATTAACTGATGCATCTTTGCGGGAAATCTTAGGGAAAAGGAGCAAAATTTATGGGGCAAATAAAATGAATTTTTCTTTCACAAAGTTGTGCTATCAATGACGTAACGTGCCTAGTGACTCACTGCTCCGTAGGAAAGCGTACGCGCAGGAAGAAGATTAGAAAGTACCTGAGAGTACGCGCTGATACCGATCTTCCATTGAGCAGAATATCGCCTCTCTTTATACGCCTCCTGCCCGCGATCGTCTCGACGATCTGCGTGCCTTCCTTCTCGGTAGTCGCCATGATGGCCAGCACCTCGGCGGCACCAGCCTCGAGGGTGATACCTCGAAGAAGCGGCAGCCCGTCCGAGCCTGAAGCCTCCACGCCCCGCAGCTGCAGGTGAGGATGCTGCAGACACGGCACGGGTCTCAATGGCAGCGTGTAACTCTCCGGTCCCAGGATACCTGGGTGCCCTATAAAGCAAATTTTAACAATTTTTTAAACGGAAGAAAGAGATTTGAAACGACCGTCGCGATGATAAAATCTTCATAAGATAAGGAATCGATTTAAAAAAAGAATAAAGGATCTTTAATAAACAATCTTTAGCTTTAAATAATCTTCTTTGAGACTCGACATTGATATAAATGACTGAAAATGTATCTAAAGATCCTTTATCTTAATAATTTTTCCTCTCTTTTTCTCGCACCATGAGTTATGTATCCAGGATCGATCGGCGCGATGCTGTGCCGCCGATTGGTCCTGACCGCGCTCTGCAGAAGATTGGCCTCGCTGGCGCTCCTCAGTCTCGGATGATCCCTCGCGACAGTTAATTGAGAGTGCGTTTGTTCCCTCGGAACCGCATGAACATGCCTAAAGTCCGGATCACTTCTGGCTGAGCGCATAACTGACGTCGAATGCACTGGAACACCTGTTTGGAGTAAAAGAGAATCGTGAAACACTCATTCGATTTTGATACATAAATTATAATTTTTATATATGATATATATTATAATATGTTTTATATTATTATATAATATATATAATTATATAATATAAATAATAATGTAGAAAAATTAAAATAACTAATTTTATATAATCTTCTTAGAAGAATTTAATAATTTTAAATTTTAACAATATTATAGTCTTATTTCAATATTGCAATTGTCATCTCAAGAATATATAATTATTTAATTCCACTTTAAGAAAATTATAATCTTTGATTTAAAAATGTTATTTTCTATCTAACATTATTTCCTTTCCATTCAAGAAAATTAAATCTTAAATCATAAGAATATATTTTTCTTGATTGACCTATATAAAATGACTTTATTCAAGCAAGCAATTATTCCAGCGATTATATTTTTCTTTAATTAACGCAATATAATCTCATTCCAAGATTTCCATGTTAAAATGAACTAAAGATATTTTCAAAACAAGAATGTCCTCCTTCTTTCCTGTTACCTGCGTGCGACACGCGTCGCCCTTCCTCGCTGGAATCGTAGCCACTGGAGCCGTCGCGATTCCGCGAGGTGGGTGGCAGGACGCGCGGCAGGCCGAATTTCAAGTAAGTGTAGGAATTGTTGGCAAGCGGGCTCTTGGGCCCGTATCGCGGATGTCGCAGGATGCTCTGCACCGTGGAGTCGCGGAGTTGGAAATTCCCGTAAGGCAGCGGCGACTTCTCGGCCGAGCCGAGCGCGGAGTCCGTGAAATCCGAGTTCAGATTTTGCCTGGCAAAATAGCAGAAATGCAAATACATATTAAGAAAAATAATTCTATTATTCGCACTCGTATTTTTTATATTTTATTTTTATATTTTTATTTTTATAGTTACCATAAAAGAATATTTTTCATATATCATTAATATATATTATTAATATAAAAATATTCTTTTATGTAATTATAAAAATCAATTATAAATATAAAAATATAATTATATAAAAATATTTCACATACGTAACATATATTATATAAAAAATACGGATACAAATAATAGGATTACCCTCCTTAATTTGTCAAAAATTCTCTATTGCTTAATAATATTCATTACGCTAATATTTTTAATAGCATTAATATGATACAGTGTGCTATAAATGAACAAGCTCGACAAAGCTATTTCTTTCACATGGTAAAAAAAAATCACCATAGGCATTCGCTTTGGTGTTCCGCCTCCGGTGAGGCTCAAATTGGACGATGTACGACGCGAATTACACGCTTCCACTTTAAGTACAAGTGTGTTCACCTGTAAATCGACCATGCGTGCAAATCCTCGCTGGCCGGCGGCTCCAGTCCCCTGGTGTCCAGAGCTCCTGGCACCGAGTATCTTCTTTCCAGCTCCCAGGCTTCCGAGCCCATATTTTCCGGTGACTGCGCAGAGATCATAGAGACGACCGGATAAATCCCCGTGAATTAATCTAAGAGAACGGTCGTCGTTCTTATTTTAATTACCACGCCTTAGCGCCGTCGAAGGGGAAAGTCGGCAAAAGGAATGCGCTCTCATCTACGAGTATTTTGTCAAAGATCGAAAATATTGAAGCAATCGTTATTATTTTATTATAATTTCACACGAAAGTATTCGTACATAAATAGAGAAAAAAAGGATCTGAAAAATATACAGTAACTGTAAGATTGTTCGAATTGTTTTAGGAATTTTTAAGATGGGAAAGAGAGAGAGAGAGGAAGAAAATAAAGAGAACAAGTATGCAAAGAAAAAAGATTTTTATACAGGATGTCCCAGACTTAACGAATCAGCCGAATAGCAGATTCCTGAGATCATTTGAAGACGAAAATTCTAATACCAAAATGTTGAGGAAGACTTGATGCGCTATCCCTGAGCACAGGAGAACGTAACGCGCCGATTGGTACACAGAAAAAAAGGACATTCTTATTTTGAAAATATATTTAGTTTTAACATGGAAATCTTGAAATGAGATTATATCGCGTTAATTTAGGAAAAATATAATTGCTTGAATAATTGCTTACTTGAATGAAGCCATTTTATATAGTTCAATCGAGAAAAATATATTCTTACGATTTAAGATTTAATTTTCTTGAGTAGAAAAGAAACAATGTTGGATAGAAAATAACATTTTTAAATCAAAGATTATAATTTTCTTAAAGTAGAATTAAATAATTATATATTCTTGAGATGACAATTATAATATTAAAATAAGACGATAATATTGTTGAAATTTAAAATTATTAAATTCTTCTAAGAAGATTATAAATTGTTGCGTATATACGAAACAATGAACGCGTTAATTTAAGTATATAAGTTTTGATTTGACACTTATTTTTTTTCTGTGTAATCTTTAATCTTTTGTAGCGCCGAAACTACATCTTCCTCAACATTTTGGTATTAAGATTTTCGTTTCTAAATGATCTCAGGAATCTGCCATTAACGGCTGATTCGTTAAGTCTGGGACACCCTGTATATTCTATTCTATTATGAACAATATATTTCCTTCTTAAATAATTCTTTAACATTGTAATATTTTTACTTTTAAATTCAACCACACGAGAGGCTTGTCATAAAATATCCTGGATGTAAAAGTTCCGCCGTAATTTCCGCTGGAAAAGGATCGCATAGTCGATATATGTACTGAACGGGAAGATAAATTAAATCGAGAATGTTTTATACCGAAAAGGGAAGCGTACACCTTCCTCATGAAGAATCCTCCGACACACTCGGTGTGGATTTATCGCGGTTGCGTCCGCGAGGCTGTCCGCGCGCGATCAAATTTATCGCGCAACACGAGTCGGAGGGGCTGTTATTAAAGCATCGTACAAGAAGGAATTCTCTTGCGCCGTGTGTGTACTCGTCCTGGAGAGTCCTGCGGATACCTGCGGCCGGAACGACGACGATTTGCCTTACGAGCAAGAGCAAGAGGCGAAGCAATTTCAAAGGCGCGCCGATTATTCGCGTAGCTCCCTGGAATGTCGGCGGCGTGATTCTCAGCGATTATACACCGTGTCCGAATACAACCGCATCCGTCACCGCGGTTTCATGACAAATTTATTCCTGTTGTCCGAGTAATCAAGGAACAAGAGAAGGGAAAGATTCTTTGCACAGAAAAAAAAAGAATAATAGGAGTTATACAGGAAAGAATAAAAAGACTTTGATATAAAATTGCAATAAAGTTGATTGAATTGTAGACTGTATCGTATTTATCATCCAAGAATACTCCGATTTTCTTATATAATACAGCAATTTTTCGCGTGCAAGGAAGATGCAATACATATATTTCTTCCGCTAGAAAATTCGAAACTTTTTCAATAAGCTGCACGACGGTCTACTTCTTCCTATCGACTCTTTCTACCGATGAAGAACCGAAGGTCGTGACGGAGTTCCTGGCCGTTGGCGAACAAAGGAGCACGGCCTCGTCGAATTTTATCACGATGTAGCAAATTGTTCTTGTGCTTGCGTTCGATCGTTCGTAAAGAAACTCTCAGGCTGCGGAGAATGCATCCCGATCGGCACACACTGTATAATCTCGATAACTTCTCTCATGCTATTTTATACCTCAAATAATTTTCTATCTTTATTGTTAAGATACTTCGAAGCAAAATTTGCATTTTCGGAATTTCTGGCTTGAAATACGCATAAGAGACTATTGCTTCAGAGAACATTTGCGTTTGCAAATTTTTACAAAGCGAGTTTACAAATGTCGTGGTACAGATGTAGTGTGATCGATGTAGATATACCGGAAATTGGAGTCTGTGGTAATAACGTACAGTGTGTAACTGTACGTTTAATGGACGCAATTACGAAAAGCAGTGCGGCAAAATGTCAGGTGGCTATCGGAACGGGCTCCTAAACAACCGAAGAGTTGATAATTTTTGGTTTTTGTACCTCGTCCTTCTTTTAACCGCGACATTCTAGATCGATTACGAGATACAAGCGAGTAATACTCGTTTTCTTGCGTAATCTCACCTAACGCACACCTAAGTGACGATAACTCGTTAGATGACGTTATTACGTTATTATGGACTTTCTCCTTGTACAAGGTCTCGCATCCTTAATCTGTCGCATCTCACGTAACTGGATATTTTCTTCCTATCATTATAATAGTTTCCGGTTTTACGCAAAACACGCTTAAAATTCACATTCATTTCAACTCAAATTCGCGCTTTAAAAAAATATTATGTTATTATTTTAGTTTACGTATTATTTTAATTTAGTTTATTTTAATTTAATTTAATTTATTTTAATTTATTATTTCAATTAATTTATTTTAATTTAGTTTATATTTAGTATTATTTTAGTTTATTTTATTTATGTTGCATTTATTTTATTTTAATATTTAATTTTATCTATATTTTTTAGCAAAGCTTTTTTTATCATACAAATATAGATTCCGATTTTACGCAAGTCCACTCAAAATGCATTTTAATCCAAGTTTACGCTTTAAAAAATTTTTTTTCTGAGAGACTAATTATTATATATTATTAAAAAATTTTAATATACATATATGTTATACTATTTATTTATCTACATTATATTATTTATTTTTGTGATTATATTCTACTTTTTATTACTTGATTTTACCATTTGTTTGTATCTCTTACAACCTTATTAATCCTTTATAATGCATTATTTGTATAAATCACTTTATATATTATTTTCCAGCACTTTATAAAACTTATCTTTCTGCTTAATTGCCGATATTTCTTAATTGCGTTTCCTGTTTACCGCATCGCAATGGGATGCGCCGATGAGATCGCGTTTTAGCCAGCAGCTATCGGAGATTCATCACCGTTATCGAATACACGGAGTTATTGTAGCGCGAGCGAGGGTATCGTGTCGGTGAGGAGACACACGTATGTACACCTGTAAAGACGCAGCATCCCATTTAACGGTGGTATTCGCGACCTAAAAACGCTCGCACGGCCCGCACCTGTTTAATGACTTTTCGACACGTCGTGCGAAGATCCGTTTCGTACCGGGTGGCCGAATATAACGTGTATTCCTTATCGCAAGAGCGTTATTCAGGCGTGAAAATCGATTCGCGACGGAATAATTAGGAATCTCAATGTTACGTGGATACTTTGATAATAAACCCTCCGCCGACTCTCTCGCGCTCTCGTAATTCCATCTTGATGAAACTCCTGCTAGAGTGGAACACGCACGAACGACCCGATTAAAAGGATCAAGGTTGTTAATCTCAGCGGCCAATTATAACAACCTCCATTATTCTCGACGTTGTAGCAGCGTCGAATTCTGTAGTCGTATCGCTTTAATGAATTTCGGAGCGTGTACTCTCTCGAGGGTATCTTAGCGCGCGAGTTTCGCAGACGCGTATCGAGGGACGTTCATCGGAAGATGAGATTAAATTAATTAGGGGCGTCTGTGGGACAGAGCCGGCCTCGCGCGTTTTATCTCTCTCTCTCTCTCTCGGATGCAAATGGAACGTCATATCGCGGATCGAGCATTTCGAGCTACCTGAGAATAGCGGCAACGCGTGCATAAACCATCTGCCGCGATGACAGCTTTTAATTTACCTTCTTGTATTAGTTCAGTATGCGTTTCCGAGTTCCACGCGAGTGCGAAAATGTATCGGGTGTCCGGCGAACATGTATTTAATGCTTATCGAACCATTATGTTACATATGTTATAACATCGTCGTAATGAAAATATTATAGTGATAAAAAATCTAATTGGACTGCGAATTGATTGCGCGTATATAATTATTATATATCGAGAAGTTTATTACGAGATTAAACATTGCAATGTTTTATTTTGCACGATTAGCTTCATGACAGATTTTAAGCATCCAATTAGTTGATTAAGTATCCTTCATATATGTCACTTATGTTTATGGTAGTTTTAAGATCGCGTTAATGTAGATTATGTTATATTTATGTTATATTTATGTTATATTTATGTTATATTTATGTCGCCGAGTGGAATGCGCAAAATTACGTAATTCACCTCGGAACGAGCGGTTTCGAGCAACATTCCGGATGATACACGAGGCACACTTCTACTTGCCAGATGCTGATGGAATGACATTTCTTTCCCCTCATCCAGGAGTTTCCCGTTAGAAATGACTCATCAGCGAGTCCCTTGTATGAAACTGAGCTGGCTCAAGAACATTCACGAGCGTTCGTGAGAACCGACAAGGTTGAAAACACGTGCCATCTTATCAAAAGGAAAAATAACAGAGCGTCGAGAGTGCTGTTTGCCAGAGCTATGATTTCCAAAACGGAAATAAATTATTTCGCTCGGGAACGCCCTGATGCGGTCTTTCTAAAAGGCAATTTTTAAGACAATCCTCTCGCAGTTTCTCACCTTCTCGAGAGAGCAACCCAATCTTCATTCACAAGTGACTTTGAATCTTTCAGATTCCTTCTAGATACGCGATTGAGAATAGAACGTCGTGTTATATGACATGTCAAATTAATTCATGCACGCAGAAATAGCCGTGATATCTTCCGCGATGTCATCGTAACGAAGACTGCGATGTAACACGTGTTCATTGGTGAAGTCATCGATCAATGGATTAACTGAAGTCTTTTCTCCTCGTTTTGCTGTACATTTACAAACACCTGGCATTTTTAATAGGCGAGAAAAAATTAATAACGGAATATTCTGCATTAACATAACATCTAACTTCATAAAACTTCGTACAACTAATCAAGTATTTCGAGGAACCATTATAAAGTATTATAAAAATATTTTGAAAAGCAATGATGAGCAAATCGAAAAAAGAATAGAAAAATACAATTATAATAGATAGACGTTTGATAAGAGAAATAGAAGGATTAGTGATTTATTTAAAATATATTTCGCTAAAATTTTGTTTGAGATACAAGACCAAAGTTTTGTTAAGGTACATTTTTACAGCAAAAATATAATTCAATAGACGGACGCAGCGACACGACACAAAAGGTAAAACGGTAAGAATCGTAAACGATAAGAAATTATGCGTTTTCGCAGTCAGAGTTGACGAAAGGAGACGCGACATAAATCGTCGGCCGAGGTCGCAAGTTTGAATTCTCTCCAGGGTCTCTTCGTGTCATTGCATTGAGCGAACGAGCTGTTGTTTGAATAGCGCCTGTATTATCGTACCCGCATACGAAAGGAGAAAAAGTCTGCGGGTTTGCAAGCACGATCGTCTCGTCACGTCACGTCGTCGCCTGCAATGACAATGGACGTAGGTTCCCGCTGAACGATCCTTGCTTGCTCTCACGATCGTGCGTGGAATGATTAACCCACGCGTTACGAATGGAAGATATTGCGGACTCGGGGCTAACGTCTTTCATTAGAGGAAACACCCTCGGAAAATGAAGAGAGAAATCTCTCTCTCTCTCTTTTTCTCTCTCGCGATATAAATCCTGCAATTAATCTGAAACGCTGTTGAATCATCTGAGAAGTCGCTTATGAAATGCACCTGATTATTTTTTATACACGCGATACAAATTATAATAATATATATTATTATAATTATTATTATTGTTATTATTATTATTATTATTATATATTATTGTTATTATATATTATTATTATTTTATATATCATTATTATATATTATTATTATTTTTTTATTATTATTATTATTATTATTATATATTATTATATATTATTATTATTATTATTATATATTATTATATATTATTATTATATTATAATAATGGACGAAACGCACGCGAGACTCTCTTGATGTCCGTCAAATGTGTCTCGTAATGTCCTGTTTTTTCGAAAAGGCGAGTTTCTAGAAATAGAAACCGGCTTGAGCCTCGTGATATTTCAAACGCGACTTTTCCAGCGTTTAAACGCCTCGAGAGCGCGTAAAATACGATATCCTATATATGTCCACACGCACATGCCTGTTACAAAGTATAATACATTAATCAAATCGGCGTGTGCTTGCGTACTTTTCAATTTGCGTAACGCGGTGATTTTTGCGGGCGGTCGATAAAGCCGCCTCTCGCGCGGCCCGGTTAACTGTTCATTTGCATATCCCGTTTCTGCAACAGTTGTATCGAGCGACGACCGTGCGATTTCGCGGTATGAAGTCTCCATTAAACGTCGTCCGCCGCGAACGGCGGTTTTTTGCCGGCGTTTAATATCGTATCCGCGAGAGAGAAGGAAAGTGCGCGACGAGATATTCGTAAAGGCCGGGCGATGATACGCTCGGAAAAACGGGCGCGAGGCGCAGCTGAGCGTGTCGGAGGCAGGCGGAAAGTGACGCGTCCAACATCTTCGCCGGACGTACCTTGCCTGCGGTTACGCGCGATACATGTGTAACTGGAAAAATTGCCGGTCGCGCTGTTACGACGATCGTCAAATTCGCATCGCGATTCTGAATACATAGTCACGCTGCTTAATGTAATCGGAGGGGCAAGCGAGTTGAAAACGAGAACGTTTTGTTGACGGATGCGGGTTCTTTCTCCCACGTGATTCTCTCTCGAAAATATTTCATATACCTGTATTCTTCAATTTTTTATATAAAATATAATATCTATTTTATTTATATTAATATTTAATTAATTAATTAATTAATTAATATTATATTTAATTAATTGTATATATAAATAGAATTAAAAATATTTTCTTTTTATATTTATAAATTTAAATATCTCGAGAGAGATATATTGCAATATTGCCGAAACATTGTAATAGAAGAGAGTATTATTTTGCTTTTAAATATCTATATCTTCTAATGTAAATATTAAAATAATTGCAGTTTAAAAAATAATAATAAAATAAATAATAAAATAAATAAATAATAAAAATAAATTTTAATTTTAATTTCTTAGGCAACGTAGTTGGAGTGATTTTAATCTTTTCGGGCACATAAAAATTGCAAGTTACGATCGCGGAATGTCTTTGCTTTATTTAGGAGTTTCTCGACTCTCAGACTCGAGACAACGGAAACGATATCTCGATTTCGTGATCTTTAGAATCTACTGTGAGACTATCCCACGCACTGATTTCTATACCTACATGTGTACGCCAGTCAACCGTGCACGCGTGTCCATGTACCTAAATAAAGTGTACATCGTAGCCTAGATTGTACAGTGTTACGGGTATAATTATCCGCGCACGCAATAGTACGCTATTGTAGAAACGTGATGGAAAGTCTACGTTCCGAAAATCGTCGAGATCTACATATCGCGTGTAAAACGAAATTCAAACAATTCGAAGTGCATTCATAATTAATTACCTCCATTAATTAAACGTCATTAGCTGCGAGATTTCAATTTTAGGGAAAGAGAGTATGTGTTCTACGTGCATTTCCTCTTTTTTATCTGCTATTAACATTTCTTAATAAGAAGCTGTAAAAGTAACACAATTTATGATTGAAACATGATTAATTGATCGAGTAATAAGATTTTCTATTTAAAAAATAAGAAACTTTAATTTGCGGAGTGAAATGAGGATCGAAAATGATTTGTTTTTTAGTAGAAAGATATTTTCACATTTCTCTCTACTATCTTTCCTCCTTTATTTTGTTCTAACAATTATTATTTATATTAAATTCCATGTTAAATTAAACTAAATAATATTCTCATTAATATTCCATTAATATAAATCGATCATAAAAATATTACGCAACACGCATGAATACCGACAATGTTTTACTGCTTCATTATAAGCGATGATGATGAGCAACCATCGGACCGCAAAACTTCATCGGAGAATGCAGGATACAAGCGAGGTCAGTTGCTGTTAGATTTTTCAATATTCCACCGAGGCAATCTGCGAGGCCCTTCTCTCATTCGCCTGCCCCTCCCTTGCCCCCCGCGAAGAGAATAAAGAGAGAGAGAGGACGCAAACGCAACGAAAGGGAGAGGGAACTAATTGAAATTGCAAATCATTCGAAGAATCGCATCGCGCTCGAGGAAGTGTCGAAGAGCACTGCCGTGTGCGCTCGTTAAAGTCACCCGGCGTGACTTCGCGATTTCGCGAAGGAACGCCTGTCGTTGTCGCCGGTAACGAGATTGCCGGCGATATACGATTTGTATATTTGCGTTTCGATAACATATCCGCTCAAAAGTGATCAAAGTGAGCGAAGATTGAATCCCTTCTACCCCTTTCCGCTTCGCGATTAGCTCGCCGCTTGCGGACTGGCCTTGCGTCGTTAACGAGGAAACGCGATGCAAGGAATGCAACGGAGGAAGTGACGGCTCGGACCGCTTTTGCTTTTTACTTGTAGAGGAAAACGCGCCTTGGGAAATATGAATAAAGATACGTACGAGATAACGAGGAGATTGTAAAAATAGTAGAAACCAAAGTCTTTTTTTTCGAGTTAATTGATTGCGAGAAATTAAATTATCTTAATGTTCATGCTTAATTGCCAACTCTTTACTTAATTGCTGTCTAAAAGTTAGAAACTCGAAAGAGAAACGATATAGTATATATATCTCACGCAAGATTTTTAAAGAAGGAATAATAAAATTATAAAGGTTTTTTTATATATGAGACTAAATCTCTAAACTAAAAGATCGAATCGGATTTTGATATATTTTTTTCTGTTAATCTAATAATATATAAAGTTTATTATTATTTTTATTATTCGCTCTATTCGCTCTTCTTCTAAAATTCAAGAAAGAGCTCTTGAACTATATTTCTCCATTGTATCGACATAAATCAGGCGCTTTCAGCATTCGTGATCTAATCGACTAATAATCCGCCCATTCTCAGGAAAGTAAGACATTATGTTCGCATGTAATACAAGTAGAAATAGTGGTTTCACGCGCACACATAATAGAAAATTGCGCTGCTACAGTTTAGAATATGGTGAAACGTGAGCTTTGTATGCATTTTGCAAGATATTTTATTCAGTGAAAAAAAATTACTTAAGTAATTTATAATTTTTTTTATTTTCTATAAATAATTATTTCATTCATTCGTGGAAATAGTACTATTGATAATAAATTAACGTTATTATACTTTTGATAATTTTATTGGTAATCATCAAATGATGTATAAAGTATTAAAAAAATTATTTTTTTCATTTATATTATAATTTGTTATATTTATAGTTTATTATATTTGTATAAGTTTATTATACTTTTTATATTTATCAACTTTTTACTTGATATAATAAACTGAAAGTAACTCGATTAGTAGTTTTTTAAGTGAGAGGAAAATTATAAAGTAATATAAATGTCATGCGTTTATGTCGACACATTTTTAAGGACCACTTGTCAACCAGTGGGTCGCGTATTCCGCTTCCTTGAGGAAAAAGTACGTACTTATGGAGCTGCTTAACTTGCGCGGTATGTGAGCTTTTAATTCACGGTTCAACGATAAGGAAACTTGATTTTGCATAACGAGAAACGCTCGCCGGTGAAAGCAACAGGTGATTAACAACCGCGCTCTTATTTCTTTTTCGAAGGCGGCTGATTCGCTCCGCGGATTCTAGATAGTTTTATATCTTTTCATTTCGGAAAATCGTAACACATATTGCATAATCGAAATTAACACGTAATCAGAAATACTCAGCAGCCCATGTGCTGACAATTTTTTTCTTTATCATTGATTTTTATCTTCAAAACGTTAAAAGTTGGAGATCTTAAAATTTATCATTTGCCAGATATTCTGTTAAATGAAAAATTTAGAATTACGCGATTATCATCTCTCTCTTTGAAACCTCAAATTCTTATACATTATATTATGAAATGATGATTCATAAATTTAGTTAATTCAACAAACGTTCGATTCAAAATTCTCGCTTTCCGAAATATCTTTAAAGTTGAACCTAATTCGATATGCATAATTTACATTAATTTAATTAAATTTTAATTTTGTGATCGTATAATTTATACACACATTTTTAATTCATATTTGAAATTATTATACATGTTATGCAAACGCGAGAAAAAAATTGTGCTCCTAAATATAAATATCCCTAATATTTGAATATAGAATAATACACATAATTTTAAAAAAATCATAGAAATTATATGAGATTATGTCACGCATGAAATAGATAATAAAATTATTTTCTACAATTCCACACATCTCTAAACGAGCAATAAAAGCAAAAAAAAAAAACATTTTCGGAAAAGCAAAATAAATTTTCGACGCAGGATAAAACGAATCATCTATCCTTTGGAATGTTGCTCCAAGCTCGAAATTTTCTACCATCGACAAAAATAGCAGAGACATGAAATTTATCTTCTTGATCCAGGAATCTATCGAGTCCAATCAATGTCAGAGCATGGAAGGCATAGAATGCAATTTTGCGTCAGGCTCGAAAAATTCGCGCACGGCGCTCGTCGTGAGGACGAGGAGGAGAGAGAAAGAAGGAGGCTGCGCCGCATGATCTTCATGCTGACAATGACTCACCGGCTGTGTATTCGCGCTGGGCCTTCAACCTTGGAAGCTGGTCGAGTCACGACGCTGATGACGACGCTGCTGCCTCCTGTCCATGCCGGTCTTCGATCCTCGCGGCCGAGAAGAGACTCGCACTCCTCGCAACAGGACGCACTCGCCGCGCGCGAGGAAACGATCTCCTTCCCTCTTCCCTCTTCCGTCGTCACCCGCGATTTTTTCCGCTGCCGTCGTCGCCGTCGATTATTCCCTTTCCGGGAAAAATCCTCCTGCAGCGCTTGGCGAACGCGAAGCGCCAGGTATCGCGCGACTCGCCGGAGTCCTGTCCGAACGCTGACGGACGGGCCCGCCGAGGCCCCCACGAGTTTCCTCCCCTCCGGGCCCCACAGACGCCCCACCGTTGGCTTTGCCAAGTTCGCAGTGGCGTGAACTCGCTTCTGGATTTTAGATCTACGATCGTCCAGCGGATTATCCTTTTGCATCATCCCTCTTTCATCCCCTGCACAGAAAAAAAAGACATTCTTGTTTTGAAAATATATTTAGTTTTAACATGGAAATCTTGAAAGGAGATTATATTGCGTTAATTAAAGAAAAATATAATTGCTTGAATAATTGCTTACTTGACTGAAGCCATTTTATATAGTTCAATCAAGAAGAATATATTCTTATGATTTAAGATTTAATTTTCTCGAAGAATGGAAAAGAAACAATGTTAGATAGAAAATAACATTTTTAAATCAGATTATAATTTTCTTAAAGCAGAATTAAATAATTATATATTCTTGAGGTGACAATTACAATATTAAAATAAGACTATAATATTGTTGAAATTTAAAATTATTAAATTCTTCTAAGAAGATTATAAATTGTTGCGTATATACGAAATAATGAACGCGTTAGTTTAAGTATATAAGTTTTGATTTGACACTTATTTTTTTTCTGTGTGCACTTTGCTATCTTTTCGCACATTTTACGTGCGTTCGATCAACGAGGGACAGTTTTAGGAGAGAAAGAATATAACTTCCAGCTGGAAATAAAATAAAATCTCGAATTCAAATCATATTAATTAAAACATATTAATTAAAATGAGTATATTGAAATATTTCTGTTATGCACGCAACTCTTTTTTCTTGAATATATTATTTTTTATCTGATGATTCTCTTGCCAAAAAAATTCTCTATTCGCTATTCTTCAGCCCATGTACAAAGATTTACGTCGACGTATTTTTGAGTAACGGTATATATAATTAGAATTCTAGCTTTTTTATTATTAGTGAATACAGTTGTGAGATGGAAGAAGTGGATGATTTTAATATATTGTGCATTTTTTTTACATAAGTATTTAAAATGATTGGTCACTAAAGTCAAACTTTCAAACAATATTGTACATCACTTTTAACACATGCTATTTTCTAAAAAAATATACTATCTAAAGTACACTTTAACCTTCGTAATTTATATTTTATAATGCTTCATGATGCGACTTCCTGATTTGTAACATTAATATATAAGATTGCTGACTTATATTCAAATAAATAATTTATACAAAACATGAGATATGTATATTTTCTGAATATTTCACAGAATAAGAATCCGGTTAACGTCCCTTCCGATTGTCTCTAGGAAAATCTCGCATGGCACTCTGCTTACGCCGATGTTCTCGGCCTGGGTCGGTCTCCCTCCTACCGCGCGAGTTCGCGTCGGAGAAGACATTCACCTCGAGGAGAGCCAACTCCCAGCCAGCCAGGTATCGTTACCTGCGGCTACGCGTTTCCTGCGTCCCAGCCTCGCTCAAGCGAGTCACTTTTACGCTCGTGGCGTCAGTACGCGTTGCAATCCGCATCGCGACAGCTACTCGACAACACAAGTATTCTCGCGTTATCGTTGATGTATATTGTAATAATTATTATTTTGCGAAACTTCCTCGTAACGACTCGTCAACGTTGTCTCTTTGTTGAAGTGCCGTTCCTGAACGTGATCTCCGGACATGGTCAAGTGATTGACGCATGGATCTAGTGACAGTTCTGCTTCTTGATACACTCCAAATGTTATTTTCAACGGATATTATTTTTAACATCTTGCGAAGTTTGTATTTCTTTATCTATATTAAAAAATTTTGCGTTAATTTTTATTTTTAATTTTTGTTATAATCAATTCTTTTACTTTTAGTTATGCGAATAAACATTCTTATTCGAAAATCTCAATTTCACAAAATATTAGATAATAAATTAAATTTATTGCAAAGAAAATATAACTACTTATCATATGTGCCTTGATTAATTGGCAAAATATATGTGTTTTCTAATTAATTGTACAAGCAGTATTATTTATAGTAATATCCGGATTAAATTGTTAATAACATTACTAAATTATATGTAACTATATCTAACCTTTTTTTTATGTTTTACAAAAATAATTGATATTTTATTAAATTGATAACATTAATAATTATTTATAATAACAAAGATATATCAAAACATTAAATTTTAGAACATATTACAGATTTTATTATATATATTTACATATAATTATTATAATTTCCTCCACATAATTTGATTGAATTTAAAATGTATTAGCAAGACTAATAATTAAAATGACGTAGTGTTACAAAATTAATTTTTTTTTTAAATTACACGAGTTATTTAATCGAATTTTTCTCTATCAATTCGCATTTGATAACATTTACTCTTTTGATGGAATTAATGTATAAAATTAAATCTTACAATAGAGAAATTATATAATATTCATGATATACGAATAAATAATGTTATAATCTTTACCTTCACAGCTTTGTAAGCGATATCTCGAGGAATGTAATCGTGGGAACCAAACTTAGTATTGATCCTCAAGATGATTCCATCCGATTGCATTCTGGATATATCCAACGTGTTTCATTCCACCTCCGTAGTAATCGAAGGAAGTTGCATTAATAAATCCGAACCTACCGCGGTACTTAGAGATGTATCAGCTCGTGTTCACGGCGGAGAAGTCTTAGCCATTCTAGGATCGAAAGGTTCCGGCAAGCGAGCTCTCCTCGATGTTATCGGTAAAAATTATTATATCCAATTATTTTTTTCCTTCAGTATTATTGTGCTTTAATATAGTAATTTCCGTTACTCATTTTGCTAAAGAGAATTTAAAAGAGATACCATATCAATTGTAATAACTTCTTCATGATCATTTAATTCAGTTTACATTATACTATAATTAATTCTTCTTCTTATATTTTGCGAATTAAATAATTAAAAATTTAAATAAAATATTAAATAAATATTAAATACATAAATAATAATTGTTTTATTTAATATTAAATAAAATATTAAATAATTAAAAATTTTATCATTTAAATTTTATTGAAGGAAAATATGGAGGAAATATAAAGATAGGATTGTTAATATTTGTAACGATTCCACATTTAGAAAATTAGCGTCGATCAAAGTGACAAATCTTAAACTTACTGGACTCTTTCAGCTGGAAGGGCAGAGGGTGAGACGAGAGGGAGGATCAGTTTAAATAGCAACCTATTGACACCAGAGTTGTTTCGACGTCACGGCGGCTATGTAGCTCACAGGTGTCATCTACTACCGAGTCTAACGGTACGTCAGACCCTGACGTACGCCACGTGGCTGGGCAATCTAAGCAATCGCGAGGCCCGGGTGCGACAGACTCTCGCCGATCTGGCGCTGTCGCAGGTCGCCAACAGGTCGGTGAACGATCTCACCAGGCCAGAGTATCGACGACTGATGCTGGGGGTGCAACTGGCTAAGGATCCGACTCTGTTACTGCTGGACGAGCCGACCTGGGACACAGATCCACTCAACACCTATCTCATCGTCTCGATGCTGTGGTCCTATGCCACCAGACGCGGCTCCATCGTTGTCCTCACCATGGAGACACCTAGATCCGACGTGCTGCCTTTTGTTAGTCGAGTGACACTGTTGTGTTTGGGCGCGGTCGTCTATTCAGGGCCTACCAGGAGCATGCTGGATTACTTCACCTACATCGGCTTCCCTTGTCCAGAACTGGAGAATCCCTTGATGTATTACCGTAAGTATCGGACAGAAAGGCAATCTAGTTCCGTTTAATATTTATTATTTCAGAGATAATGTATTTTTTTATAACTTTCCCGACACAAACTTGAACTTACAACGTTTTAAAAAATGATTCATTTATTAATCTGACGATATGAAAAACAATTTAATTGATTTGATCTGTTGGAGAATCATATCACGCTTTTCCAGTTTGCTTGTCGACCGTTGATCGCCGCTCCAGAGATCGCTTCTTAGAGTCGAATCAACAAATCTCGGTCTTGGTCGAGAAATTCAAGGTGGACGGAGTGCTTTACATGAAGGAAGCGCCGCAGATATCGCACAGCATGAAAGACGTAGCCCTCGGCATTATGCATAAAGGTCTAGGTCGCGGAATTAAGCCTGGATGCTTCTCGACTCTTTTAGCACTGTACTTGTGAGTTTCTCGAATAGTAACAGTTTTGGTAAAAATACACAATTTTATATTAATTAAATGAAACTATAAGAGTCACATTTCCAAGGACTCTTTAATTTCCTCGAAAAAAGATTTTTGCGAAAATCATTGTTTGCAATTTTTTAACATATATTTGATATTATCTTCTCGCAACATATTTTTAAAATATGATTACATGTTTTGAAATCTATCGAATCAGCAAAATTGTGAAGGTAATTTCGGAATCTTATAGAGAGATTGATGATCCGCATCATCTTGTTATATTTACAATTAGACGAAGTATGGCAGCTACGTTCTCCTTGAATAAGACTGGCCTGGGACATTTTGCCGCTCGCCTGCTGTTGCTGCCGTTCCTGGTGGCCTTAATGAGTATACTGTATTCGCATTCAAGTCCCGTACAATCAAGGATATTTTTACAGACCGGCGGTTTGATCTTCAACGTCTTGACGTTATTTTACGCGGCCGGGATAGCCGTGACATCGCTTTTGTGTAAGTCGAAAGATAGATTGATTCAAAAGTAAACAGCAATGTATTTGCCAAACCTCTCTGCTAATTTATTATATTTCTACCTATTTAATTCATTTATAAATTCCTAACTGCCTTGATTTCAAGGATACGCTTTTTTTCATTTTTTTTCTCTTCTATTTCTATTAATTAATTGTTATGCGAAGCAATTGAGCTGAAAAAATAAAATATTTGTTGATAATCGAGATGTATCTTAAAGCGGATTTTCCTTCAAACTCTACTTTCAATTTAATATTAAGAATTGATTTACGTAGTTCCAGGTTTTCGCGCGAGATATTATCAAGAAAAGCGAGAGGGTCTCTACGGTGGTGCGATGTTTCTGACGGCATACACCCTGCTGAGTCTTCCGCTGAGCTTCATATCGACTTTGATAACGATCGGAATTCTGGTTCCGATTCTCGAGCTGGACCTGTCCTCGTGGGCATACGCTTCCGGAATTCTGTGGTCCAGCTATGTGGCGGCCGAGCAAGTGACGGTAGCCGTGCTTATGGTAATCGGTCGTCCCATAACCGGTGCGATTACGGTCTTATACATGAGCCTGTTGTCCCTGGTGATCGCGTCCGGCGCGATTCGCAGTCTGAAAAATCTACCCTACTGGCTGACGATGGTGTCGACGGCGCTACCGACCAGATATGCCTCTCTGGCACTGAACCAGTTGGTCGTCGATACGCCTATCTTATCCAATCTGCCTTATAATGAGAGCTTGGCCTGTCCAGGTTCTGCCGAATTCTGCAGGTATCCCGATGGCAAAACTTATCTGATAGAACGCTTCACTAGGGAGGGCGAGAATATATCTGAAGTGTTGAACGTAGACCTGAATCTGCTGATCTCCTTAGCATTCGCTGTCGGTCTCATTATATTGAACAGTGTCTTGTATCTGTTGCCGCTACCTGCTAGAGTGAAGGCTAAATTTAGAGAATAATATTCATCATTGTATTGCATTGATAATCGAATATTTACTCATATTTTAAGCTGAATGATCCGCTAATTTCAATTTTCAATGTATATAAAATTGTAAATAAGGTAAAAATTAAAACTATCTCGTACGATCGAGAAAAAATGTAATAAAAAATATTAAAAGCTTTTATTATTTATAACTTATGAAACATATTTGCAATTCACGATTCATCAACTTCAACTTGTCTCATTTCTTTAAGAGCGTCAGCAACGCTAAATTCACAACCTGTCGAACTCACAATCTCACTAATATAAGTTGGCGATTCCAATCGCATTGGTGGGGTCCAGTTGCCTCTCCAGGAAAACACAGCACGCGTCTATCACATTAGTGACCTGTATCGTAACAGTATTTAAATATTAAAACAGAGATTTGATATCGACAGACTATTTCCTGCTATCTACTATCAGGTAGTTAGTCTGTCAGATTAATCGATAACATGCATCTCTTTCTGCAATTGTCCATTTACATACTTGGAACATGGTAGCTGCTGATAGCAGTGAACACACTGTAATCTCAGTGACTCTTATTTGACCAGTGTACATAAAGTACATTAAACGAGCCATCGCAGTCGGACAGACACCTTGGAGTTTCACTCTTGTCATCTCGCATTTTCCTTTAGTCCTCCAGTAAACATTGCCTGAAATTGATGATACATTAATTATTAATTTAACATTTTCATATAATTTTAGCAAAATAATTTCTCTTGTAAAACGAGATGATCTCTTATAAATGAGATAATCAATAATTTAATCAATAATTTAATGCAATAATTCTTTATTACACTAGTGGAACTTGCCTTAAAGTAGGGACTAGCTGCTGCTAAAATAACTTTATGCGCGTGGAATAGTTCGGTACCAACTTCAAGTATCACATCAGTCAGCATACGATGGCTGCGCATCATGAACATCATCTTCATAGCTTCTTTCAGGTAGTTTGCCATACAAAATGTCATGTCACCGAGATCACCCTTCTGCTTCTCCGTATTGAGCATACCCTCCCAATCCGTTTCTTCCCCTGGTACAAGAGGCGTATTCAATGCATTGCTCTGAGACGGGAAACTGCCCCGAGCCCCTTTTTTCTGCTGACAATCTTTCTCTCCATCCATTAAAGTGAGCTGCAAAGTGACACGGGAAACGTACGTTTATACATTTACATATCTCGTGTCATTACCGAGTGCCAAACAATGACTGTATAATTTCTCTCTCTCTCTCTCTCTCTTTCTTTCGTAATGTCATAATCATCCTCATAAAGCGGAGCAATGACACACTAGGAGATAACTAAAAAGCGTAAATCACATTTCGAAACTGATCTGGTGCGCAATCATCATTCATCGTCATTCTCGTCAATTCAGAAAGACTCTCTCTCTCTCTCTCTCTCTGGCGCGCGCGTACGCATGACACTTACCCAGCTCGCCAGGACCACGAGAGATCTAGCAGCGTCGAGAAAGCGTAGACTGGCGCGAGAGCGGGACGAGGAAACGACGACAAGACGGCGCGATCATGTTTTGCGATCGATCTCGCCGATGATGCCCGATGACGCAGGCATCCTCCACCATCCGGCTGATCCTGCCCTGCCGATAGATGCGGCGTCACGCCCGCGTCGTGAGTCCCAGCCCAGAAGTGTGTGTTGTGCTCGATGATTTACATAGGCACGTGTCTCACCACCGTCGATCACGACCGGGAGTGCAGCGAGATCGAGTCCGAGCGCGGGTGGGACTCCCGTCTGTCGTCTCTCTCTCTCTCTCTCTCTCTCTGTCTCGATGCTGTCAGCTGTCACCGACCATCGAGATCGCTTCGTCACGATTTGCACTGTAGATACCGCCGGTGTACCTTCGTTCGCGCCTCCGATTCCGATAGCGGCCGGCCAAGTCTGCGTGGTTTAACAATCCGTCGTATGGCCCTGACGATGACTCGGTAATAAATAAATGGAAGAGTTGACGGAAGAAGTCACGAGGAACGACGCAAATGCCTCCGAGATCGTGGGAGAGATATACTTGGAGTTTATTAATTAATTTTGAATTATAATTGATTGAAGGCACTTGGATTTACATACATATTTTTTGGATTTTTTGATTCATGTGAGAAATCGATTCTTTCCTGTGCTGTGACATTGAATTCCCGATCGATTTCGTAGAATGGATTCTCGTGTAATTGCAAACCTAAAGCGAATGTGCGATAGAAACGCGTTCAAATTTCTCTTGAAAGAATTCTTTTCCGTTCGAAGAATGTATTTTATAGAGAGAGAATAAAAAATTTTAATATTTTAATTAATCCAATAGAAAAAGAAAGTTTACATTTAAATTTACATTCTAATAGAAGAATCTTTTATGTAACAAATCTCTTTTTTTTTTAAATTTTTAGATCTGTATCTCGGCACAGGTTCATTTTTTAAATTACACTTCTTATGTACTTCCTTGCATTTCCACAAGATTTAAAGTAAAATAAAAGAAAACACTTTTTCCTGAAAATCTAATATAAATCTGATATCGGTGAAAATTTAAAATAATATATCAATTATACTATCAAAAATCATGGTGTGTATGCCATGTATTGATGGAGACATATGGTGTCAAATTTATGAATGTCAAGTAGAGAGAGAGACGCCAGAATGAAAGATAGACACATACAATGTTTAAAATGTAAATTTCTCACCTTTAGGAGATTTTCTGTATTATTATAGAATTTGTGCGATAGAGAGAATCTGTACCGATATATACCGATACATCGTAAAATGTTTAATTGCATGAAAAATTTCGCAAACAACGATCGACGGTAGGAAGGTGCGGCGAGGAGAGAATTTCGCGTCTTTTCGTCGTCTAGGACCGACCGTGAAACAGCAATCGTGACCGTAGATAACTCGAATGACTTGCAAATTCCACGGCCCGTTCTCCTCGACTCGCATAGTTCGAGCGAACGATACTTGGGTTACGTTCCAAAACGTCCTCTCCGAGGAAAATTTTACTCGATGGCCGTTCCGAAACTCTTTTAAGCCTTTCCGATTGGTTCAAATCGGCCATCGAGTAAAATTTTCCTCGGTTACTTACGTTTTGGAACGTAACCTTGGAAGCGACGTCGATGCGCGCGTTCGTGTCAGCTGTTCCGCGCCGCTTATCCGTGCTGCACTGGAACTGCATTAGAACTAGCGAGTTCACAGAAAATTCTGCCAGTGCACAAGCACAATAGGTTTGTTTTTTTTAGCTGAACTAGTGCTGCACTGGGACTGCACTAGAACCAGCGAGTTCACAAAAAATTCTGCCAGTGCACAAGCACAATGAGGAATAAAAAGAACGGTTTAGTGCAGTACTAACATGGCACATCAAAATATGAGAAACATAAATGTCCTATAAATAACAGAATTATCCGATGAAGAGACTTATTTGTAATAAAATTTATTTTATTAGAAATTTGTAGAAAAATTAACTTTAAGTTTATTAATTATAATTAAAAATTTATTTCAAATTTCTTTTTTAATTTTAAAAATTTTTCTATTAATTAATAATTGTTTTTATCCATATTCTTTATATTAATGTGATTTACATGACTATTATGTCTTCTTTTTCGCAATTAATGTGTTATTAATTATTACCTTAAACTACTCTTTGTGTTTAAATAAATCGCCATATTGAACTGCACCGCTGCACTACCTCAAGACCTTTTTTTTTTGTACGCAGGGGAAATCCTCATGGATACAAGAGGCAGGCAAGGGTATATATATATATATATATATATATATATATATATATATATATATATATATATATATAATAATTTAAATTCGTTACTCCGCTGTACCGTACTCATCTTTCCTCTTCTTTTTCGTTAGCCCTTCTAAAGGTATAATCCAACTGTTTCGAATTTACTGCCAGTGCTGAAAATCTATATGCCAACTCTCCTCGGGGAGGGAGAGGGGATTATGCCGGACTCTTACCGGCTAAAACCCCTGCGGGTGTCCTCCACGGCGGTGACACGGGGGGGCCACGGGTACGCCACCGGCACTCTTCCGCGACCCCCCCACCGCGTTCCCTCGTTGTAGCCGGGAGAGAGGACACCCGTCCACCTCCCGGCTCCGCCTCCTGGGGTCTGTCCCGGTAGGAGATCCCCCGCTCCCCCGGATACCCCTCGCCGTAGCCCCCAGACACGGGGCCTCTTCCACTGCTGGGCGGGGCGGGGGGAGGAGGGGGGGGCCGCACGAATAGGTCACAGGACCTCCCGCAACCCCAGAAACCTCCCCCATGTACGCCCCGCTTACCTTCTCGTTCTTTGCAGTGAGGGGGGGAGAATAGCCTCAAAAGAGGCTCCTCCCCCCACTCAGGTCACATCCCGCGGGGGGGCCAGAGGCCCAGGAAGCCTCCTCCTCCCTCGCCGGGTCCTCCTGGCTGCAGCCGCCTCTCCTCGCGTCCCCGCCGGGGGGGGCATCATCCGCCGGTTCCTCTCCGCCTCCTCACTACCTCAAGACCTAGGGCAGGCAGTGCAGTGAACTGTTGCACTGAACAGCATTGCACTACTAAAAAGAACAGCAGTAGATTTTCAGTGGCAGTAAATTCGAAACAGTTGGCCGAAACATTATACTTTAAAAGTGATAACTGAAAAAGAAGAAAAAGGATCAAAAATGAGTACGGTACGGCATAACGACGGTAAGTCATTTAAATTATATATAATATATACCCTTGCCTGCCTCTTGTATCCGACCCGTCATAAGTTAATTACTTCTTTTAATAATATATATATATATATATACAGGGTTATTTAAAATAATGTCCTATTGTCCGTGAAATGACACATTCTTGAGTCAATTCTAAGACGATTTTTCCGTTGGCAAAATTTCGTCCAACGCTTAGTTTTTGTATTATTAAAAGAAGTAATTAACTTATGACGGGTCGGATATATATATATATAGCTTCATAGTAATTATATATACAGGGTGATTCAAAATAACGGCACCCGCTGCGATCAGCTGAAAAACTAAGCGTTGGACGAAATTTTGCCAACGGAAAAATCGTCTTAGAATTGACTTAAGAATGTGTCATTTCACGGACAATAGGACATTATTTTAAATAACCCTGTGTATATATATATATATATATATATATATATATATATATATATATATATATATATATTACTATTATTATAATTGACAAGTTTTATTAATTTTTATGTTTAGCCAGGATAGCCAGGATAGCCATTCGAAACAAGAAAATAAAACAACTGAAGAAAAAGATTCCAAAAAAGAAAAAGGCCAGGATTCAAAAAAACAAAAAGAAAAGGAAACAAATAAAAATTGTATCATTGTAATGTGTAAGATTGTAACCTTTCTATGATCTTACTGCAATGTTCGGTGCTGTGAGGGTAGTTTGTAAATTTACAATTAATTTGTATATTAATTTTAGGAGAAAAGCGGCGCAGTCCGCGTCCACGAACAACTAAAGAAAAAAGCAATTTAAAAAAGAACGAACGAACTCTTAAAAATATAGAAACTAATACAAGGTATTAATAAATATATTATTACTATTTCTCTTGATATATTAAAAATTTTATTAATTTTTAAATTAATTTTTATGTTTAGCCAGAAATTGAAAAAAGAAAACGAAGAAAATAAAAAAGAGGCGCAGTCCGCGTCCACGAACAAGGAGGTAGAACAAAATAATCAGGACACGTGCGTATGGGCAGTAAGTAGTATTTAAATCAAAAATTAAAAATTGCCTGCTCCCCTTAATATGACTATTATTTATATATATAAAATATGTATTACATATAAAAATTATATTTGGCAAATTTTAGTAGATTCTGACACGTCTATTGAAAGTGATGCAGTGTCACATGAGCATATCTCTCCTACAGATATTACATTTACGAAAGGTAAATTCACATGTTTATATTTTTTATTGATTAATTGTTAAAGTTTACATTTTTTATTTTAACAGGACGACAAGGTTTACAACTTCAGAAAATCTTACAGAATGATGAATGTAAGTGCTGTAAGAAAATAGCTCAATTTTTATTAATTTTTCTTAATATAATACGTTAATGTTTACCTAATTTTATAACTGTATTATAGATTTTAAAAAATTTGTTATATCAGAGCTGCTTGAAAATGCAGCACAGCGGAAAAAAATTCAACAATTCTATTTAATGAAAGAACAGCAAGATCAGTTTTGTTTTCACGATCTTCCATTTTTTGATAATGTCGAATCTTTAATACAATTTGACAATAAATTGAAAACTAACAAAAATTATAGGAACAAAATGGTAAGTTTAAAAACTTTAAATATATTCTTCTCTCTTCACATTTAATTAATACTGGTTTTGTTCTCTTTTAATACTTGTTTCCAGATCTTGCTCTTGTCTAAAATAGGTGGAAAAAATAGTAGAAACATTTCGATGGCAATTTTGAAGAAAATTATTTCTTGCACTCTTGCAAGCAAATACAGTTGGCACGGAGGGAAAGGCAAGATGCAATTTTGTCTTCTTAAAGGATTAATAAATGTTGTGATTCGTAAGTTTTTTAAAATAAGCTAATAGATATTGTTGCGTTTATAAGTAATAACAGAATTTTGTATACAAAATTTTATACAAAAGCTAGTTATTAAAGTATACTACTATAGAGAAACGAAATAAAATTTATTATTTTTATTTTATTAAAATATAAAAAACAGATGTAGTTATAGTATAATGAATATGTCTGAGTACATTATTCGTTTTATTCCTTTAGCAAGTTGTTAGAAAAATATGTAACATTATATAAATGAAATGAATTATTGTGAGGCAGTATGTTAATATGAATTTTAGAGTAAATATACAAAAAATTATCTACAATATTATTTTTCATAAAACAAATATTTTTTTTATTTACATTGCCAAACTTTAATCGAGTCTTAAATTAATAATCAATAAAATAAATATTCTTTTACTATAATATCATTTATTTTTTAGCTCTAATTCACTTTTTTAAATTCTTATTTTATCAAGATACATTATTTTAAAAATTTTGTATATTTCTTTACATATACCAAGTTTCCAAAGCATAGATTTTTTTGTTTGTTTCTTTATTAAATGCAACTAGAAATACTAGACATAACGGAATAATACCTGCAGCTGATGCAACTGAAGAAAATATTATTGGAAACATTAAGGAATTTCTCCGCCAGTCAATTGGCCGAGCTAAAACGTAAATTTTATATTATTATATTACTATATGTCCGCCGTTCTACATATTTATCGATATGCACGCGCAATAAATTATTTTCCTTTCTATATTTATTTTTACTTAGTTTAATAATTTTTTTACAGATGGGAATCAAAGCA
Organism: Camponotus vicinus; assembly: GCF_025532165.1. Classification (NCBI taxonomy): domain Eukaryota; kingdom Metazoa; phylum Arthropoda; class Insecta; order Hymenoptera; family Formicidae; genus Camponotus; species Camponotus vicinus. The sequence goes on along the minus strand of NW_028141979.1, from coordinate 7,180,515 downwards.
TCAAAATAATGAAAATAATCAAAATCTTATTAATGATGAAGGTGCATTCGAAGAAGTCTCTTCTGTTGTAAATGAAAGCAACGATCAAAGTGAAACATCTACTGAAAAGAATACTGACGATACTGACGATCTTTTTGATAAGGAAAGTGATAAAAACATAAATTTTAATATTCAAAATTCATCTGATAATGAATGATAACTTTTCTAATATCGCATCTTCAGTGAAAAAATATAATTATATACATATACATGTATATACGTATATACATATACATATATATGTTTTATATTTCGTAAATACTTTTATTTTTTTTATTATAATGTGATGCTATATTGCAATATTATAACAATAAGTTTTGTAAACATTTATTTATGTTATAGTTGTTTAGAATTTTATTTTCAGTTTTTACTTTTACTTTCTTTCTTTGAATAAAGTATTAATATTACTCGTTTAAAATAATTATTTTCTTCCAAAAAGAAAAAAATGTTTTCAATGTGAGAATGTAGTTTTCATAAAAAAGTAAATTATTAATTTGAAGCAAGAATGTTATTTAATAAATATAATAAATTTTGTTATTTTATTAAAATAAATAATAATGTTAGAGTATATATTCTTTCGCTTTCTATAAGAATATGATATATTTAATTACAATAAAATTTTAATAAATCAAGCAAAATATCAATTCTTATTTTAAATAATTCATTTTCTCATAGCAAACAGCAAAATCACTTGAAATAACATTTTTTTAAATATATAGCATTTGAAAAGTATTCCAGAAAATTTATTAATAGTAGATCTTATAGAAAAAAATCGCTCGCTTGTTTACAAGTCTTATAAAGATATAAATTCTACTATATTCCATTTTATAGAAGAGAATCTCTTCTGTAATTTAATATTTATGTTTGTGTCACTTACGCGAGAAAGGCGGACTGCAAGCTCTATGTTTAGAGGAAGCACATGGAGGCGGTGAAGGCGATAAAGAGGGTGATCTGCGTGATCGTTTCCTATTACAACGTTCATTAATGAGTGATCTTCTGCCTGAAGAAAAGGAAGGCGATGGCGTGCGTCGAATATGAGGAGGAGACGGGGTTACTGCCATTTTCTTATATGGAGATCTTGATCTTTGTGGCGTCACTGCGTCATCTAAAAATGTATAACAAGTAAGAAGTATATTTATATATAAAGTATATTTTTAAACTATTATTTCATAAATAATATCAATTAGTTATATATATATATAGATAAAAATATCAATTAAAAATTAGATCTTATAAGACCTCTGGGTTGAAAAATATCAGATAATAGAAACTTCACGTATTATAAGCATAAAAACAATTTTTCTAAATAAATGTGTTAATTATTGCTATTTATATTCAACTTGTCTTCTATGATTTGCATAAAAATTACATATAAAAATTATTTTATTAAAATTTAAGTACAAGTATAAAAATAAAAAAAGATGAAAAGTATTTTAATAATATATATATATTATATCTGTGATTGATAATATTGCACTTTTAAAATTTTTGAGTATATATTATATTTAGTATCTCTTTTAGTACTTATTTTCCATATTTTTTATTAACAAATGTATCAAATTTTTATATGCAATTTTTATGCCAATCATAGAAGACAAGTTGAATATAAATAGCAATAATTAACACATTTATTTAGAAAAATTGTTTTTATGCTTATAATACGTGAAGTTTCTATTATCTGATATTTTTCAACCCAGAGGTCTTATAAGATCTAATTTTTAATTGATATTTTTATCTATATATATATATATATATATATATATATATATATATATATATATAAAACTAATTGATATTATTTATGAAATAATAGTTTAAAAATATACTTTATATATAAATATACTTCTTACTTGTTAATAAATGCTAATATAAATATTCAATCTTCAAGGCGTATGTATTAATGTAAATATCTTGCTCTCGATTCACGCGATAACATTCTGTAATTTGCAAGCCCGTGCGATGTTCGGAACATGCTAAAGGATACCAAGAAAATCAAAACAATGTTATTGTCGCTCTCATTCAGTATACGCAAAAAAAAGACGCAAAAATTCACGAAATTTCGTCGAGTTGTGTACGATTATATGCGTAGAAACGCGAGATCAATAGCACTAAACGTGAATTATCACAAGGACACAAAAGAACACGAGAAAAATACAAGTTTATAATAATTCACGAATATGCGAGACAATATGAATTTATATATTGCGACGCTTCCTAGAGAAGTTGTGCGTAATATTTCAAGCACGGATGGATTGATCACCCGAAACATTAAAGAATCTATCAAAACACAAATGTATCAAAAAATGCTAATACAAATATTCAATATTCAAGATGTATATATTAATGTAAATATCTCGCTCTCGATCCACGCGACAACATTCTGTAATTTGCAAACCCGCGCAATGTTCGTAACAGGCTAAAGAATGCTAAGAGAATCAAGACAATGTTATTGATAATCGCTCTCACCCAATATACGCAAAAAAAAAAAAAAAAAAAAAATCGCGGAATTTCGTCGAGTCGTATACGATTATAATATGCGTAGAAGCGCGGGATTAATAGCACCAACGCAAATTATCATAAGGACATAAAAGAAAACGAGAAAAATACAAGTATATAATTGTTCACAAATACGCGAGACAATAAATTTACACAATTGCGACGGTTCCTAGAGAAGTTGCTGCGTAATATTTCAAGCACGGATGAATCAATCGCCCGGAACATTAAAGAATCTATCGAACGCACTACGCGAATAAAATCGAAAACGCAACACTAATTAGGGCGATGATTCTTAAAGGTTCTAATCGCGATCTATCCGAGTACGACCACACGAGTGAGATCACACACGCCTCACAATAAAATTGTCGTCTTACCAAGATTCCGGAAACTCCGACACGCGGTCCCCTCCAGTTGCACGCTCGCCGAACAGTGAGAAGGCGGTCCGATCCCGTCCAACGTCCACGTCCAAGACCTGGCACCTCCGCCATTATACATATATGTATATGTATATATATATATATATGGCTGCGTTCCAAAATTCACTGCCAGTACTGAAAATCTATAATTTACGTGACGTACACTATAGATTTTCAGTACTGGCAGTGAATTTTGGAACACAACCTATATAAGATGCGCTCTGGATGCTCTGAAGCGTTTGATTGACCAATCAGGTAAAAGGAGGAAAGATATCTTTTAAGATGTCTTTTTAGATGTCTACAGATAACTTTTAGAAATTCTACAAAGATATCTTTAACAAAATCTTTTTAGACATCTTTTAAATGACTTTAGATATCTTTTACAAATATCTTAAAAATTTCTTTTTCTAGTTTTATAGCGATCGCTGTATTCTTTTTTTGTTATTATCTTTATTAAATAAATAATTTATACAAAACATGAGATGTATATTTTCTGAATATTTCACAGAAGAAGAATCCGGTTAACGTACCTTCCGATTGTCTCTAGGAAAATCTCGCATGGCACTCTGCTTACGCCGATGTTCTCGGCCTGGGTCGGTCTCCCTTCTACCGCGCGAGTTCGCGTCGGAGAAGACATTCACCTCGAGGAGAGCCAACTCCCAGCCAGCCAGGTATCGTTACCTGCGGCTACGCGTTTCCTGCGTCCCAGCCTCGCTCGAGCGAGTCACTTTTACGCTCGTGGCGTCAGTACGCGTTGCAATCCGCATCGCGACAGCTACTCGACAACACAAGTATTCTCGCGTTATCGTTGATGTATATTGTAATAATTATTATTTTGCGAAACTTTCTCGTAACAACTCGTCAACGTTGTCTCTTTGTTGAAGTGCCGTTCCTGAACGTGATCTCCGGACATGGCCAAGTGATTGACGCATGGATCTAGTGACAGTTCTGCTTCTTGATACACTCCAAATGTTATTTTCAACGGATATTATTTTTAACATCTTGCGAAGTTTGTATTTCTTTATCTATATTAAAAAATTTGGCGTTAATTTTTATTTTTAATTTTTGTTACAGTCAATTCTTTTACTTTTAGTTATACGAATAAACATTCTTATTCGAAAATCTCAATTTCACAAAATATTAGATAATAAATTAAATTTATTGCAAAGAAAATATAACTACTTATCATATGTGCCTTGATTAATTGGCAAAATATATGTGTTTTCTAATTAATTGTACAAGCAGTATTATTTATAGTAATATCCGGATTAAATTGTTAATAACATTACTAAATTATATATAACTATATCTACCTTTTTTTTATGTTTTACAAAAATAATTGATATTTTATTAAATTGATAACATTAATAATTATTTATAATAACAAAGATATATCAAAATGCTCAATTTTTTACATTAGGACTTATATGTATATAGTTTGTAAGCGATATAAAAAACTTCGCTTTTTTATTATTTGTAACTTATGAAACATATTTGCAATTCACGATTCATCAACTTCAACTTGTCTCATTTCTTTAAGATCGTCGGCAACGCTAAATTCACAACCTGTCGAACTCACAATCTCACTAATATCGATATTAGCGGCAATTTCGATAAGCTTTAATCCTTCTCCTGGAATCACTTCAAATACTCCTAGATCTGTGATAATTAAATCTACACATTGTTGACCTATAGAAATATTATAAAATGTTAAAAAAAGGATTATTCCATATGTAATATATAGCAAGTAAAAAAAATAGAGAAATATTAAATATGAATTAAAATATAATAACATTAAATAATAAAGGATTAAAATAACATAGTTAAAATTAGAAAACGAGAATTTATGAAAGACTAATGTCAAAATATTTGTAAAATGTTACCTGTGACAGGTAAAGTGCAATTCTTCAAAATTTTTGGGCTTCCGTCTCGGGCTTTGTGCTCCATAGTTATCACTACTTTTGTAGTCGGTGAGGATACCAGATCCATGGCACCACCCATGCCCTTTACCACCATACCTGGTATCATCCAGTTGGCCAAATCTCCGTTCTCCGACACTTGCATGCCTCCAAGAATAGTCAGATCAATGTGTCCTCTGTAAAATATAACACAGTTAAATCTATTCTCTTTATTCTCTTTAACACTCAAAGAGGACAGAGTATTCATATAATGCTCTAAATGTGTTACACTTTCTAGTAACTAAATATTTTTTAAATATCCTACCATTCCTATCCTAAAATCTTGAAAGCTTTGTCAAGGAAATTTTTTTATTAAATATCAAAGTTCAAATTTTTTCTAATCAAATCTCTCTTTTGAAAATTATAGCAAATTTGTTGGTAAATAATTTTAATTAACAATGTAACAATATAAGATTTACACAAAATAATGTTTCAATTTTAAAATAATCTTTCGATATTTGATAATGTATTCTAATTTTTGATGATAAAAAGTGCCAGCTTTAAAATAATATAAATAGTTGTATATACCCTCTGATCATGCCAAAGCTTTCGTCACTACTAAAGTAAGAAGCACCAGATAGCACTGTTACAGTTTCCTTTCCAGCATTAATAAGATCAGCATCAACATCGGCTTCGGTCTCCGGAACAGGACCTAGTCCAAGAATACCGTTCTCTGACTGTAACGTCACTTTCACACCTTTTGGGATGTAGTTACTCGCAAGCATTGGTATACCAATTCCCAAGTTGGCTGTAAAAGTTTTCATTTTATCAAGTGCTAAACTGATAAAGGAACTTGAATATACGTTATGTAAAATTAAGATATCTATATTTCTAATTTAAGTAAATTTTATTCTCATTTTCTGGTACTTACCATACATTCCATCTTTAAATTCGAGGGCAGCGCGTCTGATTATCCTATCTCTCGCTTTACTAGCTGGAGTTACTTTCTTGGGCTTCATAGTTTGTCTTGTCGATCGTTTCTGTGTGATAGGAAAAATAACATTCATAAGAAACTTACACAATTAAATATGCATAATGATATCGATACGAATATCAATCAAGATAAATAAACACCAACCTCGATTCGTTTCTCGTAAGAGGGTCCTTTTACGATCCTATCCACAAAAATACCGGGCAAATGGATCTGATCAGGATCCAATTGACCGATCCCCACGATCTCCTCCACTTCGACTATCGATACCTTGGCTGCCTTGCACATCACAGGATTGAAGTTCCTGGCGGATTTTCGAAAGACCAGATTTCCTGCAGTGTCAGCCTTCCACGCTTTCACGAGCGCAAAGTCGCCAGTAATAGCAGTCTCTAGCACATAATTTCGTCCATTGAATTGGTTCACATTCCTCGGCTCGCCCGAGATCTCAGCGTTACCATCCTTGTCGTACTTCAGGATGACGTTGCCCTCCTGCACGATAGTCCCGAAAGCTGTAGGAGTATAAAAAGCCGGAATACCAGCACCACCTGCTCTCACACGTTCTGCCAAAGTGCCCTGAAATGACTAAATTTGTAAAAAATTGCAGGAGATTTGTCACAAATACTCTTTCATTCTCGAAACCTCATTACCTGCGGCGTTAATTCGACTTCCAATTGACCATTGAGATATTGCCTTTCGAATTCGGGGTTCTCACCCACATATGAGGCGATCATCTTCTTGATTCTGTGCTCCTTCAGCAATATACCTAATCCGAAGTCTTCTACTCCAGCATTATTCGAAACTACAGTTAAATCTTTAGAGCCTTTGTTTAGTATGCCCGCTATTAGATTCTCTGGGATGCCACAGAGGCCAAATCCACCGACCAAAAGTTTAGCTCCATTATGTACATCGGACACAGCTTCCTCTATGCTCTTGAACACTTTACCATCTCCTACTGGTGTTTTCAACTTTTCAGCTTCCTCTTCCACTTGTGGAATATCTGCTTTGATGGAAAAATGAGCAGTGCATACCTGTTAAATAAAATTTCAGAGTTTGATATCATAAAAGTATCCTAATATTAACTTTTATGTAACAAATAAAGAATGAATTGATTTTATACTCGCCAACATAAAACATGAAATATATAAAGATATAAAAGATATAAAGATATATATTAAATAGATAAAAACAATAAAAAAATAAGAGATATAAAGATGGGGGGGAGGGGAAAAAAATATAAAAATTTGTTTAACAAATTAAAGAAATTACAGCTAAGCGAATAATAATTAAAATCCATAAATAATTCAATAATTGTGTGAAATATATACATAGCAAAAAATAGATGAAAATAGAGTCCAAATAATTATCCGGCTAAATAGAGTAAGTAGGTTATGTGATATCTGATAAAAACGCAATAGCAATCGCGTATGTTGTTTACCCACCCGTGATATTTTTATAGAGCCTCGAATGGTTCGCGGACTGCTGCTCAAACGCAGAAACACGTCACCGGCCTTTTTCAATACGAATGCCATAGTCACTGTATGATAAATATACAATTATTATTCGCAAAATTCTCCCGGCAACAAAGGTTAAATGCAGACCATATAATTTATTCCAATACTTTTCAAAATTTTTTTAAATTCTTTTTTTTACGATATTCTTCTATTTCTATTTTCGATCGTTGTAAATTAAATTCAATTTTGATTTCGAAATATATATCGTGATAACGATAACATTAACCTTGTATTAAACGCTCACGCATAGAGGCGCAGATGCTGACTGACAGATCGGAACACAGCTGGTTCATTGCGCATGCGCATCAATGCCAGGATTGACATGAATTAAACATATGATCGGAACATATGTGTCAAAATTTCAATTTAATTCATTAGAAATGGCATGATTAAAAAGAGATAAATGTCAAACCATATGAAACAACATGTGTCAAATCATATGGAAAATAATTTAAAGAGAGAATTTAAAAATTTTAGAATCTAAAATATTATATTATATATATTATTGATATATTGCCTTATGTTATTATTATTGTTACTACCGATGTTAATACATGTTAAAAATATATTATATATATATATATATATATATATATATATATATATATATATATATATATATAATATATTAATATATATTAAAAATATTAACAGTTGATGATATAATTCTTTTCCGACACTTTGATATTATCTAGAATTTTTTCAGACGTTCGAGTGCAAAAAAAAACAACTCTGTCAATGAAAATATATTTACGCCGTTTCATAGCGAAAAAACATTAACTTCCACATGTCGGTTTCACTTCTTGTGAATAAGATCTATCTGAATAAGAAACTTTATCTGGAGTTAGAGATATGCTAAAAATAACTAAATATAACTAATAATATAAAACAAAAAAAAATATAAGTAAAAAATTTTGTAGGCGCAAAAATATTTTCTATGTTAGAACAGTATTGGAATTATGCGAGAACGCATTGATTTACAATTAAAATACTTTAAGATCAAATATGCTGTTTCAGTCTTGCATGACTTGCGTAATATATCTGCAAAAAATACAAAACTGATATAATACAAGACTGTTTTAATGTAAGACTGATTTCTTCAATACTCTGTTATCTCTGTCGGATAAGGAATGTCAGTCGTCAGTTGATGACGACAATATTACAGTCTATAAATATCAATATTCTCTCTCTTATCTTTCTGTCTTCATTGTCGGCATTATAACCGGTATATGGAATCATGTAAAAATCTTGCATTTACTACAAAGATATTTTATTATGCTAAATAAGTATTTGCACACTTATATACTTACATCGTAAAGTTGTTCGCTCTTATGTATCAAAATATATTAATTCATTCTTTTTACATTTATGTATAATATCTTTGAAACGACATCAATGAATTTAACTGGCTCACATTCGATTAAATGTCGTCAATATTGATATTAACATAATAATGCATACATTATTTTAATGTCAACATGGTTACGTTATAATTCGAATAATTAATACTAATGGTTGCTAAAATTATATCGTTTCTTGCACGTAATTACGAGTTGATAGTTAATATCGACTCGAATAAGTAGCGAGCGAAAGTTGTTTTGCGACTTTAAAGAAATCAAAATCCATATCAAAATCCACTTTAGCATATACATGAATGAAGAGATTTTCACTGTAATAGTAAAACCTTTATTAATCTTTATTAATGTAAAAATGATCAAATTTCGCTATACTCACAATCTATTATCCGATATTACAACAAATTTGTTCTATTTGTAAAATAGGAAAATCTCATTCAATAAATTCATTCATAAAAACACGAATTTGCTGCGCTAAAGCAAAATAATCTGTTACTATCAAATGCATTTTAATGTTGCAGCAAAATCGTTACTGTTTTAATGGCGAGATAAGAGTCAATTATCTGTTATAAATAATTCACAGATATGATAGAATTATTTTCAGTAAAATCAAATTAGAATTCTTAACGAGTTCTTTTACTGTTCTATATAATACCTGATTTATATAGATATTTTTAAATTTATGTTACGTTTACGCATATAAGATTTGCCATGCCAATAAACTTTTTTTCTTCGTATTCTTATTATAACATTACAATTGCGTAATTCGAAAAATGATATGCCAAACTTGATAAAACTTTGTCGTTTCTTCTCTTCCCAGATAATTAGATGAGTATTAACAATATTATGACAAGACTTGTCGTGATTACATCTGCGAATTATGTGGTGTTATCTTATCAGATATAAAATTTTGTAATAATTTAATTAAAGACACGAAAAAAAAGAGTTTCCGAAGAGAATCAACGGGTGTTGATTCTAACCAAAATAAAAAGAAAGTAAATTTGAATTAAAAAATATGAAAATCTTTGACAAAATTTTTTAATAGATTTTAATAATATTCTAATATTATTTTAATAATATTCTAATATTATTAATAATATTCTTTTCTAAGATATATATAGAATTTATAATGCCTTAATCAATCTTAACAATAAAACTTTTTTTTGACATCCCTATAGCAAAAGTTTAATTTTTTACAACACACAATCTCCGAAAAACCATTGCATCTATTTTTGTCTTCAAATTTTGATTCTGCGCTTGCCATATGACACAATATACGATACGATATAAAATATTGCAGATTTCGTCCTGCATTTTTGCCGTCAAATGTTCGATTTTCTCGTATTGATACATTCGCAAACCGAATCAAAATTTTTAATAAACACGGAGATTTCGAGGACCACGACTAGCGTTAAGCATCAGGCTTCCAGAATCATGGTAACAGACGAGGATCAAGCAATGCCACTTTTTCACGTAGAAGAGCACTCGTTTACGAATAACGTTTTCGTCCAAAATTTCGTTTCAACGATGCTCTCGGCAATTTATCGTCTTTTTATCTCATCGTCTCATCATCTGATCCTCGCGTCATCGATGCCGACCTGCTCTCGCATCCGTCACGGCGCCCCACAATTCGATCACGAACTCGTCGGTGAAGCCAAAGTCTTCCAAGTCGGAATTGTCTATCGCCTCGGCGAAGTCTATGCTGTTGCATTTGCCCTCGGCGAGCTCCCAGATTTGCGTGGCTGTGATCAAAATCAGATATAACAATCGAATCAGTCTTTAATCAAAGCATGTGTAAATATTAAAAGAACGAAAAAAATGACAAGAAAGATTTTATTACACCCAAATTCGCAAATCTACCTAATTCCGTATCAGAGATTCCCATGAAGCTTTCCAAGATGGTGTTGATCTTCTCGACACCCAGCGCAGCCGCATCATCAATCTGCAAATAGCAAATATTTATTTAATATTTTTAAATTAATGCTTAGCATTCGTTATCATTTATTAAGTAGAAAATAGATACACAAATTTACACATATAAAAGTGCATTTAAATAATTTAAAGATCTTATAAAATTGTTTTTCGATATTATTCATATTTCAAAATGTCATCAGGCCTGTCAACACCTAATAAAATATATATTTTATTCTTCTGTCAAATTTATCACTTATAATGTAATCTTTTTAAACAATCTCTCAATTTTTATATTCAGTGCATACTTGTTGTATGATCTGCGTGCTACCGTCAGCTTTGAATCTCAGAGTCTCTTTGCCGGATCCGTAGCCGACTTTTTTGCCCTTCTTGGGATCACCACGCGGTCCGATACCGCTGAAGCCATTCTTCTGCGGCTCCACCAGCCTCAATGTGAACACCGAACCCTTCGGTATATCTTTTAGCATCCTAGCCACTTCAAAGTGTCGTTTGCCCACAAGACTGGTCGAGTTGATCCTCTCGATGTGATCGCCCACCTCGATCACCTTTATTCTATCAATGACGGAGCCCTCCTTTATACGCTTTATGAACGCGTAACCGGCGCCATTATCAGTGATAGTCAGGCCCAATGCGTCGTCCGTCTTCACCAGCTCGATTTCCTTTGGCCGACCTGCGCCAAAAACACATTAATCTATTTTATGCACTTTTGCGAAATTTAAGTGTATAATTTAATTCAAGATAAAAGACTTAAATCAAATTTTGTTATGATAATCTTAAATTATTATATAAAAATTGCTCCAACTATTTTACACTGATGTTTATCCTAATTCAAAATAAATTCTGTCCCTTAAAATTAGAAACTAATATTTATCGATTTTTGTCCAAAATTCAATATTGCTTTCCTTTTTAATTTTATGTACATTTCATATATAATAAATGGACAGCAACCTTTCTTATGTGCGAATATGAAGTCACCCACACCGATTTGGCCACCTAGTAACTCCGTCATTTCCACCTTGTGCGTGTTGAGTGTGCAAAAGAGAATCTGAAACATCAAGTTTTCTTATTTGATTATCAATATTTAAACACTTTGCGTGATAACATTAATTTGCTCTCAACTTCGAATCATTTTTATTTAAATTTTCATGAAAATTACTAAGTTTCACGTTAAATCTCTCCGATTAAAATTTTACTTAATAGACTTATGTTTAATATTATTAAAGATTTTATTTAATATCTATCTTATTTCGATTTCTATAATTATTTCTAGATTTTCCTTCAATAACAATAAAGTACAACAGTTTATTTAGCTGACTTTGCAGTGAGAAATTGCTCGACCCCGCGCTCCAAACGACCCATAACGAGTCGACCTGCTTACATCGGCGATCGCGTTTACACATCGAATTACATGACTCGCTCTCACTGAAACATATCCGCCGGGTCGACGAGATACCACGGTCCGTGACCGGCGTTTCCGGCGTTTCCGGTCTCGTGTCTCTCTCTACGTGAGGCGTTTCGCGCTGGAAATACCGAACTGGCTTTCATCTCTCGCGTCATCTCTTATTTTTTATTCATTATTCGATTACAATTTTGCCCATCTCTATCTCATGATCTGATAAAAACTGCATTAACATCTTTAACAAAAATAAAATCGTAAACTTGTAAAGGTAGGAACGCATTTTAGCATTAAAACGTGTATAAAGAGAGAGAAAATGCATGAATAAATAAATGAAACATAAGTCTACTAACTGACAACATAGACTTTATCTTTTAACACTCGCTAAAATAAATATCTTGCAAAGAGAAAAGTCATTCAAGTCGACTGCTGTGCTTGCATCTGGCAAAGAAACAGTAGTCACTATCGAGTTAAATCCTTCACCTTGATCGAATCCTTTCTTTTCTTCTCCTCAAACTTTTTAACAAATCATGTTCATTTATTACCTCTTCCGCGGGCAAGTCGTAGCACTCGGCGATCTTCTGGTAGAGCTCGCGGACATTGCTAAAGTCCGATATCAGTCCCGTAGGACTGCCGTGGGCCAGCTGGCAGTGGAAGACGAGCGAGGGCGACTTCAAGTCCCGGGACGAGGCTCTCGTCTGCTCGTGCTGAAGAGGAGCGTTATTATTGTACGACCGGCTACCGGTACCGTTACTGCTCGCGCCTCCGTCATGATTGTTGTCATCGCTGACCTGATGGTGATTGCGATATTGCACGCCGTTCGCTGCTTTCTCCGTTATCGGCGACCTCGACGTGGCCCGTGCCTTGAACAATGGCATCCTCGATTCTGCAAATCAAAGGACTTGTAATCGAGACCCTACTGATCACAAACTGGACTGATAGATTCTGAGATACCATTAATCTTTATATTTCTATCTGAAATTCCGACGATGACTTATAACTGTCATTCACGTATTTTTTAAATAATTATGATTTGTATGAAAAAATATATTTTTCGAATCTTTATAAAATTTTTTAAAATTTATTTGCTACGTCGAGCAAGGCACTGAAAGATCGACGAAATAATACTGGTTTGCTAAAATTATCGTGGTCTGAGACGGTTTGAGAGATTAACATTGTGTGCGATTCGCATTGTCCATTTATAACTGCTTCTTTTCGTGTGAATCACCGCTCTATTTCTCACTTTTTAATTCTTAACGGTATCATGCAAAAAGATAATTGTATATTTTTTTATCATATTTTCTAAGAGCTATATTTAAACCAACGTCCATAAGATGTTGCTGAGAAAAATCTCAACTTTGGATACTTGAACATTTTATATTTTAAGCTTTTATCGCGATTAGGAAATTAAATTAGTATCTATTTCATTCTACATATTAATAATTGCGATACGTTCTGCAATTTCGATAAATAAGGAGAGGTATTAGATAAGAGGGATGAGAACCACGGGGAGACCTACGGTAATTGCAATTTCGCGATTTGCCGGCTGTGCAATGAGATAAAAGTACCTATCGACCACATGTTACATACCATGGATACAATATAGCTATAAAGTATATACGTGAATATTTATTACTCCCCATACCTTGTTTTCCTTGTATAACTCATATCCAATTTTATAAAATTATTATGTTTTAAAACGACGTGAGTAACAACTTGTTGAATATATAAATATATGTATAAACACGTATTTAATATGATAATATCAAAGTTAGTATCAATATTAATACCTTCATGTTTAAAATTAACATTTTTACATCGATTTTTTTTCTCACAAATCATAAGCATGCTTGCGAATGCTTAAGATTTAATATTATGTGATTATATGTAATTATATAATATTAAGAGGAGGGTTTTCAACGGATATTTATAAAAATATATCAAGCTTTTGTAATTTCTTGCGAATAGCAGGATACAATAATATTATTTTTATTATTATATATTTATTATTATATATTTTTATTATCATATATACTTATTATAATATAACATTATTTTTCTTATAATACTATAAGAAAAAATATCTCATATATATAATATTTTAATCTTTTCTCCTTTTAATACTATGTATAAAAAACACATTGAAAGTATCATTGATTATGATGTCATGATTTCTTTTTTGTAATTACTTTAATATCTCAATTATAACAAGCAATTGTAAAATGTAATAAATTTAAATATGGATGTATTGCGAGTATTTATGAATATTATTATTTTATGATAATATTATTACTTATGATCGCGATTAAAATCTTTAAAATAGTATTCGTTAATTGGTTCCATCACATTATTTATAGACATAATTTTGTCTCTCAAGCACACACCGCGTTTCCGTATCTTTCCTCAAGAAATTATATATGTATCTCGAATATAAACAACTTATATAATATTATTTTAAGCGAAGCCAAGAAGCATTTCTCTGCCTCGTTTACGCACCAAGATCGTAAATTACGACAAACTCTTTATACGATACTTATTACTCGCCTGAATCATTCCTCTTTGAACGAGGAACAAATACCGTGTAATGTCGTCTTATATACATTCTACTTTTTTGCAATAACTTTGAGTTCGTTAAAGAAAAATAAATAACGTTTTAATTAAAATTTTACTAGACACATCGCTTTTCTCTCGTAATTTCTTAATTTTCCATCGAACTAAATATATTAATAATAATTAATAATCGATATTAAGAATGTAAAATATAAATATAAATATATAAATATAAATATATAAATATATATTAATAATAAAATAAATATAAATATATATTAATAATAAAATAAATATAAATATATATTTGTAAGTCTGATAGAACGTTTAAAAATATTTATCGAATATGTGCGTATTGATAATATCAAGCATCAATCACAAAAAAAAACAGATTGCGATTACGAATCGAAATCTAAGATCTAAATCGCGGGATTCTGGAATTTCCGATATCCAGATGATAACGCGAATGATCAATTCCAATTATCGTAATATCGTATCACATGGTTTTCGAAACTCGCGATTCATTATTGGAGTCAAAATCCTCGTTTATAATTTCCTGTAATATTTCGCAGGTAGTTTGTTCGAGTCATTGCAAAACATCCGATGTCATGCGATTTTATTAAGAAAGCAATGTTCTTGTCGATGTTATGCAATATCGAAGGAAGCGCGACCGGGAATGCAGCAAAACTACCTGCAATTTTATTATTCGCGTCAAATTGAATGTATTATGATGCAATAGTTATCTAGACATGTCTAAGACATATATAATACATTTTCTTTTAGTTATAAATAATAAATAATCAGGAGGAATTTAAGCCATTTAATTTCTAATTATTGCATTAACATAAAGTATATTTTTAAGAATTCGTTTAAATTTTATTTCTTTAACAGATCGAAAGAATTTTTAATCTCTCTGTTTTGTCTCTAGAATATTTTTATCTCAAGAATATATAAATAATCCTTAATAATTCGTATATTAATAAATTATTATGACAAAAAAATGCGACAAATACACGATAAAATATCTCGTATGTCATCGGTAATTTTATCGATAATTCCACGAAAATAATAAAAAATTGATTCTGCAGGACATATGTTATACATAAAATGTGCGAATAAACAGCGCAGATAGATTCGATTTGTACAGGTCGTTGGCAATCTCTGACTAAGCTATCGCGAATTTCGTAAACGTCATTCTGCCACGACAATGCAAACTGTCAACTATGCACAATATTATTATTCGACTCTGATTATGGTTAAACGTCTGACAATCTAGATCGCGTGACGCATCTTAATTCGGATTCCTCATCGTATTCCTTCGCCATCAATTACGATACGTTGAATAACAAGATCGAGTAATAAAAATTCGCGAAGTGACCGATTAATTTTTTAATTTATTAAACTTTAATTTTTTAATTTATTAGACTAAAGAATGGAATGAACAAACGATGACATTTTTTTTATAACAAAACAAATTAAATTTCGCTTTATTATAAGGATTAATATTGGAGTGATTTACTATTTTTCTCGCGAATTTTGATCTAATATAAAAAATATAAAAATATTATATTATAAAAATATTATATAATATAAAAAATATAAATAAACTAGATAAAAATATAAATAAATCAGATAAAATCCACTGGTCACCCTATTTTTAACGTTTAACATTTATTGGCGTAAACGAGAAATAGCTTTCTCTCAAATCTGATTGTTTGATTATTGTTCAATCAGGCTATAGAAATAAGCCAATTAATGGAAACGACGATGAAAGACAAGCTTCTCTGGAAATTGATGTGAATCGAGCAAGAAGTAATAATCATGCAACACACGTTTTATTCTTTCATATCCTTATCGCAATAAAAAAAATGTAATATACCTTGTGCAAAGTATTGGAACACATAATATAATAAATTTAATTTTTTGTTTAACATTTAATTTAGACACCTATTATGTGTCCGATGTAATTTCCTATAGAATATTGCAATGTAATTGTATCGTTCCTCGGAATCTGATTTAACTATTACCACAATTAGTCACATTATAAATTCAGAGCAGCTTTCGCCGCATAACCTACTGGTATACGTTAAAAGTGATTAAAATTATTATCTTATGACTGTGCATCGCGACACCGAGTATACAGTAGCACCTCATCAGCCATATAAAGTAAATACAGAGTGTCCCGGAATGATCGAAACTCGGAATTAATTTTTTAAATATAATTTACACTAAAAAAATCTTCTTTATTTTCATTATTTTATACAAATTATTACAAATGCTAAGACGCGATAAATCCTTCCTACCGTACCCAAATAAAAAAATTGAGATATGAAAAAGTATTTTACATTGTAAACGCAGACACGGATGTTTGCTATAGAAATAATCAAGTATTGATTTAATGGTTGAAAAGATACATATCCAGGCAGACGAAAAAAATTGTATTCACGATAATATTTGATAATTCCACGTCGCTGATCCCGAACCGACGGGATTTGACTAAGATGTATTTTCGGGACACCCTGTATAGAACGTAGTACACGTCGATACTGTAACGTTACGAGCGAGTACACGCTGACGTCTACAAATAACGCGTCCAGGAGATCGGCCTCTCACCTGTTCGGCCCGCACTTATATCCGTATCCTTGTCCCTAGAGTTTATCGTTTTTTTTTTTCTTCACGAACGCGACACGCGCGCAATCATCACGTTAATCACAGAGGTGGAACGGTAACCGATCGCGTACCACGTCACGACTGACAGCCACGGGATCCGAAAGTGCTCCTTTCCTTCTCTCTTCCTACTCGTTATCACACGCTTATCGCTTCACTCGCTTGATCCTTATCGCGAATAAAATGCGCGCGCGCGCGAGCTGCGTTGCTCGATCATCATCGTGGATCGTCAGGGCCGGCTCTAGATCGACTGTCAATCTCGTATGTCGCGCAAGATTGGGTGAATGAAAGGAATTAACAGAAATTTAATTCTCCCCCCCCCTCCCCCGGTTATAACTTTCCAATTTTCGAAATTAGAAATCGGCTTAAACTGTTTGATTATTTTCCACTTCTTCTCCACCAATTTTAAAAATTTTACGATGAAAATGATAATTAAAAAAAACAGAGAAAATATGAAAGTATAAAAAATTGTGCCGGAACAAAAAAAATATAAAAAAATAATAATAAAAAAATATAAAAATTTAACGAACAATTTAGCCAAAATGGACGTTTTACCTTCAAAATCACTTTATGTAATTTTTTAATTAATAATTCTAATTAATGTAATATATCTATCATATGAAATATAAACCTTTTATATAATTTTATTTCAAGAATTACCACTTTATCGACGTCAAATTTGGAGAATGTTCCATTTTATTTTACTGATATGAAATATGTAAAGCGACACGCCTACTTTTTCTTCACACTTGCCATTTAGCTACATTACTGATTGTGAGTGACCACATCAGCATTTCAGCCATTAAAACGCAATAAATAACCGGCGATTCTTTTCGATTCATTTCCTTTTCGTGAGAGATTCCTATTACGTGGTTGAAAATTACATGGTTCTTTTAATTAGCGCTAAATAGATCCCTTTTATATCACATGTTGACTCTATAATTAACATTCAGAAGATTAATAGTTCATTCAACTATGGGTTGAGCACACTCGTTAATCGCACATAACATATTTATTTATGTAAAGACGTCCTTTATAAGACATAATATTCCTAGAATATTGTATAAATATTATTCACAGTCATTATACCTTGCGGCTCGACTTCTCACATATTCACGAGGCCAGAAATCTATGATATCCTTAAAAAGTAAACGGGAAAACGCTGGGGAATAATTAACGGTCGCAAGGGCCGTTTCTCCTGATCTGTTTAGCACCAGCGACGCCCTCCTCGGACACGAGAGACTATTACAATGAAAAAAAAAATATCGTGCGAGAGCCGATTTCACGAGCTCGCGTGCCACCGCAACCGGAAAGCAGCGGCGAGAGGACTGATCGCCGGGGGCCCCTTCTCGCGTCAGCTGACCCCCTCGATGTGCCCGTCTACGGCTTACGTTACGTTACAATGATACTAACAAAGAGGCGCGAATTCTCTTTTCTCTGTATTTTCAAAATATTTAATATTTCATATACTTCTATTTTTACATTCTATTTTTTTTTTATAATGACCATTTCCTCCTCTAATATTTTTAAAAAACGGGAATCCTCTTTCGTTTTTTTTCACTCGATATCATGAGATACGTTTCTTTTTCGTAATAAATAAAAATCTGAAATAAAGATAATACAAATTTCTATTGATATATTGTATATATGCGACATTATTATTATTATATATATAAATATATTTTTCGCTAAACGTCGAGATTGACGTATTAAATACATGTTGACATTTTTGTGTATGTGTATTATGTAGCAGATTTTTATTTAAGCTTCATATTGTACAATACTCTTATATAAGAAAAAGTATCACAAATGACATCGAATCGTTGAACAATCAAACGATACAAAATGCGTATCAAAATTGCGAGAAAACGTGTATAAAAATGTGAACACTTTTGCCGAAATGTAATTTATATAAACATTACATTACAATTTATACTCAGATTTGTAATCAATTATCGTTGTGTCAAAAAGTGAGATACTTATTTTTAAAATGGTATGAATATTTTGCACAAACATGAAATGTATTATTTCGATTTTATCGACATTTTCAGTTTTAAAATAATCCTGCATCGATCAGAGCCAATCTTTTGTTGAAATCACTTGTATAATAATCATGTAGGAGCAAATTCAATATTTTTAATGAGTCCATATTTTTCTCTCAATTTTCATAGAAAAGAAAAAAGAAAGAGCGACATTTTTTTCATTATTAATATCTCAAAAGCCTCTAAAAAAGTTGAATATGAAGAGATAGTAGCATATCAAATATTAGCAAGGCGTAGCAACAATTTCATAAGAGACAAAAACTCATTTAAGTAATCCAAAGATAGGCTCTGATCATCTTTCTCTTCCCGGTCAAGTATTGTCGCAAAAAATATCAGATAAAAATGTATAACAATATATTCGCCGCACCGTCGTCCTTACAAACAGTAACAACATAGCGCACTTGTTAACAAAAAAAACTCAAATGCACTATATACATAGAAAAAGTTCAGTCTATAATATATGGAGAGTCGTCTGGAATATTAACGCGCGAATTACATTTTTTAATTTGCGAATCGCGCTCGCAAGTTTACAGATTCCCTGACTTAACAAACATATTGCAAATATATTGTCCGTAAATCAACATGGTTCCATGGTAAAACTGTACATAGATAACCGGATACGTTAATTGACGTAATTTACACACACTGCTTATTCTTACGTAATAATGAAGCAGGATGCTTGTACATCATAATAGCTCATCGTTTAAAAATCTGTACTTTTCGAATAATTAAATGTATTAGCTCGCGTGTATAAAGACGCGTAAGTATACTTGTATACATATATATTTATATATAATTAAGTATTTTACGATCTCACTAAGAGAGATTCCGGAAGGAAAATGTGTGGACAATATTACATTATGTGGCCAAAAATGGCTGCGTAGATATGTACGAATACTCTTCGAATAATCCCGCTTTGATATATATTTGTATATAATATTCGTATCATTAAATGAACGCATCTATAAAAATTTCAAAAGATACAAAGTCAAAGTGTAGCTCGCACGAGCATGTATAAAAGTTGAATGGAATTTTCAAAAATTATGGGCAGCTAAGTGCAGCTCCGGTTGCGTGATGAACACCTTCGAGACTCGACCGCAGTTGGACTTGTTCTCCACCGCCAGGTAATTTCTCATGGGCACGAGTAGCTCGTCGTACGGATCCGCGTTCAGCGGATACTCTTGCATGGCCCTGTAGACGGCCCTGAAGGGCGGTTGCTTCGGCGAATGGAAAGTGCCACGAGAACCGTGTAGCACCAGGGCACCGTCCTTCTCCGCCTCGGCGCACACTGACATGTACATGCAGTGATCAGGCCTGTAATTATACCGGCACGAGTACACGTACAGCTTCTCCGGATGATGATGAAATATTATGTTAATGATGTCCTGGTCGCCCCAGGTAATCTTCAGTTTGTATTCCTTGTGTATAGGAATCACATGATCGGTCCATCGAAACTCTCGCATTCTCGTCAGATTCATCAGCATCACCCCAGAATTGACGCCTAGCTTGCCATAATAAGGATGCTTGGCGAACCTGTTATACCAGCCAGTGTTGGGATCCTCATGCTCGGGGCTGAGAGCTGCTAGTTGGCTGGAGTTCATTTTTTTGAACTCGTCCCAGACCTTATCAGGTGGTGCCAGAAATAGAGTATCTGTGTCGACATAGAGCACCGCGTCTGTGTCGTTCAGCACCGTCTGGAATGAAACGAATCTCATGAATCTTACTATAATCTAGCTAGAAAAGAGACCAGCTGATCCATCGCTTACCGGTAGAAACAATCGCTGAGCCGCGCAGGGCTTGAACAGCTTCTTCCACATCGCCACGTCGCTACCATCCGGGAAGGTGATGGGTCGCACCAGGAAGTCGAATGTCTTATTCGATATGAGTCTCCATTCCGACAGCTTCTCGCTGAAGGCCGGTATCAGGTTGTTGTCCGCCAGTATCACGAACTGCAGCGGCCTGTTGGCGAAGACCAGCGCCGACTTGAGCATGGTCAGGGCCTCGTGCAGCCGATCCCCGCAGACCACCACGCATATCGTCACCTCGCTCGCCGACGACGATGCTGGTGCCTTCCTCTGCTGCAGCGTCAGGCGCTCCCTGCTCGCGGGCGTCTGGTCGTACAGCTTGTTGGAGAAATTGGTCGTCACGTTGAGCAGTATTATCAGCGCGGCCAGGATAAGGCACAGCAGGAACAACTTGTACACGGATCTCATCGCGTCGCGCTTTACGTCACAGGCCTCTCCGCGTGTCGACTCTTTCTCTCTCTTCCTGTGTCTCTCTCTCTTTCTATCACTAACCGAATCGCGCGCGCGACGTTGACAGCGATTTGGACGGCATTTCGGACCCGCCGACGATGACCCGCTGGCGGATTCGGTCGCGTCGTCGAGGTCGTCGATACTGAGTCCCTGATCTCAGGAGATGGCGAGCGCCATATTTGCGACATAACCTCAAGAGGTCTATTTGTTTTGTTTGCACTTTCTACACCCATCGTCAGATTTCTTGCTCTCTCCCTCTCTCTCTCTCCAATGGACAAATATATGTTCATCTCGTTTCAAGTGTAGCAAGCTTTAAAAAGTGCGAGCAACTAATATAAACACGGAAAAGTGGCGTCTAATTTAAATATATAAATAATCTGCTCTAGTGTAATAATTTGTGTATCCATTTGATGTTAAAAAAATTATGGATACAAATAAAAAGCATCTATACAGAAAACTTTGCTTATTATATAATGTTATTTAATTCTATCAATTATTAATAAAATATTAATTATTATATAATTTAATATTGATTAAATTAAAAGCAATTGTTATACATATATATAATAATTAATAAATTATAATTAATATAACAAAGTTTCAAGTTATATAATCACACAACGTGAATTCTATTAATTATTAATAAAATACTAATTATTATATAATTTAATATTGATAAATTAATAACATTAATTGTTAGTGATATATGTATATATAATAATTAATAAATAATAATTAATATATAACGAAGCTTTAAGTTATATAATCACACACACGCAACGCGATTTATTACTGAAATATTATTATACAAGAAAGAAATGCATATTAATAAATATCACATTATTATATTGTATTGGGACAATAATGAATACTGTTACACGCTATGAATCTGACTATACTTTAAACATATTAATTGTTTCTCTATGTTGCTAATAATCTTGCAATCTACATCCTGATAAAAGAGAGTCTCAAAGTCTTGATGGCCCATCATCGCTTTCAGTGCTTTTTTCGCATCATTCCTACAGGAGGATAATTAAACATTTTTGCATCATCTGCTAAGTCATAATTGTTTAAAATTCATAATTATTTCTCTAATTTTGCACAAAATATGAATAAAACTTAAAGAGTTTTAATATAAGAGTATAATAAGAGATTTGAAATGTATATTTTTAGAATATATAATATTCTACAAAGCAAACATTTTGTATAAACATCTATTTATCAGGAAATAAAAACTTTTTATATAATGATAGCTTTACAAAGAGCTCTTGCGCAATTACAAGAAATTCTTATAAATATGATGATGAATATTCTTCATCTGTTGATTTCATACCTTGTTTCATTATTACCATCGAGGAGAAATTTGGCACACATTGTAAATATCTTTCGGCGGCAATCCTTAAGACTTGGATTTAACAATAAACATTCCACTCCAATAATGTTAATAATATTATAAAGCAATCGACTTATGGTCGCTCTTATTAATGGATTCTTGTGGCTGCGCATAAAGATACAGCATCAAGACTTTCATATAGTTTACAATTCAACAGCATAATTAATTTAAAATTATGTAATAAGCATAATGTAAATGACATAAATTTGTTCATTTACCTGGTTCCATGTTCATTGGTTAATATCCGGATACAAATTGCAGGAGGCAAATGTGTCACCATAGAGTCCAGGGCACGTTGAGCATCATTTCGAATCCCCTTGTTTGTGTGTGTACTTTTTAAAAGTAACATAGATACAAGTTCATCAAATTCAGGTCTTTGCGTACATTGGACTGTCTTGTATAATTCCATCGCCACCTGGCAGACAGTCCTGACGACATGAGGTCTCGTATTCTTCAGTAAACTGCAATATGAAGATATCAAATTGAAATAAAATGAAATATACGAAATATACAGTAGAAATCTCTGAATGTAAGACCTGCACAAACTTCGATATATGCGAGGCATACTGGAGTCCAACAATTCCGGCTGAATTCTAGAAATATGCATGAGCTTTATTAGAGCTGGTATAGTGCTCTGCCATTGATCCTGCTTTAAGCTTTGGAGCGCGTGTTTAAGCGTTTCTTGTAGATTCGCAGCTTCCTCTGGTGTTCCTATATAATCATCCTCTAGCAGAGCTGCATAATCTCCATAATGGGTCGTAGGATTAGCATCCTTTGAATGTTTGCTGCATTGTAAAGAAAATAGATCTATTAAATATAACAAAAATAATCCAAAATTTCCTATTTTTTTCCTATTTAAATATATATGTACTATTACTACTATAGAATATATAATAGAGAATATTAGAAGAAAATCCTAATTGCATAGTGCTTAAATGCTCATGCAAGTACCCATCGGACAATCGTGGATCTCCTGAAGCCCCTGAATACGCCGTTTCGATAAAACGTGTTCTTACAAATTGCGTTGGATTTATATTCTCATGCTGAATAGATACAGAAGCCTTTTCCATTGCTGTGCACGTTGCAGACTTACCTTTTTTCAGAAATGTGTTTTTATCGCAAAATAAATACAAGCGCATTAAAGTTGACAGTTATATCGTTTAAATGTCCCTACCTGCACCTTTACACATAGGACATGTAACATATTTCTTGCATTCTGTGTGCGCCATCTTATTACAAATTTATATCGGAGTAAGGAAGTATGTAAAAAACTATGTTTTATACAAGAAAATTCGATTGTTTGAAAATTGCAGGAATTTATCTGCTTTATTATCTGTTTCTAAATGTCCATTTTAAACATGCAAACATCGCTTATTTTCCATAAAAGTATCCTGCTTCAGACAAGTTCAAGCAAATGTGCGATATTAATTATTAATATACATAAAGTAATATGAGTGTTGGATAAACGTTTGTTAACGTTCGTTACATAACAATCTTGACATAGCTATTTTATCATTCTTTTCATAATCAGATAAATTAATAGAAATAAATTACGAGACTATTACAATAACGTATTATTTACAAAAGATGGTAGATTATGTGATTGTTAGACGCTGACAAAAATAGATATTTGCAAATTATTTGAAAACATTTTTTACACATGTAAATATATTACAATGTAAATATATTATTATTTACATAATATATACATATATTATTTTTCTGTCTCTTTTTCTATATTTATATATTAATTAGCGTCATTTACAATTAAAAAGCTATAAGTATATAACACAGTCGCATATTTAACCTAACGGATACGATAAACTGGTCCTTTGATAGTCGATGAGACTTACTTCGTCTTGCACTTTTTGTCAGCTAGTCACAATTTTTATAATCAATCCATCTTAATCCGGTTCGATGACAAGTGTCGCATATCATCTAGTGTTATATAATATACTTATCAGTCGAGTTCCGTTAAGTGTCGATTAGCGTCAATAAGATTGACGTGTTTTTTTACAGTTTTACACTTGTCTTTCGTAAATGAAAGAATGATGTCATCATTACTATTGAATATTACATTAAAAAACCTGGCTCAGTCTGTGCATCACGATGGCGGCTTCTCTAGCGAAATATTATGATCCAAATGATCACAGTGTATTGGACACTGATAGTACGATACCGCGCTGGCGTGGCCGGATCTCCCTGATGTCATAGGCACACCTTGGGTCCATTGGTCCTGAGTCGCATCGTAAATTTCTACTATATTTAAAAACGTCGCGCCATCATATCCTCCTGAAAAGAATAGAATATGCTTTCATAATTTTATATAACGTACCTTTTCAAAAAATAAAGAAAGATTTATAAATCAATAATCAGCGAAATCGAATTTACCCATAGCGTATAACTTGCCGTCGAGGACGGTGACGCTGAGCGCACTGCGAGCGATGCTGACGCTGCTCACGTCTTCCCAGACATCGTGTTCCGTGTCGTATCTTTCTACCGAATTCAATTGCGATTTTCCGTCATATCCACCTATAACGTATATGTATTGACCCAGACTGGCCACTCCAGCCCCGGAGCGACTGCATTTCATAGGCGGTACCATCGTCCACTCGTCGTTCTCAGGATGATAACATTCAACCGAACTGAGTCGATCTTTGCCATCAAAACCACCAATCGCGTATAGCAATCTATGATAAGAAGAAATACTTCATATTATGCCTCAATATCTTAGGTAAGGTTTCATTAACCAATGCAAAAGTGTATTTCAAGATAAAATTGAATCGTACGTTATTTCTAATTGAAAGCAATGCCTACATTTTGAATATATATCTATAATTTGTATTAATATAATCTCATTAATATAATTTAAAATATAACTTACTTTAACAGTTATATCTATTCAAATGTATTATCTACATTGATATGTAACAGCTTGACTAACACTTTTCTCGTTTGGTGCGATGACTAGTATAATACCTATTCACTACTGCTACTCCTACGCCTAATCTCTTGATATGCATAGGTTTGACACTAGTCCACGTGTCCTGATCCGGATCGTAGCATTCGACGCTATTGTGATATTCGGCACCCGCGCTACCGCCTACGGCGTACAATAAGCCATCCATCACGGCAACTCCAACTCTATTCCTCGGTGCCGACATTGGGCTGCAAGGTCGCCATTGATCCGTCATTGGATTATACCTATCGACCCAGTCGCTATCGTATCTGAAAAGAATCACGTGATTTTTTCGTGATGTATCTCAAAGTCATATCTTCAGCTTCAGCATTCACAAAGGCAATTTACATAAAAGAATCTGCTGATTGTAATCTTTCAAATTGCTTGATAACTGCTATTTGATATAACTCTAGTGTCAGCCAACACACAGACACATGCACACATTGTTGGCATCAAAGTGCTAACCTGCTTCCCGGTGAATTATGTCTGCCGCCGACCGCATAAAACATTCCCTTGAGGAAGGCACCGCCTAGACCGGATCTGGGGACGATCAGCTTGGCGTGCTGCGTCCACGTCTTATCGTCGGCGTTGTAGCCCTCTAGTACGTCAAGCGAATTCTTGAAGAAACCACCGGCGATATATATCACCCGCCGTGTATTGGGCGTACGCTCCTTGACAATCGGTTTCTTGTGTAGCGTCAAGTCCTTAAAGATCTGTGCTAAGTACTCGCGACACGCCGGCACCTTTTTCAGCACGTCGCAGTTCTTCATCTGTTCCCGCAGAAAATTCGGCGTGAGATATTGACAGCGTACCGCGTGCAAGATGTGTTCCATCTTGGGCCGCCTCGCTTCCTCGTTGTATTTGACCCACTTCAGTACAGCGTTGTAAACTTCCCTCTCCTCTTGTACATTCAACTCGTCCTTCCTCACGAGCGCCACCAGCTGGATGGCAGACAGTTGCAGAAATTCCTCTTCCTGGCATATCTGGTTGAAATGCTGAACAATGAACTGATTTGCCTTATGATACAAATCGTGGCAACCGTGCTGCTCGGCAAAGTTGGCGATTCCAATAGCATTTGTGGGGTCCAGTTGTCTCTCCAGGAAAACACAGCACGCGTCTATCACATTAGTGACCTGTATCGTAACAGTATTTAAATATTAAAACAGATTTGATATCGACAGACTATTTCCTGCTATCTACTATCAGGTAGTTAGTCTGTCAGATTAATCGATAACATGCATCTCTTTCTGCAATTGTCCATTTACATACTTGGAACATGGTAGCTGCTGATAGCAGTGAACACACTGTAATCTCAGTGACTCTTATTTGACCAGTGTACATAAAGTACATTAAACGAGCCATCGCAGTTGGACAGACACCTTGGAGTTTCACTCTTGTCATCTCGCATTCCTTTAGTCCTCCAGTAAACATTGCCTGAAATTGATGATACATTATTAATTTAACATTTTCATATAATTTTAACAAAATAATTTCTCTTGTAAAACGAGATGATCTCTTATAAATGAGATGATCAATAATTTAATCAATAATTTAATCAATAATTTAATGCAATAATTCTTTATTACACTAGTGGAACTTGCCTTAAAGTAGGGACTAGCTGCTGCTAAAATAACTTTATGCGCGTGGAACAGTTCGGTACCAACTTCAAGTATCACATCAGTCAGCATATGATGGCTGCGCATCATGAACATCATCTTCATAGCTTCCTTCAGGTAGTTTGCCATGCAAAATGTCATGTCACCGAGATCACCCTTCTGCTTCTCCGTATTGAGCATACCCTCCCAATCCGTTTCTTCCCCTGGTACAAGAGGCGTATTCGATGCATTGCTCTGAGACGGGAAACTGCTCCGAGCCCCATTTTTCTGCTGGCAATCTTTCTCTCCATCCATTAAAGTGAGCTGCAAAGTGACACGGGAAACGTACGTTTATACATTTACATATCTCGTGTCATTACCGAGTGCCAAACAATGACTGTATAATTTCTCTCTCTCTCTCTCTTTCTTTCGTAATGTCATAATCATCCTCATAAAGCGGAGCAACACTAGGAGATAACTAAAAAGCGTAAATCACATTTCGAAACTGATCTGGTGCGCAATCATCATTCATCGTCATTCTCGTCAATTCAGAAAGACTCTCTCTCTCTCTCTCTCTCTGGCGCGCGCGCGCGCGCGCGTACGCATGACACTTACCCAGCTCGCCAGGACCACGGGAGATCTAGCAGCGTCGAGAAAGCGTAGACTGGCGCGAGAGCGGGACGAGGAAACGACGACAAGACGGCGCGATCATGTTTTGCGATCGATCTCGCCGACGATGCCCAATGACGCAGGCATCCTTCACCATCCGGCTGATCCTGCCCTGCCGATAGATGCGGCGTCACGCCCGCGTCGTGAGTCCCAGCCCAGAAGTGTGTGTTTTGCTCGATGATTTACATAGGCACGTGTCTCACCACCGTCGATCACGACCGAGAGTGCAGCGAGATCGAGTCCGAGCGCGGGTGGGACTCTCGTCTGTCGTCTCTCTCTCTCTCTCTGTCTCGATGCTGTCAGCTGTCACCGACCGTCGAGATCGCTTCGTCACGATTTGCACTGTAGATACCGCCGGTATACCTTCGTTCGCGCCTCCGATTCCGATAGCGGCCGGCCAAGTCTGCGTGGTTTAACAATCCGTCGTATGGCCCTGACGATGACTCGGTAATAAATAAATGGAAGAGTTGACGGAAGAAGTCACGAGGAACGACGCAAATGCCTCCGAGATCGTGGGAGAGATGTACTTGGAGTTTATTAATTAATTTTGAATTATAATGGATTAAAGGCACTTGGATTTACATACATATTTTTTGGATTTTTTGATTCATGTGAGAAATCGATTCTTTCCAGCTGTGACATTGAATTCCCGATCGATTTCGTAGAATGGATTCTCGTGTAATTGCAAACTTAAAGCGAATGTGTGATAGAAACGCGTTTAAAATTCTCTTGAAAGAATTCTTTTCCGTTCGAAGAATGTATTTTATAGAAAGAGAATAAAAAATTTTAATATTTTAATTATTCCAATAGAAAAAGAAAGTTTATATTTAAATTTACATTCTAATAGAAAAATCTTTTATGTAACAAATCTCTTGTATTTTAAAAATTTTTAGATCTGTATCTCAGCACAGGTTCATTTTTTAAATTACACTTCTTATGTACTTCCTTGCATTTCCACAAGATTTAAAGTAAAATAAAAGAAAACACTTTTTCCTGAAAATCTAATATAAATCTGATATCGGTGAAAATTTAAAATAATATATCAATTATATTATCAAAAATCATGGTGTGTATGCCATGTATTGGATGGAGACATATGGTGTCAAATTTATGAATGTCAAGTAGAGAGAGAGACGCGAATGAATGAAAGATAGACACATACAATGTGTTTAAAATGTAAATTTCTCACCTTTTGGAGATTTTCTGTATTATTATAGAATTTGTGCGATAGAGAGAATCTGTACCGATATATACCGATACATCGTAAAATGTTTAATTGCATGAAAAATTTCGCAAACAACGATCGACGGTAGGAAGGTGCGACGAGGAGAGAATTTCGCGTCTTTTCGTCGTCTAGGACCGACCGTGAAACAGCAATCGTGACCGTAGATGACTTGAATGACTTGCAAATTCCACGGCCCGTACTCCTCGACTCGCATAGTTCGAGCGAACGATACTTGGAAGCGACGTCGATGCGCGCGTTCGTGTCAGATGTTCCGCGCCGCTTGAGAGATAAATGAGAGGTGTCATGGCCCGCTTTTAGACCGGAAATAAGTTAGCGCTGGAAGTGTATATTTTTTAATAAACTATAGCTCAAACGATTGCTTCTTAATTGCTCCGTCCGAATCTACAATTGCTTCCCTTCTAAAATTAATAGTTTTTTAAATATTTGCAAACAACGTAAAATTGACCATTTTTACTGAAAAACATATTTCTAATGGTTATCAGATTCACACGAGATTTCTCACTTCTGATATCAATTTATCAGTGAAAAATCAAAAGCTTTATATATAGATTAGTGCATATTTAATATCAATATTATATTATTCTATACGTGTATATGTATATATAATTTCACATTTTTAAAATGTTAAAAGTAGTTATTGAAAAGTGTTCTCCCTCTTTTAATCGTTATTTCATAAACAATGACAAATATATACATATGTTCTATCTGCGAAAAAGTAGAATATATTATGATAAACATTAATCTCTTCGGCGAATTTCTTACATCAATAACTTTACTGTGCAATGAATACGTATGGATATACAGGGTGAGCCATTTTAATTAACGCACGCAATTATTTCGGAAACAAAACATTTTAGAGAAAAATGTTTCAGACAAAAGTTTTATGGTTTCGAGGGGGCCATAAGATGGTATCATTGGTTTGACACTGAAGAGTCATTTGAAGGTCACGTGAAGGTCACTTCAATTTTTTTAAATGGAACACCCTATATATTTTTGCACACTCTTGTAGCTTATCTCGAGAGCTTTCCAAAACACTATAATTAAGTACCTTTTCGTTAAGTACTTTTTGAGTTATGAGGCTTGAAATAATTTCTTAATTTTACATAAACCGTAAAATATCTTGTAAAATATTCATTTGTCGATTATCTTACCTTAATACTTTTACGTACAAAATAATGAGAGGAATCAATTGGTCTAAAGAAAACACATAGTTGTTTTGAAGAAAAAATATGTAATTTGCAATTAACAATTCCATATTTTTTCTTAAAAACAACTATGTGTTTTCTTTAGACCAATTGATTCCTCTCATTATTTTTAATATTAAAACAAATGTGGAAAATTAAAATAAATTTTTTGTATAACATTTTGGCTAATATTTTTCCACTTGCTCGCGTGAACTTGGCGCTTTTTTTTATCTTTTTTTGAAAAGGTTAGTTTTTTTAGGGATAGTTATAACATTAATAATATAAAATATAAATAGTAATTGTAATCACTATATATAATAGTAATTATAATTATAGCTATTTTGTTCATAATAATTCTATTTTATTTATAATAAAATGGAAAAATAAGTATATCTTTATTAGTTCTCGTGCTTACTGCCGCATGATTTGCTCATCGTTGATGAAACAAAACGTGTGGCAGCGTGTGGCTGAGCCAGCAAGGCTCTTGCTTGCCATATAAAGAATCGCGGGTTCAAGTCCCGTTAAGGCCAGAATTTATTTCTGGCGATAAAGCCGCCTTCAGGTGAAATATGGTATGGTGAGTGGATTGTGAAAAGGGAAGAGGATTGGAGCAGAACTTATAGGACAGAACTATGTATCGGGCCTAACGGACATAGTTCGTGTCCACTTTCTCAGGTGGCGCGTTAAGCGTTGGGAATGTGCCCGTCGAAGCTAGTGGCCGCTCTCAGATAATAGTGAGGAATCTGTTTGGGCAATAAGTATATTTAAATTTTAAGTCAAGTTGAACATTCCTCACATTAAGTTATAATTTTACTACGTTTAATAAGCGTCACAAAGAAAAAGAAAAAAAAATGGTATTATTTTAATTTTTTTTATTATTATTATTATATATGTATATATATATATATATATATATATATATATATATATATATATATATATATATACACTTACTGGCGCGTAAATCATTTATAGTATTTATAGAAAATTATTATATATATATAAAATTTTAATTATTAATTTTCTATAAAGTGTATCTTGTAATTAATTTTTATGTTCATTCTATGATGAAAAAAAAACAAAAAACAAATCAAGTAATCTGGAGACAAATGTAATAATATCTTATTCTTTTCAACGATAAACTAATAGTTATATTATTTATATTTATATTATATTATTTATATAAATAGCAGGCAGCGAAGAAGTAGATACGGACACGCCATCCGACACCGGATCTGCATCAAATGCGTGGACGGCCGGTATCTCACCGCGGGCAAGAACGGCGCGTTGCATTTAGACGAGTTGAACTACGAATCTGCCACGAGTGGGAGTTCTAATGTATATATAACGTAAAAAACGTGCAACGAGCAAGATTTGTACTCCACTGCCTCCTCAGTTTTGGTCGTAACTCGCACAGTACCTTATTACATATAATTTTTGTTTTATTATATTACATATATTACATATAATTTTTATTACATATAATTTTTGTTTTATTATAAAAAATTAATGATTGTTATTTATTTATTTTGTAGTAAGGAAAGTGATTTAAATTATTGTGAAAAAAAAGAAAAAAATTTGATCAAATAAAATAAAGATAAATTGAAATTTTTTATATTATCTATTATTTTTTATTATTCTTTATTATTCCCTATTATCTATTATTCTTTATTATTCTCTATTATCTATTATTCTCTATTATCTATTATTTTCTCTTATTATCTATTATTTTTTATTATTTTTTATTCTCAATAACCGTTTGCTACTTGTGTATTTTTTTTATTTCGTGATTATTGAGAACATTGCTACCAAATATGAGCTACAAACATGAAATGGATTTTGTAGAGATACATTTACGTGATGCGGAATCACAAGAAGAATATACATTGAAAGTGAGTCCGACTGATGCTGTTAAAGCAGATAACGGTAAGTTGAAAGGTTATGATTATTTAATATTTTTACTAATTATTGTAAAAATCTGATTATTCGTTTTGTGTCCGCCCGATCTCATTTTATTTCATAGACAGATGTGTGCATTGTATGGATACGGATCAGATACAAAACTAATAAGTAATCGGATTTTTACTCATATCTTTATTCTTCATATAAGAAAGGAAAAGGTGAATGATATTTAAGTTTTATTTGAAATTTCGGTTTATTTGGGTCTTAATAATTATTTCATTCAGTTACACTTGTATGTCTAATTTAAAAATAATTTTTCATTTTCTTTGGAAGTTACTTGGGACGCGACGCGTGACGCGCTCAGTGGGAACGAGCCCTAAGGCTGAGTTTCCACTGAGCGCGTCACGCGTCGCGTCAACCAGCGTGAGCCAATCAAAACATCCCATTGTAATAACACAGAAAACATGTTATTACAATGGGGTGTTTTGATTGGCTCACGCTGGTTGACGCGACGCGTGACGCGCTCAGTGGAAACTCAGCCTAAGTTGTGGAACTGGGCCTAACTTATTGCACTAGTGCAGCAGTGCAGCTAAAAAGAACGGATTCCATGTGCACGTTGTTTAACCTCTATTCTGAAACATATTCGAGTATATTTTATCATCTTCGATATATCTTGAATTAATTTTTTACAATGGGAAAGCAAAAGCGACAGCGACATAAGCTTCACAAGGAAAATCCCACTGGATTGCCATCCGTCAAAGAATTTGAATTGAGTGAGGAAATTACGGAGGGAGCCAAAGAGAAGGTTTTGCAGAATGCTTATGGAGATGTAAGCACATGTAGTTTTATGAATGTGATGTATATTGTCATCCAACAAAGGATTAAATTAATATAATTGATATAATTATATTAACAGAACAGAATTCTTTGATCTCTTTATTGTTTATAATATTTTTTCTTATATAGGTTCAGTCGTGCAATCTTGAAGAGAAATTATCTGCTTTGCAAATACTGGCGTCAATGTCATGTGATTCTTCTATGGCCAAGCAAATTGCTAAAGATGGAATAGCAAAAATAATTGGACCGCTACTGATGGATCGTAATGCCGCTATACAAGCCAATACTATACATACTCTAAGAGATATTGCTGAAAATGGTGGGGAAGATGCTTATATTGATTTAATTAAGGATGATATTATGACTCCACTGACTGCATTCTTGAAACAGGTACAAAAAATGCATCATTAATAAATTACATATACATATTTAACGTATATATTATATTTTAATATATCTAAAATTACTATAAATTAAAATCAATTATTATAATAATATATAATAGTATGATGAATTAAAGTTTTTGTTTATAGCATTCAGATTGGGAGCCGAAAAAAACAAGAGAAGAGAAAGAGACATTTATTCAGGCAATTGATTTATTGCGAATATTATGTGCAAATAATGAAATTGCACTTAAGTGTGTCAATGAGGAGGATTTAGCCTCATTTTTAATCAAATTTTTAGATATTAATATTTACGGAATGGAAATTGTTACAATTGCTACACAATGCATGGTATGTCTATCGGATGAGAATGACATTGCTATTAAGAAATTCAAACAGAGTCAGTCAATTTTATTTAATCTACTGGATTTGAAAATGGATGATGAAAAAACTGCCTCTAAAATGCTAGCCTTAAAAACTTCTGTAGCTAATCTATTAATTAATATAAATAATTATGCAGATAGTAATCAGATGCATATGTTTTGCAAAATGTTATCGGTACTTTCTGAAGTACTTGCTGTTGATCATAAACAAGTGTTGACTTGTTTAATATCTATTTTACCTCATGAAAATAATGCTGCCTCGAACGATAAAAGAAAAAAGGTACAAGAAAATAGAAAGATATTGGAGTCACAAGAACAAGCTTTGCAAATTCTAGCAAACTTATGTTACGAAGACGAAGACAGTGACAGTGACATCGATTCTGACATTGATAATCCTGAAACAATGGACATAGAGTCTGAATGTTTGGATGATGATTCTATGAATGACAATTTGAAAATAACGTCGACATTTCCAGTACAACTGGTTGAAGTTGTAAGCAATTGTAACTTAATTGATAAAATTTGGGATAAGACTGAACTCGTAGTAGATAAAGACAGCCAGGAAATATTGAATCAAACCATGGAAGGTAAAGCTGTAATAAAACAGTTTCATGATATTCGATGCGCAGCTTATTTATGTCTAAACAATTTATTATCTAGCATAGAAATCGACGTTTTTGGTGGAATTGATAATTTGTACAGGTAAATTATGTCTAAATTCTTTGAGCAGCAAAAACTGCTATTTTTCTATTACATGTTATAATAATTTTCATTTTATTACTCCGTATTCGGGATCGTATTATTACGTATTCAGGAAGTGGCTGGAAATCGGGACGGCCATATTTAAGGACGTCACTTCGAACGATATAGAGCTTCTGGAAGCGGCTACCGCTGCTATGAGAGCCATTCTTCAACAGTTGGCAGAAGTGCGGGCGAATGTCTTTAAACAATTAACTGTTGACGACTGTCAGCCGATGTTAAACGGTGTACGTCAATGTTCCAACGCGAATGTCCGCGTCAACTTGATAAGGATGCTCTGCAATTTGGTACAGATCCTAATGAATAACAAAAATTCCGAAGATTATGAAATGATAAAGGTAATAACTTTCGCGCTTTTCAATCCAATTAGAATTTTCTTACAACAACCGTTTATCATCGACAGTTTATTTCCACGTTCTTATTGAACATCTGTACAACGGAGACTCAAGCGTGGATTATAGCGGAATCTATAGACGCACTTATGGACATATATGCGGAGGACGAGACCGATTGTTTAGCAGCAGAAATCGAATTGGTGCCGAAATTGTTATCTATAATACCACACTTTAAGAGCAAAGTAATATATTGTTTTGTAAATACATTTCTTAGAATAATACATACAAATGTACTATCGGTATAATTTTTCATCTTACAGGTGCGACAGCAGAAAAAACAATTAAAAGATAACATGTCAGTGGTATCAACTGTAAATGCAAACTTAACAAGGTTTATAAAATATAAACAGAAACAAATAAGAAATCTTAGGCAGAAGAGTTAAAAAACTCTGTTAAACGGTTATTTAAATGAATTATAGAGATCATGTGATTGGAGCTATTTTTACAATAAATAATTTATTCAAAAGCACTCCTTTTCGAAAAAAACATATATATATATATATATATATATATATATATATATATATATATGTACTTGTCCTTTTTTCAATTTTCGCACCCTTATTGATTTATTTCAAACTATTAACTAATGCATTTTTAATAAACTCAAAATAGGATTATATTTCTTATCACAGGATAGGATTTTAACTTTATTTCTATGGAGGCTTAGGTTTTATTTCTCATATCAATAAATAATGAAAAGTATACCTAAAATATTTCACAGTATAATATATCGCAATGTGTCGGAAACGTAAAGGTAAATCACTATAATCATATAGCATAAAAGAAATGCTAGAATTCCGTAGCAATTTTATCGCAAAAAGATAAGACGTCGTTAGTATGAAATCGTCAATGATCTAAACAAGGAAACGTCATGTGTCGAAACATCTGAAGCGAAGACACGTTATTACGTGTACAGCCTTCGAGAACAGCTCGTTTGTAGTACAGAAGTAGTAGATTCTTTCGTTGCATCAAAGTTAAGAACTTACAGGCGACATTTGCGCATAAAAATCGCGGTAAGATTTCACTGGTAAATCTGAAATTAGACGAAACTTCAAGATTTCAAAAGGATCCTCTCTTACCATTGTTTTCCAGGCTCTTGTTTCCATTCTTTGAGAGCCTGGACTCGGGCATATCTTTTAGACTTAGCGCGCTATGCCTCCTAGGCTTTGGTATGGGGTTCACCTCGTCCAAGAGTTCGGGCTTGTGCCGGATCGGTTCGGAAATGTGTAACTCAATCACCTTTACCGCGTCCCGTGGTGCCGCGACTGGTATTGGTGGATCTGTTAATCGGACAATATGAATATCTTTCTGCTCGCACGGTAACTTTTTAAATTCTAACTTAATCGGACCCGATGGACTATCCACCATATTCTCGAAGAAGTGCCGCCGATTCGTCTGAATGGACAATCGAGTGTTCGTCACCTGGTCGTGGTCCTGATCGTGACACGCGTCATTATCGATATTTTCTTGTTCTTTGGACGCTTTGTTTTTACTCTCCAGAGCTTTGATTTGCTTCTCGATCTTCTCAATCTCCTCCTTCACGGAAAAACTGTCACTTCGCGTTAACGTTCCGGATGAATCTTTTTTTCTCAAACAGACCTCGTCAGAATCTAAATCGACATCCTTGATAATCTCAATTTTTTCTTGGGACGTTCTGTTGTACTCTATATTTACGGGATCTTTTTCGATAGGATCCTCGGTAACCGTATTCGTTTTTTCCTCTACCTTCATCTCCAGTTCGACTTTCTCCAAAGTTTCATCGGAGTTACACGCTGATCTTTCTTCTGAAGGATCCTTTTTCTCATTCGCTTCAGGCACACAATCCTTCAAAACTTCACACGTTTCATTTTTCCCAGTACTTTTCGCAATATCATCGGATAATGTATCTTCGGCAGTTTTTAATAGTAACTCGTCCTGCTTCTCTTCTTTTTGCGTCAATTTTTCATTTAATTCCTCACAGCTCTTCTTTGTCATCTCATCAATATTTTCCGTGGCTTTCGTGATATCAATAGGCTCGATTATCTGGAGCTCGATTTTACTCGCTTCTGGTGTAAGTTCTGTTTTATTCGTCTCTGGTCGACTGTCAGTTTCCTAGGAAAATATTGCACAATTAATTCTCTCGATAAATATATCATTTATGATATATAAGTATTCTATTTCCACATACCAGAGGAGTCTCCAAAGGCTCCTTCCGTTTCGGTGGTTGCGGTGCTCTTCGTTTTTTACGTCCGTACGTGCTCGCCGTACTGGTAACGGATACGCAACTGTTAATAGACAAGTTCGATTTCCTCACAGCATCTTGGCTGAATCTCTTGAAGACGTAATCTTCAGGCACGTTTTCATTCTCATCCTTCAAGCTCACGTTGCCGGATCGATTGGCCAGATCTTCCTCAAGGTCCGACGTGGTTCCGTTCAACCTCTGCGACGATCTATTGCCGAATCTTCGCCTAAGCCAAAAAATTATATAAATATTAGCAAACTTTATAATTAAATCTATATCTGTAGTGAGGAATTATTTTGTATTGTTAAAAGAAATTTAATTTCATTACTTGATACTTGCAACAACTGAAACTTTGAATTATCAACAAGTGTTAAAAGGGTTAATATAAAACAAGAAGCAAAGGATCTTACATTGGTGGAACCGGAGTTCTTTCCGATTTGTCATGTAGATCACCATTTTGCTTGGGATGCTTGTCCTCGAAATTTAAAGGTGGTATCTTGTCCGTTGGCCTCGGGCTCACCTGTCCAAACCTAGATAAAATTATCAAATATAATTTTAATTTTAATGAAAACAACTTCAATGCAACTCCCAAAATCGTATCTTTGTCACAGATTAATGATACTACATTTTAATTTCCGTTAAAAATTTTTAATTCATATGTCAATTTTTTAATCTTAAATTCTAGCATCCTTGAGCTTTTTAAATCCAAAATTTCTATTTATAATATTAAATTATATTAATCAATAAAAGAATCTCTTTTGAATATATACATATAATAATAATAATAATAATAATAAATTATTAAATGTCTTTAATTTTATGAAATCTCGCCTTCTGACTGGTGGCTTCGGTGTGAGATCAACGCCCATGATAGACGTCGTGGTGTCTTGCGGATTTCCATCGTAGATTTTGGCGGGATCCCCGTTCACTGTCATATTCGAGCTGTATCTCGAGGAATTATTGTCGAGAGTGTACTTCCTCCTCCTCGTCAGAGTACCCAGAGCTTCATCGAACTCTTGCTGATCCTTCGAGAGACGTGGTGGAACTATTGGTTTGTCGTAAGGCTCTCTTTTGTACGTCGTCGAAACTGCAGCACGCGATAAGTTGCATTTTAATTTACATGGTAAAGTACATCGTTGATTACGTAAACGTTGCGGCACTCCGTTCTCTTATTTTGCATATACACTCTACGATAGAAGAGCTTATTTTTACATTTCTAGATTGTTTTAAATATATGTAACATCAATATATGTGAAATTAATGATAAAATAAAATATTACATTAATATTAAATTAAAAATTAAATATTAAATAAATATTAAATTAAAAATAAAATATTAAATAAATATTACATATATATAACGTTAATTATACATAAAATATATATTTAAAGCACTTTATATAAAAATACAATAGATTTAAGACAATTTGGAAAATAATTTTTTCATTTATTATTGTAATCACATTATGGCACATTTTATTTTCCAATTTAATTCAGATGGAATATGTTTTATGAACGAATGCGATTAAATGGATGAACGAACCTGTTGTGATCGTCGACCGTTTTTCCACCGGTTCCGAAGGTTCTTTGCGCTTTCCAAACAATCCACTCCTAAAACATCGAAAATCAACATTGAATCAAATGTTCAATATTATCTTATTATTGAATCATAATAAAAAGGCGCAAATAGTGTTTATATGGACTGAGTTTTGGAATTCATATATAATGATAACTTTTTGGATTAATGTATAATGATTATGTCATTCAGTCAGGAATGCTCTGATTCCGCCAGTAGGCGACAAATAACAATCGCGTTTCGCGTTAGCTCCTTAACGGATTCACATGGCATTTACGCGCACGCAAAGATGATGAAATTGCGGGCCGCGTCGTTTGACATACTTTGTACATGCGCCAGAAAATTTATAATCAAGCTAGCACTGCTTATCATTCACGTTCTAAAAATTTTTGCCAATTGAAAGATCTTTCGAGCCGGAATTTAATTAAACTATACGACGTCGCTCGGCGAATTTAAAAATAAAATCGTGAAAGTCATCGAAAAAAATATCGTACCGGATATATACAGCACCCGTGACGTCCGCAAGCGCATTCTTACTTTAGTCATCGCGACACGCATGCGAGTCAAGTGCCTCTAGAATACCTCGAGACACATAATCGACTTATTGTGCGAAGGAAAGAAAGAGAGGGAGAGAGAGAGAGAGAACGAATTCCCTAAAATACGAGCCGCGAAATCCTCCCATATGCATTCGCAGTCGTGTTAGAGGCGTTGATTGTATTCATCCTCATCATCCGTTTAATATCACTTCCATTTTACCGACGATAATTTGAAGCGCACTTGTATTCGTCCCATTCCATGTACTCTCGGATGTAATTTAACTTTCGATACGACGCAGATTCTTCGGCTCCTCGCACTTTTCCGGTCAATTCGAAATATTCCGATTGCCAATCAGACCAGAACTCTCTGTTGTTTCTAATGAAAGTATTTTTAGTCACGCGAATAACGCTATCCCCTTATGTACAGGATTGACTTTCGGAAAAAATGTGGCACGACTTTCATACAATGTAATTATACGTGATATCGCGGATAATTAATTTTCCCGTTTTAGAAGAAGAATAGATTCAATTCAAAATTGATAAAAAATAGAAGAGGCTTGCTAGAGAGAATATTATTATGTTTCATATCAATATGATATCAAAATCAGCTGTTTTATGGATTATTTATATTTCTTTATATCTTCTTTTGTAAAAATTATGGATAGAAATTTCTGCACGATGACCGGACGTGCATGTGTTGGAATTTTAATGCATCATAGTCTATAAATATCCTTTGATCGTTCGCCAAGTAACAGTGCTATCGATAATCTAAACCGCGAGTGCAAGTTCAAGTTCAATAAACCTGCGACGAGAATTTGGGAATATTCGCCAACTTTGATTCATATACATTATTGCTGCTCGCATAATCTTCACAAATGTTTACATAATCTTGTCGTGCAACGAGATGCAAGCGCAAAAAGAAAATTTATTTCGAATCACTCACCAAGTAGACTTGATCGAGAAGCTGTTCGACCTCTTCTTCTGGCTTCTGCCGAACGTCCAGAAACGTTTGTGCTTGGATTCCTTCGACGATTTGCCCTCGTGGTGCACTTGCGACTGAGAATTCATCGTATCATCCTTAAATGGATTTAAGTGCTCCGGGTAATCGTAGATCGATACACTGGGTCGTCTGGACCTCTGGGACGACGACATGATTTACCCGTCAAATTTCGATCGGTGTCTCGAGAGAGATGTTGGGTGAAATGTCGTGGGAGTCCTTCGTGCACAGGTCATCGATTTTTCGTTACAGCTCCTCCCACAGTCCTCGCAATCTGCAAACTAATTTCGCCGGCATATTAATCCGAATCGATCGAGTGGGCTATTCATGTATTAAAAACCCGTGTTAGAATATTTAAATATCAGCGTATATCGGATACAAAAACAGGAATACGCCTCCAAAGTATTTAAAATATGAAACATAATTGCGTTATATATAAATATATTCTTTTTAATTTTAATTTTAAATGATCTGCCCTAGATAGCCCGGTCATGTAACTAAATTGAGAAAAAAATTGTAAATTTGACTAAACATTTTCAAATTAAATACGACATAAATTAAATCTAACATGACTGAATCTACTTAATTTAAATACTGAAATATTTCAATTTAAAAAAATAATAATTGAAAATATTTCATATATTATATATTTTATTTATTTTATATATTAGTCAAGTTTATAATTCTTTTTCTCAGTGCAGTCATAGATTAATGAACATTTTGATTTTAAATGGTTAAAGTTCAGAGAAGCTATAGAATGACACTTGGATGATCCTAGGATCTAATAATATATGTTGACGCTAGATATTATTCCATAATATTATTAAATATAATTGTATTTATATAATTGCATCTTACAAATACAATTGAAATCAATTGAACGAAGATGTAATTAAGATAGAGACGAAATAAAATTTTTCGAAGTCGAAAAATAAATCGTCCTGCCGACTGTCTTGTACACTACTTTCATTAAATTAATGTGTTACGTCACTAATTGGAGATCACGAGAACGATAAAATTTGTCGGCATTTGTTCGCAATTAATTATTAAGCGAGCTATCAGCAGCTCGATCGTAGACGATAAATGAGAGGAGAGGAGAGCGATATAATTGTTGGACGTGCGTACGTCAATTGTTCGGTTCAAATTGAA
Source organism: Camponotus vicinus (assembly GCF_025532165.1). Lineage (NCBI taxonomy): Eukaryota > Metazoa > Arthropoda > Insecta > Hymenoptera > Formicidae > Camponotus > Camponotus vicinus. The sequence continues at coordinate 7,138,780 of NW_028141979.1, read as the reverse complement.
TGACCCGGAGTGAAGCACAACAGCCGATACTGCCGCAAGTCGACGAGGAATTAATTCGGTGACAGTAAAAGACCGTAAATACGCGTCACGCATAACCAGGTTAACAAGATGTCTAATCGTCCGCTGGATTAAAACGCAGCTGTATGTTGTTTACATAATGCAATTGCAAGCTGTCCTTCTTATCCTTTCGATTACGCGATGGATCGACACTTTCATCTTTATACAATCTTAATGCAATTATTTTTCCTCGATTTTAACGCAGTTTTTTATGACAAAATTATGAAAATATTTGAAATCAAGTTATTTTGATTCGCAAGGATTTTTATGACTTGGATCGTTTAAGTGATTTGTGTATTTTTAGAAATAAATATAATTTTAGAGATCTTAAGAGATGGCAGCGAGGATAGGAAGAACGAATGCGTACTAAAATGCGGATTGGTGCGTGCAAATAATGTCTAATAAATGCAATTAGTTCAATTAGCTCGTCGCGTTCGCGCTTCGTTTTGCTCATCTTACGCATACGGCGACTCGGAATTATTCGATCATGCGTAACTTTCGAACACGATTCGCGTGTGTATTCTATTTTATTCTATGACAACGGAACGCAAAATACGTTTGAAGGTTTTATGCTAATACTTGTCATATAGTGCTGATGCACGCGTAAATCACTCACGAATAATAAATCTTGGATGATCTCAGAAAAATAATGTATAAATATCGGTAAATGTACATATTTTGCGAGGCGGAAGGAAATCAAGATTGATCGATTTTTTTATATAATTTTTATCGTTTAACATAAAAAATATAAAAAATATTACTTGTAATAATTTTGCGAGACATACAAATATTTATATAGTTTTTTTACTATCACACACACACGCATATGTTCATAAAATAAAATTTTCCGCAATTTCTGTTACAAAAAAAATTTATTTTGACGAAAGGCGAATTTCATTGTAAACGACATTCGATTAAACTTTTCCGCAGTTATTTTGGAATACATTAACCCGAGTGAACTTTATAAGGTATGCGAATGTCCAATAGTCATCCGGATCGTTCCATCTTGTAATCCGAGGCGCCATTAAATTACACAGGATATTCTACAATGATCTTTCAACTCTCGGATATTTTGTCCAATTTGAAATTTGAAATTGACCTTTTCTCAGCAGGAATATCGAGGAAGGTCATTAATCATCGATGTTATTTTCCTGACATTTCCCTAATGTTGCTTAGTAAACAAATCTTTGTAAATAATCCACGCGTTATAAAATATATTAAAAGCGCTGTTTAAAATTCGATAAAGAGAATTTTACTATCCTTTAAATTCTGCATCCCTGAAATTCGATTCTCAGAAAATAATTTCTAACTCTATCAATTCGAAAAATTTTGATCGACAGAACTTTCGTCCCAAGTTCATCTGCGGACAGATAAAAATGGCACGATAAATAATTCCGAGACACTCCGTATGCTTACGCGTTTTATTATCGGACGCCGAGCACAATCGATCGATCCTCGATTATGACGTAACCGTCTGATGCACAAGTTTCGCAACTCGCGAGTAACGCGCTTGGAAAAAGATCTCCTTGTGTCTCGAGTTAACACGCGTCGAGCTTCTCCTCCCCCTCATCATTCCTCCTCATGTGCTCTACAATGCATACCACGTGGCACGTATCATCTGCGAGAAGCGACCGGAGCGTGTCGCTAACGTAACGAGCATAATGAGAAGGCATACTAAATATACTCAGGCGTGACGAGTACATGGAAAAAAAATAAGTGTCAAATCAAAACTTATATACTTAAACTAACGCGTTCATTGTTTCGTATATACGCAACAATTTATAATCTTCTTGGAAGAATTTAATAATTTTAAATTTCAACAATATTATAGTCTTATTTTAATATTGCAATTGTCACCTCAAGAATATATAATTATTTAATTCTGCTTTAAGAAAATTATAATCTTTGATTTAAAAATGTTATTTTCTATCTAACATTGTTTCCTTTCCATTCAAGAAAATTAAATCTTAAATCATAAGAATATATTTTTCTCGATTGAACTAGTATAAAATGGCTTCAATCAAGTAAGCAATTATTCAAGCAATTATATTTTTCTTTAATTAACGCAATATAATCTCATTTCAAGCTTTCCATGTTAAAACTAAATATATTTTCAAACAATGTCCTTTTTTTCTGTGCACGTACTAATTCCTTAAGCGAGTAATAGGCGACGTTCTCTGTCTCACCTGTTATTTTCCGAATAATCTGATTATTCCAAGTAATTTGCTATAGATTCCGGGAGCTTCGGAAAATCCTTTCAAAGATCAGCCGCCGTGCAAAGTCGACCGCGGGCGGGGAGGGGATTTAATCTAATCTCTTCCTCTCTCGTTGTTGACGGGAGAAGCATTTCACTGCATAAGCAAGTGCCCTCGCACTTTATTTAATCGCTAGGATGACGCGAAATCGATCGCTGATTTCGATAAGATTTAATAGAAGCATCCCTTTTTTATCTCTTTTTATCCTGTCTACACAGGATACCGCGAAATCTTTCTCCCTCAAGCGTAGTTTAAATAAATGTATAATAACAAAAGCGTTTCTGGTATTCTTTGATACATGGGCGACCGCGAAATAATTTCTGTTTTGCATTTGAGTTTACGTGGCGGTAAATCGTCATTGAAGGTCGGATTGAATAATAATAATAATTGCAATATCGACGTTACCACATTTAATTGTCAGCTGTGTATAATTTAAACAAGCGATATATCTAATTGTAAGTTTAACCGCAATGATTCATTATCCCATGGGACTAAACTCGCGAACAATGCAACTTATCTTATTCTCATCGGGGTTTTCGATGCGTTGGAATGCAAACTGATTAAAAATTGAGTAAAAGCCCGGGGTGATAAAAATAGTTAAAAACAAATATAACTAAATATAAATAAATAAAGAATACCTCTCGAATAAATCTCCCTCGAATTTTGCTAATTTTTTCTGTACCTTTTTTTTTAACAAAGGATCAAAAAAATTTTTAATTAAAATTAACACAAAATATATAAATGGTCCAAATGATAAATCAATAATAATAATAATAAAATAGGCTTATTTAAGACCAGGAAAAGTGCAGGTGGTTTTTTCCAGCGGACTTTTTTTTATTCAATAAAAATTGAATAACTCGATATAAATAAAAATAACTAAAAATAAATGAATAAAGAATATCTCTCGAATAAATCTTTCTCGAATTTTACTCATCTTTTCTAAGATTTAAAGGAAAATGAAAGAGAGAAAAAGAAAGCTGAATTTCTCTTGTAATTGCATGTAATAAAACTACAATTAAAAAATTAAAATTAACATTAAAAAATTAAAATTAACACAAATATATGTACTTCAAAGAAAATACGGAATATCATCGTCACTTACAAATCGAACAGAGCATAAAGAAAGTTTTATATTTATGAAAAAGGTCTCTATATAATTAAAATCAAGTGCACATGAATGTACAAAAAAAGTATCGACGCATCGGGATCCGTGCGCGAAGCAAAGTCGAAAGTCGACTCGGTTAAGGATACGTAAAAAGCCTTTGTTAAAAGTAGGAAACTTGATAATCGGGCCTCGCGCGTGTGAAAACGCAACAATTTTCTGGCTTCGACCCAGAATCGCGTCCGCTCTGTTTCACCGGAGATATATTTTTGGATCCCGAAAAATATTTTAACAAAATTACATGTCGTACGTGCCTCACGCGATGATTCTTCTCCAGGATATCGTGGTTCTCTTTCCTTCCTAAAGATTTTTCTAGCTTTTTGACCAAGAAATTAACGGTCATCGATCAATATTCGAAAGTCACCTGATTTAATTCAATAGTTCGCAGAGAAAGGAAATTTATACAATCAAAGCTAAAAAGACACGATTTATTTTTAAAGGAAAAAAATTATCTCAATTGCATTTTCCATGAAATCGTTAACTTCTTATTCTTTTTCAAATACGCGATACTGATATCGCAATTTTAAAATGTGCTTTTTTTACTTGTAACGCAGATAACGTAATCTCTGGATGACAGCACAAAAGTAAATCCAGTAAAAAAATCTTATTTTTTATCTTTTTCTGTCTCTCTCTTTCATTCTCGCATTGAGTGAAATTTATCAATTTCCGACAAATATAAGGCGCAAAAATAAAAGGAAGCACTGCAGATGCAACGTTATGATTACGTTATATTGACGTTTCATGTTTGGCTGTTGTTAGAACAAGTGTTATCGATCGATGACCTTCGTTACAAATTCCTAAAAAATCACAGCCATAAAATTCTTCATAGATGCAAGTTTCGATACGAATGGTAGAGGGGGACGACACGGTCGCCGGCTCTCAAACTTCGGGGAGACTTCATTAAAGGAGGCCGTTCGACCAAAAATAGAATCTCGTTACAAAGTCGCAATCTCGATCGGAAATCGTATTCGAAAATTATTTCGGAATGAATTCCATCGCATGTGTGGGTAGATTTCCGTATACAATATTCGTGGCACACGTAAATCATTAATAACTTTATTACGGGCCAAAGCGGGCCAAGGATTCGCGGCGCAATACGAAAATACGACGAATCGAACATCGCCTCGCTATAATTGCGAGACGGAGGAATTTATACGCTTATATCTCGAGCCTTTAACCATATTATCTCATTGGCAATTTTTAGGTATGACGATAACAAGTGACTTGCAACGGTTTACACACGGCTGTCATGTTTTCGTGAGCCGCAAGCGAGCTTATCGCGAACGTGCGGATTATGCTAATATTAAACGCGATATATATATATATTCGATTCCCGTGTCTCAACAATAAAACAACACGAATGAAACGGTCGGCATGTGTTCTCGAGTCGTTTTAAAAACCCATTGAAAATTTGTACTTATACTTATATTGTAATTGTACGCAAGTGACACTTGGCGTAGCAACTGTCTGCAAAGACGCATCGCGCGGTTTATCACGTCGAGAGAAGCGATGTCGAACAAGACGGTGAAAATTTGCGTTTCACTCTAGGTCCGCGAGAAACTCACTGCGAAGTCATTGTACTTACGTAAGTGCATGTGTATGTGTGTGTATGTGTGTGCTGTCGCCGTGACGTGTCGGACTAAGCGATCGTCTCCCAAGACGTAGCTCGATCAAGCACGATGCACTTTCACGAAACTGATCACAGAGCCGTATGGGAAACGCGCGAGGTGAAAATCAAAGTTCAATATGCGACATTGCGAGCGGGTGAACGCGAGTGACGCAGATCCACCCTCCCCCTGCGAGTCACGCCGGCAGACTGAGGCCGGCCCGGCCCGCGCGGCTGCGCCGCGTCGACGTTCGGCCGTCTTCGGCCATCTTCGGACGCCTTCGGCCGCCCGCGAATTTCGCGCCGCGTCCGATGATGCGCGAGATTAGCCGAGCGCGCTCGATACGGAAAATTCAAACTTCAGGGTTGCGCTTTAAAATTTACTACTTTTAAAGTACAACTGCATTTGATTGACATTTAGGATAAAGACATTTTCGTTTTTTGTTTATAGAATTCTTTTTTTCACAAAATTCTAAAATCTTCTAAAATTTACGAATCAAATAATTTCATTTGTATCATGTAAACTCTTCTTGATTTCTTAATCTTAATTTATTGTTGATTAACGACTTTTACAAAGTTCATTAACTCCGTTTATTGATTTCCAAGTTTACACAAAAAATGGAAAGTAGCGATAAAAATCAATTAAACGCTACTGCTACTTCAAGGAATATTTAAATTTTAGAACGCAATCCAGAGACATGTCATCGTATATAACTGTGCTCATTTATTCATAATTTCGTAATATCATAGATTAACATTAATTTTATTATGCTGATTTATACAAAATTAACATTTTATCGCGCTATTTTTGATTTTTATGTAAATTTAGAAATAGATAAACAGAGTAATAAACTTTGTTTTAATCAACAATAAATTGGGAGATCAAAATCAAGAAGAGCTTACTTAATATAAATGAAATTGTTTGATTCGTATTTTCGTAAATTTTGGAAGATTTTAGATTTTTGTGGAAAAATATTTTGATGTAAACAAAAAAATGTAATTGAAATTTGTAACATTCTTTTTTTACCAAACATTTATTTAGTAAACATTAATTTTATTATGCTGATTTATACAAAATTGACATTTTATCGCGCTATTTTTGATTTTTATGTAAATTTAGAAATAGATAAACAGAGTAATAAACTTTGTTTTAATCAACAATAAATTGGGAGATCAAAATCAAGAAGAGCTTACTTAATATAAATGAAATTGTTTGATTCGTATTTTCGTAAATTTTGGAAGATTTTAGATTTTTGTGGAAAAATATTTTGATGTAAACAAAAAAGTGTAATTGAAATTTGTAACATTCTTTTTTTACCAAACATTTATTTAGTAAATTGCAATGTTACAGACGCTGACTAATGCTGACTGAATGCAAGCCCGCACATTTCGAAGTGCAGGATGCATGTTTATCGCGTAGGTAGGCGTTAGTAGAACTGGCTTGGAGAATTGCACAAGAAAAGTTGCAAGTAAAAGTACAGAGGCGCAAATTTTGCATTAAGAAAATTAAACCCATTCTACACGAATTAAATCTTTCGTCTCTCCCTATGAAACTTTTCCAAATTTTTTTCTTTTTAATTTCTAAGAGTTCAATCTAATCTTAAGGAATAATTTTCAAATTTTATTAAATATATTCGCACGTTAAATAAATACAGCATTCGATAAAAGAGACTTTGTGATAACACAAATTTAAGACTGCTATTAATGCTATTTTACTCTCGTGATGTAATGCATGTTTGCATCAAACGTAGAAATGCAGAATGATGTAAAAATTACGTCCAGAGCGAGCATTTATTATTTTTTCTCTCTCAACATTCTCCTTTTATGTCACGGTTATCTCACCCATTGAGATACAACTAGACAGTGATCTCAACAAACGCGATATCTGCACTGTATATTTCGATCGATGACATCGCGAATGAAACAACTACGCGTGACGCGTTTACGCACAGATGGCTGCATCGTTGTGCCATAATTCGCAAATTCGCGATCAACGATACGCACGTCTTACTTCATCCCGCGAAAAATTCAGATGCGGGAACGATTTATCCCATGCTACACACCTCGATTCAATAGTACTGATTACATCGCCAACCTGATAAGATAACTTTTATCGTGCAACTTTATTCAGTAAAGTTTGTTAATATTCCCGGTAGGCGCCTGAGGCTTGTTGAAATTGATAAAATTCGACAGGAAAAAGAAGGCGAGAAGAATCTCTTTGCTAGAATGAGGCATCGATAATCCCCGAAAAACAAGCAAAATCGGTCAACTTATAGATATAACATTGAACGGCTTTAGGTCGTATTTAAGATAGGAAAGATCCGTGAATCTTTTGAAATCATTAGACTTTATTATCCCATAATCCGAGCATTGTACGCGAGTATAATGGAGCCGGCTTTCAAGACTGGCAACGCAATGAGACTCTCTATTGAAAATAATTATGGGTTGATCCCGATGCAATTGATACGGAAAGTTCACCGTACAAAATCTTTTTATTCCTTTGACCATCGGTCTAGTGACGTGACCTTGATGAGAAAAATAAGATGCCACGCTTCTAAAATAAATATCACGTTAATTCTCGTCACGGGATAGAATATTATCTATGTGAAGCTAATATTAATCTCAGCAAAAGAATTTCTTTGTGTTTGCGCAATATATAGTTCGCGATTTTCTTCCACTTATATGAAGGACTAATAAAGGAAAATAAGATTTCCTTATCACGCGCGCATTTTTCAATCGAATTATCAAGTGCCGCGATGTGCTGTAATAGAAGAACAGCTTACGAGATGACCCATTTTCACCTTGACTTGACTGAAATGCTCGGTAGATCAACAACGTTAAACTTGGTTATAAAGTGCAGCCTCTATCGTCGCATAAAAATAAATACAATCTTCTAAACATTCTTAGGATTAGTAACACGTGAAAACTTGCTCAATTAAAAGATAACAGAGAGTAGAATTTACACAAAACAAGAGAATCAAAGCCACATATGTGGAGTCACAAACAAGCTTCTCTAGATACGCTTTTGAAAAAAATGTGCTCGCCAGAGGTCAATAAATGTCAGCTTAAACTACTCTCCCGCTTCAATGACATCTTAAGGAGATCTTTAATGTCTCTTCGCGATTCGTCAAGAATACCCTGTATTATTATTATACGCTCGCAATTAGCTGCTAAATATAAATTTTGTTGTATATGAGGACGAAAATCGCGGTCGTGTCCTAAATAGAGCGACAATGCGGAATTGTCAGCCAGTCTTGAGAGATTAGCGGCATTCGTCTAAATGAAGAATGAACGGGTGACGAATCTTTGCGCAAGAAATGCGTAAATTACGAAGGTAAGGCGTGCGAAAATGCATTTGCGCATCGCGCTAATTCTTATGTAACTGAAACAGAGGCTCAGAAATTGAGGCTCGTTCGGTGCGCGCGTACGCGATATGTGCACGCAAACGGCAAATGGCTCGGCAACTATGCAAATTTAAGTGCAGGATGATCCATCCGTCCGTTAAACGGGGCGAAGGTCTTCGTCGTGTTAATCCACGCGATTTTTTTTCACGCTTCGCGTCGCGTGGAACGGATATAAAAGTCGCGGGAGGAGCTCGATTAAAACCGCGCGGAAAATCGTTGTCATCAAAATCATTGTTCTAAGGAAGATATAACAATTAAATCAAGTTTTAGTGATCATAAGATAACGAGAATAATTTTTTATATCGCGAATTTTCACTTGAACAGTGTCAGTGATTTTAATCGAACGCTACGAGAGAAGTTAACGACGAAATGAAAAATTTGTATACATGATGAATGTATACATTTGTGTGCATGATATATACATACTTCAGAATGTTGCGGAAGGAATTATCACGGAAACGTTAAAATGCTAGAAATTAGCGGCGACACGGTTTTAGAAAGGCAATCAGAGGAGGATGCACACGAACAGGATGAAGGAGAACAGCTGGAGGGAAAATCAATGGAAGAGATAGAAGTGATTAAGGGAGTAAAAGAAACAGAGAAGAATAAAAGGGACTTGGAAATTGATAAAAGTATTGCGACATTTTTGCGTGACAAAGGTTTGAGCGAAAATCTCGTCAAGACATTGATTAATGCTGGTCTTACGGATGAACATGTCAGGTTAACTGATAGTGAAGTTGATAAATTGCATAGATATTTTTCGTATATTAATCAAAATTGTGTAATTTATAATCAAAATGTTATAAGAGAAATTACTTCCGTATGATTATATTAGTAAGATGTAAATAAGTATTAAAAAAATAATATGAAAGCTAATCTCAAGAAATAAATCCACAACTCATTTTCCTTCCGCGTATCTTTTCCTTAATTTTTTTGTCTTCTATGTTTCTTTTGTCTCTTCAGACTTTTAAAAGCTTTAAATCTAAATGATGATGACATCAACAATTTGCGATATTTATGGCGAGCGAAGATCGAAATTAGCAAAAGCAACGATTCTTTTAATTCCTCTACATCCGATTCATCGTCCGATGACGTACACTTGTCATCAAATAACGTCTATTTAAAAAAAGTCTTGAGCAAACCTTTGATTCGAGCTCTTTGCGAAATTGTGGCGAAAAAACCGGCCGATCCCGTGGAATATTTAGGCCACTGGTTATTTCATTTCAAGGTCAGTTAATTTTGAAATACAAAGATTCTTCAAACATTGTAACATTAAATATACAGGAGCAAAAAAAAAATAAAATTAATATTGTAAAATAAAATTACATTATAAACAAAATTATATTATATATTTTGTAAAATAATGAAATTCAATTATATAAATGAAGAGCGGATAACGAATAAAGATAACAGAAAGTAAACTTTGACTCGTTTTCTGATAAAATTGTTAAATTTAGAGAGTACGAGTCGTTAAGATTATAAAGTTTCGATTTCTATTTAAGTCCTTTTCACAGCCTAACTGAATAAAACTTTAGATCTTCTCGATGGATATAATGTATACAATCTCTGATGTTCGGAGATTTCGTACCAATGAGTCATTATAGACAAATAATGTTTTTCGGATCTATTTATGTACTTATGATGTCATATTTCGTGTTGCAAGAATAATATTCGCTTTATTCAGTAAATTTCTCGATGATGAGAAGATTTGTAATTTTAACAATTTGTACTATAATTTTACTCAAATAAGAGTTTTTTTTACATGTCTTTTTAATATAAATAAATAAGAAATATATAAAAGAAAAATATAAATAAGAAATTATAAATTTTAGGTTTGTGAGGAGCGAATTATGCAGCAGAAAGAACGTGACTTGGAACTTTTGATCGATAGAGAAAAATTGAGACTGAAAGTATGAGTAATATTTTATGCATTCTATTGACTTTTCTGAATCTCATATTTAATATTTGATATTTAGAAAATATTTACTTTGTACTAGAAGGTTGAAGACGAACAAAATGTTTCTATCGAGGAAAAGAAAGAGGACATATCCGGCGAGGATGGAAATTATATCAATATTTATAACGACACGCTCAATATTTATGAAGACACGAATTGATTATTAATTCAATTTATATATGTATATACTGGTTAAAAGAAGAAAAGGCTTAAAAATTAAGAGTTTCTGAAATAATTTTACATAAAATATTCTTTATATTAATAATAAATAATTAATATATAAAATTAATTAATAAAATATATATACTAATTATAATTAATAAAAAATAATCACATCCTTATCATGAGGGAGATGCAATGTTTTATCATTCTACTTTTATATAAGAAAAATAGATAGGAAATGTAAACATCGAAATAAAAGAATTTTTAGATAAATAAAAAAAATATATGTACTCACCAGTATTCGTATTGTTCCTGCAGCTTCGTCTGCTCCATCGTACTAGGAACACAAATCGACTGAAAGACGCACTCAATTAATCACAATCCACGACAAAGTATTCTAATCTTTTCACTCTTTATTCTTTGTATTCGAGCACATACGGTTGCAATTTTATCGTACATGAAAACCAGTTGTTTGTCACAATATTCTTTATCAACATAATGATGGATTACTCAATACTGGATTCTCTCGATTACACTTACACAATTAAGATAATTTGAAATAAATTTCGTCAGGTACCGAACGATATAGAATCCGTTTGAATGACGTTTTATCTGAAAATTATTTAATTAGATATGCCAAGTGACAGTTCCTTTTAACAATAATATACGTTGCGCCCTCTAGCGAGAAACTTGTCAAATCGGAATCATCTGTATAGGGAATTTCTTTTTGCTCCCATGTCACGTTTGCCAACCTGAGGTATTCAGTGCAATAGGTCAATAGGTCGCCCTTCTTGGAAAAATCGCTCATCAATAAAGAAACAGAAAGAGAGAGAAAAAAGATAGAGAGAGAGAGAAGGAGAGGGAGAGAGAGAGGGAGAGAGAGAGAGAGAGAAGGAGAGAGAGAGAGAGAGGGAGAGAGGGAGAGAGGGAGAGGGGGAGAGAGGGGAGAGAGAGAGAGAGAGAGAGAGAGAGAGAGAGAGAGAGAGAGAGAGAGAGAGAGAGAGAGAGAGAGAGAGAGAGAGAGAGAGAGAGAGAGAGAGAGAGAGAGAGAGAGCTGTTTGTCAGCTGTAGAGTGGAAGTCGTAGATGCCTTTGCGTCCAACTGTAACTTGGACAATTTCACGTCGATTGTGTGGATTATTTTGCACCGCGTGCACTCTAGTCCGGGAATTTTCAACTTCAAACATGAAGACGTATACAGAGAGAAGACTGAGAGATGTCATGGCCCGCTTTTAGGTGATCCCTGGAAGCGATACTCCCTCTGTGGACATTAAAAACGTGAACATGAACTACAAAGCCAATGTCCACGAATGTTCTCAGAGGGTAACATATATGTCTCTCTGATAATATAAATAATATAAATAAAAATATAAATAATTTAATTAATAATAATTTATTATATTATAAAAATATTAGTATGTTATTTATTATATTATAAAAATATTAGTATGTTCTCTCTTTCCACGCTATTATTTATTTATGTGTGCTCTTTTTTTTCTCAACATCATTTATTTATTTTTTATTTATTTATTTATTTAGCTCGCTCCAAGTCAATCTTCTAAAATGCAAAACTAAATATTATAGAATTTGACTTTGAAAATAAAATAATCGAATAAATTCAAATAATTAGCATAAGGAAAGGTTCCGTGATAAGTTATTTAATAAATAATCAATTTTAATTAATTAATGAAAATACTTCTATAATTTAATATTCCGCGTTAGCGTATATTTTATAATATATAAAATATTTCGGCAACGAATTATCGATAACACGGTGTTCGACTTTGGCAATACAAAAAATAAACAGTAGCGCGCTATGTTAAAGCTTTAATATTAGAATTAACTATATTTCGACCAATGTTTTAATTTTCTCAATCCTTGTTATTAAACAATATACAATTTAATCGAAAATCGATTAAATGATAGAAATCCAAAATATTAAATAATTACTTGGATCGTTACGATTTTTACGGACAAAATAATTATTATTATAATATTTAGAGTCACAAATATATTTCATCCGTGTTACTTTATCGTTCTACTTGACAATCTAAATGTAATTTGGATCGTGAGAGAACACGAAGTAAATCTATCGAATTATAGATGCAAATAATTAGCATAATGGAAGGATAAATTGTTTAATAAATAATCAATTTTAATTAATAAATTAAAATACTTTATTAATTTAATATTCCGCGTTAATGTACATTTTATAATATATAAAATATTTTGGTAACGAATTATTGATAACACGGTGTTAGATTTTGGCAATATAAAATATAAACAGTAGCGCGCTATGTTTCGGTTTTGTCTTTGACTCTCGAGTAATAAGGTAGTGGTGAGAAACGTTTCGTATTGTATCGTAATTTTTTTACTAAACACGATTACGATTAGTATCGAAACATAATTTGCTTTAAATATTAACATAAATTAATTAATTAAAAATTAATTCACGACATGAAACTGTATCGCAACTATAAATCTTTATCGAATCGCGATCATTCATTACCGTGATTAAAAATTGAAACAAAATATACATAAAAGGGGATAAGAGACTTAATTATGTTATGAACTTTCGATCATTGATGCTTATTATATTTCATTAACAATATTAGAATTAATTATATTTCGACCAATACCTTAAATTTTAACAATCCTTGTTAATTAAACAATGTACAATTTAATCGAGAATCGATTAAATGATAGGAATCCAAAATGTTAAATAATTGCTTCGATCGTTGCGATCTTTACGGACAATAATTATTATTTCAATACCTAGAGTCACAAATATACTTCATCCGTGTTACTTTATCGTTCTACTTGAAAATCTAAAAATAACTAAAAATAACTAAATAATTTGGATTATGAGAGAATACAAAGTAACAATCGAATTATAGATGCAAATAAATAGCATAACGAAAGGCTCCGTGATAAATTGTTAAAAAATAATCAATTTAAATCAATAAATTAAAATACTTCTATAATTTAATATTCCGCGCGCGAATATTTTATATTACAGAAAATATTTTGGCAACGAGAGAATTATCAATAACACCGTGTTCGACCTTGATAAACAGTATCGCGCTATTGTTAATACGTTACACGGCTTTATTATCATTCGCACAATACCCTTGAGCAATAAAGTAGTGACGTTTCATATATTATCAAATTCTTCCTTTACATAGTCGACCCTGGCGATACAAACAGTACCGCGGTAATGTTCTTGACTTACGATCATTCGCTCAGTGGCTCTTGAGCAGTGAAGTAGTGATGTGAGACGTTTCATATATTATTAAATTCTTTCTCTAAACACAATTGCAAGTGCAACGAGGAACTTTTCGTGAATAAGTGTAAGTGCAACGAGGATTAAAGTGCCACGAGAAAAGAGCGAAGGAAGCAAAAGAAAAAAGGAGGTTTTGGAAGTGGATGGATCAATAAGATATGATGTAAGTCATTAATATAAATTATTTATCACATTCATTATTTATTATATTGTTGCGTCTCCGCGTCCCGTCCCGCTGAATGTATTCGTCACCCGTTAAATTCTTTCGAAAAAGATCGTTTTCGCGCGCGTTGTCAAGATATTGTTATAAACAACGACTGTCAGAGAGTCTAAGCCCAGCTGTCAAGTTGTGCGGACGCGCGTCTATTTGTGATCCGTTTTACGATTATTCTGAATTCTTGTATGTTACTCGCGATTTATTAAAATTCTTGTGGACCTTAAATCGCGTTATTATTTACGAGTGTACGAGCGTCAGCGTATGCTTAGTATTTGCCAATTGTGTCGCGCGCGTTCGATATATAACGCGTTCCGCGGACGCAACAATATATAAATTATTTATCAATAATATATATATTCAAAATATACATATTTCTCGTTTCGTTTTATTTCTTTGATTGTGATTTAATAGTGATTTTAAATTGTATAACAAATATAATACATAAACTTATAAAAAATATTCCATTTTATTTTAAAATAATTAAAACATTTATAAAATTTTTCATTAATTAATATTTTCAGATACTTTTATGTTTTATAAAACATTTCAAATTAATATATTTATTTAAATATTTCATATATAAAAAAATAGAAATTTTTTTATTTATCATATTTTTAAAAGTTTATATCTAAGAAATATAAATTATTTTGTAATTACGCAGTTTATAATATTAAAATATATCTATTTAAAAGTAAAAATGTAAAAATTAATTGCGCGCAATAATTAGGTTTAAAATCAATTATTTTGAACATTGCTTTGTATAATAGATGTTCTCTTATCCTTTATATTTTTATTTATCGTTTATATTTGCGAATTTAAATTTATGTACTATATTACAAAATAAATTTCAAATTATGTATTATATTATATATAAAATTATATATAATATAACCCTCCCATAGGGTACACCTTGTCGCGGTGGGAGGGCTTAGTACTTGGATGTTGCCTTGAGGTTTATCTTAAATTTTTCTATTTGTGATAAATCTTAAGGTGCCTGAATGGGAAGTTAAGTACCCTTTCGTGTCGTCGGTGCCGTCAACGTGCCGCGGACGGCAAGCGCTTCGTTACCGCGTTTTCGCGTGTAGTATTCTCGCGTCGTCGCGTTTTCGCGGAACTTTTGGACTTTTCATATAAAATCCCAATTTCATTTATTGTCACGAGTCTCTACTTCCGATGCCAATTAACTGGGATGTTTCGAGTTTGCACACGTTGCTATGCAACGTACACTCTTGCTTCGTGCTTCGTTAAGTGATTCGGCCCGAATTAGTTAGAACTCGATCGATTGCTCGGAATGGTCGTCAATGGGTCCCTTCTCTTTGCTCGTCTACAGCCACACGCACTGCGTGTGTTAACCCTGTCGAGGAGTCGAGTGGATTCCCCTAGGCACAATTTTCGCTCGGTAAAAGGGGTTGCCTCCCCATTTTCTAAATTGCTGAATGTAAGCATTTAAAAAATGTGGGTATCCTCTTCTTTTGCCGTCTACTAGCCTGGTGTAGCATATAGCAACCGCGGGAGGCATAATATGTCCGGGCGGAGCACCTGAAATCGTGCTTAGCGGGTCCAGGTTCGATACGAGATAGGATAATTATGCGCGAAAAAGAGTTGGTGAACTTCATTTTCCTCTATTTCCGTCAATCGTTTCGTCTTCTTTCCGGTTTGGGCTTAGTCCTTGCTTGTTGTATCGTTGCAATCCCGACCGGTTGACTCGAAGTTGATTCTCCTAAGTGAAATGGGATTTTCGCTCGTACCGAAACCGGGAGTGCCGTCTAATGTATAGGTATTACATATTAAGTATATACATCGCGCGATCAAATATAAAATTTTTAATCGCATCGAAATAGTGCGAAAATCGTTAAGTATCGCGCGTAAAATAGCGAAAATAGCGATATAAAAATATCGCTCGTGAGTGCGGGAGTGCCGTTGAAAGTATCGCGCGTCAACAACATGAGAGGAGGAGGAGGCCTGGGAGAGGCATCAGGCACCTGTGAAGCAACTCTATGGTAAATAAATTATTGCTTATATATAATTATTTATTAATTGCGTACGCGCGATTTAAATTAAGTAATTAATCGCGTAATTTGATTTTTTATTTACATGATTTAAACAAGAGAAAAAGAGAGAAATTTTTACATAAAAGCTGTAATTTAAAAGTTTCTACGTTCGAATAGCTTTTAATAGAATTATTAAATTATTACTTATTAGTAGAATTTTTTTCAAAATTTATAAAATTGTTTATCTGCTTATTATTTATGTGCGTCGGATATAAAATTAAATGCATATAATAATAATTTTTTGACCGTGACTACAATTTGAATCTTCTTTGTATGTTACAGACCAACAAACTATTATCAGAGGAGGAAGAGGCCTGGGGGAGGCATCTTGCATCGGCGAAGCAACCTGATGGTGAATATTTATTATTTGTATATTAATTATTATAAATCGTACGCATAATAATTCGTTCTTTTAATTTAAAGGAATTAGAGAGAAAGAATTTTATAAATATAAAAATTTCTATTTAAAAAATAATTTCAAAATATATAAAATCTTCCCATTCGTGTTTATATCTGCTTATTATTTTACACAACGGATATGAAATTCCGCACAATAATAATTTTTTGAAATATTGATTGTATTTTGAACTTTGTTATAAATGAATTTTATATTTGTATGTTACACGTAGTTTTAACGACAACGTAATTTCGATAACGACAACTCCGCTGCTGCACATCAATGCCACGGTGAGTGACAAAAACTTTTATTTAATTTTAAGGTAACGGTAGAGATTGTAGATAAATCCGTTGCCTTAAAATGGATGAGCTAGGATAGATTAAATAACTTTTAATAAATTCGTTCGAAATGTATTGCATCCATCGCGAAAATATATTGCAGTATTTTAATTATAAAGAAAGAAGATCGAGAAAAGATCATTTTTGTATAAATTTTATCTAATTTATTGAAAAGAACATTAAAAATTTTATCAATTACATCTGATGCTAATTTATTCTTATAACGCGTATTTATCTTATTCACTTATCTTATTCTAATATCTTATTCTTATAGCTCATCCATTATAGAATTTGTTGTAGATATTGTTTTTAAACTTAATGTAAAGCCAAATGATTAATTAATGAAATAACTTGTAATATGATGTGTTATACACATATTAATTTTATATTTTATTATAAATTATGCATTACTATAAAAATGTATTATTTATATATATTATTATAATATCAATCAATTTTTATTGATAATTTGTACAGAAAATTTTTATATTATAAAAATTTTATATATTATACTAGGCTGCTAACAACTAAAGTCAGGATAACCATTTACAATTGGGCAGGATACATATACAGATTAGATTAATGTATACATATTGTGTCATTTCATTTTGACGGCATTTATTAAAATAAATATAAACTGCAACGAGATAAAAATAAATAATATAAGCAGTTATAAAATATTAAAATATAGTATTAAAATAAATATACAAGCAATAATTATATAAATTACAATTGCATCTTTCGAGAGTGACAGTGTTACGTTAAATTCTGTGATACCCGGCATAAATTCTGCCTAATTATAAATGGTTGCTTTTGTTTTATATTTTACCATATGAAATATGGCCATGTTAGCACTCTAATACAATATATAGAAATTTGTAATTTGGCTTTATTTTAGTTTAAAAAATGAAATTGAATTTATTTTTAAAAATGCTTTAAAAATAAAATCTAAATTATTAAAATTATTTTTTTCAGGAAAAATGTATTGCATTAAGAAAATTGTACATAATTATTAGTGTTTAAGAAAATTGTACATAATTATTAGTGTTTAAGAAATATCATGAATACATTATTATGCAAATTACACCAAAAATTACATAATAATAATACACGAAAAATTATCCAAAGTATACGTATAATGATTATATAATAGTAATTCATTAAATTAACATATTTGATTCTATAGTATATATTTTTGAAATATTCATTAAAAGAGTAACTGTTTGTATTTTCATATCAAAGAGTCATTAATAAATTCGAAATCTATTTATAAATTCCATATCGCGCGGAACTGAATATTCATGAAATAAATTATGATTACGAAAATACCGTGCTTTTTCCGCGTTCTTTTCGCGTTTTTAGACGAGATTGCCATTTTAATAAAGAATCTTATTGCCGTCCCTCTCAAATAATATTCTCAAATATTGCTAATTAAAAGTAAAAAAATATCGAATAAGAGTATAAAGAGTCGATGTTAAGTTAGCGATTAAGTATTAGCTTCACAAAATTTAACGATCGCCTTCGATGTTATGAAATTGCGAGTCGATTATTATACGGATTTAATGATTTACTTTCAATTCGATTTATGTATTTACAAATTTCGTATCCGAAATAAATATTCGTAAAATTAATAAATTACGGAAACATATCATATTTATTTCTGCATTCTTTCCCTATTCTTAAACAAAATTGCCATTTTAATAAAGGATCTTACCGCTGTCCCTCTCGTGAAATAATATTCCTGAATATTGTGCGCTAATTAAATATAAAAGAATATGGAATAAAAATGTGAAGATTCGATGTGATAAGTCAACGATTAAATATTAGCTTTATAAAATTAAACGATCACCTTCGATATTATAGAATCGCGAGTTAATTATTATGAATTTAATAATTTGTTTCTTCAGTTATATTTGTGTATTTACGAATTTCGTATCGAAAAATATTCATAAATAAATTATAAATTACAGTTGCGAAAACACCGTGTTTTTCCCGCGTTCTTTTCACGTTCTTAGACGAGATTATCATTTTAATAAAAGAGTTATCGTTGTTCCTTTCGTTAGATAAACGTTAATGAAAGTTGCGTGGCTCGTACCGCCGAGGAGTCGAAACGATTTTCATCATGGAGAATTATTTCTCATCGGTTCTTGTAAGATCCATTCGCGACGTCTAGTTCGGTGCCCTGTTAAAAATTGGGAATTTTTATTGTAAGAATGGAACTAATCCCAGGTTTTCCTGGCAATTTCCGACAGCAATGATTTCGGTAGTCATTCAACGACGAACGCCATGCGCTTCTTTAAAGTCGAATTAATTTAAGTAATATATATTTAGATGTGAGAGAAATGCATCTATTCTTTTCTTCGTTAAATATGTTCTGTCATTATTAAGATTGAAATTATTATTGTCTAATGCCAGAAAGGTTTAATAGTAGATTAAATATGGATATAGCATTGTGTATAAATTTCTATTTTTTAAGTAATTTCATATTATAATTAGTTTTTATTAACTTTTTGATAAAAATGATTACGAACGAATATATTTCATTAATTATTAATTAATTCTCATTTGAAAAATTATTTCTAGGTACTGGGGATATTAATATTAGTTTTTAGTTTCTTTTAAGAAACTATTTGCAGGTATTGGACATCCATCGCCATTTTAGAATATTAGTTTTTAGATATATACCATTTTATATATATATGTATAATAAAATACATGCACAAATTAACGTATCCAAAATATTTTTATAATTTTTATTAATATGATATATTATATATACGCGAAATTATATATGAATGTTACATAAAATGTGCGAATACTTAAAAATTTAGAGACGAATCGAATGGGTACCCTTATATCAGTAAGATATTGATTAAAAGAAAAAAAATTATTAATTTAAACATTATAAGAATAAGAATCTAGAGAATTAATCTAGAATTAATTATATATTTAAAATTATTTCATTTATTTTATTTTGCACACTATTCGAATTGAAATTTTTTAAATCTTGCTGTTGTCGGGTTCGATTCGTCTCGCGCGCGCAAACGGTACCCCAAATTATGTGTTCGCTCATTTAACACAAACTCCAATGATGCATGTATTTTATTATTTATAAATATAATCGTTCGTAATCACATTTCTATAAAAAAAAATCGTTATATCCATTTAATTTTCAATGAAGAAATATAATTCTTAGTAATAAAAGAACATGTTTTCTGACGTGCATATCAATTTCGTGAATTGAACATAATGACGAGGGATAATTGTCGTTGATTTATTACTGAAATCATTGCTATTGGGAATAGTCCGGAAGATCCGGAATTCGTTCCCTCCTACAGTGAAGTTCCCGACGTTCAATGGATCACTTAACTTTTCTT
This sequence comes from Camponotus vicinus, assembly GCF_025532165.1. Classification (NCBI taxonomy): domain Eukaryota; kingdom Metazoa; phylum Arthropoda; class Insecta; order Hymenoptera; family Formicidae; genus Camponotus; species Camponotus vicinus. The sequence continues at coordinate 7,118,515 of NW_028141979.1, read as the reverse complement.
CGCAAATTGATCTTGCGAAATCTGATGTAGAAACAAGATGTTAATATCGTTCTCCATTTTTAAGGTCGCTCCTCTTTTTATCGTATATTACCGGTATGTCATCCGCGTATCAAATGGCGTCGAATTATATTAAAATTTATGCGCAATCGATTATTTTGAATATTATAGATTTATTTATTCGTTGCGTTTTATCGCGAATTTTAAATCGCGATTTATCTTATAAAAATTCGCACGTAAATCAGTCGATGAATTATATATTCGCAAACATTACAGACCTCAAATTGTCTATCGAAATATCTTCGCCTTTGTGTGATAATAAGTATATCGCGCGCGTGTCTATTGAGGGAGCTTCGATTATTATATTATAAAAATTATAGATATCGCGGAATCGGTTATTCCGAATATTATCAATTTATTTATTTGTCGCGTTTCCTTGGGAATTTTAAATCGCGATGTGTCTTATATTTTAATATTATCTTATAATTTAATCGTTGACTTATACATCGAAGCTTTGTCTATCTTTTCACGTCTTTGAATATTGTTTCTAATAGTCCGCGCAAAATGCGCTAGTAGTGCAAATATTTTTTTCTACTATTTAAAAAACGATCGATAATTTTTTTAATGACTGTTTTAATCGCGATTATTTACAAATTGCGTGATAATTTGAGTGATAATAATTATGTCGCGCACGCGTCTATTGATGATTTCGATTATCATATTATAAAAATTTTCCATTTTATCTTATTTAGATAGTCATGCGCGAGATATGTATCTTATTTTAAATCGCGACGTTCATATAAAATTGCATATTAATCGCAAATAAATCGGATAGTGAATTTTATATTCGCAAATATTACAGACCTCGAATGTCTATCGAAATATATCTTCGCATTTATGTGACAGCATAATTACATTGCGCGCGTATCTATTGAGGACTTCGCGATTATTATATTATAATAAAAATTATACATATCGAATATAACGTATATTATCAATTTATTTATTCGTCGCGTTTTCCCGCGAATTTTAAATCGCGATTTACCTAACTTAATCGCTGACTTACATCGAAGCTTTGTTTATCTTTCCACGTCTTTGAATATTGTCGCTAATAGTCTGCGCTAGTAGAGCAAATATTTTTTTCCACTATTTAAAAGACGATTGATAATTTTATTAATGACTGTTTTAATCGCGATTGTTTACATTATTTAAATCTTATTAAACTCTACTATTACATTGATAGTTACAGATATAGTTAAATATGTAGTTAGAGTATTAGAGGGACGTTGATAAAATCATTCGTTCCGTTATTCTCTATTAAACGTGATGATCACGCGATTTTTTAATTATATATTAATTATATATTAAAATTGTAAAGTTTTAAGATTTATTTTACTTCATTGAATTAATCATGCGCAAGATGTAATATGTATTTTCAATATGCGTTTTCTCAATCGCGACATTTATATAAAATAGCGTATTAATCGCAAATAAATCGCAAATAAATTCGCAAATGTTACAGACCTTAAATGTCTATCGAAATATCTTCGCACTTGTGGGTGATAGTAATTATATCGCGCGTGTTTATTAGGGGCTCCGATTATATTATAAAAATTATACATATCGCAATCAAATATTTCGAATATTGTCGATTTATTTATTTGTCGCGTCTTCTCGCGAATTATAAATCGTGATTTATCTTCTAAAAATTCGCAAATAAATCAGACAATAAATTCTATATTCGCAAATATTATAGATCTCAAGTGTCTCGAAATATCTTCGTATTTGTTTGATAATAATTATGTCGCGCTGTCTATTGGCGGTTTCGATTATCGTATTACAAAAATTATGCATATGGTAATCGAATATTACTAATATTATCGATTTATTTATTCGTTACCGTTTTCTCGCGAATTTTAAATCGTTATTTATCTTGTATTATGCGCCAATAATGCAAATACTTTCTTCTACAATCAAAAAAACGATCGATAATTTTATTAATGATTCTTTTGATCACGATTATATATATTTACGTTACATAAAACTTATTAAATTCTATTATTGCATATCAATTATTAATAATGAATATCGCATAATTCACCAACGCTAATCAATCTTGTTTTGACTATGTAGAAATTTTTAATAAATTTTATATTATACGTATATTTTGGATACTTTCATGTAATTCTTTGTAATAAATTAAAATTATTTTTAAGAAATTAAATTGAATTTATTTTTAAAAATGTTTTAAAAGTGAAATTTAAATTATCAAAATTAATTTCAAGAAGATCAAACAAATTGCATAATTATAGATGTTCAAGATACTTTTTAACATGTTATATTTTATTTAGAAATTAAAAATATATAAATATATAATTTACACATATATATGATATGTAACATTAAGTCCAAATGTTAATGCTGTCAATATCAAATTATTTATGTTATTAAACACATTTTGAATAAATCGAATCCATTTATTTGATATTGATAACATTATAAATTGTATTTTGTAAATTGTAAATAGTTATAATTGTATATTAATTATAATCTAATATTGATATTTTTAATTATTGACATAAATGTGTATAAAATACAATTATAACTATAATTTAATGATATGCTTTCCGTTACATTTATCTATTTATGAATTCCATATCGCGCGGAACTGAATACTCGTATTCGTAAAATAAATTAATAAATTATGATTGCGAAAATACCGTGCATTTTCCGCGTTCTTTTCGCGTTCTTATACAAGATTACCGTTTTAACAAAAGAATTTTATATGTCCCTCTCGTCAGATAATATTCCTGAACATTGTGCTAATTAAATATAAAGAAATATGGAATAAAAATGTGAAGATTCGATGTGATAAGTCGACGATTAAATATTAGCTTCACAAAATTTAATGATCACCTTCGATATTATAGAATCGCGAGTTAATTATTATGAATTTAATAATTTGTTTCTTCAGTTATATTTGTGTATTTACGAATTTCGTATCGAAAAATATTCATAAATAAATTATAAATTACAGTTGCGAAAACACCGTGTTTTTCCCGCGTTCTTTTCACGTTCTTAGACGAGATTGTCGTTTTAATAAAAGAGTTATCGTTGTTCCTTTCGTTAGATAAACGTTAATGAAAGTTGCGTACCGCCGAGGAGTCGAAACGATTTTCATTATGGAGAATTATTTCTCATCGGTTCTTGTAAGATCCATTCGCGATGTCTAGTTCGGTGCCCTGTTGAAAATTGGGAATTTTTATTGTAAGAATGGAATTAATCCCGGTTTTTCCTGGCAATTTCCGAAAGCAATGATTTCGGTAGTCATTCAACGACGAACTCCATAAGCTTCTTTAAAGTCGAATTAATTTAAATAATATATATTTAGATGTGAGAGAAAATGCATCTATTTTTTTCTTCTCGTTAAAAATGTTCTGTCATTATTAAAATTGGTATTATTATTGTCTAATGCCAGAAAGATTTAATAGTAGATTAAATATGGATATAGCGTTGTGTATAAATTTTTATTTTTCAAGTAATTTCATATTGTAATAGTTTTATTAACTTTTTGATAAAAATGATTACGAACGAATATATTTCATTAATTATTAATTAATTCTCATTTGAAAAATTATTTCTAGGTACTGGGGATATTAATATTAGTTTTTAGTTTCTTTTAAGAAACTATTTGCAGGTATTGGACATCCATCGCCATTTTAGAATATTAGTTAGAATTTTTAGATATATGCCATTTTATATATATGTATAATAAAATACATGCACAAATTAACGTATCCAAAATATTTTTATAATTTTTATTAATATGATATATTATATATACGCGAAATTATACATGAATGTTACATAATATGTGCGAATACTTAAAAATTTTGAGACGAATCGAATGGGTACCCCTATATCAGCAAGATATTGATTAAAAGAAAAAAAATTATTAATTTAAACATTATAAGAATAAGAATCTAAAGAATTAATCTAGAATTAATTATATATTTAAAATTATTTGATTTATTTTATTTTGCACACTATTCGAATTGAAATTTTTTAAATCTTGCTGTTATCGGGTTCGATTCGTCTCGCGCGCGCAAACGGTACCCCAAATTATATGTATTCGCACATTTAACACAAACTCCAATAATGCATGTATTTTATTATTTATAAATATAATCGTTCGTAATCACATTTCAATAAAAAATATCGTTATATCCATTTAATTTTCAATAAAAAAATATATTTCTTAGTAATGGAAGAACATGTTTTCTGACGTGCATATCAATTTCGTGAATTGAAGATAATGACGAGGGAATTGTCGTTGATTTATTACTGAAATCATTGCTATTGGGAATAGTCCGGAAGATTCGAGATTCGTTCCCTCCTACAGTGAAGTTCCCGACTTTCAATGGATCACTTAACTTTTCTTCGCAGATTGATCTTGTGAAATCTGATGTAGAAACAAGATGTTAATCGTTCTCCATTTTTAAGATCACTCCTCTTTTTATCGGATAATACCGGTATGTCACTCGCGTATCTGCAATTGAATATTATCGATTTATTTATTCGTCGCGTTTTATCTCGAATTTTAAATCGCGATTTATCTTATAAAAATTCGCAAGTAAATCGGTCGGTGAATTGTATATTCGCAAACATTACAGACCTCAAATGTTAGTTGAAATATTTTTGATTTTCTATATTGATCTGATAATAATTATATCGCGCACGTATCTATTGGGAGCTTCGATTATTATATTATAAAAATTATACGTATCGCGATCAAATATTCCGCATATTATCGACTTATTTATTCGTCGCGTTTTCTCGTGAATTTTAAATCGCGATTTATCTTATAATTTAATCGTTGACTTATATATTGAAGCTTTGTTTATCTTTCCACGTCTTTAAATATTGTTTTTAATAGTTCGTGCAAAATGCTGGTAGTGCAAATATTTTCTTCTATAATTTAAAAGACGATCGATAACTATATTAATGAAAATCATTCGTTCCGTTATTTTCTATTAAACGTGGCCACAACGCGATTTTTAATTATATTTTAAAGCTTATAGAGCTCATTTCTACTTATTCAGCTAATCATGCGCGAAATAGGATATGTATTTTGTTCTCAATCGTGAAATTCGTATAAAGTCGCGTATATATTAATCGCAAATAAATCGGACAGTGAATTTTATGTTCATAAACAATACGGATCACAAATGTTTGCTAAAATATCTTCGTCTGTCAACATTTGTGTGATAATAATTATATCTCATGCGTGTCTATTGATTCGATTATTATATTATAAAAATTATGCGTATCTCGCAATTGTGTGTGTGAATATTCGATTATTGTCGATTTATTTATTCGTCGCGTTTTCTCGCGAATTTTAAATCGCAATTTATTTTGTAATTTAATCTTGATTTACATCAAAGCTTGTTCTATCTTTACACGTTTGAAATATTTCTTTTCATGGTCTGCACGAAATGCGTCAATAATGCAAATACTTTGTTCTACAATCGAAGAAATGATCAATAATTTTATTAATGACTCTTTTGATCATGATTATTTACGTTTATACGTTATTTATATAAAACTAATTAAATTCTATTATTCTATGTCGATTATTAATAATAAATATCGCGTAATTAATCATCACTAATCAGTCTTGTCTGGTCTATGTAAAAATTTTTAGTAAATTTTATATTATACGTATATTTTGGACACTTTCGTGTAATAAATTTTATTTTGTATTAAGTTTAAAATTATAGTTTATATTAAATTTGTATTATATTTTGTAATACATATTTCTCATGCATTGTATTTTATATATTCTGCATTAAATTTTGTAATTTATATATTTGTAATGTAATTATTTTTATATTACATAATTTAATATTTTGTAATGTGTTTTTTATGTAATTGCAAATTAATTATAATTTACGTTGTACATATTATAATTATGTAATATATATTTTTTATATGTATTATATATATATATATATATATATATATATATATATATATATTCTCTGTTTAAAAACTCTATTTAAAAAAAAATAAAAAAAAAAAAATTTTCTTCCTCAATTTTTCCTCCCCTGTATCTGCGCCTTAACGAAGGCATTTGCCAGGTGAGGAGGTTTTAGTACTCTCATGAACCTGAGAGCTATGCCGGCGATAACATACGCCAATATTCATATAGTCTATTCTTATATTTAAAATCATTTGGACAACGTATGGGCACACATACATACACATATAGGTAAGTAATTTATAAAAATTATTTTTATAAAAATTATTATTTATCATATTTATATATTATTTTCAAAATAATGATTGTTATACTCTGGTGCTACCGGCATAGCACGGAACAAAACCAGAAATTGTGCACATTATATATTACCCTCTGAGAACATTCATGGACATTGGCTTTGTAGTTCATGTCCACGTTTTCAATGTCCATAGAGGGAGTATCGCTTTCAGGGATCACCTAAAAACAGGCCATGACATCTCTCAGTCTGCTATCTGACGTATATGACGTTAAGTGTACCCCGAGTTTATTAACCTCAAATCGAGACGCGATTTTGACATAAGAGCGCTGGGTCGACGTATGACATCACACTTGACATATGACTAATTAGGTCATATGTTCTTTTATATTTTCTTACGTATGCAAGTAAAGAGGGTAAGTTATTTTTCCCTTACTTTGCCATGCTTCTAATCGATGTCGTAAATTTAACTCTATTTACTCCGAAAATCTCTCAACATTCGTTATACATGATTAATTGTTGCGTCGTTGATAAAGACTGCAACGTGTACATTTTTTCTTTACACGTTAGAAGAACGATTCTTACTTGATTTTGTGCGATTATTAATTATGCTGAATTTATTTATCTAGCGATTTCGAGATGATTGCGTCGGAAATTGGCTCCACGAACACAGACACTGTGAATGTTAGGATTACAAATGAAAAAGCCCCGTTGATCCATGGTAGGGGTGTGTTTCAACGACTGAGTAATATTTTTAAAATCAGAAGGACGCATACGGAGGGAGATGGCTATGTCGAGTTTGGTAATCTCGGCGTGGACAGCACTCGTACATTGGGGACCTTTGCTGGTGTATTCAGTCCTGTTACTTTGTCTATGTTCAGTGCCTTGGTTTTCATTCGAATGGGTGAGCAATAATTTGTAAAAGTTTGATATCCTATGATACACAAGTACCTGTCATTAACATAGGTAATTTTATTACAGGGTACATTGTGGGCAATGCAGGATTATTCGTCACTCTAACTCAATTTCTCATAGCGTACAGTATTTTATTATTCACAGTCGCCTCTGTTTGTGCAATTTCGACAAATGGCGCTGTGGAAGGTGGCGGTGCTTACTGTATCCTTTTCTCATCGCAAGCAGCAATGGCATACTATACATTATTTATCAGAAATATGCCAACTCAGCTAGCTCGTTATTTTGAGAGCTTATCAATAGATAGCTTATCAATAGATCAATTTACATGTTCCGCTTATATTTCCCAATATGTTATAATATGTAATTAAAGGAAACTTTCATTCTTTCTCTAAACAGAAATTTACAAAATATCAATTTATTTATAACAATCTTTAGAAATTGAATCTAAAAATGTCCAGGATATTTTCCTATTAATTCTTATGTAGTTATGATTAGCCGTACATTAGGGCCTGAATTTGGTGGCTCTATCGGTACTCTCTTCTTCTTAGCTAATATAGTATCCAGTGCACTTTGTATCTCTGGATGTGCTGAGGGTTTGGTTGAAAATTTCGGTCCATCTGGTTATTTGAGCGGCAAAGCTGGACTTATACCGGACGGTCGATGGTGGAGATTTTTATATTGTTCCGTGCTGAACACCGCTAATCTTGTAGTTTGTCTTATCGGAGCCGCAATGTTCGCGAAAACCAGTGTCGCAATCTTGGCGGTTGTCTGCATCTGTCTAAGTAGCGTTTTTATCAGTTTTTTGACACAGGGCGCGATGGAGGTAAATATTCCAATAAAATAATAATAATAATAAACCTAAAAATATATTTATATTATTATATATTTAATTGAATTATAAAGTTAATGAATATCCCTTCAGATACCAATACCAGATGCGAATACATTGGTACAAAACATAACGGAACATGTAAATGGAAGTTACACAGGTTTAGCGTCTTCTACGCTTTCTAGCAATCTCTATTCGAATTATAGCGCCGATTACTCAAGCGGAGGCACCATGACGAATTTTGCGAGTGTGTTTGGTGTACTCTTCAGTGGTGTAACTGGAATAATGGCTGGAGCCAATATGAGCGGTAAATAAAATTATTCGTATTATGTGTGATATAATTAACTTATCTATTTAACGATCCGTTTAACAGGCGAGCTGAAAAGTCCTGGGCAAAATATTCCGCGTGGAACGTTATCCGCGGTATTATTTACATTTCTATGCTATATTTTACTCTCCGTATTGACGGCTGCTACTACCAGCCGCTTTTTACTGCAAAATAACTTCATATATATGATGCCAATCAATCTTTGGCCACCATTTGTCGCTGTCGGCATTCTTACAGCAACTTTTAGCGCTGGTTTAAGCAATTTGATAGGTTCCAGTAGAGTATTGGAAGCATTGGCTAAGGATAATGTATTTGGTAAGTAATTAACAGCAAAATAAAAGATGGAAATCTTCTTAAATATCTTAAATAATTAAGTATCTTTGTTTTATCTCTCATGTTTTATCTCTCTAGGTTCGGGATTAAATTTTATAATACAAGGTACATGGCGTGGCAATCCGATAGCAGCGGTATTAACTTCGTGGGCTTTGGTTCAGACGATTTTACTCATTGGTTCATTGAATACTATCGCTCAAATTAATTCGGTACTATTTCTGTTAAGTTATCTCGCTACCAATCTTGCGTGTCTTGGACTGGAACTCGCTAGTGCACCAAACTTTAGGTACATATGCTATATAATTATGTTTTTAAATGTACAATTTTGTATAATTTTATCTCAAGAGCCTAAATTTTTTTGCAGACCAACGTTTAATTACTTTACATGGCATACAGCGACTATAGGTCTCCTCGGGACGCTGATAATGATGTTTGTAATCAATAGCATTTATGCTTCCAGCAGCATAATATTGTGCTTAATCTTGATCATTGTGCTGCATTTATTCTCGCCGAGTAAAAACGCTCCATGGGGCAGCATATCTCAGGCGTTGATATTCCATCAAGTCCGAAAATATTTGTTAATGTTGGACTCGCGCAAGGATCACGTCAAGTTCTGGCGGCCACAGATGCTACTGATGGTCGCGTCCCCGCGTTCTGCTTGTCCTCTCATCGATTTCGTGAATGATTTGAAGAAAGGCGGACTTTACGTTATCGGACACGTGAAGGTCGGCGAATTTACCGGCCAAAATAACGATCCCACGATAGACGAATATCCGCAATGGCTAAGTTTAGTCGACCATATGAGAGTTAAGGCCTTTGTTGAGTTGACAGTAACGAAAACTGTGCGCGAAGGCATGCAACATTTAATAAGACTGTCCGGAATGGGAGCGATGAAACCAAACACGATCGTTCTCGGCTTTTACGACGAGGAAACACCAAGGAACTTTTTCCTTGATTCTCAATATGCGACGACGATGTTTGAAAATACCACGACGCTTCCGAATAACGCTGTATTTCCCTTGAGACAAGCAACGGGTGAAAAAAATCTGGATTCTATTCAATATGTCGGTATGTGCTCGGATATTCTGAGAATGAAAAAAAATCTGTGTTTATGTAGAAACTTTCATCTGTTGAATAAAGCACAGTTAACAAAGTGAGTAAAAACTTTTCACAAAAAAAAACATTTGCTTCCGCATTATTATATAATCACATGTATATGTCTGTTTTTTTAGAAATTCAAATCTAAAGTACATTGATGTATGGCCGGTCAATTTCTTTCAACCGACCGATCAAGATCCATTCGACACAACGTCGTTGTTCATGCTTCAGCTCGCGTGTATCATCAACATGGTACCCAGTTGGAAGAACTTACATATCAGAGTGTTCCATTGTGAAATCGCGGACGGTACCGAAAGTCTAAGTATCTCAGATTCTCACAATTCGATGAGTGAATTCCCGAGAATCTCAAACGAGCATAGAATACGAAAATCGTTAAATTTGCTGCGAATTTCTGCGTCCATTAAAAGGATCCCGGAATGGGGAGAGCAAGTTCGAGGATTAAAGGGCAGGTCTCTGCTGGAACCAAAAAGTCAATATGAACCAAGTACCGATTCCAATAGTGCTTTGAGCAACATGTCTCGAGCTTATATATTGGGGTAAACATCAACTTATTTTCTGATTACAATTTGTTCTCGCAATAGTTTCTCTTACTTTTTTTTTAATTTCATTTTTTAGCGTTAATCAACTGATAAGACAACATTCTTCTCAAACTGCAACGACATTTATTTATCTGCCTGCACCACCAGCTTCCAGCACCTGGGATGAAGACGACATGTATCGACAGTATCTGCAATTGTTGACGGAATTGACTGTCGATTTACCACCGACAGTTTTGGTGCACGGAGTTAGTGCCGTGACATCGACCACTTTATAACATAAATAAATTCAAATAGATAATAGATTCAAAATCTTCTAGTAAGGTACATGAGAAATATGTAAATTATATGATTTATTAAATTCTAATTTAACAGTCATAACATACTAATTTAAAAGGAAATTTTGTACACACACACACAGATATATATATGTATGTATGTATGTATGTATGTATATGTATATATATATATGTATGTGTATATATTTTGTGTATATCAAATGCACAAAAAGAGATTGAAGATAATTATATTTTTTCTTATTTTATGTATATTAATTAATTTGTTAATTATTTTATAATATATATATAGTAACATAATATTACAAAGCAATAATTATTGGATTTTAGATAAGTAAATATCTCATGTTCGAAAACAAATTTGACATCTTAAATACTAAAATTTATTACTGTGATAACAAGTGTATTATATAAGGGTCTTTTCAGAACAAGTATTTTTTAACAGTGAATGATTCTAAAACCATGTAAATATATGAGATATCTTAATATATTTCCATATATACATAAGGAGCTATTTCTGTATTTCTCACTGTTTTATATACATATTTCATATTTTATCATAAGTATTATTTAATAATAATTATAAAAACATTTAAATAAAAATTTATTGAAAATAATTCTGATATTTATTTATTAAAGATCCAAAAACTGTGATTAAAAAAAATCAATCTAATCGAAGAATTTAATTATCTTTTTATTTCCCGCTTAGAAGTAGCCTTGAATATACTAGGCGCTAGTAGGCGTGACAGGTGACAGAGAGAAGACTGAGAGATGTCATGGCCCGCTTTTAGGTGATCCCTGGAAGCGATACTCCCTCTGTGGACATTAAAAACGTGGACATGAACTACAAAACTAATGTCCACGAATGTTCTCAGAGGGTAACACATATGTCTCTCTAATAATATAAATAATATAAATAAAAATATTAGTATGTTCTCTCTTTTCACGCTATTATTTATTTATTTATTTATGTGTCTTCTTTTTCTTTTTCTCAACTTTTTTTTCTTTTTCTCATTTATTTATTTATTTATTTATTTATTTAGTTCGCTTTAAGTCAGTCTTTTAAAATGCAGAACTAAATATTATAAAATTTGACTTCAGGAAAGCGCGGTAAAACAATCGAATAAATTCAAATCATTAGCATAACAAAAGGTTCCGTGATACATCATCAATCGTTTAATAATTAATTTAAAATAAAATATACCTCTATAATTTAAAATTCCGCATGTATATGTAGTACGTAAAATATTTCGGCAGAGAATTATCAATAATGTCGTGTTTGGCCTTGGCGACGTATAGCAAGCGCGCTATATACATATCACGGCTTTGTCATCATTCGCACGGTGACTCTCGAGTAATAAAGTAGTGATGAGAAACGCTTCGTATATTGTAATTTTTGTACTAAACACGATTACGATTAGTATTGAAACATAATTTGCTATAAATATTAATAAGTATTAATTAATTAAAAATTAATTAACGACATAAAACTGTATCGCAACGATAAATCTTTATCGAATCGCATTCATTCATTACTGCGAATAAAAATTAAAACAGGGGATACATAAAAGGGCATAAGAGAATTAATTATGTTATGACCTTTCAATCATATTGATGCTTATTGTAATGATATTTCCTTAACAATATTAGAATTAAATATATTTCGACCAATGCTTTAAATATTCTCAATCCTTGTTAATTAAACAATATACAATTTAATCGAGAATCGATAAAATGATAGGAATAGAAAATATTAAATAATCACTTCGATCATTGTGATCTTTACAGACAATAATTATTATTTTAATACTTAGAGTCACAAATATATTCCATCCGTGTTACTTTATCACTCTACTTGACAATCTAAATATAATTTGGGGGGAGGGGATTCTCAGAGAACACGAAGTAAAACAATCGAATTTTACAGATGCAAATAATTAACGTAACGAAATGCTTCGTGATAAATTGTTTAATTAATAATCAATAAATTAAAGTATTTCTGTTATTTAATATTTCGCGTTAGTGTATATTTTATAATATATAAAATATTTCAACGAATTGTCGATAACACGGTGTTCGACTTTGGCAATATAAAATATAAACAGTAGCACACTATACGTTACGGCTTTGTCATCATTCGCACGATGACTCTCGAGTAATAAAGTAGTGGTGAGAAACGCTTTGTATATTGTAATTTTTGTACTAAACACGATTACGATTAGTATCGAAACATAATTTGCTATAAATATTAATAATTAAAAATTAATTAACTTTTGATAAACATGAAACTGTATCGCAACGATAAATATTTATCGAATCGTAATCATTCATTACTGCGAATAAAAATTGAAACAGGGGATACATGAAAGGGGACAAGAGAATTAAATATATTATGATTTTTTTATCATCGATGCTTATTATAATATTTCTTTAACAATATTAGAATTAAATATTTCGATCAATGCTTTAAATTTTCTCAATCCTGGTTAATTAAATAATATACAATTTAATCGAGAATCGATTTAATGTGATAGAAATCCAACATATTAAATAATCACATCGATGTTTGCAATCTTTACGGACAATAATTATTATTTTAATACTTAGAGTCACAAATATATTCCATCCGTGTTACTTTATCACTCTACTTGAAAATCTAAAAATAATTTGGATTATGAGAGAATACAAAGTAAAACAATCGAAATATAGATGCAAATAAATAGCATAACGAAAGGCACCGTGATAAATTGTTAAAAAATAATCAATTTAAATCAATAAATTAAAATACTTCTATAATTTAATATTCCGCGCGCGAATATTTTATATTACAGAAAATATTTCGGCAACGAGAGAATTATCAATAACACCGTGTTCGACCTTGATAAACAGTATCGCGCTATTGTTAATACGTTACACGGCTTTATTATCATTCGCACAGTACCCTTGAGCAATAAAGTAGTGACGTTTCATATATTATCAAATTCTTCCTTTACATAGTCGACCCTGGCGATACAAACAGTACCGCGGTAATGTTCTTGACTTACGATCATTCGCTCAGTGGCTCTTGAGCAGTGAAGTAGTGATGTGAGACGTTTCATATATTATTAAATTCTTTCTCTAAACACAATTGCAAGTGCAACGAGGAACTTTTCGTGAATAAGTGTAAGTGCAACGAGGATTAAAGTGCCACGAGAAAAGAGCGAAGGAAGCAAAAGAAAAAAGGAGGTTTTGGAAGTGGATGGATCAATAAGATATGATGTAAGTCATTAATATAAATTATTTATCACATTCATTATTTATTATATTGTTGCGTCTCCGCGTCCCGTCCCGCTGAATGTATTCGTCACTCGTTGAATTTTTTCGAAAAAGATCGTTTTCGCGCACGTTGTCAAGATATTGTTATAAACAACGACTGTCAGAGAGTCTAAGCCCAGCTGTCAAGTTGTGCGGACGCGCGTCTATTTGTGATCCGTTTTACGATTATTCTGAATTCTTGTATGTTACTCGCGATTTATTAAAATTCTTGTGGACCTTAAATCGCGTTATTATTTACGAGTGCACGAGCGTCAGCGTATGCTATGTATTTTGCCGATCGTGTCGCGCTCGATATATATCGCGTTCGATATATACCGCGTTCCGCAACAATATATAAATTATTTATCAATAATATATACTATATATTCAAAATATACATATTTCTCGTTTCGTTTTATTTCTTTGATTGTGATTTAATAGTGATTTTAAATTGTAACATATATAATACATATACTTATAAAAAATATTCCATTTTATTTTAAAATAATTAAAACATTTATAAAATTTTTTATTAATTAATATTTTCAGATACTTTTATGTTTTATAAAACATTTCAAATTAATATATTTATTTAAATATTTCATATATAAAAAAATAGAAATTTTTTTATTTATCATATTTTTAAAAGTTTATATCTAAGAAATATAAATTATTTTGTAATTACGCAGTTTATAATATTAAAATATATCTATTTAAAAGTAAAAATGTAAAAATTAATTGCGCGCAATAATTAGGTTTAAAATCAATTATTTTGAACATTGCTTTGTATAATAGATGTTCTCTTATCCTTTATATTTTTATTTATCGTTTATATTTGCGAATTTAAATTTATATAGTATATTATATAGTATATTACAAAATAAATTCCACAAAATATATTATATATAAAATTATATATAATATAACCCTCCCATTGGGTACACCTTGTCGGGGTGGGAGGGCTTAGTACTTGGATGGTGCCTTGAGATTTATCTTAAATTTTTCTATTTAGGATTAAATCTTAAGGAGCCTGAAGGGGAAGCTAAGTACCCTTTCGCGTCGTCGGTGCCATCAACGTGTCGCGGACGGCGGCGTTTCGTTACCGCGTTTTCGCGTTGTAGTATTCTCGCGTCATCGTGTTTTCGCGCTTCCGCGTTGGACTTTTCGTATAAAAATCCCAATTTCATTATTGTCATGAGTCTCTACTTCCGATGCCAACTAACTAGGATTTCGAGTTTGCACACGTTGCTATGCAACGTACACTCGTGCTTCGTACTTCGTCAAGTGATTCGGCCCGAATTAGTTAGAACTCGATCGACTGCTCGGAATGGTCGTCAATGGGTCTCTTCTCTTTGCTCGTCTACAGCCACACGCACTGCGTGTGTTAACCCTGTCGAGGAGTCGAGTGGATTCCTCTAGGCACGATTTTCGCTCGGTAAAAGGGGTTGCTTCCCCATTTTCTAAATTGCTGAATGTTAGCATTTAAAAAATGTGGGTATCCTCTTCTTTTGCCGTCTACTAGCCTGGTGTAGCATATAGCAACCGCGGGAGGCATAATATGTCCGGGCGGAGCACCTGAAATTGTGCTTAGCGGGTCCAGGTTCGATACGAGATAGGATAATTATGCGCGAAAAAGAGTTGATGAACTTTATTTTCCTCTATTTCCGTCAATCGTTCCGTCTTCTTTCCGGTTCGGGCCTAGTCTTTGCTCGTTGTATCGCTGTATTCCCGACCTGTTGGCTCGAAGTTGATTCTCATGAAATGAAATGGGATTTTCGCTCGTACCGAAACCGGGAGTGTCGTACAAAGTATATATATATTAAATATATACATCGCGCGACCAAATTTTTAACCGTACCGAATTAGTGCGGGAGTGCCGTTTAGTATCGCGCGTAAAATAGCGGAAATAGCGATATAAAAATATCGCTCGTGAGTGCGGGAGTGCCGTTAAAAGTATCGCGCGTCAACAACATGAGAGGAGGAGGAGGCCTGGGAGAGGCATCTTGCATCAGCGGAGCAACCTGATGGTGAATATCTATTATTTATATATTAATTGTTATAAATCGTTAACTTGTTATAAACGAACAATAATTCGATCTTATTATTTAAATGAATTAAAGAGAAAGATTTTTATAAAAGTCATATAAAATTTTCTATTTAAAAAACAGTTTCAAAAATTTATAAAATTTTTCCATACGTGTTTATCTGCTTATTATTTTACACATCGGATATAAAATTCCGCGCGATAAAAATTTTTTTAAATATTAATTGCATTTTGTGAGCATTATTATAAATGAATTTTATATTTGTATGTTACAGACAACTAGCTTCGATAACAACAACTCCGCTGTTGCGCATCAGTGCCGGTGAGTGAAAAAAACTTTTATTTAACTTTAAGGTAACGGATTCGTAGAGATTGCAGATGTAGATGTAGATGTAGATGTAGATGTAGATTGTAGATTGATCCGTTGCCTTAAAATGAATGAGCTATGATGGATTAAATTAAATTAATTAAATTAAATAATTAAATTAAATTAATTAAATTAAATTAAATAATTTTAATAAATTTTTTCGCACTGATGCTTTGCATTTATCGCGAAAATATATTAAAATATTAATTTAAAAAAAAAGAGATCAAGAAAAGATTTTTTTGTAAAGATTTTGTCTAATTTATTAAATAAAGGACATGCATTAACAATTATCAATTTTATCAATTTTTGATGCTAATTTATTCTTATAATACGCACTTATCTTCTAATTGCTCATAGCTCATCCATCGTAGAATTTGTTTGTAGATATTGTTTTTAAACTTTATTTTAACTTAATATAAAGCCAAATGATTAATTAATTAAATAATTTGTAATATAATAAATACACGCATTAATTTTATATTTTATTATAAAATATAATTTATAGAAATTTGTAAAAATTTGTAGTAATTTGGCTTTATTTCAGTTAAAATAAAGTTATATTCAATATTTAACGAACGATTGTGAAAACGAACGATCGTTACTAAATGAGCGTAAATATTTCACGCTCTTTTGCCGGTAATTATCCGGCAAAAGAAGAAGTAATTATCTCCTTCTTCGATCTCTGATTAGAGATCGAGAAAGAAAGTGGCCAGGATCAACGAAAGGTAGGTTCAACTGGCCTGAAGAATACGGTTAGGGCACGCGGTTAGAGCATGCGGTTAGGGCACGCGGTTAGGACACGCGGTTAGGGCACGTGACTAAAATATATACATGATTAGGTGAGGTGATGATTAGAAATAGGTTCCTCAAATCTCGAATAATTTTAGTAATCAGGAAGTAGGGTTGTTAAGGCTATTAAGTAAAATCATTAGAATTCTTCTATTAATATTAGGGTTGTTAGGGCTCTTAAGATCATTAGAATTCTGCAATAGTAGGATTGTTAGAGCTATTAAAATTATTAGAATCCTTTAATAATAGAGTTGTTAGGGCTATTAAGTAAGATTCATTCTTTCTTTTAATATTCCAATAATCCTAGGGGTAAATTAAAGTTATTTTAATTAAGTTGAATTTATTTTTAAAAACGTAAAAATAAATATAACATGTTTTAAAAATAAAAATGTTTCAAAAGTGAAATTTAAATTATCAAAATTATCTTGAGAAATATTAAAGAAATTGCATAATTATTAACGTTTAAGAAATCTTAACATGTTATATTTTATTTTAAAACTTAAAAATATATGTGTATTAAATCAAATATAATATTAAATCCAAATGTTAATGCTATCAATATCAAATTATTATATCGATGTTATTAAACATTTGAATAAATGGAATATTATTATTTGATATTGATAGCATTATAAATTTGTAAATTGTAAATTGTAAATTATAAATAGTTATAATTGTATTTTAATTATAATCTAACATTGATATTTTAATTGTAAAATACAATACAATTATGACTACAATTATATTATATGAAATTGTATTTACGATTGTAAATTCTTATGTAAATTACACGAAAAATTATCGAAAGTATACGTATAATGATTATATAATAGTAATTAACATAATAGTAATTCATTAAATTAAAGTATTTGCTTCTGTAGTATATATTTTTGGAATATTCATAAAAGAGTAACTGTTTGTATTTTCATGTCAAAGAGTCATTAATAAATTCGGAAAATTTTTATATAAAATGTAAAAATTCGATGCTAAATTAATGATTAAATATAAGCATTATTAAATTTGTTCGTTACAGAATCGCGAGTCAATTATTATAAATTTAATGATATGCTTTATTCCGTTAGCTATATTTATTTATGAATTCCATACCGCGCGGAACTGAATATTCTTAAAATAAATTATGATTGCGAAAATACCGTGTTCTTTCCGCGTTCTCTTCGCGTCCTTATACAAGATTATCATGTTAACAGAAGAATTTTATCGCTGTCCCTCTCGTCAGATAATATTCCTAAATATTGCTAATTAAATATAAAGAAATGTCGAATAAGAGAGTGAAGATTCGATAAGATTCGTGATAAGTCAACGATTAAATATTAACTTCACAAAATTTAACGATTACCTTATATTATAGAATCGCGAGTTAATTATTATGAATTTAATAATTTATTTTTTCAGTTATATTTGTATTTACGATTTTTTTTTTTCGTATCGGAAAATATTCATAAATAAATTAATAAATTACCGTTGCGAAAACACCGTGTTTTTCTCGCGTTCTTTTTCGCGTTCTTAAACGAGATTGTCGTTTTAATAAAAGAGTTATCATTGTTCCTTCCGTTAAATAAACTTTAATGAAAGTTGCGTGGCTCGTACCACCGAGGAGTCAAAACGATTTTCATCATGGAGAATTATTTCTCACCGGTTCTTGTGAAATCCATTCGCGACGTCTAGTTCGGTGCCCTGTTAAAAATTGGGAATTTTTATTGTAAGATTGAAGGAACTAATCTCAGGTTTTCCTGGCAATTTCCGAAAGCAATGATTTTGGTAGTAATTCAACGACGATACGCTTCTTTAACGTCGAATTAATTTAAATAATATATATTTAGATGAGAGAAATGTATCTCTTCTTTTCTTCGTTAAAAATGTTCTATCATTACTAGGATTGGTATTATTATTGTCTATATATATAATGCCAGAAAGATTTAATAGATTAAATATGGATATAGCGTTGTGTATAAATTTTAGTTTTTCAAGTAATTTCATATTGTAATTAATTTGTATAAATTTTTTGATAAAAATGATTACGAACGAATATATTTTTAATTAATATAATTTATCTCTTGAAAAATTATTTCTAGGTGCTGGGGATATTAACATTAATTTTTAGTTTCTTTTAAGAAACTATTTGCAGTTATTGGACATCCATTGCCATTTTGAAATATTAGTTTTTAGGTATATACCATTTTATATATATGTATAATAAAATACATGCACAAATTCACGTATCCAAAATATTTTTATAATTTTTAATAATGTTATATATTATATATACGCGAAATTATACATGAATGTTACATAAAATGTGCGAATACTTGAAAATTTAGAGACGAATCGAATGGATACCCTTATATCAGTAAGATATTGATTAAAAGAAAAAAAAATTATTAATTTAAACGTTACAAGAATAAGAATCTAGATAATTAATCTAGAATTAATTATATATTTAAAATTATTTCATTAATTTTATTTTGAACATTATTCGAATTGAAATTTTTTAAATCTTGCTGTTATCGGGTTCGATTCGTCTCGCGCGCGCAGACGGTACCCCAAATTATGTGTTCGTACATTTAACACAAACTCCAATAATGCATGTATTTTATTATTTATAAATATAATCGTTCGTAATCACATTTCAATGACAAAGGTTATATCCATTTAATTTTCAATAAAGAAATATATTTCTTAGTAATGGAAGAACATGTTTTCTGACGTGAATATCAATTTCGTGAATTGAAAATAATGACGAGGAATAATTGTCTTTGATTTAATACTGATATCATTGCTATCGGGAATAGTCCGGAAGATCCAGGATTCGTTCCCTCCTACGATGGAATTCCCGACGTTCAACGGATCACTTAACTTTTCTTCGCAGATTGATCTTGCGAAATCTGATGTAGAAACAAGATGTTAATTGTTCTCCATTTTTAAGATCGCTCCTCTTTTTATCGGATTACCAGTATGTCACTCGCGTATCTGCAATTGAATATTTTGAATATTATCGATTTATTTATTCGTCGCGTTTTATCGCGAATTTTAAATCGCGATTTATCTTATAAAAATTTGCAAGTAAATCGGTCGGTGAATTGTATATTCGCAAACATTACAGACCTCAAATGATTGTTGGAATATTTTTTATTTTCTATACTTACGTGATAATAATTATATCGCGCTCGTGTCTATTGAGAGCTTCGATTATTATATTATAAAAATTATACGTATCGCGATCAAATATTCCGCATATTATAGACTTATTTATTCGTCGCGTTTTCCCGTAAATTCGAGTCGCGATTTATCTTATAAAGATTCGCAATTGACTCGGACAGTATTCGTTAATATTACAGACATCAAATTGTCTGTCAAAATATCTTCGCATTTATGTGATAACTATATCGCGCGCGATTATAATGTCTATTGAGGCGCTTCGATTATTATATTATAAAAGGTATACATATCACAATCGGATATTCCGAATATTATCGATTTATTTATTCGTCGCGTTTTCTCGGGAATTTTAAATCGCGATTTATCTTATAATTTAATCGTTGACTTATACATTGAAGCTTTATTTATCTTTCCACGTCTTTGAATATTGTTTTTGATAGTTCGTGCAAAATGTTGGTAGTGCAAATATTTTCTTCTATAATTTAAAAGACGATCGATAACTTTATTAATGACTGTTTTAAACTTGATTCTTTACATTATTTAAATCTTATTAAACTCTACAATTACATCGATTATTAGAGGGACTTTGAAAATCATTCGTTCTTTTATTTTCTATTATACGTGGCCACAACGTGATTTTTAATTATATTTTAAAGCTTATAGAGCTCATTTCATCTTATTCAGCTAATCATGCGCGAAATAGGATATGTATTTTATTCTCAATCGTGAAATTCGTATAAAGTCGCGTATTAATCGCAAATAAATCGAACAGTGAATTTTATGTTCATAAACAATACGGATCACAAATGTTTGCCAAAATATCTTCGTCTGTCATTATTTGTGTGATAATAATTATATCGCACGCGTGTCTATTGATAGTTTCGATTATCATATTATAAAAATTATGCGTATCTCGCAATCGAATATTCCGATTATTGTCGATTTATTTATTCGTCGCGTTTTCTCGCGAATTTTAAATCGCGGTTTATTTAGTAATTTAATTGTTGATTTCGAAGTTTATTCTATCTTTTCATTTTGAATATTTCCTTTGATAACCTATACAAAATGCGCCAGTAATGCAAATACTTTCTTTTACAATCGAAGAAACGATCAATAATTTTATTAATGACTCTTTTGATCACGATTATTTACGTTATATAAAACTTATTAAATTCTATTATTGCATATCTATTATTAATAATAAATGTCGCGTAATTAATCTTCGCTGATCAGTCTCGTCTGGACTATGTAAAAATTTTTAGTAAATTTTATATTATACGTATATTTTGGACATTTTCGTATAATAAATTATTCCATGTAATAAATTATTTTGTATTAAATTTCGAATTATATTTTATGTTAAATTTATATTATATTTTGTCATATATTTTATAATATGTATTTAGCATAAAAATATTATGTTGGTATGAAAATTATAATAAAAATATATAAAAAATAATGTTAGCTATATCAAAATGGAACATATGAATTCTTTATATTTTATATAAAGGAAGAGACTTAAAATATTTTGCAACATCTATATTTTTCGAGTCTTAATTATAAAAACTTCAGAAGAATCAGTGATTAATTTGACAAATTCTATACATGTATTAATAATTAAATTTTTAAATAATTAAAAAAATGATTGATAAATATCAAAGATCAGTTTACTGCTAATTAAGAAGATTTATAGAAATACGGTTAAAAATGTTTTTATCCCACAGCAGGCATTTTGTGTTTTGTAAATAAAAAGATATGACAATGAATATAGAAAAATATTTATTTCATCTTTGAATATTACAATATCTTTCGCGATTGAATAATTTATTTACTATCAATTTACATACATAAGTATCTTGTTATACAAGCCTGGTGCCACTGGCATTTCGTGCACATAGCACGGAACAAAACCAGAAATTGTGCACATTATATATTACCCTCTAAGAATATTCATGGACATTGGCTTTGTAGTTCATGTCCACGTTTTCAATGTCCATAGAGGGAGTATCGCTTTCAGGGATCATAAAGTCACTAGATATACAAAGTACCGCAATCCATAAGACTCAATGTATAAGGATTTGGAGCCAAAATGGACGCCAAAAAGTACAAGTGCACACTTTTGTTACGTATGTATGTACACTTTAAGTGCAATTTTCTAACCTGTATGTGAAATCTGAGAAGCATTCGTGACTAGATTGTTGCGTAAAAGGATATAGAAATCAAAGCGAAAAAGGTTTTCGTTTATTTCGCATCCCAAAAAGCGAAAATAACAACAAAAAATGCAAAAAATGGCTGAAATTAATTGCCAAAACTACATTATCATTAAGGGGTCATGTAAATATATAATTTGAATGAACCGCTTATTGGAGCCAAAATGGCGAATGATTGCGGTACTTTGTATATCTAGTGACTTTAAGGGATCACCTAAAAGCAGGCCATGACACCTCTCAGTTTTCTCTCTGCCTATAGCTTTTCTCTGACAAGAGAGAAATTGATATTTAAATTTAGGTTTTCAATAAGATATATAATTCTTGAAAGTTTAAATTTTCGCATTTCGCAAAATATTGATGATTGCTAGAGTAATTTGACATTATCTTATCAATGCGCTTAACGTTATCAAATGTCAAGAGCGTGATTCATCAATATGATTATGTATGGAGGCAAATTGGCTTTATTGACTTCACGATCAGTCAAAAGTAGATTGATGAGCATTCGAGAAATGAGTGCAGCAATTAACGCCGATTGCGTAAAATCTCTATTGTATAAAGAGTATGGCGATCCCATCGAGGTTCTTCAAGTAACCACTCAAACGGTAGAACAACCAGCAAGCGATCAAGTAAATGTCATTATTGTACTAGTTAAACCCTGTCAGTTTTTTCTGCCACTATTTTCACTAATTGTTACATAATTTAATTGTCTTTTTTACGATATAGGTATCTGTAAAATGGCTATTGGCCCCAGTGAACCCAGCTGACATAAATACGATACAAGGAAAATATCCTAGCAAACCTCCATTACCAGCAGTACCAGGAAATGAAGGGGTTGGAGAGATAGTAGCAGTTGGTTCCAATGTGCAAACTTTGCGCATTGGAGATAAAGTGGTGCCAAATGGTCCCAATTTTGGAACATGGAGAACATTGGCTAATTATAATTTTAAAGATGTTATGAAAGTATGTATTATTCTTACAACACCTTGTAGCATATTATATTTGCCGCTTGTGTTATTCCTCAGCCTCTGATTTTGACAGATGCAGAGTGATGTTGATCTAGTTGCAGCTAGTATGATGAATGTGAATCCGTGTACAGCGTACAGAATGCTGAAAGATTTTGTTCCACTAAAGCCTGGAGATACTGTGATACAAAATGGTGGTAACTCTGCAGTTGGTCAATTGGTCATTCAATTATGTAATGTATGGAATTACAAGTCTGTCAGTGTTGTTAGAGATAGACCAAATATACAGGAATTGAAGGTACAGATTATTGTAATCGTAATAATTTTCCTATAGTATTATATACTGTACACATAATATAACAAACTCTATTCAGAATCAACTGGCAAGCTTAGGGGCGGACGAAGTTTTGACCGAAGATGAAGTTCGAGGTACACAAATATTCAAAAGTAAAAAATTACCCACACCTCGATTAGCTCTCAACTGCATTGGTGGGCAGAGTGCGCACGAAGTATTGAGACATCTCGCTCAAGATGGTATTATGGTGACTTATGGAGGCATGTCTAGGGAGCCATTGACCATACCAATATCTGCGCTTATTTTTAAAGTAATCATAAACTATCTAGCAAATTGTACAAACATTGCAAAAGATAAAAAATATAATTTATACCATATATATTTGCAGAATATATCGTTTAAAGGATTTTGGATGACAGCTTGGACGCAAGCAAATACAGAATCTCAGGAAAGAGATGATATGTTTAAAGATCTAGCGACTCTCTTTAGAGATAAAAAGCTGCAGCCACCACCACATAAATTGGTACCCTTCTGCGAGTATCAAGAAGCTATCAGTAAAGCGCTCAGTTTCGATGGTAAAACGGGTATAAAATACATTTTAGATTTGACGAAATCTTAAAATTGTTTTATGCAGTTGTACATACAAAGTCTGTTTTTTGTATCAGATCTTTCACCAATGCATTTAAAATCGTTGCAATATTTTGTAATATATGCGTAATGTTTTATATGATTCGCATAAACTGATGTACTTTTTGTAAAATAGGGGAATCTTGTGGGTTCTTTATATAGAAATGTATTTATCTTTAGCAAAAATACCGGGAATGTATAAATATGTGGGAAAAATATAGAACAAATAATTGCGATGCAGATTTCGTCAGTTAAAATTCGAATTATTCGATCTCGTCAAGAAGATCCAGCAAATCCATGCTGCGTTTTAAAGTTTCATGCTCGTCCTCGAAAAAATCCGCGTATACATTGTCGAGTTTAGCTTTATAATCCTCGTTCAATTTCGGCTTTTCATTTCCTACGTTATTTCGTTTAGTATTGTTTGCTTCAGCATCGATTTCCTTATTCGCGTTATTTATATTCTCCTCGTCTACATTTGAAAGTAGATTAAGCGTGAATGGTCTCTCATAATTGGTCTCTTCAGTCCCGAGCTGAACAGCCAGCATACCTAGTTCTGCTTTCGCCCCGCAATCTTTCAAGAACTGTTGACTATCTCGCCTTCCCATTACACCGTATGTCGGCAAGTATCTAGTACATAATGAAATAATTATTATTAGCAGCACAACGTTATATAATCGAATATTGGATACTCTTTGTCTTACATGTTCTTGCCTAATAATGTTTTTCTATCACCAAAAGTGTCAAAGGATCCGCCGCCGTACGTTTCAGGGCTCACGTCCTTCAACTTCATGGCTCCTAGAGTATCTCTGTGCTCCATGTATCTCTCATTGTACCCATGAGGCGTGAGGTTGAAGCTGGCGTCCTCATTCTGTAGACCACGACGCAGGAGAATTGAGACTCGCACGTGATGTGATTCCAGTTCCTTCAGACAGTTCTCCCGCGCATTCCAGATCTCTTCAAAAGTCAGACATCCATAGAACTGCCCGTTGGAAAGGAGTTGGATTAGTTCATCGTTGGTTCTTTGTACATCCCGTTAAAGATATGAGATATACTCACGTCAACGACCATCTC
Organism: Camponotus vicinus; assembly: GCF_025532165.1. Taxonomy (NCBI): domain Eukaryota; kingdom Metazoa; phylum Arthropoda; class Insecta; order Hymenoptera; family Formicidae; genus Camponotus; species Camponotus vicinus. The sequence continues at coordinate 7,093,048 of NW_028141979.1, read as the reverse complement.
CTGTACCAGGGTGACACACTTTTGCGCATTTACATCGCTGACCATGTCGCGTATCGCATCGATGTGATTCAAAATAATGAGAATGACTTCCCTGGGTCCAGTAGCTGCCTTTAATTGATACTTGACCATCATAATCATCAGGTCGAATAGTTTGTCCATACTAGTCCTGTCTAGCTTCATAATGGACGAGAGAACGACACTTTCCAAGGTGGTGCGTAAATGTGACACACCGATCATCGGCGACTCCATGAATATCGACGACAATATCTTGGGATTGAGCAAAGCGGCGGTTACCTCGTCCAATACTGTTATTAATTTATAATTAAATTAGCGCATTTTAGCGAAATATAAATATCTATAAAATCTTCCTAAATTAATATTATACATTAAGATCATAGAGCGTATAAAAAAATTAATAAATATTCATCAAACTCAACATTAACTTCAAGGAATAATAATATAATAAAATAAAATATTTAAAATTGAAATATTTAAAGATATTTAAGAAAATTATATATATAAATAAATATATATGAGATACAATTAAATAAAAGATTTTTTATAAGATTAAAAAAATTCATTATACACATTATATAAAAGTGCATAGTGCAAAACATATATTTATATCTTCGAAATATTTTAAGCGTGCGCGGCCTTGCCTTGTATTGTTTTGTCGGCGTCGATTTTTTGCGCCTTCAACCTCTGTCGCAAAACATACAGCATTTCACCGCCCATATTTAAATACAAAATAGGTGTCGAATGTAGAGACATTTTTTTCACGTAGGAGCACGATTCTTCCTTCGACGATTGTTAGGACGATACATCGGACAAGTACACAAGTAGTAAAGAGCGAAGAAATTGGTGCGTCGTCTTGACAACGTAAATGTACATAATACTTCCCATTGTTGCGATCGGTACCGAGACTGCGCGAAAAAATTCGCGTGCGAATCTACAAGATTAACATTAATAATCTATTCGAATTTTTGTTCGAGAAAATTTGGAATTTCATATAGAATACATAAAATTTCACAGGTAAATCTTGCGAATGTCTTTCTATATACAACAGCTGTTTCTATAAGTATGTATATGTCAGGCTTTATGTATATTTTTTTCATATCTGATATGTTCTTTCATTTCGAAATTTCGCGATAAAAGATATTAAAGATAATCTTATGATTTTCTTTTTTTTGAAAAAAATAAATCATTATTCAATTATCAATTATTCTTTGAAAGAGTTTTTATTACATTATTCTTTGTTTCTTTTTGTTAAAATATAATTATATTTTTATTCTTATTATTTAAATAAAAAACTCTGTCATATATGTATAAGTATTCAATAACTAAAATTTATTCTTTAATGAAAAGTTCACAATAATTATAAATAACATTAAACATGCTGTTGAGATAAAACCTTAAGAAATAAATTTCTTCTTTCAAAATTAAATCAATAAATATTAGCAAGATTACAATTAGTCATGATGCAATCATAAAAAGTATAGTGTAATAATTAATATTAATAAGATTAATTGTTCTTAAATTTTTCCTAAAAAAGATTCTGAAGAATAAATAAAGAGTTTTTCACAGATAAATTTTGCGAATGTATATTCTCTTATACAACAGCTGTTTATCTTTTCATGTCTGAAGTTAGTCACTTTCGCGATTGAACACATGTAATACGTTAACCTGAAAAATACCTAACTTCAGATAGAAAGACGTACGTAATACGCAGCATACGAATGTAACACGTAACAACGTGTGTTTTTTCGTAAATATTCGTCTTTATTCATTGAATATGCTCTCTTTTTGCACTTATTTTTAGTATAATTATATAAGAATAATGAGTTGAGTGTTGATATTGTTTGCTTTACAAGGACATATCTGATACGTATATTTTTGTTGATGTCAATTTGTAGTTGTAAAAAATAGATTTTGGAAGTGTATAAGTCACACGCTATCAAAATATAAGGTCTGCTATATTTTTCAACGCAATTTATAATTTAAGAGATTTTTAGAAACGCTGATGTGTCGTCATATTTAACATTTAATCTAAATTTGCTTCAATTTGTAGAAAAGAACATTTTTCCATATTTATAACATAATTTTTGTAACAAAAAGATATGTTTTTTAGATTAATCTGTATGTATATTTTAAAATATATCTAGCAAATGTTACTTATAACAAAAAATATATAATACAATTAATTTATAATAAATTATAAATTTATAATAAATTTATAATAAAATATAATTAATTTATAATATAATTTAATTTATAATATAAATGTATTTATATCATGTTTTTAAAATTTTCAGAATAAAATAAATCATTAAATACCAAAGATGACATCTGAAGTGGTAAAATTTAGAAAGTTGAACACAGTGATGAATGAAACATTTTGGGCAAAATTTACAGAATTAAAAATAGATAAATTGAAATTAGATGAAGAGTCTAAGATACATTTATGGGCAAGTTTCGATCTTGATGAGTATGTAGATGATGGAGCAACTACTCCATTTACACTTAATTGTACATCATTTAATGAGTGAGTATTATACAAATATAAGAATGAAGGTTTTCCATCTTTTTATAAAAAATAGATTAATTTACTTTTAAATTTATTTTTCAATACAATTTGCATCTGTAGTATTATTTATCTGTAGTAATATTTAGTCATTAACAATAATATAAATTGTATGTTAAATATCAGAATAAGCTTCATTTAGATGAGTTTCAGAAATTTGGATACAACTTCTCACAATTCGGGAGTAGCTTGCTACGGATATATGATTAATACAAATACTTATGAAGCATTTAGACAGATAAATCATGAAGAGTTTATTGACACTATGGGCAAATGCGTTATCGATAGCATCATAGATGGCACAGCTTTGCAAGAGCCTTGGCGTCTCTCGATATTCTTTATGATTGCATATTCAGATCTGAAAAAGTATCGATATCTTTATTGGGTTGCCCATCCGACTCCTTTCACATTGCCAGAAATTCGTTTGATTAAATCAAAGTCCATATATGTTGAATTTACAAGTAGTCAAATAGATAAATTGCGAAAAGGCTTCCTTCATTTGGATGCAAAATCAAAGAACTTTTTTACAGTTTTTGTATCTGAAAAGGATGATTTAAGCATTGATGATTTGTCAAAAGGAGTGGAATATGTAAAATTAAACACTAATAGCAGTGGAGATCCAAAACAGGTATAGTTTCATGAACTTATTTATTTTTATTTTTTTTTGTTCGTTACTGTTCATTTCGTTCGTTTATCGAATAAGACACGTACTGTAACTAGTAATTAATTAAATTTGTCTTTAATATTATTCAGGAAGGGAGTAAAGTGTATTTTGTATTTTATGATCCTTGGGCAACTGCAGAACCTGGATGGCCCTTGCGAAACCTTTTGTGCCTATTATTGTGGCATTGCCCTACATATTGTTTGACACACAATATTAAAGTCTTAGCTATAAAGAATACATTTGAGGAAGGTCTGCGAGATCTTGTATTTACACTTAAAATCAAAGCTAAGGACGTGGAAAGTATAAGGAAAGCTATTTCTGAGGATCATTTAGTAGGTTGGGAAACTAATACACATGGAAAAATGGGTCCAAATATAGATATTTTATCCAACTCCATGAATCCTATCAAGTAAAAATTCTTTGAATTCATTGAATTAACCAGCATTGAATTAACCAGCATTGACATAGATATTCATGAATATTATATTTATATGTTACACTAGATTATCAGATGCAGCGGTCAATTTAAATTTGAAATTGATGAAATGGCGTCTTGTCCCTAATCTAAATTTGGAAAAGATCACTAGTCTAAAATGCCTTCTGTTGGGTGCTGGTACATTAGGATGTTCTGTAGCGAGATTACTCCTTGGCTGGGGTATTACTACTATAACATTCGTAGACGGCTCCAATGTCTCTTATACTAATACAGTACGTCAGAGTCTATACACATATGCAGATGCGATGGAACATCGATTCAAAGCGCTTGCCGCGAGAGATGCTTTACTCGAAATACGTCCTAACATGGAAAGTGTACTTTTATCAAATTTATGTGTTTATATGATAATATTTTGATGAAGAAAAAATGTATACAAAAATAATTTCATAATAATATGTATAATAATCTCTTGTGACTTTATTTTTTAAATCTATTAAAATATAAATATATGAGACATACTTTTACACATATATAACATATATATATATATATATATATATATATATATATATATATATATATATCATTTATATGTATACTTTATTGAAATTTAATCTTTAATTTGAATCTTCTAGAACGTGGACGGTGTGGTTTTGGATATTCCTATGCCAGGTCACGTGGTCGGCGAAAGCATGATGGAAACAACCAAGAAAGCTGTGAGCAAATTGGAAGATCTCATAAGCTATCACGATGTGGTGTTCTTGTTATTGGACTCGCGTGAAGCCAGATGGCTACCAACCCTCTTATGTGCCAGAATGTATAAAATAGCCATTAATGCTGCTTTAGGCTTTGATTCGTATACAGTACAACGGCATGGCACGCGTATTCTTTCCGGCTCTGTCGCACCCAATCTAACGATACAAAATCCTACAGGACAAGATCTTGGATGTTATTTTTGTAATGATGTAACTCAACCCGGAAATGTGAGTATGTGTGTGTGTGTGTGTGTGTGTGTGTTTTATTTCAAACATATTCGGTTTTTAAATATTTAACATGTGAAAATATAAAATTGGTATATGATAATTTAAAACATATAATGTTTTTTAATTCTATGATATTTTTCATTTTTATTCTAGTCACAAACGGACAGAACACTTGATCAACAATGTACCGTCAGTCGACCGGGTTTATCGCAAATCGCTGCAGGTTTAGCAGTTGAATTACTCATAGCCATAACACAACATCCAGAAGGGTAAGTTACATATATTATATAAATTTTGTTTCCATAAAATTATTATTATAATATTCAATCTATTTTTACATATAGATCTTGTATAAAACATTTATATTCATCTGCTTTTATGTAATTTCAAGAATTTCAGCTAGGGCGTTTATGAATAACGATAGTAATGATTGTCAAGCGAATAGTTCGTCGATAGGATTATTAGGTGGCATACCTCATACAATACGAGGTTCGCTTTGGAATTATGAAACGAAACTGACAGTCACACACAGATTTCCATTCTGTACGGCTTGTTCTGCACCTTTAATTCAAGAGTCTTGCCTGCGTGGTTTTGATTTCATACTCGACGCTTGCAATGTACCAAACTATCTTGAAAAATTATCAGGACTTGAAGAAATACTGAAAAGACCAGATTTGGATGAGGTATGTATTGATTAACCGATTAAATATTAACATTTTAAGAATATAAATATATACAAAAATATAAATATAAAATATTTTGAACATTCTTTTGAATCGACTTATAAAATTTTTTATAATCACAGTTTATAATATTTACATTAAAATATTTATATTTGTACTATTTTAAATTAGAATTCCTAAAAATTAATTAAATTAGAATTTCTAAATATTCTAATTTTGCGTTTGATTTTATATTATATATATACATACATATATCATATATACATATATATCTTTTAATTTTAAGTTATGTTACACAATGGACAGTTCAAGTGAAGATGAAGAGGCAAAAACTATAATTTAAATGATGTAAGTAGAAAGTGGAAAAATTCACATAAAAAACATAATTTAGATACAAACTATTTGCACTGTTTATATATAAAAATGATATATGATATTTATATATGTACAAAATATAAAGAAAGATAACATCCAATGGATTTCATCAAAGTAACACACATATTCTATAAAATCAAAAGCTTTAAATACAAAAATTTGTTAATACATAAGAAAGATATATTGTGAGTAAAAAAGTCTGCTTTTTTAATTTTGCATTTTACTTATAGTTGATGCATCATGCACATTTATATGTATGTTTACTTCAAAGCTTTATGTGTATTATTAACACATTGATTTCTATATGCATTTTTTAAATATCATAATTTTTATATTGCAAATAATGTTTACAAAACAAAAAACTTTTAATTTTAGTTTTTTTTAATTTAGTTTTATAATGAATTTTTTTGAATATATATAAGAGCTGATTCAATAGAAAATATATATAAATTATGTAATAACATATATATGTAACAACATAATTCTCAGATTATTGCTAAAATGTTAAAGAATAACTATCGTAATCTTTAATCAATGTTGTTCATTTTATCGTTTCATAAAATATTTCTTGTACATTGGTTTTCTATGTCATATTTTTATTAAGATGTACCTATGAGAATTTACATTTGTAAAAATGGCATATATATAGCAAAGTTCGAAAATATTTTCAAATAAATCACATCAGTGTTTCTCACATCTTAAATATTATATCACTAAAAATAAATTATTAAATATTATTATTAATTATTATAAGTATTATGTCACTAAAAATAAACTATTCATGCAAACATTATAAGCTTAACTAATTATTTTCTTCTTTTTTATTCGATTAATCAAGAAATAGAATTTTCAGAGAATTGTGTTTCAAACAATATTTTTTTATAACATGAAAAATTAATCATTGCTAAAAATTCTTCCTTTTTCGTCTTTTTTTATTATCCGAACCGTGATTTTATAACTATTACAATTACATTTTTTTTTTTTATATGAATACACACCTGCTTTTCCCCGGAAAATTTTTCGAATTTTTCTATTATCGCATATCACATATTATATATTATCTTTTTATTATAATGAACATAATATATATAAATATATGAATGTTCTCGCGATCGGTTTTGCCTAAAATATATATTTATTCTTCTCACTGCCAATTCTATTTCTTTTCTGTTTCGTCGACTACGGCTATTTTGTTGCAACAGCTGTAAAGAAAACTATAAGAATTTCGGCAAATAGATGTATGTCAACAGTTATATCGATAGGAAAATGTCAACATTCATGACAATTCGATTATTTACATTCGAAATATTTTTAACCGAAATATTTTTCCTCTTCTTTTCTTTATTTCTATTGATTGAATATTATATATATTAAAATTGTGAAATATATGTAACTATGAAAATTTTAATAAAAAAATGTTCTTTGTAATAATTATTAGAAACACAATTTTACAATATAATTATTAGAAACACAATTCTACAATATAATATATATTATACAAATATATATCTTTTGAGATAAGAAGCGATAAGTCCAGAAATTGACCGAACTTTATGCGTGATGAAGAATTTACTTATCTATTAAGGTGTTCACGAAAATTCCGATTTCGTATCGGAGTCTATACCTCAATATGTATGAATAATCCGTTATCATATCTTTTTTTAGATAAAAACAGAGTCTTTGAAAGAATTTCACGTAAAATCCGATTTATTCATTATTTATCTTTGCATTTATAATTATAAAAATAAAGATTATAAAGAGAAGAGAATTTTTTCATGGACATATCTCGACATACACTTTAGTGTTACGATTCCAAAAGTATATACTGAAATATAGTGAAATAATTTATATGCATGAATAATCTCTGTTATATCTCTGTGTATATTATTGACTTATACCCCTATAAGTAGAATGACCGCATTTTTTCGTATGCGACTAAGCAACGAGGAGAAAAGTAGGACATTGCCATTTTTGGCAAAAAGAGCAAAATCAGAGACAAAGTCTTAATTTTATTTAATTATAATTATATTGTCCTTAATTATAATTATGTGTTTTTTTTCTTCTTTCGAAAATCAAAATAATTTAGACATCTTTTATTATCAAGTATAAGCACTTGGATATGTTCACTGAATGTATACGATACATTCCGCGTGCGCGTTTTTTCACGTATGTAAATATTGCCGAAAATAAACTAGGACAATGTAAGCGTTAAGCGATACGACTCAAAGTTTTCGAGGTTCTAACAAGCCAAGTCAAACAGAACAAAGTATATATCTACGCCTCTTTAATCATCATATATTATATAAATGCGAAACTAGGACAAACATTCTAGAGAAGAGAAGGAATTTAGGACGTATACGAGAACACTTCGAGAAGGAGGACGCGTCCTCGGAAAGCAGGACGTCCGGTCCACAGTCATCCTAATTATGTATATATTATGTAAATGATATTATGTGATATATATATATATATATATATATATATATATATATATACAAGGTGTTTCTTAAGTGCGAAAAATTTTAGATGATTCTTTGTCGCAAATTAAGGGGGGTTTTTCATATAAACATGTACTCCATTTTTTAGGTTTTTATTATAATTTTGTTTTTGTTCCAATTTTTCCAACATTTGCTGTAATTTTATTTTTATTTTAAAATTTAACTTCTCGTAATTCGAAACCTATGCTATTTAGCATCGTGCTGTGGACGATAAGGTATTTTTTTTCTTGGAAATTACTGATTTTATGAAAAAAATAAAAGAAATAAAAAAGTTTCTAAATAAATCAAACTTTTTAAAGCATATTTTTAGACGATCATATTCCCGGCTCATTAAAAAGTTCTAATAAGAAATTGAATAGGGGTTGCTGGTTTCATCCCTTTATAACAATACGAGAAACTGAAAAAAATATTAATAAATAACTTTTTTTACTAGTAGAAAATATTCACCTAATTTCATTTCTTTAACTTGTTCCAAATTTGAGAAAAAAATAAAAACCTAATTTTTACCCCCATTTTTTAAGGAGTGTAACTCCACAGGGAGGAATGTAGGAGTATATGTTTATATGAAAAATCCCCCTTAATTTTCGACAAAGAATCATCTCCTAAAATTTTTCGCACTTATTAAAAAACACCCTATATATATATATATATATATATATATACATATATATATATATATATATGTACACACACATATTATACTCGTCGCAAGTATCGATATTGCGCGCTGCGCGCATAATCGCCGAGTGATCTTCGCTGCTGGCGACGAGAGAGAGAGACTCCCGTTGGCGTATTTACAATACCGCGACGCGCGGCGGGCGTCAGTTGGCGGTTTTGCCGCCGGGACGCGACGATCGCGTCGCATACCGCGCATTCCAACGTAATGCTCGAGCGCGACGAGAGGGACGGAGGAGGGAGGAGGGAGGAGGGAGGTGGGGAGGCGGGTGGGAGGGTGGACAGCCGAGGCCCGCCTGTCGGTGTCAAACGGGCCGCGCGCGTCCACCCGCCCGCATGCCATTAGATTTTCGTCGTTTTCGATGAAAACGCGTCCCCGTTGACGGTACGGAGCGCCGGCGACGAGCATTCCGAGGCATCGACGTCGAGTTTAACCGAGTGTCAACACGCGGCGTAGGAGTGTCACGACGTAAATCGCGCGAGCCTCTACGTGCGGTGCGACCAGTGCGTCTCCACGGGTGAGTAAAGCGTAACACACGCACACACACACACACACACACACTTACGCACGCATACGTATGTCATGTATACACACGTCAAATAAAGCGATGCGGCGAGACACGACGTACCGGCGCGAATCTTTCGAAGAATGTGCGCGTTTCTCTCTCTCTCTCTCTCTCTCTTTTTCTCTCGCTTCTTTTCCCCCTTTTTTTATTCTTTTACGCTACGCCGGATTCCTCTATTGATTCCTCGCGAACGTCGAGAGACGCGCCGCGCGGCGGCGCCGACGACCCGTCGTCGTCATCGTCCTTGCCGAGTTCGCGTGGTAGATTCTACTCGGGGTGTTCGAATAATACAGTCGCTCGGCGATCAATCCGGCGAGCGAAAATTCGAAAAACGGGCGCGCGATCGCGAGAAGTTGGCCGTTTTCGAAACCACCTTCAAGACGCTCGCCGTCGTGTTTGTCAAGGAACTTCACACAGCAGGTATATTTGTGTATATTTGTCGCGTGACGCAATTTCGCGCACGCACATTTCGTCCCTCAAAAAAAAAAAAAAAAACAGAAAAAGTCACTGTGTCGTAAGGAAATAAATCTCCGAGCGCGCGAGTTGACATTTCGCTCGCCTTCGGAGTTTTTGCGGCGAATTCGCGTCGCGCGTGATTGACGCTCGAGGGTCGAGATTTGACGTCGACGTCGGGAATAATCGTTGTTTGAGGAAAAAATTGTATCGCGTAATGCAAGGCGATACGTATAAAAAGGAACGCGTGACACGAGACGTAAGACATTCGGAATTTCACGGCGATGTTATTCGCGCGGGACGAGTATCAGCGTTTTAAAAAATGCTTCACGACGTTTGTATTTTCGGGGAGAAGCGCATTCCGCAACGTTTGGAATTCGCGAGCTCGTCTTATCTGCACGTTCGACGAATTCGGAGCGGAGTTTGAAACTCGTCGAGCCGGTATCGTTTCAACGTGAGCTCGGATTTCTTGCGCGAAAATCATTTTCACGTCCATTCGCGCGATTATTTGCATTTTAGCTACGATTCATCGTATCTCTCTATATTTTCCTAGACTTTTTCACTACTCTCGTTCTCTCTTTTTACTCGAGGAGTGCCAATTTAAATCCATAAAGTGTAGAAAGTACACGCGACGCGGAGAAATTTATAAAGGATTAAACTTGCAGATTTTTTTTTTCTAATTGACTTAAATGTTTTTTAGTTATTAATCTATTGGGTATTTTTTTCAGAGAATTGATCGTATATACAGTGTCAGATTTAAATGTATTTAAAATATAAAAAATATTTTTTTATTTTTAATAACCACAGAAATAAAATACGCTCTTTTTGCGAAACTGGATATTTATAATTTTATACATTCATTTTTTTCTATCGTATATTTTTATAATATTTTATAAAAATACGACATTCGAGTATGCTCGAGCAAATCGGAGGAAAGTGATATTTGACGTTTCGTATGCGTGTAAAAGTTCGGCGGAATATGCCCGCGTTTGGAATTCCATTGAGTGCGTCGAACTTTTCTCGAACGATCATACTGATCTTTGTTTGGGGAAAAGCGACTGTCGTTAGATTGAAAAACCGATTTTATGCGAATAATCAAAGGATTTCTTCAGGAATTTAAATAGGAGGACCCCGACTGGGTGTTTCTTTGTGTTTGAACAAATTTCCTTTGCAGCTGCTCACAGTATTCCTTTGTATTCCGAGAATTTTCTTTTGCAGGTGTGCGATATATAAGAATGTAGATTTTTAAAGTTTTATCGCGATCTCTCTGTCGCAACAAAATTACGATTCTTGACGCATGAGTTTGTTTATCGCTTAAAGCTGTTTATTTTGGATAACATCCCGATTTGTTAATCTTTAAAATTTATAAATAGAAATTTGTGCAATCAAGAGAAAAATCTTTCGTTATTTTCTTATTAAATATTTTTGCAGAAAATTGCTTGTCACAAAAATATTACATTTTTTATTTTATTCAATTTTTTTACTTTTTTTTAGATATGTATAATTTGAATGAAATGAAAATATATCTGTGTATAATAATAATTACACTTTGTTGTGTTCAAAATAAATACTTTAAATAAAAATGAAAATTATATTTAAAATGACGTAAACAAATCAAGAGAATAATTAAGAGGTAGGTCCAAACAGAGTATAAAATATTAAAATTTTTAATAATTCTCACTCGAATCAAATTTTTTTTCGTCGATTCGTCAACGAGAATGTTCGACGAGGAATCTCGATCGGCGGTTTCGAGTTCTGGCGTTCTCGAGCTCCGCAGTCGCGTGTATAATCGCCCGCATACCACGTGCTATTCAGTGCGTATATATATGCACGTATATATACACGGTGTGCGTGAAGTTACAGATTATGAATCGGTGAATTGATTTTTTTCAGCGAAAACATTGTGAGGATTTATCATCGCTAGAATTTATGATGTTTAATATTCATGAATTCAATTACATCATCATCAATATCGAATCAAAAGTACACTCAAAAAAAAGAAAAAAAGTCTTTCAATCGTTAAAAATGAAATAAATTATACACGTCTGCTTGTATTAGCGATGTTAAACATCTTTTTAATCTTGCATTATTGCTTTATATAATTCTAAATTTCGTATTAATATAATTTTTATGAGCTTATTAAATAAGCTCATGTTTAATTAAATAGAAAAAAATGTTTGCCATTTCTTATATAAAATACGAAACTTGAAAGCTATAAAGTTTCGAGATTGATGGCATTCCTTCTGGTATTTTGTAGAGATACTAATTCTTGGCCACCCTATGTATTTATTCGATCGAATCTTCGGCCGAGATAACACGTCGCGTGGGAATTCGCCGATCGAGTGGTTAGAGTGGCGTGCATGATGCTAGTCGAAGGTGCGAAGATTCACCGTTCTCTCTGTAGCTCACACACCGTTAATTTAACGCTCTGCCTAATCAAATTAAATTAAATATACGGTTTAAATTTTTACGGTCATAACTTCGATCGGCGCGAGAAAGAGAAAGAATAGAGAGAGAACTCGAATTTTTCTCTTATTTTCTACATATTCTAAGTAAAAACACACTTTCAATGATTTAAATTCACCTAATTTTATATCTCCAGATTTATATACTTTCTTCATGTATAAATATAATTTTCACTATTTTTAAATGTTTCTGATTTAAACATGATTTTAATTTCTTTTCTATGATTTTTATTTAGCTTGAAATTTTATAAGCTGCTGGAGATCAGAGATAATATAAGTATCAAAGTAAAATGTCTTCGTTATTTTCACGACACAAAGAAAATATAATTAAACAAAAATTTCAAAAATATCCCAGGGAAATACAGAATAATGTATAAAAAATAAAATTTTTTCCTGAATAAATGAGATCGGAAAAATTGAGGATGAATTAAAATGTTTAAAATTGCACGTATCGAAATTGTAAATTTCATATATTTAGAATTTTTAAAGTTTTATTGCGTCTGAATTTCGACCTCTCTTACATCAATTCGTGTTTATAAAGGCGCGTCATTTCGTGTAAATGACGTTACTACACATGCGATTTTCGCATGCATGCGATACACTTTATTTAGGCCGTCCTTTCATTTAAATAGCACGGCAGCTGAGACGACGCGTGATTCATAAAACGTTTACACTATGCGTTACTCGTAAAAAAAAAGAAATGTGAGGAAGGGGCACGGCCGAGGAACGGCACGCCTTTATAAACCAGATTCGTCCTCAGCCTTATCTCGTTGTTTTATCACGCGAGGAACTCGATAAACATGCGACAACGCACGGAATTGGGCGGTATCTCGTAGAATTCCTTTGAATAAATTAAAAAGATTGATGGTAAAAATTTACACAATTTAGATTTATAAAAATTGATAATAACTGATAATTAATATAAATTAATAAAATAGTTAACAAGTAAAGTAACAATTAATAATTTATAATCGAGTTGGGAATTTATAATCTTTGCAATCAAGCATTAATCTCTTATAACTCCGGATTTCTTTTATAATCTTGAATTTTCTTTTATTTACTTATCTTTTTATTTTTTAAATGAAATTAAACATTTTAACTCTTATTGTTAGTGAGAATTAAAAATATATTTCAGCGAATTAAAGAAAGGGGGGAGGCAATATAATCGTTTTATTTCCATCGATTTTTGCACAAAATTTGCAGTTCTCCAGATTATTGCAGTATCTCGTAGGATTCCTTTGAATAAATTAAAAAGATTGATAGTAAAAATTTACACAATTTAGATTTATAAAAATTGATAATAACTGATAATTAATATAAATTAATAAAATAGTTAACACAAGTAAAGTAACAATTAATAATTTATAATCGAGTTGGGAATTTATAATCTTTGCAATCAAGCATTAATCTCTTATAACTCCGGATTTCTTTTATAATCTTGAATTTTCTTTTATTTACTTATCTTTTTATTTTTTAAATGAAATTAAACATTTTAACTCTTATTGTTAGTGAGAATTAAAAATATATTTCAGCGAATTAAAGAAAGGGGGGAGGCAATATAATCGTTTTATTTCCATCGATTTTTGCACAAAATTTGCAGTTCTCCAGATTATTGCAGTATCTCGTAGGATTCCTTTGAATAAATTAAAAAGATTGATAGTAATAATTTACACAATTTAGATTTATAAAAATTGATAATAATTGATAATTAATACAAATCAATAAAATTGTTAATAAGTAAAGTAACAATTAATAATTCTCGAGTTGGGAATTTATAATCTTTGCAATCAAGCATTAATCTCTTATAATTCCGGATTTTTTTCATGAATTTTTTTTTTATTTACTTATCACAATCTTTTTATTTTTTTAATGAAATTAAACATTTTAACTCTTATTGTTAGTGAGAATTAAAAATATATTTCAGCGAATTAAAGAAAGAGGGGTGGGAATATAATCGTTTTATTTCCATCGATTTACAAAATTTGCATTCTCCGGATTAAGAAGAAAAAGTTAAAATACCGGAAAGAAAGTAGTACGAGAGAAGAAAGGAGTAGAAGGGAGGAGAGGATAAAAGGTTGTTTATATTGTTATGATGAAATCGTGATGTCGACCGTACGGTAGTATTGCGAGAAGTGGGAAAAGCATGCGAGGAGAATGAGAAGGAATGAGAGAGACCGTGATACAAGTAGCGAGGGGCTCGAACTAGCAATCAACAATTCTTTTTTTTTCTCACAAATCCGAAAATACCATTTCTCTGTTTAAAATGAGAGCGAATATCGCGGAAGCGACCATGTATTACTTAGGCTTCTTTTTTATTTTACGTACTCAGAGGATCTCAAGAAAATGGATAAAGTATTTCTTAAAATATATAATGTAATCAAGCTTATTATACTACTTATTTATTAGACTTATTAATTATAACAATGCAAATGCATTCTCTTTTCAAAATTATATATTAATGAAAAACCATGAAACACGTATGTTTATTCGCATACTTTAGCAAAAATAGACAACAGTAATAATGATATTTCGTTTTTTTAAATACTTTTAATATTAAAAAAATATATATATTAATATTTATATTACTATTCCTATTCTATACTATCTGTTTCTTTGTATTTTCAAAAAATGTCAGATAATGTTTGTCAAGTTATTGAGACATTTTTGGAATTTTTTCATTAATGTAAAACTCAGTGTTTGTAATTTAAAAAGAATGTGAGCAATGTAGAAAATATATATCAGTACAGTTCGACCAGAAATCTCGAGTAACAAATGGAAAATAAATTTGAGAAATATCATAATTGTCAATAGAAAACTTGTAAACATTCTTCAAATATTTTAAGTGTTAACACAATTAAGAATATAACAATAAAAAAAGAATGCAATTAATAACTCAATATCAAGAGACTCTTAATACAGAAAAAAGGAGCATTATAATATAAATTGCGTTATTTAATCATCGTTAAAGAAAAATCGATTCTTAAGTGGTCAAGGAATGTGTCAGTGGAAATATCATTATAACACCTTGCATTTAATCGAAGCGATTATCTATCGGTATTTGATTGATCATACTTCGCGCGAACGTGTCGATCCTGCCGCTAAAGTACGTGGCACGCGAGAGAAAGAGAGAGAGAAGGAGCATTGCGGGGGTGGGGAGTCTCGCGAGAGGGGGAGAGGTGTTGGCGGTGAGGAGTCCGCATTCCACAGACAATGTCACGTTTTTTAATCCCCGTTTTACTTTATTTGCGCCGCCTTCGCGGTCATGAGGAAGGCCCCAAACAGTTACAGTTCGACTTCTGTCCTTAGAGAGAGCGCCTTCTTTCGCGACGTGGAAACGGACGAGGACAAGGACGACGTATCCTTGCCGCGAAGACAACGAAAGAGGTAGCTCTACGTAGTGAGAATTCGCGAATCATCAGGGTGCGCGCGAATTTCGGGTGAGGGTGGCACCCGAGAGGAGAAGGAGGAGAAGGCGAAGAAGGAGGAGAAGAGAAAAGGAAGAAGTTGGGACAGACGAAAGGAGCGAGGGAGGGAAGATATGTCCGCTGTCGAGAGTGCCTTGGACGTCCTCTCCAGAGCGGCGACGATGGTGCAAGGTCAGTTTATACCTTTTGGAATATTTTGCGATTCGCGCGATCCTTAAGGCTAGAATTCCTGATAACGTGTCTTCTTGTTGGAGCATCCTCGGCCGTCGAGGTGAAATCGCTCTCACTTTATTCTAGTTCAATACGTGATTATAAAAAAGATCGAGGATATTTTATTCCGTTTATTGTGTATCAATTATTTTTATTTTATATCATTATAGTTGTCATTAAAATTATGTGGGGAAAAAAATTATGTTAAGATATTTAGGAAATTTAATAAAAAAATTAAATATTAAAAGACAAACAACTTTGTCTTTTTTTTTAAATTGCAATATCTTTTTATTATTGTTTGAAACACATATTAAGCAATATAAATATGCCCTAGAGTTCGCCGAATATTGCGAGATATAATTTAATTTTCATAGAGAGATATTAAACTGACTCTTAGGATATTAAAAATTTGAGAGATCTTGTGTGTTTTTTATTATATAATGATTTAATATTATATAATATCTTTAATAAATATTTTATTAAATAAATATTAATCTCTTTAATAAATAAATAGTAACCTCTTTAAAAATGAAGTAATCTGCTATAAAATAAAATGCACCATCAAATATTAAAGTATAGGAATTTTTTCGGATTTAAAAAAAATAAAAAGTCAAAACGTTTCGAATTTATAACAAAGTCTATTGCTTTCGATTCCATCTTGTTCATTTTCTCGAAAAGATTCCTCCAATCTTTCCTATTCTCTTCCAGAAAATTTTATATATCTTTAATAAATATATTTTATTAAATAAATATTAATCTTTTTAATAAATAAATAATAACCTCTTTAAAAATGAAGTAATCTGCTATAAAATAAAATGCACCATCAAATATTAAAATATAGGAATTTTTTCAGATTTAAAAATAAAAAATGAAAACGTTTATAGAATTTATAACAAAGTCTATTGCTCTCGATTCTATCTTGCTCATTTTCTCGAAAAGATTCCTCCAATCTTTCCTATTCTCTTCCAGGAAATTTTAAATTATATATATAAATAATATACTCTCTGATAAACAATATACTAATAATGGGTATGGTGGTTTAGAGATATAGGGTGATGTAATGCGATCAAATTCGCGCGAAATGCACAGACTTTAGAAACAGCGACGACTACTTGACATGCCGTCGACATTCCTCGCATAATTCGTTTAATAGTCATTCTATATTTCGCGCGCGTGCACGATGGCGTTAACCAGGCTCGTTCGTATGCAAGCTGCGGCGAATCGCCTATTATTATCGCAGGTGCCTAGTCATAATGCAATATGCCATTACCTGACATAAATTCGCGATTGTAACATACGGTTACTATCTCGGTTACAATCCAATCTGCAATCGTATTTATAAGGAATCGATCGTACGATCGCGGGTGAGCAATCGCATTCTTCGCTTTGTATCCAGACAGTTACGAAATCATCTTTGCAGAATGATCCGAATGCTTTTGTGCGATTGCTGAAATAAGGAGCAGGGCAACGAACGATACTAGTACATTTTACTTATACAGTTACAGTTAATAAAATGTTTCAAATATATATATTATATGTATCTCCAATTTTTAATTGATATACTTTGAAAAATAAATGTGTGAAATATGGCTCGTCCTGCCAGATTTTGAGATTTTATAGAAAATTTAATTTTCTATAAAATCTCAACAAAAAATTTCCTATAAATCTATGAAACGAAATAAAAATATTTTGATCTCAAAATATGATTTAATCCTCTATAACTTTCAGTACTTTTTGTGAAAAAAGATACTTTCTTAGATATTTGTAAAAAGTATATATTGAAAAAACGTGATTTTAGAGATTTTGAGCGGCTTCTTGAGGAAGCATTTTTCGACCCATGTTTATAGAAAATTTGTTGTTCAAAATTAAGTTTCCTATGACATCTCAAAATCTGACAGGAACGTTCGTGTTCCTGTATATTTTGCTAGAGATTTTTAAAACTACAGATTATTACGTTTCTTTGATATTTAATACAATAGTTATTTAAAATTTTTAATACAATAATTGTATTAAAAAATTATATTGTATTAAAAATTTTTTAATACAATAATTATTTATAACTATCATTATTTTTTAATAAAATTTATCTAGTCTGGAAAAGAAAGGCCTATGATGTTTTACAAATATATCACATTTTTTCTATTTTTTCTTTTTTATTCAGATCCGGTCTAGATTCTAATTTCAAAGTATTAACGAAAGATCGATTTAATTAATAAGAGGTTATTGATCTGGCGTTCGTCATCCGCTCAGACGATCATTTTATTAAACGAATTCTAATCCCTGATTTACACTTGCTGAATAATACCTCCGTACCTCGAAATGTTGTCACAATGATTCCGCATAGTCGCCGTTTATAATCATGCAATTCTGCGTATTGCAGATTAAATACACGTATTCAACTCTGCGCGAATGCACATTTGCTGATCTTGAATTTTTATTCTTCGATAGAACGAGCCCGTTCGTCCTCTGCTTACACCGACGCATTTTATCAAAAGATTTTAAACAAAATGTGCATCGGCTGCTAAAAATTCTCTATTACATTTCATACTTTTGTTTCGAATAATAGATCGAATGAATAAAACAATGATGCAAATTTATTCATGATGCAAATTAAATGAACCTTCCATGTGAACTCTCTCTCTCTCTCTCTCTCTTATATTTCTTAATATAACTTCCTTACAATTTAATGAGTTATACGATATCTGATCTTCCACTTAAAAAGTATTTGCATTTTTTTATTATTTATTATTTATTTATTATTATTATTTATTTTATTATTATTATTTATTTATTTTTTATTATTTTTTATTTTTTATGTCTGCTATAATTGTTAAGAAAAATTATGTAAAAAGTTAGCACCTTTGTGAAAGTGTCGTAGACTTGGCGACAAAGTCGATGTGCGATAATGATAGTACATGGATATCGAAAAAATTAAAATAAACGCTCTCCGCCGCTATCAACGCATTCATGCGTGCGTTGCGTCGATGGGCCGTCTCCATCGATTCTCCATCGTATGTCTTCGTGTATATAAAGGGTCGAACAGAATTGCTCGTTCTATCATCCACGTACTCTTCGACTTATGGACTCGATCTTTCCTATCATAAAATCATATTTTTATAATCGTTTTTTAACGACCACTCTACGATATTACGTGTATTAACATTGTAGAATATTTTTTTATTGATTAATTACATTTATTAATATTATATACTTTTTATTCTTGCATTTGACTCGCCCAAAAGTGTCTTGGAGATATAAAAATCGCAAACAGGACGGATTTCAAGTGCTTCTCTCATTTTGATCATTTTATTGAATCTTAATCAAATAATCAACGGTCATTTATGTGCAAATCTTTAAATCTTGGCACACCCTGTACATGTCCTGTCTACCTGCAGGAAAGAAAGAAAAAGATAGAGAGGCTGAGAGAGAAAGCAAGAAGGGAATCGAGTTGGTTTCGCGCGCTCGTTTGTAGTATCCACCTTACAAACACACGCTTAAATTCGCGATGTATCCGTGCAAGATGCCCTCCCCGTACATTCGTGTACGTGTCAGCGTATTTGTGTGTGTAAAAAGCAGCCTCCTTCGGTTCCACGTGGATGGCGAGGGGGGAAGAAGGCGGTGGACGACGAACCGAGGAGGCGGCGGTGGATGAATGAATGAATCTTAAGACAGTCGTGAGAGAAGCGCATCCACGAAACCGCGAGCTCGCCTTCGGAGGGACGCGCATTTCAAAGGACTCATCATCGTCCTGGACATTGTGCGCATTTCGCGATTGCTCTCCTCGATTGTGAACTTCTTTCCCGCAAACGCGTCTCTCACTCTCTCGCATCTCCTGCGTTTTGTGGTTTTTCGCATTTTATCTCGTACTCTCGATATATAAATCTTTCGTCGAATTCGCCTTTTTCTTCGATTTCGCCTGTTGCTTTCTGTCCAATCATTCTCAATTCTTCACCGATCTTTTTCCTGATATTTTGATCCCTTCGACCGTTTTGTGATCGTGATTGGGTATTTTTAAGGGCGAAGTGATAATTTGTGTTTGCAAAAATTTTGGAAGAAAAGGAAAAAGAGATTAGTGCACGAATAAATTTATTCGAGAATGACATTTTTAGAACCGTGCGCAGATTTTTCCTCATCCCAGATGAAAGTGGCAAAGTGCTTCGAAAAATATGTCAAGCGATATGTCCTCTAAAAAGTTTTAATGCAAAAGTTACTTTTTTTGCTACACACTTTTATATGTACTCAAGTTAAGTGAAAATTACTCAAACTGTTGTGACTTCATCGAACGAGTTTGAAGAGTAACGAGAAGTTATTTCGAGGAAGCTTTTTCCGAATAAATAAAAAAAGCTCGATTTGAGAAAAGGATGCAATAAACTTTCGTAGTGATTCTGCTCGTCGGGAGACCAATCACTTTCCATCTCTCGTAACGAAGGACGGTCTCCTTAATTTGACTCGCTTTTGCAATTAATGCTCTCAAGGCCGATAACATGGAAATTCCATCCAAGAGACGGCGTCTTTGGCAACCGTGGCGTAACATCGATAATCTTCGACTGGTTTGCAAATCGGAAGGTATGTTACTCTGTAGAGCGCGATGGAGACTGAGAGAGAACTCGGAGACGATCTATAAAACGATGCAAGTTAAATGAAATATATTAAAAATAAATAAAAATCTCAGAAAGTCTACAGTTGAATTCAATAATAAATTGAAGCCTTTTTTTCTGGACCAATCGGGTCTCTGCTGAAGATTGGATGTACAGCGTTATTTGATAAGAACAAAGTTATTAATGATATATGCATACATGTGTAGATTCAGAGACGTTGAATGGATATTGAAGTATCTTATCTCTTATGTAAATTTTTGAAGAGTTTTGATAATCTCGATCCATTCTGGACAGGGCTAGCTGTATATTCTATAATGTGTCGATAAGGAACAAGAGTGATATGTTCGTTTGTTAATTATCAGCAGGACTTATCGAGAAGTCAAGCGACTCGCAGACGGAAGACCCTCCCGCCCCGCTCACCTCTTCGGTCCATTCATCTTTTCCCTACGCGCCTCTAAACCAGTTTCACCATCTTCCTGACGATCCTCTCACGACTATTAGGCACTTCCTGCCTGTCCTGGGAACCGGACTCGTTTTTATCACCCTGCCCCTTCGTCCTTCCTCCCTTTCTGTTCCTCCTCTACCGATAGCAATGAAGGAAGGGTTGTCGTTAGATCGGTTTTCCAATTCTAAATATCTCGTCGCGAGGAAATGGGCGACCCTCGGCGATTTTATAAATTCCGACCCATAACGAGAAAGATCCAAGGACACGCGTAGAATTTCGTACTTCATCCTTCTTATGACGTCAACAAATTATATCCCATGTAATAAAAAGTAAAGATAAGGAGAGAAGGTTCATCGAAAAGAAAAATTCAATATTATACTTGTAGGTATTAAAGAAAAAATTTATACAGATATCGAAAGAAAAAAGATTTATGAAGGTTCGACCGTGAAATTCTCATTATTTTTTCTAATCCGATTTGAGTTTTCAATTAAGTTTCTATTATATTTTCGCATCTAATCGCAACGTAACATATACATATAATGTTTTATTACGAAAAAAATGTACTCTTTAAAATAACCAGTTTATTTTACTTATTTCAAATTATTTTTTAAAGATGCACATATCGGGCCTATCATTCGACATATCAAATGTATCGAATATTGACATCGTTGCCAATGATATGTGATGCACCAATCACAAGTTCGCAGATTTTTTTCTATATATATATAGGTTCTTTTTTACTTTCAAATATGCAACCATTGTTTTGTATAGCTCATCTGTTATCCCCGCTTTCACCCTGAATTTGTAGTAATGCGACGCATGCGTAGCATTCCTTCGTTTCATTGTACAACGGAACGTCGAAAGAAAAAATAAGTTAGTATTTTTTCCTCGAAGGTTCAGCGCACACTCTCGCTTCAAAGTTGTCGACAAACACGTACTATCTCATACTCCTCTCGAATTATCTTGTATTACTTGAATTGGAGTAAATTAAATCCAAGGAATATAAGAGGAATTCGATTCAGAGCAGTGAATATATCAGTGGCACGATAGTTACAGTAGATCGAGTGTAAGATCGGTATAAAAAAAGCGACATAAGATTTGAAAAATCGATCTTGATCATCTCTTCGTTGGTACAATCATCGATTCGCTAATCCATAATTTTCACTGATGTGACCGGCATTTACAGTAGCATCTTCGCTGCTTTGTATGTTGCAGAGGAGAGACCGAAAACGACGAATTTGCATCGGAAGCCGAGCAGTGCGTGGCGCAAGGAGCGTAGGAGAGATCCGATTCAGAGCGAAGCGTTGGATATGTCGGCGGCCCGGCAACATCATCATCATAGCAGACCGAGTGTGATTGTTCCCACCATGCCACAAGCCGGTAAGTATTGTTGAAGGAGCATTATTTTTCTTAGCTAAAAAAGAAAAAAGAGATTTTATTAAAAAGATTAGTTGCGCCAGAAAAATGTTTCGTGTTGGAATGTAAAATTCTTTGATTGACGAAGGACAAGGATACCGCTTTTTTTAATTCAACCGATGAGAAGATAAAGTTTGAATATTTCAACTCAGTGTTAAAGAGAGTTTTGACATTGGAAGAAAAAAAAGTACAAGAATTTGATATCAAGTTAGAAAATTTTCAGTGACGAAGTATAGAGATTCCAGTTTGAATTCGAGTTGTAAAATCTTGATATTGAAAAAAAGTTTATTTTCATGATAGATTTACAAGTTCTGTTTGTATTCTGTTGTAATTTCTTAAGAAAAATGAGATAAAATATTGAAATTGATTTAATTAGAGCAAATAAACACTCGATAATTACAGAAAAAAATTAAATTAATTATTGTGAGGGAATAAATAATAAATAATAAAATTTCTTATTTAATTTGTAATGTAATTTACGTTAATGAAATTACTAAAATGGAATATTAAAATAATAAAAAACCCCATTAATTGTAAAAAGAGATGACTTTCATTTCTCTTTCATTGATTGAGAAGATATGAAGAAATCATTAGAAAATGATTAAAGATTAATCTATCGTTAGAGTACAGCTTGTATAAACAATAAAATTATTGCCATTTCCATGCTTTACGTTGTCCGGTATTTTTACCGGATTGCTTCCGACTAACAACGGATATTCTGACGATGTCGTTAAGCATCTCGCGTCTCCGGGACCCTATTGTTGTCAGAGGGATGCCTGCGTTCCATGACAATGCAACGCCCGTTGCACCGAAATATCGTGCAGATGTGAAGTCACTTTCAATGGGGATATACGGTTAATCCCGGCAGCATTCTTTGGTGCTTGCAGGCTTTCCTGAAACATTAATCCTTGTATTAGTCATGGATGAAATTAACACGATGACGAATAATTCAAACTACATCATATGACACTAAGTAGATCTATTAGTCTCATAGATGTTGATTTGAATATTAAGATATTTCAGTATATTGTTAGAAATTATAATAAATGTCATTTAATGTATTTAAAAAGTTTAAACATAATTAATATATAAAATTTATATATTAAACATATAAAACATAAACACGATTAATATGGTTAATATATCTCTCCGAATTTATGTTTCAATAATTCTAGAAATGATAGATTTTTTACACATTTTAAAAAAGATACTGCAATTTAAAAATTTCTATATTAAAAATTATCGAATTACTTATATATTTTTGCGAGGCTTTTATTCTTTGT
The DNA here is from genome assembly GCF_025532165.1 of Camponotus vicinus. NCBI lineage: Eukaryota > Metazoa > Arthropoda > Insecta > Hymenoptera > Formicidae > Camponotus > Camponotus vicinus. The sequence continues at coordinate 7,069,292 of NW_028141979.1, read as the reverse complement.
TCTAAATCCTTTATGAATTTATATGTAATAATTAATTATATATAAATATACATAATAATTATACATATAATAATATATTATTAAATAATTATATATAAATAGTATGAAATTTTACAAGTAATGTCAACATAATATAAATTTTACTTATCACTATCAAAAACGCTATTTATTTGGAATTAATTAACGAAAGGGATTTACATATTTTTCTTCAGGCACTACGATTGAAGACACGGCGGAGACGCCGACGGCGATGCCTACCACGGCGGGTGGACAAAGGACCGGCATCAGGACAGCTGGTGGCGTCAGCGATCCCGCGATCGATGAACACTTCAAGCGATCATTGGGCCCAAAAAAATACGCGGCTGTCTTTAATGCCACTAATACTGACAAGGAAACCGGCCTGAGTGGTAAGTATATATTAAAAATTTATCCACGTGCGAAAAAGGGGTAGAAAAGTAGATACAATACTCTTGGATCCACCTTGAGTCAACTGTGAATGATGGTATTTTTAATGGTCCAGGTTAGACTCGATCTGGATTCGATTTATCGGCTTGTTATTTATGAAGTGTGATTTTTATATCAACTCTCTACTGGTAGATGATTTAAAAAAAATGTAACATATATATATATATATATATATATATATATATATATATATATATATAATTAAATAATTTTTTATGATCTTTTTCTTAGAACAAGAAGGTATTTTTATAATTTCGATTAAATAGATAGTAAATTAATTATTGTAAGTTCGTTTTATAAGAGTGTTTTTCATAAAAAAGTCAAAGTTTTGGAACATGTGATATACAAGTAGATCAAGTGGAATTATTTGAACTCAACCTGTATCGGTTTAGTTTCCTTGATGGTCTAGGCTGGACCAATCTGTCTTATGCATTCTTTGCGCAGTTGATGATCACTTTGCGAAAGCGCTCGGCGAGACCTGGACAAGGCTTAAGGCGAGCAATCGAAGCAAGGAATCCACCTAACCATTGGAGAAATTCGTCAGGATTCTTAACGTCGTTCTCGTTGTCGTCCTCGTTGTCGCTTGACGACTATCGTAACCCATTTGGGTGAAATCGTTCCAATCTCGCTCGTTAATTATGCACTAGTGATAAGTTATTATTACCGATAAAAGTTAATTGCATTCGCGTTTATATTCGAAGAGTCCGCACATTGAAGTAAAGCTGAAATTAAGAGTTTTTAAATAAACGTTGAGCTGAATTGTCAGGCGGTACGACCTTGTTACAGTACACTTTCTTCGAGTTGAATTTCTATATCGATACTCGACATTTAAAAAGATATTTCAAAAATGACAGATATCAAACCAGTCAAACATGATAGATTAAAATCGAAAATATTTAGACTATATAAACATTAAATATTTTTATAGATTTAAAATCAATACACATTTATTCTTTTTCTTTGATTAACTGGCAAAATAATGATTTATATTCTTTTATTCTTTCTCCACATCCGGGCTTTTTGGTAAAAATTATTTATTTTCGTAAAAAATAATTTTTATTAAAATATTTTGTTTTAATTGGTACGTACCGCGTCATATAAGGAGGGTATCAAGTGTCCTTGATCTTCTCGCTTTTCAACTGGATGCTCGTTGTCGTTGTTTTTCCGTCAAACACGCGAAATAAGAAGACATCGGGAAGGTTGGTCCGCTACGCGCTACATTTTGTACGGTGAGCGCATTGCGCGAACGAATTTGATATTGTTGTATATAAGCACGTACTCCCTTACTACGCCATCGTCACAGTCATTACCGTATAGTTCCAAATTATGTATGAATATAAAATTATTTATTATAATGTTTCATATACTCCTCGCAAAATACTAAGTTTACATATATATATGTACACACACATATACAACACCTAGACACACATATGTATGTATATATACAGGATGTCTTAAATAAATAAGGTACAAACCGATATTTCTTGTCAAAAGATAAGTAAGAACTTTTTGCCTTTTTTTTCATCATGAAATAAAGAAAAAATCATACCATAATTTAAGATAAATATATTTTCGATATCTCCCAATTGCGAACACATCTGCTAACCGTTAAAAAACATTGGAATTTTCTGGTTTTATCGTACATATTTATATCAATTCAAATAAACTTTCTTCAAATTTTTATTTAAAAAAATAAAAATATTAAATTTAATTACAACAGAATTAATAATTCTACACGAAGAATCAAGAAACAAAAATGCATTGACATATTAAAAGATTGAGATATCTGAAAAACAGTACATTTTCTGAAGTTTTTTCAAAGGAAAAGAATGATATCGGTTTATCTGTTTCTATCCTCATAAGCATCTTGCATGTATATGTCTGTGTGTATATGTGTGTGTATAATAATATTTACATAAGCATGTGCGACTACAATATACACTAAACAGCAATGATGTTCCCTCCTAGTATCAATAAAGCTAACGATATTTTGGAACTCGATTATTATGATTCACTGGACGAGTGCCTGATATTTAAATTAAATTTTGTGGCTAGATCTCTTATTTAATTAAATATTTATAAAATTGATTCAATAAATTTAAAATTTTCGCGCAATTAGTAATTGGAATATTTTACAAAATATTCCAATTTCGTGATATTCTTTACATAATTAATCATAATTACACTGTAAACATACATCTAACGGGCAAAATAATGTAGACAACTCTGCCATTTAATTCGCCCCAACTAGGGGGATAGAATCATTGTCTTAGGTGTATTGTAATAACGATCCTTATACTAGAGGAATGAAACGCACGCACAAGAGGGTTGGTGAAAAGAACTGTAATTTAATAATAAGACAGAATATATCGCACAAACAACGTATAGATATTACGTCTTCGTATCGGCCGTAAATGCCGTACTAATGGCTGTAAAGATAAAAAAAGGATATGTATAGTTATGGAAATGATAACGATAATGTATGAAAAAGATTTAAAAAAATAAGAAAGCGTTTAATTATTCTCACAGAATTGCATTAGTCTCCGCCAAGATTCTCTCCCGAAGATTCTTTTCCTCATGCGAGTTTTTCATCGCGCGCACTCGTAAAACGAACCCACCTCGCCCCATCTAATTCTGCCGAATGTTAAGAAGAGTAGTACTGATTTCTAATGGTGCTAGGAAGTCCAGCTCGTACCCCAGCACGCACAGAAGTCAGTACCTCTACCTTCTTATATGCGCAAAATTTTTTCACTCTATCATCGACGTAAAATGCGCACACGAGGAGCTTTCAGATAGGATTATCGCGAAGCCTTACGAGATGACGCTATCTCGGAGAAAGGTCAAGAATCCGCGAAACTAGGACAAACGTCATCGAATATTCCGGGAGCAATTTCCAACTTCAAAAATGGATATCTTGATCAAAATATGAATGTCATGTCATATCTCGATAACCCAGTTATTCCTTCATCGAGCGATAATTACATACCTCTTTTGCCTCCGAAAATTATGGAATTTTAGCGGTGAAAGAAAGTGAAGCCGGTCATTCTTCGGGGTGAATAACACAGAAAAAGAGGAGCGTATTCCTGGACGATTAAGGATAGAACCCCGAACGTAGTCTGGCCCAGAAGCTACACTTTTCCTCCTTCAAAGGAGAGCCCATCGATACAAGTGGAAATAAGCGGGACTTTCCTTGAATGAACGTTGTTATTCGTAGGTGGGCCCAGATGGGCCGTCCGGATGGACTGTCCCAGGAGCGCTCGGATGGCTTCCTATATGCAGGCTGCTTGTTCACTTGCCGTAAAGCAAAGTGGTAACTTAATATTAAAGCTGAATATATAAGTACGGTAATTCCATACCGTAGAATCTAAAGTAAGTCTACACCTTATACTCCCGCTCGCCCTCCCACACGCCGCTACCGTGCTCTCAGTCATCTCCGGACCCCGTTTCCCTCTTACTCCGGGGTACTTCGAGCGTGATAACGTGGCAGGATACTAAATATCGGTTGTTCTCTCTGTTCTAGGTGCAAATTGCCGTCCTCTGTCTACTATGTAGTCTTCTGTTCTCGTTCCACTCGTGATCTCCTTTCATACTTTTTTGTGTCCCTCCCTTTCTGTTCCTCCCCTGCACGCGCACAATGGTGGCTTTTTCCTTACTCGTCTTTCGACACCCGATTTTCTCGAAATACAATTGGGTACGAATATACAATACACCGATAATTATGCAATATAAATTATAATAGTATAAATAAAGAAATATACATGTCGCTGTAAAATTTTCAAAAATAAATTTTACTTAAGTTACGATTGTTTTCAAAAAATATTAGGAATAAAATTCTTCTCTAGTAAAGACTCAATTTTATTTAATAATAGATATTTAATAAAAAATTAATAATAAATATTTAATAATAAATTATGATATATTGAATATTTTTTCAAACTAACATAATTAAACTTCTATCGATTTTGATTAATTAAAACACATGCGTTAAGATGCATGGCTATATCGGTGATAAATTATATAATTATGTTATAGATCTCTGCTTTTTTATTTAGAAAAACGAGTGCGACGAAAAAGCAAGATTTTACCGTTTTATCGTTTCATTGTCTTGAAGCGATTTTTAACGAAATGAAAGACAGGTGTTCGCAAAGTGCGGCAGCCTTGAGACTAAGGTCGGTTACATTATCATCTTTTTATACGCATCTTTTTATACATCTCTTTTACGCATTGTTCATAACACAGACGTTTTGAATGTTTTCAAACAATTTAACGCGTGCATTTTAATTATGTTAAGTGTGTGTGTGTGTGTGTGTGTACTTGATATATATTATTAATTAAATTTGGTTTTTTATATCTATTTATTTTGTTATTGATTTGCAATTCATATATATAAATTCACGGAATTATTTTTTTTTAAATATATTTTTCTATTTTTGAGGATCACAGATTATTGATACGTAGGGGAAATCGTTAAAGATATTGATAGAAATTAAATAAAATGATATAAAACAAAGTATTCGAAAAAACATTCATTTTTTAGAATTTTCGAAAGTAATTTTTTTTCAAGTGATTTTCGCCAAAGTGATGTCGGACTTGTTGGTGTATATTTGAGAGTTTTCTACTCCGTATTTTCCGCTCATAGCGTGACTCGCAATAGACCCAGGGGTGGATAAAAGGGGTAAGCTTTCGGAACGCGTCATCCTGGATAATTTATAATTAATTGGGGAGAGTGCGCGCGTGCCTCTTTTGCTTCCGGGATATGCAGCTGGAAATGGGCCAGTAGATCGCGTTTTGGGGCAGATGCTCGTGTAAACGCACATTTTTCAACATATGCAGGTGTCGTCTGGAAAGGCATATTGACCGAATCCGATTTCCGTGTATTCTCACGCATTCTAGTATTGTGTTTTTTGTATGTTAAAATAAAGGGAATGCGATAGGAATTCGAAAGTATGTGTGATTGAACTTTTACGGAAAAAAATAAGTTTATGTGTTATAATGCAGAGAGTACACAAAATAAAATATAAAACTTTAATAAAAGGTTGTGAAATTATCTGGTCCAAAAACTTCTGTGTCTGAAACACGACTCTGAAATATTATCGTGCTCAGTTTCCGAAGCGTAATAATTTGAAAATTGTTTATAATTATATTTCCAGACTATTTTCTTATGTGAGAAATATGCGAGATAAATTAATGAAAATATCGAAAAATTAATAGTTTTTATTAATTAAGCGTTACTTATCAGCGTAAATAAATTCAATTCCGAAAAGATTGTTAAATTTTTTTCTATAATTTTCTTAAATTTCCTTGCAATTATCTTATCTTCTCTTTCTCTTTCTCTTTCTCTACAAATCTAAACATATGTCTACATATACCTTATCTTCTCTTTCTCTTTCTCTTTCTCTACAAATCTAAACATATGTTTCTTTTATTCCGAATGTAGAAAATTCAGTTAAAGAGAATAAATCTGTGGTCCATTTTTCCGACATTATTCAAACTTTTGTCAAGAAATCAACAACTTTTTAACAATTCGTACAAATAACTTGTTTGATAATTCAATTGTCAATAAAGATGAATAAAATATCATGTTTATATGTTCAAAGGACATCAAAGATTCAAAAGTTTGTCTTGAGAATACTTTGTAAAATCGACTAGCATAAAATGAAACTTTTTACTTACATGTTAATTGGAAATGATCAATAGGTATCGGACGCCGTCAATCGTGTACTAGTCTGTCTATCGTCTCGCGGAGGTATGACACGTTGCCATTTGTTAATCTGAGGTCTCTCAGGCGTATCTCGTTTCTGAACCAGATCCGGTCGACCGCAGGTCCGGCGTCATTTTTCCGTTTTTTCTTTTACGTTATTCGCGACATGTCAACATCGATACGAAAGAAGCGGAAAACAAAAAGAGAAAGGAAGAGAAGAAGGAAGTTGCTAGTTACGACAGGCTCGAGAAATAAAGAAGAATAGAAGAGTATGTTTCATCTTCTCTCTGGGATCAGAGCTCCCTCGAGACATTGTGCGCGCAGAATCGAAAAATATAATATAATTAAATTGCATTAGCAATCAGCGATCAGTTATTCCATAGATACTTTGATTTATTGAAATGAAGAAAAAGATAAGTGTGGTTAAAGTAACCAAGGTCATAATGAAATCTGATTCACTCAAAAGGTCAGAATTGAGAGAGAATAAACGCGAAACGTGATAAAACTAACAATGAAATATGCAAATATTGATTTTAAGAAGAATTGAGGATTAATAGAATGTAAATTTGATGAAGGATATAATAATATACAGGAATAGAGTCATAGAGGAGAGAGGAGAAGAGAAAAATTTATATGTATATTACAGGCATTATATGTAAAAAATAATAAAGAAATAAAAAAGAAAAATTATACAGTTATATTAAAGAAAGGGGGACCGATAGATGCGGCAAGGACATCACATTATGCGTCGCATTGGATTTGCGACGCTGCACGCCTTGCATCGAAATCCCCGGAGTTACCCTCTGCGCCAACTATTCAAACCGCCCCCAAGCGGACGCACCGAATCATCCTGTTCCAAAACATCCCCCTGCGATGCGAGCCCGACCGATTATTATTCCATGACTTTTCGACAAATGGACTATAATCCTTGATCCTTTGATTACGATGCGGATCGATACTGCTCCATATATATATTCCCTTCTCCCTCTTCATCCGTCATGCTTTCCATCGCGCTTTTCGCTATCAATTATTTGTTCAACTCTCAGAGGCAAAAATATTTTTTCATCATTTTTTTCACATTTAGGACATGATATATTTTTTACAAGGAATTTTTGAACGAAAAGTCTATTAAAGTTTGAGAAAAAAGCAGTAAGAGGCGTATCTATTTTTCATCGTTTTTTATTTATATGCAATGTTGAAAAAAGATTGATTTTAAATTGCCAAAAGTGTTCCCGAGCAAAAGAAAGTTAGCTCTCTCTGGGAGTTCTTGAGATGCGTCATGCAGACTCTATGCGTTGCATATACACGAATTTTTTCTCTCGTACACGCATCGTATTTTCTGAGTCATACCGATCCTGCGAGTGGAAAATTACGCGTAATCGATCAGCACGCGTCCCTCTTTCGTAATCCTATTACAACGCCTGTAACTCGCGTCACAGGCTTCGAGTGTGCAGATTTTTCGAATCAAAATCCTACAGTTGAATATTTATTCGAATATTTATTCCCATAAACGTATGCATATTAATTTTTATTCATTCATATTAAATCGCTGTAGGTAGATATAGATGCATCGTAAATCGCACGTGCAGCGATGAAAATGTTACTAATATTTATTTTGGAATTTCTCCTTATTGTTAGTAATATTTTTAATTTTATGAATATTTATTATACACGTCTTTCTCTTTTTATTTTTGTCTCCGTTATTTCAGTTAGAAATTATCAAAAGATAAATAAATTATTTAATTCTAAGATGTATATTCTCTTACAATTAAATATATACTACTGATTTAAATATTTCTATAAGAAACCATAGATATCATCACAGAAATCTAATATTATTTCAAGCCACTGAATTTTTTACTATGAAAATAAAGCGTTATCTATGTATATAATTTTATTTTTTTTAAATGATATATCGTATGTCTTTCATGAGTGCCGAAATATTTAGAAATTGGCGCTGATTCTCTCTATTGAAAGCGACGCGTGTTTCGTAACGTGAACGATATTCGCGGACTGATTCACCCTCCATTCCTTCCATTCATTTCTACGTTATTATACCTCGTGGCGGGAAAGCGCGCAGCCGCGTCGACGGAGGGTGTTTTGCTCTTCAGATTGTTTCGTCGCAGTTTCGACGGATCTTCGTTCCAGATTCGTTCTCGGAGGATGCGAAATGTCGGGTTTCGGGGATTCTAATTTTGCCAAAAAAAATTTTCGTAAAATAAATTTCTAATAATCATATTGAACGTGATGTTTTTTCGAATCAAACGGTTCAGTTTTTACACACACGAAATGTTTATTCGAGTTTTTAGTTTGTAATTATATCATGCTTTAAATAATTCTGTTTAAGAAGAATATTTTATATAGCGATAAAAAATTTAATGTTTATATGGAATTAAATTTTTAATACTTTCTATCTTGATATATGAAAAACAACTTTTTAGTTTTCTATTTTGAGAATTAATTTTATATGCAAATTTTTAACATCTCACAGGTCAAGAGATAATTATCAGTAACCTCAATCGACTATTAATATTCTAATTTCTATATTTATTTTGTTTATATTTTTCGATGCTCCTATAATTTTCGATTAAACACACGAATAACTTTTTTTTGACGGAACAAATAATGAGCGGAAATTAACAAACTGTGCATAAAAATTGATTCGACAGACAATTATTTTTAAAAAATGATGGAAAAATGTTTAAAAAGCACTGCAATTTTTCAAGCATTCCTTTTAAACTTCTTTCAGACGTGTTTAAAACAATGTCTTAAGACATATTTTTAAAAACATTTGTTTAAAACATTACACTCGATAAAACGATTTTCCGTCTCGCGCGCGCGGAAATCTTTCCCCACTTTCTCGGGAAGAACGCACATCGCGAAATTTTTACAGTCACCCAGACACGACATTTAAATAATAACACGCATATATAAAAAAAAATCGAGATTATATATATACTTCAATCTTATTTCGAGAATCGCAAGATGCACGATGCCATTGAAAATAACTCACGCATTCGGGACACACGTTTTTTTTCACGCGCGCGGAAAACTTATCCGAAATCTAACAAACGATTTTCCGTCTCGGGGCGGGAAAACTCAGTTAACGAGAAGCGGCGCGTCCACGCCGGTCGAGAGGACACGCGGCGACGCGGAGTTAAAGCGATAACGGTTTACGGCAGCGAGGGTACCTCGGACACGACTGATCGAGTGACCGAGGGGGTAGCATCGCGGGACGTATCCCTCCCCATCGCGCGGGAGCGGGTGCGCGCGCGCGAGCGCGAGCGAGCGCACATTCACGCATAGGATTACACGCGTGCGTGTCCGGGTGTCCCTGGTGCGCGTACTACTACTCCACGTCGTACTACACCCGATGGAGGCTCGTCCCCCTTCGAGAACGAGGGAAGAGAAGTGCGTCGCTGGAGAGTGTATGGCTACCCCTCTTCCCCCCGTCCTCCTCCTCGTCGCATGACTTTCTTTCGCCTCCCTCTCTCTCTCTTTCTCTTTGTATCCCTCTGCTCCCCTCGCGAGAGCGTCCCGCTCGCTCCCCTCCAACCCCCTTCGACACGCTCTCGCGTGCGTGAATCATGCATATCGATTTTCTTTCGTTAGAGTAAGCGGGGGCCATTCGGTAGTCGCTCACGTATGGCCGCTATTTCCCTCTCCCTTCCTCTCTCCTCTCTTCCCTCCTACTCCCTTTTCTTTCCGACAGAGCCCGGGGGCCGCGTTGCGCCACGAGTGAACCCCCTTTTTGAAAAACGTATAGCACGCGGTACCTGATTCTTTTCGCACAATGGCCCGTGTTCCCGCTTTCCTTCTGCCCCCTCGGCCCCTCTCTTTCATTCTCTCTTTTCGCCCCCCTTCCCCGCTCCCCATCTCTTCCCGCCCTTCTCTCTCGAACATCCTCTTTCTCTCCCTCGCGTACCCCTCATCGTTGCATCGCGCGAAGCCCTCGACGCTCCGACGATCATCGTCCCCTCAACCCCTCTCCCCCTACGACGCTATTTTGCGTCTCGGTGAAATATCCCCGTTAGAGATGCGCGGAGAAATTTGAGAATGCAAATGCACGATCTCTCAGAGACTATTTTAAAAAATTCTAATCAGTAATTTTATATTTATTCATACAATATTTTATTTTTAATGCTAATAAATAAAATTATTGGACAAGAGATTCTCTAAAAGATTTTAAAAGATTATAATTATCTGATTTAGATTTTAAAAGATTATAATTATCTGCTGTCGAAAAGATTATTAATTTGAAAAAAATCATGTTTATTTTTCATTCAAGTTAAAAAATCACGTCGACTTGTGAAGTTCTAGTTAAGAGAGAAGCGGTACAAAGTATGCGATCCAGGGGGATGTTCATGGCGGAAGCACTAGTCGCCCCCCATCTCTTCCTGCCCTTCTCTCTTGAACATCCCCCTTGAGCCTCCCTCGTTTTCGCGGCGACGGTAGCTCCTTTGGTAATAAACTTCTTTGTTTTCGAACACCCTCGTCTATTGTCGTTCATTCTTTCGCTTCTTTAGGGATCCGCTTGAACCGGCGGCCGACTAGGCTTAACTAAGCTCGAAACAAAAAACGTTCGCTTAATAACCGAATCATTCAATTTAAATTAGTTTAATGACGATATTTTAGCGTGAATTATAAAAAAGTTAAAGGAATCAGCGCACGATTCATCTTCTTAGACTCGAAAAATTAATTCAACCTGCAGCTTTAAGGTTGACTGTTAATGTAACAGTTTTAATAATTCTAGATATTAATTTTACAATCTCTTCGAAATTTTAAGAACATAACTTCGTACAATGTATATAGTTATATAATATCGTGATAAAAAAAAAATATTTTATCAATAGTTTTATACGTGAATATTATATATGTACAATATAATAATTATTATTATTTTTAAAGAATTATATATATATCGTCTACAAATATAAATATCGGGATATGTTTAGGGATAAAACTAGAAACTCCTACCTAAGTTATAAATAGTTCCTTTAATAAGTGAACATGATAAGTGTGTATGGCGTTTTAACATGAGATAACTCTATATACAGACGTACGATGGAGTGATGTATAACAATTTTATACAATTGCGTTTTGTATTTTCAATGAAGGGAGCCCCTTCTAAATTTTTACAATGTTCGAAGAACGCTGTCGAGATTGTTGCTGATAATTTTTCGTGAATAAGTAGATACAGAGATAGGTACTTACTCGACCGCGAATGGCACGAATAAACTATCGAGTATAATTTCAACATAAATAATTAAGTATAACGTCTGCGATAAATTATATCATCTGTCTTAAATTGATTGCATCGCCTACAACTTAAGTAAATTGAGTGATGTATAGTGAGTGTTCTTTTCTATCTACGTAGTACGTTATAGTTTCCCGAGCACTTTTGTAAAAAGAATAATTAACTAATTACCCAGTTTAATAGCTTAAAATGCAAGTGGAATGTTTTCGTGAATCTTATTGCATCTTCCTACGAGGTAATTACAAGGAATTCGCGAGTTTTTTTTTTAATTTCGTTTTATATTATTCTACGTTAATACCCACAAGAGAATAGCAGTCCGAGATGCAGACTCGGTTACGTAATATCGATATTGAAATTTGTATATCGTACTTTTTGGCCTCTAGATCACTTAGAATAATTGCACACATCGAAAAAAGTTCTATACTATCTGCTTTTTTTATTGTGCCATGAATTATTTTTTCATTATATTTTAGTTTAATTATAATATCTATAAATCTAGAACATCATCTTATTTTAAAAGAAAGTTTACTTATTTTTATATATTTTTTATATTAAATTTCAATGTAATGTAATTAAAAGAAGCATTTTTTTTACAAATTTTATTTTGTTTTTCTTTCAATAATTTTAGAATATTCCTAATATATTATTCTATTGGAATTTTTCTGGCACCGATTATATATAATTAACAAAAGGTTTAATAGAATGGAACTTTTCCGATGTGTGCATCGTTGAACGTATAAATCGTCAAGATATGAAAGCGTATAACTTTCGTTTTGTTCCCTGTCGGAAGCTGTAGGCGCGACGGGTCCGTTACAATAGCGTACAATATGCACTTTGCATTGTAATTCAGAGGATTGTTTGAAGAGAATAAACGACATCCAGTAATATCTCAATAAGCGTAACGATTGATGTCTCATTAACCCATTGAGCTCGAATAAACTACTGCTAGCTTAATCATTAAAATATTGCTTACTTATACTTAATCATAACGCAAATAATTTATAGAATATCAGAAAATCTGTGTTCGTCAACAAGAGTTTGCATTCAGTATTTTAGAAATAAAGTGACCAAGTGAAAAATTATAAAAAGTAGGACATTGTGGATACAATCTATAAATTCTATAAACGACTATAAACTCTCTCACACATACATAGATATATATTAAGTACATGTTACAATTAATAGTCCTCACACATCGTTATGTTTTATAACATAAAAGACAAACAAGTAAATTTTTCTCTAAGAAATAGGCGAGGACACTTAATTGTAATCGCGATACTCACGTGTTTGTTCGCGTTTTTTTAAAGAAATAGTATTCTTTATCAATTTTTAAATATTTTGTCATGTAGAGATAAAAAGAAAGAGAAAAATTAAAGATACAAGTACTCGAATAAGAGCTCAATGAGTGATAGATACAAATATTTTAAATATGTTTCTTTTATATTGGACACTTTGCACGAGAGTATTTTCTTAATATTGTAAATCTCTAAGCTACCTAAAAGAACTGATTATCTTTATTCAAGATCGATAAAGTCGAGATTCTTAACTTCACGAGTTAGTTTGACTGTGCAGTCATCTTCGCACTATTGCATCCGAACATTACTCCGTCTTGCTCTTCCATCAAGATCTCGTTTTGCTTTTACTCCTTATTCTCGGCGATACCGAATATAGTTTCCTGAAAACCGTCACAAGATTGTTTTGCGGGAACAGGGTCTCCGCGATACCCTCCAACAACACGTATAATAGTCTTCTGTTTAATACGGGCCGCTGAAACAGCTCGAACACTCTCAACAATCCGCGCCTCGTCGTCTCGCTACCTATGATATGTTTCAGTTCGTCCGAAAGACACGAAAGCAAAGCTACCTTAGCTGCCACTCGCGTTCTGTTCTTTATTTCCGTATCTCGCGGCGGTTTATTCTCGGCTTTTACGCCGTTCGGCCAGAAGCTATTCCTATAAAAAACGTGATTTATATATTTATAATTTATTCCTTTTATTCACAGATTAAATGAGATAAATTTTATAACAACTATATAACAGATAATAGATAATTAAAATTACATGTATCAACTACTTACTTGAACAAGCGCAAATATCCTGCAACTTTTGATGGGCTGGTCAAAAATGATACATACTCTACTATTCTTCTGTTAACTATGTCCCCAAACATTGTGCGAATGATTTGGCGTAGCAATGTTATGATGCGCCGCCTTAGCCATTGATTTCGCACTTTTAGATCAAAGATCTCGTCCATTAATAGCAACATAATTCGTAAGGGTATGTTATCGTCAGTCTAAAAATTAAAATGATTAATTGATCGATTTAACACAGTGATTTTGCAAACAAGTGTAACACGCGAAAGTACCTCTGTATCAAGACTGGCGCCAACTTTGGTGTTTTCGTAAAATATACTCGTCTTCTTAGGATTGCCAAAAAATTTGCTGAGATTGTCCATCACGCCGTCTACCGTACTCAACATGTTATCCGGCATCGTTTTGACTGCCTGTGTAACGCTTTTCATGGATGTCTTCAAAGGATTCATTAAGGTATCTATCTGTAAAAGAAATATTCAATTATTTTTTTTTATAATAATAATTATTATTATTATATTAATAAGAGTTTTATATAATTTATTTCAGTTATATGTCTGTATCTTGTAATTTGATTAATTACAAGTAATTAATATTTTTTCCAATTTCCAATCAATTTCATTCATTTGATCGTACAAGTAAAAAATATATTTTGTAATCTAATTTACCGTTCTCGATATTTGTCCACCAGTAACTCCTTTGTCATAATCTCCTTGTTCCAAGAAAGCTAATAATAAATTCTGCAATCCCATATGACCATCGACAATTGCAGGTTTTGTTAGTTGACACAACCAAGCATTCAACATCAACATTCGTCTTTCCAATACGGTACGTTCCATATTGTGAAAAGCTTTTTTCGCGGGGAAAGGTATTTTGGCCAAATCATAATACTTCTCCTTGATTTTCTGATGTAGATCATAAAAGTCGGAGTATCGTCTGTAGATGTGCCATTTCTCTTTATAGCCCGAATCATAGTTTTTCGTGACCGCTACAGCGTATATACCGTATGTTTTCCCGCGATCGTTGACAATACCAGTTTCTATTATCGTGGCAGTGATCTCGAAACGGCCCTGCTGCAGTTTTTTGATTGCATTTTGGTCGTAGTTGTTCTCGTCTAACTTAACGAATTGTTCCGCGTTTGTTTCCATGTAAAATGGAACGTCTTTCTTCTCGCCGACTTGCTCCATTTCTGTAATGGATTCTTTATGGGCATTTTTCCCGCCCTTGAGATTGCTCGTGTCCGCCTCATCAAACTCGTCAGATGCTCTACCTTCATTCGCCCCTCCTATACTTGTTAAGCTTGTCGAAGAATTCGATTTCTTAGTACCTTCCTTCGCGGTCGAAACAGGTTTCGCATCGTATGTCTCAGACAATTCTTCCAGGGTATCCAATTCGTTGTTCGTACTGGACAAACTTATACTGTCCAGCGATTTTGCATCGTCTTCGGAAACTGGATCTTTTAATAGATCCAGTTCGGCGAGTAATTTGACGTAAGCTAGCGATCTTTTAAAGCCCGGCAGGAATCTATCCTCATTTTGCAGTTTTTCGTAACAGCAGTTTCGCAGCTCGTCGAACCACGTCTCCTTGACTGACTCTGTCTTCGTCTTGGTCAACAAACTCTTCACTAGCGTGTCATCCAACTGTAGTTTGGGTGATGCTTTGTCGCTAAGATATTGCTGGTAAATTTTCGTCGCCGCTTCCTTCAGATTATCTAGATCTGCGTTCTTGCGCCTAGTGCCAATCACACCTGGACCACCAGATTGAGCATTTTGGATTTTTTGTAGTTCTATATCCGATATTTGTTGCTCGGCCGAGACTCTCCAACCGTAGATATTCAGGTAAAAGAACAGGTACGCTTCCGCATTTATGGAGGTCATATAATCGATGAAGTAACTGAGGGCAATATTATTCTTCAGCAACTCATCTAACGGCAAGTTAACTAGTTTTTGGCCCGGTATAAGCAATCTATTCCATTCCGGTTGAGCGCCGATCCCATCAGTTTCTGTTTCCAAGCCCTCCTGCATACCGATGATCCTCGTCTCTAAGATTTTTTTCACGTAAAGCAGACTATTCAATTGCTGCTTTACCGACAAATCGTCATCTCCGCCGGAATCCTTCGAACGTAAGTGTGCTATTTCTTTACAAACTATATTCTTTGTCGCGATTAATTCGTCTAAATTGTCTGTTATTCTAATTACTGTTAAAAAGATATCACTTGGTAAACTACCCTCCTTGGTACACTAAAATGAAAAAAAGAAAAAGATCAAAATATTACATTAATTCAGATAGGAAATTAATATTATATGTATGAAATATGCGATAAAATGTGGAAATAAACAATATAAATGTTTTTAATAACATTCTTAATAATAATCCTCAAAAATAAGCTTTAAACTTAAATAAATTGATCAAAGCTTTTGAATTTGCAATTACAAAATTGATCAATGAGTTTCACATTTTGTTGTTGTACGTACCAGCCATATACATGCCTGATTAATGTAATCAGGATCGGAAAACAGATCTAACAACGGTCTGATTATAACGTTCACTAACAGCTCCCTTAAAATAAATCTTACAGTCAAACAATCAAAGTCCGCCTTAGGTAGCACCAGGTACAATAAGATCTCGGCTATTTCGCCCAAGAAATCTAATTCCTGAGTGTCGTTCGTGCATACTAGATCCCTGCATATGAGATTATTCTCCATCTGCACCTCAAGATCAAAAAATATCTTCTCCAACGATTCCTCCTCTTTCTCTTCGCTGGACGACTCGATCGGTTCGGTAAGCGATGATAAGTTGGGTATATACAATTTCGACTGCGAGTACCAGGATACGTCAGTTTCACTCTTGTTTCGGCGATGAGTCGGTGTCTTCTTTGGCGTCCCACCCGACGTGCTCGAACTGGCGCTATCCTTTTGAATCCTGTTCGATCGTAATTGCTTCATCCTCGCGCTTGCTTGTCGATACAGCCTGACATGCGAAGCTGCATCGTCAACGAGTCGCGTGGTCAAGTAGGGTATCCAATCGACGCTCTTGACCCTATTTTGATATTGCATAGAAGACTATTTAATTAATAGGAAAAACTAATGACCATTTTTTTCTATATTTCTTTGTATAATGAATATTTAACATTCTTTAGAAATTTTAATGTCTACAAAATATATACTGATATTTTTTTATAAATATTTGGACATTTTAAACATTATACAAGTATAACATACATATAGATGAAGGCATCTAAAGCTGAAGAAAACTAATGTAAAATGCTTCGATTCTGATACAATTCATTAAATTAATTAATAAAAGATTTATATATATATACCGGTTTGCGACATTGATGGCGATTTTCTGGGCAGTATCTCGAACAGAATAGATAAATTCCTCATCATCTGTAACAACACTGTACCATGGCTCCACATAATCTCTGATTAAAAAATCTAGGATTTCCTAAAAGAATAACAACATGTGTTAAGTTATTTTCCAATAATTAGGAGAGAGTCGATATTGTTTTATAAATATTGAGTATGTACTTGCAGGGATTCATCAATGATACGACTACCAGTTATCCTCTTATCTAATGTAAATGTCATCCTCTTCCTAGACAACTCTAGTATATACTAAAATGTAAAATATAAAACATTAAAATGTGAATCATATAAAATATATTATTCGCGAATTATTTCAATATGTCTAATTACCTGCCGGAACTTTTCAGTCTTCTTAGTTATGTCTTCCCTTTCAGACTTAATTACATTGTCGAGATTCGGTGAATACGTTCGATATATACAGATCAATGTCCTGCAACAAATTCATTATTTCCAGTTCTATCAATATTATATATTAATTTAATATTTTTATTTAACAATCTAATATTTAATTTAATATTTTTATTTAACTATCTCATTATATATTTTATAAATCTTTCTAAAGAAAGAAAAAATATTGAGCGTTTGTTGATCTTACCCTAAAATTAACGCAAGCAAGCATATGAGGAGTTTTGCGATCGTTTCTATGCCGAGGATGTAAGCAAGTAGAATCACGGCAGCTCCGAGAATGCCATACAATGGAACGTTCATCTGCAAAGATAATAATCTATTGTCGGTCGATGGATCGTTACAGCATAACACTCTGGAGTTCGTACAATCGCGTACAACCGCGATTGTATGAACGGTTCAATTATCTCGAAAGATGTCAAGTCGCGCGTAGATAATGCGGGACAAATGTACTGTTAAGACTTCTCCATATGACGATCGTAGCTTATCACGCGCTTCCTCGAGCACGTCTATCAAATAGTGGCTTATCGCTTGAAACAAGGGAATAAGAGAAATATTAATGAATGGATACAGTTCTCTTAACGATGACTCAGTAAAAAAAATATAATCATAGAGTAGAACTTCTTAGGAAACTTGATAGAAATCGGTGAATTTTGTGCATCGCGAATAAAACAGAGAATGGAAGTTCGGCTTTTTTAATACTCTTTCAATGCAAATTAATATTTTATGTATATTCTATAACAATTTGATAATATGTATAATATATTTATAAAGAATATTATGTATTGAACTAGAATATGTATAAATATTACTTTTAATTACAATTAATTATATATAAAAGATTAGAAATTTGGAAAAAATAAAATAGAGATAGAGATTTATCTAAAATAGTTTGTCTGTAACAAAAAACTGTTATGTATATGATAAAGATAACACATAAAGTATATGTCAAACAAAAATTATAGATTACAGTTATAATCTATATCTATGTGTATATGTATATAAAACGCGCACGTGCGACAGTAATAAGCTCAGTGTTTTAGAAATAATATAAACTATATATATATATATATATATATATATATATACAATAAAGTTTAGATTATAATTTATTTTTGATATAATGACATGTGTTTGCATATTTTTCATTAACTTTTATTATTTATAGATTATTAGAAAGTAGATCTTTTTGAGGCAAACTATTAGAAAACTGAAAAATATTTTTATAAATTTGATTTTTAAATATTAATAATTTTTCATGGATATAAATACTTTAATCATATCAGTTTGATTGATTATCATCAATTTTTTACATTTATTTATATGCTTTTTTAATAATTTTATTAATATTTATATGAAAATTTGTTCTATAATATATTCCATATTAATATATGTCTTATTAATATAGAATACAAATTTTCTATAAACACAATGAATTAAAAAAGTATTACATTGAATTTTTCCGTATGTAAACAAACCGGGAAACTACAACAGCTTACAACAAAGCTAATCAGGATAAATAGAAATATAATAATGAACGATATAATAATGAAAAAATAATTCAAATTAAAGTTCCTTTAAGATATTTCCTCTGTGATATAACACTTGAGATATAAGAATCAAAAGAGGTATAACTCTCAAGAGATATAAATCTTCAAGAGAGATATATCTCTCCTCGAGAGATACAAAACTGTCAGTAATACACCTATAATATAAAATGCAAAGCACATGTTTGGTGATAAGGACAGAAGATTACGAAATGTATGTACATACGGTATATATATACCTTTTATTGTCATGCACTCCTGTTAAGAACAAACAACTCTCTCTCCCGTCCCACATTTGTCTCTCTATTTCCGACAAGAATCGATCGACGTATTTTATTTGCTATTCTTATCGCACCTGAGATGATTATCGTCTAGAACTTCGAACTAGGTATTTATTGTATTTATCGTCCCCCCGCTCCCCGCCTCGCCTCGCGCGCACAAACAACACAAAACAACTGTCACACTATTAACGTATGGTAGGCGCGTGAACCCTTTACGGGTCGCGGCTATAAAATCGCGAATCTGCCGACTCACGAGACCCGACGACTTTTTGTCACGTCTCGAATGCACGCTTGCTCGGGGAAACGAATTGCCGTCGAGGACGAGCGACGTTCCTCCCGCGCGGGGAGTCCTTTCCCTCGCGTCTCCTCTCTTTACCTCCTACCTTTGGTAGTTGCTCGACGGGCCGATTGTCGTCGTGCATTCGGCAACACGCATATTGCAAGTCTCGCACGGACGGTGCTCACGCTCGGCCAACTGGTCAGCTAAGCGCCGCTTTATTTACATCCTCGCAGATGGTGCGGCTCGATGCGCTGCTGAGTGGTACGTCGGTCGACATCATGTCTTCCGATCCTCTCTCGCGCGAGTCTGCGTGCTTGAGCTCGAGGCTCTCGCTCGCGAGCGCCCCCTGTTGGCGAATGCGTCGAGGTATTTTTTATAATTTATCTCCCTTGCTAATATTACCGATAGGAAAACTTCGATATCGGTGGAAGGATATATTAATTTCTGTAAACGATCGATAACTTCAGTGCTTTTTGATATGTATTTTATTATTAAATCGCTACTTTATTTATTTATTTCCGAAGATGGGTGTCTTCGATAATAAATTATTGAATAGATTATTTTTTTGTTTAGTGTAATGTAAAACTTACACGCAAAAATTTCATGTATTTTTTTTTTATATTCGGTTGATAATAAAATTCGAGTCTCTTTTAATTGCTGAATTATCGCTATAGGTGGACGTACTAGAGTTTTTAATTAAATTAGTGAATGTAATGATGTAAAAAATTATTTTTGCAAGGAAGAGAGAAATAAAATAGATAATGTATTAATAATAATTGTGTAAGTATTCCTTATAAGCGCACAATATTATAGAATATTGTATAAATATTATTACTGTCAATAATATTTATATAATATTCTAGGAATATTGTGTCTTATAGGGTTATGTGTAATTATATATATATATTCTGCGAAAGATCTCTCATAGCTTTTTCACAAACTATTTTTTGAAACTGATCTCATCTGAATTTCAGAGAGAAGAGAGAGAGACATCAAATCGCGATATTAAAAAATTCCGTGAATGATAGGTTAGGATGATATAAAGACGGTTGCCATCAATTGCAAAAAGTATCTCGTAATTTTTTTTTTCATCTCATCGTTCTTCTCAAATTCAGATATCCTTCTGAAATCCCCGAGAGACAGCTGTCGCTTGATAAAGGTTAGTGCTTATCGCGATTAACGTTGCATCTCTCTTAAAGTCTATTCAATTAGATTGAGTAAAATTAGAGAATCTACAATTTAAATATAAAATCATATATAAAAATTACTCAACAATTTTATGCAATTATTATACAATATTATTTACAAGTGCATTTTTTTAAATCAATCATAATTTGTAAATATTACATCTATTTATATGAAGGACAATTTATATAAAAGATGCAAAATATATAATAAAATTGGCAAAATATATAATAAAATTGATATTTATGCTTGTTATATCTGACTTTATATCGCTTGACATATCGCACTTTAAAGTCACAGAAATCGCGACGCGCATGCGCGCCTTTCGACGCGTCTCGTCGAAATTTCGTGTCACACGCATCGCGTTAAAGTGTAATCATTCGTGTATTTGTTGATTTTTGTTCGCAGTTAATTGATCCCCGTGTGTGATAACAGGACAACCAAGCGGATAATGAGCCTAATTAGACGGGAAACAACGAAAATATACGAGTATTATCAATGTAAGTAATTTATCTGCATCTGTGCGTCAAATTTTTTCTTCATGACGTCATTTTAGACATGGCATCTGAATCGTTCTGTGTTTCCCGCGTTTTCCTAAATGTATAGTATCGTCTTAATCGAGAAATAATCGATTCTCATATCGTATTATTGATACATATGTAATATCGCATAAAAAACCAAATTTTGATAAGGTAGCTTGGACCATTTATAGATATTGTTACGAAAAACATTTGTTACGTTGACGTTTAATTATTATTTAGATCGCATCGTGAAAGATGCCATAACATAATCGACACGTTGCTGTTCGCGTCGCACTTTGTCAAGCTGTCAAAATCGCAACGCACGCATGTGCGCCTCTCGATGTATGCGTGGTGATTTTGACAGCTCTCTCGATGCGCGCGCATGCGCCGTAGGTGCGCGGGAACGCGCCTGACGCGCCAGGCGCCATGTTGAATTTTCATTCGTTTCGTGCGTCGCAATGTAACGCGATCGTTTCGCTATTTTTCGCGATTTTTACTCGTCCAGAGTTATCCGCGAGTGTGATAAATAGTGTCATATCGAGCGAGAGACAAGCATCGTTGAGTATTATTATCGTGTGCGATGGCAGGCGTCGATCGAGACTTAATATTTGCATTTTCGTGCAGCGTCGTATTTTCGCGCATCGCGTTGAAGTGCAATCATTCGTATTCATCGCGATTTTTGTTCGCAGCAGACTGATTCCCGTGTGTGATAATGAGCCAGCCAAGCAGATAATGAACCAATCAGGCGAGGGACAATGAAGTACTAATGAAAATGCACGTGTACCATTAATGTAAGTAATATTTATTTATATCTGTAATGCATGTGTAATTTTCTTCATGACGCTACTTTATGCATCGAAATTATTCTGTATTTTTCGCGTTCCTGTCGTGAATCGATGTTGATAATATTATCTTTATCAAGATATAATTATTTCTCATATCATATTATTAATATATATGTATATATGTAGTATCATAATAATCAAATTTTTCGATAGATGGCTAACAGGTGGCTTGAACAAGCCATAATATTTATAAAATTTGCTACAAGGTTATTTTCAAATATTTTAATTTTTCATTTCGATTTTTGAGATGAAAATATTTGTGATAAAAATATTTCAAATAGGTCTTGTTTATTTTGAACGAGCAACAAGTTTTATTACCGCAATTGATTGTACAAAAAAGAAAGATAAAATTCTATGTGATTTTAACTTATTCTAACTTTCAGATTTTTATCTTGAAAATTGCATAGATTGTTATATAATGTAAATTTTTTTTTATAAACAGCTACCTAGCAGGCTACGTTATTTTTTTACTTTTTCGTGGATCATTATTGCAATTAGAAGGTAATAATAGTTCAAACTATGAAAAGAGTAAAAAAAATAATTTACCATTTTTGAGTAAAAAAAAATAAATAAATAATAGATCACAATTGTGTTCCAATTTACAACGAATATTGGGTTGCAAACGCAGCTCCTGAATGTTTTCTTTTTTTATGTTTTATGTGTTTTTTCCACCGCAATGCAGTTTAGTGGTAACCATGTGTAGTGAGCAGACAGATCGATCGAATTAACGTTCGAGCCCTCGTGAAAGGTAGTCCCTCGTTTGGAGAAATGAGAGAAAGAAGGATAATTAAATGTCTATCGGAAATTCGTCGGTACGGCCAACGGTCTAACTATCGAAAGGTGATTGAACTATTCGACTTCGTTTCGCTTCTCTTTTCCTCCCTTTTGCTCGCCGTCCAGAGTCACAGGTGTCTGGAAACGGCAGCTCTATTCTATCATCGCGTGGCCAAAGTGCTTCCCCGAGTATTCCGAGACTCATCGTCTCGTGTACTTAATTAATCACGTGGCGTCACTGATACCCAACGTCAAATCCCGCCCGCAGCTTTGCCGTGTTTTTTTTTAAACGCGTCCAACGCGATATGCAAATCTGTCCCTCACTTTGTCATCGGCGGCATGCGCTGTTGGCCGCACCTTTTTAGATTCCTCTGGAAAGTGATAGCTTTTATAATTGAATTCTGTGGAGAGATAATATTTAATCACCCTTTCTTTGGGACTAAAGTACGTGTACAGATTAAACAAGCAATTGATGTTTCTAAATTTATTTAACTACTATTGCGTTGGATAATGAATATGTAACAATTTTTCGAATTCATAGGTTTTTTAAAATGACAGAATTCGATAGAAAAATGCCATTTTTTATATTTGTTGTCCTCGTATTTTTAAAATATCGATTCATATATATATATATATATATTGAATATTCAAATATTAAACTGTTATTCTATTTTAAAATATATCTTATAATTTAAAATAGGAACTTTTTTATCATTTTTGGATGAAATAAAAAAGAAACATTCTCTTAAATTAAATTTTCCTTGAACATTGTATAAAAAAGTTATAAACATATAAAGCTATATAAATTATATATAGGAAAAATTTTATTTAGAAACACCAATTTTTTTGCGAGAAACATTGACATTGTAAAAAATATTCCATCATAAAGAGAATTAAATTATTTATTTACGTATAATGGCATTAATTTTCCATTTATGAATCATTTGTGTAAACATTAGGGTAGTCAGGATTTTTCTATGTCGATTAGGTTGAATAGTGATGAATAGTTGACGAAGAAAAATCGTGACATCCCAAAGGATGGTAAGCTTCTTCCAATCTTTCGATAGATCTAAGACCAGCGGTCCCAACACTGGAAGATTCGCGAAAAGTTCTATATCTCACCTTTAGTATTGGCAAGCGACATTTCGCAAGTAGAGGATGACGCAGTCGAGACGCGTATTGCTCAGATTTTCTTCATTCGTGTACAAAATGTCCCGAGAGATTTTTCTTTTCAGATACAAAATTCGCCAGATTTAAACGTTAAAATTCTAGCTTTTAATATTTAATATATTTTGACTTTTTATCTTGAAATAGAAAATAACTAATAAAGACGAAACGATGAAAGCTTGTTTCATTAATTCTTAATTAATTGTGTTGAATTCTCATAATTTATTAATTATTGTGTCAGCTTTTTGTATCTGTATATAGGATTACGTTATAATCGTTAAATTAAAAATAACATTTTACATGATTTTTAATTTAATTTTAGTGTAACAAACAATTAAAATTGCATTGAAACCGTATTAAAGTTCTTGTCAAAAAATAGTACTTTGTACTATTGTAAAAAATTTTGCTCGTTCACATTTTCATTACATTTAAAATAGATATGGTTATTATAATGCATTGCATTGGATTGCATTGGATTAATTAAGAAATAGAAATGAAATAATGCTTTTTATATTTATAAAATATTACAAACAGCAAAAAATTATTTTATAAAAATTTTGACACATACATATATATAATATATGCAAAATTACTTTGCAATTTAATTATCTATTTATAATCGAAGAAAAAATATATATCGTAAACAATTTCCTTACATCATTATTAGAATTATTTAACTGAATTCACACCGATTATTGAACTTTAATTTAATTTTGCGTAGTCTCTACAATATCATGGTGGAAAATGGAGAGTTCACTTTGGAGTCATTCCAATTCCTTCGAAAAACAATTTCCAAAGTTACTATCTTGTAATACGTGATATACAGAGTGTCCCAAGCGCCATTACTATGTCCAGATTTATCATTGGAGATTAAATTGAGAAAAATTATATTTTTCGGAATGTCGATTAGTAATTTTAAAATTGTAAACAACCGAAAAACTTTGGCAAATAATGTTTTTAAGAAAAAAAATATATAATAAAGATTTACAATTTAAATTTGAAAAAAACTTTAACAAAATTTTAATTAAATTTAATTAAAATTTTTGTATGCGTATATTTAATTCTAATTGAAGATTGATACGTGCACTCAATCAAGTTTTTCTACATATATTTTAGATTATTTAAAAATAAGTTTGAACAAAGATCAATTCGATATTTAAATGATTCGTGAAAAAAGTATTACTTTTATCTCTATTTCACACATAGTTAATAAAATACACATTGGAAGAGCAGAATAAAAGAATAGAAATCGATGCTTCAATCATTTTCACTAACAAAGTTCGACTCCAAATTTGTCAGAGAATTCGCGCCTGGGAGAACGCGCCAGAAACATTTACAGTGTGGAAGAGACGAATCACGAACAAACACGAGATGAATGCGCGAGATGGTGCACAGTGATGCATGAAAGGGATTATATGGACGGGAGAGAAACCTCGCAGTTTTTATTGTATCAGATAATAAAGTATAGTATATTAACACACAAGAGAGATTTATTAATCGACAATTTGTATCGAGATTTTTCTGTCGTTAATGCAACATGTTTTGCGTTATTTTATTTTATTTTTTGTACTTTGATTTACTGACGCCTTTTTGTTATACTTTTTATATTTTGATTGTGCTTATTAATATCATCAATTAGATTGCAGTTATTATATGGTTACAAATACAAGTATTTTAAACTCTTATATTCTCTTATATTCGTTTAAAAGATTTGTATCATGATATTAATATGCAAAATGGTCAGTAAATCAAAGTGATAAGGAATAAAAGAATATGGCACAAATTATATTTGCCAGCGGCAGAAAAATCTTGGTAGCAATTATCGATTAATAAATGGCTTTTCTCTTACATTTATATATCATGTTTTATTTATTATTCGTCTAACAATGAAAAAAACCTTGAGAATTTTTCCACAAGATCTCATTTTTGGACATTGTATAAAATTAAGCATTATATGCTTATATTTTTTTATAAGCTATCGCAGTAAGATATTTTAGAAGCCTCTCGAACATAAATATAATAATTCTTGATTGTATGATTAATATTTAAATTTTCACAAAAAAAAACTGAAGTATATATATTTCAGTCTTTATTTTTTATATATCTAGTTTTTTATTTTTTATATGTCTAGTGTTTTTTATAATTGAATGGAGATTTTAAAAGTGAATTTTTATTTAATACTCAAAAATAAACTTCTTTTTATTATATTAATCGAGATTTAGATTTTTTTAAGAGAAAGACGCGAACATTTTTTTACGTTTAATGTTGTGTCTTTTAAATTAATAAAAATACTATTCTATAAAGAAATAAAATTATTTATATTATTTAATGATATAATATTTAATAATGTAATTATTTTATAATAAAATTATTAAACAATTTTTATGAAATAAAGTAAAATCCAATTTTTTACAATATAAAATTGTCAAACAATCTCAAAAAATTCTCGAAAAACATAATTCTCGACAGTACCTCGATTCACTTATTGTCCATTCATCACGATAAAAATGTTCCGCGATAATTACTAGCGTTTCCGAGATCTCGGAAATTTTTTCGCGATATTGTTCAATTATCAAAGTTGCTCGCAAAGTCATCGGGTGGAAATATCGCTGAATTATCGTCTTAAATTACTACCACTTCCTGCGCTTTCTTTCTCAGGGGGAAAAAAATTGGACAAGAGTTTTTCGCACCGCGACGACGACGATGATGACGACGACGATCGCCACGCAGCTCGGGCACGCACGGCCGGCGTCGTCGCCACTCGGCTGTCGCGCCGAAAGCGAGGAGAAACGGCGGGCCTGTCGGACGCTCGCGTCACTGCGCCCGCGTCCGTCCGTCCGCCCGCACGCGCGCCAGAACCCCTGGCCTGCCTTACGCCGAATTCACTCATCCTCGTTCCGCTCCTCGTGGAGATCGGACGTGGATGCGGGGATCTCTACGTGCAACAGTAAACAATCAACGACAGATAGACGTCACGACGAGTGTTATTGCGGCTGCGACGAGGGGCGGAGGGTGACAGTGATCCGCGCCGGATGCGACAGCCCGTGAACGGTGCCAATTGCGTCCAATTTGTGTTCAAGTAGATGATGACGATCTTCGATATCGGGGAGAAAGACGCTAGATCTCATTGCGATTGAATAAAGAAGGAAATTTTGAAAAAAAAATGTGTACCGTTCGAGGGAAGAGTGAATGCGGAACGCAAAGGGGGTCTTTTCTTGCTCTCCGGAAGTGCCTGGAGAACCAGAGTGCTTTGCACTAGGACACAGAAGTGCCGCGCAAACAAGGTTCTCGTGATATATAGTTTGCTTAACGGTGAATTATAATTCGTTTCCATAGAGCAGCTGATTAGAGCGTCGGGGTTTACGTTCGTTAAGCACAATGAAGTACCGGCGGCTTTGAAGTTGTCGAACCGTAAATCTCCACGTCGGGATAACGAATTTTCGGTAAACGCTCGCCCTTCTTTCGCTTTGAGAGGAGTGCTGATTATACGAAGGTACGGCAAGGTCGGTGATTTATGGCGGAAAAAAGGCCAGAGAGAGGCTCTACGAGGGTGCGAGAAGAACGGAAATTAGATATGCACACCTCGTGTATAATCATGTAATCGCTGCATCGAATCCGAGACGAGTTGGTTGACGCAAAGCATCTGTTTAACTTTCTCAACATCAGCGCGCGAGTAACGAGACATGGAGCTTCTCCAACGGTTATTTTTTATTAGAAGCAATCATAATCAAGAAGCTAAGCTGCGTCGATGGTCTCTTTATCTTCGAGTCAATGAATATATATGCTGAACATGTACACCGTTTGCATTATATTCCTATAACGCAGAAAGAAAGCCACTCGGTTAATAGAAAATTACGCTCTAGACCTAGCACAACCAGGAGCACCATCTTCATCTTCATCTTCATCTTCGAGAGACTTGAAGCCATAATCGAGATGGATCCACGTCTCTACTAAGCAACTAAATATCCGCACACACGTATATCTAGACGTCCAATCAATCTCTCGTGGATAGTTCGCGACAAATCGATGGGACTCGGGAACAATCGACGTCTACGTCACCGGCACCATGTCCGGTTGGCCGTGGACGATCGGCCGTGCATCACCTTCGCAGCAACGAGCGATCGCATCGAGTCGCCGCGATCCCGGATGCCGAGGTAATTTCTCGCCGCGCGAGATAACTCGCGCCGGAAGTGTTCGCGAGGTCGGCAGCCCTCGTCCCTTTCTTCACTGCACTAGGTAGACAACCGCAAGAGCGGCGCCTTCCGGCAACCGGAAATAGACGACGGGACGTCCGTAAGGTACATGGCGAGTTTCGGAACGCGGTCTGAGGAGAGTGAAACGACAAGTGAGACGCGAAGGTGAAATATTGGACGCGACTTTGGGAGGATAGTACAGGATAGTGAGATAAGGATACTCGTGATACACGCCGCTCTCTCTAGTCGAGTTGGTAATCTTCGGCGGTGAATCCGATCCGAGAAGGATTACAGTAAGAGGGTATGAGGAAGAAGGATAGCACGTAGCGCGAATGGCCCCTTCTCGTTTCGGAGAGATGCGGCGCTATCCACTGCATATCAACGTAGCCCTCACCATCGTTCTATCGGCGATTTGTGCAACCGTTGTCGTCGTCGTGCGTGCTGGCAAACAAGGTAACGATTGTCGATACTCCTCATTCTCATCATATCCGTCGTATTACACCTGCGATGGCAACAGTAACACTATAGAAATAGTAGAGTACATGAGAGAAATGAATAAAACACGCGAAAGGTGGAAGAGAGAAATGAGAAATTGGTTACACGGTCCTTTCTTTCTATAGAAAAATGAGTATCTCTTGTTTGTTTATTATTCTGTGAAAACGCTACTTTTTTTTAATAATTAAGCATCATTTTATTCACCGAATATTAAGTAATAATTATGCAATTCATACTTTTATAAGCCTTATTTGTGCATTTTTATTCAAGCTCTTTGATGTATATATAATTTTATTTTTATTTACATATTTACATATTTTATTTTTATTTACATATTTTTAATAGTTACGATGTATTGAGAGATATCTCGTATTTATAAAAGCAGATTATATAATGTTAATAAAAGAGAAGGAGATGTATGAATATTTTCAGATAAATTAAATGGATCAAGGATTAAGTGGATCAAAAGGCTTTTGAACTGAAAAGTATGGATTTATGAATAAACCTTCGAATGTGTACGTGGATCGTAGTCTCTGATCAGATGTATCGCAGCTCGAATTTCATTACTATTATTATTATTCAATAGAATAGCGGGTTCGTATCGCGATGAGGAGAACAATTTCGCCAGCGGAAGGTATCTTTCAGCAGAAAACGGCTTTTCACGGTCTGCAGGTGAACACAGTTCCGCGATTCTTGGCAGGCACAATAGACGCGTATTGTGTATCGCCGATTCGTTATCCTTACATTTCCGATTGAGATGGTTTTCGGTATGCTTGCCAGGTCGCGTAGAATTCTTCTCCCGTTGCACGGCACCGCTTTCGTAATGACTCAGTCTGCGGTGGAAGCAGAGGATAGCCAAACTGACACAAATATCGTATTGCGCGAGCTTTGCTATTCTAAAAATCCGATATCGGTATTTTTAACCTTACACCACACACGAGGGGCGATGAATAATTCAAAGAGCATAATAAAGGTCGAAGAAAAAGCGACTACAATTTTTTTGTTGTTGATAAATTCAACTATTCGCTACAGAGAGAGAGTGACAAACCGTATTTATGATAATATCAGATCATACACGCGTTGGTCAATATATATTAAGTTACAATAGGTAATCCTAATCTTGGTCCTGAAGCTATTGTGTTACGCCTGAATCGACATAATACTGCACTCCTCATGGGAAATGCAGTTCATAGAAATGGCACACACGACAAAGACATCCTATATCCTATTATATTGGACGGGTAATCGCAATTCACATGCTCAATGTCAATAATTCTAATAAATGCAATTAGAGAGTATGATTAGATTTGTTCTGGTACTTACTCTAATTTAACTAGTATACTGGCATAAACAAGCGAAATAATGTGTCTGTGGAACTGTAATATTTTGTCATATTTCTGCTTTGATAATTAGCGGAACAATATTACATTCATCTTCATATATCATAATTAATTTTCCAAATTGTGTAATGCTTAATATAATTCACAATACAAAAGATATTTAAATTACAATGTTAGGAATTAATTATAATGATAAAGATGTATATAAAAATTTTTGAAAAAATGTAGGTTAATTAAAATTGAAAATTTTTAAATATTTACATTATAAAATTGAAATTTTAAATATTTGCATTATAAAAAATTATTTTAAATATAAATTTTTCTCTAATTAATGTAGGAAGTCACTAATTAGAGAAATATAATTGATAAAAACTGTATTCTCGTTTTTTTTACAAGAAGTTGTCACAGTCTTTACATGCGTTAATTAAGTTTAATTAATGTATGATGAAAAACACAATACATACATATAATAATTCAGAAAATATATTTAAATTTATATAATATATAATTTATTAAAAATAAATTTATATAATTTATAACAAGTTGCAGAAGTAATATGCAAGAATGTTCCTCACATATGTTCAACGTCAAATACCACTATGCTTATTCACAGTGATAATGTCCCGTTCTGTCAATTAATTGTTGTAACTGTAAATTTAATGAACGTCAGTTCGTCATCCTCGCATCCTAGGCCGCCGTTTAGGAGATCCAGTTTAGCTTAGCGTATAATTTATGCAGTTTCTGCTACATAATACGCTTGCAACTTGTGATCAAGTATTAGTACAGTTACGTTAATAGTACGTATAAGCATGCATAATTTGCTACTTGATATGATGCAATTGGATAAATAATTGATATTTTCTTGTTCGCTTGTTGAGATTATTTTCGCAACTATAAAGTTTTGGTGCGTAAAGACGCAACGAGAATTAAAATCCAATATTGACAAACTTTTTACTTTGAAATTATTTTATTTAAAAATTGAATTACTGTTTTATGACAAATATCGTAGCAACCATGTATATGATGCGAGATGGAAAAAGTTTGCTGGATTAGAATTAGATGAGAAGTTTGCGTATTTGTTTGAGTAGGATTATTTATGAGCATAAAATAAAGTATCAATGTGGTTCGTTAATAGAAATTAAGAATTTCGGACATATATTCTATAGGTGTATAGAAGCATATGGAGAGAAGAAAAAAGAAAAAAAATTGTATAAAATGTGTATTGTGATTTTGTAAATATTCTTAAGCCCGATAGCTTGCACGACGGCATCCAAGTTTGATATCTAATAATAGTTTTCTTCGGGGATTCTGAAGTTTCTAGTGTAGCCGAAAGTTTTCATGTATCGGGAACACTTAATAAGTTAGATGATAGCACCGGAGATGCCTGATTTGCAATTTAATAAACGGTCAATATGCAGCAATGCATCTATGAATTGAAAATTCTTGTTTATAAAACATCAAGTGTGCCACAAAAATTTTATATAATATTATTATTACGGAGCAATCGCGTTGTGGAATTTTAAACGAAAATAATTTCATTTTGTATTATTGAATAATTACTTTATGATAAAATGAATAATTAATCAAATGTTGCCTGTTATTTTTAAAAGAATAAAATATTCTATCTAAAATATTTGTATACAAAATATATACATCAAATCGAGAAGATTATTATCTGTTTTGATGTTAAAAAATATCAATTAATTTATATCTTATAAATAAACTAGATTTTTCAATCTTGTGTTACTCTTATATATAATTCATAATGTTATCTATTGCGTTCCAGAAATCTGCTAAATATATACTCTTTCGTTTATAGTTATATTTGAATATATGTCGAGTTGCTATTTATTCCTCAGTAATGATAGGCGCTGATAATCATATTTTAATTCACGATGACGTAATATAAGATTAGAAGCAAAGCTTATTGTAGAAGCGCCTTTATTGAACTTGATAAGTCAATAATTTATATTAACGCTACACTAATGTACCAACATGCATTGTCTGAGCGGAGTGCATTGTGTGTGAGCTTCTATTTTCCCATTCAGTGCCGCAATAAATAAAAGCAAACATTTCCACTTAACTTGAGTGCTATGGCAAACGTTTAACTATGTGCAACTGCAGTGTGGTTAACTGCAGAAATACATTATTTGGCTTTCCCTGCTATAATAAATATAAATAACGTATATTATATTAATATTAGAAACACTAATTGTTCTTAAAAAATTATAAGAGATATATTTTTTGGGAATTGTATGTGTGAATTTGGGTATAAATTTTTCCCTACCACAAATATATGAAAAAAGATTGAAATTAATATTCAATGAGAGATTAATTTAATTATATTTCGTAAATTGTGTGAATATAAAAAAACATGATTTTAATATAATCTATAATTTTTTCTTGATTTTTTAATTTTTATGTTATTTTAATTTTTATATACTATATTTTCTGTTTTTTTTTAAGAGAGAAAGAGAGAAAGACAAAGAAAAAGAGATTCTTTTTATAAAATGGGAGATTGATTTATTTTTTACAATTTATGTCAACTTTATATGTATAATTAGCACGAGCGAAAGCAGAAAATAAAACAATGATTCGAAGAAGGAATAATATTTTGATGTGTAGTTATCTATATTTTCAAGTTACCACAATTATCGTTTTCGTGTCATAACGGGTCTTTCATCGTAGCAGCTGTCGCGCCTGCTTTTATTAAATGAAATGTAATTAACTTTTTAACAATGACAGGGTTTCATATGATACATATTCATGTGACGCTTTATCTCTCATATGTAAAAATCGCGAAAGCATACATATGCGTATGCGCACATAGTGAGATAATTCGGTTTTTATTATGAGTGGCGCGTACAAGAGGGCTTATTAAATAGCGCTCTTTGTTAAAACGACCCCACGCGGTCGTGTCACGTGTTGCGTTTTCAAGATTTCATGTATAAAAATACGTCGATATATTTGCGTTTTTTAAATATAATCCTTAGTAAATTTCATCGATTAATTTTTATGTTATTTTAATTCTTATGTTATTTTAATTTTTATGTTATTTTAATTATTTTAATTAAGATTTCTCTAAAATTATAATATTTTAATAATCATTTTAAATTGCATGGAATATATTTCTTTTAAAATTAATTTATATAAAAAAAGAGAAATAATATGATTTTGTAAATAGTTTGTATGAACTTTAGTGTTGGAAATGAGATCCCTGTGTATTACAACTTTCAAAATTCTAATATTAAATATTGAACTTTAAATTAAGTTTCTTTTCTCCGGCACAAAGTTCAGTTATTTACTTACGTTTCTTATTTAATTTGCTTTCAATTAATGATTTTGAATAAATTTGCAATTACTAATCGTTTAAAGCAATCATAAATTTTTTAACAATTTATAATATTTATGCTCGAAAGAGCAGTCTGTAAATTTTTGAAATACTTTGCATAAGAAACATGTAAAAATAACTATGCAATAGCAAAGACTATTTCTATTTTAAGGAATACACACACATATTTGTATTTTACCTACCTTCTATTCAAATTTAAATAAGTTACTTTTTACTAATTTACTGTCGAAATTTTTAATACATCTTTATCCTCTTAATTTTGTAAGCATTTACGTTGTCAACTCGTAATCTACATAGTCACGCGGTAATAATAATGTCTGTAATTATGGCAGCTAGCAAACATAATTGCGCTGGATTCTAAACGTAAAATTTTGCATTACATCAGCTATGCAGAGCATGCATACGATTTATGCGTTAGTTGCACGTACAAAGATTAGACGGATATGTCAAGTTGCAAAATCTTCTTAAAATAACCAGTTAATTATAATATTATGCGAGTATAAAGCATAGACGTCATAATTCTCTTGCAGATTTGCAACATATTTTATTTAACATAACATTGGTTTGTAAATTTTAATTTCATACTTTTTAGATGCAAATGTTTCAGATGTTCGTATTTTTACATTACTGATCGTGCATTAGGAAATTTTAAGTAAATTTCTCCGTAATTAGAATTTCTTTATTAACACTGGTTTTTAATATTTCTCCTCGGATTAAAATTCTGTTTAAGTAAAGTTAATTTGGAATAAAGTTGACTATGAGATTTTATCTATTTGCGGTTCCCGAATTTAACTCGCTAAAATAGTTTAATCTTTTTGTAACATCACAATAATTAGAGCGTCCGCGAATTTTCGCAAAGCGAAAACCTATTTGTGTAACATGGGACAAATAAAATTTAAACAAATGGAAATCTAAAGTCATAAAGTACACCTTTGAAAAGAGGAGGATTTGCAAGAAATGGATGCCGCTTTTTATTATTTCAAGTACGTCGAAATTCTCAGAGTATACTTTCCAATCGCCACTCGTAAACTCTCTTGTCTTTATACATCTCTTTTCTTCCAGGCAGTGCGGAAATCTCGGCTCGATATTTCTTCCTGTTTTTCTCAATTTTGCGCTTTTCTCCCTCACGCGTTCAAGATATATACGTAACTATTGTTCCGGACAAAAAAGATCGTTACCACCGGTAATGGGGTAGTACTCCGGTCGCTTTATCCGGTCGCTTTCTGTCGATGGAGCTCAGTCTCCATCCGAGAAGTCCCTAGTTATAGTCGTAGGATTTGAGGAACATTGCAGCTCACAATGCCCATACGGGACAATTACACGGGGACGTCAGCCGTTCGCGTAATCGTGCATCACACGCGTCTGCTCCATCGTTTACTGGATGCTGACGTTCAGCACGTATTACCGGTGGAAATGCCCGGAGATTTACTAACGAATTGATTTAGCCATTAGATGCATAATACATTGTATCCGATATACTGTCAACACCGACACTTCATATTCATAGCACTCCCCTTCCGCAAAATCATATATCCTCTGTAAAAAAACGATAAAAAATAATCTCGAATCGATCTACCTCTATTTCGATTCTCCATTAATTGCCGTCATGCATGTTGTTATTCGCATCATTTCGTTTACGCAGATGGTATAGTTGGCTATCACCATTTCGTACTCTATGTATCGTACACTAACAAGTTTAACGTTACTCTCTGTGCGGTTAGCGCACTTAATTGGTACGTATCAGAATCGGCGGGCGCTCCAAGCAAGTTGAATACAAACTAGTTTTGAGTTACGTAACGGCTCGCTCGAAGAGTGTGGCCATTTGAGCTTATATTAGTTCACCAGACGCCCGGCGCCGGTGATAGACGATGTAAGTGGAAAGCGCCGTTTCGTATGCGGTTAAATCGTTAAATGTGATCAGCCATAACGGCTGTCGTATCCATGTGGCGATACGCTGGCATGACTACAGACGCTTAAATCCAGCTTGTCCTTTGCGTCCGTTAATCCTGGATATCCAAATCATTTTAGCAACGGTATCGCAACGATCATAAGCTCAATCCTTAATAAGGTACATAGAGTCCCTCGAAGTTTAATCTCACTGAACTTTGCCTTTCAGCTTTCGTTTGTACAAAAAAAATAAATAACTCAAGATTTCATTTAATTGCAATGCAATATTCTCCTTTTCTCTGCTAGTTTTGATATCATAAATAATTTAGATATCAATAATTTTTTCACATTTTAGCCAAAAAATTATACGAGCAAAAATCTAAAAGAGAAAAATAAGAGAGATCCTTTCTTTGTCAGTCATGTTGAGTTTTTATACCTTCGAAGACTGATATTTTTGAAATTGTACAACGAAGAAAAGAAAAGTTTAATCTCACTGAACTTTGTCTTTCAGCTTTCGTTTGTACAAAAAAAATAAATAACTCAAGATTTCATTTAATTGCAATGCAATATTCTCCTTTTCTCTGCTAGTTTTGATATCATAAATAATTTAGATATCAATAATTTTTTCATATTTTCGTCAAAAAATTATACGAGCAAAAATCTAAAAGAGAAAAATAAGAGAGGTCCTTTCTTTGTCAATCATGTTGAGTTTTTATACCTTTGAAGATTGATATTTTTGAAATTGTATAACGAAGAAGAGAAAAGTTTAATCTCACTGAACTTTGCCTTTCAGCTTTCGTTTGTACGAAAAAAATAAATAACTCAAGATTTCATTTAATTGCAATGCAATATTCTCCTTTTCTCTGCTAGTTTTGATATCATAAATAATTTAGATATCAATAATTTTTTCATATTTTAGTCAAAAAATTATACGAGCAAAAATCTAAAAGAGAAAAATAAGAGAGATCTTTTCTTTGTCAATCATGTTGAGTTTTTATACCTTTGAAGATTGATATTTTTGAAATTGTATAACGAAGAAGAGAAAAGTTTAATCTCACTGAACTTTGCCTTTCAGCTTTCGTTTGTACGAAAAAAATAAATAACTCAAGATTTCATTTAATTGCAATGCAATATTCTCCTTTTCTCTGCTAGTTTTGATATCATAAATAATTTAGATATCAATAATTTTTTCATATTTTAGTCAAAAAATTATACAAGCAAAAATCTAAAAGAGAAAAATAAGAGAGATCTTTTCTTTGTCAATCATGTTGAGTTTTTATACCTTTGAAGATTGATATTTTTGAAATTGTACAACGAAGAAAAGAAAAATTAATTAATTTTACGATAAATCCGTTAAAATTAATGCGAATATTAATTGAAATTCACAATAAATCAATAAAGAGAGAATTATTGATATTTCTTATTAATATCAGAGCAAAATATCGATATAAAGAATCTTCAATATTGAGAAATAATAGATCAAGTATCAGAATATCGATATTATCATATCATACTACTACACTAATATGTGCGGATAATACGCTAAATTATTTCATTTATTCCTTTGTGATCTCTGAAGATACTCTATAATAGTCGGTTATTGCTAATTACATTGGTATCTGACATTTAAATTACCATATCGCTTTATATAGAGAGAGAGTATAGATGCTCGCTAGGCGCAATCATCAATTTGCCTATACATTGTACAAACGCGATATCTAATGAAAGGATGATTACGGCTGATATAATGGCCTCCTAGCGCATTCAAGTGATTATATTAAATCCCTATACCCTAGATCGAATCAAACATTAATAAAGGTTTAAATATAAATGCGTGATTAAAAGAATCTCTTTTCGATTGAAAGAATTTTTTATCCAACGCGATTTATTTCTTTCTTTAAAATACTTGTATTTTGAAAAATAAATTCTTAAAGGTATCATATGTGCACTTTTCAGATATATTTTTATTTTATTTTTCTTTTAAGTGACACGAAAGTATATGCTCGTACTTTTGCGAAAGAAGAAATAATACAAGAGTGCGAGAGAGGAAATGTCATTTAGAAAGAACTATTGTCACGTGCGCAATTTATGGGCACCTGTCCCCGGTACATTATCTATCATGTCCGGGGCTTAGTAGTGGCTGGGTGCTATCCGCGCTTTTATGCATCCGACAAATGGAGTATAACACCGTACAGTCGGTAAATCAAGGGAAAATTACAATTGGAATTTTATATCGCACGCACGAGTAACGAATATGAATTATTTCTTGAAAATCGCTACGTGAATTTTGAGAAAAGCGTATCGTTAGGGAAATCATAAATGGCCGTACTCGCGCGTTAAATATTGAAACAATAATTTACATTGCTACGCGCACGAGCGAGTAAAATTTTGTACCGCCATCCGAAAAATAACATGCGAGTTTTTCCGCTTTTCGTGTGCGATGCAATACGCTGTATTGCGTATAATAATTAGATCGAATTTGGGAAGATGCTTTATTGGTTATTTTTTTCGATGAATACAATCGAATTTTTCTTTATGAATATTTGACGAATTTTTGTTAAGATAAGTGCTCTAGATTTTTTTTTCAGGATACTCTCTTAAAAGAAATATTTCTTGGGAAGCATAATTATATAATTATAATATATAAATATAAATTTAAATTTAAATAAATATAAATTTATATAAATAAAAATATAATTATATAAATATTAATCCTGTCTATTGAAATTATAGGCGTTGAATCTTTCTTATGATGTTTCCTACACATTTTTTCGGCTAAAAAAAGTGAAATTTGCTCCCTTCAATGGTAGAAAAAATAAACCATATTATAAAAAAATTCATTTAAATTGAAACTTGCTTAATGTATGCAAAATCGTTATTAATATGCGATTAAATTTTTAATATTCAAAACTTTATGTTATAACGAGAGAGTTAAATTTTTTTCAATATTGTAAAGTGCATTACGTGGTTTATCAACTACATGTATTTTTGAAATATGGAGTTTACTTGTAAAAGCGGTAATTAATTTTTTTATAGAAAAATAACAATATAAATAGGAATATTACATGATAACAGCATATTTATTTTATTTTTGACTTAATATTTACGGCTTTTTTCTAGAATACCGCTATTTACGTGAAACTATCATGTCGAACTTAAATTTAACACGATGTAAAACTCTAAATCATAAAAGTTATACATATAAATCCAATACAACACGCGCGACAATCTCCTGTAATATATTCGGTCACGTTTGGAGTTTAGCGGACTTTTTCTGCCACTGTACAGCTTATCAGACTTGGCGGTTTATGTGTTAGTATTGGTGCCAGGATGAAAAGATGTGCCATGGTAAAAGACGAAGGAAGTAACATTACGTAAATCGTCTAGTTGGAGGGAATAAGTTCAACTTATCTTACGTCGTTTAAAGTTTCCTTCGGAGTGCTTTTGTAACACGCATTAAAATTCGGACTCCGCTACTATACAGAGTCCTTGGACCTTGTCTTCCGCAATATGAAAAATTATAATGTTGTTGCGCGATAATTTCTCAAATAAGAAGTTACGTTAGGCGAAAATTTATGTTTGTTGTATTGTTATCATGTATAATTAATCTCGAGAAAATGAAAGAAAATGTATTTATCTTTTGTACTCCGCTTTTAAAAATTGTAGTAATATTAGATGTCATAAAAATCAATCTCTATAATTTTATTAATATAATTAATATAAATATAATTCTATAAATTCTAAATCTATATAAATCATAATATCTACAGAAATCTCCACGAAAATATTCACGATAAAATGATTGCTTTTATAAAAACACGTAATGTTTAAAAGGAATTTAATATGAAGTCGTGTTATATTACTTGATTAAGGTTTTGAAATTTATAAAAATCACATGAAAATTCATAATAAAAATCTGTTATATTGGCATATCTCAAGCATTCAAAAAATATACATGGATATAAATATTATAGTAACAATTACAAATATAATTTTTGTAATTGTGAAATATACTTTCTAACATGTAACAAAAATCATGACATTTTTGCTTACAATTAGTAATATTATATAATTTTACAAAGGAATATTTTAA
This sequence comes from Camponotus vicinus, assembly GCF_025532165.1. Classification (NCBI taxonomy): domain Eukaryota; kingdom Metazoa; phylum Arthropoda; class Insecta; order Hymenoptera; family Formicidae; genus Camponotus; species Camponotus vicinus. The sequence goes on along the minus strand of NW_028141979.1, from coordinate 7,030,045 downwards.
TTATTCAATTTTCAATTTTTATAAATATAATAAATTTATTAATGTTACATGCATGTGTGTTAAATTTCAGCTTTGCGATAAACGTTATAAAAGTGAATATATTTTTCATATAATTTTTACTGTAAAAATTTTCCCCGTATATAATATTTTTTTCTCAAAATATGTTTTTCATATTTCGCTGCGAGAGAATTAAAACGTGGATTTAGAAAGATTTTAGTTTTAATCTACGCTTCTTTCATTAAAAGTCGCGCAAGCTTTTGTGAGCCTATATATAATTTTTTGAATTTCCGCTATAATAAATATATCTAGGTGCGCAGTTAAATCGACTATTATATTGTAAACCATATCTTATGGTCGGTATTTCTCCGTCACAATGGGGGTCTTTCTTTATTTCGCCGCTGGGAAGGGCAGCAAAGCCCGAGAAGCGTGAGATTATTCTCATGACGCCGACCATAGGTCCACGTTTCTACTTTATGATTGCACGCGGCATTTTCCGGAACGGCTTATCGGGTGTCGTAAAATGCTAAAAAAATGGCGAAGAGGAAAATAATGAAGATGCTAATGGTTGTGTTTATACAGAGGAAAAGATTTTATATAGAAATTAGTGTGCGCGCATTTTTTAATAATTTTGTTTCGCGAATATCACGCTGCTACCTTGATAAAGTTGACAGCGTGATACGCGTTTATTTAGAAATATTTATAGAGTTGATTAAAAAAAAAAAGAATTATTCAATTTTGTATATTTCATGCCACCTACATTTTAAAACGATGCTATCCTGAACGTGGGTTAAAACGTGATGAAAATTCAGATGTGTGAAATTTTACACAACATGCTGAACAAATATGCAAACAGAAACACACACATGATTCTGTTTAAATAGATTGACTTCCTCTTCACAGTTTGCGCAGTCCTTTCTGAATTTTTCTAAAGCTTTGCGCGGCGCGGCGCATTATTTATTGTAGTAATTAATAATCGAATTTTCGATTTGATTCGCGTGGAATCAAATAAACTCGGTATGCATTTTCTTGTATAATTATCAGAAAAGGTTGGAAAGCTGCCAGAATTTCGCTCGGTTACAACTATTTTGATTGTAATCTCCATCATTCCAACTTAACCGATTAAATTTGAGTGATTGAGAAATTATGGAGATTATCCAAATTCCGTTACTCGCTAATCATTGAACTCGCGGAACTCATTATAGAGATTTCCGTATCTTACGTGTTTAAATCATGTTTCGAATTGATCATCTCTCTCACATGGCTCGTTATACGAGAAATAACTCCATTTGTATGCGTTGTAATTCTATTGCTACCAATAAATTATATCACCTACCGTTATGGCTTTACTGGCCGCAAATATTGGATTATTTTCCTCAGCTAATTTTATTTTATGCTTGTATAGCAGCTTTGTGTGGCGATTAGCTGTTGTATTAATAATGCAGTTACAACGCAAGCTGTATCGCCAAACGTGTAAATGAAATTACGTTATAAATAATTTAACTGAAGCGATCGATTCTCTTTAATCTCTTCCTCTCTTTCTTTCTCGTTCTCCTCCTTTTTGTTCTCATATTTCCTACGACTAAATCCTCTCAAAGTATACTTTTATAGAAGCCTTAGAATACTATACAGACTTTTTGAAATTTTGATATACACACAATTCTAAAAGTCATTCATGCAGACATTAAATTCCTATTAAATCTTGAAAAAAAATGAATTTATACATTTAATTTTTATGATTTAATAGTTTGATAATTTTTAAATTAAAAATTTAATTTTTAGAATTATCCGACACACAATTAAGAGTTTATAAATTTTTAAAATTTAATTTATCACAAAACACTCTCTTTTCTCTTTTGAACATTACTTATTTAAAATTATTAGAACTATTACAGAAAACTGCGCAATTTTGAAAATCTTTTATCGCGTTTTATCGAACTCTTTATATATCATATTTTTATTTCTCTAATAATATTGTTTTGACAAATCTCTCTCGAGACTTCAAAAAATGCTAAGGAAACATCGCATTTAGGAAACAAGAAATAACGTATGAACAAATATGTGAAACACGAATATTATGTAATTTAAATGAAGTGTTTTTTTCAAGCCGCCTCGATTCGCTCGTCTGTATTTTTCACAGTTGGCAGATTAAATAGATTTGGTGAATTTCGGTCGGTTTTATAATCCTACTGTTTGTTTTTCCACGATAGACCCAACTAGTCATGATTATTGGTTGATTTCTTCCATGCATATAGATTGCTCGATTGCCGGAATACGATTTTTGTTCCGCTTAATTTTCTTTGTTCGTTTCTCTCTCCCTTCGTTCTTTTCTCGTTTCCGCTATTTTGCTACTTTATTCCTTCCTTACTCCTTTTCTCGTTCTCTTGCTTGTTTTCTTCCTCCCTGAATTCTTCTGTTGAATCTTTCTATATATTTCTCGCTCCATGTCAGAGCAGCCGCAACGTCGTTACAACCTTCATAAAACTTTGCGGCCGTGCGAAGTTTCTACGAAGTTTGAAATTTATTCGCACTCGGTTTATCGGCAGCGCGCGAAAGATCGGCAATCGTAAACGTTATAACCGTTATTCGATCCTACGATATCGCAAGGAAAAGTGAATCTTTTGCGCGGATTAGTGCCGTCGAATTTGAAATACTGATACGATTTTAATAGCAACCTTCTCGGGTTAAGCGCGTCGTGAAATGAACATTGATAAAATAAAATGTTGTAAAAGGAATTTTAGATAAATGACCCTTGTCGCGTTTTAAAATTTAATTTTCTGAAGCAGCTGCGAGGCAGGTAGGGCAAATAAAAACGAGCATAAGCTTCCGTTCAGGAAGTATACAATTTTTACAGTTTCATAACAATTCTAATCTGGGGGGATCGTGATGATGAATTTTTTAAGAAATATAATACTGAATATATTTTCACATTAATTTCTGCGCATGATTTTCAATTCTGAATTTAATTTGGAGAATTTGCCGCGACAGAATTTTAATTTTTGCGGTGCAATTATGTTTAATGACGAAAATGAAGAATTCTACCCTGAAATGGACTTGGGAGCAATATGTAAATCTATTCGAATTAAAACTTTATATTTCGTGAGCCTCACGCTTATTTTTATTCACACTGATCATTATTTGCATGCGCAAATGCTCGCGTGCTCAATGACACGATGCACAAGAGATATGGTGCCTCGAATAAGCCGAAAAACTTTATCGTCGCACTTTTATTCTGTTGCGTGATAGGAGCATCCTGCAATCATGTAAATATTTTCTCGCGTATATTACGAGCCCGGATAAAGTGCGCGAATATTTCACGGAATGAAATGGACGGATAAATGCTAACTGCATCTGTTGGTCGTAATCGCCAGATCTATGGACAAATCGTATTGCTATTTATTCTCGCTTATATTGGCAGATCCTGCGAAATTAATTTTCGAATATGTCAAAAGAAAAAAGTGTAAACAAACGTGCAATTAATATTATCAATACATAAATAATTAACATGAGAAATCAACTATTATAACAATTTATGAAAATTAAAATTTTATATTATTTAATTTATTTATCAGGAAATGTACATTTCTGTATTATTTATTTAATTTTTTTCTTTTATAAAATAGGATTAAAAGGAAAAATAAGATTAGAACAAAATATCTATACGCAAATAAAATTGAAATCTTGGTTTGATCGTTTAAATGCTTATAAATTAGGTTTCTCACATATACACAGTCAAACGTAATATCTTATTTCTCATTCACTTTATTTTATCAGAATTTTGAATATTAATTACGGAGACATTTAATTTCGAATATTAAAAAGTTGTGAAGGGGTGCGATCAAACTTTTGTTAAGGGTGGGTCGGCTTCAATTACTCAAAGAATTCATTGACGCGCAAAGAACTGTGGAGAGCTTGAAATATTTCTCGTAAAGATGGTTAATGATTCTCTCGACCTGCGAAATAATAATGCAAGATTCCGTTGTGAAAACTTTATCCACAACAACCTCTCTTTGTTTGCAGAATGAAAAAAATGATTTATTTATTCTAATACGATAAATCTAATATAAAAAATGTTTTCGCGAGCGCAAAATGTTTTTCGCACGCATACCGTCTATCTAATCTGCTGGGTAATACGTTCGAGATGTACTCTAAAAGCATACAGCTCTACGGAAAGTATTGTCTTTCAACCGAAGCAATTAATCTGCCATAGGCAGCAGAGCAATCAATGCGCAAACTAATTTCTCACGCAGTGCGCGAAATCCTTCGGGGCCGATATTTTTATTGCGAGCCTTTGACGTGCGATACTTTCGCAAAATTGATTTTGCTGCATAGCCGAAACTCGATCCAGTTCGAATTTACTATATAACGGCCATGAGACTCGCAGCTGCCCAACTCTCGATTGTATCCAGAGTTTATTCGGCGAATGCGTTCTAAGCGGAAAGCGGTAACGGCTCGTTAAAAGTGGGCAGGTCGAATGTACGTGTCCGCGATCTTAAAAGCGTGAAACTGGTCAACCGGCGCGGCTCTGCATTGTAAATGGCAATCGCGTGCATCTGATGGGAGACGAGATCGTCGATCCCGTTTGGAATAGCGAGAAAATCTGCGTGGTTACCCGCAACTTTTCCCTCAGTCGTGCAGACATCTGCATCGCAGATGCGGCCAGAAAAACTCTGCAGCTTTCCACTGCCGCCACAGAAGCGTGGATTATAATAAACCTCGTCTCGATTGATTATAAATATTTAACTTTCGCACCTCAATTGATTTGTAGGTATCTGTTTTGGCCGCGAATTTGTCAAAACAAAAAGTATACATATTTTTTAAATATATTTATATGCGTTTTTAATTTTTTTTAAATATATATATATTTTTAAAATATAATTTAAAGAATATTTTTAAAAATAGCATATTATTCCAATTAAAATATATATAATTTAAAGAATATTTTAAAAAATGGCATATTATTCCAATTAAAATGAGTGATCAAATTTCTTAATATGTTAAGAAAAGAGCTGTTTACTTTCATCAAAATCAAGTAAATTTAATTTTAGTGTTTTGATTTCCATTTTTAATATATGTATTAATGTATCTATATTTTAATTGTTTTGAAAACATTTTGAAAAATACTCCAACTACATTTAATTTAGCATTATTATTATTTTAACATGTTGAAATGTCTATAAAATTACCTTGCGTAACGATTTATAAAATCAAATATATATGCGCAATCAAATATACATATATGCAAAACACTGGAGAAATTTTTGCACCAATATTTCACATGGTACAAAATAAAATATTACACGAGTGATGTGTTTCATAATTTTTTACGAATAACTTCAAGACATATTTATTTCTATTCAACATGCTGTATAATGCATGTTGCTCAACATGTGGTATAATAGTGAAAATGGGAACGTTGATATATATATATTTTGCTTGCCGAATGATATTTGTAACTATTGGCTGGGCGATGCAAACTCTTTGCATTGAGTTTTCGAGATGAAAAGTCTGAATTCTTACTATACGTCAGTGCGGGACACTCGCATAATTCTAAATCGCGCAGGAGTTGTAATTCCCCCGGAGACGCCCTCGGGATGTTTATTTCTTAAATATTTCCGATCACGTTTCTCGGGAATTCAATCGTCGATATTTCATATTTCGCTGCATCCGTATGTATCCGCTCGCATAATAACCCCTGTACATTGTGTGTGTATATATTTATCTCGGCGCACGCGTATGTATGAATCGTAATGCGCATGAATAGTTAATTTCTGCTGCAAATGAGAAGTTATGACTGAATAATTAATAGATACGAGCGATATACGATAGTAATGTTTAGTTAACCGCCGGTGTATTATACTTCCCTCGTATTAATATCACGAGTAGTGATCTGAGTAAGCGAGAATTACAGTAACTCAACCACACGCGCTGAGCAAATTTTCATATGAAAATCTTGCATTTTTTCGCGCCGATAATTTTTTCCCCGATTACGATTTTGCGGGATCGAACCGCACATGTATCCTTCGCATATAAAATACGATCGTATAAACTTTCGTTACAATTGTTTGTGTTGCACGTATACGAATCGATTTCGCGTTACTCTTTCAAATGTGACTTCCGCACTTCAAATTCACAAATAAAACGAAACTGAGTGCGCTGCGATAAACCTGAGGAAGGTAATAAAGTTCTTTCATTTAAGTTGTACACTGTCCCAGAGAAACCTTCCGACAGAAACAGTAGCAACAACGATAAATTAAAGATACAATCTGCGATTGCGTCCAAGATATAGAGTACGGATGTAATAGTTTGTCATTGATGAAAAATCGATAGGAAGTGCATCTCGTGTATATCCGACATCATCGTTTACGATGGGATAGATACATGTGCGAATCTAAATCTCACGGATCGAATCGTTGCACGATTATTTAACGCATATAGCCATTTCCAATTCTCAGTTTAGCAAAAAATAAAAGTAAAAATGTTCGCGATGTGAGCTATGCTTCTTCAATTTTCACGAGTTTGGACATATCGGTTCGCGGAAAAGAGAGATAAATATTTCTTTTTTTTTATTATTATTTGCGAGATTTATGAAAAGTATATCGAAACTCTACATATGTAATCTGACACTTTGATCTGATTCCAAGTACATCATCAGAAATATGAAAGATTTGAAATAAAAATGTTAAGAACATTAGAAATATATTTTCCCTTGCTGTTGTTTTGGAAGATGTAAAATTGTTATACAATATTTTACAATCAGACTCAAGTAATTGTTAAAGAAAGCTGTACGTGCTCATAATACGCTATTTTTTGTTCATAATATGCAAACTGTTCCCATCAGAACTAAAGTAGAATGCATGCCAGAAGCTATTTGAAATGAACTCGTATAACTTGAAGTCTCTCGGGGTATCTTAGCCCAGTTTATATTAATTGCGAGAAAGGCCAATAAGCTATAGATGTATATGCTTTCGCAATTTGTATATATGTGCCTCGAGGTCGAAAATTGATTCGACTCCGGGCTCAAAGTCCATTTTATAATATTTGGCGTATACTTAACGAAATTATATGTGTTATTTTAGAAACGATATTACGAAAGAAAAATGCGCAGATTTATATATTTATCGAATACATATTGGAAATCAACAACTCTGCGAGTTGTTATACCAAATATTGCGTTTTTATGCTCAAAATCAAATAAAATATATTTTAATTGTGATTTAATGTAATATGATTTCAAAAATATTTTGACCTAACCATTATATGCCAAATAAAATTATAAATACACGCTTGCATTTTCAAAGCGATTAAATTGAATTTTGTTAGATATATAAATTTGCGTTTCTCTGTAAAAATATATTTTGTTTACATTATTTTATACGCGCAGGACATTCATACAACTTTTATGAAAAATTTAGGATAAATGTCATCCAAAAATATGAAATTGCAAATGTGATTTTACTTTTCTGTGTTTTCGCGACGAAATTTTTGCATGACAGACAAGACTTAAAAAGAAAGAATAGTTTTTTTTTTTTATTAAAAAATGCATGTCTTGTCCGACAAAAATTATAATTTGATCTCTTTCATATACTTTAAATTTTTGTATTTTTCTTTGCGTCAAGCGACATCGTGCAGCTTCCATTATAGAATTTTACGAGCTATTTAACGAACGAAAAGACTTTAATCTTGAATATTGATGCAATTAAAAAAAGCCACGTGCAAATCACTGGACCTTTCGCAGGGCCTTCAAAGGAATTCGAAGCAGCAGCAGCAAGCAATATACACTCGCGGCAACTTTCGTTTGATCATAAAAGTTACATTATGACTGCCAATGAAACCCGCATTTTTTCCCTTACCGCTTTTCTTGGCGAGCAACCTGTTCTTTATTTTATGTCGAAGTTTTAGTTATTTTTATCATAGTCACTCTTTACAACCTTTTTAACGTTGAGAATTTAGATTGTAGAAAAAACACGGAAAAAAATGATGTTTCTAAACTAGCAAAGTTTGCGTGTCCTTCGACAAGAATGGTCTACTTTGAGTTTTCTTCGGTTGATTGTGGATTGAAAGAAAAATCATTTTTCATAAAATGGATTATACATTATGAGTTGTAAAAGGTGCTAGTTTTCTAGATTTTTTTTTGTAGAAATGTTATTATAAATTACCTTTAATTAAGAAAAATTTAAAGAGGATAAATTCTTATGTTTTATTGAAAAATATTGGATTTAGAGAGAAGAATTTTTGGTCCAAAATTTATTCTTTTTTTAATGTCGTAATCAAAATTTAAAAAAAGTTTATTTTTCTTATTCATGTTAAAGTTTCGTAACTTTCTTAGTAATTTTATTGTACTGTATTTTTCAAAGAATCTGTGCTTGCAATTTTTATTAAAATGTTTTATATTTGACTCCAAGAGATTCTCTCGTGAGATAAATATATCATCTTTCTTCAAGTTGTTCAGGATTTTAGTCTTTTAACGACTCTTTTTCATTTCTTTATCTTCCTTTCATTTTTTTATTTTTCTCAGTATTATTTCCGACTTTGCTAAATATCTTCCATACTATCGTAAGCACTTAACAATCGTTATATTTCGTGTAAGTATACTAGTATACGTAATCCATTCGTGTGCAGTGAATTCTTAAGCTGAAATTTTATTGCAGTTTTTGTGGTAAAAGGTCGCCACCATTTAATATTCCCAGCTAAGGTTCCATTGCGAGAAATAAAACTTAGATATCGCTCCGAAACTTTGTTAAATTCTGCACACGATACGATATAACGTTGACAATTAATAAGCAGAATAGAAAGAGAAAAGATTATTTAATAGCATAATTAGCATATATAATTTAAAAAAGAATTAAAGTAAATTAAAAAGTAATTTAAAAAAGATTTTTTTTAAAATAAACTTTTATAAAATGTAACAATTTTTTAAATTTTTGTTTAAATTATCCAAGTAAACCAATCAAATGAGAATACATGCATATAATTAATAAAAAATAATATACAAATAAAAAATAATTTATCCAAGATTGCTTTCTTGTTATTTGAAGGCTGATGTTAGTCGAATATAAGAAATATATGATATAAATCGTTAAGAAAATAATTACCATTTGATCAGTAATTTATAATCCCCATTTTTTATTTGGATTTCTACGTCGAATGAATACATTTCGGGTTAATTATTTGTTTTGATACACTTATGAATCTTTAATTGTGAAATTAATTAATTGTGTGCACAATCGTTGATTGTTTGTAGAGTGTGATCGCGTTAGGAACAGTGGAGTGAATCATGCTGCGCTTCATTCACTGTTAGAATGGTACTTGTGTTAGTTTGCACACGGAACATATTATTAATCAAACTTTGTGATGGAGTTAAAAATTCAAGAGCTACTTCCCCCTGTCGGTCGCTCTGAAATATGCAAACGCGAGCTCATCACGTTCAGAATGCATAGAAATGTTGCGCAATTCCTGTGCCGCCGAGCGAATCTCGACTATGCGTTCTGTCCGTGCCAGTCTCTCGAAACCTCTTCAAACCTCAGAAAACCCATCAGACTTTGGCGGGTTTAACGACTCGCAAGAATCAGTGGAAGCGCGAGTTGACGGATAAAACATGCGCGAATTGCACGCCACGCGCATATATTTTCGCGCTGCTGGCGTCTAAATTTTCCATAAACTCGATCGAAGTAGCTGCGGAGAATTTTTGCTTTTTCGCGTACTCTGGTTTGAGTTCCGGATGGGTTAGCTCAATACGGAGGTCTGCAGAAACGCCGTTTTCTCATGTTTCTTCGACAGGGAAGACAGACAGATAAATGCACAGAAAGATAGATAGGGGATAGGTTTCGCCGGAGATAGAAGATGGGTCTCGCACTCAGAATCTCCGATCGTTCTCGGGATTACACGAAAAAATATAGATAGATACTCTGTAAATCGCTCGTGTAAAAACATCGTCGAGGATGATTTTACTCGTATGATTTATCACGTTATTTGAGTCAGAAAAAGATGAGGGTTTTATCAAGAGCGTTTTGTACTCAGCTTTAGTCTGAACGCTATTTCCGAAAATCCGTTATTGCGTTAACTTATAATATTTTATAGATCGTCGAAGTGGGATACTTCAACTTATCCATTATCGAGTCGTACCAGAGAGTAAGAGCGGTAGAGAATTGGAGAAACCGCAACCGCACGATACAGGGTTTCGTCCGCCGCGGTTCGTAGGAACAGCCGTTCTCGCTAAACCTATTGCTTCCGGCAATATCATCGTTAAGCTCGGAACGAAATCGTTCGGTCTTAAAACTTTCTTGACACGCAACTTTACTTTAGACGCTCGCATATATTTCGATTCATTTCATTCTTTCTGTAAATTGATTACATGGATTTTTGAAATCTCTTGTTAAATATTAATTGCGTATATTTTATCTATCAACTATAAGATATTCGTACATTGACTATGATATAATGATGTAATATTAATATTTTATTTTTTTTTTAATTTTAAAAGATTAATTCCTTTTTTAAAGAGGAAATTTTTGAAATACGATAATTAGTATAATAAGAAAATATGCATTACTTATTACTTTTCCTTAATAGAGCCATCGAGAAGTAGGCAATTAGGATCATTTATTCGATATTAAGATGAAAGGTTTAGTGTGTGCGTTTTTGCTGATTGGAAAGGAGAAACGATAAGAAAGAACTCATTGAAAGAAATAAATCTTCTTTATGCTATTATATATATTTTTCGTCTTATTATTCATTTCAAAGTGGAGAAAATAAGTGTAGTACTCGCCTAGAATCAATTTTCTATCATTATACATTTTTTTATATTTTATTTTTGATATGATTACAGGATGAGTGGATATGATTGATATTTTAAGTGACTATATCAATCATTTTGTTTTCCATTACATGATCATGTTTTTCTCAAAGCATATCTCTAAATCAATTTTTCTGTATTAAAAACTCTATGATAAAATTAATTTTCTAGATAAATTTCTATTAGAATAATTATGATTAAATTATATATGATTTTATAGTGCAATTTTAAAATCTATCTATATATTTTTTAACAAAACAAATCTGTCTATTCATCATTTTTCGCGCGAAATGGATTAAATGTTTTTTAAATAAAATCAATAACGATATCTTTTATATCATACATTGTACATCACATATTTTTTATATCACATACTTTTCGCACAGTAAAAGATTATGTTATAAAGAGTCAAAGGGATTTTTTCCTTTTTATTCAGAGTCGGCGATTTACGTTAAATAAAAGATAAAATAAAATAATAATTTAATAAAAGATAAAAAAAATTCAATAGAAAAATAAGCGATAACATAAGTATGTCTTTATTTGTCTTATTAGATTAATATTAATTCAAATTTAGGAAATAAAAGTTGATTTGTTAGAATTTTTTTTAAAGTAGCAAACGTTATATGTTTAAATTTACGATGATGATGTTTTATTTTATAATTGTATCAATATTGATATAATTATATCTACTACATACGATTGAAAGTCTTAAGTATCGTTCGATCAACTCGTATTTAATAGTCAAATCTTTCTGTAATATTTAAAATACGTATCTTTTCATGTTTATGCAATTATAAAATTCCTCAATAAATTATTATGCGAAGAAATGGAAAAAAATGGCACGAATTGCACGTCATAAAATCTCTCTGTCAATGCAATCGTACCGAAAGTGGCGTATTTCTGATTGTACATTATAATACATATCGCGGCTATTTTATATTATATTCATATTATTATATTTATATTATATTTATATTTTATATATACGTATCGCGACTATTTTATATTTATATTTTATGTATATGTATCGCGGCTATTTTATATTATTTTCATGTTATTTTATTATATTTATTATGTTTATATTTTGTATTATTATTTTATATTATATTTATATTATTCGCAGAGAGAGAGGTCTGGTATGAAGCGGCGACGCGGGCAATCGAGGCGCGGATCAGGGCGGCAGCGAGTTCCAGCGTGAGCGGCACGACGCCGCCGGCGGGGGTGGCGCGCGGCGTCGTCCTCTTCGTCGGCGACGGCATGGGGATGAGCACCCTGACCGCGGCGAGGATTCTTTCGGGTCAGCGTCGCGGGAATCCGGGCGAGGAGACGCAGCTCGCGTGGGACAACTTCCCGGCGGTGGCGTTGGCGCGGGTGAGTACTGAAAATGAAAAAAAGAGAAATGTAGATTTTTCTCCCCTCTTTCTTTCGCGAAGAGAGAACGAGACGCGAGCCATAAAACTGGCGTTTCACGTGCATGAAATTCACAGTAAATTTGAATCGGGTCGCAAATTTCTCTGTCAGATTTGCGCATGTAAGATCGACGTTTTACGGATACGCCGAATTGGCGATAAACTTGAAATTGACATGTGTCGTTCGAGTAATGAAAAAACGGGCGTTGTGTAAAATAAGTTAAATTCAGTAAAATCTGAATTTCCCAATATTTCATATTTTATGAACAGCGCTTTAATGTTTTTGCCCTTTTGTAGGATAAATATTATAGGATTATTTAGTACAATAGTATAATAAAACGATGATTATATCTCGGATATTGATTTTCTTTGACTGATTGAAATCTTTATTTTAAATCAACGTTCCATTGTTATATTACATTTTCATTTGATTTTTGTTTGTTTGAAAATTTTGTTGCGAATAAACGATAACAAATGTATTATTTTTAGATTGAGCAAATATTTGATGTTTTATTACATATACTATACAATCTGCTCTGTAGACTCGAGAGACTTTGAAGAATCGGATATTATTTTTCAGAATATACTTTCTTTAATATAATTTTTTTAAGAAATAATTAGATAATTATGTAAAGTTATATCAAATTAAAATTTTATTGAAATTCAAGTCCACATGAAATAAAATAAAGAATGAGAGTTATCTGTTTGCATCGAATAAAATCAAACTTGGATCAATAGTTTTTAATTAAGAAGCTTTTGCTGTCTTGACGTTTTTCTCAACTAGGCTGCTATTGCAGCCCTTTTTATAGTCGAAAGTAATTACGGTGCTTATACGATACTCCATACGCGATATCCGTACGAATTATATCGCTGAAAACTATCGTGCAAACGTGTCCTTTTTCCGATCACGACGTGGATAACATCGAGAAATCGCTGATATTCGCTTATAATAAGCGGTACGCGCGAAGGAAAATCCAATGTGCTGAATTCACTTCGTTAAGGCAGCAGTAGGGTATTTGCATGCAAATTTAATCGAAACGCGCGTATACGAATTTCTATGTGGATTACAGATTGCGTATTCGTATTTTAATTAAGTTCACGGTCAAGTATTGGTTTGCGTTCATTTTTTTTTGTTTATAGGTATCCTACACATTGCAAATTAAAATATAAATATGTATTGTTAGTTGCTATTTTCAATGCAAAATTTATTAATCCTGTTTCATCAACGATTTCGCTCGAATTCTTTCGCTTGATTTTTATCCTATAGCGTTTATTACGCCTTTTCTGGTTAATTCTCTTTCGAATTTCTCTTTATTTTTTCCGGAAGAAAAACTTTTGTCAAAGACTCTTTGGGATCGGGCAGACCGCCTTTATATTGCTTGGAAATTTACTTATTACTGGCAGTCCTTCGTCTTCGTAACAAAATTGAAGGTTTACAATTTCCTCTGTCAATTTTCATAATTCATAATTAGTTTGATAAAATGAAGATTGCCCGGGAAAGAGAGTAAATACTCGGATATTTTCTTTGATCTTGCAAGTGGCAAAGAATCATCATAAGGACAGAATATCGTTGTACTTTATGCATTATTTTCCTTATTTATTGTGGTATTTTGCCACAAAATAAACAAAACTGAAATTTCAATAGAGATTAAAAAACATTCATTTGTTAGGATTTTATATAATAAATATAATGTATTATCTTTTTTAATTTAATTTTCTAATTATATTAAAATTTTGTTTCTCTATATACAAGATAATTGACTAACTCTTTTGAGAAAAAGGAAAAAAGAGATTTTAAAAATATTTTTAAAAACTATTTTAATTATGCATGTAATAAATGAAATGAAACAATTTAATTTAGATTTATTTTAAATTTTTAATAATAAAATAGAGTGCTATTTATGTGTTAATTTTAAGTAATTAAATAATTAATAAGAAAGATATTATTTTTTTATATAACTGAACTAATCTTAACTGAATTATAGAAGAATTCAATTTAGGACTTATTTACATCAAAAATACTTTATATAAATTTCTTAAAGAGTTTTTATTAAAAATGACGTTTGAAGATATTTAATACATATTATATTTTTAAAATTATATGTCAAGAGTTAATATTATTAATGTCAAAAATGCACTATTATTAAATCACTCTCTATTTCGTAACTTTTAATTATATGTATTTAATTATATAAATTTAATTATATGTATTTAATTATTTTTTCTCCCTTTTCATTTCAAATAAAAAATAGTGGAACATTATTTCAAAGCAAAAATAATGATAATATTTGTAATAATTATTTTATATAACATATGATTTAACAAAAAATTTTATATAACATATGATTTAACAAAAAATGTTTTTTGAATTTACGAAAGAGAGATCATCTCTTATAATTTTTTTGGATATGATTCTAACTTCGAAGAATTGCACTATATCCCAATTTTGAAAAATTTGCTACTAAAGTTGCAAAAAAGATATTTAATGTATTTTATTATGTTACAACTATAGGATGTGTTGAAGAAGTTTTGTTGTAATCAAAGTTAAATATGTTGTTAAGATTTTCAGCTTTCAAAAGAATTGCCGATTATAATTAATTAGAAATTCATGATTAAATGTAGATTTTATTCTAAAAGTTACGAATAAATTTCTTTTGAGGGCTAAAAGTTTTAGCAACATACTTAATCTTTATTGCAATAAAATTCAAATATGTCACGTTTTATAGCTATACCATAATAATTTGCATTAAAATATCCCATTTTTGTGTAATTTTAATTACAAATTTCTTAAAATTGTGTGATCTTTGATGGGAACAATTTAAAAATCGGAATTATATTTAGTATAAAAAAATACAGAAAATTATAATTTTTTTATGTTTTTCATTAAAAACTCTATTTCATTAAAAACTCTATAATATTAAAAATATTATTTCTATAAAATAAAGCGTAACAATATAATCTTTGAGCAGCAAAAGACTATTGTACGCAGCCGAGATGAAGGTACATTTTCAGACTTGAAATTATACATACTGGTATAGAAGCGATTTGCTGTCAAAACTCGTTTTGTGTAAGGGGATTCAAAATATCTATCACGGATGATATTGGTGTTTGCGCACGAATTTATGTATGTATGTATATGTACGTGTATGTGTTATCCCTTGCGCGTCCGTTTATTTCACGTGCAGCGTTCTGTTTTCCATCTACCGCGTTTCAGGTATGGTTCTTCCGTATCTTCCATATCTTCGGATCTCTCTTCCGTACCTTTCATTCTCTCCCCGAGAACGCGGGGGACGCGTGTCTCGAAGCTATTGAGAATATAAAGTACAAAACTTTTCAAGTAAAATCCCTGTGGATTTCGTGTATTCGCTCTGCACTGATTACAGACCTGCTTATTATCCATTGATATAATCTTGCTTTTCATTCTCTCCAGCTAGAACTGAAAGTCGATGCGAACATTTGAATCCGTAAGATCTTGAGAATAAAAGCTCGCTCATATAATGACGTTTGGATGTCGCGGAAACTTTTCTCTTATTATTTAACTCAGTCGCCTCTCTTTCTCTTTTTGCGATCAATTTAGAGGAAAGAGAGAGGAAGAAAGAATATAATGAATAAGCATTAAACTTTTGGTTTTCGTGGTTTTCTCAAGCAACTTACATTATTTTGACGGTAATTTAATTTATCGAATTATCTTTTGGAGGCTTAAATATTGTTTTTGCGAATTTAAGGAAACAATGCATGCGGATCATTTCCTTTCTCGTAATTTTTTTTGTCCTTTGTCAAGTGGTATTACAGTTTCCTGTTCCTCTCAACCTTTTCCTCCAGCACTCTTCTGCTTATATGACATACATCTGAGGAAGGTTGTTGGTCGGAAACAAAGTTGCTTGAATAGTCCCTTGAGAACTTCCTCAGGGGACTAGACCGGCGTTGATAGGGGACTTGTTTATTTTCGTGTGGACATAAAAGCAGGACAGCGTATGCAGCGGTTTATGAACAAAAACAAAGTGGAAGTACAAGTCGTATTATGTAAATATGGGTTTTAGGAAGCCATATTTAGTTTGTTTGAAGTGAACTAGTTTGTTTACCGTTAAACTACTGAGCGTGTTTACTTGCATGTAACATAATATGGAATTTGTTTTATTTTAACGATTAAATTATAATTTAGTAGGAATTAGAAGGCATTAACTTTTATCTTGATAATAAAGAGAGATCGACAAATCCTTAGTCCCTAGTTAGGGAAAAGTTAATGTTCTGTTAATTATGAATATAATTGTATTTATGAAATTAAGAGAGTTTTTATGGCTTTTTTCATATAATCAATTATATAGAAATCATGATATAAGTTAAAAGATGTAATCATTTTAAATTAATTATAAAATCGATTTATTTCTATTTTTTATTCATAACGTCTCTTACTTTATTATCTTTTTTAAAATATCTTAAAATAGTTTTTGACCTTCTATCAAACGCGTAAATTATCGTGCATATACACAAAACGAATTAAAAGATATATTATTTATAAATATTAATAATATATTTATTATTATAATTAATAATTATTATTTTTGCTTTTCTGAATGTTCATCACATATGTCGTGTGAAATCAGTTGTTAACTTTAAACGGACATCAAGCGATTATTAAATTACATGACACCTGCACGATTGAATATACACTTCGACGATCGCTCGCTCATCACCGTGAATTTAACAATTTATCCTCGAAATATCTAGCATGTGACATTTATCAGGATAATAATTAATTGTGGGTTACGTAGGCGCGGATGACTAATAGTTAAGCTGCCTCGACGTATCGAACTGACATCGATCATTCGCGTATTTGCTACTTTTAAAATCCTCGCAAAATAAATTGTTATCCGGCTATTTTGAAAGCAAAGCTTGTTGTTAGATTGCTGCGGATAAAATAGCTACTTTTCACTAAGTTAAAGATTTGATTACTTCTCATGTGAGTTATACACAAAATATATAATTGTGTATAATTATATATTATAAAATTATGTATCAATTATATACATGTCTTATGAAAGCTCATTTAAAAGGAATCAATCGTTCATAATTCTTTATTAATTTTTTCACGTAATTTTGAATCTTTCACATGTTTAAACAATTTTTTAGCAATACCTTTTAATTATTGTATTTTTTTCTTATCAGCATTGAAAATATATGAAATTTTATCATATATCATATCATTTTTCTGACAAAATACTATACTTATGATTTTTTTCTTAATTTTTATAAAAAGCCAGTACTGAGAAAATTAAAAGTATGATCAAGTTGACGAGCAGTAAAAAATTATATATACTATTTTGTATTAAAATCGTATAATTAATAAATATTAATATTATAAATTATATAATTTATAAATATTATTAACATATCGAGAAAAATTTAAATATATATTCAATAATATCAATTTGTCATAAATTAATGTCTTGTGTAAGCGAATGAAGGTACTATGTATGAATACAGGACAATACGTACCGAATGATTCATGAAAAATTACGTTGCGCCTTTTTTACGCTGCACTGCATGTCTTTACAACTAATGCACACAGGAACGGACACGACGAAAATAGATTAAAAGTACTAATAACGTTTTTCTGTTTTATGAAAAGAAGAATTAGCGGGAGATACGTGCATTACGTGAATTATTTAAATCACTATAGCATAAAATATGCTGCGAAATATTCTATAAAGATTTTCGTTGACGTGTGCTGATTAAGTTATTCTTTCGTGATGTGAGTATTATATTATGCGTCATTAAATTTTTTAATCCTCTTTTTTTTACATCTCTAGTGCGAGAGAGATACAAAGAATCGAGCACTGAGATAAAGCGAAAGCCAGTACGGCGAGATTCCCTTTCCGGTGCGCAAACATAAAAATAATTCCACACTCAAAATGCCCCTCTGACACGTTTTTCATCGCAAATTGCGTCAATTTAATCGAGGCACGGTCTGCTAAATATCGGACAAATTGCGTGAAATTTACAATCGCGCATTTCATTTCGCATCGCTTTTGCCGTAAAGTTTTCCCCCCGACCTATTTTCGAATAATAACATTTAAGAGGAAACTGTTTTAGATGATATTAAAACGCGGAGGTATTTTGAGAGAGATGCGGATAATTTATTTAAGATTCATAAATACGTATTAAATTCAGTTTTGTTATATAGAAGCAAAAAGAGTACATATGTATATTGGAAAAGAAATGCTAAGTATTATCAGCTTTCAAGACTTTAACCATTTTTTTTTATGATAAAAGTTGGAGATTTATTCACGCAGTAATAGCATCTCCATAGTTTGACGCCGGGAATATTTTAAAGGAACATCTTTAATTCCGAATTCAAATATATTGCAACTCTTGCTTCCATCAACGCGATTACGATTGTTAAACTTAAAATCTAAGATAAAAAGGAGCCATTATTCATGGAATTATCAATTCGAGTAAGAAGTTGAAAAAGCTGCGGAAATAGACTCTTAAAATATTAAAGAACTCTTTTTACCTCTGAATTTAGCATGCTGCGTTTTATGCAAATACGACGAAAAGATGTTTATTTATAATATTAAATGTAACGTAACATCTTAACACATATTTAACTATGATAATTGATATCTTCGAAATTTATAACATACTCTTTTTTCGATTCAGACTTTGGAACACATTATTCACGCGGGGTTAATCTCAACATAAGTAAAAACACAATAAATCTGGCAGGAGTTGACGCTGCCGACGCGATAGAGCACCGAGATTTTCTCTTTTCCTGTCTGTGTGTATGCATAACACGTTCCGTGCATATTGCGATTCCGCGAGATGTTTCCATCCAGCAGCCGCGATCTCCCCGGACGGCCGAAAAGCGAAAATACATTGTAACAAATGACTTGTTTCCGGCGACCGAGGCGAGCACGTATCGTAAACAAATGAAGGGTCGGGGACAAACTAATGAAACTTGCAAATCGATCACGTAGCGGGGACCAACGAGAAATTCGCAGTTTGATGGCATCGCGGCTCCGATGAGCGTTTTGTGAAACAATAATCCGGGCTCGTCGAAACAAATTAGTTGTAATATTTCACGCGAAGAAAATACGATTAAATGTGACAGCTCTCTGAATTTACGTCTCAAACAGATGAAATGCATTCGCGCATGCGTTACATTCCATAATGCATTCGATAATATTATATTAATACGATATATAATCAAATTGCGGTAGAACGCAATTTACAAATGTCTAATGTAAGCTTGCATTTGTGCAGTTCGTTGACAGCGAGAATTTTCGCTCATCGAAGATTTTGGTGCGCCCAATGTTTTTATTGACGCAGAATTTCCTTGACAATAAAGGCTCAATAATTTACTTAATTTCCTTGTCATGAAAGCAAAAAATATCACCGTGTAAGAAAAAAATAATTTTATATCCTTGCAACATTTTTTTGGCAACTTTTAATAGAAATTTGTAATCCTTAATTGTAAATATCTATTTATATTTTTTTACGCAATGTATATTTTTTGTTTTTTGTTTATTTAGAAGGCTGCACATAACAACAATTCCTTTAACAATGCAAATGTTCGAAACGATATTTTTATGCGACATTAATTCTCATGAAATATCATGAAAATTCTTTTTTCTCTTGACATAAAGCTAACATTTGTATTACTTGCTTCAATGAATATTTATTTACATACTGTCGCGCATTGAATAAATAAAACTTTATTTCATAACATTTTTTGACATATGATAATATATATATAGCTTTCTTTAATTATTTAAATTCTTGATAACATATTATATGTATTACTCGATCTCTTAAATTATTTTTAATCTCATCCATAACTTAAAATTAAAACAAAGATTTAAAATTTAATTCGTAGATTCAGAATATATCAAGAGAAATAAATTTTGGTTATTTTTTATCTTATTTTAGAATCTATATATTATTTTTAGAATTTATTACTTATCGTCACATTTTTGGATAACTTCTTAATAATTAAAATTTAATTTACAATTAAACTACATTTCATGAATATATTATTATTATTACCTTTACCATTTGAATATTTTATCATTTGAATCATTTATTATTTCTCTGTTGGGTGTCAGTTGAACATTACATCAGGCGAAGTACGTGTATTGAAACAAATAGAATAACAGATAGCTGCGATATCACTCTCATGAATCATGCTGGAATGTGTTTCACGCATATTCCGATTGTTCTGTAACGCTTAAGATAGATTTATATTTATAGCCTTCGTGATCTTAACGCGTGTAAGCTAGATTGTATAGAATATTTGAATAATCGAAAATGTATCGAACATACTCGACAATTAGTGGATGATATATATATAATGGTAATTAATATTAGTGATATCGCATCGAACTAATATGTAAACATCATTTCGCCAACTTTATATTATTAATTTTTGTAATTCTTTATAAACAATATAAATAATTAAAAATAATAACCATATTTATTTAATTCTTCTGAAAATGGTATTTCGAGATTTTCTTCCTTATTTTGTTATATTGGCGCTTGTTATCTTGCGTATGTGCCGACTTCTATTTGCGAAGAAATTGGATTTAAGAGGCACGCGCCTCATAATCTCTTTTCGACTACGCTCGGAAAATCGCATCTTCGGGAAGTTGTTTGAAAATGCCCTTTATTAAAGTTCTTCTGTTTACTTTTTCATATTTGATCGTTGCTACTTTCATGGATTTGCTTCCTACAGGCTTCTACATCTTTAAAGCGTTACCTCTGCTAAACGCTTCACATTTTTGCATGAGCACTTTTAGAATAAGCGTAAAGCCAGATAATAGAAATTGTAAATTTCCTGGTGAATTTCTTAAGCGAAAAGAGGGTAATTACATGTACATCTAGCAATCCTATCAGCTAACAATTGTGAGCAGATTATTAAGGACAATGATAAAATTTTAATTGAGAATATTAAAATTTTGTTATTTGAGTGCATTGAAATTTTAAAATTTTCATATAAATTTGACAGGTTTTATAAACAATAATAATTTTTCTCGCGATTAATATCTTCTCTATACGATAATTTTTGCAATTATAAATTAGATCATTATTACTTATTAAATAAAAGAGTATCACACATATGATTAATTTATTTTAAAAAAATAATAAATTTATTTATTTATTATAACATAAGTATGGATTATATTTTGCACTGATACACAGAAGTAATACTCAGAAGTACTAATACACAGAATATTAATACATAATACACAGAAGTAATAGCGATGCATTAATATATGATTTGATAATATTCACTCGACATTTTAGAGTATTCCATAGCATCCTTCAAAGCCACTACACTAAGCTTGTAGGTTTCCTTTCTTATTTGAATCGTCTTGTAATAATTCTCCAACGCAATATTGTCGAGGCATATTCTTCGCTAATGATATATTATATCAGTGATATATGATAATATGATATAATTATGATGTGCTTTAATAACTCTTTGTGCTTTCAAATATAACGAGCTGTAATGTAAGTGAAGAAAATTATCAGTTTTTAGCTTTAAAAGCTAAATATGGAATGAATTAATCAAAGGAAAAAATAATTAAATTGCTAATAAGAAAAATTAATAATCAATATAAATCACGTTCCATTATTATCGCACAAGAAAAAGGAAACTAAAACTGTAAGAAATTAATTCCAACAATTTTAATAAGAGAGTAAATTTACAAAATAATTGATAACGATAAAACGCTGATTATTAATATTGATTTCTTAAAGCAGATAATATAAGAATATATCTCTGTTAAACTGGTAGACGGATTAGTAGTGTAAGTACTTTTTTCGTCAGACAATGTGTCAACATTGAAAGATGATGTTAAAGCAAAGACTTTCTTACTTATTATTCTTAATTTATACTGATACATCTGCGATAATAATAAAAAGACGTGATTTCATATTGATAATTTATTAATTCTCTAATTAGCAATTTATTTATTTTTTTCTTTGATTAGTTCATTCTATATTTAGCTTTAAAGCTGAAAGCTGATAATTTTCTTCATTTACGTTATAGCTTATATTTTTTCTTCAATATATAGTAAAATATTTATAAAATATTCATAAAATATTTCACGTACATTTTTGAAATTTTCATTAATTCTTGCATGTTTTTGGCTAGAACTTTATAATTAAATAAAAAAATGCATCCATTCGCCGCGTATACATATTGCAAGATAATATTTTGTTTAATGAGAGGGATAAAACACTTTGCTATAGAATCAGAATTATCTAGTCGAATCTTCCCTTCTATTGTTCCATTACATCCTATTCTCTTGCGTACTGGCAATTAAAGTACGCGGACGCGATTTGCATACGCACGTGTTATCGTGACGTTAGTGGATGTAAACTTCGGCGGATTGCCGAGCAGCCAGTATTTCCTGCGACGAAAGTTTCGCATCAGCTTCTGTTTCAGCGGTTAATACGATAGATTCCCGAAGGATCGGCTAATCGTATGCATCATCAGATAGTTAGTAAACATGTTAATGAAGATAAAGTATAGAGACGGGAAGGGGTAATGAAATTAAGGATTAAATAAGGCGCATAATAAGAAATGCAGAAAGAAAATATTAAGAGTCGATGATTTCGAAACTGTGGCATCGTAAGCGACAAAATAAGTGAAAAAGTTTTTTGGAACTTACATTCGAACTGATGACTTTTCGTCAATAAAACTAGATCATAGTTTGTAACAGACTTACAGAACATGCCAGAAACTATATTGGGAAAGGAACGAGTTGGAAAGTCAGTAACCGAACTTTAGTCACTGAAGTTGCAACTGTCAAAACAGTGCCAAATTATAAAAATCGCACTTTTGTGGAGTATTTTATGTAACGAAGAACTTGTGTTAATCATATAATCTCTGATATGTTTTGTAATTCTTTTTTATTGAACTATGATAGGTTTATTTGAAAAAATTATTTATTCAGTCAATGAAAAAATAACTTTGGAAGTTACTATTATTTTATTCTACGACAATTTAATGATAATATAAAACATACATATATATTACTGATTTATAAAATCTTTAATTATTATGAATATAAATTGTTTTAACTTTTTATCAATTCTATAAGCTCTAAAATATTGAACAATAGTAAATATAAAGAATGCAAGTGCGCGAATAAACTGTTTGGAAATTAATATTTTTAAATACAAGTCAAAAGTAATCAAATTAAAAACAATTATTATATATATTATATTTTTCTAAAAAAGAAAGAGAGAGAAAGAGAGACATAAATCTACTTAAATATATTGAATTTAGGGACACCCGAAATGAGAGAAATTTTATTTTAGCTCGTAGCTTCTGTTACGATTGCACGATTTTATTGTATCAAGAAGATCAATCTTCTCAATTCACATATATTTTATAGCGAAGGAGGCACCGTATACAATCCATGTCAACTTTAATACTCTTTGACACTCATAAAACTAACAGTATGCATCTGCTTTATATTCATGAATTCGTCACCTAGGCTGATTTCTGCCGTCGAAGTTTCTATTCCCGCGGCGGATATTAAAATGATAACGGTCCGGCTAATACGAGAATAGGAAACTATGGTTAATCATTTCGTCCGTTTCTCGATTTTGTTTAATGAGCCTACAATTTTAAACGATCACATGCCGTTATTACAATGCAATTTAAGAGTGGAATAGTGATATAAAAATCTGCAATAAGTTATTTAAACGAAATGCAAATGTAAAACTCACATTCTCCCAAATTTTTCGATAAAAAAATAAATAAATAAATTAAATAATTAAATTAATTTGAAAATTTTATAAATAATTTGAGATTTTTCTTTTCATGATATTGGAATTTTTTTCAGAATTTATCAACTTTTTCAAATTAATATGGATAAATATATTTTATTTTATATCTCTCGAGATTTATATATATATATTTTATATCTCTCGAATTTTTCGTGAAATTATTACAGGTTTCGCGTATTTTATTATTTATATTTATGCTAATGATGATTGATTATGCGCTAATTGTCGGTCGCTGCATTCGAATTTATGTATTATTGATTTGTATTTAAATTATATTAATAACTTTGGCACATAAAATGGCAATTTAATGTGAATGACAGATACCGAAATTACCGTTTTTTTACGAAATTTAATATTGATCGTGATTTAAACATTGCAGAGAGCTGTCAATTGCAAGATTGTTATATTTACATTATAATTTTCTCAATATTTATCGCATATTTAACGGCTTACTATAATTACATGTGCAAGATGCATTTCATTGCAATACTTTCCAGATTATCGCGTGGGTTTTAGCGCTCTTAACGTTGGTAATACTCGTGCTAATCCGCATTCATTAAACGAAGCATTAACGATGGTAATTAACTTCATTTGTTATGTTAAGCTTCTATAAGTCCGCCAACGCTTACTAGTCGCGTACACACGATTTTTTGAAACCAAACCGCCGCAATTAGTGTATATATATATATATATATATATATATATATATATATATATATATAAGGATTAGAAATATTCATTAAAAAACTATTAAGCACTTAAAATATTTGATTGCTTTGAATGTCTCGTTCTACAAAAGTTTTTTTGTAATAAAACCAAGTTTAATAAAATAAATTTCGATCAATTAAAATATGTATGCCATAAGAATGTGGTATAAATTCTTTTATAAAATAATGAGAAGTTTAGTTTTGCAAAAAGAGAATCTTAAATATTAAAATTAACAGGTGTTATGTTATATTAATATAAAAGAAATAATATTAGTACGCAAATTTTAACGTTAGAAAAATTCCAACATGAAGAAATTCTTACTTTTTTTTATAAAATATTTAAAGTCTAAAATACACACACACACAATTTAAAAAATTAGTCTCTCACTGTAAAAACATGTACAGATTTTTAACATAAATTATATATTTTTTATTTAGTGTTTTTAGATAGAGATAATTTCAGATTCACGGATATCTAATTTCTTAGAAGTGAATATATTTTATTTAAATATATTTTAGACCTAAAATTTTTTATGCTAAATTATTAATACTAAATGCTCGTTCGATAGCATACATTAATAAGTCGCAATAAATATTCTTATCTCTTTCGAGGCGTAAATCCTTTGTTAACTCCCGTTAGAGTCTCCTAAGCGGAACAATAGATTGTCCTGGAAATCCCACCGCGACCCATCATGGCTCACCAACGAGATCAATCTTTCTTTCTCAAGACCTTTGAACCACGATCGATCGATTGATAACATAAAACGATGTTAAAATGGAGCTTACTAGATTTACATGTGAAACGATCATGTATAAGATTAATAAAAAAGGTTGATCGGAAACAAAATTGTCTATAAAACAGAATCTGATAATTACTAACATAGTTAATTGACATTATAGTTGATGTTATAATTAATAATTAGGGAGGATAGTCTTACAGTTGTGTTACTTTACTATCTATCTAAACTTGGCTGTGTTGAAACTAAGAGCAACGTAAGAGAAATCAATCTCTGCACTGAGAGAATAATTAACACACGCGAACTCTATAAGATTATCAGAGAAAGAGAGAGAGAGAGGAGAGAGAAAGAGAGAGGAAGAGAGAAAAAGAGGGAGACAGAGGGAAACAGAGAGAGAGAGAGAGAGAGAGAGAAAAGCGTAAGTAGATTAGTCGGCGAAAAGTTCAGACAGTTTCACTTACGGATTCAATGGCCGTGTAATCCACGCTTCGGGACGAGAAGACTGATGTGAATAGCTCCCGAGTGGCAAGGATGAACTGAACATCGAAGATGGAGAATGAGAGAGAGAGATAGAAAGAAAGAAATTTATATATATGGGTGTGTATGGTTTTGTATAGGGAAAGACAAAGACAATTTCTCTTAATGACTAATCGAGCTCTTTGAACGAATTTCTCTTCTTGTACAAACAAATAGCGTCGCGTTGGTCTGCAAACCATTTCTGCATTTAAATCAGGAGCGTTCCAGTGAACGTTTTCCGAGAGCCATGCATTTCTCATCGACATTAGCCATCGGACAGATATTAGTTTCGGTGAATTACGCGAAATGTAATTTCCACAATTACGGTCTCCTGTAATTTCAAGAAAATAAAACGTCCAATTGGAATTAATTCCAATTATATGTTCTTTTTATTCTATTTTTCTCGCGAACCATAGTTTCTTATTTCGATATAACTGAATAATTTTGTTTATCCAATCAAAGCACTATTATTAAAATACTATTGTATTGCGAGAGACAGAGGACAAATATAAGATTCTGAAAAATATGGAAATATCAACGATATTGCAAACGTCAGTGAGATTGTTGGAGTGATTATTAATCAGAGTCATTAATCAATGTTAATGTAAGGTATGATTTGTTAATGTAATGAATTGTATCGTGCTCGACGGATATTACTCGTTATCTGATGAGATGTTATGCGAAGGAATTGCGAGCATTTCCCAACTGGGAATAGAGAAATTTCCGGAATTGAGGGCAATTCTATCAACTGTGTCGCAATTGCCAGTATGAATTAATCTTTGATAGAAATCGCTCGGATAATGGTCCTTGATATTATACGTTGAATGATTCTTTACCTTTAATTTAAAACGTGCGATATGTGTGAATGTTCTTTTTTACGCTTTATAAATTCGCAGGAAAAGCGTAACGGGTAAATCTATTTTTCTTCCTGTACATCGTTTTATAGTAGGAGATGTGACCGTACAACCTATGGCAGAAATGCGCAGCAACCATTTTTCTTCCCCTTTTGTAAAATATGATACAGTCTGTATTATTTTCCCCATTATTATTATACTTTTGATAGTGTTATGTATACAGTATATTTTATAAAATTGTATTTCCTGAAATCTCTAATAAGATATATATTTTTAAATTTATATAAATTTATATAAATTATTTATTATATAAATTAGAGCTTTTAAATGTAACAATCATAAGCAAAATGAATTTTTTTCAAAATTATATTATGTATTTTTGAGAAAGGATATATGAATATTTAATACAAAAAGTGTATTTTTTTCTCGTAACAAATTTTAAAGAAAATTAAAGAATTCATTACTTATATATTATTAATTCTTATTTTAATAACAATTTAATGATGCAGATGTAAAGGAAAATAAAAATTAACGTTTAAATTTGAGAAAAATTGAGACATAGTTTGTTAGGATTAAAAATTTCTGGTATGATTAATTTATAATAAATAGAATTAGTACTTTTATATTGGAAATAAATGATTATAAGCTAATAACTTGGATTGTCGAGATTAAATCGCGTTTATGTAAAATTAATATATTTCTGAAAATATTATAAAGCAGCTGAATTATATTTTGACAACAAATTAGTAGGACGAATAATGTGACTTGAGATTATTTTAGCGTCAGCGTTACAGTTGAAAAGTGAGTTGAAATGCATTATGTGTAAAAGGCTCTAGGATGAATTGGTTACACGCAGTGTGTTTTACTCGGGCAAAGTTAACACCTATACCATCAAGTGTATGATGCCAAAATAGAACTACCTATCCCAATGACGTGCGGTTATATCCGAACAGAATATAATTATGCGGAAACATTCTGCCGTTTGTTTTCCAAATAGCGCTCTCGCCGTTCTCCTGATGAAATACGGTCGTTGAAATTGTAATTAATAGACAGCGCGGCGCGCGTAAATAACCGCGACGATATATACAAAACGGCGAGCCCCGGAGGAGTACACGTGAGAGAATACCTGGCAGAGATCCAGGATAATGTTTGGTACAATTCCTGGACACCGGTCCATCATCCCGAGCATCGTGAGATCGACATTCGAATAAGAAACGAGGTCGACGACCACAAAAAGCTCTTGCAAATACTGCGACAAGAGTTTTTTTTGAAAAATATTAAAATAGTAAGGGTTCGTATCGTCTTCTCTCCCACCTTCTGTCCTCATCTCGGTGAATTTTTCATTTGCATATCATGTAAATATTTAAATTATCTCAATTAGATATTTTTTTCTAAATAAAATTTATCTAGAGTCTTGAATTAATATTTCATTTAACAAAGGACCTATTTTCAATCATTAATTTTTTTCTACAAATTGATTGATACTTTATTTTCGAATCTCGCGATTTTATTATCTGTGGCGATGCTTTACCGTAAGGGAAATGAATCTTCCACTCTCTAATAGCTACACTCGTAAATAACGCTCGGTCATCCTAGATGAAAGTAATTTTTCCGATATCGTAGTTCATACGATTTTCCCTACCTAAATATCGACGATATTGGCCGGAAATTTACGAATTATCGAATCGCCTTTTCCTATCTAAAAACCGGCATTTTTCTGTAGCGGCTTAAAACGAAAGCAGTAAATTTATCGGCGAAACACCCCTTGCACAAATCGCTTTTTCTTGCAGCGTAAATTTTTAAGGATTCGTGAATTATCCATTAATGCTCCAGCTCTGCCGACTATAATTTACCGTGAACTTTTCGGAGAGATTCGCGAAAATAACGCAAAGAACGTTTCAAAAATATAAAATTATACAAGTGCGTCTTATATTATACGTTTAAAAAGAAAAATGCGTATTTCGATAATAAGTAATAGAATATATAGTTTGGAAATGTATAAATAGATGAAAATTTAACGCGAGATTTTTTATGAATGATCATTATATTTTTTTATTAAATTTTTATATATTAAATATAATAATTATTTATAATAATTATTTATTATATTTATTATATTATATATTATTTTTAACGTTGCTTTATGGCATATATATATATATATATATATATATATATATATATATATGTATATACATATTAAAATTGCATATTAAAAATGCGTATTAAAAATTAGATCTTTATTCAAGCATTAAATTCTAGCTTAAAGAAATATAAAGTTTTCTACACTTGCATAGCTACATCAATTGATTCAACTTAGACGTTTATATATTAATAATCATTCCAATATATCGTCCTGTTAAATGCTTGCATAAAATATATATTAATCTAATGCTAATCAATCTAATATATTAATTAATCAAAGATTCTCTCAACGTTCTGAAAATCATATAATCGAGAATCACCCTTTTGCGAATTCTTTTGGGAAAAATGTTTCGTTACGAAAAAGGAAAAAACGTAATAAAAAATTCCGTAATAAAAAATCCCGACGGAAGAGTGTGTTTTTTTTTCGTGTATGAAGAGAACAGACATTCTCTACCGGATTTTAAAAAAACGTATATAGCGTTTCCGACCGAAAACGTAACCGCGTCGACTTTTACATTTCCGGGATCGGTGCAATAGTCGCTTTCAAGAGAGACGTATTTTCTCTCCGAGGCGAGACGCGAAGCTTCGATCGGAGCCGTTAATGCCATGGTAGTAACTAGTGTGGATACCTTTGCTCTTGCATCTCTTTCACTCGTCCGTCTCTCTGTATGTGGCCAAGCTTTGGCATTTCGACGTAACTCGAGCGCGCGGAATAATCGGAATAGTTTCCGAGTGTGCGGTCCTTGGAAACATGCGAACAAGCGCTCAATTCCATTGGCCCCTTTCCGACGCAATGATGCTTTCGTCTACTTAGCAGTTGCATGTGCAAACGCAGCGTATATAGCGTCTATAATTCACGTGGTAACCGTCCAATTTCGCGTATATACGCGATTGATATTATTCACCCCTGCTGCTGACCTGAAACTTTCGGACGTCAGGCTCAAGATTGAGTCTTGGAATATTCTCGAGGTAGTTAGATAAATGATAGCGATGACAGAAATTACAGTTTTTCGAATAATGGGAATTAAAAAAAAATAGTGTATTCTCGAATTAAATATAAATAATAAGTCTTATAATTCCGATCGAAAACGATTACGTTATCGAAATATGATGGCTAAAATTTAGTCGGATTACGTGCGATTATAATATCGATTTATTGATAATTACGTTTCTTTTAAATCTTTTGCAAATATAGAGTAGATACATGTTATACACGTCGAGTATTTATTCACTGATTTATGCTATCAGCTGTGAACTAGTGTGACTCATGAATGGTGCCGGGTCTCGTACGTAAATTTGGTCTAGAACTTGCACATGACTGACTAATTGAGATTAAATGCGGTAATAATGCCGATATAAATCTTGCCTTGCCCTTCTCTGATATTCGTATTCGCTCCAATTACACAGGGAGTTTCAGGTACTACATAATCTCCCACGACAGACTTGCTGATAAATTTTGGAGTGATTTCTCTCCCTTTATAGAAAATCTTACGTCGAATCAGTTTTCGGCACTTTTTATCTTCCAATCTTAGTAGTAAATAATTCTCAAGAGTTAAAACGAAAGAAAGATTAAATAAAGAATGGTATACGCGATGATTTGTTTCGTTGTCTTTTCAAGATAAACGGATTTATTTTAATTTGATTTCAATGCGCAAAGAGAAAAAGAGCAATATTGTACATGTGTATACTTCTTAGACACATTTATTTTATGTCTTTAATATCGAATATACGATATTGATAATGCATATCCGATTAATAAATAAAACATGAGGAATTCTGGAAATAGAATTGGACATAGTTTTTTTTAAATGAATTATCTTTAATTTTATTTTTCTCGGATCTAAATCGAAACGGAAAAACAAGGATCCAGCGGAAAATTCAATTTCGAATTTCATGGCGATATCGATCTTTCGGCAAAACGTGCAACGCTTACACTTCCGTTCGTTTGCCTTCTGATATACTTGCGGTGTCATGCTCACTATAACGATCCTCGAAGAAATGCGTTAGCAAGTAACTACGTGCCAGTACTACTGCGAGCTGTTCTTCATGGTCGAATAAGTTTTCACCTCGAATGCTTTCGATTTCTCTCTCTCTCTTTCTCTTTCTCTCCTCAGGATAACTTTTCGATATCCGCTTTGCGGTTTTCTGTCGCGGGATCCTCGTTTGAAGTTCGACGCATTGGAAAGTAAACTTGGCTTTTACTCCGCATAACACGCATCATTGTCAGGCCAACGAAGCTGATATTTTTATACTCGTCTAAAGTCGCAAAAATACCATAACGAAATTATATATTTACATAAAGGAGCACGTTTTTAGTCTAAAACTACCTATCAAAAGATTCACTCATGCTGAAAATAGTCATCCGTTTAGGATATTTGCATCCAATACGAAAAGCTTTTGATGTGACAAAGCAAAATCTGTGTAACGTCCGGTATCTAATATTTAATTATGCAGGATATTTATCGCAAAGCATTGTCCTTGCTCTTAAGATTTATTCTTTCCTAACTAATTTTTATTGAGAATTTTTAATTTTTTTCCAACTTTTTAACGCTAGATATACTGGGTCATTTATAAAGTTGTAAATTAAAATTATACGGAAAAAAAAGTTTTAATATTTCGGCAAAACATCAAAATTTGCGCTATTTTCCATTATTAATAATTCGCCACTCAGAAATTAATAATTATTTCGACCTGTTTTTCCAACAAGAAAAATAAGTTTTAAAAATTATCTGATAACTCTAAAACGCCTAAAACACCTAAAACGTCTAAAACACCTTGTATAAAACTTATAATCTGGATAATAAATTGCCTTGAAGCTCAGATAAAACTATGAATATATATGTCATATGATAAAGAGCGTATACCGTTATCTGTTTCCATGCACCAGGATTTAATTTCTTCATATCACGTATAAATAAATAAAATAATTAATAAATTATTAAATTAAACTGTTAATTATATTAATTATATATTTATCGGTAAAAATTTACCGAATCGATATATCTCAAACTATAAATATAATTGCATGCCTCTAATTTTGTTTATAACGCTGTATTATTTCACGAGAGTTTATCCGCGATATTGTATTTTCAATATTTAATGGACGATCAAGTTTTTTTTAAATTGATTTATTTGAAGTAAAATCTAATAAATATTATTTCATGAGAGTTTTTATCTTTAGCCGCATGTATATTGTAACTTAATATTTTATATCTGGACAGTTGTGTTTTAAATTGATTTATTTGGAAACCCAATAAAAATCAATTAGAAAGCAATTAAAAGGATTTTGTAGTTGATTTACATTTGAAATTTAATTACTCAAAACTGTTTGTATGATATTTGATGTCCAATAATATGTTGTAAACTTTTAAATAAAACCCCCAAATCTGAAATCTATAGAAATTTTAGTTATTCAACAACGTTAATTATAAATAATTAAATTAGTGGAATAAATTTAAACAATGCCGTTTCGGGTGGACGCATCAATATTTGAGTTACACCACATTCGTAACGTGGATGCCTCGTAGACCGCGCATACCGTGCTTCATCAAACGAAATTGCAATAAAGTATCTGGATAGAGAGCGAGAGATTGCGAATTGCTACCGTGCTCGTAAATCAAATATCATTGAAAGGCATTTTATGGGATGCTGCGTATTGGAACTTTTTGATTATCTCTCGCAACGACTAATCGGCATAAAAGGACTTCGCGTGATGTGGATTTATTTGCGAGATGATTCATATCTTGTCGCGAATTAAACAGATATCAGAGTCACGCAACTTGAGGATAAATCTCTCTTTAAGTACGACACACCCACATGCATGCGAAAGTCGACATAGATATGCATATTACATTGACTTGCAAAGCGTGCATCTGATGCTTTCGACTATGATGTGGATATAATTTCATTGCGCATTTGAGGATAGAAGTATCACATCGATACGTGAGAGAGATTTCGATGTTTTTATAATTTAATAATATTCTGAAAAAAGCTGGGAAAAAGTTGATGACTTTTTGGAGGCAATATAAAATTCGGTTGCAATGTTGTGGAGAATTTTAAAGATAATTCTACAAAAATTGCGAGCTTGAGGAAGCGGAAGGACTGGACTTGATATGCGAAAATAAGCTCTATTTATTCGTATGACAATAATTTTCAATCTAAATTATATATTTAAAAAGAAACATATTATTTTAGCATATTGAAATGTTCGAATTTTTCGCATGAGTTGTCTTTTTTCATATAATAGAAGAATACACAGTTTACTTTCATGAACATTAAACAAATTTATTTTTAAATGTTTATGTGATTCTCGTTTTGTTAATATAAAATATCAGATTAAAATATCTCTAGTTTCTGAAGCGTTAAAATATAAATTTTACTCCAAAATTTTTATATTAATATATCAAAATATCTTTAAATTATTTTAATGTAATTAATTTCTGATATTCTTTATTATGATTAAATATTAGTTTTAGATATTAAATTATGATTGGAATTTTTAAAAAATTTTTATTAAATAAATAAGTCTCTCATTTTCATGGAAAATTATATTCAAGAAAATTTTAAAATTTTAAAATCTTAAAAGAGCTTATTGGGCTAAAAGATGTCAACTCTCGAATAACATTAATAACATTTGGATACTTGAGCAGCTTGTAAAACGTGTGTGTGTGAAAGCTACTTATGTATTAATTAAGGCTGACAGTCACAAAAAGATCCTGACATTCTTTGCTTACGTTTTACGAGCAACTTTGGCGTAATCGCGAGCAACTTAACCGTTTCGCGGTTAAACTCCGCGGTAAATGTGTAACAACGTTTGGTGGATATGCACGCGGAGCTCGGAAATAGTGACGGCGTCGTGCGGTAACGCGGATATAAATCCTTAAGCGCGCAATAAGGCAACACATTTTTCCGCGACGTAGGAATTGCGGTTAAGTAGGCGGAAAACCACCTCTAAAGCTCGACCCGAGGCTGTGACATCCGGCGCTGTTGGATCGTAAATTGCCGGGAACCGTCAACGACTACAAATTGCGAGTCTCGCATCTTCCCCTCCCCTCCTCTGTCCTTCTTACTTCCGGAAAATTGTACATTGTCCCGCGCTTGTGCATCATTCGTGTATCACTCGAGCAGATGAGAGGAAGGAGCAGGGAGTGATTTCTTTTTCTTTAGCGCAGTACGCGCGCGAAAATTATTCAGAAAGTCGGCGAGCGTTATTACAGTGTCGATGCCGTCGTGAGATGAGCGATGCCAAGGCACGTCCTTCCCTCGGAAAACTGAGGAAAAGTACATTACCAAGAGACTCACGCTGAAAGTGTAAATCGCTCTTGACGTTGATATCCCGAGTTTTGCCGCGTGTGCATGAACCTCTTTGAACGGAACAGCTGCTCGTCGCGTATTTCCGGCATTATCCCACTTTCGTTACTTTGTTTCGGTACTTTAGAGACATTGCTTATGGTTCAAGATCAAAACAGATACGAGAGCATCATAAAACCATGGTAGCGCATATTGGATAAAAAGTTTTGATCGATCAATTGAAAGCTAGACATTTTTATTTCAAATTCATTCATAGCTGATTTCACTAGCGAAATTCTAAAGAATTATTTTTTTATTTTATTTTACTTATTAATTATTTATTTTATTTTACTTATTACTTATTAATTATTAATTTTATTTTATTTTACTTTTATATTCTTTCAGTGAAATTACGTTCAATTTCTTGTATCAATCATAAAAATTAGGTAGTTTGAATTTAAATCATTTAAGCATCTATATAAAAATATTGTAGCTCTGATATTTTCGTGTATACATTTTTAAAAATCTCCAAAACAAATTTATTGTAAATGTTAAATTGTAAAATCACTTAAGGCTTTAATTCAAAATTCAAAAAATGCAACGCGATGAGGCGGGGGAGTTTTAGCATTCAATGTTTTTCATATAAATTTTAAGTCTCTCTTACTTTTATCAAAATTGCAATTTAATGTTTCGTCTTCAAAAATTAAGGAGAGATATTAAATGAACGTTTCGTTGTGAGGAAAAATCAGGATTGATCAAAGCAGCTGGCTCGTAAAGCCAGGCTCGCTGACGCGAGTGAATACGGTAAACTGAGTGTGCGGTTCCTCAGGGCTTTCTAATAACGGATATGTCAACGGCTCGCTCGATAGAGATTCGAGCTTATAACGGCCCGGGGTTACGACGATATCGAGGCATGTCCGTAACGATATTAGACGGTACCTCGATTAAGTATGACCTTCGCAGGTGCATCGCCACCTCCTCTTTTCCTCCCGTATTCGCTAAATACATGGCTTTGACGCGCGAGCAGATATACCATATGACTGCGAAAGTTGCAGCCGACATATTTCACATGAAACGCGCGTCATTCGTGTGAATGCAGGTATTGTGTGCGCAAATTATGCGGAGACAAAAAGAATAGTGAAATGCGCGACGCTCTCTTTTTCATCGAATATCCGCGATATCAGGGCGCTGTGTGTGATGTGTAACGCCAACGTCGGATAGAAGTCGCGCATCAAATACATATTTCTACATCCGCGCGAGCTATGGAATATAATTTAACGTGAAACTCGAACTTGTTTAAAAGATTTGCCGCTATTTCCAATGGAAATGCATCTGTCATTTCGTCCTTCAAATGGAAAACTTCCGTATAAAATGGATCTCTAAGATTTATTTTAAATATAAAGTTGGACTTGATTATTTCTTACATATTATAAATTTTCGTTTTTTTTCAATTATAAATTGTAACGTGACGATCAATCGATCGCCAGCATTTAGAAAATTTTTCGTAATTTTAAGCAATTATTTTTTTAATTTCTCGAAATAGTAAATCTGTCTTATATATCATATAATTAATTCTGGAAATTTATTATCACAAACTTTGCAGGGTACATCAAACGGAAATTGCAGGGTACATCAAATGGAAATTGATCAGAGACATCTTGCAGGATTCATTAAGTATAATTTAGATATTCAGAGGTTAAATAAGGGAAAAAAGAGAGTATAGCGGAAAGAGTATTTCATTTACATTTTCTATTGAACTCAGAGAAATCAGATGAAGAGCACTACAAGAGTTTGCGAGCCAATTGCAAGCCGCTCGGCGATTCCTCTCAATTTATGAATCGATCTCGGGACGGTTTTATATGAATCATATCACTACCTGCGGCTTCACGACCGAGAATGTAATAAAGCGCATTTGATGACTTGCTGCAATCACATTCTTAGAGTTGTTTGCGTTGTATCAACTCTGTTGCTCTTCTATATTCGTATCGTTAATCTATAGCTGAATTAAATTCAACGTCGAAATAGCGGGATAAAATTTTCACAATTTTATATTTACAACTTATTCAAACACTAACATTTTATTAGCCACTTTATTACACGCGATTTTTAAGATTATCTTTATATTTCAGCGTAAAGATTTATAATAAAATTCCGTAAAGAATAAATAACAAAATAAATTTTAAAAAATTGACAAAACGCTTTTTATTAAAATATTCTTCCCGTTTATCAAATAGAAACAAGATTTCGCATTAAGACATTAATAAAATATTTTAATATAAAGAATAATAATTTAAAAAATATCGACCAAGATGTATCAAAAGAGATTTGCAAAAGAAATTGAATTAATAGCACAGTTTTTGTTTATTTTTTTATGAATATTATATAAAGCTAAATATATTTAGCAATTCCTTTTTTAGATCAACGTATGCATTCAGTCACAAAGGAATCTTTTTCCAAACTCATACGTATATGTTGTTCGTATCGCTGCCTTTCTCCACGCATCGCCGTAAAAAAGAATACCATACGACTACATTTCTATGAAGCGGAACTTGAAAAGGTAGAATAGTTTGGTAGCTATCAGGGTAAATATCGGACGACAGTATTGAAACGAAACTGTTTGATGTATAGCTTGTGAAAAACTTATTTGCAACGAATGCAATTCACTTTTACAAGGATAAGAGGAAAGTTTAGCATGCCGTATATATATGTATTGTTATATAAAACATTGTGTGTATATTTACATGCACATATACAAAGACGAAACGTTAATTAATATAGAACGTTTCACACCCTATTAATTTTCTACTAATTGGCAGTATCAATGAACTCGATGAGTGTTAAATTTTAATTACGCAATCGAACAAAACGTACTCCAAATGCGGTCGATCGTGGGTACTGCTGAATCGTAAGAAATCCGTTAAAAATTTTTTCTGTTAATTAAAGTTGTACAAATAAATTAGCGTATTTATTCGTATTTCGACATCTCATTACACTCTGCAAATTTAGCGGATTATTTATTTACCGTACCTTTAGGCAAAAGCGTTTACATTCTCGTATAGTATAGTATAATAATAAATATAATAATAAAATATAATAATAAAATGTAATAATAAAATATATAATAATAAAATATAATAAAATAATAATAAAATAAAAGTAATATAATAATAAAATAAAAGTAATATAATAATATAATAGTATAGTATAGTAAATTAGCATGGCGAGTATGTTTCAAATTTTTAATGATAAATTATTATGATAAAATTATGATAAAATTTAATGATAAAATTTTTCAACATATATATAGTCTCATATTTCTTGAATTTAAGCAATTCAGAAATTTCTCTTCGATTGGATGGCGCTTTTTGAATTTTTCCTACTACTTTTTTATTTGTATTCTTCATGCAAATAAAGAAAGCGTTGATCCTCATGAAGGAGTTGGAGATGCAGCAGTTTAATTTCCGTTCGCATCGTTAAGTTCGCTTGACGATGCTCGTCTACGTCGGTTCATTGCAAGAGTCATGTTGCTTCGAATAGAAACTTTATTCAAACACAACGTGACTTTATTCACGATCAATCATGGCATTACGACGCCAGGATCAGACTATTCACGCAGTTTAGCTAACTATACGCATCCATATAGATTTGCCTGGAAGCGTCCCGTCTTCGATAAGTCTCCGGTGAGCTCTAGATCTTAATAGAGCAGAAAACGCCGACTAAATTACTTCGCTATAAAGAAGATTTCGAGGGCAGCCACTTCGCGCGGGGATCCTTTCTCTCAAGGGTCATCACGATGGATGAAGTTGAAAAAACGATGAGAATCCGCTTAATGATGTTTTACGACTTTTTAACGATCGCGAAGCCGACGGAATATTTAGCATTATAACTCCTGCGACGAGCCTTCCTCGCGACCGGTATGCAAAAGAGAGCGACAATAACATTAGCGGATATAAAAATATTCTCAGAAGTTGGAGATGCGACCGAGCAAGAAATATGGATGTGGAAAAGAATATTCTCGACGCGTCCGCGAGTACGCTTCGCGAAAATATTCTCGCGGAATTGTAATAACTGAATAAGGGAAAACACGGACGGGACGTTCCAGTGTTCCTCTCGGTTCTAGAAAAATGGAAAATTTTTCTACAAAAGTGTGAGAGAATGGTTAATTGAGTTTTGTTTAACGAATTTTTTTTTCGAATACCCAACGCATTTCGCTGACGTAACGAGAATCATGTACGTGTCACCAAGAAATGGATAATACGCTGGTGAGTTAAATAACTGAGTGAAATAGATCTTCGTGCGACAGTTTAAAATTTTATTTTTCGGACGACAAATTATTATCTTTGTTTCAAAACGAATCACGCGAAATTAAAAATTTATTAAAGTTATCTCGTCGTTTCATAAGAAGATATTTTTGTAGCCGACCGTATTTATAATGATTGATATATGAGCAGAACAAAAATTGAAACTTACATTTTTGAAAGCATAGAAAAATAATTCGACTATGTAAATTTCATTAATACATGTCAGAAATATCAGTTGGCTACTTAGTTTCATTCATGTAACGAGTCACTATAAAATTCGTATTATTATCTTTGATAATGCAAACTAAAATTCTATAAACCAAATCCGATTAACCGAATTAAATCGAAGAATATCGATTATCTATACTTTTGAAGACAATTGCTGATGTTCGCATTAAAAAATCGCGAGATATTGTGTATAATTTAATTCTATTATTTAATATTTGAAGGTATTTTTTTTTAATAAATTGCATTTTTGCATGATATTTTGTATATAAGCGATTGATAATATTTATTCGCAAGTGTAAATATATTATAAAACGCGCGTGAAATAAGATGTTATTGTACTAACATTGGTAAATGGGGAATATAATGATCGTGTTTATATTGTATAGTTTTCAATTGCATAATAATTACTGCATTTATATGTATGAGTGTAATTTTGTGGACACGTTAACAAAAGGTATTCCAATATACACATTGACATATCTTCCTTTCAATGGTGCGACAACGAATTGTGCTTAATTGTGTGTCATTATTGCACGCGCTTGAAGCCGTAATCGTACGGTAATAATAGCCGGAAGCTGACATGTCGCTTTATATGACGCTCCTTGTTAACGTCCGGTCTACACTGTTGTTGATTTTGTCTCAGCGAGGTTTATCTCTTGCTTGCTGTGTAATTAAACTGCGTCGACATTATTGATGGTTAGTACGTACGTAGTTTCATGCCTTATGCTTTTAAAAGGGTTATATTATATAGGATTAATTTTTCTCATTTTTTTAGTGGAATATAATTTTCATTAATTTCCTTTTTTTGTGTAATTAAATCATGCCGATATTATTACCGATAATTAATAGTCTGTCTGTAGTTATTTATTTCATGCTTCACGGTTTTAAAAGAATTATATTGTATCAATATTCATTTTTTAAATGAAATATAGTTTTTTTGCATCTCTTCCGTCGTACGTGCATAAAATCACGATTGCCACGTTAATCTTTCGAGCACTGTTTGCATTTACCACGCAATAATGTAACGGTATAATAATAGACTGAATAAATTGATGAATAATGTTATTGTTCAACATGCCAAGAGGGTTTTTATGCGAACGGATTTTTCTGAGAATATTAAATTAAGCTTCTTTTTTCATTTACATTAAGCTCAACTGTGCTACAACAAAATGCTGTATTTTCTGTCAGGCATTTCCGTCGTGTAAATGCTTTTCACTGTATAGAGAAAATTTTGCAGTTCAAATTACATGAAAAATACATTTCCTTTTACAACATTTATTGTAAAGCTGACGTAAAGCAAACACGACATATTAATATATTTATTATTATAAAAACTGTAAATTATATACATTTGTTCTATTATTTGTTAACATTTATATATTTCTTTGTGCGTTAAATATAATTACAATGATCCTTTGTAAAATATAATAGGTATATAACATTACTGAATAAAAATATTGTGATTTTTCTTATATGTTAGTACGTTCCACATTTGCAAAAATTATATTGTAATTTTTATTGTAATATTTTCTCTTTGTGTTCGCCTATACAAAAGAAATAATCTTGTAATAATACTGAAAAAAATTACGGAAAATAGACTGTTATTTTCGATCCGCATAAATTTTAAATCCGCATAACATCACGAAAAATCGTGTAAAATTTTTTACATCTCTTTTTGCGTGCCTAGAATATTTCAAGATTACGTTTAATTATACTCAGCTTATTTAATTACAAGCAAAGATGTAGAGTATGAATTTGTATATCTAAATAATTTATTTATATTGCACAATAACACACATAAATATATAATAACCTAAGTATATAACCTAAATATATAATAACCCCAGTTACATTATTGTGTTGCAATAATGGAATAATTATATATAACAAAATCAAGCGAGCTGCTTCTCGCGTGCTATTATCCATATTATATGCGTATGCTTTTATTTATAAATGCAACGCTTAATGTATGAAACAATACGTTTACAATAGTACATTTTTTTCTTATTCAATTAATTATTCCGGTTTCACATTCCACGCCTCTGGCATTCGTTCCTTTTTCTTCTCCGCTGAACGCGAAATAATACAAAGAGGAGAGAGAAATTGCAGATGAAACAGAGATACGGGGAAAATGTGTCGTTCAACAGCGGCATAAAAATTTCTCTTCGACTCTTCTCGCGGCTACACATGTGTACCTATCCATTTTTATGAAAAGAAGAGCAATACACAAGTTTCATATATTCCTCTTATATTTTACAGATTATACATTATATTTATTATTGTTAATCGAGAGTCGAGAGGCGGTTTAAGTAAACGTTATACGTCCCTTGAAATGATTTTCATGGGACTAAGTTGGCAAGACAAATGTTTCTTGTGAATTATAGATTAAACCGAAAGGAATTCTAGATATTGTATTTTCCTTCTAAAACACTTGGGCGATATTTCATTTGTAGGAAATGAAATCAGCGTGCAGTGGATCACAGCGTACCGATACAAATTTAATATCGCGCATCTATGTATTATATGTACGTATAATGCACGTGACAAATTGTCTAAAAAGATCGTTTAAGCGCGGCACGTTTCGCAATGTCGTGTTTCTTTAATATAGATAGTATAGTTTTATATGGTCGAGGCATTTAACGAAGTAGATGGGGGTTTTATTGATAAAGCCACAGAAAATAATTCAATGTACGTGCCTATATCGTTCTAAACCATTAACGATTCTACGCTTTATTGAGCCAATATAGAATTAGTTAAATTGCGACTACCACATAGCATTAATTTTGGATTTTGCCAACTAACGAAATGCGGATAAAACGGATTACGCTATTACGTGCTAATGCAACACGTGGTGCGCGTTAATATATGTAATCCGACATAATGTTATTAACGTAATTAATATTTATTTGATTTTATGATCTCCCACACGTATCGAAATAAAATTACGTATTACTATAATTTATTATATCACCGTAATGTGGGACGAAAATGAAAATTATTCAAATGGGAATTAATGGCGGAAATTGTAATATATCGCTCATTTCCATGATAGTTGAAAGATTAACATCTCTTGCCTAAATCTGCATAATAGACAGCAATCAGCGCTACTTAATAATTCAAGGAGCATTAAACAAGAAGTCGTTAGCAACTTGCGTATTCGTCGTAATAATAATAAATAATTGTATTCCGGGAACGTGGTGATTTTTCATCTATCGTATCGTATTCGATTCATCATATTGTGTTTCTTTCCGCGCGAAAATACGGCAAAGGTATATATACGAGCGAGAGAACAATTCCCCGTATATAATTTTCGCCGTCCCTTATCGTTCTCCTCGCTGCCTTATCCAGTTCGTTTCGGGAGAGCTTTTCCCGCGAGGCGTGCAACACGAAATCAACGCAGCGGCGATAAATTTCCTTGCGCGCGCGCGCGCGCGTACGAATGAACCGGGCAGTGGAAGTTCCGTGTACACCGGAAATGCGCAAGTAGGCTTGTTCGGTCGCGAATATCGGAAGTGGAATCGCGCGCACAGATGTTTGCGCGAGACGCCTATTGTCGCCCGCCTCCGCGTTTCCCCCCCCTCTCCCTCCTGCTCCTCTCCCCTCGCATGTCCAAGTTTGCGTAATCGAGTGTTCGCCCCCGCCGAATTGCCTTCCCGTGTTGCGCCCATAAAATGGGATTTCGGCGACTCCGCGTGACTTGGAAACGC
The DNA here is from genome assembly GCF_025532165.1 of Camponotus vicinus. Classification (NCBI taxonomy): domain Eukaryota; kingdom Metazoa; phylum Arthropoda; class Insecta; order Hymenoptera; family Formicidae; genus Camponotus; species Camponotus vicinus. The sequence goes on along the minus strand of NW_028141979.1, from coordinate 6,987,558 downwards.
AGTATTCGCAATGAGTATTGTTAGCGGGCACCGGTCCTTTCATCGCGTCTTGCCGGGGGAATGCGTGTAATTACTTCCAGAGGCATTGATAATTTAGCGTCTCCTTCCCCCTATATTCTCCCCTTTCCTCACTCCCTTCCTGTAAACTCGGAGATTCGCGCGCGCTCGATTAGCAATACTTGGCGAAAGACGAAGTTGGATAATTCCCGGCAAAGCTGCACTGTGGAAACAGTATCTCAAGTTCTTTGTGAGAATTCTCTGTGGTTGTAGAACGCAATTACTCTCTTTCAATTTTATACAATATTACTCCAGTCTGTATAGTAATTTCTCCCTTGATAGTCGTTTTGATATGTCTTGTGGCTTTTGAATAAATATTGAATAATGGTTTTTAATTTTTTTCAGTGATTGTCTTCACCTTTATTTTACTACATTGCAAGTAAAGATAGTTTAAAGACACTTTACGACACGTGAGGGATCTCTTGACACTTTTGCAAAATTTAGTAATGTTTAAATCTTAAAATATGTATTTTTATTATAAAATTGAGTATGTGCAAAATTATAGGCGAATTTATATCTACAATATTTCAATTTGTAGAATATTAAAAATTAATTATTTAATTCAAAATTATTATTTTTATATTAAAACATACACATAAATATCCCTAAATTATCTTAAATCTCTTTTTTACAGATTATATAAATTTCATGTAGATTTCTTGAAGAAAATATTATTTTTATAATAAATATTAATTTTTAATTGCAGTTAAAGCTATTAAAACAGTATTTCTTTTGAATTATATGAAAAAATCCTTCATAATAGTCTTTTATTTAACCGATAATCTTTCAATAAACCGATTCAATTTTTTAGCTTTGACACTTAAGGCCACTTGCATTTGGAATCTTTAATTAGAATCGCCTACGATCCGCAATTTCTAGAATACGTGTTCCAGCAGCATAAACCGGTATGCATTACCATAATCGCGCGCGCGTATTTAAGGGAACAAACGGGAATAACGTTTCGCGATCACGAAGGCAAACGCGGGCTATGCAACTCGTTCGTATCCGCCAAAGCGAATTTCATGAAAGGTACGGGACGTCGTTCATCACATTCAGCGTTTTCCTTCCTTTTATCGAGATAGCTGCGAGACTCCCTCCGCTCCCTTCGTTCTTCCTCGGAGCGGCCCAGACGAGGAGAATCAACGACAAGGCTGCCTTTGTCTATCTAACCCAATTCGGTGCTTTTTCGAGCAGCTGCGCGATGAATCAAGATTTCCTCGAATATTTCTCGGAATCCAATGGTCTCGCCATCTTATCGAGACGAACTTTTGCCATGGAAAAATAAGGGATTTTTTTTAACAGAATTTTTTCCCATAATCTCGTGCGAGTATCCGCATTAATCGATGTCGTTCATTTGATATTTACTTATAAATACAATACATGGAAAACAGGAGATTTTTGACGGCTTTGTGCGAAATTAGGTTGTCTGAAAACGAGATAGATTTCGCGAGATATGCGCGAGCAGGCATTAATTTCATTAATTAAGCAACTGGGGAAATGTTCTGAGTTTCGAATTTGAATCTTTGTTCCTTCCGACGTTGAATTAAGGTTAATGAATTTTGACACAGTTCATGTATTTCAATGAAGCCTGTTGTACAATATGTCTGTTATACATATCTATCTATTTACGTACGTCTACGGATACCTTTCTCCTCTTTTTTTCGATTAATATGCTTAAATTCTAATGTTTATTTGACAAATAATTTTATAATAATTTAAATAATTTAAATATTTAAATAATTTAAATTCTAATGTTTATTTGACAAATAATTTTATAATAATTTTACGTACATTTTTAGATATATCTCAAAACTATCTTGTTATTTTATAATGGAGCGTAATTTTATTTGAATTAATTACACAGGTATAACTTTGAAAATTGAAATTTCCACGAATTAAGTTCCAGCAATGTAATCAAATGATTTAATGCGATTGAAAAGGCGCCTGTAAATACGCCATGTTGCGCGAATTATATTAAGACGTGAAATAATTCCATGTCAAGGGAAACACCCATGCTCTCACGTAGTTAAGTGGTTACAAAGGCTTCAAGGAAGCGTTGCAAAGTTAATTGTTTTTGCGGAAGCGAGGTACAGGGAGCTGGTTCCCTGCGACAACATGCGAATTTTCACGCTGAAGTTTCATCGTTGCATATAGCATTCTTTGTACAACCAAAAAGACGATTTATTTAACGTTGCTTCGTGTATTCGTGCCTCGAAATTTTATTTAGGACATTGCATAAAATTATTTTCAATGAATAATAGCAACATTAATCAAGTCATTAATAGATCGGTAAATTATTCTATGTTAATTAGTTGATGCATCAATTAGCTGTGTAAAGGAGTGTTTATTTCAAATGTAAGAATATAAAAAAAATAAGAACAAAGATGTATGCTAATCGTAATACTGACATTTGTTATCTTTTTGTTGTCTTTCTATGTTGCATAATTTCTTTACACATATTTTCTTTGTTGATATAATTGGAATGTATTTGTAATTTACATTGTATTATATATTAATTTAGATTTTATTATATTATATTTAGATTTTTATTCAAATATTTTAAATTTAAATTGATTAAGTATTTTAAATTTAAATTAAACTAATTGACAAATGTTTATTTAATATCTTTCAATATTTACATTAAGATTTTTAAAAATTACTATTAAATGTGTGATTAAAATGAGTAAAAAGAATACGAGAATACAACTGAAGCACACATTTATAAATTGTAAGAAGACAAAGTTTCTAGAAACTCTATTAAAAGATACATATATCTTAGTATGTATTTTTTCTATCATATCGCCTTTGTCATGAAAATAAATTCTGCTAAAGATTTCCACGATATGTCGTATGTATAATTTACAAATATATAATACGATAATAATAAATCGAGGGAAAAATTCAAAAATTTTGAACATTATTAGAGGAGCAAAATAATGCTATCCTTAAAGCAATTTAAATATGCTGTTAAATAACGTTATTGTTTTAAAGCATAGCTAAGTTAATATATTGTTTCTCACATTATATATACTCCTGGACAAAATTAATGCATAATTTTTTTTCACTTTTTCTTTAAAATTTTTCGTTAAAATTTAAATATCATCTTTTAAAGAAAAAGTGAAAAAAAATTATGCGTTAATTTTGTCCAGAAGTATAGATAAGCGATAAACTCGTGCGCGAATACATATATATATATATATATTTCCACAAAAAGAAAATAATAATTATATCAAGGCGAGAAGATGAAGCACGATAACAAGATCTAATGTTATTATATATGCTGTGAAATATAATCGCATGAATATTTTTAATGCAGTAATCGTATTTACCAGAAACTAGTTTACGTCTGTTCAAGTTAGTTTCACGTAAAATGTGTTGGTTCGAGATACGCATCTTTGATATATAAATCTTATTTAATAGTATACTATGTTTAACGTGACATTAAGATTTGCTTGCGGATTTACTTTGTGCAAGTACAATACTTTTTATGCAAGATATCAGTTTCATATCTCGCTTAGTGCAACAAGCTTTCGTAAATTGTCAAGCCAGGCACGCAAAATTGGAGCAATATTATTTCGAATGTGAAACTTTTAGTTTATTCTTGGTTCACGTTGTCGTTGTAGTTTAATTTTTCGCGTGGTATATAATCAACGTTTATTTACACGGCTGAGAAATAAACGGTAAAATAAATATTAGAATATTACAACATGCATGCATTGCATTGTGGTTTCCCTTATCTCTTTAATGAAATCTAGGAATAAGAGAGATCAACCCTTTTATGTAAAATTCTAACGAGAGGACAAGTATATTTCTCGTTTTATATACAAGATATCTTGATTCAAAGAATAGATTTTCTGGGGGATTTGATATTTCTTTAAAAATATCAATTTCAAAGAATATTACGCATTGCACATTTTTAATATTACATATCTTAGTAAAAGCTATTAAATTTCGAGAAAAAATAATTAACAAACTTGTTCAGCAATGATGTAGCATAAGAGAATTTTATATAAAGCAATAAAAGTAGTAAATCAAGAGTAATTTTTGTCATAATGAACGATTAAATTAAAAATATGCTTTTAAAAGGACTCTTATCGCGAAATTTTTGCATTACATAAAATTTACGTAGACGAATTATGGAGAAAGAGGTTCTTTTGTCAGTGTTTGTCTTTATCAGCAGAAAGATAAAATTGATGATACATGCGTAGTCTCCAAAGAATCTTTTGTGTAACTAGAGATTCGCGTCGAGCAATAATGCTCTTATTAACATAAGAGGTTCTTTTCATAATTTGGCCAAGTGCGGATTAATCGCGTAATGTGTTTCTTCAGGATAAGCACAAGAAAGACAAAAGTTTTAATAAGCTCCTGTGAAAATTCCGCCGACGTTAAAGTAACGCTTTAATCTGCATAAACAAGTTATAAAAAGCTGTCTTCGGGTTGTTTGTCTATTTGCATTTCTTACAAAAAGGGATGTTTATTTGCGGGATTGTTTATTCCTACAATGATAAATTCTATTTTGGCTTATATTCTCTCTTTTGAGCGATGAAATATGTGTTTATCATAAAATGCGTGCAGGATATATTTCTATCAATACGCATACATTTATGTTTTAATGGAATGTGTTTATTTTTTCGTCATTTTTATTTCAATTAAAAGTAGAACATCAAATTTGCTTTAAAATAATTGACATATTATTGAAAAATTGACTCTTTCGAAGAAAATTTCGCGCGATATATGAAAATAATTTGATGTGGTTTGATGATAACGAATAAAATATGAATAAAATATGAATAAAAATTGAAATAATATAGAAGATAAGTACAAATGTATATATTCAAGTTTCATAATGTTTATCGACTACTTTTCGCATATTTATATTTAAGTATCACTTTGATCCGCCTTTATACCGCGTATCGGCGTTATATAATATTAAAGTGTTCTTTCTCTTCACGAGTTTACGAGAGATGAGCTGACTTTTTTCACATTTGACGGCTTCCTTTCTCTCTTTTCGTTGGACGACACGATATGATTACCCACTTATATCTTCAACGTTCTCATTCGCTGCCTAATGTGTTCCAACATTAGTAGTTTAATAATAGTAGAGCAGTTCGCTGCAACACGTTGGCATCAAGATTCGCTAAACAACTTTCCAGCATTTGCAAGGGGCACGGTGTAAATATATGATAATTAACGATAATGTTGAAACGAGTTTACGATCGCACAATGCTATCAAGTTTTACGGTAGAGTTATGTTTATATTAGATTACGGATGTAACGGATTTCATTTCTAACGGAAAACGATTTGCGACATGCTTGATAGTCTTGTAAATTGGAAACTGATATGACTGAAGCCTTGCTAAATATATTCAATTATGTATTTACATTTATTAATAATTACTATTTTATCATTAATTATTTAATTTTATTTAATTTCTCCTTTCTAATTATTATTTATTATTCAATTACATTTTTAATGAATGCCAATTGTGTTTATATCGAATCAAATATACATAAAATTAACCGAACAATTTATATTATACGCAATCACAATTAAAATAAACAATTGATGAAGAGAACAATGTATATGAAAATATTATATTGTTTTTCTGTTGAAAAATAAAAATTTCTGAATATTTTACACATTATTTTTTAATCTACAAACTTTATGTATTACAACATAAAATTTTATATTCCCGATGTAAATACGTTTAGGAACTTGTTCTCTTTACGCTCGTCGGAGCACAAAATTTCTCTGGAGAATCAGTTTTCCGGCTAGAACAAGCAAGTGTACTTTATAAAAATGGCTCTGTTAAATTTTACTTTATTTTTCACATAAAATATTTTTTAATGATTGATATCATCGGAATATTAACTTTTTTTCAAAATCAACTTGATTATAGTTTTTAATTCTTCGTACAATACATTTTCTGAAAGAAATCATTATTTTATATCAGCTTCTGTTCGTAAATTTTGAATAAATTTTTCGAGAAACGATTACTATCGTTAATTTTTTGATCACATTTATTTATTAGTGCGTTTAGATAATGTTTAACAACGAATGTAACATCTTAAAATTTCTTCATGAATTATTAAATAACATTAAAGTTTATAAGCTTTATGTTTACAAGCGGAAAAAACATAAGGGATGGGGAAGGAGGCGAAACGGGTAATTCAACGGAACAACAAGCGTTTTGGGAACATATCGCGCGCAAGAGACATCAAAAACTTTACCTGGCGCGTGACAAGAAAGCGACCCGCGCGAGTTTGTAACAAAAGCTGCAAGGTATCCAAATGGAAATTATATCCTCAGTGACGGTCGCATCGATCGGCATTTGCGGTCGGAACTAAGCCGAAATGATTCGGTTAAAATGGGACTCGACTCAAAGGAATCCTCGAACAGGAATCGTCCGAATCCTTTGATAATTAGTGCCACTCGGTCGAGCAAATGCCGTCCCTTTGTCTGGCATTTAGTAAGATAGAAGACGAAGAGAAATAATTATTTTATCATAATACGATCTCATGTTTTTGTTTGCACATTTATATTTTGTATCTATATCTCTTATACTATTTTCATCCAAACTGTGATAGATTTAACTAGGATTCAATTTTTTACAGATTACTATAAGATTGCTATAAGTGCATTTATTAAATCATATCGAAAACTATTTATACCTAATTATAAGAAACAGATTTTTCATATTTTCAATATTTTTCTTGCTGTAAGATTATTTTATAAAATATTAATTGCGAGTTTTGTTTCATTTGTTTTTGCTTCTGTAGAAATCAGTTCAATCTGGATGAAAAATGAAAATCAGAGCATGATATTATTGAATCATTATATAATAAACCACGACTTATATGAGAGAGATACATATTTGAATGCAGCAATAATTATAATACAAAATAATCACTTAAATGCATATTTATATTTAATACAGTTACGAGTGTTCTATTATTTAAATGATACTTATCGATAATTATATAATTTCAGTAAGAATGTAATTATACTAATAATATTTTGAGTGATACAATTACATATGTATCATTGAAAAACTTACTTAAGAATTCTCTTAATTAAGAGATATTATAATCGCACTTATACAAACTTACTTAAGAATTACCTTAATTAAGAAGAGACATAATAATTGCAGTTATACATACATATTTAAATTTAATTTTTCATCATTTTCTTTATTGCGTGGCTCCAATAAAAAGCTCATCATTTTTAACGATCTTTAAAATTTAAGAGTGAATGTGTGTTTATGATTCTTCGTATGTTAGAGGACATAATAATCAGGGTTTGATATCAAGGTTTGACTCAACCGTTCATAAACGAGAAATTGCATTTTTCGTTAAAGCAATAGATCTGAAGAACGTGCCGATCTTCTGCAACGTTTCATCTCCTACTATTGTAGATAAATTGCGAGCTTAACCGCAACAAAGTTCCTCAACGTGCGAATTATTTCAGGCGGAAAACAATATTTCTTAAATTCACTGATGCTAACCTTCCTGTGGTCATTGCAGACGGGTAATAACCTCCCTTAAGCCAGATAATCTCTGTAATAAGTTCCTGGTTTCTTGTTAGTATCTGGTATAGTTAGAGAAGAAAGTAATTCGGAGGAGCACTCTTGTTTAGCGATTTAGAAAAGTTAAATTATTTTTTTTTTCATTAAACAATAAAGGATATAACTTTGCTTCCAACTTATGAATTTTATTAATTACTTGATTATATAAATTATTTTATAATTGAATTTCGAGCATAAAGATTTAGGTTTATGGATTTTTCGTAATGTAAACATTTTTTCTATAATTATTCTGAATAGATCATCGTCATCAAATTTTTCCTTGTCACTGTTTATTACGCATCATTGACCTTGCATTTGTTCCGTTTTCATCAAAAATAGGTAAAATTTGTTATTTAAATATCATATTCTTCTCTCTCAATATCGATATAAAAAATTTAGAACATTTCTGTTCATATTTTCAATACATATTTTTAATAATAAATTAGGTTATCGGGTTTTATTCTCCGAAAACAATATCGCATTTTTTTCCAAAGAGAAATAAAAGACAGAGACGGAAATATTTAGCGTTAAATGTGGCGTGAAAATAATGCATCCTCCTCTCTCGACAAAGAGAGCAACTTGCGGACTCGCGCGGATAAAATCAAATTTACGTCGGTTTACGAAGTCTCGTCATTCGATCGCGCCGTCAACGCTCAAAAAGTGAGAAAGGAACAGGCAATAGCGCTAGTAAAATTGCGAAAGCTCTAAAAGTTGGTCGGGAGACCAAACAGCTCGGCGTACTCGAGGAAAGCCTCGCCCCGATAAAATAACGGAAATATCCTCTCTTTTCTTCCTCTTCCCTTTCTCTCTCTCTCTCTCTCTCTCTCTCTCTCTCTCTCTCTCTCTCTCTCTTTCTCTCGCCTCTTGCATTTCCGTTTTACGAGAGACCGTTTCCTTCATTCATGCTTTCTGTCTCCCCGTCGAGTTCTCTCGCTCTCCATCCCCTGGTTCTGTCTCTGTCTCGTCCGCCCGACATCGCCAGAGAATTTCAGAACGAAACGCAAACACTTCGATTTTCGACGAGACGACGGGGGACAAAGAAAACTCGTTGACTCACGCTGATGTCGACAACCGCGCGACCGGGGTGAATCTACACACGTCGATATTGACCAACTTTTCGCCCGCCGCACGGCCGCGGTTTCGGCTTCCTTCCCGCGCGCCCCCGCAACCCTACATCGGAACGGATTTATGCGAGGACGACGACGACGGTTCTCCCCAGGTCGGTTGGATTATCTCGGGATCTCGCTGAAATACGGTATGTTCGTTGCGGAAAAATTTGCGGTGGGAACTTGCGCGGTCGTGCCATCGTCTGACAGTCCCCTCTCAAATACACAAGCGATCTTTAATCTTTCAATTATCGTGCAAGTAATTTTTTTATGTTGACTTGATTAAAATTTTGGAGCTTGAATTTTATATATTGACTTTTATAGATCCTCGTACTTTTTTAGATAATAAACGCATTTATCGAATATGGAGGATTTTTATAAATATGCGCGGAAAATTAAAATGTCGAGGGATAACAGAATCTTGTTTAATTTTGAATGTTTAATTACTGACATTACGGGACATATTATGACGACTGTTGGAACACGGTTTATCTCGGTTTCGAAAAATCGAATCTTCCGATTTGAGAGAAGCCCGCCCGTATCGCGAATTCCGTTCTTTCGTACATTTCGTACAATCGATACTTTTTACCGGCGCCACGGTTTACACTTCATCAATCTCAGTGCTCTCGCATAGCGGGACCCGAGAGTTGTAGATTTGCTATCTCTGGCATTGCCCTGCGCGCGAATGCGGGACTCGATCCAAGAATCGCGGCGGCGTGTCTGGCATACGTGACTTCTTCCGTTCTGCTAGGCAGATATGCGGGAACGAGTTGAAATCCAAAGCCGGGAGCTTCGAATACGAGGGGTTTCGTATTCGCCGGGATTTTCGCGCGATACGTTACAATGCCACGTGTGAAAGTGTGTCATGTCATGATCTGCGAATATAACAGACTTTTGTGATGCTCTTTAGCCGGATATTTTGATAAATATCGGGCACGATGACACCCACGCGCGATAAAACCTTCCTGACAGAAAGGTTGCGTCTTTTCCCTTTCACGGGCAGAGGCGACATATTTGCAGTCAAATTAAAATTCTTTCCTAAAGTCCTGTTTTATGAAAAAGTGAATTGAAAAAAATGACAGGAGAGAGAGAGAGAGAGAGAGAGAGAGAGAGAGAGAGAGAGACGATTCTGCAAATTCTAAACTTCTATTTTTTAAATACAATATCATAGATGATATTAAAATCTGCTTCTTTCTCGTTTTATTTATCTTATCTATTTATGTTCACGTTAATGTTTTTTTAATGGAACGGAATCATATTCAGTTAAAACACTACGTAAATCTAGAAAAATATAAATTTTTCTACTTGATATATGAGCATGTAAATATTATACAGCAGAATTTCAGAAGCTTGTTTTATCGCAATAAAAAAGGATTTTATTTCAAAAAAGTAATTTATATATAAGTTGCGTAAAAATCATTTGTCTGAATTTCCTCGAGTCTGACATCATAATTTATTATGAATTTTCTTAATTCTTCTGCAGAGACAAAAATATTTGCTATAAAGCAAATATTTAATAATGAATTATGATGTCAGACTCGAGGAAATTCAGACAAATGACTTTTACGCAACTTGTATAAATTACTTTCTTGAAATAAAATCCCTTTATTGCGATAAAACAAGCTTCTGAAATTCTGCTGAATTTACATGCTCATATATCGAATAGAAAAATTCATATTTTTCTAGATTTGCGTAGCGTTTTAACAACTGCATATCTGAGTGATCTATTCTACAACAAAATTTCTGATACATTTTCAATGTTTACATGATCTGATATTTTTTAAATGTTTTATATGTTAGATTTAACGCAATTTTGTTCGCGAAAAATTATTTGTACGAATGTGCGAAATCGCGAGACTAATGTATATGAATTTTTCCTCGCTTCTGACGTTATAATCCAAGATCACTGAAACTGGAACAGTCATCCTCTAATACGACATATGAAGCGTTGAAACACGTAGAAGAGACTCACATACACTGGCACAATTTATCATTTTAAATATGATAAAAAATGTATTCTAAATATGTACAATAATATAATAATGAGACAAAATGTGAACCTAATTTGATTGATTCTTCAATCAAAGATCTATCATATGTGAATGAAAAAACGTAACAAAGGTGAGACAAACTTAGACACGATGGAAATGCCACATATTAGAAATTATTGTAAATTTTTTAAACTATTATATAATAATTCAATATAGTGATATATCGCAATTTCATTCCCGCAAGATTTACTTGTCGGCAAGGCAATCAAACCGTTGGATTGCTTATAAAGTTCTTGCGGGGGGGGCAAAACGGACGTAATAGAGCGTTCAACAGTCAAAAAGAAATCGCTAATACCGAGGAACAAAAGGAGGTTAAATGAGGATAGGATCACTCCGAGAGTAGCACCATTGAGGTTCTTATGGAAACTGCAGTGCCATTTGAGCGGGGCGGAGAAAATCGTTTCTTGGATAAGAATGTGGACACGAGATAAATAAAAGAGGTCACGGAAAATGGGGAAAACCTCGGGGAAGAAAAGACATACAAATACATAGAGAGAAAAAGGGGAAAAGGAACTTGTTATGAAATTGTTCCATCTTTGTAAAAATATATATTGATTGTAGAACACGAGTGATGAGATTTTCTTCGAGCATTATTGATGAATTGATTTTTTTTCAACGAGAAAAATTGCACGAAAAAAATAAAATGCCATTAAATTTTAAAACTAATTGAACCGACAAGAAGAGAGAAAGAGAAAGATACACATTATTAATATTTTAGAATGATTCAAATTTCTATTCAGCATCGGAAATCTCTATTTTGATCCTTTGAAAAAAACTAATTCAATTATACACTTTTACGTGACATTGGTTGCTATTTTTTATAACAACAAATATTGTTTGTGACGGAATAAATTCGCAACATTCCACAACAACTTTTCGTCGACTTCAGTTCTAATTTAGCAGCGGCATGTTATACATTCCACGTTATTCAGGATGTTTCTATTTAGGTTATTCGTCAGTTATTGATGGCACATGCAAGATTCGTGTTACATGTCCGTCATTTGTCGGCTCTCTAGATTACATTGGGATACTGTATGCTATTGAGCGAAACCAAACGTATTGCGTTTCATCGTCATTTATCAAACGTGAAAAGCAATTGCGAAATATGAAATAAATAAAATTCTTATCTTCAATAACGGAGTTTAAATAATTCCTCTAATGCGTTTCTTGGATTTATATAATTTTCTTCTCTCTCTCCACATATTTTTCTAAAACTCATAAAAACATTTACTTGTACAATACAAATAAATAAATAAATAATTCTATGCAATAATAGAGAATATAGGATTTTTTTACTATAATTACAAAATGCTAAAATTGTAAAATAATCAGCTATAAATATTGCATTAAAATCTAAAGTCATTAAGATTCTACATAATCTCTTTTCTTAATCTTGACACGTATGCATGTGTATATTATTATTTCAATTAAGGATCTTTCTCCTTTGTAGGGGCTCTAACAGGGTCGATTGATGTGTTTAGCGAATATATGTATCTAGCATTCGTGTTCTAGATTATATTTGCGTGACAACGTCACGCGTTAAAGCAACATCCGCCGCTACGAGCCCGATTGTTTCGAGGCTGCTAATCCGGTCGCGCGGCTGGACGCCGACAGTGCCCCGAAACTGAAGTGTAAATCGTGCATTTATCTCGAGGCCCGTTATCAAACGTGTAACTAACAGCCGTGCGTGCAGATGTTATCCGCGGGTCGAAAGGACGGCGCGGATATCGCGTGGGCGGACCGGATAGAGCTACATATTCGTTCCCAATTCGCGGCGTTAATTACGCATCTATCTTCCGGTACTTTATCGGCCGCATTGATCACGATGTCGGTCTATTTCAGCCCGGTACGGCATTTTGATTGCCATTCCGTTGACGTTCGGCCGCTCGGAAGACCGATTTCGACCGGTCTAGTTATACTCCGCGAAATTTATTCGCCGAGTTATCTTTCCGCCTCATCTCCCCCTTCGGGAATTAATCCGTTAAAACGCGATAGGATGCCTCGATTACGCGATCGTATCGCGCGCGACTCATTTTGTCCTTGAATCGTCTAGATTTGGAATCGTAGAATCTTAGAATACGCGATTAACCTTCCAGTATCTCTATTCTAATACCAGTATTCTCTGAGATAGTCTAATACCTAACTCCGTTCTACTCTAATCTCTTTCGGTTGTTTCTTGTTATTATGTCAAAGCACGCGGCGAATATGCGCCATGTATGATAAATGTAATGCACGTGATTGTAATTGTGCCGCGCAAAATGTCGAGACATAAATGCTAATGTAGCCGTTAATTCGGTTAATGCGTGTTGCTAATCCGTTGCTATCGCAGCTACAAAGAATCAAGGAGTTTTGAAATTTCGTTTTCGAGAGAGGGTACGGACCTTACAGTCTCTTATATTCCTTTACAATTCTCACGAGAACTATTACATTTCGTTTATAATTCCTCCTTTGACTCGGCAAGTACTTTCGCTCCTTTCGTAACTTTCTCGGTTATTTCAGCAAAGTTTCGCTTCTTGTAACGTTCAGTATGGTCTATGTAAGGCGTTGCGACATTAAGAAGATGATTTGTGGTATTGCAAATTATAAAAGAAACTCTGCAATTTTTGCTTATATTCTGAATAATAATATATAAATATATTAACACACACACACACACACACACACACACACACACACACACATATATGTGTGTATGTATATGTGTTGGAATAAATTAAAAGGTTACATTATATGTAATATATTTAATAATATCGTTTTATTTGAAGGGGAGAGATTGAATAAATTTTATATTATTAATTTTTTTGTTACTATCAATGCATCACACACGTCAAAAAATTGAAGATACAATTAAAATTCAATATCTATTTAAATAAGTTCGTTAACATGATACATTTAAAAAATTATTTTCGCAAAATCAGTAATGAATTATGATACATGTAATATTTGAGAAATGTTATGTATAACATATTTAACAAATTATAAATATACAAATAATATGAAAAATATAAAATATAAAATTATATCTTTGTCGGTATTTGAAAAATAAATAATAAACAAATATATTCATAAAATTCTAGATTACATTACAATTATAATTTTAGGTTACATTGTTATATTTAATGCTATATTATCCTATATAATATTATATTTAATGCTACATCAAAAAGCAATGTAAATAATTACTCACATCCACAAAAAGCATTAATTCTTGTGTCGATCTTATAACACAGTTATTTATTGTATAATAATACAGTTATTTATTGTATAATAATCAAATAAGTATGGAACAAATTACAAAGAAAAGTTTGCGAACGTTTCGACCCTATTTTTGGGCCATCTTCAGCACAAATGTGATGATGTGATAAAAAATAACAAAAGGTTTTATATCGGAGTCAATTACAAAGTGTGCCGTCTAAAGTAATAATAAATGCTTCGGTATCTCATTATTTCGAAAACAATGACGAGCCGTTGGAGACGAATGAAGACAACTCAACTTCTCCGAAGACAAAGATCGAGAACCTTTTTAATTAATTCTTCTATTTTCTTATTCATTTTCTTTTAACATATCTTCGATCGCGCAAAGATTCTCATATACAAAGTCTGATTGATAACAAATGTGTATTGGTTGTTGATGGCTCGTTGTAGGAGTATCTATAACATTTGTGCTAGAACTTAAAGAAGAACTGCTTGCATAGTGGTTCCAACCATACGTTGGCTGTTGACATCTGTTTGATACAGCAACATTTTCAGCATTTCTGTCAAGACATAAAAAATTGTCGTGGCTAGTTGTAAGAGTATCTGTGGCATTTGTGCTAAAACCTAAAGAACTGCTTGCATAGTGGTTCCAACTATACGTTGGCTGTTGACATCCGCTTGATACAGCAACATTTTCAGCATTTCTGTCAAGATATAAAAAATTGTTGTGGCTAGTTGTAAGAGTATCTGTGGCATTTGTGCTAAAACCTAAAGAACTGCTTGCATAGTGGTTCCAATCATACGTTGACTGTTGACATCCGCTTGATACAGCAACATTTTCGGCATTTCTGTCAAGATATAAAAAATTGTTGCGATCCGAATTATGGATTGATTGATAATTGCTTGATGTAACAACATCTTCAGTATTTACGTCAAGAATTAAATAAACTACTTGGATTGTAATCCAATAATATATATATATATATATATATATATATATATATATATATATATATATACACACACATATGTGTGTATGTAAATTAAAAAAAGAAATTTATCCAAATATTCATAATCTTTGTGATAGATATATTAAATATCTAAATTTTACGATTTTATTATATATAATTTTACATATGTTACACAAAAGTATATATAAATGATTCGGAAGAGATAAAATAGTAATATTCAGGTTAGTGTCATTAGTCTTACCTCGTTGATCTAAATTCCAAAGATATTCCAGCGATTTGATGAGCATCGATTAAATGTTTCATTGCATTGAAATACTTATGTTTAACATCATTTTGAAAGATTATTTTGCAATGTTTGCACTCCATTGTTTCATTTGATATAGTATATTTATAATGTGACATCCAGTTTTGATTATCTATATTTATATTATGCGCATTTTGTAAGTGTATTCTCATCGAATTCGATCCAGAACAGCCGATCTTATACGTCTTTTCACAATTATTACATTTTGTTCGATGCTTTTGTATTAGAGAAAAATGCTTTTTTCCTTTTCTTTTCGAGAGGAGAGAATCTTTATGTTTTGTCATTATATGATATTTTATATTGTTGAATTCCTTTTTTAAAATATAAACACTGCCAAATGGCAAAAACACTGCCTACTACAAATTTTGCACTTGCCCTCTGTATTATTAATGTCTTTTGTAAAATACGCCCATAAATAGGATTCACTTTTGTTTCGTGGCATGATATCCACTTTGTATCACAGATTGTATACGACTAAATTCAAATGAAATCATTTCGACGAAAAATATAGAAACTGATAAAAGAAACAGAGAAAGATCGCAAAAAAACGTATATCTGATTCTTTGTATAAATGTAAATATTGATACACGATCGAAATTTGTCTAGCAAGTTTTACGATTCATTGCTTATTCACTGTTAATAATCTCATCATTTGCAGAAAGATTACAAAAAGAGTGAAATATTATAATAAGCGCAAATATTAAAAGCTGCCAATTTTATGCAAAATATCTTTTACAAGGAATTAGCAACGATTTCTTCCGTTAAAATTATTTACGTAAACTATCAGGTAGATAAGAAGGCAAAAGCTATGGAATATTGTTATTACTCGAAGGTTATGTACATACATACATACATACGTACATACATCTATATATATATGTTAAAGTGGAACACTGTATATATATATATATGTATATATACATATATACACAGAGTGTTCCACTTTAACACTCATACGTTCATAATTCGAAAATATGGCGTTTATAGGAAAAATGTTTCAAATAAAAGTTGTAAAGTTTGAAAGGGGAAAAAAGATAAGAATATTAGAATGTAAGTTCTAAGACTATGTGAAAGTCAACTTATTTTTTTAAATAGCACTAATTTATCCATATAAATCGATTCCCCACAATATTCTGTGTAAAGTGTTATAAAGCATAGCCAAAAATTGAATAGTTTACGAGATATTTTATATTCTAAGTTGATATAAGTTTACATACATTATGAAATATCTCATAAAATATTTATTTTCCGATTATTTTGTTTAATACTTTTAGGTATAGAATAATGAGAGGAATTAATTGGTAAAAAACACGTAATTGTTTTTAAGAAAATATGATATATCAATTAGCGTAACAAGCAACGATTTAATATTCTAACAGACGCAAATATCAAAAACTACCATTTTTGTGTAAGATATCTTTTACAAAGAATTAATCGATTTTTTCTGTTAAAATGATTCACGTAAATTATCACATTCATAAGAAAGAGAGAGTTGCGGAATATTAATCGAAGATTATATAATATTATATAAATATATATATATAATTTTATGTGTGTGTGTGTGTGTGTATATACATATATATTTATGTGTATGTATATGTGTTGGAATAATTATAAATTAAAAGGTTATATTATATGTAATATATTTAATAATATCGTTTTATTTGAAGGGGAGAGATTGAATAAATTGTATATTATTAATTTCTTTATTACTATCAATGCATCACACACGTCAAAAATTGAAGATACAATCAAAATCCAATATCTGTTTGAATAACTTCGTTCATACAATATGTTTAAAAAATAATTTTCGCAAAATTAGTAGTAGATTATGATGTACGTAATATTTGAGAAATGTTATATATAACAAACTATAGATAGAAATTATATGAAAAATATAAATAAAATTATATCTTTGACGGTAAATGATGAATGAATGATAAATAAATAATAAACAAATATATTCACAAAATTATAGATTATATTACAATTATAATTTTATGTTATGTTGTTTAATGCTATATCAGAATCAGTAATAAATTATGATATATGTAACATATGAGAAATATTATGTTAACATATAGAAATATTATTTAACAAATTATAGATACAAATAGCATGAAAAATATAAATAAAATTATATCTTTGTCGGTATTTGATAAATAAACAAATATTCATAAATTTCTAGATTATATTACGATTATAATTTTATGTTATATTGTTTAATGCTATTTTAAAATCAATAATAGATTATGTAATATTTCAGAAATGTTATATATAACATATGTAACAAATTAGATACAAATGATATGAAAAATATAAATAAAATTATATCTTTGTCAATATTTGATAAATAGATAATAAGAAAATATACATTCCTAAAATTATATAATTATAATTTCATGTTATATTATTTAATGCTACATCAACAACCATAGATTGGCTGCAGTCGGGAGTAAAAAGCAATGTAAATAATTACTCACATCCAAAGAGCATTAATTCTTCCATTTTCTTACTTAATATTTTTTAACATATCTTCAATTGCGCAAAGATCTTCATAATCAAAGTCCGATTGATAACAATTGTGTATTGGTTGTTGATTGCTCGTTGTAGAAGTATCTATAACATTTGTGCTAGAACTTAAAGAAGAACTGCTTACATTTTGGTCCAAATTATACGTTAGCTGTTGACATCCGCTTGATACAGCAACATCTTCAGCATTTCTATCAAGATATAAAAAATTGTTGCCATCCGAATTATGGATTGATTGATAATTGCTCGATGTAACAACATCTTCAGTATTTACATCCAGAATTAAATAAACTATTTAGATTGTAATTCAATCATATATATATACATATATATATATATATATATATATATATATATATATGTATATATATATGTATATATACGCATATATGTGTATGTAAATTTAAAAAAGAAATTTATCTAATATACGTAATCTTTGTGATTGACATGTTAAATATCTAAATTTTACAATTTTATTATATATAATTTTACATATGTTACACAAAAGTATATATAAATGATTCAGAAGAGATTAATTCTTCCATTTTCTTACTTAATATTTTTTAACATATCTTCAATTGCGCAAAGATCTTCATAATCAAAGTCCGAATGATAACAATTGTGTATTGGTTGTTGATTGCTCGTTGTAGAAGTATCTATAACATTTGTGCTAGAACTTAAAGAAGAACTGCTTACATTATGGTCCAAATTATACGTTAGCTGTTGACATCCGCTTGATACAGCAACATCTTCAGCATTTCTATCAAGATATAAAAAATTGTTGCCATCCGAATTATGGATTGATTGATAATTGCTCGATGTAACAACATCTTCAGTATTTACATCCAGAATTAAATAAACTATTTAGATTGTAATTCAATCATATATATATATATATATATATATATATATATATATGTATATATATGTATATGTATATATATATGTATATATACGCATATATGTGTATGTAAATTTAAAAAAGAAATTTATCCAAATATACGTAATCTTTGTGATTGACATGTTAAATATCTAAATTTTACAATTTTATTATATATAATTTTACATATGTTACACAAAAGTATATATAAATGATTCAGGAGAGATAAAATAGTAATATTCAGATTATTGTCATTAGTCTTACCTCGTTGATCTAAATTCCAAAGATATTCCAGCGATTTGATGAGCATCGATTAAATGTTTCATTGCATTGAAATACTTATGTTTAACATCATTTTGGAAGATTATTTTGCAATGTTTGCACTCCATTGTTTCATTTGATATAGTATATTTATAATGTGACATCCAGTTTTGATTCTCTATATTTATATTATGCACATTTTCTAAGTGTATTCTCATCGAATTCGTTCCATAACAGCCGATCTTATACGTCTTTTCACAATTATTACATTTTATTTGATGCTTTTGTATTAGAGAAAAATGCCTTTTTCCTTTTCCTTTCGAGAGGAGAGAATCTTTATGTTTTGTCATTATATGATGTTTTATATTGTTGAATTCCTTTTTTAAAATATAAACACTGCCACAAATTTTGCACTTGCCCTCTGCATTATTAATGTCTTTTGTAAAATACGCCCATAAATAGGATTCATTTTTGTTTCGTGGCATGATATCCACTTTGTATCACAGATTGTATACGACTAAATTCAAATGAAATCATTTCGACGAAAAATATAGAAACTGATAAAAGAAACAGAGAAAGATCGCAAAAGAACGTATATCTGATTCTTTGTATAAATGTAAATATTGATACACGATCGAAATTTGTCTAGCAAGTTAAGATTCATTGCTTATTCACTGTTAATAATCTCATCATTTGCAAAAAGATTACAAAAAGAGTGAAATATTATAATAAGCGCAAATATTAAAAGCTGCCAATTTTATGCAAAATATCTTTTACAAGGAATTAGCAACGATTTCTTCCGTTAAAATTATTTACGTAAACTATCAGGTAGATAAGAAGGCAAAAGCTATGGAATATTGTTATTACTCGAAGGTTATGTACATACATACATACATACGTACATACATCTATATATATATGTTAAAGTGGAACACTGTATATATATATATATATATGTATATATACATATATACACAGAGTGTTCCACTTTAACACTCATACGTTCATAATTCGAAAATATGGCGTTTATAGGAAAAATGTTTCAAATAAAAGTTGTAAAGTTTGAAAGGGGAAAAAAGATAAGAATATTAGAATGTAAGTTCTAAGACTATGTGAAAGTCAACTTATTTTTTTAAATAGCACTAATTTATCCATATAAATCGATTCCCCACAATATTCTGTGTAAAGTGTTATAAAGCATAGCCAAAAATTGAATAGTTTACGAGATATTTTATATTCTAAGTTGATATAAGTTTACATACATTATGAAATATCTCATAAAATATTTATTTTCCGATTATTTTGTTTAATACTTTTAGATATAGAATAATGAGAGGAATTAATTGGTAAAAAACACGTAATTGTTTTTAAGAAAATATGATATATCAATTTGCGTAACAAGCAATGATTTAATATTCTAACAGACGCAAATATCAAAAACTACCGTTTTTGTGTAAGATATCTTTTACAAAGAATTAATCGATTTTTTCTGTTAAAATGATTCACGTAAATTATCACGTTCATAAGAAAGAGAGAGTTGCGGAATATTAATCGAAGATTATATAATATTATATAAATATATATATATAATTTTATGTGTGTGTGTGTGTGTGTGTATATACATATATATTTATGTGTATGTATATGTGTTGGAATAATTATAAATTAAAAGGTTATATTATATGTAATATATTTAATAATATCGTTTTATTTGAAGGGGAGAGATTGAATAAATTGTATATTATTAATTTCTTTATTACTATCAATGCATCACACACGTCAAAAATTGAAGATACAATCAAAATCCAATATCTGTTTGAATAACTTCGTTCATACAATATGTTTAAAAAATAATTTTCGCAAAATTAGTAGATTATGATGTACGTAATATTTGAGAAATGTTATATATAACATATATAACAAACTATAGATAGAAATTATATGAAAAATATAAATAAAATTATATCTTTGACGGTATCTGATAAATAGATAATAAACAAATATATTCATAAAATTATAGATTATATTACAATTATAATTTTATGTTATATTGTTTAATGCTATATCAGAATCAGTAATAAATTATGATATATGTAACATATGAGAAATATTATGTTAACATATAGAAATATTATTTAACAAATTATAGATACAAATAGCATGAAAAATATAAATAAAATTATATCTTTGTCGGTATTTGATAAATAAACAAATATTCATAAATTTCTAAATTATATTACGATTACAATTTTATGTTATATTGTTTAATGCTATTTTAAAATCAATAATAGGTTATGTAATATTTCAGAAATGTTATATATATCATATGTAACAAATTAGATACAAATGATATGAAAAATATAAATAAAATTATATCTTTGTCAATATTTGATAAATAGATAATAAGAAAATATACATTCCTAAAATTATGTAATTATAATTTCATGTTATATTATTTAATGCTACATCAACAACTGTAGATTGGCTGCAGTCGGGAGTAAGAAGCAATGTAAATAATTACTCACATCCAAAGAGCATTAATTCTTCCATTTTCTTACTTAATATTTTTTAACATATCTTCGATTGCGCAAAGATCTTCATATTTAAAGTTCGATTGATAACAATTGTGTATTGGTTGTTGATGGCTCGTTGTAGGAGTATCTATAACATTTGTGCTAGAACTTAAAGAAGAACTGCTTACATTATGGTCCAAATTATACGTTAGCTGTTGACATCCGCTTGATACAGCAACATTTTCAGCATTTCTGTCAAGATATAAAAAATTGTTGCGATCCAAATTATGGATTGATTGATAATTGCTTGATGTAACAACATCTTCAGTATTTACATCCAGAATTAAATAAACTATTTAGATTGTAATTCAATCATATATATATATATATATATATATATATATATATATATATATGTATATGTATATATATATATATATATATATGTATATATACGCATATATGTGTATGTAAATTTAAAAAAGAAATTTATCCAAATATACATAATCTTTGTGATTGACATGTTAAATATCTAAATTTTACAATTTTATTATATATAATTTTACATATGTTACACAAAAGTATATATAAATGATTCAGAAGAGATAAAATTGTAATATTCAGATTATTGTCATTAGTCTTACCCCGTTGATCTAAATTCCATAGATATTCCAGCGATTTGATGAGCATCGATTAAATGTTTCATTGCATTGAAATACTTATGTTTAATATCATTTTGAAAGATTATTTTGCAATGTATGCACTCTATTGTTTTATTTGATGCAGTATACTTATAATGTGACATCCAGTCTTGATTCTTTTTATTTATGTTATGTATAGATTCTAAGTGTATTCCCATCCAAGCCGATGTAGTAAACCTTATGTCATACATCTTATCACAAATACCACATTTTGTTATATTCTGTTGTATTATAGAAAAAGGCCATTCTTCTTTTCTTTTTGGGACAGAATCTTTATGTTCCTTCGTTATATGAGATTTTATATAATAGTAATCCTTTTTTAACAGACAAACTTTGCCACAAATTTTGCACTTGCTCACTGCATTATTAATGTCTTTTGTAAAATACGCCCATAAATAGGATTCACTTTTGTTTCCTGGCATGATATCCACTTTGTATCACAGATTGTATACGACTAAATTCAAATGAAATCATTTCGACGAAAAATATAGAAACTGATAAAAGAAACAGAGAAAGATCGCAAAAAAACGTATATCTGATTCTTTGTATAAATGTAAATATTGATACACGATCGAAATTTGTCTAGCAAGTTTTACGATTCATTGCTTATTCACTGTTAATCCCTTAAGTGATAAGGGATCACTGTTAATAATCTCATCATTTGCAGAAAGATTACAAAAAGAGTGAAATATTATAATAAGCGCAAATATTAAAAGCTGCCAATTTTATGCAAAATATCTTTTACAAGGAATTAGCAACGATTTCTTCCGTTAAAATTATTTACGTAAACTATCAGGTAGATAAGAAGGCAAAAGCTATGGAATATTGTTATTACTCGAAGGTTATGTACATACATACATACATACGTACATACATCTATATATATATATGTTAAAGTGGAACACTGTATATATATATATATGTGTATATATACATATATACACAGAGTGTTCCACTTTAACACTCATACGTTCATAATTCGAAAATATGGCGTTTATAGGAAAAATGTTTCAAATAAAAGTTGTAAAGTTTGAAAGGGGAAAAAAGATAAGAATATTAGAATGTAAGTTCTAAGACTATGTGAAAGTCAACTTATTTTTTTAAATAGCACTAATTTATCCATATAAATCGATTCCCCACAATATTCTGTGTAAAGTGTTATAAAGCATAGCCAAAAATTGAATAGTTTACGAGATATTTTATATTCTAAGTTGATATAAGTTTACATGCACTATGAAATATCTCATAAAATATTTATTTTCCGATTATTTTGTTTAATACTTTTAGGTATAGAATAATGAGAGGAATTAATTGGTAAAAAACACGTAATTGTTTTTAAGAAAATATGATATATCAATTAGCGTAACAAGCAACGATTTAATATTCTAACAGACGCAAATATCAAAAACTACCATTTTTGTGTAAGATATCTTTTACAAAGAATTAATCGATTTTTTCTGTTAAAATGATTCACGTAAATTATCACATTCATAAGAAAGAGAGAGTTGCGGAATATTAATCGAAGATTATATAATATTATATAAATATATATATATAATTTTATGTGTGTGTGTGTGTGTGTATATACATATATATTTATGTGTATGTATATGTGTTGGAATAATTATAAATTAAAAGGTTATATTATATGTAATATATTTAATAATATCGTTTTATTTGAAGGGGAGAGATTGAATAAATTGTATATTATTAATTTCTTTATTACTATCAATGCATCACACACGTCAAAAATTGAAGATACAATCAAAATCCAATATCTGTTTGAATAACTTCGTTCATACAATATGTTTAAAAAATAATTTTCGCAAAATTAGTAGTAGATTATGATGTACGTAATATTTGAGAAATGTTATATATAACAAACTATAGATAGAAATTATATGAAAAATATAAATAAAATTATATCTTTGACGGTAAATGATGAATGAATGATAAATAGATAATAAACAAATATATTCATAAAATTATAGATTATATTACAATTATAATTTTATGTTATATTGTTTAATGCTATATCAGAATCAGTAATAAATGATATATGTAACATATGATATATGTAACATATGAGAAATATTATGTTAACATATAGAAATATTATTTAACAAATTATAGATACAAATAGCATGAAAAATATAAATAAAATTATATCTTTGTCGGTATTTGATAAATAAACAAATATTCATAAATTTCTAGATTATATTACGATTACAATTTTATGTTATATTGTTTAATGCTATTTTAAAATCAATAATAGGTTATGTAATATTTCAGAAATGTTATATATATCATATGTAACAAATTAGATACAAATGATATGAAAAATATAAATAAAATTATATCTTTGTCAATATTTGATAAATAGATAATAAAAAAATATACATTCCTAAAATTATGTAATTATAATTTCATGTTATATTATTTAATGCTACATCAACAACTGTAGATTGGCTGCAGTCGGGAGTAAGAAGCAATGTAAATAATTACTCACATCCAAAGAGCATTAATTCTTCCATTTTCTTACTTAATATTTTTTAACATATCTTCGATTGCGCAAAGATCTTCATATTCAAAGTTCGATTGATAACAATTGTGTATTGGTTGTTGATGGCTCGTTGTAGGAGTATCTATAACATTTGTGCTAGAACTTAAAGAAGAACTGCTTACATTATGGTCCAAATTATACGTTAGCTGTTGACATCCGCTTGATACAGCAACATTTTCAGCATTTCTGTCAAGATATAAAAAATTGTTGCGATCCAAATTATGGATTGATTGATAATTGCTTGATGTAACAACATCTTCAGTATTTACATCCAGAATTAAATAAACTATTTAGATTGTAATTCAATCATATATATATATATATATATATATATATATATATATATGTCAATCATATATATATATATATATATATATATATATATATATATATATATATATATATATGTATATGTATATATATATATGTATATATACGCATATATGTGTATGTAAATTTAAAAAAGAAATTTATCCAAATATACATAATCTTTGTGATTGACATGTTAAATATCTAAATTTTACAATTTTATTATATATAATTTTACATATGTTACACAAAAGTATATATAAATGATTCAGAAGAGATAAAATTTTAATATTCAGGTTATTGTCATTAGTCTTACCCCGTTGATCTAAATTCCATAGATATTCCAGCGATTTGATGAGCATCGATTAAATGTTTCATTGCATTGAACTTATGTTTAATATCATTTTGAAAGATTATTTTGCAATGTATGCACTCTATTGTTTTATTTGATGCAATATACTTATACTGTGACATCCAGTCTTGATTCTTTTTATTTATGTTATGTATAGATTCTAAGTGTGTTCGCATCCAAGCCGATGTAGTAAACATTATGTCATACATCTTATCACAAATATCACATTTTGTTATATTCTGTTGTATTATAGAAAAAGGCCATTCTTCTTTTCTTTTTGGGACATAATCTTTATGTTCCTTCGTTATATGAGATTTTATATAATAGTAATCCTTTTTTAACAGATAAACTTTGCCACAAATTTTGCACTTGCTCACTGCATTATTAATGTCTTTTGTAAAATACGCCCATAAATAGGATTCACTTTTGTTTCCTGACATGATATCCACTTTGTATCACAGATTGTATACGACTAAATTCAAATGAAATCATTTCGACGAAAAATATAGAAACTGATAAAAGAAACAGAGAAAGATCGCAAAAAAACGTATATCTGATTCTTTGTATAAATGTAAATATTGATACACGATCGAAATTTGTCTAGCAAGTTTTACGATTCATTGCTTATTCACTGTTAATAATCTCATCATTTGTAGAAAGATTACAGAAAGAGTGAAATATTATAATAAGCGCAAATATTAAAAGCTGCTAATTTTGTGCAAAATATCTTTTACAAGGAATTAGCAACGATTTTTTCCGTTAAAATTATTTACGTAAACTATAAGGTGGATAACAAAAGCAAAAGCTATGGCATATTGTTATTACTCAAAGGTTATGTACAAACATATATATATACATACGTACATACATCTATATATATATATCGAGAGAGGGGAGAGGGAGGGGCGAGAGAGAGAGAGAGAGAGAGAGAGAGAGAGAGAGAGAGAGAGAGAGAGTTCCACTTTAACATATATATATATATATTGTATATACGCAGAGTGTTCCATTTTAACACTCATACGTTCATAATTCGAAAATATGGTGTTTATAGGAATAATGTTTAAAAAAAATTGTAAAGTTTGAAAGGGAAAAAAAGATAGGAATATTAGGATGTATGTTCTAAGGCTATGTGAAAATCAACCTTGTTTTTTTAAATAGAATTAATTAATATAGAATTAATTAATTACTTTATATAAATAGATTCCTTATCTCTAATAAGTTAGCAGACTATAACTATAAAATATTTCATAAAATATTTATCTTACCTGAATTCTTTTATGCAAAGAATAATGGAAGGAATAAATAGTGTAAAAGAACACGTAATTGTTCTTAGGAAAAAATATACATATAATTGCTCCTTGTTAATTCATATTTTTTCTTAAAAACAATTATGTTTTCTTTACACTAATTTATTCCTCTCATTATTCTGTATAAAAATATTGAGATAAAATAATCGATAAATAAATATTTTATGAAATATTTTATAATTTATATAAAATTATGTCAACATAAAGTATAAAATATCTTGTAAACTATTCAATTTTTGGTTATCCTATCCTTATAACTTTTTACGTGGAATATTATGAGGAATTGATTTGTATGGACAAATTAGAGTAATATCATTAAAAATACTAGTTGATCTTTACATGATCTTAGTATCTACACTTGAGGTCAAATTAATATTTCTATCTTTTTTCCCACTTTAAACCCTACAACTTTTATTTGAAACATTTTTTTCTAAAATACCATGTTTTTCCGGAGTTATTACGGTATGAAAATTAAAGTGGAATATCCTGTATATATTTAATATTTTGAAATATATATAGAACTCTGAATCCATTTTTTTTAATACTTTACAATATATGATCAAATTATAAATCTTATAAATATTATTAATTTTTAATTTATAAGAATATCTAGAAATGCAAGAGATCGTCAAAGTATCTTACGTGCTTGTTCATTGTTATTGCCTGCAGAAATTAATATACGATTAAATATTTGTACTTACGTATAATCCTAGATAACGAAAATAAGTAATTATTTTTAAGAAAACTTAATTCTCGTAACTTTGATTCATGTATCTTAATATTCGAAAAGAGCGTTGCTCTTAAACCAAATTACTTGAGGAATTGTTCGAAGCTTAATAGACATCGCGCCATAAAACTTAATGTCCTTTTTTAATGTCTAAGATGTAAACGGATCTTTTCTTGCAGACGGTGATCCTTTGGATCCCTGTCTCTTGTTCGACATCTACCCCGCCCTGCAAATTAGACTTTGGAGAAGAGTAATAAGTGCGCTTGCACATCACGTACTTTCGTTCGAGAGAGATTTGCTTTTCGTGTCCACGTGGAACGACTTGTACCAAAGTCGATATGCTCTTTTCTCAACATCCTCTAGTGGTCGCCCGTTGCACTCGAGTCTCTTGGGACTTTTAGACTTTTGCTACTTTTTATATATTTACAGGTAATATTTCTATAAAGCAATTATATACAAGAAATATACATATTCTGCATTTTTCACAGTTTAACTTTGGTGATACATTTACGTGTAAAGAATAATTCATATATTGATTATTCAATTTTATGTTTATCAAAAATTTTAAGAGATTGCACGTACATGTAATGATTTGAATTATAAAGTATAACTGCGCGAAGGAAAATATTTCTTTATGCAAGATTTATATAAATTAATTTGATCAAGATTAATAGCATTCGCGTACAAGCAATTATACTTGATAAAATGTTTCAAAAGAAACTTAGCATCGGCAGAGCATTGTGATCTTATAATAATATACCTATTGAAAGACTCGAATTGATTCACGAATCAATAAAACATTGCGGCAGATAAATTCTCAGTCTAAGCGAAAAACCGAGGAGCTCTTATTTATTACGTATTCCGCGCATAAAACAAAAGATTTATCCTCGACGATACGAACGTACGAGCTATCTATAAAATGTCGGACATGCTCGCGTAAAATGTAAGCGTTGTCTACGGATAGGCAAATCGAGTTGAGCCCGCGTACATGAATAACATGTACTCGTTCCCTAACGAAATGTTAGAATTATGGTTTGCGTAGCAATATAACGAGATAACATCGGTATATAGATTTACCACGATAGGTCGCACATTGATGCGGGCAATCAGCGTGCTTTCATTAGATTAATGCGAGCTTTTCCAATTAACGGCTGCGACATAATATTGATTCTTTTGAAAAAAATTCTTAACAAGAAATACGCGAGTATTTCCATGAAAATCGCGCTCTTCTCGCTGGCCTAATTAAATTAATGCCAATTTTCAAAGTTTGATAACAAAGCGAATTTTTGATAAATGATCATTTAGAGTACGGTGGAAATTTGTCAGTCTTACTGTTTTCGCCGGCAAGGATGAGAAACTGATGTGGCGGTAAAAACTTAAAAGCGTTTGTCTTATGCAATCCGACGAGAAACAAAGAAAATCGCGTCGACGGCGCGGAACTAGATATATCGCCGGCTAGATGCGAGGAATGCACGGGAAGATTTTTAACTGCCAGGTTACAGGGGTGACGTTTTTTAGAATCGTGGAGGGTCGCGGGGGGTCGCGGGGGGTACACTCCTGGCGAAAGAAGATTACGTGAGGAGAATGTAGCGCGAAATCCTTGAAAATTGCCGCCCCGGCTTACGCACGACGCGAAATCCTTAAATTTCACGGCGTTCCCTTTAGCTCCATTTCGATGATGAAAAAAATAAAAGGCAGAAAAGAATGTCGATAACCACATTTCGATTTCTCGCCTTTCCCAAGATTCCCGGAGATACTTGACATTTGCCAAAAACTGTGATCAGAATTCGAAAGCATGTTTCTTGCGCCAGGGAAAACGAAAGTCTCTTATATGCAAATATAATACATTCGCGAAAATGCTTCTTCTCATGTTATTCAGAAATATCCCAATATTATTGATAATATTTCGCGAAATATTTTTTTTTTATCGAGAAATCTATTTACGAAGAGCGATTTTCATAAGTATATTTCATGTTTCTCATTTTATATTCAATTTTGGAATTTTTCGTTTAAATATTTATTCAGAGATTCCAATGTGATTCAAGATTTTCTCAAAGTTCTCTTGGATTGTACAGTGAATCGAATACATTATTAATTAAAGTGTTCATCTATTATGCTTTATAAAATAATAAGAGAATAATATTGGAGTCATTATATTTTTTTAAATATTTGCTCTTCGTATTTTTCTTTTATAACTTGTCGACACAGAGGTAAATTAACTACACAGGCACTTGCGCGCGTGTTAAACAATAATTGAAGAGACGTGTGAAGCTCGTTTATGAATCAATAAGGACATTTGATTTTTCCAAATGAACCGGCTGTGTACCGCAATTCCGATTTTCATTTGTACGTAGTTTCCGCCGAGAATTAAGTGCCAGCGTAATTTACTTCGCATTCCGTTGGTGGCGAACCGTACAGCAACCTCCAACGCGGATATTTTACGAATGGCGCTGCCCGAGTAAATGCGGGTATCGCCTTCTCTTTTTGCATACGCGCACCCACCGCCGACGTTAAGCGAAATCTCAGTAATTGGCTCGGTCGCGTTTCGAAAACGTCGAGCGACAACGGAAGATACATCTTCCGCCATAAATAAAACCCGCTTAGCCGCGTTCGCGGAACGCGAGTCCGAGTTCCGCTGCCGCAGCTATAGCTGTCTCTCTCTCTCTTCCGAAATACGAAT
The DNA here is from genome assembly GCF_025532165.1 of Camponotus vicinus. Classification (NCBI taxonomy): domain Eukaryota; kingdom Metazoa; phylum Arthropoda; class Insecta; order Hymenoptera; family Formicidae; genus Camponotus; species Camponotus vicinus. The sequence goes on along the minus strand of NW_028141979.1, from coordinate 6,957,484 downwards.
TTCTGTCCCAATATCGCTAATTCAAAAACGTCCGCGACGCATTTTGACGTTTCGACGGAACGTTTATTATGCTCTCTTGGATATGTCGCTCTTGAATATTTCATTCCGTCGTATTTCCATCGAATCGCAACCAAATTCCCTCCTTTCTTGAAAATATCCAGTTTTATGTACGCATTTATTAGTCATATATTGAAAATTCCTGGATATGAATTTTTTAAATTATATGAAAATTACGTACTGATTAAAAGATAATGTTGCAGATGAAAATTTATATACAAGTAATATAATACCAATTAATATATACTGAATATTTAATTTTTTTCATAACTAGAGTAATATTTTGCATAAATATCATATAGATATGCAAAAAGATCACATTTTCAGCAATCGCCTAAATGACCTGAAATATTTTCAACCTATCACTTGTGTGTTGCTTGACATATATTATAAATTAAGGATATAAAATATACCGCCAATAAATAATATAACAAATAAAGTAAATCTGTAAGTTATTAAAATAATAACTTATAAATCTCTCTTATTGTTACATATTAAGAACTCTCTTATTGTTACACGATGAAGAAATATATTCAGATTAATATTTATATTAATAATTAATTTAAAAAAAGTTACTCCATTAGCAAAGTGTAATAATAAGTAGAAATACTATTTAGAATTTATACAAGATAAATCAAGAAGCAGTTATTTCTGAAAAAAGAATAATTATTGTCAACTGATCGTGATTAAAACTCTCTTTTCCATTCATATTTAAAAATATATTTATATTCTACTGTATTATATTATCGTTCTAGTATAAATTAATTGAAAATAATTCTTCATAGCAATATTAGAGATATAATTTTAATGATTTATATTAAATTAGTTTGTTTTTTAACTACATTTGTTCGCAATGAATATTATACATTACAGTACAGTAATATGTGAAGTACGCATATGATCGTTTATTAGCTTTAACGTTTTATTAGCTTAAACGTTTTTAATTGTGCTATTAATAATTACTTTACTCATAAATAGGCGCAGCTTATCAAAACGTAATTAGCCCGCTTCAGATTTTTATATTGCAAAAACTATTTTTTGGATTAAAAAAAATCATAAATTTTAATTGTTTGGTTATATTTTTATATTTTTAACTTCCTTGTTGTAATATGTTATTTCGGAATATGTTATTTCGGATATATTGTTTTGGAATTTTAAAACATCTTGTACATGTATTTGTTATAATAATTTTTAAATTCATAATTCTAGAATTATGAAATAAAAAATCATGGAACTACTCACCGGTACGATGTGCAACAGCAGAGTTGATCAACATTGTGACCTATAAAATACAAATATAAATTGTATATAAAGCAGTGTCTAAAATAATTGAGACTTTAAGAAAAATGTTATTATTGCTTGCAATGTTTTTTTTTAATTAGATTTTTTCATTTTTTAAAATAGATATTTAATTAAAAATATTGCACAAATAATAAAAAACATTTTTTTAACATGAATTGTTATGAAATAATTAAAAAGTTCACATATATTATGTAAATATTTTCAAGATTTATAAATTTTAAACATTATTTTAAAATATTTTATTATATGTACTTGCATATAAATATTTATTGATATAAATATTTTATTAGAATCATTTTTTAATTATTCAAAAATATTTATTTGTAGAGTAGTATTTTATAATATAAAATACTTTATATATGCATAATATTACGTAATATATAATTCAAAATGGATTATAAAAAATGATAGAAAAAATAAAAAAGAAATTAATTTTACAAGTAAAAAATAATTTAGTAAGTAATATAAATCACTCACCCCTATAGTTGTTCTATCGTTGTTCGATGTCTTCTAGGATTTACTCTTCTTCTGTTGTTCATTTTTCATTGTTTCTTCATGGTATTCCTTCATGACACTCACTTATGGAAACATAGTTAATTATGATCACGCGCACTAATCAGTAGAATATGATAATCGCACGATATTTTATATGGTACTCTCGATATTAATCCAATATTAATCACATTCGATGCTCATGATATTACGATGAAAGAACACAAGAAGAAAATTATGATTGCACACAAAGCTATGTTTATTCAAAAATCGCGCAACTCGAGTCGAATTAACAGCTAATTAAAGGATACTTTATATTATTCGATATTTTGAAAATACATCATTGAAATTTAGTACACGTTATATTTTAAACACAGAAATCCCGCGAAATATATATAAAGTTATTATTATTATTATTATTATTATTAATAATAAACATTACGGTTTTACATTATTGAAATTAGTTAATCCGAATAATTATACATCATTCTGTGCTTTTGAAAATGATAAATATATTGAAATAATAGAAAAATTTATATTCATGTGTTAAATGAAATATTATATATATTTGAAGTATATTTAAAGAGGTAATTATCGCTCGCGTAAATATCATAAGACAACATTATAATTTTCATCTCCTGTCGCTTTGATTCCTATTTAAAACGAAATTATACGCCTCGATAAATAGTCGTTATCACGATGCTCTATCATTAATCACAACACTTATTTAATTACGCAGATTGATCGTTAATTATAGTAATCACGATTGCGAGTATATCAAAACGACGAAGCGATTCGCGCCGTTACATCCTCGCTCGAATATCGTCGAACAATGATAACAAGGTTACGGCATGTAAATAGTAGCGCTCTATGGGAAGGCTACGAAATGTAAACAAAGCATGCTATGTGAAGGCCACGAACACAGAGTATAACATTTAATGTTTGTCGTCGTGTAATATTTAACATACTATAACTCGAAATATTCCATTCTTTAATTTTAAATTGATTATTGATTGCTAGTGGACATATCACGATTTTTTGTTATTTTATTCGATTCTACGATTCTACGATTATTCCGCGTTTTTCAATCTAAAAGTAATCGACAACAGAAATCAACGAAAAATTAAAAACACAATGTATATAATACATCTCTCAAACGTTGTTAAAGAAACTATAATTGCCTGCAAAAATCACTTCAGTTCTTATTTAGACTTCGCTTTAGACAGTTCATGGAAAAATTCATGGAAATGTTCATGACAAAATTGTTTATTTATAATTTTATGTGCTACATATTTTACAATACATGTATATGTATTTGATGTACGTGTATGTATCTTATTTTTCAAATTTCTGTACTTTTTCATATGACATAAATAAATAAAATTAAAAATAAAATTTTATTTCAAATTTCATCGCAAATTACAGATCATTTGAAGCGAGCTTTAAGTAAGAATCGAAACGATAGGAGAGAAATTAGAATAGAAATTATAACTTGCCGTTCCATTACGATTTTTGCGAGCAAATTCTAGTTTTTTTTAATGATATAATTTAGGTTCGCACGAATATCACATATTATATTTTAAATTTTTGAAGAAAATTGAATGAATTAAAAGTCGCGATACGTCAATTATTAATGAATAATTAATTTTAAATTGATAATTTATTTGAAGGAAGAATAGAATATTTCGTATATTATTTTCCTTTGTAGTATATTGAATGTTTCGTGGTGACGTCAAAATTGAGTGTTATTGTACTGTGTCCGACCCAGTGATGCCAGATTCCGGCCTTTTGGTAGCATTTCATTTTTTCTCGCAGAGAAGAGCGAGAGAGAATCATGTTTTGTCTCTTTCTATTATCTCCTCCATGCTACCGCACGCTACCGAAGAGCCGGAATCTGGTATCACTGGTCCGACCTTGGTAGAGCGAAGTATGTATTGTTTTGATATCATTCGTTCGATGACATTTGAGCGAGAAGGTAGCGGCGTAAATTGCTCCGTATATCGTCGTATTACATTTCATATAATCGCAATCGTGATTACTAATTAACGATTACCAATCTGCATAATTAAATATTATTAATAATATTATATTATTTCGCGATTTTAATGATTGCAAGAGCATCGCGATAACGACTATTTACCACATATATCGTACATATATTAATTTTAAATAGAAATCAAATTAATAGAGGATGATCATTATAAGCTGTTTTATTGTGATTTTATTGTGATTTTATTGTGATTTTTATTGTGAGTGATATTTGCGGACGATAATTACGTTTTTAATAAATACATTTAAATACATTTTATCTGTCTTTCGCATTTCGATATAGATTTTCGACTATTTAAATGTAATTTACACATTATTTTCGAATCAAACACACAGAATGCTATATAAATTATTCAAATCTCCGACTAATTCGAATATAATAGAGGATCGGAATTAATAATATATGTTTATTAATAATATATATGCATGTGTAAGTGTATATATATATGTATATTGCACTTTTTTGAGTAGACTTTTAGATGTAACACGTGCAATAATGAATTTTCTATTTTCGGATGACGTGTCTTTTAATAAGCTGTTAACTCGACTCGAGCTTTGTGATTTTCGAACATCAAAGCTGCAATGATAATTTCTGCGCTGTTCTTTCATCGTAATATAATAAAGTACGCGCGTGAGTGTGATTAACATTGAAAGTGCTGTACAAAGTGATTATCGTATTCTATCAATTAGTGCGTGCACGATCGTAATTAACTATGTTTCCGCGAGTGATTGAAGAACAGCCATAAAGAAGCAACGAAAAAAGTGAACAACAGAGGAGGAGCAAATCTGGAAAGGCATCGGACGATAGTGGAACAACCGTGAGGCGAGTAATTTGTATTATTTGAATATATTATTTTTTACACATAAAATTAATTTCTCATTTATTTATTAGTTTATTATAAATAAATTCATTTTAAGTTATACATTACATAATATTATGCATATATAAAATATTTTATATTATAAATCTGCAAATAATAATTTCGAATAATTAAAAAACATATTTAATAAATATGTTTAATAAAATATTTGTATTAATAAATATTTATATACAAATATATCAAAACTAGTGTCTAAAATTTATAATTATTTAGAATTTACGTAATATTACGTATATATTAAATTTTTTTTTCATTTTGATCAAGTATTTTATAAAAATTCATTCTAATCAATTCTAAAAAAATTTTTGTTATTTATCTTTTCTATTAAATATTTATCTATGGAACAATTAAAAAATGACATTGCACAAAATAATTATATTTCTTCATAAGTATTCATTTTTTAGACACTGCTTTATATATAATTTAGATATATTTAAATTTTACAGATTACATCATTAATCAACTCTGCTGTTACACATCATACTGGTGAGTGGTTGAATAATTTTTTGTTTTATAATTTTGAGATAATGGAATGATGAAAATTATTATCAGATACACACATATATACAGGATATTTTAAACAAAACAACATACTATAAGAAAGTTAAAAATTAAAAAAACTGATTGACAAATTGATAATAAAATATGGGATTTTTTATTCCACAAAGTAGTTTATGTATGAAATGTGAGGATTTATCGTTAGAATCGTCCAACTGTAGGTTATATTTAGATATGTACTGAGTTGCTCGTACAAAGTAATTAGTGATAACAAACTTACCAAATAGTGTATATTCTAGCTCATTACTGCGCATAATATCTCTCGCGATAAAATACTAAATAATATAACGAATGAAATTAATCTGTTAGTCATTAAAATTATACCTCTAATATTGCAAATTGTAAAGTATTCAAATTATAATTTATAGAATGACATGCTATCAATACTATGGAATGTATATATGATTGGAATAGTGGAATTTGATTACTTGAGATCGTTATATAATATTTATTCCAGTCTTCTAATTTATTTGTTTTTGTTTATTCTTTTATTCATTTTTTGTCTTTCCGAAAATAATATGCTACGGTTCTTTTATCAATTACTTATTATATAAAAAATATTCTAGCTTTCATTGAAATTACTAATTTATATACTAATTGATTTACGATTTAAACTGAATTGCAATTCCATTTATTACTGCATTATCGAGATTTAATTATTAAAAATACAATCGGTTTAATTTAAAAAATGAGAATTTCTCTCATCACTGATTCGAATTAGAATATTTATTAAACGATTGCACGTATGCAATTAAAAATTTTAATTATTTTATAATAAATATATTTTTACATTTCATAATATTGATACTATAATGTTGATTTCATTTGATTATTCATAATATTGATAATATAAAAATTGTAATTTCTGGAAATATTTCTCAATTAACTTAATTTGTAATATTGGAGTAATTTTGATGATTTAGATAGACTTTATTCATTATTTAAAATATTTAGTACATATATAATTCACGTATATATAATCAAGAAAAAGGAGTACGAGTCAGGCGCACAATAATTGTAGAACAAAATCTTTCAATATATATATTTCATAGAAACGTAAATGTAGAAAATAAACGTTTCGGTCACATTTTCGGAGCATTTTTAACAAACAAAAAGCAGCAAAGAGAAAAAGTTTGATATAGAATATAGTTATATATATATAATATGCATAGCTATACATATATGGCAGAGTTTTATTATCACAAGGACACAAGGGAAGAGAGAGATCATTTTGTAGAAATATCTCCGAAACGTATTATTGCGCTCGTCGTTTGATGTCGAGCTGCAACTGAGGAACGATGTAATCAACGATATACCGTAAAACATGGGAAAAATGAAAACGGATGAAACGTATTGGAAAACCCAAGTTTTATTTTGCATAGATATCACACGCAAGGTAGATGTGGGTGGATGATGGCTGGGATGAAGAAAATGGAGGATGGGGGCGGAAAATGATTCTCAACACACCGTGTTGCGGCAACGCTTCGGCGATCTTAACGCTTGATGCTGCGCCGAAAAAAGGCGACCATATTTACACGCCGACAGTTAGAACGCGACGAAGGATATCCTGTCGGCCCCGGAATTATGCTTCGAGTACCGAAAGAGGGTCGCGCAAAAAGATTACGTGGTCGTCGGGCGAGACACGTGGCGAAAGTGCTGACCGGATCGTCGACGGAGAGTGAAACGAGGCCCCTCGCGAATCGCGTCAAAACTTCCCAGTCGAGGGTCCATAGTCGTCCGTCGTTATCGCGATCTACCGAGAGGCATTCGCGGATCAAAACGGATTATATCCCGATGTCGAACGGAGACATATACCGTCCCGATCGTTGGCGGTAATTTGCGTCGCCCCTGCTGTCCCCTTCCGCCCCCTTTTGTTCGATCGTCACTCTCGGGGCCATTTCCGCGAGGATCACGATGTGTTTTAGTGGCGAATTGACGGCGAAAATTAGCACCGGTCAATAACACCATGGTGGTCAATCGCGGCGAAATTCCATAGTCGCGTTAATCCATGATGTCGGTGAGAAATTGGCATAATTTATCGTGCATCTTGACGTTTAGGCGAATCCTTTCGTACGATTATACATGAACAAGTTGTAAATAGGTGTTGATAAATGTGACTATATTGTTTTCCCTCCCTCTCGTCAAATTTCTTTCGTTATTCGTGAATTATTAAAAAATAAACATCATAACAAATGATTATTTTGTATCACTATATTACTGAAACGCATAAGAATTATCTGTTGCTTTTTAGAGACAGCTATACTCCTAGACAAAATTAACGCATAATTTTTTTTTCACTTTTTCTTTAAAATCTTTCGTTAAAATTTAAATATCAGCTTTCAAAGAAAAAGTGAAAGAAAAAAATATGCGTTAATTTTGTCCAGGAATATATATTTTGTTTAGACATATTTGACACTTATTTGACGGTTTAATGAATCGAGAACAATTTTTTTAAAGTGGTGACAAATGCTACTCACGTTGTTAATAAGGTCGAGCGATTTCTAAAAGGAGGGGTTGCTCTCACCATCGCGTCGTATTTCACGAGCGGGATGACACCTCGTGTCCTCGTAGAGCTCGAGAGAAATGGCACTCTCGATCGAGACAAAACCGAAATAGTAATATCTGCGAGTGCGAGCGGAGTAGAATTTAGCGCACCAACACAGGGCTTGTAAATAGGATTAAGATGAATGGTACCTTAGTTTACTCCTGTCTTGGAATGCTTCGCCATGTTGCTTTCATTTTCCGGAATTACAACGGATGTACACTGCAGATTGTGCCGCGGCAAAAGGGTGATTAGCCATAAGAACACGGTGCAGTTTCTCGATCACGATTTCTCGATTTTCCCGAGGATGGGAGCGGATTAACCCTCTTGTATTGCGAAAGTTTCTAAAATTATGTCGTCAGCAGCCGCGCGTGTTGAACACATAGTGCAACATCTTGTAACTTATCTTTTCGTGTAGTATATATCGAGACAATATAGTCGCCATCTGTGTGTGTGTATATATATGTATAGAATTGATTTATTACTTTTAACCGTATCGAGTTGAAACTCGTTTCGAAGATGAAATACTATACCACCTGCAACACTTCACCACAGGTTACAATTTTTCGTGAAAAATTTTTTATTTAATTGATAGTTAGTTATATAAATAATTTTATCTATAATTTAGATAATTTTATTTATTTGGATCTACACGACATTTTATTAAAATCAGGATATTTAGCTTTGTGTGAAAAAAATATTCTTTTCTTTTTAAATATCTAAGAATTATGGAAAATTCGATGAAGAGAGACAGTCTAAATAAATTCATATATTTTATCCGTAAAATATACATTTTCAGAGAGAGATTTCGCGTGATTTATAAGATTACAAAATGCAACGGTTGCCGGGTTAAAAAAATATGTCAGAGCATTGTTTGCGGTAAACGAAAGTCGACATCTCGCACGCGAAAAAGCCATAGGAAGAGTTGACATTTGACGATATATGCGAGAGAAGGCTTAATGTCGTCCGGCAGTGAATAAGCTGTAAAATATCGAACACCTGGAAATATAAAAAAGCGATGTTGTCGTTTGCATGCAAACTTGTATCCCATCTACAAAGTGCAACCCTTGGATGCATCTATATCGATCGTAACAACGACGCGATCAATCGAGTACCAGCACACTTCTACTTCACGTGGTGTATACTTCACAAGCGTCGATAAAGAGATGAAGGAGAGGCTTTCACGAAAACCGAAATCCTTTGATCGTGTTTGAGACAAGCCATCCGCGCAGTTTCGAGCGCTCGTTTCCTCAAGAGCCTCACTTAGCAGCCTGAGGAGATAAGGTCGATTCGCAATCGCTCGAACTGCCAGTCCGGAAAGTCAAAACGGCTCGAAGAATTCCTTCGACAGCTGGACCTCTTTCGCGTCAGTGATTGAATCGTCTTCTTATCGTTTGTGCTTCGCTTCACAGTGTTTTTACGCTTATACGTGGAATGCGTTCCGATCGAAGGTTTGAAATTGCGAGCAATATTTTTTTAGATCCATGATAAATTATATTTCTAAAAATATTATATTTAAAAAAAAAATACGTTGAAGTATATTTTATATTTCAGGAGAAGAAAAATAAAAACATTATTTTGTTTCGCGCGTGAATTGTTTTATTACATGTATATTGTTAATATCATTTTTTTCGAGAGAGAAATATTTGTTAAATTATTTTATTATTTTCTATGATTAAATTTTTGATTTTAAATCTTAATTGCAAACAAACAAGGAAAGAAAAAGAGAAAAATCTGACTTTGTATCGATTATCAAAAATATTTTAATTATGTATTAAAGTCACGCGATTATTTTACGGCCTGTTATTTCAGGAAAATGATTAAACCCATACATGTAAAATGCAAATAACGAAAAATATGATAACATTGAAAATATATAACAATAATGTAGAAAAATAATTAAATTAAATGAAATAATTATATATTTTTTGGTTAAAAAATAATGGATAATTTCTACGAGTTAACATCACCTGTGATTTGAGACTCTTTTATAATATCTGCAGTTCAAGGATATAATCTCCTTTTCTTTTGCGCTTATTTTCATCTTCGTTTTCACGCACTTTAATTTATAATACTGTTAATTGCTAATTAGTAGCATAAATCTATATTTTACAGAAAATTATAAATGTAAAATGAAGCAAGAGATTTTACCGTTTTCCACATTTATTATTTGCAACTGATATATTAAAACATTATGAATCTAATTACATACGGCAAATCAATCGACGCAATGCATCAACTTTTGTAATATTTTTAAAATTCTTTTCTCACAACATTGAATGTTTGAAAATAAACGAAGCACGAGATATTATATGAAAAGTCAAAATTATATAATTTTAAAAAATGGAAATGTTTCAATTTGATAAAAAAAAATCACGACATGTTTCGTATACTTATGCACGGCCATTTATACTCATTCTTACTTGTGATTTTTATTTAAGCGTTTACGGCGTTAGACGTGCCACATGTGTAACAACGCGATTAAGCCGAGATTTCCGCAATAGAAGTTGTCTGCATTATCGTTGTAGATCGATCTACTCGTGCATGCGAAGGAGATTGCAGTTCGCGATAATTCGCATCTAGTTAACGGCATAATTCGTGGATTCTCCACTTCTAAGACAAGGTTAATAGCATATACGTAGTCTATACGTGCGTCTAACTTCTTTGACCGCACGTATCTAATCCAACGTTGAACATACCATCGCAATCGTACGCATTGCGTTTAATGGTTTAATTCTACCGTTGATGCACCGACGGTATGGGGATATAATTAATCTTCGCTGATTTCTCTTAATAAACGCTCGAGGCTCCCGTTCAGCGTTGTTATGTTCAGGGCGGTTTCGGGAAATTTTTCTCTCGTGTAATCCGTCTGAAAATTTAGAGACGCGTACGTTGCGACAAATTTGTAAATTAATTTGGAATAAAATTTCAATCAGCATCTCGTACTGGAACGTACTGGAACGAAATTTGTTTATTATTTTATCCAGTTATAGTCGATACATCATCGGGGCGAATTTAGTAAATAGTGAAACTGGGCGGAACGTCAATTATTATTATTCTTGGTCATTATGATAACAGTTTTTATCGCTCCCAGAAGCCCAGATGTAATTAACATATTAATTCGGAATAGTACAGTGAACCTAATTATGACATAATAATTTGTGGCGTATCGCTTAACGTGTTGGTGATTTATTCTTCTTTGCCAAACATTATCAACATTATGCTCTTTACGTGATATTCCATAATTTATTTACCAAATCAATTGTACAATAAACGCACAGAGCACTAAATAAGCATTTTCCAGATATTAAGCAGCCCTACAATATATTTCGGTTTGGTTTGCTATTTTGGTTTAATGATAACAGTTGTAATGGGTAGAATATTCTCTAACAATGTACATTGATAATAATATATAATAGGTATATTGATAATAACCAATTTTAAAATCGAACTTCATATTTCAAACAAGAGATAATCTCAATGAACAGTATTTAAATATAATGGCAGTATAGATATTTTAAGATATTCGCTGTTTTATCTTGCCTGAATAAAATAACAATAGAAAGTTAGGTTTTTCAGTAAGCGATACAGAGGATACAATAAATCATCCTTGTTTACATTCGGCAACCAACAAGGATGAAGTGATACACTTAAAAACACCCTTAGAAATCTGTATCTTTTTTAACCATCCGCCCCTGCCTTAGCTAAATGGATAATTTATTTCTTTAAACATACCATATCGTTGAAATTTTTCTCCTACTTTCGATCTCAATTTTTAATGTATCTAAACTTTCTTAAATAATCAGATTACTCTCTTTTGAAATGATTTAATTCATAGCTATGCTGAAAGAGCTTTTCTTTTAATTTTCCATCTTTGAAATTGTTTGTTTATTACCTATTTGTGGTAAAAATAGAAGATTATAATTTCTATAAAAATGCAACATATCGAAATCTTGTAAAAGTCATAAGCGTGAAAAAAATGAGATTGAAAATAGGAGCAAAATTTCGACTCGAGTATATATACGCTTGATCGCAGGAAGATATAAACGTATTTGATGAGTCACTCGGAGATGTACGATCATTTTTCAAATTTGATGCATGGAAATAATTGAAATCAATTTGTCAGTTTCTGACGGAGAATCCATCATTCTCCCTCGCTTTCGAGAAACGCGAACGTTCCTTCGTGCTTTACGTTCTTTTTTCGCAAACCTGCGACTTCTTTCCCCCCGATACGTCGTCGGGATCGTCCGGTATCGATGCACACTTATCGGGAAAGTACACGAGCCGGGTCAACATCGACACAATCGACGGAATCTGCTTCTTTCCGTGAAATTTCTCGTTCTGCGGCACGTACGATTGATACTCGATGGCGACGCGACGGTTCACGGAGGTCATTAGGCTGAGTAGATCGTGTTTACGTCCGTGAAGATCCAGTTCCTCGCAGAGCGCTTGTATGAACCAGGAGCCCACGTCCGGGTTACGCCAGGAGAAAAAACCTGAAAGAAACGCGCGGTTTACTCACAGGTCGGATAGTGGATTACTATCGGCTTGCAGTACGTAATGAGATACACTTCGCGAGACGTAGACGATACTTCTTGGATGGTCGAGCTCTCGATAAGGTGGATGCACCAGCGAATGACCCATGACCCCGTGTAAAAGAGAAGGAAGGTAATGTGAGACAGGAGAAATTTAATACCTTAGAGGTAAAATGTATATATCATGTATAAGTTAACATACGATGGTATTAACGTATTAATCTTTTCTTTTTAAATTTCATTTGAAAATATCAAAGTGCAATTTTCAGCAAAAATTTTCGGTTTTTCGCTCTCCGGTTTTTGGGGGAAAAAAGTTGAAATCTTGCAATGTGTGATTTATACAATTAAAGGCGAATTTTAATAATACTTGCTTTTTCAAAGCTTAATAACTTTGTATGAATTAATTGAGGTTTATAGCGTCAAATAATTCGTATCGCAGATTTATTACGACTTCGAGTTAACCCTGTCCCTAATAAAAAGTTGCGACCTCTACCAGGGCAATAAGTTTAAATTAATTTCAACTTTCACGCATATACACGAGCAACAGCGTACTCCGCGCTAATTGTGTTGCACGAAACAGGTATATTTTAACCTGAAATTACGAAGTTACTCCGGCGTAGCACTTAAACTTCTTAGGAAAGCCGCGTATCCTACATTTACATGACGTCCTGTTTCAGGCCTCGCCTAATGGACGACGAGAATTAAGTGAAGCAACTTGGCAAAGATAGGAATACGACTAACATAGAATATGATATCCTTTATTAGAGGATATTTAATTAATATTGAAAAAAATATTATTAAAAAAGAAATTAATATTTTTTTATATTAAACAATCGCTATTCTTTATTCGTCGATCTCGTTTATTCGATTTTAATCGCTTGAAAGTGCGTACAAACTTAATATTCGATATCTATATCGCTTTAAATAGCGGTTTTGATAACGATGTAGAGTCATCAGAGCGGAAACATAATTACAGGTTTCAAATTTTCAATTCGAATCGTAATCCAAGCGGAATAAACGCCTAAAATAGGTCACTAGGAATAGTAATTTTTGATATCGCTTACTTGCTCATTCTATCTTTAGATCCGCTCTCATCCCCACTGATTAATGTTCAACCTATTAGTTCAACCTATTAGTTCAGATCAGATCAGATTATTTCCTTTCTCTCCATGTGTATTACAGATAGAATTGCACTAGCTTCGATTGTCTGATCTAGGATTACTTTGCATACACTACAGATGCGCAGGCGAATCCTGCTGCATCGAAAACTGTTCAATTATTTCGCTTTTATCTTGCTTTTGCTCTAAGAGCTTATCATCAATTTTAAGCGCGCTTCTTTATTATCGATTTGATTTCCTCGCAAAAATATCGAAAGCTACTTAAGTCGCATTTCATCGTCGATTCTTCGGTCGAGGACGCTCGTAAATTGCGCGATGTAGTAAATAAACTTCGATATATCTCACGTTGTTGTTATAAATCGTAATAATTGGACAGTTACAAGCAGGATTAAATATTGCAACGATTCGAAATTCATTGCGCGTAGCAATAAAGGCAGTAAGTTGCATTGTACGATCGAAGTGTCTTATAAGAAGAACACATTGTTAGAATAGGCAAAAACTATATTTGCATCTGCTTACTATTCGAGAATATGTAAGAGAAATCGATTTCTTGATATATTCTGACAACGTGTTCTCTTTAAATGGCGTATACAACGTGCGCTAGATTCTTGCCGCGGTTATTTTCACCTTGTGAATTTTATTATTAATACAAAGTCTATTCTCTCCTCTCTCCAACGTGAAAATCTAACTGGCAACTATTGTTAAAATTTAAGCATATTAAATGGATGAAAATAAAAATGTGTTAATTAATTTTCAGATATCCAATTTGATAAGGAAATATTATTTCGCACTCAATTATAAGCGGATTTTACTTTAATAGTATTACTTAATTAAAAACTTGAAAATTCCAAAAATATATATCAAGTGTCAAAATTGCAATTACAAGCAAAAAAAGGACATAAACTTTTTACATCTTGATAATGCATCAACGAGAACATTTTTTAATCAACGTAATCTCTCGCTTACAAAGTATAATTATCGATTACTTCAGCAGTTTGCGAGAATCTTGAGCGCAACGATGTAAAATCGGTATTAACCGGACGTACACGTACTTGATGATGTATTTCTCGTATGTTCCCGTATAGTAAAGTGTTAAATACACGTCCCCCCTCCTATCGTTATCGGTATGTTAACTATGCCCTTATCTCCTACATGGTATATTAACGATGCCTTTAGCCTCGGACCAGTTATTCGCGAATTCAGAGAGTATTATCCCTATTATTATTAATAATATATCTACTTCCTGTTGGACAACACATACATATATTACAATAACACGCACATATGTATACATAAATACGTAATTTTCTTCCTTGTGAGGGATTAGAGGGAATTATTATCCATGTGCCACGTTTATCATACCGCGTAATTATTATCAAAGACAGAAGTGACTTTTCTGACGAGGACGATTTTTCTGAAATAAATTTTAAAATTATTTACCGATTCACACCAGCAGTTATTAATATTGAAAAAAAAGAAAAAAAAGAAAGATTTTCACATAAATCTATCACATAAATCTATCTAATATTAGTACGCATCTATACTCCTGGATAAAATTAACGCATAATTTTTTTTCACTTTTTCTTTAAAAGCTGATATTTAAATTTTAACGAAAAATTTTAAAGAAAAAATGAAAATAATTATGCGTAATATATGCGTAATAATCGTTACACTCTGTAAAATAAATATGTATGTTGGAAAATTATTTTACGTATTTTATTTATTCGTACTCAGCTTAATCTGGAAAATAATCCGTTAATATCGACTACACATCCTGATTGTACGGCGGATGTAAAATTGCATTAGAGGAAATGCTACATGAACCGTTACATCAAGTATGCATATATTTTCTGTTTTGTAAATAAATTCTGTTTATCGAGCTCATATGGATGGATAGGATATATATCCGCAAATATCATTCCGTAAAATACACATGTATTATACACAAATTCTATTTACATTTCTTAATTGGTGCGGCAGATATCACGAGCAAAGTTGCCAGTAGTAAATTTTGGGATAAATTTTGCGGCTTATTTTCGGAAGTAAACTTCTCGTGGTTATATTAAATCCGACCTCAAAGCGAAAGATTTTAATGAATGTGTGTTTTGTGTGTGTGAAATGACTTTTACGACACTTTGAAATTTAATTTAAAATTGAATGATGGAATTTAATGGAACAAAGATGCTTTTAATAGCTTTTATTTATTACGTTAATATCACATGACACATGTAATGAAGAAGAGGTATATCGTATGAAAAGAGTATGTAAGAGGTTTTATATTAAGTTTAAATGAGATACGATCGCTTTGATATCAATGCGCTAATTTTGACGGACATATTTCGACTGACAATCGACAGGTATTTTTCATTAATTCAATTTCGCACGATTCACATGGCGTGGTATGCTTTGTCGCTACGCGAAATTCTCCAAATTGTCCAACAATCTGCTAACCTGCATTTGTGGGTTTGCCGAGTTCCTGTATTCCTTTTGTTCTTTTGTTTCTTTATTCGCGAATTGCCGAGCTGCTGCTCGCAATAAATCAGCGCTACTGCAATCGTCCGCGCCATTCGATTCTGAATTTAGACGAATCTCAGTTTGCAATATTTTTCTTCCGCGTATATTCATTCATATTGTTAATATCTGCGTCAGATTTGCAAAGTTTGCACAGTTATCGCGTCCAAGTTGCTTTTAAGATAATCATCTCTTGCAACGTCTAATTTTTGGTTAAAAATAATATATAAATAATGTATATATACATGTAAAAAGTATATAATTATTTATTACATATAATCTTATTTTTATAAATTGCTGAATAGTAGTATTTTTATTTGTCTCAAGTCGTGAAAAAATTATCGAAATTTTAAAGCGATCCAAATAAATCTTTTTAATGATTAGCGACAGGACTTATTTCGACTCCTTAAGATGGATTTTTATCACTTCCTCACTTACTTTAGACAAACATAAAAATGTTACTATAGTATTCAGCAATTCAAAAATATTCAAAATTACTATAATATATATTATACTTTTTATAGAAATCAATCTATTTTATCTATCGGTAAATCTATAAGTAATGCAATAAATTGTATTACATGAGTTGCACATTTTGTTTGACAAATAATTGCAAAAATTGACTAGAGAATTAATTGAGATTTAGAACAGATTTATTTGCAATATTTTTGTTTGCCAGTTAATGAATATAAAATTGAAAAGGATATAAAATTGGAGAGAAAAACGGGAGATGTGCTGTTTTACCTCGACATGAATCGTGATGAAAGAAAGGCAAAAAAATGTACATGAAACTTGGCTACAAATAGAATGGCATTAAAATAGCCGCTTGAACGAGCTTGGATATCCTGCTTGAGAGATGTTTTCTTGTCTCTGCAAAAATGACGATATTTATTTCATATTGATATCTCAGATAACTCATCATGATAGCTCATTTTCATTTGAATACCTTTTTTTACTGGTGACAATAATAATAATAATAATAATATAAATGCAGTAATAAATTGTCAATATATCGATACCATTTTATATTTTAGTTCGATGTTTTACAAAAGCTTGAAAATTTTTTTCCCATCGAAACGTAGACCATAAATATGCTCGCAGTGCAATTTGTGGTTTATTTCGATTCATTGCACAATGCTTTCTACATATTTTATATAGCAACAGCTGCGTGATTTCGAGAACGCATTGAGAAATTTCATTGTTTCAGATATATTAAGGATTTATTTCTTGTAGATTCACTTGTAGCTTTGCTTTAAATTTATGTAGATCTCTTCTTTCGATACAAAAATATTACAAATAAACAAATAAAAAGAAAGATCATAGTTTCACGCAGTATTTATGCTTTATTAAATCGATTTTACCTTAATATAACATTAATATATTTAGAATTTTTAGAATTTTAATATATTTAGAATTTTTTAAATTTTGAGTTAAGAATCTTTTAAAATTTAGAGATAGAGAGAGAGAGAGATTATTTAAAAATTTGCTTATATATTGAAGCAATTTTCGTACGCACGATAACCTTCGCGAGGAGGGAACTCGATTCTACATAAAGATAACAGAGCAGGGAAATCTTAAATAAAATCTTGAAAAATGAGTTGTTGTAATCATATTTGGATTATATGTATACATTGGCTGTGGCTCGATTCTCTAGTATGCGTATTACGTGCATGTATCGATTTATCAGCTGACTGATTGACGTCCTCGCGCTCGAGAATGTCAGGCTGTTGTACCATCGACGTGCGCCACTGTCAACACAAATTCTCGCACTCCATTAGCAACTACAGGTCAAATGTTTGCACGCAGGCGGAAATCGCGTGAAAATGTACGCGTTGCATTATACACCGCTACTGTTGTCGACACTCGCTTAACAAATCGGACATTTTTATCGCACTTGATTGTGTGATTTCGAAAGTAACCGTCTTCGATCCTGTTGAAATCTAGTACGTGAGGTTATTCTTCTTTTCGTGCTTAATTGAAAATTCGTCTTTGGAAATCCTGGATTTGCGTTCGAATTATAGACTATGCGGAGCGACAATCAAACGCGTTTTGGAGGGAGGGAGAGCGCATAATAATTGGTATAATAATTGGAAATTTCGAGGCTGGGGGAGGGGGATTGGCATTGTGTTGTAAATAATATTAGTTTACATTAGTTTACATTCATTAACGAGTTTTAGTCGGGGAAGGCGGGGTGTAATTGAGAAATTGACATAGATTACCTATGCATCATGCGTCCACGTAATCTGTATTATTCAGAAATAAGCAGCTTACGAGACGCTTTAGAAACACGTAGAAACGGATGCGTACAAGAAGAACCGCTTAACTCGCATTCGCCATATCCGTTTATTGTTCAGAAATCGAGGATACATCTCGTTAATATATCTGATATCTTACGCTCGACGGAGTGTAAAAACTGGCATGCATTGAAACGCGTTTCAATGCAATTATCCCCTGGGATTTCTAATGCTATCAACCGTTTTGGAACGGCCTCTGAATAAGCGCGGTAAGAATTATAAAAATGAAAATGATACGTAATAAACATGCTTAAGATGTATCTTCACGATGTAACGTATCAAATTTGAAGATAGATTTCTTGGCGAATCTCAACAAAGATTCAACGAAGAATAACTTTTCGACATTAAAATTCAATTATTTGAATCTTGAACAATTTTGTATATTTTTTTGAAATATAGGATTAATATTTTCTAATAAAGCTGATTGATTTTCGAAGCAAAATTCAACTGGAAGAGATGAGATTTCTTTATTATATATGTTGACGAATTTGACAGTCTGAATTATTTTCCGTTTTATACACGAATAAATTTGACGATATTATTTGATTTATCAATATATTGTTTGATATATTCTTGCAAATGCAGGCCTGCGTTACGTGTGCTAATGATGGTTACCTAAAGGCTTGAAATCTGAGTAAACATCCTCATTAACGAACGCCATATGCGAGGCGTTCATTATTTATGTATCTTTATTCAAGCGGTAATCGTTGCTTTATTCTTTTCAATCGACGTAGTCTTGATTAATGCAATACTATCGACATTCCTTTATGCTTCTATCCATGATTTGCACGAAGAATCTATTGTTTTACGACATAAAAAGCAGCTATCATAAAATATTAACGTTTAATTTTAATATTTATTGCTTAATCTCTGTATCTTTTGTTTATTTTAACAAGTTTTAATACTTTAAACTTTCCTTATTTCAGTAAATTAAATGAAAAATCATGTCGGGAGAGATACAGTCGCCAACCGAATTATCCACGCGCGAATAATCAAGAGTCCCAACATCATATATCCGACATTTCTATAATTCTGCTTTACGCTATTCTCGGAGAAGCGTCCCTTTCATTCAGATTCCCTGCATTATCTCTGGCACCGTCTTGAATAAAGGAGCTTACTTGTACGCGACAACATCTAGTTCGCGCGTACCTACAGAGTGTCTCAGAATTGTCGTTCCAACTTCAAGGTACAAATAAAAGAATAAAAAAACAGCGTTAAAAGGGGATCTTTTTAAAGAATAATACGGTGGGATATAATCCTGCAAAAATTCCAAGCCATTAAAAAGTTGCTTCAAACTTTGATGCAATCAAGAATATTCCGAAATACTTCCTTCCGTATATGTACCATTATACCTGTATATTACACGTATATACGTACCGTCATAAGTAGAATACGCAACCATGATATCCGCATAGGCGGGTATGCTGTACGTGGTCCTCTTGCTATCCGTCTCATGAATAATTTTCACCCCTTTGTCCAGTTGCGACCCACGGCAAGCCTGCGGGAAAGAAAAACGCGCGTGATAGTAGATTTTTTCGACGCATAAAAGATTCATGGGATCGTGCTAAGTTTTCTCCGCGAGAACGTACCCACCGCGATTTGTTTGAAACACTTCAAAGCGCCTGTTTTCGCGCCGTCAATTTGGAACATTATTGAAACATTGCGATAACGAAGCGTGCAAAGTGTGCAAAACTTTGCGTCATAGTGTCGCGATTAACGAGTCAATATTTAAAGGCTCTTGCGAATACATCGACCATTTTATTTCCCCAATATTTATTTTCGCGTAGTTCAATCGAGTGATTATTTATACGACGCGCTGTAAATTTCACGCGCTGTAAATTCTTACAATACCAAAAATCGATACGCGAGTTATCAGCTTATTCATATACATTCACGTAAACATGAAATCTGGTTATTACAATTGTTTAACTCTGCCCGATATTTGGCCGGTAATACTCAATCCCGTGCAATCGCAAACATAATTGGCAAATCTGACAAATTGTTAGATTTTAATATTTTTTACGTTAGGTTTCAACATTTTTTACACGCTGTAAATTTTGTGCGCTGTAAATTCTTACGATACAAAAAATCGATATGCGAGCCGTTATCAATTTATTCGTACACATTTACGTAAACACGAAATCTGGTTATTGCAATTGTTTAACTTTGCCCGATATTTGCTCAATATTTGCCCGGTAATACTCGATCCCTACATGAAATCGCAAATATAATTGGCAAACATAACAAATTGTATAGATTTATCGATTTTAATATTTTTTTTACGTTGCCCTGCCCATCACACACAATGCAACATTAATTAATCCTTATTCGCGCAATTTATTTTTGTAACGTAGATGGACGAATGTTGCTCATGAAAAACTGCAGCTTTTGTTTTGCGTAACACAATATTCAAACGTAAATTCCGTAAGAGGTTTATTTCTGATTATATTGTGCATTGCAGAGAAATTTAATTCATCGTACATATATACATTTCATATTATGAATAATAATAATTCACGCTACTATTAATGATAACAAAACAATACCGAACCCAACGGATCTCGTTCGTATTCTCGATAAGGCTCGAGAATTGTTTTCACTTTTAAAAGGAGCACATAATAATCATTTGATGTATCGGAAGATTAATTGTAAGTGTTTAATGACCAACAAAAGTCGCATTTTCGATCGTTTTTCCTCCGGAACCGGTAAATTAGTAGCGAAATGTACGAGACAATTACACGCATCGATGTCAAGAACGTCGTTAACGAAAGACGGAGCGGAAGAGATATAGATATTAAGATAAATAGATGTCAAAGAATATATGGGGTCCACGTATTGGAGGATATCGTGGCTGCACGCAGCTTTCAAGTGGTCAGAAATTGGCACTGATTTTGATACGTGGATACAACGGATATTTGCATCCGCTCAATTGCAACGTCGCTTGCAAATCACGATAACCTCGTATAATTTGCATCGTTAAAATTTCACTTGGTATCGAATATATCATTGATGCGTGTAATTACCCTTCATTACAAATAACAGCGTTTACATAGACATGAATTAATTAAATATCTGCGTGTTGCGAGAGAATACGTATTTTTCTTCGTCGCACGAGTCTCGAAGAGATGCGCGATCGAATGGTGTGAATTATTATTTTTTGAAATTTTCGAAGCGGACGTTTCTTTTTTAAACGCATTGGAAGACACTAGATGAAATTACTAGTCATATCGATCGTATCTGCAAATATTGCGAGAGAATGCGTATTTTTTTTCTGCATTTTATTCGATATTTCCGATTTCCAGGAGATGCACGATTGAGTCGTGTGAATTATTTTATCTTGTTTTCAAAATGGACTTTTTTTGAACGCGTTTGAAGATACGAGATAAAATTACTAGTCACATTGATCGTTACAAATACTAACTTTATCGTATTCGTTATCTTTATTGCACTTTGTCTTTTATTAAATAGCAGAGTTTACGTAGACGTGAATTAATCAAATATTTGCATGTTGCGAGAGGATACGTATTATTTTTCTATATTTTACTCGATATTTTCGCACGAGTTTCTAAGAGATGCACGATGGAGTCGCGTGAATTATTAAATTTTTAAATTTTCGAAGTGGATATTTTTTCTCGTCTTCCAACGCATTGGAAGACGAGATTAAATTACTAATCATATCGAACGCTAACTTTATCGTGCTCGTTTATCTTTGTCGCACTTTATCTTTGGGATCACCGATTCTCTGACTCTATTTGAGACGAAAGCGGTAATTTCGAAAGGGTATCCGGCCAGTTAGCTGGCTTTTTCCGATCCTTTTTCTTTCGTGCAGAGTAAATTACAATCGTTGTCGGAAGGTTGCTATCTCTGCGATTGCTCGATACACCGATGGGAGATTTTTAACGATCTAAAACTACGGTGTAATCTTAAGTCTAAATTTTCAATTCTCTCTCTCTCTCTGATTTTAAAAACAACGGAAAAATTTCCTCTCCGATAAAATATGAAATATTTTTATCGCGGTCATCCTTCATCTCTATTGCGGCAGTTAATAATTAAATTTGTGCGTAATTCTCACTGCGAAATTGTAAATGTAACGATCGGTAATAAATTGGCAGGGAAAAACGGGACCGTATAAAATTATAGTTTATGTACCATAGCGAAATTACGCGAAATTGTTTGT
Source organism: Camponotus vicinus (assembly GCF_025532165.1). Classification (NCBI taxonomy): domain Eukaryota; kingdom Metazoa; phylum Arthropoda; class Insecta; order Hymenoptera; family Formicidae; genus Camponotus; species Camponotus vicinus. The sequence goes on along the minus strand of NW_028141979.1, from coordinate 6,934,968 downwards.
ATCCTCCCTTACTTGAATATGTATGCGCGCGTATACAATTGTCTCGCGCAATAATGACGTATCTGCAGGAACGCGTGTTTTTTCCCGAATGTGTCCGATTAAATTTGTCGGTATATTCGGGGAGCGACGTGGAAAAAAAAAATGTACAGCTCGCGCGATGCGGGAAAAGATCGTGATGGAAATGTAATCGTGGACCGGGGAAAAACAACAAAAAGAAACGTGTAAAACAAAAATACGTGGAATATTGCGCGACGCAAATTGTCGGCCGCCATTTTTTTAATTCATCCGGCGGCGGCGCGAAATCCTCGAAGCGATGCACGCGTGCATTACTTTGGGAATTATGCAAATAACAGTTTTTTGCCGTCGTTCCCTTTCGACCGGCTGCGTGACGCGGGCGGGGGGGAGGGGAAGGGGTGCGAGGGGGGACGCGGGGGAGTAATCTTAATTACTGCGGCGTCCTGGAGCGCGCGCGAACAGCTTCCATTACATTGCAGAATGCACATATTTTATTGGCCGTGGCCGCTAAAAACCCGACGGTGCACTAATGTGCAGGAGTCCGCAAATCCCTCGGAGATCGTCGTGAGGCAGATAAATGGGAAGTGTCTCTAAATGGAAAACGATCTCCGGGCAGGATTGCGCGCCCGAGAAAGAATTAGATCTAGCCCGGCATTGTTACCGGAATTATGTGCGCAGCTACACCGTCGACTTAATCATTTCTTTTCGAGACACACAGATTACAGATCGCCGCAATTGTGCTATTCTCGTTGCGACGCGACGCGGCGAGCAGGAAGCGAGAGCGTTGTATTTATAGTTAACTTTCTTTATGCACCGGCCATCCATTTTCGTATCATCTATTTTACGATGTCATCTATCCCCATCTCACGTAATTAGAGAAATTCAGAAGAAAAAGTTTGCCGCGTGCAGAAATTGATGATAAATACGATAGAGAATGAATATTGTAATAATAGATTTATAAAAATCTCTTACATATTTAAATTGCAGAGAGACAAGGAAATGCAATCTTATCGAAATATCATTCAAATAGCCGAACAATGTAACAAATATAGTAAAAGTATCAAATATAGGGTGTTTCTTAATAAGCGAAAAATCTTAGGAGATGATTTTTTGTCGAAAATTAAGAGAAAATTAAGGGAAAATTATATCCTCCCTGTGGAGTTACACTCCTCCAAAAATGGGGGTAAAAAATTAGGTTTTTATTTTTTAGGTTTTTAGGTTTTTATTATAATTTTGTTTTTGTTCCAATTTTCCCAACATTTACTCTAATTTTATTTTTATTTTAAAATTTAACTTCTCGTAATTCGAAACCTATGCTATTTAGCATCGTGTTGTGCACGATAACATATTTTATTTTTTTTTTCTTGAAAACTACTGATTTTATGAAAAAATAAAACAAATCAAAAAGTTTCTAAATAAATCAAACTGTTTAATGCATATTTTTAGATGATCATATTCCGGCTCATTAAAAAGTTGTAATAAAAAATTGAATAGGGGTTGCTAGTTTCATCCCCTTATAACAATTCGGGAGGCTGAAAAAATATTAATAAATAATCTTTTTACTATTAGAAAATATCCTAACTTCATTTCTTTAAATTATTCCAAATTTGAGAAGAAAATAAAAATCTAATTTTTACTCTCATTTTTAGAAGAGTATAAATCCACAGGGAGGGATGTAGGAGTATATGTTTATATGAAAAACCCCCCTTAATTTTCGACAAAGAATCATCTCTTAAAATTTTTCGCACTTATTAAGAAACACCCTGTATAATCAGTTGTAGCTGTAATTGTTATAATTCTAATTAAAACATGTTGACATTTAAAAAAAAGAATAAAATAAATAGCGAAGTGTGTTTGCTATATGTTTCTCTACTATACTATAGTACATTTCATAAAACATAATATAATTGTTTTTGTTTTTCCGATCAGGACAACCGATATGGATATTTTTCTTACCGTTATATTTCAAGCGTGCGAGATCTGCAGTCGCATTTCTGGCTAACTGAATTTATATCCGTCGCGCAAGAATATCGTATATCAAAATTTCCAACCGGAAAACGTAATTATTTTTTTCTCTCTTCCTCTTCCGTCTCGCTCGTTTCTCTAGTGGCAATATCGTTAAAATATGGCCGGAATTTCGCGAAACGTAAACGCGGACAATGCAAGAATCATAAAAATCAGTCTACACGATTCCGCTTTATCCGAAGTAGATAAACGACTTTGAGTCGCATGAAAATATTCAAGTTCCTTGGCACACTTATCATGAATCTCTTAAATTATAATAATAAATATAATTTTTGCAAGCATAAATTTAAACAAAAATATTTACAAGGATAAAGCGATTCGAATTTTGCGAGATATCGTCAGCAGTGAACTACGGAGGAGATATTCAAGTACGAAACCGCGCCTATTTGAAGGGCACGATTAACTTCAACAAACACCAGCTTGTACAGTAGCTTATATTAACTCATAAATCACTCTCCACGCGATCTGTATAAATCTCCCTCGAATTACTCAGCATGTAACATCGCTTGGACGATTCACTTTGAGATGATCCATCATCGGACGAGATCGTTCGGGGATGAACGAAAGTGGAGAGTTGCTTCTCTTTGAATGCGCGGCTCGTCATTGTTCGCGCATTTTCCACGATTCATTCGCGATTTATATGTATGTGTATATATATATATATATATATATATATATATATATAAATATCTGTCAGAGGTAGATATACCTGAATGAAGAACAACTTTGGTTTCCCGGCCAAAGTGGAGCATCGATCGCCGGTGAAGGGTGTCCACAGCATATCGACTGGATACAGGCTATCGGTTGAATGTAGTAGACCCGACTCGCCGTGTGACATTGCGACCACGATCAGGCAGTCGGCATCCGTGTGGTCTTCCGCAGCGGCTTTAATGAAAGGATTAATTAATTCCTCGCGGTGGCCGCTAATAGTCGTCGGACAGTCTAGCCTAATAGCCTATGCACAAGCAAACATCGAGTTGCCGGGCTTGAGATCGTCCTCTGATATTGTTAGTTGTGTCGCGTGAGAATTTCCGGCGAGGGAATCGAAACACGGTGCGAGCAGCTGTACTTCCGGGGTTTACGCGAGATAGCATTAAGGAATTAAACGAAGTTTCCGTCGAGTAAAATCGCACAGGACAATTTATTATTAAGGTTCTAAACCGGCTGTAACCGTAAGTTACGGACAACTAGGAATATTATATGTAATTTTCTTTTACGATATTGAATGGGAAGAATATTGTATTTTTATATAAGAAGTTTTAAATTCTCTCGAGAATATGTACACGAAAAAGATTTGTAACTATGATAATTATTATAAAATAATTATAATTATTTTATAGATATATAAAAAGATATAGGTTGTCCTATTTTAACTTATAATTCTTTACTTAGACATCGTAATATTTTAAAAACAATGCATCATAATATCTCAAAAATAATGCAAAAAAGTGTTTCAAAAATACAAGTTGTAGGGTTTGAAGGAGAAAAGAAGATAGGAATATTAATTTGACCTTAAGTGTAAATATTAAGGCAATATGAAGATTAACTTAATTTTTCTAAATATCTTAATTTATCCATATAAATCGATTTCTCATAATATTCCACGTAAAAAATTATAAGAATAACATAACCAAAAATAACATAGTTTACGAGATATTTTATATTCGAAGTTGACATAATTTTACATACACTATAAAATATCTCATAAAATATTTATTTCCCGATTATTTTTCTTAATACTTTACATACAGAATAATGAGAGGAATTAATCGATAAAACGACACGTAATTATTTAAAAAAATATATCAATTAGCGTAACAAGCAACTACTTAATATTAAAATAGACGCGAATATTAAAAACTGACGCGAATATTAAAAACTGCCATTTAAGATATCTTTTACAAAGAATTAAACGATTTTTTTCTGTTAAAATGATTTATGTAAACTAGGTCAGGTTCATAGGAAAAAGAGAGTTGCGGAATATTAATTGAAGATTACATAATATATATATAAATTCGTGTGTGTATATGTTGGAATAATTATAAATTAAAAATAATACTATGTAATGTATTTAATAATACAATTTTATTTGGAGAGATAGAATAAATTTTATATTATTAATTTTTTTATTACTATCAATGCATCACACACGTCAAAAAATTGAAGATACAATTAAAATTCAATATCTGTTTAAATAAGTTCGTTAACACGATACATTAAAAAAATTATGTTCGCAAAATCAGTAATGAATTATGATACATGTAATATTTGAGAAATGTTATGTATAACATATTTAACAAATTATAAATATACAAATAATATGAAAAATATAAAACATAAAATTATATCTTTGTCGGTATTTGAAAAATAGATAATCAACAAATATATTCATAAAATTCTAGATTACATTACAATTATAATTTTAGGTTACATTGTTATATTTAATGCTATATTATCCTATATAATATTATATTTAATGCTACATCAAAAAACAATGTAAATAATTACTCACATCCACAAAAAGCATTAATTCTTCTAATAAAAAAATATAAGACTCGAAATATAAAACTAAACAAATCAGTTTTAATGGCAATACGAGTCAAGTGTCAATCTTATAACACAGTTATTTATTGTATAATAATACAATCAAATAAGTATGGAACAAATTACAAAGAAAAGTTTGCGAACGTTTCGACCCTATTTTTGGGCCATCTTCAGCGCAAATGTGATGATGTGATCAAAAATAACAAAAGGTTTTATATCGGAGTCAATTACAAAGTATGCCGTCTAAAGTAATAATAAATGCTTCGGTATCTCATTATTTTGACGATGCTTCCAGGCATCGAAAACAATGACGAGCCGTTGAAGACAAATGGAGACAACTCAACATCTCCGAAGACAAAGATCGACAATCTTTTTAATTAATTCTTCTATTTTCTTATTCATTTTCTTTTAACATATCTTCGATCGCGGAAAGATAGTCTTTAAAATTATCAAAGTTCAAAGATTCAGAACTGCTTAATTTAAGATATATAAGATTTATCAAATTGATAACAATCGTGTATTGGTTGTTCATGGCTCGTTGTATCTATAGCATTTATGCTAGAACTTAAAGAAGAATTGCTTACATTATGATCCAAACTATACGTTAGCTGTTGACATCCGCTTGATACAGCAACATTTTCAGCATTTCTGTCAAGATATAAAAAATTGTTGCGATCCAAATTATGGATTGATTGATAATTGCTTGATGTAAATTATGTGTGTATGTAAATTAAAAAAAGAAATTTATCCAAATATACATAATCTTTATGATAAACATATTAAATATCTAAATTTTACAATTTTATTATATATATATATATATATATATATGTATATATATGTATATGTATATATATATGTATATATACGCATATATGTGTATGTAAATTTAAAAAAGAAATTTATCTAAATATACGTAATCTTTGTGATTGACATGTTAAATATCTAAATTTTACAATTTTATTATATATAATTTTACATATGTTACACAAAAATACATATAAATAATTCAGAAGAAATAAAAGTAATATTCAGGTTATTGTCATTAGTCTTACTCCGTTGATCTAAATTCCAAAGATATTCCAGCGATTTGATGAGCATCGATTAAATGTTTCATTGCATTGAAATACTTATGTTTAATATCATTTTGAAAGATTATGTTGCAGTGTATGCACTTCATTGTTTTATTTGATGCAGTATAATTATAATGCAACAACCAGTTTTGATCCTTTATATTTATATCATGCATATTTTGTAAGTGCAGTCTCATCTTATCCGATACATAATAGTAGATCTTATACTTCTTACCACAAATATCACATTTTGTTTGATGGTTTTGTATTATAGAAAAAGGCCATTTTCTTTTCCAACGGACAGAATATTCATATTCTTTCTTTGAAGTTCCATGTTCTTTCTTTATATGAAATTTTATATTGCTGTATACATTTAAAGTATAAAAATTGCCACAAATTTTGCACTTGCCCACTGTATTATTAATATTTTTTGTAAAATACGCCCAAAAATAGGAGTCACTTTTGTGTTTTGACATGATATCCACTTTGTATCACAGATTGTATACGACTAAATTCAAATGAAATCATTTCGACGAAAAATATAGAAACTGATAAAAGAAACAGAGAAAGATCGCAAAAAAACGTATATATGATTCTTTGTATAAATGTAAATATTGATACACGATCGAAATTTGTCTAGCAAGTTTTACGATTAATTGCTTATTCACTGTTAATAATCTCATCATTTGTAGAAAGATTACAGAAAGAATGAAATATTATAATAAGCGCAAATATTAAAAGCTGCCAATTTTGTGCAAAATATCTTTTACAAGGAATTAACACACAACGACTTTTTCCGTTAAAATTATTTACGTAAACTATTAGGTAGATAAGAAGGCAAAAGCTATGGGATATTGTTATTACTCGAAGGTTATGTACATACATACATACATACATACGTACATACATCTATATATATATGTAAAGTGGAACACTATATATATATATATATATATATATATATATATATATATATATATATATATATATATATACACAGAGTGTTCCACTTTAACACTCATACATTCATAATTCGAAAATATAGCGCTTATGGGAAAAATGTTTAAAATAAAAGTTGTAAAGTTTGAAAGGGAAAAAAAGATAAGAATATTAGAATATAAGTTCCAAGACTATGTGAAAGTCAACCTATATTTGTAAATAGAACTAATTTATCCATATAAATCGATTCCTGACAATATTCTGCGTAAAAAATGTTATAAAGCATAGCCAAAAATTGAATAGTTTACGAGATATCTTATAGTTTAAATTGAGACATAATTTTGAGATAAACTATAAAATATTTCGTAAAATGTTTATTTTTCGATTATCTTACCCGAATACTTTTATGTATAGAATAATAAGGGAAATAAATTGATGTAAAGAACACACATAATTGTTTTTAAGGAAAAAATATAAAGTAGTAATGAGCAACTAATGGAAAAATAAATGCTTTACAAAATATTTGATAATTTATGTAAAATTAGTTATAGTTCTCCATTAATATAGTTCTCCATTAAAAAAAACTAAGTTTACTTTTACATGGCCTTAGCACCTATACCCAAGATTAAACTAATGTTCCTATTTTCTTTTCTCCTTTAAACCCTACAACTTTTATTTGAAACATTTTTTTTGAAAGATGCATTTTTTGAAAGATATTATGGTGTCTAGTTGTAAATTAAAATAGGCAGCCTGTATATATATATATATAAATTTTTTTAACTTTAGTATATAGTATATGTGTATCTGTTTCTCTACATATATGCATTTAATTTATTTCATAAATGATATTTTATATATATATATATATATATATATATATATATGTAATTTTTTGATTATATTATATATATAATTAGAATGACTGTAATTATATGTTTGGTAAATTGATACGATAATAGAATAACAGTTTTGAGACAAAAAGTATTTAAGAATCAAGTCAGTTATGATAATTATACTACACATAATATTTAAACATCAATACTTTGTAATCATTTTTATAAAATATTTACTTTTATGAAATATTTTATCATATTATATTTTAGAAAGATATAACAGAGTTATACAATCTAGTATAAAAATCTAAGCGGAAAATTTAGAGGTATTTGAGACATGGAACGCGTATGAAAATAGATGCGCATACAAAAAGGATATAAACTAAAATTCTTTCTACAATTATGAAACGAATTGTTCTGATTAAACAAAATATGGACAATAATTTCACATTTAGAGAATATGAAATAACTTATTCTTCTCTCTCCTTCTTTTCTGTGTGTGTGTGTGTGTACTTTTATTTAAATTAACTCTACACTTTTTTAGTGTGAGCTTGATGTGCTTGTTTGTTTGAAAGTGGTAAACTAATTACAGATAGATGTCCGATTTATAAACGCTTGCAGTTATTTTGTCGGCGAAGTAAAGTAAAAATTTTCATTACACGAGATTAACTACGTATTATTCGTAGTAGCTTCATAACTTTCGAGAAATTTTAATAAAATGCAGATATATTGCATTCTTTTCAGAACACTGTTCGTTGGCGAATCGCGCGGATTTTCGAGACGGTTTTAATAGAAAAGATTGATTTAATTCCGCGATAAAAACGCTAGGGCCTGTTTACTGTAACACACTGCATAGTATTAATTATCATGTTACAAAATATAAATAACGCATAAATAATGTAAAAAAAAGAGTAGGAAACAATTTTATTTTTTTTCTCTCGCTTTTTTTGGCGTTGAAAGAAAACACGAAAAAAAAATTACAAAATTACAATAGAGAGCTCGGTGTATAAAAACTTTTTGTTGCGTCGTCACATATATACATATGTATACCGCCGCATTGGCCGAATATGCAACATTTTCAGGCATTTATTGTTACGTTTTTTTTTTTTAAATCTCGTTTATTACTGCCATTGTATTTTCGCAGTATCGTATTTACTCAGTTTTTCAAACTCGCTTCTTTCTTATCACATGACCGAATCTTTTATATGCGTGACTTTGCCGCACCGTATCTCGAATCTGAATTTTTATAGCAAATTTATCCGAAATATGCGAATAAAAATTCAACGGAAAACATTTTTTTCCCGTCTCTTTGGGAATCATAGCGAGTTTCGTAGTAGGCGATAAGATTATTGGATACTTTGATCGCGACTTTTTCCCGACTTTAGCGCAGTCGCGCCGGTACACCGAGCTCCCAAAAGAACCCTTCTTACGAGAAACATCGAACCTGTTTCCGTGCAAAAGCATTACATTCAAGGACGGTCGATAATCCAATTAATCCGCGCTGCCTCGGTCCGGTAATTCCGGCGCACGGGTGTAATTAAGGAGCGGGATATAAATCGTATAAAAAGGAGAGCCGGGCGGCAGTTGCAAAATCGACACGCGGCATATTCAGCTCGTGAGTTACACATGATGTGTGCGGTCAAGAAAATGTCTCGCGAAAAAGCTCGCGTGATTACGCGAAACGACACCCGCGTTAGCGTTCTGTTCCTTGCAAAAGCGCGTTTTCCCTCTGAGAGTTCGCCTTGGAAACCGTAATGGAAATCTACTCTGCCTTTGCACAATCTCGCCTGAGGGAGCGGGAAGCGGGAGAAGGGGATCTCTATCACGTGAAAAGATCGTCGTAATGTCGTCTCGTAGTGATTTTTTAATTACCACCACTGCTATGCCATCGTCGTGTATAAAAATAATTAAACGAGACAATACCTTTTCACGTCAGCCAATTATCTGATATTATCTCGCAATTGAATTATTTTTCCTTGTGTTCGTTAACCCGTTCTCTTTCTGCTTTTATTATTTATTTTCCCTCGCACAGAGGAAAAGTCTGACTCAATCCGATCAATCTCATTACGTACAACATTATTTATGTTTCTTATATATTTTCCTCCATTATGTGTATTTCAGCAGTTTTAATCACTTTATTTCCGATTGGGAAAACATTTAGTAATTAAATTGCAAACTATGATGTCAGAATTACATCGGAAAATACGCAGAAGAAATTGTTCATATGTAATGCATAAATACATAAATAAAATCTGTGAAAAAATTCATCGTTATCGACAATTTACTATATTTCACGAGACAAAAAAACATTTTTTCAAAGTGCAATATATTTTATGTATCTTGATAATATTATCAGATACGTTATATTGATTTTAGAGATTCTTTCTCTATCTTCTTTTTTTTCGAAATATTTTATAAAAATTAATATGTATAATATTTATAAGAGATATACATATATTAAATATATAATATATAGAATATTAAATATAATATATAGATATTATAAATCTTTTACAAGAGTTTTATTAAATGTTTAACTAAATAATTAATTACAACAGTACAAAATGACAAAGGGGTAACAGTGCCAATTTGCCCGCTTCATTAGACGTTAATAGCGTCATTTAAATTTATATCCGTGAACGCAGGCAAAACTACGAGGAATAACATATTCTCTCTCTTTCTCTCTTTCTGATTCTGTCATAATTCAAAGCGGTCGACGTGCAGGTATCGCCGTCGTTCGAGCGCCGAAGTATAAATCGCCCAAAGTGCAGTCTCGGCGCGCCGTAAATTCGAGTCGGCAGTGAATACTGCAGCGATACACACACATACGTACACACACACACATCTACGGAGAGTTAACAATCCGATGAAAGAGAAGCCTCTAATAATATTCTAGCGAAATATTCTCGTCTCTCCCTGAAGGCGTTCGATCGATCGCCGGGACACGCACGTTATAAATTCGAGAGTTTAATATCGACATTGGCTGTGATAGTTTTCAGCGCGAATGGAACACCCTCTCCGATCCCCCGTAGCGAGAATGTACTGGGTAAAATGGACGTCGCGTATCTTCTCTCGGCTGCGAAATACCAGAGATCGAATCGGGAAGAGTATCATTCGTTTCGATGTCGAGAAACGCGGACAGTATCCGAGTGAATGGTCGATAGAGTGCACGACTATTTCCCTCCCTTTCCCCTCCTCCATTCATAAAGTCACTGATAAAGTCTTGTAATCTTGCGGACGTTATATACCTTAACAGCTACCCACAAAAGTTTACTCGAGACTCGCCGAGGTACTTAACAGCGTAGTAAAGAGAGACGTGGAAAGATACGACAGCCACGTATATATAGGATGTTTCAGGATTAATTGTGTGACTTAAAATCTCTTACTAATCTCTTAATAATTACTGACTTAAAATCTCTTGAATTTAAGATTCAAAAATTAGAAACTTTCCCTTTTGAGGATATATATCTTTCGAAGAACTTTCTTATGTATTTTTGGGTCCTAAATTCATATATTAAGTCAGGACGTTTAATCGCGAAATATTCTGTGCATACACATACGTGCATATATTTTAGGCTTTTAATGAGGAGAATTCACTATTCGAGTAATCTGTATTCTAGGGAGGATTCGCGACCCTCGGCGCACCCTGTATATCTCGGAGATTGGCGAGAATAGGTGAAGTAGATGTGAAATACCCGTGCGGAATACGCGAACAGCGACGATATCATTCCTCGAGTCTGTGGAAGTGAATGAATTATGTGAATTAAGAAATGCAAATAATTGCGACGTGTTCGTGAGTCGCGTCGGATTATTCGCGAAACGCGATAGAATCGCGAAGCCAACGTGCTCTCTTGGTGTACCGCCAATTTCTGCGTTTCGATTCTGTCAAAGGAATAAGAATTCTCGTCGATCGAGGTGTTTACGGTTTGTTCGCGTCTCGTGGATTTTATAGGCGAAATTTCGAACGTGAGCAATGAAAGTGTTTCTTCTACGCAATTGCTTCTACGAGTCGAAATATAAAGAACATTCTGAGAACGTTGCTCGTAATCTTCAATTCTCGAATTCTTCGACCGATTCAGAAATTGATTTGACAAAGCTGAGGATGATTAATTTTTTCGGAAGACTACGCTTTTATTAGATTTATGTGATCTAATTCTTATCCTTTACATAATGAATATATTCTTATAATAATAAATTTTTATTTCTTGGAAATGTATAATTTTACTGTATGTTTTATATTCGCGTATCTTTGTAATGAAGTTTTTTGTGGAATCGTATATCTTATTATACGCAGCAGATTTATTAAAATTTGACAAAGATCATGTTTTTTCAATTTATATTTTCATATTTTAGCTCTCTTTATGTAGAAATACATAATCTCTAGAAAAAATTAATTATTTTTTAGGTTAATATTTATTTTGCAATAGTAAAATTATATGCAAATTATACCATGCAAAATTAATATAAAAAATATAACATGCATGTCTGTAAATTATTTTGGAAAACAATTATTTTAGCTGTCCATTTTACTCGAAATTTTTATTTATAATTAATTATTTCATTTATAATAATTAATTATCTGTAATATACATTTTGCTACTATAATTCTACAAAATAAAAGGTTAAATATATGCGAAAATTTTCGAGTAAAGCTTTTTAATAATTTATAAGCAGTTAATTAGGCTAAAATTATAAAGAATTTATTAGAGGAGATTATCAACGAGATATCGTGGTAAAATAAATGAAATCTGCGGATATAAACGAGTAATATTATACATATTACATTCCGGTAGATTATGCTAAACGAATGCAAATAGTTACATTGAGTTTTAAACTCGTTACACTTAAACAAGCATGAGACAGCTTCAGGATTACTTCACTTTACAACATCGTTTCATTCTTCGTCTAATTATTCATTTAATTATTCATGTTATCATCGAAAGTATCGTTTGCAAAAAATTCTTTACGATTAAAATTATGCATTGAAAATGAAACGAATCCTTTCGAACGAAAAAATAAACGTTATTAAATATCAGAAATTGAAGTCGATATTTAAAAATATCGATTTACGCATATCGATATTTTTTTCAATTTTATATTAACACAGTTTTTCGGAAAATCGAAACTGTAACTAAATAAAAATATTCATTTTATGCTTATATGTTTTTTTGAACCTTTATTCTATAAAGTTTTTAATTACAGAAATACAGAATGTGAGATGCTATTTGTTAAATTTTTTCCGTATATATCTTGCTCTTTATTATAAATAAATCCTCCAAATGCATATTACGAGTTTCGCCGAGATTTCCTATCATTTATTTTCGCATGAACGAAAACACGATGAATATCCATTATGAGGAAAACATAGATATTACATATACATATATAGAATCAATAATAAATTATTATTATTCCATATGTTCGCGTTTTACGATGCAGCGGCAAATATGACACGAATTTCGGATGAATTCGTCCGAGAGAAAGAAAAATGGATAGCGTAGACAAAGTAAACAATGTAATGTCCGCGAAAATATCTCCATTGAACGGTGACACAATTCTATATTTTGCTTCAGTTCGGTTGATGGCTTATTCTGTGCGATTTGTCACAATATTGAAAGAACTTTTTGTACTGAGAGCACACACGGGGGTTAAAGTTATATTTTTATAAGTTATACGGAGTTAAATTCGTAGATAACTATTTACAATATATTGATATATTGAGAGTAAATATGGAGAGAGGATAAAAAATATCTAAAGATATTTTGTCCACCAAAAATGACAAAATAAATTAGTTTAATATTTGACGTTTAAATTCTAAAATTAATTATTTGTTTTATAATTATATATTATTATATTCAACTATTTTTTTGACACAGAATATTACGACAATCACGTACCAAGTAAGAATTCTTTATTTTTTATCTAAAGAATATATATTTTTTTAATTTATTTAAAAATCTTTTAATATTAAATATTTATTATATTAAATAATAATAATATTAATTAAATAAAATAATATTAAATTTATTTTATTATTATTTATTAAATAAAATAATATTAAATAAGTATTAATAATATTAAATCTTTTAATATATGTTTAGACATATATTTTTATTAAATATTAAATAAACTCAAGATTTTATATTTTAGCAAATCTAGTTTTTCTTATTATTAAATGATGAAAAATTCTGCTATTTACTTATCTGTCTGTGACATATTTTCCAGTGATGATGGAGTCTATAAATCGATATTGTGGTTTGAATCCCGTAGATAAATGAATATGACGAAACGTGTGGTAGCACAGTTGTCAAAACAATTCAAAAAAGAAAAAAGTCACGCGTTTTTCCGCTTGGTATGATAGGGGTTGACAGTAGAATTTGTGGCACGTTCTATGATCTTGCTTTATCGATCCAAAGAGAGAGGTTTTCGTTGACAAAGAGTAACTCACGTGAACATAAGTTACACGAATTGCTCGCGTACATTTCTACGCTTCTGACGTCATAACGGCATCATCCAATAGGGTTTTATGCAGGTATTGACAATCCTTTAAAGCGAGCAAACCACTACCATCGTTGTAACCGAATAAGAGCCGAGCTATTATGTAATTGAGTTTTGTATCGCGCGCTGCATGTAACTGAAAAGGTAGTTTACATATCTCTATTCTTTTCTTTCTTTTATATGTAGACTCCGAGGGAGAGGGTGGAATAATACATTAAATGGAAATTCAACATGGCGCCTGTACTCTTGTTGTTTTTCTCTAGAAGATCATTCTAGTATTTTTTTAATCTGCAGCGCGTTAAAGCATTACAGTTTCGCACGGTGAGATAACGTTATTTATATCGAGGCAGATTTTATAAAAACATTTTTTTCTCTTTGCTCACACAATATGCGTTTCTGTGAATAAAATATAGGAAACGGAGAACGCGTTCTCTCTTATCGATACATGTTTAATATGATTATTTGACAATTATCTAGAATTCAAAGGTATATTATGAATTCAAAGGTATATTAAGCTTAATAATATTTACCATGTTCGAATTTTATTACAGTTTGTACTAAATTATATACATAAATTGTTACTATATCATCGCGATTATATTTTCCGTAAATAAATTTAATAAATTTGTTACTAATATGAAATATTTGCCGCAATAATATTGTTGAAATAGAAGTGACTCATCGAATAACATTATTAGCATTTTTACGAATATATAAGCCTCTCGTTAAAATTATTTTAGTAAATTATTATCGTTTAAAATTATTCTAGTTAAAAATATTTGGATAATATTACTAAAGACAGAGAAAAAGTAGTGAGTTTCCAATATTTTTAATTTTGTAATTTTTTTTATTGGAGGCGTTTTTACTTGTATTTTTTCTTTTTGCAATATTGTTTTCTATGAAAAACTAAAATCAAAATAATTTAATCAGCAATAACTTTTGCGGTCGCAACTTTATAAGTGATTGGCAGGATTTTAAAAATATAAAACTGCTCGTCTCTTTATGCATTCGTTCTTTTATCTTTTTAAAAATGTATGTCTGTAAAATTTAAATTGTAACATTTATTATATATAAGTAAAAAAATTTGGATTTTGACACTAATTGATACACAACAAGTGTAACAATATTTTGAAGTTGTTTCAGATATTTGATTCTTATTCGTATATCAGTATGAAATATGATTCCTAAAAATTCAGTTTTTGTTACAGCAATTTTTTCAATATTGATGATCATATATCTCACACTGTTAACCTCGTTTTGGAAATTTGTATAATAAAAATTTTAGGAATATGAGATAAAAAAGATAAATTATTTAATCACACACATCATCTTTTATACAGACTAAATTGTTTAATTAATTTTTGTAAAATCTATATATCTAAGATTTAATTTTAATTGTCATCTATTCTCGTTGTTTAAATTTATAATAAACACATTACGACGAAACTTTATAAAGAAGAGAGAATTTTTTAGAGACAAATTTTTATAATTTTTCTCACGTTTCTATTTTAAAATGTGTTTTCAGAAAATACCTATTTTTTAATATTACATTATAAAAGTTTCTCCGCAATTTCGAAGATTTTACATATATTAAATAGGATGATCATTCTTTCAGGACGCGTACGTACAAGTTTCACCGATGTTGGGAGATGAAACGTGCCGTATTTCTGTAACTGTAATGAATCCTCCTTGTAACTGCGCGAAACGAACGCACGTACGGAATTATTAAATGACATCGCGTGTTGTTATGCACGCTGCGGTTGATTGGTATCCGCCGTGTCCGCCGATACATCCATGGTGTTCACAATCGCGGGGCTCGCTGCTGGATCATTGCATCGCGTCGCATCGTCGAGTCGACTGTGAATATCGACTGTAATCAACCACCAGCGCGCGTCGCACTCGGAATTTCGAAATATGTACACACACCAGACAATTCGCGTGCGTTTGTTTCCCCTTTGTTTTTTTCTTCTTTCGCTTTTGCTCTAGCCTTTTTTTGCGGTCTTGACGTTTATGACGCTACTGTGGTCGCGCTTCGGTGATACTGGAAAATGTCGCCGCTTGTGGAGTAACGGATTGCGTTTTTTTTCTTGCAACTTGCAGACTCTATTTGTCACTTGTATGTAAAATCATACAGTGTGGCGAACTTCTCGAATACAGTGCGAACGAAAAATCTATAACAGCCGTGTATTTTCTCATCGTTATCAAAATATTTATTCATGGAAACGATTAGTGATCCCCTATCTTTATCGAGTTACTTCAACATCGAAATCGCGAACGTTTGCTAAGTTATCAAATACGGGAGAGATTTTCCGAAAATGCGAATTTGAATACAAAATTGACTACAATTCCGGAGCTGCATTATCATACAGAAGCAGTGCTGTACAATAATTTTGCAGCAGGATGTAGAAGTAGTTTAAAATTGTATAATATTCTGAATGGAGCTAAAAGTTCAAAATTGCGCGAGATATTGGCTTTGTATGAGATAGTAGAAATGCTTGGGAATTGTGTGCAAGAAAGTAAAACTCGTAAAGTAATAGCGGAGCCGAGCTGGCAAAGTGGCTTGGAAACGAAACAGTCCGACATGTTATGCGATGCAATTGGCGAACAAGAGTAGATGCAGCGACGTGTTTTCAGCAGCGTTGTAACCGAATTATACCGTTTGCGTCGCGGAAATGCGAGCGACATGGAAGCCCGTCGAACGCGAATGTAACATGTTTTTACCGGAAGTGTAATATTCTCATTTCAAGGCGTCTGCGTTCGACATGTTTGACGCGGGAAACGCACGCTTCGGGCATAAGTTCGTATTGATACGCCAATATGAAGTTATCGATTGCCACGTCAAAATGTAGCTGTTTTAACGAATTTATCAAAGAACTTACAGTTCGCCAAGTAAAATTCTATATATTTTCTAACGTCCACGACTTACGACATTAGGAGAAAAAAGAACTCTTTCCGCGATAACTTCTTATCGAAAAATGTTCAAGATGTCTATGATATAGGTACGTTAACTCTGAAAATCTGTGCGCCGAGTGTATCTGTACCATTCAAAAAGTTACTGATTGCAACTTGGGAAAGCGAATTGCCGTTCTTGACCAGCTTATCGTACCTATAGAGCTCAATCACCAAATAGAAAAAAAGTAATGTAACTTTTGCACATTTTCGCAACTGGCACGTGTATCAAAGAGATGATCTTAAGAGAGAAGTGCTTTTCTATCATAGATTCTTTTTATCCACAACAGAGAATCATGAGAATTGTATTCGATGCATTAATTTTAGATAGGTAGCTAGATGCTTTATTAAACATGCGTTAGAATAATATTTCTTTTGAGCAACTAAATGTATATGTCAGAGGAATATAAGTAATATTCGTGCAACGAAATATTTTTTAACATTGAATGCGGTATTTTTTAGATAAGATAGGAAAAATATAGTATGGAAAACTCTAAAGCGTTTTAGATGCAAATAGCATCCGCTGTTACTCAAGATTTGCTAAAGTCGCGTGATGAGCTCGTCAAGAGAGGTTATCTGATGCAAAAAAATACCCGAGAAAAAATGGATGAAAGAGAAGATTACATTAAACTAACTAATGACACATATTTAAAATGATTAAGACTGATATAGAAATGTGAGATGAAAATGAATTTACATAGCCTATATTTTAATTAAATAGTTGCATTAAATAACAAGGACAAAATATTTGTACATTTTCGATTTAAACGATTCAAGAGATTTAAATCCGATAGTAAGAGTTTCAGTTAATGATAATAACAATAAAAAGGAAATTATAGAAAATAATATTACATGATACAATATAATGATATATAGAGTATTTTATAGAGTATATAGAGTATTTCAGGGATAAGCTAGCATAAAAATATAATAATTTAAATTATAATTAATTTGATATTTTAATATTTTACAAACTATTAGGTATGTTCAAGTAAAATATAGACTGAGAGATCATAAAATATAAATTACATTTTAGAAACAAATTTTCTGAATATTTATGAAAGTAAATATTGTTGTATTTTTATTTTATATTATATTTTATATCTCAAAGGAAAGAGAGATCTGGATAAATTTATTTCGAAATTTCAGATGTATTATAAACATCACATGCTGAAATTATATATATGTATATATTTTTTAAATTTAACTTTTGAAACAAAACAATAAGGATTCTCTATAAATAAAAAGTTAATAAAAATAATTTTTGTATATGAAATTCAATCCTCTCGTATACACAACAAAAATCATTATTTATCGTTATTTTTTACAACGTTGCATCCAATTATTCTATTTTCATATAAAAAAAGATGTACCATAATAATTATACCACGTTTATTATAACATGTTTTTGAAATATCAACATCTTTAACATGTGATTATAAAAGTATCGAGGTTCTCTATATATTGAATTTAGCTTATAAATTTAGCAATAATTTGAGCTATGAGAAGCAATGATCTTTCTCAATGACTTTCCTGATAAGAAAACTGGGGATGATATAAATACTTTTTAACATTAAACACGCAATATTCTTTCGAAGAAGATAGACAATTATATCATGAAAGACTCTAGGGCCTCAGGCTTTGGTTGCGAATTGCGTAAGTTGTTGTCGCTTTGGAGTCTGTCAGTTACACTTCGCTAGAGCGGCTGCCAAAGCTGCGTGACGAGCTCATCAAGGGACGCTATCGCGCTTTCGGTAGGAAGTGTCAGCAAACACTTTACGTAGAGTATTTTAGGTACGTGCTGACGCATCGTTGCACACGCTCACGTGCTGTGTTATCGTACAAATGTTTGCTGCAATATATATACACTCACATACATACATATACATATATATAAATTAAAACAATGGAAAAATTATTTTTTAGAAGTGTAATTTGAAAGATGACATTATATGGTTGTTGAATAGTTTTTTTTCTAAATGAAGAGAGGAAGAAAAGGTTAAAGTTTTTTTTAAATGGCTTTTTTATTCTTAATATATGGAATTATTGAGAGATAAGTTCAATAACTTATTAATTAAAAATGATTCAAGGTTGGAAGATTGTAAATTAATAAAATTCTTTTACTAATATGTTTGAAATAAATATAAAAATAAATTATTAATAAAATAAATTACTAAGTTTTAATGTTTAGCTTTTTTTTAATATTTGATTTTATTTTAGCTTTTGATCTTCATCTACGTGTATTGGTATTTACGTTTGTTTTCTCACTTGTTAATTAAAATCGATGATTAAAGGATAAATATGAACATATTATGGAAATTTAAATACAATGACTTCAAAATGAAATTTTCAGTTTATATAAAATATCTACCTTTACTAAGATAAAAGCGGAATTAGTTTGGCAATTATGCAGATATACGGAGCCACTTCCGATTTCAATAATTTTCACATATGTTGTCAAGGTCAACACTCTGAATAATGTTATAAAGATTTTAGCCCGCGCTCGTTGTTTATTTAAAAATTATTAACAAAAGAATTTCACAATTTTAATGCTTTTTATCTTCGAAAATATTGATTTGAGAGAAAAAATTTTAAGCAAAAAATAAAGCCGTTGAAAAACTCTACAAAAAAGGTTATATGCATTTTTCCCATAAACCTACTATTTTAGCTGTTATATAAAAAAATCATAATTTTAAATACAATTTAAATTTATATAGAATTTAATACAATTTAATACAATTAAAAATTATCACAAATGTATGTGTACACACACACACATACACACGCGGGGGGTGCAAGGGGAGCCTTCGGCCCCCCTCCCGCAACCACCCCGCCGGTAGGCAAGGTGGACCTCGCTTTATAACTTACAGCATATATCCATTGTGATTCAATTCTTCGCAATGCGTCCCCTACCGGCGGGGTGGTTGCGGGAGGGGGGGGCCGAAGGTCCCCCCTTGCACCCCCCGCGTGTATGTGTGTGTGTATACATCCATTTGTGAAATTAATAAAACTTTTTTTGTCTATAACTTTTTAATAAACAACGAGCGCGGGCTAAAACCTTTATAATATTACTCAGAGTGTTGACCTTGACAACATATGTGAAAATTATTAAAATCGGAAGTAGCTCCGTATATCTGCATAATTACCATTAGTTTTTATTATTAGTTTTTATGAGATGATGGATATTCGTATAATGAAATTATATATTTCATGAGCAGCATTCTATTCGACCGAAACTGACATCGCCATTTTTATAATGATTCAATTTATATTTCTTCTCTACTGATCAATCTTAATTAATTGGGCGAGCGAACGTAAATATGTTAATACATAAAAAAGCTCAAAATCCATAGTGAAATTATAAATATATAGAAAGTCAAATCCAGAAACTACTAAATTATATATATATTATTTTGAGTTAAACATATTCGTAAACGTGTAAAAAGATTTCATCAACTCACAAATATACTCTTTTATTATCTCAAATAATTGTTAATTAATAAATTATTGAATTTAACAATCGCTATTATTAAGGATAAAAAGATGTAATTGCTATGAAAAAAATAAAATTGATTTTTTTATAGGCGGAAATATAGAAAAAAATTTAAAAATCAATTTTTTTATATTACAATATATTATACGTTTTATATTTTACTTCCACCTACAAAAAATGCCTATCATATACGTTTTAAGCGAAACAATTTTTGTGCAATTTTTTCATTTCTAATTGCTTATGAAATAATTCTGCATATTTATTTAAATCAGACATATATATGTATATATGAGTGTGTCGTATGTATTCCGATTGAGAGATGTGTACGAAGAAGACAAAGCGACGACGGGCTAAGACAACATGTGTCACATGTGAGTCGTTACTCTTTGCGATGTAACATCTGTCGCACTGAAAAACCCGACTTTACGCGGAAAAACTTGTTTTTCTCTCTGCTTTCGACATGCAGCGACGGAGAAATTTTTGGGACAAAAAAAAAACAAACAATTGAATGGCCCGGATGCGCCGATTTTGTTGATTGTTCAGCATATGGGAAAGAGTGCGCGGCTTTATTCTCCATTTTATTAAACGCTGTCCGAAATATAGTAGACTCTGTGCGTTGTTCGATAAAATTCAAGAATTATGAAGTGGTCCACAGAAACGCGGTGGCTATTTTATACAAATGAAATCAACGCATCCGATAATAGTGATTCTGTTTACTGAATGTTATCAAGTTTTCATTTACTAAGCGGATAAAGTTTACGTAAGCAGCTTCATAATTTATTAATATTATAGTTTGTAATAATTAATAAGATTTTTAATGATAATTTATGAAAATAATTTTTATAAGGAAAATTGTGTTTTAAAATAGTTCCTCTATATTTCTCTCTCTTTCTTTTTCTCTCTATCTAATAATATATTTTAAAAACTTTTTGTGCAATCGAATGAATATTAGTTTGGCGAAATGAATGCACCATAAAGCAATCGATATAAACCAGCCAATTGAACAAATGTAGTGTCCGGTTTTTTGTGACCATTAATCGCTTTTATAGCCTTTATTAAATAGAAAGTTTGAAAGATATGTATTTTCCTTGCGGAAAAAATTTAATACATGCCTGCGATACGAAACATTAATTTATATTTCCTTCCTATTTTACTTTCGTTTCTAACAAGGGGTAATAAATTTATAAAAGAGTAAATATCGTACTTTTTTTAGACGATAATGATTTTTTAATTTTATAAATATTTTTTAAATTTTACTAAATAAAAAAATTATTTTAATGATTAAAAACACAATTATTTTATTAAATAAAAAAATAAAAGCTCCAAGTTTTTCTCATCTCTAACAACATCATCTGCGACCAAATTTGATATCAATTTAAATATCAATCTTTAATACATCTTTTAAAAGTACTTAAGATTTAGTGGATGATCTTTTTTGTGTTTGCACGTTATGACCGCATCGGCACGTTTATCGGATATCCTGGCAGTTTGGATGAAGAGTAAGAATCACGCTGGTTATATATATACGTGAAAGAGGAAAATGGTGCGGGTGCAACGTGTATTGTTAACTGATCAATGGAGGAGAAAGAGAGAGAGAGAGAGGAAAGGAAAAATAGAAGACAAAGCGGATACTACAACAACACGCAGGTCGCTCCGATTGAAAAGTTTCAGCTCTCGTTCGGCAGTCGATACGCGTGGAACTCGGGGAACCGGGAAAAGCTCCCGCTCGTCTCGGCTTACTCGAAACTCCGCCAGACAAAATTAAAGCATTGAGAGTGGCCGGAAGGCAGCCGCGCAAAATACGAAGCCGAACGGGTTTATTTATGTGACAGCGTAGTTATAACACGCTCGGCCAGGCTATGGTTCCCCAAAGTAAACGGACGCTCTTTCGATACTTTCGATTCGGTAATCGAATACGTGTAAAGTCTAGCAGCGAGAGAAAGAATCCGACACGGGATTTTCCCGACCTCGGTGTGTTTCGTTGTCTCCCTCATATCGATGGAAAGTGATGAAAAGTCCGCTTGAATCCGTTCTCTTCAAACGGAAATGATGGACAACACCATTCGCTATTTTTATATTGCCATTTCTTTTACCCTCTTCTTATTTTTCCCCAATTTTCTCCAATTTAGTCGAAGAGATTTGTCTGATTACATTTGTGTAATTTAGGATAAATAATTTAATATTTCTTGAAAGTATAATTCTTAATAAAAAGATTCATTTTATTATGATATAAATAAAAGAGTTAAAAGTTCCATAAATAAAGTCCAGTTCATACACGAAATTGTCATGCAATTATCGAAGAAATTCTCTTTACATTCTTCAAAATTGTCAATTATCTACGTTAATAAAAACGTTTCGAGTCGAGCTTTTCTCGTGCTTTCACAGTATTTCTACTGCATCATAAAAGTTGTCGAAGATCTCGCATATTTTCCTAAACTATTGTCGCGCGAAATTATATCTGCATTAATATCTTCTACTTGGATCATTTGTCACTTTTTATTGCAAGAACGATATCGCTTGAATGCGTATGTAATGCACAAGTGCACAATCGTGAAGCGCGCAGCAAATGAGTATGGCATTTTAGACTTGATGGAGCGCATCGTCTCGCGTTGAAGCGAAGAAGGCGCAAGAACTTTTCTTATCCAACGCCAAGTTCCGTAATCATCGGGCTTTCCGCCTCACTTTCCGCGGCACCTGCCGCAGTCGTATTCACGAGATTGCTTTGTTAGTTATTTGTTGAGAAACTCGGTTCACTGCGACGAATAGACATTTAATGAGCTCGTTCCATCGTAAAATGTTTGTATAACTTCTTGCTAGGTCTCTTCATCGGGGACCCCCGCATCATTACATTCCCCCCCTTCACGTTATTATCCTCCAATATCTTGCCTGCCTACGCAAGAATCTTCAAAGAATTCATCGGTAATTATTAATTATTAATTTGCTTCGGAAGCTTTTGTAAGCGAGCTATTAGATGTATGTACATGACCATGATTGCGTTTTGTGTCCGATGCATATCATGGATATTGTCACTGATATTTCTCTCGCTTATATATTTTTATTTATTTTTTCCCGACACATTTTCAACCATTTGTCAAATCAAGCAATCGAAATTGAAATATTATGTATTTATCAAATGGATCATATAGATCATATTGCATCATATATTCAAGAGGCTTTGTTTATAATGGAATTTCATTTTGAAATTTAATTACGAAAATATTGCGCGCGCGGCGAGAAATATTGCATAAAATATTTTCATAAACTCTTCTATCAACTTTTCTTCCTTTTTCTTTTCAAAGAATAATTGAATATAAATTCCTTACGCGATTAAAGGTGAGAAAGGGCATTCTGAGACACTCCGCATTTTCTCTCTGTCTTGAGAAAACTCTATCGCTTTTTTATATTTTATACAATGAGAGGCGAGATGAAAGAGTGCGCTTATCGTAAAAAGGTGAGAAACAATGGCACACAGAGAGCTAACGAAACGGTTGCGTTACAGTCTGCAATATTGCAAATTGATGGAAATATAATGATATTTCCATCTGTTTGTTTCCATTATTTTCTTTTTCAAATATTAAGCGAAAGCGTTTTGCTTTCATTATTTCAGTTAGACAGTCAATTCATCGTCTGTTTGATCTGTCATCTGAGTTAGATCATACAGAACGAAGTGCTACGGTTATTACTGGACCGGGTTATCCTAGGAAGTGTAGTATATGTAATACTTACTCGACTGTAAAGTCGCGGTTATGGCTTTGACTGTTGGATCGGTGTAAATCCGAACGTCGAACCCGAGCCTGCTTAATGATGCCTTCAGATCTAGGGAATCCTTTACGGAGCCCAGCCTCGGGTTCATGCTCTCGAAGTGAACATGGTTCAGTATGAGCGCTACTCCTCTTCTCTTATGGTTCATGTCGTATTCGTCAGCCAACGGGTCGAGGTCGATTACCACGGGCTTTTGGACATCGATCGAGTGCCTGCGTGAACCATCATCAGGACACATTAAGCGAACATTCGGATTAAATTGTTGAGATGATTAAAAATAATAGAGTTTCCGCGAAAAGTATATTAAAAAAAAATATTACGTTACTATTCGAAATCGACTCATTGATGCGATCTTAATTACTAAGTGTAAGGGAGGATATTGATTCTGCTTTTACGACACTTTTGCAAGCTGTAATTAAGTTTGGCTCTAACGTTACACTCCGCCATGTCGTCTTATCATGGAAAGTTTGTAAAATGTTATTCCGGAGACGTATTAAAGTGTTTAACTTTTTGATCGATCGATTTCGTTAATTAACGTTGGAAATGACGTTCCACTGTATGTATCTTGGAAAATGTTGATGTGTTTAAAGCTTGGAGAGGTTTTGGCATGATTTCGATGAGATAGCGCGGATAACGAAATTTACTGAAGCGCGTTTTGCACGAGAAACAAATAATCCCGTAGCTCCGTCATTAGTAACATAATGGAGTCACGACATGAAATGGACCGAACTCGGTACACTTATTTATACGTTCCGGTTGGATTTTAATTAGGTACTTTTATTTTCTCTCCGCGATGGAAAATGTTTTTATACTCTCCGTGCGAGAGAGAATTTTACTATATTAACATTAATATTTCCCCCTCTTCTTGAAATTCCGCTGCAAATTAAAGAGCTTGATGCCTCGGAAAATCCGTTAAGGAAAAATCAACATAGCATTAATGAAAGAATCCGTCATAATTTGCCGGGATATTTTACATAAAAACGGAAAAAAATTCTAGCTAAAAGACACAAATCCTCCCTCTCTTTCTCTCTCCCTCTTTCTCATATGTGATGGATTAATTATGGGACTCGAACTATGCGTTCGTTTGACAAAATACAAAAACGGGCAATCTGTTTTTCTGGTCTATCTAACTTTGTACGAAAGCAATTGGTATCGCGTAATCACACGTATCAACCTCACAATATGTGAACCTCACTACATGAATACAGTGCAACGGAATAAATATCACTAGCATTTTAGTAGCAACATACAGTAGGTGTAATTAGGTGGCAACTAGCTGCTGGAGTCTTGAAGACAGTCGCCGATAAATGGTTCGGTGCAATGGAAAAAAGGAAAAGAAAAATAAAAAAGGAGGACAAATGAAGAAAGAAAGAGAGAGAGAGAAATGAGCGTTTCTGGTACGTTTTGCCTCTTTGCAGTCGGTATTCGGGAAAAATATCAGATACGTTTCTCTTAAAACGAACGAAGCGGGAAAGAGGACCTCTCCTTAGAAAAATGCGACTCGGTCCGCTTTCCGTTCACGTGCACTTACGCAGACGGATGTTTAGCCGTGAGATCATACCGCGGTCAATTTAATTTCAACTTGGATCACGATCAAGAGAGAAAAACCCCCGCAACCCCCGCGGCTTTTCGCGAATCTCACACGTACGCGTTCGAATCCAACTTTGGTCGAGTTGCCGCGATTATGGCCGCGCCGAGAAATAAACGATGAAAGATGATGCGAGATGATGCGGAAGCAGAACTGCCTCTAACCGAATGGATCGTAAACTTTGGATCTTTAAACTTTGCGCGGGATTTTAAGCGCGTGCTCTTAAGGTGTTCCGAATCGCTGGACTTCAATCATAAATGTACGAATAATATTGGTAATTAAATTTATATCCTCGATTGAGAGAACGAAAGTATGGGTAAGATGATTTTGCGTAATTACTCTCTGTGAAAGAAGAAAATAATTCCGTCGGAGCGCTCGAAACACAATTAAACGTGGATTAAATAAATTACAGGTACTGTAATATTCTTTCCGGCACCTGAAGAAATTACACTGCCTTTTATTCATCAACTGTTGGGCCAGTTTTCTTTGTTTGAGAGGAAAGTTACTCTTCATCCCGGCAAATCGATGTACTCTGCAACGCGAAACTATTCACTTCTCGAATATAGCGAGAATTACCAAACGCTCTGTACACACCGTATATTGTATATGTGTGCCATTAGTCAGGACACATGCCCGAATGACAAAGCAATACTCGTGACGTTTTGTTCCCGACAAGTGACACACGTATAATGAATACGGGTACACACATGCAGGATTTCTGCCTTAAATATGCGTCAGCGATATCGCTTCAATGTGTGCTTTGTTCTATATAGAAATATAGTTTGTTATATTATCATGGGTTTTGTCGAAACGCTTTTACTTTATTGCCATTAGATTGATGATACAGAAATTTTTTACCTCGCGCAGCTTGCATCTCACCACGCTTTCAATGCAAAAGAGCATAACGGAGCTTTACGACAGTGTGCTTTAGAATTTTTTCATGAAAAAAATATACATATAAAGGCACTTACATATTAATAAGTATAAATATCCTAATAATTATTATCATATAAAATTAGAAATATCTAAAATTATATATAAAATATATAAAATTATATATAATAATAAATATATTAAAATTATTATTATATAAAATTATAAACATATAAAATTATAAAAATTATAATTATTAGGATATTTATACATATTTATAATTTTGTATTATTATATAAAATTATAAATATGTATAAATATCCTAATAATTATTATATATAAAATAATTTAGTTACTTTGTAATCAAAACTCGTGAAAAGAATCTTGCGTACAAATTCATGGGTCTATCTAATATTTATGTAGAATTAATTTCATTAAGAATCCTTAAAAAAAAAGCACGACGCACCGAGGTGATTAAAACTTGAAAACTGGAGGGTTGAAGAGAGAAAGCAAAAGTAAAGTAAAAAACGCAAGAATCATGGAGCGGCTCTCATAAATGGATACAATGATGAATACGAGGAGGTGACACACGCACGCCCACACACAGTCGTCGCCAGCACTCGAAATGTGCCAGGGACAGGAGAGAAGAGCCGGGGAAGGAGGGGATACAGAACGGATGTGACAAAACCACGGTTAAGCGCTTACGAACTAGTCATAAACGTGGTGAGCCGGTGGCCATTACGAGACAAATGTTCGTCGTGGGAGAAGTGAGTTAGCGGCATTATACTGCGGACTCGGCGTTTACTTTGGCCTCTAAAACATTTTGCGCCTAACAGCCACCTCTCTTCCCCCGCCCCCCAACAGGTATTATGAATATAAATCTACTCCTCCTCCCGTGCAACTCCCGCTCTCCCCTCGGTATCCGACAATTACATCGACCGTGCGTTATGCGGCTGCAAGAATAATCGCATTAGGGACCCACCGAATCACTTTTACATGTGTACCAGGAGATCTCGATAAGTAATAATGCTTTAGGTGTGTATGAGAAGGTGTACGAGAGGAGATAAACAAGAAAAACAAATAATACATCATCAAGAGCAGATAAAGACGCTTTGTAATGCGCTTTTATCGCGCGATAAATTCGATTGAAACATCGGTCATTGTCGAAAGGCGATCTTTGTTTGATATTGATGGGAAAAGAGACAATGAATTGTGATGAAAATGAGATTCTTAAGGCAATATTGAGATAATTTCATATTAAAAAGCGATACTTTTGCTTTGAAAGAAAATAAAAAAATAATACAGAAAAATTTGGAAAAATAAATATTAAAAATATATTATATAATATGTACGTGTAAAATATAGATTTATATAAATGCACAGTAATATTTGATTTCCGATAAATAATGAAATTAAATAAGACATGCATTTAGATTTAAAAATCAAATGCATATAAAAGAATCGTCAATAATAGAGGGAAGCGAATTTACAAATGTCAAAGCATCTATATCATCCAATTACATTTCTCTATCAACTATACTTCTCTATCACGAACGCAAAGAAGTATAATTGTCCCTTTCAGAATATTTTATTAGACATAAAAAATTGACTAATATGCGTGTGTGGGTGTGGAATAAGATAAATATGCGAAATGTGTATCGGGAGGAATTCTCGCAATTTTGTAAAATATAAAAATATGAATTTAGCTCCAGCGACAAAAAAGGAAATGGAAAAGCAAGCGTGGGTTCTGGACAGCGCCATTTAGCATGTTTAATCTCCCGACACTTGGCGATATCTCAAAGCTTTCTATCGGTCACGACGTGACCAGGTGATGCTTACTTTGCTTTGCTGAACGGCCATCCGTCCGGGACGCTCCATTGCTGCGACGTGTCCGGCAGTGAAACATCTAGCTGCTTCCGCTTCGTGATGCACTCTGCAATGTCCGCCTCCATATGTCCCCTCTGGATATCTCGTAACGATTCCACGATCCGCGTTTTGCCGCCGCTCGTTCTCACCTGCGGAGTCGAGAGAGAGAAAGAGGAGGCGCGCTTCGTACTCCAAATTTATCTTATCGACGTGCCCGTCGCGGAAACGCCCGATAAAAGCGTCGCCGGCGATAATGCCAGCACGATAATCTATAGCATCTCCGTGCCTATCGTGAACGTTTAACCCTGCCCGACATCGCTGCATATCGCTGCATATCGCTGCGCGGATTTCGGATATTCGCATGATATCGCTTGGGCGCTTTTTGCGACGCCGCGCCTCTCGATTATGGTGAACGCTCCGATCACGTATAGCGAATGGCAAATGCGTGTGATGCAAGATGAAAATTTTACTACGTTGCTTGCCGATGGACTTTTTAATAAGAATCACATGTAACGTACTAGCGTTTATCGTATATATATTTAATGTAAATTAATTTGGAAAAATATCTTGACATAAAATATCTAACATAAAAGTGATGATTCGATAAAAAAGATGGGAAAGGCTCTGATGTATTAAATATAAAAAATCGAGAAAGAATAAAGCTAACAAGAATTGAGTAAATGAATTGTATTTACATTGTGTACAAATTCTTTTTAATAATAATGCGTTTCTTATTATTTTTTTATTACTTTTTAGTTTTTTATTTTTATTATTATTACGTTATTTTTATAGAGATAATTTTTGCACAATTTAAATGTATTTATTTACGGCGCTCGGCTCTAATTATTCCTGACTTTTTAAACTTAAAAGTATATATTTGCTTAATACTAATAAAAATTAATTTATCTCTTCTCGTACGTATTTTACATAATAATGTTAAATATACAGTATTATTAATTAATGCAAATATATTTCACATGCGTTTCAAATTTTTTAAAATTATCTGCAATGCAAAAGTAATACTTTTAATGCATGATAGTCCGGAAACGAATATCGATTAAAATTTGTAAGGTTTAAATTTGTTTTAAAAACATTCTCTCCCACTTCTTTCTTTTTCATATGCTATTCGATGAATATTTAATTCGTACCATTCGAATTTTTAAATGTTATGATTATCATATCCATTATTATATGTATACTTTTTCTTACCGTTGAGGTAGTAATTATCGAATATGCGCGACGTGGAAAAATCAAACTAAAATTTCAAAAACACAATTTTTTCTCGCATTTTTTGAGATATCACAAATGCATCTTTTGCTTCTCAATTTTGTCGTCAAATATCAACAATAATGTTTTGTTCCTTCAATCGCGAGTCCTATGCTTCGGGCGTTCTACTTTACTACCACTTAGCGATCGACCGAGTGTTCTGCGGTTAATCCACAACGATATTTGAATTGACGATGCATGGCTTTCAGTATGATAATGACGAGTGTGCTTTATAGGTGTTCTTGCGCGAGCGGGAATCGGCGTTTCCCAGCCAATGTTGTCGGGAAATGTCGTCTGGTTCCGAAGTAGAAACGCATACTTGAGCGAATCAATCGGCTCTCCCTATGAAATGGACGGATATATATAAAAACGCACGCTTGTCGAAGAAAAAGAAAATTATCGGATATCAGCAGGATTTTAGCAGCAGCGCTGTTTTCGAATAATATACGGAGATTTATGCGCATGAGTATGTGTTCCATCTGCCATTTACGAGCGCAAATCTGGGTCGATTATTGTGACGTACAATCGATCGTAATAAACAAAGCAAAGAAAAGTTAATAAAATACACTTCAATCACAAAATCACAGAGCGATATAATCTTGCGAATTATTAAGATCGCCTGGCGTTGTACAAGAAATTATTTTTCTTTTTTTTTTCTCGATAAAAATTGATGCTAAAATATCAAGTCGACGCTTTGGTTAATTTTCTGCAAAATGAAAGATTCGCGATTTTCATTCGCGTATAGTCAGCAGTAATAGAATACAGCTGTCGTTTCCCCGGTGCAAAATGGGTTCGAGGCGAACGGTTCGAGCCGAGAAACGGAAAATGTCCATTTGCAGTGCTTACCCTAGAGCGACGTGTGGTTTCTAGCGGTGTCACTCTTCGAACCCCATATCGCGTCATCCTGTTACCCGAGGAAAATCGCCAGTCATGACACATTGAAGCGATGTCCACTTACGTGAGAATTTCTCTTTACATCGCATCTTATCATTCCTCCCTCGATGTTCCCGACGTCACGGCACTTGATATATGGTATTGCCTTATTTACGTGACCGCGGTTATATTAACCGCGGGTAAGCAACGGAATTGCGGCTCTCCGAGTGATATAGCGGCTAAAATTCGCCTGAATTCGGAAGGATTATGGATCGGGTTTTCTCATTAAGCCAGGAAATTGAATGAAAAATTCAGCATCGCGTGAAAGACCTTTGACAATGAAATTTCTATAAACTTCTTTCCTTTTTTTATTTCAATACATTCGCAATGAACCATGGAAAAAATGGATACGACGAAATATAATTTTAAAATTTCTTGAAAGCTTCTGCGTTAAAAGCTATTGAAATTTCAAAGTAGTTACAACTCGAGTTCCAAGAATATAAATAGATAACAAAGCCATATTTTTTATCGTATTTACTCTTAAATGGACTTTACGTTGTAACAGCTTTTTTCGCGAAAAAAGATGGGCTGAAGAATCTGTAGACGAAAGAGGAAATGCGAACAATTTGCGTTACATGTAAGATATATAATTAATTGAAAAATTTTTACTTCTTTTTCACAAAAGTAGACTTTTTCAAGTCACAAATCCATATTAAATGGTCGTAATTCGATCACGCGAAAATACGCAATTAATCGTCATTATCTTGTTTTCAGACGTACAACACGGATGCCCAGGTTGGCGAATCGTCAGCATGCGCAACGGCACTACTCTGTGGAGTTAAAGCCAATTACGAGACCGTTGGTCTGGATTCGTCGGCGCGCTTCGAGGATTGTAACTCCAGTTTGGAGGCGCGCGTTCCTTCGCTTATTAATTGGGCCCAGGCTCAAGGTGAGTCTCTACAGTTGATACCGCGTAAGGGATTAATGTTTATGCAACTGCGAGAGGGAAAGAAAGAATTTCAAATATATTTCATTAAATTATACTGCTACAAATTTAAGCTATATACATATATTGTTGATTTCTTGCGAGATTCGCGAATTAAAATAACGACAGGCTTGTTTTTTATTAGGAAATAAAATTGAAACACACGCGCGAAAGATCGCCCATTGATATTTGTCGTAAACAGGGAAGAAAGATTGATGAATACTGATTAATCTTTTTAATCAGGTCGTTACTTTCTGCTGAATTTTGCGGCGCGATGTTTACGATCCCGCGATCTCGTCATTATGAGCAAACGTAATTAATCTGCTACATCCAATTTGCCGAGGACGGGCGTTAAAACGATTAAACTGCCCAAACAGGGTGCGCGATTAAATGCCCACCGTATAAATTGAATTCGCGCATGCGGTGCACATCGTATTCTTGGCGCGCGGTGCTTGACCGGAAGCCGATATCTAATTTACGACCGGCGCTAATTGCACAAGCTAGCGCGATTCGCCTAATGGGAGATTTCATGTGCTGTTTATTAACTCGCCTCGTACATGCGAGAATATTCCGGACGAGGTAGATGTCGAACTTTCGCAGTTTCATGGCTCACGCTTTCGAGCTTCGGGTGGTATAAAATTTGCGCGTTTACGACTTGGAGCGAAAATCGTGTATTAATTAATATATTTTAGGAAGATAGAAACATTGATAAAATTAATCAATTAAAATACAATTATTATATAATTTATATTTGATGAATTTAGATAAATCTAGGTTTAATTAATGATTTATTTATAGAAAGGGTGTTTGATAATAGAAACATTTATATAGGTATATGATTATATTCCTTATCGCGAATTAAAATAAAAAAAAGCTTAGTTGGATCATCATCTATCGCGTTATAATTTATAAATTATTGATATTAAATATATTTATGAGGGAATATTTCAAATAAAGATTTTGTTAGGAAATTAATCGGAGCGTTTATTTAAAATTTTATTGCATTTTAAAAAGTTTATTTTAGAAATTATAAGAGGTACATTTTATACTCATATATATATGAAATTTGACGTATTTGACATATTTATATTAATTTTTTTTAAATTAAAATAATTTCTTTAAATAAGTTTCAGAGAGATTAAATATACAAATTAGCGTTTGTATTAATAAGGCTTGTACTAATCGATTCTCATGGCTGTATATACGAGAAGAGAATGTGATGTTCAATATAATTTAGATATATGTATTATATCTAATAGAAAACACTAATATCATTTTATATGATCAATCTATCCGCGTCAGAATATTCGGAATGCGTATCCTGCAATAAGGCCGTTTTACGTCAAAGACGAAGCCTCGTCGACGATGATAATAGAAAATGCAATTAGAGAAGAGCATCATGACGTAACAAGCGTCGGACAACAAAGCACCATCGTCGTTAAACAATGCCGTTCGTTTGGATAAAACACGCACGATTGTATAACGAGAGAGCCATAACCAGAGGGTCAGTTTTATTACATCGCTGAAACGTACGTCGTAAAACTGAAACTGTTGCAAACGTTATATACGATACATCTCCGAGGTCTATCGCGGAGTGGGTCCAGAGGTAATTATTGGCGATGCCGTTGTAATTGCTTTTACCGCGAAATCGTAAGTTTATGAGCGGTCCTGCCGGCGATGGCGGCGAATTAACGTTACGTCCCCATCTCCGTTTCTGCGAGTCATTAGTAATTGCTTATGGTTGTTTACGATGGTCGGTCACTGCAAAAAGCGATGCGCGAGCGAGCACGTTTGTAATCCGGTTGTAACGTAATTTCTTGCTCCCGCGCACACGAGACGGAATGTCCGTGAGAATTTCTCTCCCGCGTTGAATAAATAATAAATACTGCAACGCATAAAGAGAGAAATACGCTGGCAGGGTTATAAATTCGAGACGACAAGAGTCTCGTTAATTATGTGATATATCTCTACTTCGTTCCCTTTCAAGAGAATACGCACTAGTTTCCGCTCTTTACTCGCGAATTCGAGCATCGAAAATATTCAAAGAAATATTCGCAATCTTTTTGCTAATTATTGACATCAGCTGATTGTCGAGACTGGGCGATTTCGAGGTTTCTTTCTTACAATATCGCGCAATGTGTCACGACAAGGCCGGCTCCGTATCCGCAAACAGCGGCATTGTGTTTTTGAATACTTGACACATTGCCAAGACCGACCAGCGCGGCCTGGCAGATGTATGCGCCTCTCTGACACGTGCGCTGCGTGGGTGCGCATGTGTGGGTGTACGTGTGTACACGCGTGGCATGAAAGGACGAGCTTGCTTTGGCGCGATCATTAAGATGAATGGCCCAGCTGATTAATCGCGCGCCGTTTGCCGTTGACACCCTTGGCTTCCCGCGCGGCCGCGGCTTTTTCGCCCTCCCTGCGTCGGCGGTTTGTCACATTCTTCAACGCGACGTCGCGACGCGAGATGATACACGGCGCGCGATGGAAATTCGACGTGGAACGAACGGGAAGAAGGAGGGAATTAAAAATCGATGAGGAAAAATGATGGCGGGATAATAGCGGAGTTACTGTGCAGGATACCCGAACGACAGGATTATCTATCACTCGAGGAATAGTGAAATAAGAAGTGCGAGATTATGAAATAAAAGTTAAACGAGCGAGAACAAGTAGCGAATTAAAAATAAATGAGGATGAAAAAATAATGGCAGATTAATGGAGGCTGTTGCAGGATAGTTGAAAGTGAACGGTATGGTTATCTATCATATCTATCGAGGAATAATTTTCTTTTTCTAAAAATAAAGGAGAAATTGTGTAAAATAAACGTTAGGAAGGGAATAAATTATAAGATGGATGAGGGTATAAAAAATATAATTTTATATAATTTTATATAAAACAGAGTCTCTCTCTTTCAAATATTTTCCTTTACTTATTGCGTCATCTATTAATTTATCGTCGCAAAATGATTAATAAGATTACGAGTAGATAGAGTATAATAGAATATCATAAAATAATGATATAACGTTCCTGCATCGAATTAAATAAAAGTATTTATATCCTTTTAAATCAAGAGATTCGAATCATCCCCTCTTCCGATACCGCGATCCAAAAGGTTAAGGAGTTCACACTTTAAAGAGAGGACTCGACTCGCGAAAGGGGTAAATTTGGGATGAGTAGCGGCTGTCTTCGCGACTTACTACGGTCCATTTCGTGCATCTCGAGAGGCGAATCGAGAGTTGCGCCAGTTCTCACCCCGAGAACTCCGAAACTCCTTGAATTATTATCTCGAGTCGTGCCCGACCTACGAAATCGGACGTTTCGCCCGCGGAAAAGGGGTGAGAAACGAATTGAAAACGGACCGCCAAAGGATCCCCGGCAAATGATTCCGCAGGAATATTTACGGACCTCTCGCGATCCTGACGTAAGACGTCTCCGTTTCTCTTCGGCGAAATTTATAGACATGCGTGAAGAAGATCGATCGCTTGGATTGAAATTTTTTTCGCTGCCCCATCGTTAAGGGAACGAGCCAAAGGGAGGTCATCCTTCGGGTTTCTTACATTTTTTCGAATATAAGTTGAAGACCGATTTTCAAAACTTTTCTTGCAAAAAATCGACCGAAACGCCATCTGTTTTCACAACTTTTCAATTTGAAACTTTGGATAACTCGATAGCTAAGCCTCAAATTAAATTCCTCTTAAAGCAAAGTCACTGTAAGTTAACGAAGGAACAAAGTTCTACGATAGCCTTTCGCCATTATTAAAAGCTCAACGTGCCAAAATGTTTTAATTTTGCGAAACAAGAGAGATGCAGGTACAATTTTAAATATCCATTCTTTAAAATGATTCTTTTTGTGTTAAATTTTTACTACAAAAAACTGAGCCTTAAATCTTCAACGACTTTAAAAAGAAAAATACATAATATAACATTTTTGTATGAAAATCTATATATCTATTAATATTGTCACAAGTTACATTAATTTATTTTTTATGCAAACAATGTCGTAGTATTTTATCAAATTAAATTTTATGATACTTTAAGATAAAATTTTATTTCTTTTCTCTCTCCATAACAATTTTTTCCTAATTTTTTTTACTTCGAAATAGACGAAGAACGTCACAAATCAAATGAGCAATATCAATGATAATTTTCGATTCGACAGATCGAGATCAAAGGATCCTTCGGCGTCTTTAATCAAGGGCCACACATCATTACACTGGTTGATCAGTATTGAACCATCTACACTAGTACTACTCTCGTAATTACTGACCTCCGGTAGCGCGTTGCACACATTGCCAAGGTAAACTCTGCGTGCCAACTTAATTCCTTAGCCCATTCGCAGGCTGAGCGAAATCCTCGAGACGGCTGCCAAGATTAATGCTTCTGTAATTAAAGTGCGATCTCACAAATCGAGTCGAGATGCATTCCGATTCTTCAATTATGAATGAGCCAAATCCTGTGATTTTTAATTATTAATTTCTATCACGTATGTGATCTTACATAAGTATCTGTGAATCTCCAAATATTTCTGAGAAAGAAAAATGAAAAATATATATTTGCTTTGTCGGAATTTAACTTTGCTTTTCGATCTTAATTTAAATTTAATTTAGTCTCATCGAGAATTACGTTTCTTCAGAAATATAATACTTATAAATTCCAAATATTTCATTTAAATATTCAAGTCTATAGAGAAAGAGAATTTATCTTGGAGCGAAACTATTATTTCATGAGAACGTTAGTATTTTGAATAGCACTTTGCATGTGAAATAAATGCAACGGAACATTAAGCATTCTTTGAGAGACACCATCGCAGAATCTTGAAAGATTCAGATCTCCGTCGAGGGTTTACACCTGAGATCGAGCAACCGCATCTCGGTTAAATGCGGTGCATTCGCTCTCGATTCGACGAGATTCCCGTGAATAATATACATCGGTCGACTTCGCCGACAATAATCCCCGCACGCCCGAGCTTTACATCCGGCACTAGTTCGACATTCTAAAATCCACTTCGCCCCCAATGAAGGATAAATCGTACTGATTCGCCTCGGGGGTCGCTACCGGGGAAATTTGTCTTCTACGTCAATGTGCTGGTGCACGCTTGGTTCTCGCTTAAACGCGATAAAGTCGGACGCTCGCGAGGATCCAAAGGAGTGATTTACGAAAGCACGTTGTGCCGAGAACTTTACATAGGAAACAAAGAAAAAGAGAAAGAGAGAGAAGGGGGAGGAGAAAGAGAAGAGGAAAGTGACAAGTTTTACTTATGAATAGGCAATAATTCGATTTTTCTCTGCTCGTAGGCAAATCGACGGGGCTGGTTACAACCACGAGGGTCACACACGCGACACCGGCGGCTCTTTATGCGCATGCAGCCAGCCGTTACTGGGAGGACGATGGAAAGGTGCCACCTGCTGCACGTACCCCCTGCAAAGACATTGCGCGTCAGCTGCTCGAGGACGAGCCCGGCCGTAACATCACCGTACGTAATAATAATATCCCCACGTGTGTCGCGTGTGGCGAAAATGTATGGCGGCACTTTTTGCGCTTTATGTAGATTCGATGGCTATATTTCCTTGAGTGCAGCAGTCGCGAAACTTTGCCGGATATTTCAGAGGCGTAGGAAAGTCGATACATGTTATATATTTCATTTTGATATCTACATCTTATTGCTTGTTTTATGTCCTTTTGAGTGCAGGCCTCGAATCTCAGTATTATAAATTTCATGGGGAATTTTATAAAATTCTTCAACGCTTTAAATATATTCAAACATATTAAATAATATTAAATAATATTATTTAATAAATAATATTAACATATTAATAATATTAATAAATAATATTAAACTCGACACACATAGATATTATTTATAATTTGAATCTTTTACTTATATATGACAGTTAAAAAATTTTGATTGATAAACTGCAATATCGAACGACAGGATTATTTAAGAATAAACAGTTCTCTTTTGAGGGGAAATTTTATTCCGCTTGTGAGCGCCGCAATAAAATTTACAAATAAAATATTTAGGAATATCATGTCGCTCCAAGCTTCGCAAGAAGTTGAAGATGCGAACGATCGAAGATGTAAAGCCTGTCCGATGTCGTTACATTTGCGCCGGATGACGAACAGGGATTTTTACAGTTATGATTCCTTCCTGCATACGAGTGGACATAAAATTCTTATCGCGGCTCGTTTGTCTCCTTTTTATCACGTTTTATTACGCCTTCTATCCTACATCGATAGACGTAAAATATGCGTGTCGCGGTTTTATTCACGCTTTTTGTCACACTACGTTTGTTCCGCATCATTTTCTATCGATCAAAATGAAGAAGGAATAGAACTTGGCGTGTATATTTTTATTCCTTCCGTATCACTATTTATTTGAAAGAAAAATTTGCATTTTTTTCAAAGTTTTCTTAAAACTCGAAGCTGTTTCTCTCGCGAAATTTTTGAGTCCATCAGTTTTAAATCTAAACAATCATTAATTACACGGCTCGAGCAGAAAGATGCGCGTTCCACGTCTCGAATTAAATATTGAAAAAAAATATATTAAATATTGAAATGAAATATTGAATGACTAGAGACTAAATCTAATTAGTGTACGATAAACAAAAAATGAATGCAACATGGCGGAGATATTATAAGTGCGGATTAATTAGCTATTTTTACCTTTTGGAGTGACTCGCGTGATGTTATTGCAAAAAGAAGTTCTTGCCTTAAAGTTTGAACGAAGCAAAGAACTCTCCGCAGGCGATTTCATTGGAGCGCTGCATCCCCGGGAAAGTTAGGGCGAAACTTTCTTTCTCATTAAAGTCGGTTCCGCGTGCCTCGTTCAGGTATTACGGATAGGCGGAGTCAGAGGTCGATGATTATATGTCGTTTGTGATAAATTTTTCGATTCAAAGAGCGAAAGAATCTTGTCGGATGAAGCGAACGAATTTTGTAGAAAATTTTGCTCGCCGAGTTTTTATCGAATTTTATTAAATTAAAAACTAAACTCTTCGCATACGTATACACACATACGCATTATTTCTTCCCGAATCGATACAGGTTGTGCTCGGTGGTGGCAGACGTCATTTCGTACCGAAGGTGACTTTAGATCCCGAAGACCCGGATAAGGAGGGCAGACGTCTGGACGGTCGAAATCTCATCGAGGAATGGTCCAGGAATCATCGTCGAAAAAATATCCCCGCAAAATACGTCGTTAACAAGGAGCAATTTGAGAACGTGGACCCACGAAAAGTAAACCGTCTCTTAGGTAAATTTCAACGGATTTTTTACGACTTTTAGTGGTTCAGCGAAAAAATTGTATTCTTGAAATGTATACTTTGTAAGTTCTCTTAATAAATATTCTTAATGAATAAGAAAATATATTCTTACCTGTTAAGAATATTTAGTAAGAATATTTAATATAAGAATATTTAATATAAGAATAAGAATATCTTTTTAGAAGATTTTCCTTTTAAATTAAGAGAGATCCTCTTGGCGCCTATTTAGTAGAATATATTATAAAGATAAGTGGCATGTTCTTAA
Source organism: Camponotus vicinus (assembly GCF_025532165.1). NCBI lineage: Eukaryota > Metazoa > Arthropoda > Insecta > Hymenoptera > Formicidae > Camponotus > Camponotus vicinus. The sequence continues at coordinate 6,895,856 of NW_028141979.1, read as the reverse complement.
GATGAGAATACAATTTTTTCAGTGTTGATGTCATTACACTAGATAATATATGTATTATTCGATCTCGATTTCTTTTTTCATTATGTAACATGTAGTTTGTTCGCATTGAAATTTGATCAAGAATAAATTGCAGTAACGCTCGCAGATAGCTGTTTTGGCTTTAAATACGATGAACGATGATATTTGATTAACAATTCAATTTGCATAAAAAGTGCACGCGCTAAATTATGGATTGGAATTCATCGCGACGGTTTGCAAGAGTTTAATTTCATCATTCGCGTTCTTAATTAATGCGATTGATTGTCGTGTCATATTAATTGCACTCTGTTGACGGTGTCGTAATCAGTGTAATTATTAGATATTCACTGTTTGGAATTTGAGATTACATCAGATCTATCGATCGCTATCGATAATCCCTTTGTGTACGTGATTAACAGGATAGAATGGCAACTATCGATGTCAATGGAGTGAAATTTTCAATTATTAGTGCGGCTTTTGAATTATTAATCGGTGCAATCGATTAATAATTCGTTAAAACGCGAGATTGGAAACGTAGGCGAAGAAAATACATTATCGTCAAAATGACCTGTGTTGAGAGATCTTATGAATCTTATGAATTCAGATCATCTTGATTTTCTCCGTTTCTCGTATTTTCTCTCTCAATGTCCTGATTTTTTTATTTACCTCTCCTCGTGTTTCTTTCTTAATACGATTGCAAACTTGTTTTCGCGTAACACGATCCAATTATTTGCCGGAACTTACTCTTTTTTCTCCTCGTCGCAGGTCTCTTCGCCTATTCTCACATGGACTTCGATGTCGACCGGAACACGAACGACACCGGCGATCCTTCTTTAGCCGAGATGACGATTAAGGCGCTTCGGATACTTGCGAACAATCCCGAGGGATACTTCCTCTTCGTGGAAGGTAAGTCAGAAGTTAGAACACTAGAGAAAGAGCCACTTACAACTTTGTGTGCCGTTGAAAGGAGTAAAGATACATCTCCAGCGAGAAAGACATAAACATCGAGAACCGTATTGGGCATTACTTCGAGGAACGAGACTCGGAATTCTTGTGACGATTTAAAGGACTAGTGATACAGCAGTTCTTTAAATTTGAAGCCCGCATTCTCGGGAATTTTTGCGACAATTTCGCGCTAAACAAAAGAATTTTCTTTATTTTGTTTCTTTAACACGATTTTTTTAACTCAATATGGGATTATGTCGATACAGCTACTTTTTACAATAAGTCCTGAAACGAAACTATTTTTGACTGCCGTTCTTCTTCGCGAACCGGAACGAACTAAGGATTGTTAGGGCTTAGGAGTTAACCGCTTCCTCGATGCGGTTATGGTTTCCGTTAGTTAGCTTATAGAAGATTATTTCTCGTGAACATGTTAAACGCATTTTTCGATTTATCAATGATTCCTCGAAAATAAACCGTGATGCATTTTAAAATAAAATGTACTGACAAATTTTTGCAAAATATATTTGTGTTAAATAAAAAATTTGTACATTCTCAGTTTTATTAATTCATAAAAATTTTATAGGAAATTTTATTAAATTTTATTAAACTTATATGAAATTTTATTAAATTTTATATAAAAAAATCGCGATATTCTATTAAATGCATAATGTGCAACTGATATATTTACAAGGGAACTTTGCAAATTGGAAAATTCTGATTTTGATGAAATTTTACACATATCTATTAATTCTCTCCCCACATGAGTGTGAAGTTTCATCAAAATTAAAATTTTCCAGTTAGCAAGGTTCTCTTGTAAGTAGTATAGAGAATATGATGAACAAAAAACGTAAGAATTAATTAGTGTTCGCGCGACGAAAATAAATAGTTTATTCAAATGAGGATGAATAATGATGATCGATGAACGCGCGGCAGCATCAAAATTCATAATGACATCAGCGGCAGATTGTTCTATCGATCTATCGCGCAAGTGACGTGCGGGTTGCCGAAATGACAGAGAGTTAAAAAAAAAATGCACGCATGCACACGCACACATAAATGCACGTGCAGGGGAAAAAAGAAGCATTTGCAATTCAATGGGGCTGTCCGAGGTGTGTAAAAGCGACGCGCTTTTTATGCATATTTGCACGTTCAAATTTCGATTTAGTCAGCAATGCAATAAAGAGCGATTATGAACAACGCGAGTGTGCATTATGGATAAATCACTTTTCATCCATACACATTCGCGGATTATTCGATTCTGTAAATTGAGAACGCGCACGATCAGCGAGTTGTTTCGGTGATTTTGAAAAACCGTCCATCGTTGAGAAAATGACAAATAACGGGCGATTTATAATGGATGTAAATCATTCATTAATACAAACGCACGGCGAATATTAATCATGGTACAAAAGACTTTTATTTATATAGAACGCCCAAAAATTATGGCCATTTACGAATATTTTGTACGATTTGAAATCGAAAATTAGAATAAATCTTATTTCTGTTTTCATAAAGTTCAGTAAAATTTAATTTTAAATTAAAAAATTATATATATCGTATTATTTTTTTGCTCGACTCTAACGCGAAATTTAACTTGAAAAGAGATATTTTTTAATAAAATATTGGCTAAATCGAAAACCTGTATAAAATATTCAGTATTTATATGTATTCTTTATACACATACATATGAGATTGTTTAATAATGCTATATTTGTGCCAATTATTTTCTTCTTATTTGAATCAATAATGGCTTTCATGAATTTAGATCAAGAATGACAAGAAAAAAATAGAAATGTCTTCCTTTCTAATACGAAAATTGAATCAATGTTCCATTTATCGAATTTATCGTTTGAATAATAATTTAAATAATAATTAGCAGTTATATAATCAGGCATCTGATATTTTATCCTTATATAAAAACATCTCCAAAATTAATGTAACAATTTTTTTTTTAAACGAAACATGTTTTCGAAAATACATCTTCGGTTATATATAACATACAGGAGATTAGAACTTTCGTCCTGTGCGTATTTTCTCTCTCCTGCGCATCCATATAAATGAGTTTGAGAAACTCTCCACGCACGCTGAAGTTACTTACGTGAAGTAGCTATCCGCATACACTTGCAGATTACAACAATTTGATTAACACTTTCCGGTTAGATGACACGCGGTAGCGTACTATCATCCTTCAAGTGGACTGACGCGCGGCGCTGCAACAAGCTTACGTATATTTGTAAAGCTCGGATTGTATTGCGGAAAATGCATTACTCGCTACTGAAAAAATATCAGAATGTAAAAGAAAAACATTTTAAATAAATTAAAATCACCGCATACATGCTACCAAACATATATAAAATTGGATTAAAAACCGTTATTGAAAAAATTCATAGAAAAAATGTTACAATAGTTATTTTTAATCTTTATATATACATTTTCTACGTCTCTCAAATTAATTCCAGAAGAGAGCACTATTTATTTTATTTTATTTGTTTTTACTAAATAGCTATTATATACGAAATAAGATGTATGCAACACAATAAATAAGTTTCTTATTATTACTATGTTACATTCTGAAAATATTTTATTTTGATTAACAGATAAATTTGGCGGATATATACGATGTTAATTTTTTGAAGAATTGGTCATATTTTGTTTTACAAAAAAAATCTGTATAAAAATAATTGTAATAATGTACAAACATAAACAATTTTACTATTACAACTAGAATGTATGCAACTTTTTCATCCGAAAATGTTGAAAGAATTATGCGAAAAAGTAAATACGCGAGGACGTGAAAAATAACAAATAAAAGAAATTTACATAACTAGCTTTTCACCGTAAATAATTTTCTTTAATGAATGTAAAAAGCTCACTCGCGCTAAATTAAAATTGTAACTGTGTAGAAAGGAAATTACTATGTTGAAAAATTACCGTTCATGCATTTTACTGGAATGAATTCTTGTTGACTTTATAAGTACATGTTGATCTTACAAGTACAATATACGTTTCTTGTACTATGTTCAACTTTGTAGTAGCAGTTATGTATAATTGATAAAAAAATCGATGCATTTCTGAAGCAAGAGAAATTATTTCTCTTATTTTAGTCTATTTCTTTTTGAAAACTTTTTAATTTATTAATTATTGCTCTCTCTCTCTTTCTTTCCTTTCTTTTCTCGCAAAACAATTCAGCTCAATAAAGAAAGAAAGAAACAATATTAAATCATATTATATGTTGCTTCGATATGCATTTTGAATAAGTAAAAAGTTGCATACAGTATGTAATATATAGAAGCGAGTAAAGTATGCAAGTTTTCGAAGAAAATAATTTCAGCGAAATTTCCTTTTACTTATATTTTAACTACTGCAACACAAACAATACATTTTTTATGGTGCACCTTTTATTTACTGGGAAAATAATGGAGGATAATGCAATGTGGATAAACACATAATTAAAACAAGTCGTTTGCTTACAAATGGAAAGATTCAATAATTAGAACGAAAATGAAAGAAAAATAAACAAGAAGAAAAATAAAAATAGATCATATTTATGGCATGCTTACTTTTTCTGAAAACAATAAATTTTACAATCATATGTTAATATAAGGTGTCTTTGAAATAGATTGTTTAACTTTGAAAGTAATTTTCCTCTAAACTTTTTCTTTTTAACGTATAAATATTTTTTATCTTGCACGTGAAACGTATAGCAATATATTGCGGTAAAGAATTCATACACCACATATGATCGCGCAAACAAAAAAAGCACTATGTAACCATGATATATATTTGATTGTTATGTATTTTAATGCAAACACAAACACACACTTTGCACATATTTTAATAATTGTCAAAATAATTTTAAACAAATAGTTATATTTTACATCACACGCAAATATTTTTAATGCGTTACAAATTTCATGTATATGTTTGTATCTTGCAAATATAGAGAAGCTAACGCGAGAAACATGTTATTCGGCCTCCATATTCGTTTTTGCTTGTTTGTGAAATTGGAGTACAAGTTTCCGGCGAATATTGGCGTATGTCAGACAGACCCAATTCGTTGCCGCAAATATATCTCGGGATTAGCATTGAACGATCTAAACACGCTTTCCGCGACATGCGTTAAAATACCGTATATCGTGCGGTAAATGCGGACGAATTGCCGAGTTAGAGACCGTCGTAGTACGACTTCCGGAAAGGAAACTTCATCAGAGGACCGTCCCCATTCCGCAATCTCGTTTCCCCGCTGTTTGCAATCAGCATTGAGATCTCGATGCCGCGGCCAAAGTTTCGCACAACTGTTGCTCTACCCACCTCTCGGCGTTCATTGCGCGTTAATACATTTTGATGCGCCTTATCGTATTCATCAGCATCATTGATGGCGCCGCTACCCGCAGAAAGTACTTTTAATCTGACGCATGGATCCTGGCAGTCTTTACCTCCCTCTCCTTCTCTTTTCAATTTAAACTGTGTTGAAACTATACGTTTTGCATAGCTATTCGCTGCGAGCAAAAGAATATACATATATATTGCTTTGGAAGGGAATTTCTTTCCTTCTTTAAGAGAGAAGAATTAAATGAAGGAACGGCATTTCAAGATCTCCCGTTTTAAAAGCATCGCATCCGTGCTTTTCAGCTTGGCATTGATTATTCAAGAAGAAATAGCAAATCTGCGCCGGAAGTCATATTTTCTCGTCAGTCCGCAAAGATAAATGCATAACGTCCGGACTTCCTGTTAAGCTCTTATCCAAGATAAACCTCAAGCCGGCTTGAGGCTCGTTTGCACGTCGGGCCGCTGTCGGCTGAGTTTCAGTAGCCGATGGATGTGTTTACACGTCACGTTCTCTGATGTATAGTTACGCGGTCAGGTTTTGGGTAGGACGACCATGTCAAGAGAAAGAGAGAGAGAAGGAAAGCTCGGAAGCCAAGTAGGTCATCTGAATATTAATCCCCACCGTTGCATATTGTACTGTGTCTTAATTGGATCGGCTGTTTATAAAGGCGCATATTCCATCATTCTAAATTTCGGCTAAACGATAATTATTAATAAAAAAAACAAACGTAATAATTATGTTTAAAATATACCAGTTATAAAAAATACTAATAATTATAGATATCAATTATTTAATATTGTTTAATATTTAATATTTTTGCTGTTTTTTTTTTCTTTTTAATTAAGATAATATGGATTTATCTCGACATGTGCTCCGCAAATATATTTATCTGCTAAATAATTGAAATTATAAATGTAATAATTACGTTTAAAATATACCAGTTATAAAAAATACTAATAATTATAAATATCAATTATTTAATATTTTTTAATATTTAATATTTTTTAATATTTAATATTTTTATTCATATATTTTATTTAATTTTCTTTTTTAATTAAAACAATATGGATTAATCTCTCCCTGAATATATTTGTCTGTTAAATAATTGAAATTTTAGAATTGTATCGGTGAAATAATTCGACCCTCTTGTTTCTAACAAAACAAGAATAAGATATCTGATAAAATGCTTTCTATTTATCGTATTTCCCTGCTGAATACACATGTATACATCGCGATGGACAAAATATACCCCCTCGGTTCTGTGCGCTGCGTGATATACAATATATGCATGTACGACCCCCGTCTGCTTCCGCGTAGAATTTATCGCGGAAAAACGAAAACCCGCTTACGATGCTTAGTCGACGCGCTATTCCACCACGTAATCTCTTTCATCCCCGAAGCTTTGCGTCATTGAACAAGCAAGAACATATATTATTACTGGACGATAAAGTATCTTTATTGCCTCTTAAAACCATACTTTCACGGTCCAAACGGGTTCAAACGGGTCGTCCGTAAATTTCTCGTGTGGAAGGAACGGCGAGGCTGGCGCACTTACTGCAAGTACCAGATGTTAATTCTATTTGTTACAGGTATACAAAAATGTCATCCGGCCCATCTGACGCTCCGCGCGATTTCTCAAGGAAGAAAACTTTTAAACGTGCTCAATATACCTATGTATGCGTTATATAACGCGTTTCTTTTCTCTGAAAGATGATATAATTAGCGACTTGCCTACTGCAAATTAATCCCGAGAGGATAATTTTAATTTTCGTCTCCGATGATATGTAAAGACCTCTTAATGACACGATAATGCACGCTATTCTCGTGAAATTAAATTGGGACGAAAAAACTGCGAAAAGTAATTTCATGATCTTTCTTAATAATGAAAATGGTACCGTAATAGATCGTCATTTCTTTGACGAATTAATGGTTGACCCAAGTCGTAAAAAGTGCGATAATATAAGGTGCTGCGGTTAATATCTTATCATTGTCTGTCCCTAATCCGACGAGAGAATCCACTTCCGACAGCGCATTTACGCTGTAGCGTTAAAAATAGAAAGACATGACTTCGGAACGATGATTAGATAAAGAATATAGCTTTGTGTTTAAGCGTAAACACTTTTTAGCGCAACATATGTTATTTAAAAGAAATGAACGCAAATAAATGTATCGAAAAAATGATATTTATATTGTGTGTAATGTGCATTACACATAAATTATTTCAATTTCTACTCTATTTTCCATTTATGTATATCGGCCATATTGATAGCATATATGTGCCACATTAATACTATTTATTACTAAAAATCATACAATACTGCTCCGCGCACGATTTGCCAGTTTCATTATTTTCCATTTATCGCATGGTACATGTGTAGGTAATATTTTAATTTAATTATGTAATACGATAATAATTATTAACGGTCATGCGATATTGCTCCAAATTCAAATTACTTATATTCTCTCGAATTCATTATTTAATCCTCTTACACGTTTAACCCGTTGAAAACAATGAAATATTGATTCCAGCAGTAAGTGTCGTTTTTGGCAACATCGTGGTATTTATTTGTAGTTTGGAAATCGTAGAAATGCAGATACGAGTCGCTGACAAATAACAAAGATTCGACAATCCATGTAAAACGGCTCCTCAAAATTAACGGTGCGAACGTAATTTGTCGGACTTCACGCGGATTAAAATCGAAAGCTCGCAAGCGGGTTACGCAACCGAAGATACTTCAGTTGAAAACTTGCTACGGGACTTTCCTGTAAATCTTTGAACGCGACAGTTTTGATTCCCCGCTGAATACTTCCGAGAATAAATTAATATTCGGGACACTGTTAATTTCGCAATCTATGAAATCTAATAAGCCAATCGTTAAAATTATATAAAAGTTACATTATCGAATGCAGATATTAATATTTCGCCGAAATGAGAGATAATTAGAGGATATTTAACGTTCATGCTCTGAGGAGGGAATTACTTTATATATTTTTTTAAAAAATCATTTTTTTTTTAATTTATTACGTCACATTAAAACTTATATTACTTAGCTTTATAGTGTTGATACATCTATTAAATTTCAAGTACAGATAAAATATGTAAATAGGATTTATAAACAAAATAGCAGTGCATTAAAATAATTTCAGAAAAAAAATTTTAACTGTTTATTATTTCTCAGAAATAATAAATAATTAAAGTAAAAGTTATGCGACGATATTTAATTAATCTCGATATTTAAAATCACATATAGTAGCTTTTATCAATTAGCAATTTATAAGTACACAAAAGTAAATTTTCCGTAGAAACAAGATATGTAAATAAAAAATTTGCATACATACATACACATACAAATAGAATTTTATTTTTACATATAAATTGATATTTGTTTTTCTGATTTCTTTGCACATTTATTTAGCATATAAATATAAATTTGTGTATTTTAATGATTGTTCGGATTATTCCCGGAATATCATAAGTCCTGTTTTCATTGCTCTCAACTCTAAGTAGCCATTACCGGAAACTGGCACAATTCAAGATAGAGGCAAGCTGGCGGTCATAATAATTGAAGTGCAGCAACTGTTTGCCAGACTGTTCGCCGACTGTCATCACTAAGATAGTGTCGTGTCATGTTGTATCGAATAGCAGCAATAGAGGTTGAATCCCAGAATAATCAAGATCCTCTGACGCTAACATGAAATAACAGAATTCTCTACTATAATCCTTGTGATAGAAATAATACAGTTTTGTTTTGCGGCTAAAATATCGATCAATTTGCTGCGGTGAAAATTATTTTAATGAAAAATAAAATACAAATGATGACTTTTCGCTAAAGTTTTTATAGTCTTTATAAAGAGGTACTCATCCCGAAAAATATCGTTTCTCACTTTGATATAAAAACGCGTCATCGATAACAACATAAAATCTGGATTGGAGCCTTTAAACTCTGTACTCGCATCTCTCGGTCGTTTCCCGTATGATTAAGATCCGCTTCCGCTTTATTCTGGTGACGTTAAAACGCGCTCGATTGTTTGCGCATTAAATCGCGCTTCGCCAAAACGATAACAGCTACGCTATTAAAGACTATATTCCGCATGGATTGCCTTCTTTACAGGTCACAATTCGACGAGTTCCTCTTTCGGTGACTTTTTATTTCCCCGGTGACATTTCATTTTTCATTCCATGACAACTTTGTTGTTTGCTACATGGAATAGGCGATTCTGTAAAAGCAAGAATTTGCGACATATGGTGACCGGATATCTAAGGGACTTGACGCTCTCGATAGCTGTTTTCGATTTCTGTGTATGTAGAGGGATTACTTTGCTATTTATGGCGAGATACCTCAGAGAACGGCTTATATTCAAAACCCCATAGAATACAATTTTGCATTATATTGATAAAAAGTAATGAGATTCGGAATTAATAATTGCAACTACAATCGATATAAAGAGATTATAACTAATAATAATAATTAAAATCTGAAAATAATAAAATAGAAATTTTAAATCAAATCATAATATATAAATTTTAAACCGAAATATGATATACATATTGTAATCATTAAAGAACATATTGTAATCATTAGACTACGAATTATCTTGATAAAATGATATTCTTTCACACTATCTTTTATATATAATCATATATAAATATATATAATATTTTCATATATATTCTTTTTTTTCATGTACTTTTTATGCGTTTATTTAAGAAAAATAATAAGAACAATTGAAATAATCTGAAAGAATAATTTTTGCATTGTTTCTTAAGTAAAAAGTTTAAATTTATCAAATTATAAAATATATGCAAGAAAAATGTATATTTTTATATATAAAATATTATATAATTACAAACTTTATTTTTTTTTAATAAACAAGAATGTAAAAATTATTTTTCTAATTATTTTTAAATTATTCTTTTTATTCTTTTTATTATTTTTTTAATTATTTTTCTTGTAAAAACAGATATTACATAGTATATACAGATAGATATTATATTTAAGACAAAAAAAAGAAAGAGAGAGAGAGAGAACATATATAGAAATATATTCTAGATATAAATTTCTAGATATATATTTATATACAATTATACATATATGAACGATTTGCTAGAGTTCAAGAAAATTTTCCCGTTTAGATCAGTCTTGAAAAATCTCGGAGAGCAATCTTTTTCCAGCAGTTTCCCTTTATAGTAACAATACTGCAATACACAGATTTGCATTTCTTTCGCATCGCGTTGGTTGCGCGGTACTTTAAATGCTTTACGAAACGAGTTCACTCTGAGCACACTGAGAGCTCACATGTATTATTACTTTCAAGTCAAGTAGATTTGAACGAGACTTGCTCGGATGCAGCGAAGGGTTAAACGCAACAGTTACGTTTATCTATGCTGCACCGTCTGGCACCGATCCTAGTAGGATGATATCTAAAATCTTTGCTCTCTCTCTCTCTCCCTCTCTCTCTCTCTCTCTCTCTCTCTCTCTCTTTCTCTCTTGTTCTTGCACAACGCACAGCAATCGGATAAAGTCGGTCGAACGAGAGTCCCCTGTGTCGCATGTGCACCATGCGACGCGTAACGAGAGGATCGATGCAGCTACGTGCACACGATGCAGTTCTTATGAGCGTTATATCCCCGCGTTAGTATTTATCTCCGTATAGCTTCTTTACAGCCACTTTTATCGATATGACACGACACGCAAAGATTGTAGAACCGATGACACATCTGTCTGTCCTCGTTCCTCTAGAGCATCTCGCGATCGATCGCGAAGAAATATAGTCCAATTTTTTATTTATTGATAGATAAATTTCTTTACTTTGACGCAGTCATGCATTTACAAGAGCTTTGAAATGTTGATTCATCTCGAAGAAGGAAAATTTTATTTCTGAATAATCAAGATGTGAGATTTAAAAGATGAGATAATTTTTATTAAATTAATTAGATCAATTTAATCTCTTGATGAAATTTATTGAGCACTTTGCTGCACTTGAGAATCTATCCACGCATTATTATTATCGTACTCTTTACAAATAATTGTAAATAAAATTGTATTGAGTTGATTATATAAAATTTAATAAAACGCGTTACAATCTTTATAAAATGGCAAATCTCTAATATTTGTATCAATGATGTTATTTGATGTATGAATAGCTAGAGGAATTATGTTCCATATAATGGTTGACACCACCGCAAGCAATACACTCGATGCATTGACCTGCATTTATGTGGATTGAAATCCAGTCGACTAAATCTGTGTACGTAACTTTGTTGATAACTCGGATTACCAATAACTGAAAAGAGCGACTGTTGCGTGATGTAATTCCGTTATCTCGCTTATATTTAAAAAAAAAATCGGTCTCTCTTTTTATTTTTTTATATTGCGTAATTTCGTTGAAACTTTCTATTATAATAAATAATACATTTAATCGCTCGATGGCTACGTCTATCTAAATAAATTAATTCTTAAGTCTTCTATGATGTTTAGCAAACAGCCAATTGTTTAATTGATTGAATACTGTGCGATTTTAACAAATTGAAAGAGAGAAGAATTTGTGTTATATTACATTGTCTGTAATTGAAATGTTCTGAAACGCTGTCCGTGAAAATCAATTATTTTGTTTTATTAAATAATCACACCGTTATTACGTTCGCGCATACGATACCTACGCCACAATTTTACCGTGATGGAGAGTTATCACGATGATCGAGTTAAGTTCATTCGTGTAACTTTGTTAAACGCGATAACGAGAACCGATGTTCTCGTGCCGACCGTAACTATGTGCAAACGAGCAACATCTCGTCCATGATTGACACCGCTGATTAAAATCCAATTGAGAACTATTAATGAAGCCCTAAAGTGACAAACATTAAACAAGCGCTGGCGAATGTGTGGACACAAGTAGACAAAGCAGAAACTCGAATACATTACGTTTCTTGCCAACAGAATGTTATGGATACTGAAGTGTATATGTGTTGTTTTGTGTGAAAAACAGAATAATCGATATTTAATAAAAATCAATATTTTTTTTGTTATCATAAATACGAGATTAATAAAATTTAATTTTTGATAACGCTATGAATTATAAGAGACTTGGCGAGACAAATTTTAAAGGACACGTGAGGAAGTTTATTAATGTATCTAAAAAAATAAATATTATTTTACATATTTCTTGTGATATAAGGGTGTAATATTTCTTTAATAAATTTCACACGTTATCTGTGAGCAGAGAGAGACTTAGTCTAATGGTACCTAGAAACTGTGAAGGTTTTAAAATGGATCTGAACTGCGACGTTGCGTTATGAAATAGTCGAAGATAACTTTAATAAATGGCGGCATCTCATGAGCGCCTCTCATGGAGCGAGATCTGTTTCAGGTGGAAGAATCGACCACGCTCACCATTACAACAACGCTTATCGCGCCCTGGATGAGACCCTGGCGTTGGAGGAAGCTGTCCAGGCAGTTATGAAAGAGGTCGATCTCACGGAAACGCTTCTCGTGGTAACGGCGGATCACTCACACGTATTAACCCTCGGCGGGCTGGCGACACATCGCGGGAATCCCATATTCGGTGAGCCAACCTATATATTTCTGTCCTTAGCGGTTGTCGTTATACCTGGCCGGAATAAATGGGACATTTCCGCCTCTCGGAATGCACTAATAAACGAATGATTAAATAATAAAACGCTTTTGCGTTAGAGGAAAATTATATTTACTTATTCTTAGAAAAAAATATATTCACTTGAATTTTCGAACGATGCAAAAAGTCGAGTTAATATAAAAGCGTACTATTTAAAATTAGCAAACAATGAAGTAATAATGAATTTTTGATTAAATAATTGCTTTACTTTATAATTTTATGACAATTATATGCCAGTAGTGTCTTCATTTTCGAAACGTATAATTATATTGCGAGTTAAATCATGGAAATAAACGTGGATTTGGTGATTATGTTCTCATTGATAAATAATGACTCATTATATATCAATTCATTATTGCATTTCATTTGATAATTAAATCATATTATATACAGTTAATGATGGAACAAATAGAAATTAATATATATGTATATGTATATGATTTCGTTGCACATTTTTCTTTGATTAAAACACGGAATTCTGGACTTTTCATAACTTCCCTCATCTCGGGTTCCTGTTTCTCCCATTCGGATTTTTAATCACGCAACACGTCGACGTAAATATGATATGTGTAGGTGTGTATGTATGTGTGTGTGTTAATAAACTCCGTCTCGACGACCAATTCCGACTGTCGTAATTCTCTTTACCGTCGAGAAAGAAAGCATCCTTTTCATTGTTGCATGGCTCTGGCTTTTCAATATCCGGAAAGAATGCGCCGACAACCGATTTCTGCCCCAAAAATAGTGTAGAATTATTAGATCATATCCTCAAATTAAACGAGTTGCCAATATATATATTATATATCTATTGCTTTATGCTTGCAATAGCTTAATACGATGCTTTCTTTCATTTTTCTCAGCGAGAGCGAGCTAAAGTCGCGCTGCTTCTCAATCAGATTCGCCGAATCTCCAACTTGTAACTTGATTAAAAAAATTGCGGAGTTTGCGGTAATTGCGCGCTTCTCCGTGGAATTGAGAAAGTAGGTCAGAAATAAACAAGAAACAGATACAAACTCGATCGTTATTATGGCGGTACGAGTTATTTGAATAAAACATTTAAAAATTAGCATGAAGATAAGATTTTTCGATGCAAAAAATATTTCTTTGTTCCCTCGTTCGCTCTCAAATTCCGAAAAAAATTGGAGATTTATTTGAGATTCGGGAAACATTGAATTATTAAAAAAGTATCGCGCGTTTTATAGATTTCTGATTCTAATCAAGTTGAGAAATATTTGCATTTTCTTGCAGAAATCGTATTACAATATGTTACATCTTGACAAAAAAATATACACAACTGCAATTATTTACTTTTAATAACACAAACGTACAGTTTATTGAGACTTATATTTTGATAGTTTGTATTTTGTATTTTTATATTGGCTGCGACCGATTTTTGTAAAATGCCCGGCGGACATGGAAGCAATTGTTTTGCAAAAAACACACTTTATACCAGGCAATATCTTCACTCTAATGCAATATTTGTACTACACTCGTGACATATTTTTCGACAAACTTGCTATTTGTCGGCAAACGAGAGCGTCGTGTAAACCGCGCTTTATGGAGGCCGTCTCTGGGGATGTCCCTCGGATGTCTCCCTTCGATCCCGCGCCGTTTTTCCCAAACTGTTATCCGTGAAAAGAACGAGCGACCCACTGATCCGCGACGAACGTCCAATCGGCAATCAAAAAGGGGACTCTTTGCCCGATCGCGCCCAACTTTTTCGCGAGGTGAAGTTTAAGGCGGCCGTTGTCTCTCTCGTCTCGCCGAGGTCCCGGCAGATGTTGACTCGAGATCCTGTAACTGGCGTCGACGATGCGGCCCCGTCGTCGTGATCCAATACCCGACGTGATGGCAGCGCGCTGTTTTATATGGGAACGCGAAGTCCTCTCCATCAAGTGGAAGAGGGACGGTCTTCTCTCTTCCGGCAGGACAGTTCTGGATTCAATAAGATCCAATCTACTTCGACAACTTCGTGAGCTTTCGTCGACCGTTCGCCCAGTCGCGGTTAAATTGAATCGTCGGGAAACGTAAAGGATGGCTTTTCGGTCCCGGCCGTACGTGCAGTCGCAAAAAGCCGGCTCGTTTCATTTATCCGATAACGGTCGATCGAAAAAAATAACCCGAAACGGAAGCGCACATCGAGAGGAGGGAGAGACACCACTGAGAGTTTTTGGCCGGTCCGATTTTCCCAAAGCGGCGATCTTGAATTTTATCGCTCATTTCGTACATCGTTTTCGTGGGATTGTCGGAACATCTTGTTAGTCCATTGAGAAGTTAATCCGTTCACATTCACGACGGTCGGTTTGCACGAGTTTGCGAATTGTAAGCTTTAGAACACGGAGTTACATTGTTGCACAAAGCGCAGTGTTTGAAATTTAGTATATTTTTATTTTTATCGCTTTACTTTTTTTCAGTGAGAGAAAACATGTTACCTCATTTCAGACAAACTAGCGGAATTCAGCAACATTTCCGAGAGAATTGAAATTAATATTTTAAATTATCCGTACGCAGTTATATAGAACAATTTCAACAAGTTTTCCCTGTATATTTTTAAAAATAGAAATAAAAGTGTTTAAATTTTTTTGAAAAAATCCCCATTTGTTATAGTTATTCCTATTTATTATTAGTAATCATACTAATTAATTTTAACTAATTAATTATATAATTAAATATAAATGTGAAGCAATTTCAAAAATGCATGGCTTAGATTATAAATAGCTTTCTGTAAAAAATAATTTTTAGTAACAGGGAGAGATATTCGTTTACGCAATGAATGTAATAATTCTCTAATTTTTAAATAAATTTCATTGACTGCAAGCTTGCGTAAATTTTCCCGATCGGTCCATGATAAATTTAGTCGAATTACTCGACCGGAAGATATCCAGTAATGCAATCCCTCATTATGATTATATTCAATAACATTCCGCATGATTTAATAGAAATTTATATATATGTGTGATAGTAGGCATAATTCAAGCGAGATAGCTTTGTTAATTAAACAATTCGTTCGCCCCCCGAATCGAAGCTATTTTATAAGAGATTAGAATAAAATTACGTTTAAAACAAGATTGAAAGAGATTTTCAAGGATATTTTGTATCTCATTCTATTTTATATCATACATAGATAGATTGGAATTGATAAGAGTACAAGAACCTGGTAAATTATTATTGATTAATTAATCGATTAAATTATAATGGTTTATATTTATTAAATTAAAATATAATGGTTTATATTTATTAAATTATAATGGTTTATATTTAAATTATAATGGTTTATATTTAAATTGGAAAGCGTTACTCTTTTAAAATTCCCTTCAAGTATTTAACATATTTTGCCAATTTATATTCACTTCTTGCTCTTTTATCTTTAATTATAAAAATCGAATATATTCTTCGTGTAAGGAAGACGTCAGAAACATATAAATAGCGTTCAATAATTTATTTTTTTAAACGAAAAAAAAATTGTACGCTCGGATAATCGGAATAGTATTGATCCATTCGGGCAGTAATTTTTTTCTCGTCCAGCTAACCGATAGATCTCGCGGAAGGGTTTGCATCCGTTCTCCGGCTTTTCCTATTCATGCGTTGATTGCCATCAATAAATAGCGGTCGGCGAATCATGCAATTTACTCGCTGCGACGAAAACATCGGGACGCTTTTAATTTTTGTTTCAAATTTCGTTTGCATTTGTAATTAAAAAAAAGAAGAAAAAAAAACAAACGAAAATCGGGTAACGTATCGACGTCGCTCAATTCTGGACGTATCGGCACTTGGTTCGATATCGTGCGATCCCACTTTCAGATTGAAACCGCTGGTAATTTCGTATTCGCGAACCGAATAGAACAATCAGAGATTCCGTTGTATTCCTGACATCGTATGCATGGGGTTACCATCGAGGGTTTCGTGTCTATAAATCACGTGAGGCAAAATTCACGGCGTAGGGAAAAATTCAAATTTATCGACTAATCTGAATGAAGGATCGACGACGAAAGACTTTAACTACTCTGTCGTAATTTAACCCTCGTTCTTGCGACCTATGCAAGTCACGCAGCAGTCACGATGCTTGATTCGTCTCGGTGAGAACGCGTCGTTTGTCGCATCGAAATTTCGAAACGAGGTCGCGCAAGAATCTCGCGCATAATAAAAATAACGGACGTAAGCAGTGGCGTTAAATCACGCGCGGCTGACATTGTTACGCGTGAAATACGGTCCGGGGAAGAGGGACTGATATCGCGTTTTGCGGCTTGAATCGCGACGGGTAAATCAAAATGAATATGCAATCGTTCTCCTGTGTATTTGCTGTGATTATAATCGCCGAGCGGAAACGAATATTCCAGGTAAGACTCGCGAAGATTTAAAGCCGGAATAACGAGACGGACAGCCCTATTCCAGACAAGTCACACGATTTTGCCAGCGTCGCCGACGATCACGAGAACCAGATTACGCGGATATTAATGTGTACGAAACGATTTTCTCTTTCGTCAAAATGTTGAATGATCCGAAAACGATGCATCTACACGAATCTGTTTAATAAATAATAATAAATAATAATAAATAATAATAAATTTAAGTTGTTAATATAAAATGTCATGCGCATGTGAAACTGTTTCTTCGTTAAACGAAGTGTTCCATCTTTGCCATGTGTTTAACAGTCAAAGATAGATTTTCTCTTAATAAATCGAGGAAATTTTGAAATATTGATGGTTTGCGGGTTATAAATGAATATAGGCAGTGTGAGTCTTTAGCTGAATTTTCGCGGAATAAATTGCATTGTAAACGCTGCACAAAATTGAAATTTATCGAATATTTACATAATATTTATAGAATATTATAATCGAACTCATTATCCGGACAAATTAATAATTAGATTTTATAACGTAACGATTAATATATGCGGCGTATAAGTGTAACATATCGCTGTTCTTCTTGCTTCCCCATCCCCCCATTTTGACACGTACATATTATGAGTTTATAATGAATAATATTCAAAACAATTATGTAAATGTAAATTGACAAATGCAACATTGTTACTCGGAAATTCGATCAATTATTGCATATCGCGTGTACAGTAATCCAATCTCAATCTCATCTATAATCTAGTTATAACACTGGTCGGGCCTGCAAACATCGTTTTTCGGGCATTTTGTTGCCATATAATAATAATCAGGACATATTTTGGATATAGCTTATCAAAATGTTGCTTCACAAACATGATCGTTGCCTGGGGACGATAAATCACGTGTATGCGAAATAAAGAAAAAATCGATTAAATCGATGGAGCAACTTGAATGACGCATTTGAAGAACGCGATACATTGGTTATATATAACAGTATTACACACAATATCGTGCTTTTCGTTATTTTTGCGGAGGATCCAAACATTTTAGTGAGACCGGATGATACATATATATATTTTTAGAAAGGTTTAATAAAAGTGATACAGATAGATTAGAAAATATGAAAAAATAAAATAGCAGAAATAGAGATCTATCAAAATCGCGATTTATATAAAACATACCAAGTAAATATTTTATAAAAACAAAACATTTTAAATAAAAGAATAGGGAGATGGATTAGAAAATCAGGAAATAAAATAGGACTGAATAAATTGGAGATCTTTATGCGAAATTGATTTGTAATTTTATTATAATCTTTTTATAATTTGATAACAGTACGAAATTTGTTTTAAGCATGCGATAATTTATCTGTGAAATGAAATAGATTTATGATTTATTTCTCTTTTGCATCCATCAAAATTCTCATGGAAAGATTATGCATACGAAATGGACTCTTTAGAATCCTATTCAAAGAGATTCGGCATAATTGCCACTTTTCTAACGTCATTATACATCTCTGGAAGAAAATACCATGGTTGATTCTGTTGAGAGATTGCTTTCATTACGCTCGAAATAACAACGTGATTGAAAACAAATACGATATAATACTTGGTACAATTAAAATGTCGAGACTGACTGATTTTTATTAATGAAATTGATTTATATTTGATTTTCTGCATCTCAATATTTGTAATTATATCCGCACAATTAGAAGAAATATCAGAATACTAAAGATATCTTCAATAGTAAATTGAGTATTAAATTCAATAGTAAATTGAACACACACACACACTTAATACTAACTTGTTTATAAAATAACGAATATTTCGCGAGTACTTACACAACAGTTCATTTAAACTCACAAAACCATTTTAACGAAACTGCAACTTTTCACGCGAAAAGAATCAGCGTATAATATGTATCACCGAAAAAGTTATTTCGTCATCGTATTTTTTTTTAAATTTGCGTTAATGCACTATAATTTTTCCGTGTAACTTTTTCGCATTACAACCTTCACAACATATCACATTAAAATTATTATGTTTTAACTGGATCGTACACAAAATTATTTCTCCCTTTGGGAATTATTTATTTTCTCTCTGGCGCGAAAAGCAGAGAGAGAAAATGTAGATTCACTGAAATTTAACATACCTGAAATTTTGCATACCACAAGTTTTTATTCGCTTATCGCGCCGATTATCACATCGATCTGACTCTAAGAATTTCCAGATTATAGAAAATATAACTATAAAAGTTCAGAACAAAGGTTTCAGTTAAAAGACAAAGGGAGGAAAAAAAGCGAAAGAAAAAGTGGAAAAAATGTGCGAACGATTCACACAGCGCTCGTAACGGCTTTTATTGCTTGCCGTTCATTAAATCGGGTTACTTTGCTCACGCGAGTGAATTGAATGAAGCAATTAAAATACGCGCCGATTCGAGATATAATTTATTTGCCGGGGAGTTCTGTAAAGTTATGCTCCCGCTCTTCGAGGCCACCTTCGCGCCCATTAAGAATTTAATTGCATTTACGCCACGTTGAGACTGGCCAATATCGATGCGAGCTGCTTTAGAGCCCTTAACTCGTGATCTTTCGCGCTGCATGGGGTTAAGCGTCGCTTAATTGGCAAATTATTTACACTATTCATGCATAAAATACGTACCGTATGTGGGTGCATGTTGTAGTTTCACACGTACATTATTAACAGAGAATAGTGCTTGGGAGCAGATCTTTGTTGATAAAATAACAAGGACTCGTTCATCTTCCAAGGATTGCCTTTTTTGTATGAAAACTGTCGGGTCGAAATAACTTGCTTAAGAAACGAGGATGATATGATTCTCTCTCTCTTTTAAAGGAATCTTTTCATTAAAACGAGAAAATGTACTTTCCATTAAAATTCTCTAAAATATTTAAAATGATATAGAAACGCTAGTTATTTTCAAGAAACGTGCCTGTTTCTTATGGAAACAGCATTTAAATCTATTTGCTTCAGGAAAAAATATACAAGTTTAAAATAAATAAGTCAAAGTTAAAATTGTGGATTATGAACACTTTGAAATAAAATAACGAGAAAATACATGCTGTTAGAGATGCAATTGACGTTGCGAGCAGTCCAATTGCATTCTTTGTTGCCGCAATTACTTGGCTGATGTAAATCACTATGCCGGAATAATTTGGAATTATTCTCCGAGTAGTTAACTCGTTCTTTGCAAGAAACCATTCGTAGAGAGGCTATTGAGCCATACTTGCCAACTTTTTCAGCTCGGTTATTGACATTTATAAGTCTATGTAAAACAACAAGAACTCTTGACTTAATTATTCTATGGATGAACTGTAGAGCGCAAAAAAGCTTTCTGAAAAAAATTCTCAATGACTTTCACATATTTACATATTATAGACTCACTGTAAGATTTTTTCTGATAAGAGATTTGATTGTTAAAAAAGTTACAATTCATAATTTCAACTTCTTATTCGCGAATCTATTTTTTTAATCTTTAAAAAAATATACAAGATTTTAATTCATCAAATTATGAAACAAGTATTTAAACAAAAATTATCATATGTCGATTAATAAATATATATATACAATTATGTATTTTAATAAAAATTTATTAATCGACATATGATATTTTTTGTTTAGATATTTGTTTCATAATTTGATGAATTAAAATCTTTTCATTAAAATACATAATTGTATTTCAATAAGAATTTATTAATCGACATATGATATTTTTTGTTTAGATATTTGTTTCATAATTTGATGAATTAAAATCTTCTCATTAAAATACATAATTGTATTTCAATAAGAATTTATTAATCGACGTATGATATTTTTTGTTTAGATATTTGTTTCATAATTTGATGAATTAAAATCTTCTCATTAAAATACATAATTGTATTTCAATAAGAATTTATTAATCGACGTATGATATTTTTTGTTTAGATATTTGTTTCATAATTTGATGAATTAAAATCTTCTCATTAAAATACATAATTGTATTTCAATAAGAATTTATTAATCGACGTATGATATTTTTTGTTTAGATATTTGTTTCATAATTTGATGAATTAAAATCTTTTCATTAAAATACATAATTGTATTTCAATAAGAATTTATTAATCGACGTATGATATTTTTTGTTTAGATATTTGTTTCATAATTTGATGAATTAAAATCTTCTCATTAAAATACATAATTGTATTTCAATAAGAATTTATTAATCGACGTATGATATTTTTTGTTTAGATATTTGTTTCATAATTTGGTGAATTAAAATCTTGTATATTTTCTTGTGTCGCGCGTTTTTAAATTAGCACGCGATGAGAGACACACTTGACTGCAATACACATTTGAGTTTTAGGCTCAAGTGGATAAAAACTTCATCAGGGATTCCACTTTTGCATGTTCTAGGATTTGCGCGAGTATTCGAAGCGAATTTCTAATGTTATGACAGCGCTTTTAAGCGTGCCTTAGACGCAGACGGTTCTGTTTTTGTTCACAAGAGAGTTTCGAGGAGTTTTACCTCACGGAGCGTAGAAACGTTTAGAGATTTTATCTCGTTCACCCTGATATCTTCACGTGCGAGACTACACGGCAGTATAGTGCTTCGCCGTCGTGTTTTGCCGCAGTATGCAAAGCAAGTTCTTCCGCGTTCTCCGGCGGGACTATAATCGCGATCGTTAATAAAGCAAGGGATATCTTGCTTCAAGCGTTTCTCTTCGGAATTGTTTTCTCTTTGGAGCAATACCCATAATTGATAAAGCACGAGGGCAAAATTGAATTATTCGCGCGAACTGTCTTATTTCGCATAAGGACGCGCAGAAAAGTTTATATTATACAGTAATTGCGAAAATAGAGTTGTGAGAAAAGTCTCAAGACGCTCTCCGGCCCCATTAAAAATCATATTTTACTAACGAGAATAATGTGAAAAGTCATTTCTCTCTTTTTCTTTTGCAACTGCTTCTTGAGATTGCGAAGAAACCTTCACTTGAATTTTTTGCATATCGACATAGAAAACAAAGCTGACTTTGCATTGAAATTTCCAGTCGTATGTTCCCGGCACCACAATTACAGATATCCTGGCAATAAGCGCGACCGAAAATTGAATCGCGCGTCATCCATCCGTAGATAATATTTTCCGTTGCTGCAAAAAACAAAGCGTTTCCACAAAATTATGCAAGACTGTTACTGGGTACGGTGCGGTGCGTGTGCCCATAACCGTCAGAATAAAATCGCTTTTTACAACGGTCGCATAGCGACTGTAAAGAGATTCGTGCGATTAGAGTTTTCGCTATTTTCGACAATATCCAGCGGCTCCATTACGCCTGGACAAATTCCTATAAAGGTGGATACTTTTAAAGGCCAATTTTCTGCACGCAATCAGTTGCAACATTCCGATCTACAATATCAACAATTTCGCCAAATAATTGGAACGTCGCTCGTGTCATCGGAATGGCGAACATGTTCGTTCTCTTGATAAATTTGGCAATTTTATCATCAATAGTAAAGGAAAAATATTTAGAAACAAAAAACATTATCGTATTTTTGTTTGATCGCAAATTCACTGAAAATTGATAAACTTGAGAAAATAACGCTGAAATGTTTTTATTTCGTTTGATTATATGTTTGTAACATGTATGTAACATTTAAAAATATCGCGCACAAAGACTCCTTATTTAAATAACTAAACTCTATATACATATATATTGACGCTTTAATCTACACATTAAATTTATGTGAGGAGTTTATTTCTAATTAATCGCAAAAATATCTGACAAGAAAATATTTGATTAGTCAATTTAATTTAAACTTTTAATTTTTCTCTTTATTAAAAAAGGTTTTAAATAAGTTTAAAAGTATTGTCTGTAATAAAAAAATACAGCCTTGTAATTATCCGATATTGTAATTATCGAATTTATAATCACATCGTTGCGAAGAGGCTTGATTTCCATCGATTTATCCATCCTTATGCATCCGTACAGAAATCTACGAAACGAAGTCCGACCAAGGAAAGAAAGATCTCTTTCAGTATCTCTCAATTTAATTTACTTACAAATCTTCTTGGAATCCGGAGAAAAGTTGTGCAGGATTTAATCCTACGTTTTGCATAAAGTCACAAAATTAGATCTGAAATCAGTAATTGTGTTAACAATCAAACAAGTTAAGTCGCGATTTAGAAATTTTAAGGGGGCAAATAAAATAAAACGCGATCGTCTGACGAATAAAAATGCGAATATATCGGTTTTGCAAAAAGTTTCTGAAAAAGTCCATAGATCAAAAGAAATGGTTTCAAATACGAGATATTCTGTATTGTTTGCAATTGTTCTCTCTGTCTTTCTCTTTCTTTCTTTGCATGTGTAACATTTCAAACTAAAAAATAATTAATTTAAATAATCTCTACTCGATTTTTTATTTTAAAAAGTTGCACTCTAAGCTTAAATGATCGATGTAACGATTCGACACATTTTTTTCTCATATATTTTTATAGAATCCGTCAGGTATGTAAAAAATGCGCCATGCTCTGACCATCCTCTGTATGAGAACTTTAAAATAAATATCGTGTCATATTTTACGACGTACCTTTATCTAACTTTTTATTTGAATACAATAACATTGTTTCTTTTTGATGTATATACAAATATTATTTATAATTTTTTTCAATATTTTTCACGTTCTTTCTCTTGATTTTACTGAATGTGTAGGAAATACTACTGTTCTAGTTGAGTAAAAATAAAAATGCGAATACATTGGTTGCAATTCGAGTAAGTAATCAGACAGAGGTGTTGGACGGAAGAGTAGCCGATGTGTCTAACATGTATTCTGAACCAGGAAATAAACGCGAGTTCTTGGAGACTTGCAAAACTCTCCTGCAGCTCGTTCGTGTCCGGAGAGATGGTTAAACTTGTTTATATAGGACAGCAAGTGGAGCAAGAAAATTTTTAGTTACTCGCTCTTCATTCCCGCAAGCGAAGCAATTTTCATTCAAATGCCCGGCGTGTACCAAAATTATTTGTAGTTCTCGCTATATTAATTTACCGGAGGAAATAATGTGAGAGAATTTATGCATATTTCTTACAAGATTGTAAGATTAACGTTTATATTCCCATCTCTTTTTTAGACTAAAATATTACAAAGAGCGCGTTTATAGTTTGTTACATGAATTGTATGTGTGTGTGTGTTATTACTTGTATATTAACTCTTCATTTTTGCAAAATTAATTAAAAGAAATAAAATTAAAAGAATTAAAATTTTATATATATTTAATAGGATATATTATATAATATACACATTTTTTTCTATTCGTCTTTCCTTTTTTCTCTCTTTCCCTTTTTTTATTTAACTTCATTTTCTTTAATTTAATTTAATTTTTTATTCCCATTTTTCAATTATTTTTTAGAGATTTTTATAAGTTTTATAATTATGTTTTATTAAGATTCTCTAATAATACATAATTATCTCATTTGATCTGTTTAAAATTAATAAACGATCAAATAATTCTAAAATTCTGATGTATATCTTTCTAACGTTTTTTTTTAATATTATAATAAAATAATTTCAATTTTATTCTAATATTATATATTTTAATATCTGGAGAAAATCTCTTTTACACTGAAGCATATTATTGTCAAGATCATTTTTAGAAAAAGTATAAACTTGAGAGAGATGTCTCGAATGCGGTTTGAATGAACACGATCATCCAAAGTTCAACAAAAGCAACGCCGCTTGCGTATGTATCACCGGTTTTAGAGTCCTATATAGAAAAGATGACCATAGGGTGATGCATTTCTTCCTGCTGGCGGACCCCATAGAATATCTCGGAAAGAGATTTATGGATCCGATACTCACACATCGATCAATTAAGCTTAAACACGACTTTTCAGAATGAAAAAGCGCCGATGTGGGAATTATATATATCTCTAATACAAATTTAATTTATAATATGTAAAGAGAGAGAAAAATTGCGTATAATATAGGATATCTCGCATCTAAAGTTATTTCTTTTAATCTTTCCAGCGATGTAAAATCCGTGCATTCGCATTAATGATTCATAGCGTGATGTTTGATCGCAATAATTTCCGCGTGATTTTTTAACGAAGCTTGTAATCCTTCTGCTCTTTAATCCGGATGTTTGAACACATGTTGCGCATATTTATGTAAAGATCTTCGTAACTGCGACCTATGTATTGCAGCCGGTGTGCCATTAAAAGTAGTCTTATTAAAACTTAATAAGAATCATAAAACACGAAAATATCATAAAACACAAAAACAAAAATTACTATTGAGCCCCTTATAGTTATTTTTATGATAAATCTTTTAATAAAATTATATTGAGTTAAATTAAATTAAATTAAGTTCTCTTGGTCACATATGAAGATAAACAAAATATAAATATAAATATTAAGAGTAATGAATGTAAATCTTTTACGCATGAAAAGATGATGTAATGCGCAAGATTTCTTGAAAACGCGAAATTTTTTGAAATCTCTTGATAGAAATTAATGTAAAACTGGTTGCATTCTTGTTAACTGCTTTCACACCTGGATAAAAGATTTTGTATTCCATTCTATTATTTTATGCGAGATGAAAATAAAAGAATGTAAAAAAAATAAGATAAAAAGGGACTACATGAAAATGTTTTTCCAATTTTTCAGTCTCGTTAAAAAATCACAGAGTATAAAAAACGTTGAAATGGACATGCAAACGTGCAATTTGCGCGAATACGCAAGCAACGGTTGAAGTAATTTCTTCACAGAGCTTTTCGCGAAGCTCTTGGCAAAATAGTTAACGTCTTAATGCTTTCACGAAGGGCCTCGCGACGTGAACAAGCACATAATGTAACATAAAGAGACATTTGGTGAGTTTATTTACAGCCTACTTCACTTTGCAATCATTGAAAATCGCGAGTACGAACGCAAAAGGAACACGAAAGTGAAAGGCAACACCAGCAGCGTCAGCTGCGCTTGGTTAACGATCTTAGAACAACATTTGACTGATTATAACTGTGTACCCAGGGTACGAGTATGTAATTATAAGACCCGTAATATACTCTTTACCGTATCCCGATGTACAATAATATTATTAATCAAAATGAAAATGTGTGTACTTGTACCTAAAATTTAACTATTACGGAATTATAGACAAGAGAGATGTTAAAGACAAAAATAATATAAAATAAGGCGAAGCTAATTCCATTGTTAAAAATCTCTGGACTAGTTTCTTATCATTTTTTCACGTGAAATCGAGTTCTCATATTTTTATCATTAAAAATATTTATTTTGAAGTGATCCAAACGTCCATCTTTCGCATTTGTTAATGAGTCTTGTTAATGCGAGTCTTTTCATAATGTTAGCATTTGTGTGATCGTGAATTCATTACGTTTAGAAAAATCTTTTGCAAACGAATCGACGAACAGATTCACTCGAGAGTAAAGATGAAAACTGCACCGCGATTAATTCGCTAAGAGCTTGCTTGCCACCTCGAGCGGAAGAGCGCTTCTTCCTTATGCCAATCGGCATTGACTGCTGGTATTCCATGGAGAAGTGGGTCAGAGCGAAGAGCAACGGCCGGCAATCCGGGGAGTGCGTTTATCTTTATCGCGACAATTTATCACCATAAATTCAAAAGGGTGCGAGAAAGTAGCGTGACGTTTTTTTTGCGAGAACGGGGTACGCGCGTTGCTCTAAATGGCACGGAATTCAGTTAAGCGAATCGTGAACTTCTTGGAATACCTCGAATTAGTCGCCTGGCACGTTAGGCCCACATCGACACGCAGGACATTGAACATTATATATCGCGTTGCTCGACGCGCGATATGATCGGCATGCGATGTTTGCTGAACTAGATCAACTGGGAATTTGAATAGCATGTCGGAATTTCCAAAAATTTCAACAGTATTCATTTAGAAAGATATTTTTATTTTCATGAAGGAAAATACTTCGAAAGAATGATTAGAATTTAAAATTATTTGTTACTAAAGCATGAAGATTATTATTAAGCTAAATCTCTCCTCGCTTGGGTTTGTATTTCTTGATTATAAATTTCCGAAAAATCGTCCAATAATTGCCCGAAATATTTCTGAAAAATTACATTTGGAGAAATGGATCAAAGTAAAAAATGATTGGTAAGGTAAAATAAAAAATGATTAGAATTTAAAATTATTTATTAAAGTATGAAGATTATTATTAAGCTAAATCTCTCCTCGCTTGGGTTTGTATTTCTTGATTATAAATTTTCAAAAAATCATCCAATAATTGCCCGAAATATTTCTGAGAAATTACATTTGGAGAAATGGATCAAAGTAAAAAATGATTGGTAAGGTAAAATAAAAAATGATTAGAATTTAAAATTATTTACTACTAAAGTATGAAGATTATTATTAAGCTAAATCTCTCCTCGCTTGGGTTTGTGTTTCTTGATTATAAATTTTCAAAAAATCATCCAATAATTGCCCGAAATATTTCTGAGAAATTACATTTGGAGAAATGGATCAAAGTAAAAAATGATTGGTAAGGTAAAATAAAAAATGATTAGAATTTAAAATTATTTATTACTAAAGTATGAAGATTATTATTAAGCTAAATCTCTCCTCGCTTGGGTTTGTGTTTCTTGATTATAAATTTTCAAAAAATCATCCAATAATTGCCCGAAATATTTCTGAGAAATTACATTTGGAGAAATGGATCAAAGTAAAAAATGATTGGTAAGGTAAAATAAAAAATGATTAGAATTTAAAATTATTTATTACTAAAGTATGAAGATTATTATTAAGCTAAATCTCTCCTCGCTTGGGTTTGTGTTTCTTGATTATAAATTTTCAAAAAATCGTCCAATAATTGCCCGAAATATTTCTGAAAAATTACATTTGGAGAAATGGATCAAAGTAAAAAATGACTGATATAATGTTCACCCTTTAATTTAGCAGAAAAATTACGGAATATCTTATAATCGAAACTAATCGAATCGGGACATCGCGGGAATATTTTAGGAGAATCCCTCGTTGGTATTCGCGAAATGTTCGTAAATCAGCTCGGTTATGTCCTGTCGGATCTATCGTGCCAGGATGACGGGGAGGGTTCGCGGCACGCCACGCGGCAGAGAGGCCCGACCTATTAACTCAGAAATATATAAGATCACGGAAGCATATCGCGGAGGGAGTTGCGGAAAGTTATGCGATAGCGGCCGCTCACGAAGGTGCATACGGCCTCCGAGAGTGAAGTTAAATTACACGATGGATCCTCGACTTTTACGTCGGCGAAGAGGGAGATCGAGGGAGGGAGGGGGAGGAAGAGAGGGCTATGAGAATTCTTTTATGTGCGAATTATATGAGACCCGGCGATATCGCCGCCGGTTGGCTTCTACGTGATCATGTGGATAGAGATTCCTATCGGGCACTCGATTTCTCGTAACGTTCGTTACAGACATTTTTATAAATGCAGACTGCTCGGATACGATGCGTTTATTTCTTCGCTTCGAGATGACAAAGGGCGACTCGCAATTTATAGACGTTTATTAATTCGATACCATTACTGTTTATTGGCAATACTCTCTTATTTATACAAGCTATACGAGAGATTTATTATTCGCATGAAATTGGACTTTTTTATTGTAGACTTAAATATTTAATTAATTTAATTGAAATAAAAATAATTCAATTCCAACGACTATTCTTGTTTTAATTAAATATTTATGTACAATTACGAAATACAGTTTTTACGACAGACTCTCCTTCACCAGATTTATCATCACACATTTTATATCTCCAGAGCCTCACTTATTGGATTATACTGGATCGAGTATTATTATACACAAATACGGTCTCCCTTTTTTCGTGTTGAATATCGTGCCATAACACTGTTATTATCGTGCAATTTAGCTCGTATAGGTCGTCGCCTCTCGAGCTTGAATTTGCTTTTCGGAATAGCCTCTGCGATGGCGCGATACTTCAAGGCATTAATTAATACTTAATGGCACAATATCGCCGCATAATCGGCTCAGTTATATTGCATAAGGCATTAGCGTAACAGCGTGGCCTAAAACCGCGACTCAATATCGCTAGACGTAGGTGGTAGACCACGATGCACCCGACATTTCTTCACTGATGAGAGGATCATTCTCGATTGCTCGCCGCACGCTTGACAAGAGCGCATTTCACAGCCGTCGTCCTTAACTTTATATCACGTAACCTTATGTAACACGAAACTCCTTATTCATGGCGTTATCAAGTATCAAAAGTACTTGTCATGTAAACGAGCGAAGTAGAGAGTATTCTTCATCGAACAGGACTTCCGTCGCTCACTGCTATTTTTGCTAAACCTCGAGTCTTGAGTCCTTTCGAGTTTGATTAATTCGCGATTAAAGGTTTTTTTGAGCTACTTCAAATCGCTCGAATAATTTGCTCGCTTTTTTTTCAACTAGAAGAAGCCATTCTCTATGTGTTTTAGTTATATAAATTGTATATAAATTATAGCTTTCTCTGTTTAAAATTGATAGAAGCAACGTATTCATCAATTAATAAATATAACAGGCAAATATAATCAAATTATTGCGATAATTTAACTGCATCAAGCTTGCATAAATAAACCTTGATTTTGCAAGAGCGTAGCAATTCAATAGATGTAGCTCATTTCTATCAATCACCATCAAAATTCAACCATCCAATTCTACATTCGCCAAGAGCTACAAGTGCTTGTCGCCTGCTGGCTCTTTGAGACTTATTTGTATCGATGAAATCGGTTGGCACACCTCGAAATCACGCTTGCACGTATACACTCACTTATCCCGGCCTCGAGGTTACCTTACTAGGTCTCTAAAAGTAGATTGCAGGATATTACTTTCCGACTTCGTGATCCTATATCTGCCCCTTCCAGTTCAGCCAGTGTAATTCGCGAGTTTTAGGTCCGAAAGGAATGCAAAGCTTCATTTCGCTCCGGACGCGCTGTCAGGACGGCCTAAAATAGCGGCGCATTTCGCTATCCTGACGCCGGCATTAGATGTCAGGTTGGACGTTACAGATGGGCAATTAAAGTGTTACAACTTACCCCCCGTGAAGTGCTTAGCACTGACGGAATGCGGCGCTGTTTACTATAACGAGGGGGCATCCTTTCTTTTCACGCATAATTCAAGTCTTATCAGCGAGCTACTTGAGTTCGATCGATGTTAAAGAAAAGTATTTAAACTTCTTATTGATTAACTTGATTATAAGAATAATAATAATTTCCGAGAGCCATTTTTATCTTTAAAAATTACAAATTATTAGATTCTTATTGGGTTGGCTCTTGAAGACAAATTCCATCCAAATATTCTTATTTCTGATGTACATTTTTTAGATATCGTCGGTAATAAATTATTTTGTTTAGAGTCTGTATACACTTAACAAATAGATTGACAGACTATTATGAATAATTTCCTTGGTTCGCAGACTTCTCGCGTTATTTCTGGTTACGAAGATACCAAGCAGCACGCGAAAGCACGGTAGATGTATCCGCATCAGTCAGGAGTCATGACGTGCGCCGGCAACAAGCGTGCAATTACTCGAAGAAACAAGGAGGTGTTTCGGTCTATCGGGCGTAAAATACGAGGGCGAGTTTAAAGGGAAGCGGCAGCGACCGTCCCCCGATTAGAGTGAAACGCCGCGCAAATAAACGGTCGAATTATACATTGTTAAGCGACGGACAGACCTGAAACGGTGTTGGCGGTGGTGGTCTATTTTTTGAAGGTGGCTCTCTTACGGAGAGGAAGAAAGAGCACCTTTTGAATAAAACATATCCACCGGCGGGCATGTCCCGGAGTCTCCCGACTCATCCCTTTGCCTCATACAGTCTCTCTCTCCGCATCTTCTTCCCTCTCCGCTTTCTCTTTTCTTTCATCCTGACAGTCTGCGGACGTTAAAAACGTCCGTCCGCTTTATTCGGGCCACGTCACGTAGGAGGATAGGATCCATGCATTGGCGATAATGAGGTAAACGCGTTGCGGGAAACTTCTCTAACGAAGTTTCTCTAAGCGAGAAAGCCAGGTGCCCGAAAGTGTCACAGTCGCAAAGAGATCATCGTGTCAAATACTTGACGCATTTGATTTTCTTTCTGAGCAGAAAAATTCAAACTTTCCCAAATGTGAAATTTAATCGAATCAATAAATCCCTTGATTAATCTAATACACATTTGATATTTGTAGATCGATAAATCAAATCTCGATTGATAAATTTAGACTCACCACTCTTTTGGATCAACCATTGATTTGTCGAAACAATTCATCGCTGACAATAAAATGATAACCCGATTAATTTCTTTTCTCTTTTTTCCCCTCAGGCTCTGACAGCAAGTTGTCGGACGTTGACGGACAGCCCTACACAACGTTGTTGTACAGCAACGGTCCGGGTTATACGGATCCGCGAACTATCCTGCGGGAGGCTGGAAAGGATTCTATTCAGGTAAGGGAGGCCCATTCTCATTTCCGTACGCGCGGAAGGAAGGTAGTACGCCAGTGTTTATTGGATCGGGGAATGATCGAGTGGCGAAATCGAGGCCGCGCTCGAAAATCCATCACGTACTATCGCTGTACTGATCGTGAAATATTCCACCAAACACTTCCGACTGCCTCCACCCATCGATTTCCTCGAGGATCCTGAAATACCACGGTTAGACGGTGCGCTGGAAATTTTTAATCTTTATCGTAAAATTAAAAGACAAAGTCTGCGTTGCAAGACATTTAAATTAATTTTTACAATGTGAATTTTATAAAAAGTACACATATAAAGTGCACAGATATACATACAATATTCTGCATT
Organism: Camponotus vicinus; assembly: GCF_025532165.1. NCBI lineage: Eukaryota > Metazoa > Arthropoda > Insecta > Hymenoptera > Formicidae > Camponotus > Camponotus vicinus. The sequence goes on along the minus strand of NW_028141979.1, from coordinate 6,863,816 downwards.
AAAATTCACATTGTAAAAGCTTCAAAACTTCTATTGAAATGATATAAATAATTTACATGATAATATATATAAAATAATTCCAAACAAAATTCACAAAGTTAATATTAATTAATTAATCCTATATATTAAATTACTCGAAAGAGAAGGGATTGCGAGTATATACATTTCGTGAACTTTATCGATAATTACTTTTCTGATAGAATTAATTTTGTAGTCTTTTAAATTTTTGCGAAAAAAGGTACAAAAGCGACGTTTCCGAATTGGAAAATTTTGAATAAAAAGAGATAATTTATAAAGAGAAATTGCAAGCAGGATACGAGATTTATACAAAAAATTTAATACATGTTATCTGGTTTATTTATTTTAATGTGTGGTGTGTGCTATATTTTATCTATAACTTATATACATATTTGTTACTTATATTTATGTATGTATCTGACAATTCTACCTGTACATTCCCGTAGTTATTGATTTAATCTCTTTCGCTGAAAATAACTTTATGCGAATTTGTATTTATTCTTTCGATTGTACCATGTTATATCACGCGTACGTGTTCTCTGCAGAGATTTTCGTACAACGCGTATTTACATAAAAAGATTTGAATTTATATTAATCTGTAAACGAAAATAATTCACCGCGTATTTTAACAGTTATCCGCAATTTCTCGCATATAGTTTTATACTATTTAGTATTTACAATCTATCCGAGGGCAGAGATATCCGGTATATTTACACTTCGGATATTATTCGACATCTGACTGAGTTACGTCGCAAAACGCGAGGTACATCATTCTGTGTTTTTATTCATGCATCGCTTTACATTATCGCACAAAACACATGTGTGTAATAATTTAGTCTCTGACATATGGATTCAAATAAATTTTACGTGCAAATCCTGCGCATTGTATATAATTATGGTATTTTACTTAAACATAACATGTAATACGCATATCACGGCAAGATTAATATAAATTAATCTTGATTTAAAAAAGCGTCGTGTTATATAAATAAATGAAATTTACAAAATCTGTTAAAAAAATAAATTTCTTTTTTTATAGAGAATTTTATTTTACAAATATTTAACATCGTAGATTAAAACGGTACAGATAAACTGCTCATATTTTTTAAATTTAATTTAATAATTTAATTTAATTTAATAATTTAATTTTATTTAATAATTTAATTTAATAATTTTAATTGAAAGTTTTGTCAAGATATTTAATATTAAAAGTCGAAAAGTTACGAATATGATAATAGATTTTTATTTCATTAAAAAGATTTTTATTAATATTATGGTAATATATGTGACAACGTATCGCACATTTTCTGTACAATCGCATTTATTATCGTAAAGTTATTACAATATTCATGATATTAAAAATCCATCTCGTCGGAATCATACAGTAGCAATTGGCGCAATCTTCTCGGTTACAGTGCTCGAAATGCATTGAGAAAATTCGTTCTGGAGTTATAAGAATATCATCTGGCGGTGACTCTTGAGCATGATTTTATTCAATTTCTCGAAATGTCCCGTCAGAGTGAATCGTCATAAGCGGTAAGTGGCCGAGGAAGAAACTGATTAAAATCTGGATGGCTATTAGGACGATAAATTACGTTGACTACTTTCCTCACTCTTCGCTCACCAACGATCGTTACAGATTGCAAGTATGAAGCGCGGATATTTCATCACCTCATGTAAAATTGAAATGCAATAATCGTAATAGTTGGATATTACGAAAATTCCGATACAGGATTATCTATTGTTATGATAGAAATGAAATGACTTGAATAAAAAATTAAAGGTAGCTTAAATTGGGTTATCAAATTTTGCTGCAGCATCATTAAATAGTCATACCTAAATTAACTGCATTGTCCACATATGTATTTTAATTCAATATAAAACTTTTTATAAAAGAAATATTTATTTCCATAAAAGAAATATACATAAAAGTAATTTCACATTGCAAATTATTTTATAAAATAATTATTTGACATTTTTTTACAAAAGTTTGTTATAAAATTCTTTCATATTTTTTAAATCTCATTTATATATTAAAAAAAATAATATTATATTATAATATAATTAATTATATAATTAATTATAATTATATATTATATCATAATAATATAATATTATGTTATATATTAATAAATATACAAGAAGGCATACATTATTTTTTTATTTTTAATCTATTTAATTATAAAGAGAAATCAATAATCTTGAAAAACGTTTCATTTGTCATTCAAAAATGCTATACAATTAGAATGACTGGAATAATTAGTAAATGTGTGATTAAAATTATGCAGATTATACAATGGATAATTCACAAAGTCAGTTTTTAGGAATCGTTTTACGTATCGTATTTTTAAGAAATAAGTTTCGCTATAAACTTATGTGTTTGTTTTGCCGATGATATGTTACGTTTGTTAAAATGTGTGTAATGCAAGAATCGAATGCACAGTTTGGACGAGAGAGATGCTTAAGATAGTATCGTATAATACTGCTACGACAGTATCGTGCAGTTCTCGTCTGCGTTCGGTTGCATTTCTCCAAACTATTATGTAAAGGCAAATTCTCTCTCGCATAAATCGATATCTGGCGAAACAAGAAGCGGCCGTATTTTACATTGGGAGATTGCTTTCGTTTTACGAGAATGTGATTTACACGGTGAATGTCAGATATGCATTAAGCCCGTAAATCTGGATCTACGAAGTGGCATTAGTAGAGAATCTCATGACCATAATATGAAATAAACACGATAAACGTGCAAGCGGCGATGATAAATAGCGACCTAATTTCCAATCAAAATTGTTTATCTCGAAAATATATACAGAATAATAGCTCAACCTCATTGTTTATTTCTGTAATCTTCATTTAAACGCATTGATAACAAAACATTGATTTGAAATAGCGATAAGAGAACATGCAAAACACAATCGTGATAATGATATTTGTGAGAGTTAATTCGAAATTTATTCTAAATTGAAAGAACCGAGGAAATTTTATCCAAGAAGCAAAATAATTGCAATTTAATTTAAAAATTAATATTAAAATATAATTAATATTATTAAATAAATATAATTAATAATATTAATAATTAATATTAATAATTAATATTAATAATTAATATTAAAATACGCGAGATACTTTCGAAGCTCAGCAGTTGGATTTACGACTCGATATTTTCGCCGACAAAAAGGATTTCAAGACTTGCAAAAGAAAACAAAATGACACATCTGCGCTAATTTCGAGGCATCCTGCATAATAGTCACTATGTGCGATATAAATCAGAATATATTTAATTTATAAAAACGTTCTACGATATTCCAACGGCACATTTTATATGTACCGACATGATACAATAAAAAGCAGATAAAGCACGTTATTACCTACCTCGGTGATTTATGTCCGTAATTACACGCTAGGAGTTAATGCTTGAGATATCTAGGACGAATTAAATACTGTGCCGAGTTGATATCGAGCTATTTAGTAGACGTCGACTCTTCGCGTTCAAATTAATGAGAATGCAGCTTCAACTTCAATAATTCGCCGGTTCGCATTTTTTCCTCGCTCGCACTACATGATGTATTATGTATCCTTGCATCTCCCTAAGTATAGTATAAATCAGATATTTTAAAACGGCTTTCTTCGCGTTCATTAGCGCAGACGAGAATTTTTGCCTTGTACAAAATGAGTGTTTTTTTTTTTATTTTATCAACGTTCCAGCTTTATCTCGTAATAAAGACAAGAAACGTGGAATAAAACAGAAATTTAAGAGCTCGAAGAATGTTATTTTAACATTTTTTTTCGAAAAATATAAAAGTTAGGAATTTTATATCATTACTATCACATCACATGCAATTATTGATTTCAAAAATATAATTATAGGTTCTAAATTTCCTGCAAAACTAGCTCGCACGTGTCGATATATTTCCGCCTTCTTCTATATTGCAGATAAAATAAACATGTGGAACGTTAAGTGGCCAGTCCCAATTTGCCGCAGCGTTAAATTCCTTGAATAAGTACGACTATCGTCATTATTGCTCTTATATCTGATTCTCTTGTTTGTTTCGGTATATGAGCGAGCATTTGGCTGTAGATTTTGTTGTCCGGAAATAAAGTTGCGCGAGGAACGTCTCGCTCCCCGCGGTATCTCGGGCTTTCGCGTTATCCGATAGAAACGGCGAGCTTACGAGGTACCACGATGGTAGATAACGTTAACCTCTTACGATATTTAACGCTTCTCTCCGACGGGGACTGTAATTCCTTAAGACGCCATCTCCCAGTTACGTCCTGCCCCGACGTAACCCGCCCAGTAAGGATGTTGCCTTACGCAATCATTGCCACTGGCGGGATTTTTCTCAGGGGGATGCGTGGCGGACGCGCCAGAAGGGCAGGGGGTTACAAGAACCCCGGCGGGATTTTTATTTGCTTATTTGGAACACGACTGTTTCGCCGTGTTTTAGTATTATTGCCTTACAACTATCTTGCGGAAAAGATTCTCTCGGAAAAGAGAGGATTCTTTTATTTTGATCCGTTATTTGTGCTTTTTATACTTATACACTTATATCTTTACAAAGTAGTACACTATAGATAGGTAACATATAACTTGACTTTACGCTATTATCTTGAAAATTCAACGAATGTAGTGCATCTCTTTGTATTTTCTTGTCGAGAAATACCGAAGGATCTAGCGATACTCGCAGAATTTTAGAATTTCGATAGTGAATATTTTTCTTACAAACAATTTGCTTTTGACCTCAAATTCCGAAAAAAAATATTTAACAAATATTAAATATTAAGAAATTTAACTAATGATATACTTAAATGTTAAAATATCATTATTTAATATTATACTTAAATACTAAATATTATGAAATATTAAATAATAATATATTAAATATAATATAAATCATGATCCATATTATTACTTTAATTAGATAGAATAGAAGCATTGATTATTATTGCATTAATTTGATATATTATATTATATTATATATTATATTAATGTTTCTGCATTTTATCCATAAAGAAAAAAAATATTGTATTTATTTTATTAACCATTTGACGCAAAGATAAAGCTATATAATTCTAAAGCTTTCTTTTTTGCGACGTCTATGGACGTTTATAGATCGGTTTCAAACTATACCTTTCTTCAACGAGAATTTTGCTCGCCAAAGAATATCTCGAATACTTGATGAGTTCGTAGAGAGAAAGTAAATAGGAAAAAAGATAAAATATATTATCGCCACCAATTTTAATCATCTCTTCCTCATTCGTTGTCTCTCCTAAAAGCATAGAGCTCATTGTTTACATCCTCATTGTGCAAAACCATTTCTTCCTTTCGGGTCGACCGCACCATGAGACGTGCCTTAGCCTTTCATCTGATCGTCGAAGTGAGATCGCGACAAAGGGTTTACGGTATCTCCGAAAAGGGAAATATTGTGAGAGAATTCTGCTGCAGCAGCGCGTCTCATTTGACCCGCACAGCGGAACCGCAGGCTAAATAAAATGCGGAGAAGATCTGCAGTGGCGTAGTTGAAGTCCTCGGTGTTCTCTCTCGCGAACCGGCTATTTTAATTTTATTCTCATTTTAATTTTATCCTTCTTTAATTCTAAACGAGCCATTTCCTTTAGAAGCGGTATAATTTTCAAGCAATACGCGTTTCGATGAAAAAAAAAACAGTATTTATTGACAGTCTTCATTTGTATTTCTTACTTATATCGAATGACTACGCAAAAGAAATGCAAAAGGCAGTATAAATGTAGTGAAAATATAAAATTAAATTAAATAATTTAATTTATCTAATTAGAATAAATAACCTAATTCAACAAGCGATGATATAAGTATAAATTAGTGTCGATATTAGGCAAATTTTCTAAACTGGGAGACAGATATACTATTTTCAAATTAAGTTGTCTATTGCATATTGTGTTGTAAATCATGCAAGAAGCGAATTTTCTTTCAGCAAACAATTTTTAATTTCTATTTAAATACGGAATGTGCTTAAAAACTTCATCTCAAAAAATTCTCTTTACGGAAATGAATTTAAAAAACAGGTACTTAATCAAGGCTTTTCTCGTATGTTTCTTTTTTAAATTGCTAATCGCGTACAATGGCATATTTAATCAAGGCTTTTCTCTCAAGTTTCTTTTTTAATTTGTTTTATTTGTTATATTTTAAATTTATTATTTAAATTTATTATTTAATTTGTTAATTGCAATGGGACAATTTTTATTGATCTTTTAATATACGACTCTGATGTAGACACATTTTATTTTATTTTATAAATTAAAAAAGAAATATGTATGAAAAAAGCGTATATTGCTGTATATTTTTAAAAAACTAAATTGGTACTTTTATATACGCAAATTATAGATGTATTTAATTTACGTATATTTCTGACAATTTCTCGCTGTAAAGATAAAAAAAAAACTTGTTTCAATATAAATGTAAAATACCATTAAAAACTGCTGTTTTATTACCGTATGTTCTGTAGATATAACCGCAGTTATAAAGCCTCGATTCATTAAAAAATAATGCTCCACTACCCAGCAATCTACGGAACAGTTCTCTCGGGCGAAACGAAGAAACGGTCTTTAACACTCCTTTAAGATATTTAAAACAACATTTCTTTTCGCCGCAAATTATTGCGCGTATTGGGATATACATATACAGAGACGTGCTTAAATGCTTTGACGAACGTTTTATCACTCTCATTAGAATAAAAATTCGAGAAATTCTCACGCACATTTTTCTGCGATATTAATTAATACTTAATTAATTTTTTTGCCGCATTGCCTTCATTTTTATGCAAAAAGGAATTGTAAATATAATTTCCGGTCTCGCTTTCTCATTAAACTAAAAATGATTTGTTTTAATCCAGTAATCGATTGTCCAAGTGAAGTTACTTTCACGCATTAAATACGAATCAACATGACTCTTATCAGTCCTCGCGTGACGTCTATTACAGCCTATTCTTGCCTATTTTTAAACCGACGTCTTCCGCAAGCAAGAGTGAATAGATATACGCCCCGGAAGCCCCGTGCAATCTCTCCCTCAGATCTCAATTTAGGTACAATCGCACCTTACGACTATATAATTACAGACGGCGGGTGTGCCGAGGGCGTGGGCGACGCACGGCGGCGAAGATGTGCCGGTGTTCGCCATCGGGCCCCTAGCGAGCACCCTGTTCTCCGGCAGCATCGACCAGAGCTACATCCCGCACGCGATCGCCTACGCCGCCTGCCTGGCCCATCACGCCAGCCGTTGCTCACGGGATCCTACGGGCAGCAACGCCAGCGACACAATGAGCTCCGCGCCGATAAGCTGTCCCTCAGCGGAGCCCAACAGCGCGGCGATATCCAGCGACGTGATGAACGACCAGGCGCGAAATCAACCCCCGAAATCCGCCGGACCTCGCTGTTCGCTGGCTGTCCCGTTGCTGCTGCTGATGCTGCCGCTGATGCTGATGACGATGATGTCCCCCGTTCTGCCGATTCTCCGGTGTCCCTTCGAAAGGACAAGTTAATGCGTCCCGCTTCCGCGTGTCCGAGACTGACGTCAGCGGTACACGACGTGTCGAGGAGCTACCTAAATACCTGGGCGCGGTAATAAACGGTCGATTGAGCGACCGCGGTGTAAATTTGACGGGATAGAACGACAACGAGAGTGGTCGTATCGAGAGCGAACCATGCGATATCGTCCCTCGCTGATGAACCGGATTAAACGGATCGTTTGCGCCGGCAACGATCACGCTGCAGAAAATCGCCGAGTGTTGGTGCGCGCGATAGGATATAACGCGTGTGAGTTTTCGGTAAGAAGTAGAGACCTAATAGCCGAGATTCCTCGCGACGATCTTCTCGTCGTGAAGGGAAGAAGGGAATGAAAGCGTATCTGCATTCCTCGTAAGACTCGAGTCGATTTATAAATCGGGTGTTGGGACGATTAGATCGATGTGCGATGTTGATGAGAGCTAAAACGTCGTTGTGTATCATTTCTAAATTTTCTTGTGTATTTTTGTCTTTTTGTTGTGTATTTTTAACCTCGGGACACGAAAAGCGACTACTTGTATTATACTTGACGCAAGTTTAATTGATGCACGTTCTTGTTTGAGGTCACCTAAAGATTTTACAAATTTTCCGCTAATGGCTGAAGCTTCTCCAATGAACTGGAAGAGCTTTAATAAGGAGATTGGAAGCGGAGCTTTTTGCTCACTTACTTTGTTTCAAGGTTTAAGGGAATTTATATTTCTTGATATATTTTAATATTTCCATTTTGTATTGATTATTATGTTCGATAAGAAACATTTCCATCCCTTTATTTTTTCTAAAAAATATAATTCTTGTATGAGAAGGTTAATCATCAGTCAACTTTGTGAAATATTTCGAAATCATTGCTACCCTTTTTAATTATGAATTTTTTGATTAATTTGAAAGCTAATATTTTTTCATAAAAATCAAGGTTCTATTAAAGAGATAAAAAAATTTGATAGAAAATTTATTTGAAATTAACTGCATCTCTTTTTCGAAAAATAATTGTATTATGAAATTTACGTTGAGAACGTTGAACTAGATTTTTATCAAATTAAACGATACAATGCTCTTGACACGATTGGCGTTCTTTGCTAAAAGAAATAAACTGATTTTGATCTACAAGTAATAAGGACTCTGGAAATGAAAGATGGTTATCTCGTATATTTCTTTACCTATCTCTCGAGGGCCGAATTACGTAATTTTCGAAAAATACATCTCTCTCCTCGAAATGCGGTAGCATTTCTTACAACGAATCGAGTAATAACGCGGCCTCGCTGATCCGATAAACCAAATATGAATAATGGCCGTAATAAATATACATAAAGTAACTCTCGAACGTTTCGGGAGTTTAAACTAAATCATAAAATGTAAATATATATATTAGGAGTAACGCAGCAACGTGTATAAATATCTTGAGGCAGCGTGTTTTCGCATCGAATCATGTAAATTACGGATAGCATTTAATCACCGAATCGAGACGGGAGATTCTTTGTTCCTGCGTACATTGATATCCCAATTCTCGTCACGTTCATGTCTGTTTCACTTTTACACTTGGTGCACATGGTCACTTCGAATTGGACCAGAAAGAGGTGTTCATATTACGTAATTAACAATCTTTGACAAATCTTATTTTCGCACCGAGCAGTTGAAAGAAAAAATAACGTAAATAAATTTTTTCACTTCACGTGTATCGCGCCACGCTTGACACTTGTACCACTTTCATTTCATGCCTCTCGTGACGCAGATTAGTTTCTAGGAGCAACTTTGTCACGGCAGAACTTGAAACAGGAATTAGAGAGTCGCGCACTTTGTTTAACTCAATTAGTCAAAACAAACCGTCACGAATCTCTCAGATTTGTCCGTTTTCGGGGGCGAGTGTATAACTGAATAATCCACCCCCACTTGTCTTTCGAAGTACATGCTTAATGTACAGTGCCGCACGAGAAAATCCGCGGAGGTGCGGCTCTCATGTATTTGTGACTAGTATCGAAGGAATTGCAGCTGCGAGTTGAGAGAGTTGAATCCCTTTGCCATTCAATCTAAAATTTGTTATCGCGAGAAACGCTCTCAAGCCTGAGAGTTTTCATTTCTACTTTTAATGAGGCGATACGAATTTTATAGAGTGTTTGCGAGCGCTATTTGCCTTTTTACGTGACTTAATCGTGGCTTTGATTCACGGTCCCTCTGTAAATTGGCGAGCTAATTGCGCCAACGGATTACACTGTTTCAGTTCTCTTTCAGCTGGTGGATGTTAATGAAGTTAATAAGCCATGCGTGAAAAACTAGAAACACGTACCGTTCCTCTGAAACGAAAGATACCTTGCATACGGATATTCGAGAAATATTTGAAATTCGATTTCTTTTATGTCTACTATTTCGCAGAGATTATGCATAAAAATCGTCTCAATAATACATATGACTTACTTTAGCAATAAATATATAAACAAAATGATTATAATTGATTTACATTATTTCTTTATTAATGAATTCATCGGATTTAATTTATCTCCTGTCAAAAATATACATGGACAATTTATGTAGAAAGAAGTAATTTAATACTTTTCGAATTTTATTTTTATTTTATTTTATTTTTATAATAATATTTTAATTTATTTTAATTTATTCTTATAATAATATTTCAATACTGTAATACTTTTATTTTATTTTACTTTTACTTCGCTTCCACTTTCATGAATTGTAACCTGCGCATTTTTCGAACAAATATAATTTCTTTTCACTTGATATAATCTTTTTATAAAATATATATAGGTTTTCGCGTGTTTAGGCATTTTTATAGTAGAGTTTGGCAAAAATTATTGAATAAAAGTAATTACAATGGATTACTATTTAATAAAAATAGCGAGCAATAATCTTTATTTCGGAATTTTTTATTTGTACATCTGCCGTTGATCTCGAAATGATGAAATCAGTCTCGAACGTTGTAAAAAAAAACAAAAACGAAAGCAATACTTTAATAAATGGCGATCTCAAAATAGCGATGGAGTTTTTTTTTAAACGTCGATAGGTACTTTGGCAGAATAAATTGGCAGTGTATATCTTTTCGAAACGATGTCGTTCTTATATATCGCGCATAAAAAGCGGCGCAACGTAAATCTTGCCGCGTGCGCATTACCTCGGTTTATAGATGAACACCGTAAAATAGTTATACCGTTTAACGGCAACGAATGACCGAGAACGCCATGGTCCAGAGAACGAACGGAATTCACATCCGAGATCGACTTGTTATCCTTGACGCGAACGACGAGAGATCGACGTGACGATTACGGTTTTCATGGCCCAGTCATGGGGTTTAATTGCAAACGCGAACGTGCGCGAAATAAGGAACTATAAGGGACGATATATTATCGGTTATGCGTCATTTATCCGACGAGATCGGGAAAACATCGGAATACGAATTACTGCGCTGTTATAAATCATATTTTATACAACCTGTTTGATAAGGGATTGGATGTCGTTCTTCTGTGTGAGATAATTTTCCCATAAAATCTCAAGATTCGCGATTTCGAAGCTATCGATTTAAACCTTATTTTTAATTTTTATTTTATTTTTAATTTAAACCTTAATTTTATTTTTTGAATAATAAACCTTATTTTTCAGTTAATTAGAAATAAAATTTATGAAGATTTTAATTCCGTGGCATATAATTTCTTAAGACGCTTAGTATTAAAATGTTAAAAAGGCTATAATGTAACGTTCAACTATATATACTTTGGCAAAAGAAAAATAATTTCAATTCTCGCCCTAAAAAATTCGATCCTTTATATTAGGCCTTTTTGTAAAAAGTTTGATTTTGAAAAAATTTTGCAACATATGTAGATAATTCAGAGATGTTATAAAACTTCTGAAAAATATTTCAAGCATCTAAATCTCAATTGCAAATAAAGTGTAGGACAGTCGTTATGTTTTTTTTGTACATTTTCAATGACTTGAAATATTCAATTATCCGAATGCAAGATATCGAGTAAAGAGGATTTGTCGATCGTTATATAAAAATTGAATGCGCAAATATTGCGAGGTGATTGTAACGAGCGTAACACGGGACAAAACGTTCCGTTAACAAAATATTATATAGAACGAAGGTACTTGTGAATTACGTCGCATCTTGTTAAATGCTTCGTACAATTCGACGCTAAATACCTCTGACTTGCATTTGCACCGTTTAAAACTGAAGTAGAAGTTTAATCTAGGAAATTGCTAACAAGTGCGTATTTTAGTTGCCCTTAGTTGTCCCTAGGCTGTGAATTGCGAATTGCGAATAATTTAAACTTTAAATCGAGGCAGTGCAGAACCACATTTGTTACAAAATTGTCATAATGCGCTACTGTTTCACAAGTTTTTTAGTGTGGGATCATAAAACATTTCGACGGTGCCCGACAACAAGAATATATTACAACACACAGAGCTAATTTTTGTAAAATTTAAAAAATATTTTTTATTTATTATTGTCTCGCATAAAAATAACAAGAATACTTTATTTATTAACATTTAAATATGCACACGATATAATAATGATGTTGATAAATTTAATATGATTGCAATATAGAATGTTAAACGTTATAACTTAAAATATGAATTTAAGATTCGAAAATATAAATAAAAAAATGTCTCTAAAGATATGCTCCGAAACACTTTGTTCAAGAGATATTGACAGCTAAATATTTCTTTTGAATATATATAATTCATGAAATTATTATCAGATTATAATAAATAAATTAATAGTATGTTTAACTACTTTATTATTAGAAAATATAAGAATTCCAAAACATAATTATAGAAACTATTTGATATTAAAAACTGTACAAAAAAATATATAATTTTATTTATCATATTTCTTACTTATAACTTTAAATACCAATATCCCTTATTAAACAAGACATTTTCGGACATATCTAACAAAACTTTCTATTTTGAAGTTCTAAATTTATATTTAAAATTAGGACGCTTATAATCTTGAAATATATAATTACAGCATGTAAATTTCATTTTCTGATTAAAAACGCTTTTATTGCCAATCATCGGATTTTGATTAATCTGAATGAGAAGTAAATGAAAATGCATCGATGCAACACATAATCCGAAATATTTATCACGAATATGTGATACGTGATTCAACATCCAGACCGAGCTTACACTTTGCTTAGAGTTTTAACGATGAATCACGTGAGACCAAATCACGACAAGGAAATGAGAGATTACACGACTTCACCGATCTATTATATATTTCTGTAAAAAACGTCAAACACGAATTATTACGAATGTAATTTACTATAGATATCTGTATACTATTGTTTTATAAAAAAAAAGAAGAAACCAAACATGGCGACTATTTCGTGAGCCTCTCTCTCTTTTCACGAATCCCGTCCTTCCTTTTCTCGTGTTTTAATCTTAATAAAGAATGAAGTCAAATGAACTTGGTTGATAAAATGTACAGAATGCAAATTTATGAGAACAACATATTAGCATTAAGAAATTAATAAATAATTGATGAATGAGCGCATCATATGCTTGCATCTAATATAATTAAGAAGAAATTACATCATACTTTATATTATGTATATCACACATCATACATATATATATAATTAAAACAGAGTATCGCATCGCACAATTCACAATAATAAATTTGTTTCTCAAATCATGATAATATTTATAAAGTAAAAATAATATAATGTTATATTTTGATTACAATAGTTAATGTTATATTAGGTAATGTTATATTTTGATTACAATAGTTTACAAAATATGTCGATTTTTTTCTGTATCATGATTATATAAGAAATTAAAAGTGAATATAACATATGCGCTACAATAGGCTATAAATTTTCCAACATCGTATTATTATGATTACGCGTGCGAGCATTATATTTTGTAAGTAATATATATATAACTCATTTATTCTGAAATATTCCATGAACATTCGTAGATCTCTCGTGGTCTTCCGCTAATGCGCCCTACGTGTTGTTGAAACCTCTATAAGTAGCTATCTTCAAAGTTTAGCGTTGGATAGAACAACCACATCTAAGAGTCCCTTGCAGGTATTTCGGCTAAAAACGATGTATGATAGCTCTATTTACACCGTTCCTTTTGTAAATTCTAATTAACTCGGATATGTTTTTATCAAGAAAAGCAAAGAAAATATTGTACATTTATACAACAAAATTTTACATTTATATAACAAAATTTTTATGTAATTTATAAAAATAATGAATCAAGATTTTGTATATATATATAAAGAAAAGAAGAGAGACAATTTTATTTATATTTGATGAAACATTTTTTGCATTGCCAAAAGTATGAATCTATTTATTTATATTAAAGATATATATAACTTGTGTTATACAATAAAATTTTATTTTAATTTTTGTGTTTAATTATAATCTCGTGAAATTATTTATTTTAGGTTTACAGAGTGAAATTTATTATTACAAAAAACATTTTATAATATAATATGCTTTAATTAATTAATTTGTGTAAAGGAAAATATATGTAAATAATGTTTGTAAAGTAAATACTGATATTCAAAATTTAACGTTTGAGAGATATATAATAACGCAAAGAGAGTTTTTATTGATTTAATTGATTGTAAATAACACATGAAATGACATGAATGCGAAATATCCGATAAAGTAATTGCGTTCATATTAATTAAATACAATGAATTCCTTTCAGTCTAATAATTGCCCGTTCGATGATTAATTTTACAATCAATTTGTTTATTATATCACTAGACAATTAACGCGAGAAAAATATAATAATGCGCTTGAGTTTATTGCATTAACGAGGGTGTTTTCATTAATTCTTGATATTAAAACATATCGACAAAGTAATATATTCGTCGTATCACATAACTGTATAATTAATTGCGACGTATATCTTACGATTCTTTCTTTTTCATTAGTGATTCGTTGCTTTAGAAAAATAATATTTCTCTCCTGTCTTTTACCTGATGAAAATTTCTCGCTTTTAATTTCGACGCGAGAGCGATCGCAACAATTCGTCGAGTTTGACAAGAGACAGTAATCATGGCGACTATTGAATAGCGTAACAGTCTTTTACGAGGACTTTGAATGAAAACTGCAGTGGCAATGGAAGCGAGTCATCTTGGAGTAACAATCTTCTTAGCGTAACAATCTTCAAATAACAACGTGATACATTAAATCGTAGCATACTAGCTTTGAAACTTTAGGAATGGCACGTTGGAGAGAAACTCGTGCAGCTCACGAGAAATTACATCCCGTTACATGTCCGCGGCAGAACTTTACGCGACTGTAAGCGCGTTAGACGATTAAACTGCCTCGCGTACGCTTGAGTCAAGAAACATTTGTTATCCAAGAAAGACGTTATCTATCTAGGATGACCAAAAGACGTTAGCTACTTACTTAGAGATGATCAAACGCCTCGATTTTCCGAGTTCCACCCCTGTTTTCGATCGATTGCGTTTGAGAAATATCTTCGGTCTCCTGTCAATTTTACTAAAGATGCTTTTTAAATTTATACATTGATGTAATTAAAATATATTATGCGCGTAATATTACTTTAATTTCTTTAAAATACTTCTTATTAGAATGCTTTGATCCATCTAAAAAAAATAATATCAGTGATATTGATAAATGAAATCAAATATTATTTTTGGAAAATGTGACAAATATTAATCATGTGTTTTAATTAATTATAATATATAATGGCAAATTTTTATCCAGCTGACTAAGATCTAGACTTAAATTTGGACTTAAATTGTGGATAATAAAAGCGGACAGTAAAATAATTTTCACAATAAAATTATGTATTAGAAGAATTCTTGATCATGCTAGTATAATTCCTAATATAACCGAAAAAAATAAGATAATTAAATGAGAGAAAGGACAGATTTTGTGAATAATTTCAATAAATCACAATTCTTATTTTTATTACGTATTTTACGCATTTTATTGTTTATTATAATTCTATCATTTGATATCAATAATAATAATTTGTAAGAATATATCTCAATATTTTCATATATCTCGATCTTATTTTTTATATACATATTGCGGGATCTTCCTTTATTTTCTAATGTGTTATTATAAAATGCACGTCGTAAATATCACATAAGTCAATTTTCGTAGAGTACTTTGCAGATTGAGTTTATGCAACACACTTCAGATAATGTCGTTTATGCCGGATATTGTTTCGCGCATTACAAGCATAACATTGTTGCTTCGTTAGAAGTTCATTAGCGTAAAGTAAAGGTGTAACAAGTAACGAATCATGAAGCAAATATTATATATATATATATATATATATATATATATATATATATATATATATATATATATATATGTACAGCATTAACAAATAGTCGTGAAGAATACAAGGTGTTCCAGAATATAATTTTAAAAGGATATTTCAAGGATTGAAGAGGAAAATTATTAAAAAAATCTGGAATATTTTCTTCTAAAAGTGCTGACATCTTTTAATAATATATTTTATTTATATTTCCGGTTTTATAAAGACATCTTAATTTACTTTTGTGATAATAATAATGATTACTTTTAATTTACAATATGATTAAGAAAAAAAATGCGACAAGTAGGATATTTTATAGGATTAGTAAAATATTTTTTGAGATTGTAATTAATCTAAAAGATGACTATTCAGCGTTTTACACGCGATTGGTATTTTCCATTTTGCGCTGTCCTTTGAATCTTATATTTGGTAGAAGGATATGATGCACCTCGAGGGAGTACGGAATCGATAGAAAGTTATTTACCAACCCGGATACAAATGAGCGATCTTCTTCACTTTAAGTGCAGCTATATATAAGATACTACTCGACAATGGGCAGTTTTGAATTTTGTTGCTCGCGCAACATTACCAGTATCACGTCGAAAGACGTGAAATTTTATCATTTTATTAATTTTGTTTTAAGGATTAATGTCTTATAATTTAAGTTTATTGAAAATCTCTATTTCTATTAAGCTAATGCAATTTCTACGAATTCGAAAATTTTGAATACATTAAATTGATTTCCAGAAATAAAAGCATATAAATTATCAGTTTTTTAATAAACGTATCAATTTAATAATATTTACAGTTTTTTAAACATAAACATATCAATTTAACAATATTTACCTATTTTATTGTGCATTCATTTAATTTAATAAAATAAAGAAATTAATAATTTTTGAAAACTTAGATATTTTAGGGTTTACTTTATATTTTTCTAATAGAACATTTTCGATGTCCAAAAAAGCTCTAACAAATTAAGAAAAAAAGAATTCGTCCTTGATATATCTTTTAAATTTACTAAAAAAAGAGATTACATATTTCATGTATCTAGTATATTAAAAAAAAACTATCAAATTATTAGAAGTTTCTCTTTTTGAGGCTATTATTTCTTTCAATTAATACATCTATCTAATGCACACCTATTGCATCGGATCACCTAATATTTTTTCTATAAAATACATGGCGGCTTCTGCAAATAAATCATAAATTTTCGCGAAACGAGTTCCGTTAGAGCAAGCCAATATTGATTGCCGATTGTCTAGATTCTGTTAATACGATAATAAAATTTGTCGTCGAGCAACAAGTAGTTTTGACAATTACCGACAAAGCGCCGCGTAATCAACAATAGAGATAAAGTTTGTTAATAGAAGTTTCGCATTAGAAGCTTTTTGTAGCGAGAATTCGCTATTACACTTTGTAGAACTTTTGATCGGTTGCATTATTCCCGGTGACTGCTTTTCGTTTGTCCTGCTGTCAAATTGCTTACAGTCATGCAAAACGTCCTTTACTCTGTATATTTGATCGCAAAACTATTAACATAGCACGATATACTCATAATTACGAGGCAAATATTATTTAACATTTTTCCATCAGGCGATCAAGTGATAGAAAAATATATCCACAATCATGTCCTACAGCAAAATATGTTACGATTGAATAAAAATCTCATCAAACAAGATCTTTTATATTATTGTTTTTCAAGACCTTTTAGATTTGTAAACAAATTTAACGTCGATTTTTCGATTCAGATACTTCTCGATAAAATCGTTTATATATAATTTTGCCGAGATACATTTGGAATAGAAATGTTATATTTATGGAAATTTCTTATAAAACGAGTTGCGAGATAGCGCAAAGAGATTAATCAAGATTAATCAAGAGTTTAAATCCTGATTTACAGAAGCAATAATACCGTATTACGTTCGTTGCCTGCTTTTTCTCGATACAAGTTCGAATCCGATGCTCTAACCTGACGGCTTAAGGATAATTTGTCATTCCGCTGACCGATAAAATCGTAATCGTACTTCTAGTATTAAACGACATGTATTATGCGCTCAAACTACACAGCTAATAACATCGATCATCGTGGACGTCGAAGAATCGCGTTTGCATTCGTGCGTACGAGATTTATTCGTCGCTCAAGCGGAGTCTGTCACGGAAAATTCTTGATGAAAACGGCAAAGAAGAAAAACGCCGTGGAAATAGCGAAGCTGCTCCGCCGAAAGAATTCGACATTCTTCTACTGGGATTGGTTTATGACAGGTTGTTTAGGCTCCTTTGGATCGTGAGATGTAAAAAGGGGAATAAGAAGTCGTGTATTTGCATAAGTTTTATCGAAAATACAACAATGAAAGTGGAACAGCGTGCTTAATGGATACGTCGCTTTTATAAAGTATGCAATTTGCAGCCGTCAAGTGTGAGGGTGCGACCTAACGAAATAAAAAACAATAAGTATTGATTTTAATTTTTCTCTTTTGAAAACAAAAGTAGACTCGAGAAGAATTTTGCTCTTTAATTTTTTCACATTTTTAATATCATGTGTTCGATCAAGGATTCTTATTCAGCTCATGAATTAATAAAAAACTATGATGTTTAATTAATTATCGTATGTATAATTTAATTATATATTTAATCAATTATCGTATTTATAAATAAGAATTTGGAGCAGAAAAATAGGCACTTCGACTTTAATAAAATTTAAATACTTCGGCGTGAATTAATGTATTCCTATCGAGCTTTTCTCTCTTTCTCTCTACAAGATTCATTTTTCTACGAGGTCTTTGCTCAGAGATTCATTAACAAATAATCTCTCATAGAAGATTTCGAACAGATACGAGGAACTAAAAGTTTTGTCTAAAAGTTCTTCTCCCAACTTAAAATTTGATAGGTAGATAGATACATAAATACGCAGACAAGTGAAAGTTATTCGCCAGAATGTACGATGGAAAGAATGTACGGGATGTTCCAAAACTGTCGTCGTTTCTTTCAACGGATTCTACAAGCAATTTGAAGTCGATTTTCGTTGAACGACGATTCGATCGAACACAAGCTTCTTGCGAGCGACTCTTCAATCCCCATCGTTTAAACCTTAACTTTGCGAATCGCTGAAAAAATTTATAGACGAGAATACATCGCTAAACTTTGCGATCTTTCCATATATCCGGATAAAACTTACACGAGATTGAATAATTCATTTGCTGAAAAACACATTAACGAATGAATCTTTGACAGCACTTTATTTATTTAAGGACCGGTCATTACAAATCCAGTAAGCCAATTTCCGATTAGTAATAATCCTGTCTCAACTTAAACATTAATCGACATTGATGCAAGCAGAGCAGATTTCCGGATATACGTACGAGTACATTAGTACAAGTCATTGGATCACTCTAGACTGAATTCGCAATGTCGTAGTGATATCGATTTCTAATTCCAAGCAAACACTGTCTTAGACCTGACAAGCTCGAAACTCACCATCGACAAACGAGAAGGGACAATAGCCACATGATATCTCGAACGACAAAAACGATGGATTAATTGTATCTTGAACTTTGCACGCGCCAAATAAACGCATGAGAATTTATGATAAAAAGAAACCAATTTATGTGAAAAATATATAACTGTTTATATAAAGATACAGTTACATAAAGCTGCGAAAGCATATAAATACGTAAAGTTAATAAACACACAGTAATATAATAAATGTTAATTATAAAACACATAATTGCAATTTGTTTAAAAACGAGGATTTTTCATTTTTCGCCTTTTATCTGTTTATAAATGGTATAATGGGGGTGAATAATATGCAACTGCACGTAATTGCGTATGTGCAATAAATTTTGATGATAAATTTTCGACTCGAGAAAGAATTTTTCGGGTTTTGTATCTAATTATTTTTGCATTCTGAGCTGTCATATTTCATGCTTAGCGTAACATCGTAGATTTTTAAAACGGTACATTATATACAACGCGAAATATTTAAAAACAATGTTATCAATTTTTCAAATTTTATAAATAAATGCAAATAGTATCACGTAAGATATCATGCAATTATATATTTCACGAATATAATAATATGCGCGAATAAATCCTAGGAAATCGTAAAAATAAATTTTATAGGAAAGAACTTGTTTTATCAGATTTTTTAAATTTTTTACAAACTATTCATCGCAATCTTAATACGGTAAAGAAAATTAAATTGAAAGATGTGTCGTTGGATTGTCACATGCAATGATTGCGTGTGCAATCCCAATAAATTCTAACGAAAGAATAATGAATTCCTTCGCTTAATCGCGGACTTGCGTAAAAATGGTGTTCCTTTAAACGAGAATGTCCCATAGTCGTGAATGATAAATGCGATCGAACGCGCGTCTAGGGGAATAAATTAATTTCCGCTGGTACGCGACGGAAAGATATTAGTCGCGCGGCTGAGTGCATCGGCTGCAGCGCCGCGCGCTGATGATCCCTTTCAAGGCGAGCACTCGAAAGGCGATATTTACGAGAGAGGGTAATGGGCCGTGATGAGCGGAACCGAACGGAAGCGATCGGCGATTGGATGCGCGGCGCGAAAACGATCCGTGAAAAGCGCTGCGATGGAGTTACAAATTATTAGAATTACGAGCGGGTAATATAGAAAGAGAAGCCTTCACTCTAGAAGCTGAAATATTAAAGAGCATCGATTATTGAAAATTAAAAGGAAACAAAACTCCCCCGACGGTAGAAAAAACGTGGAATGCATCTTCAATATTGTTGCAAGAATTTACGAAATTAACGAAATTAAAAATAATATTTGCCGCAAGCACTTAATTTAAGATCAAATAAAAAATTAATTATTTTTGCATTAAATTATACTCGCGAAAAACACTATTTTATTTTCTTCTTTACTAGCTTCCTTTATTCGTAATTTTTTTTATGTTTGATAAGAAACTTTTACGACACGTTTTTAAAGATAATCGATGCGGGGAAATGTTATTTCGAGATCTGAGGCAGACAGATAGATGTATAAAGTGTCCGGAAGGCGCGCTGTTTCACGTCAGACTCGAAAGTTTACCCGGATTAGCATCTAACGTTCTTTGATCTTCGCGACGCGAACACTTGCGCTATTGATTAATCAATGTCTGGATAGCCGCAGATCCGATTCCCGCAGATCCGCTGTCGACACAGATTCTCATCCCTCTTTTTAATACTCTCCTCTTGTACGCGCGCGCCGATTGCCGCGCATCGAAGCTCCCTGTATCGATCAAATTTCTAGTTGTCCACCAACTTCATCCGAGATTGCGGACGACAAATTAAACGGGAATTTGAATGGACATCGATAGAGAGCCAGAGGATATAGGAGGAAAAGTGTATACAAATATCGCGATCGCAAACATTAATTCAATTAATCTTTTTCATTACATCCTACATAAACGATAAAAATTATGCATATCGATATATATTGAATTGATTTTTCTGCAGTTGATTTAGTCAAAGTTGGAGCGGAGAAATGCCTTTAGTTTATTTTTAATTTTCGATTTTATGACATATATACATATATACACACATACATGATTACTTTGTGTTATATGAACTGTAAACGTTTTGGAATTTTTTTTTCAATATGCAAAAATTTAATTCAATTGGATGAAACACGTGGATAATCAAGTAAATAAAAATTTCAATAAGCAGGATTCCAAGCTCGCATTTTCGTTGCGACGGATATGAATGAAATTTTGCTAAGTCAGGTGGATATATTGGCTGAAAGCAGATTGGAGCTTGAATATACCGTTGAAAAGCTTTGAGATAGAACGATCGAAGATTGCGCAACGAGACAATAATATAATTGAAAGTTCTCAGTTGATTTGAGAATTTTACTTTTATTTTACCTTTTACTCGTTCATATTCCTTTCTACACTACAGGATTATTATACACTAGATTATCGTTACAATATGTACATATACATTTCAGAAAATGCAATAAATTTAAGTTAATTTATGATAGTTTTTAAAATAAATAATATTTATATGATAATATCAAAATAAATAAATTAAAAATCAAATTAAGCTACTAATACAATCTAAATTTTTGTTAAATTATATATTACTGAAAGAGAGTTTACTAATTTAAAATTTTTTTTCTCGATATCAAATCTTAAATTAAAATTGAACAAATGAAAATTTATTGTATATATATTTGTTCTTCAAAGTTTAACAATTATTAGAATATCTTAAGTAACTCTGTGATTAGTCTTTTAATTTCATTTTAAATAGTCTTTTAATAGTCTTTTAATTTAATTTTAAATAGTCTTTTAATTTAATTTAATTTTGGAAAAAATCGTTTCAAGTTTCGAGAAAAGTACTTTGATTATAAATTCTTTATAGAATAATAATTTCGCTTTTGTGTGAAACAAAATATTCTACGAATGTTGTCGGCCAAATAGCGAACAAAGAATAATTTGAAAAATCAACTTTATATTTTTGGCATTTTCTCTTTCTCTCCATTTCTAATTCTGTATGTTGGCTAACGCATAACAACAGGATGCTCAACGAGAACTGTAAAAAGATAACAAAATAATCTCTTTGTTATATTCTTTTTTTTTTTTCCTTTGTAAATATATTAATTAAAGTTTAAAACATTTATTTGATGTAGAAAATCAAGACTCTTTATTTAATGTCAAAATTATCTTGCCTCAAATTTAATTTCAAGAGAATATGAATAGTTAATAGAATAACATTCTAGTAAGTAAGTTTTAAAGTTTGAATATATTTTTTCTTTTCAATGTAATATTTTTAAAAATATCTTATTTTTTTTATAAATATTATATTCGCTAAATATACATTTATATACGAAACATTTGCAGTGATAACAACATTACATAATTACTATCAGCGCGTCGTAAACATAAATATATATACGATAAAATAAATTGTAGCATTGTTCTGAATATCAATAACAATTCGTGTCAATTAATTAAAGTATACATATGAATCTATATGAATAAAAAATATTTTGAAAGAATAACAGATACATATATATTACGATATAATCAGAAATAATAAAAAACTCAAATAATAATGATGTATGATGTATGTACGTATATGTGTATGTGTAAACTTTAATAGCAAAGAATAAAGTATTTCTTTGGATTTTTCCATTTTATTCTGCCAATATGCTTCGCCTTTTTTGTTCTCTCGGGACAAAATACGCGTTATTCTAACGGGAATGCAGATGGGAAGATTTTCCAGAAATGTCAATGCGTCAAATAAACCAACTGCTACCTGTCAATTACATGTCGAATTATCATGTCGATATTGCATATATATCGATGATAATCTATATTCAGAGAATCGGAAGAGAGACATCGTATACATAATAATCGAGTACAGTTAAATATAACAACCGCAGTAAAAAGCAAAGACAAAAGGCATTTAATGCAGAATTAAGAGATATATTCTCAGTGAAGGGAAACTCTCGATTTAACGCTGACTAGTAATTTCAGCATGACGTAATTACGTGACATTTAAAATTTTGCGATATCGTGCAATCAATTCAATCATACCCATCGTGCCCATCGAGTTTGCCGACGCAGATAGATGATTCCACTATACTACACGCTCGACCGGAAACACGGCGGATTAAGATATCCTTCAACGTTAACTCTAGCGTGCAAAATCTAATTAATTCCAAGTAGCGTCGAGGTATTTACCTCGGCTGTGTCTACGGCCGTCGCTCGACCAATGATTAATTAACGCCGTTAACGGGCTGCTTCGAATGATACGGTACCGTAAACGATAGAAATTAACTGGCATTTAAGCGATCGGCTCTTAGGGTATGTGAGCTATTACGTGCCGTATTAAGCTTGTTTATGCCGCATGATTTTCAAGCGCGACGTTATTGCGTGATATTATTTACGATATCGACCTGATTTGTTGTCACAATATTCACAAACGTAAAATATAAAGAATAAAACTATCTATTATATCTCTTTAAATAATAAAATTATATTCTTCCTTTTCGTGTGAAGTGAACTTTATTTCAATAATTAAATAATTTTTGAAATATTTTTTTGAAGAATATTATTTGTATATTATTTGTATATTTTTGAAGAGAGAGAATATAATTTTCGATAAAATAATTGAGAAGCAATCTAACTGAACAATGCGTAATAAGTACATAAAATCTACCGACAATTTGACGAATAAGTATATCTGAGAAAAGCCCTAGAGTAACGCTTTGACTGGTTTTTCCTTCCGGCCATATCTCCCGACACATGTGAAGAATCACAGTCCAGGAAGATCGAATCATTGCAGCAAGAAATCGCCGGAGTTGCTCGCGGAAATGCGTTTCGCGAAGGAGGAAAACCATCGGGGCGAACTCGCCGGGAGTAATCGTAATGAAGGATCACGCGAAGAAGCGATATTAATGTCGGGCGGCGATGCGAGGGAGGCGGACGTGAGATCTAGAATCGCGTGAGAGGAGATCGAAGCGCTTTCCCCCTCGCTCTTCCCCTCCCTTTTTCTTCCAGCTCGACAAAACGATCATCTGTCGGAGACATTCGCGAGAGTATCGACTAATGGCACATGAGAGGGTGAACGAAAAGCTCTGCTTTTCGAGTCGAGAATGACGACCCCTCGGGCTCGGCACACATTCGCGGTACCTTCCGCTCTAAATCCCGCTGGATTTCGATGAATTATTCGTGCTGTCCCACGGATCGCATCTTTCCACCCGCTCCATCGGATCCGACTTTGCGCACTTTGGATTCTCACCTCTTACATCACGTCCTGGAAAGAGCGTATCAAGTAAAGGATCGCGCGGCTTCGATGAGGAGCCTACGAGAATGAAACCAATTGATATCGGGAGATACCGTGCGTTTTTATACAGAGCATTCCGCTTATCTGCGGAATTTTGCCTGTGGATGCATTTTTTGACGTTGCTTTTTTGCCTGCAGCTTTTTTAATCAATTTCAAACAGATATTTCCAATAGAAATGTCCAAATATCCGTAGATTTGGGATTACAAATGATCGAAAACGCGATTGTAAATAAATTTAGCGTGATATATCACTCATGTAATATACATACGTATATTGTAACATATATTTATAATTTAATCAAATAGATCTATTGATTTATTTTTAATAACAGCTGCGAAATTTTGTGAACTCAATTCTGGAAATTACATTTTGATGAGAATCTTGAAAATAATGTTATATATAAATTTATGATTGTGTTTCTTAATCAAATAACTTTTATCACCGAATGAAGACACGTTAAATCACGTAAAATTTTAATAATCATATATTAAAATTTGAATTTCACAAAGTTGTTAATTGCTCAAACAATTTGCTTTGACAGAGACATATTTGTCTGTAACGCAATTTTGCAATATAAAGACTTATCACATAATAGACCTAACACGCTACAATTATATATATTAATATCATTTGTTTTGTTTTAAATGTCTTTGTCGTTTCGCATAATTATGATGTCAAATCTAATAAGCAATTTCAAATATGCATTTCACACATACAAAACTATGCGTGTACGTCTGTATTGATCGCGCTTTAACAATAAAGCTGCATCCACAACAATAGATCGTAATATTTCATCTCAATTCATTATTGAATACATATAAAATTAGATTTTAAAGTTTTTCGATATTAAAAAAATAAAACTATATGATAGGAAAGGAAAGAGAGAAGAGAAAGAGAAATAAAAACCAACACCCACACACGCGCGGGAATAGAATAAAATTAGCCAATAATAAAATTCAATATTTTTCCACCTTCATAAAAGTTTTCATTTATCTTTCTTGAAAAACAAATATTCTTCGATAAAAAGATGTTGAAATGTCACATTTTGACATCGAAGAAGCTAACATCAAGAGCTAACAGGAAACTAATTTCGAATATCCCGATATCGGAGAAACTGTATAACAAACACGGATTAAATTTAATTAAATTTTGATCTTCAATAAGAACTCGTAAACGCGAATAGGACAAACAAAAAAGTTTGGAAGATACAAATTAAAGATATTTTGATACAACATCCCCGAGAATTTTCGCTAATTTTCTGGAGCGCACGCATGTTGTTTGTGTAAGTTACGTTGTCAACAAACTATATACTATCCGCTTTGATGTGCATACTACCTAAAGGTAAGCCGACATATGAAGATATAGGATGTAATTCGGTATGAGCGAGACAACTTCTCCACACACGCTCAGCGTTGTCATATATCACGATTAACTTGACTTAATGCTCCAGCAATGCGTCCAATGCGTGAACCTAAGGTAATGTTATTCACTACAAAGGAATTAGTCTCGGTGGATTTAATCTCATAGAATTGGCGATAGCGCCAATTAAAATGTATTCAATAATTTTGGAAGAAAATATAAAAATATTGTAGACGATTTATATATTTCGTGATAGAAATATTATAATTATAATTTTATGTTTGTGTATTTTGTATCTTATTATAATGTACGAGTATGTGTATCCTGATATATATTTTTTAATTTTTTAAATGTGTTTTTATATGATACATAAAATTATAAATAAAAAATCTGTCCTGTATTTTGGCGGAAGCCATTTAAAATTACGTGATATGCCATGTTTTATATATGTATAAGTGTAATAAACTTGATTTAAAATGTCATTCTAAATAAAAAATGTCATATGAACATAGATTTTATTCTTAATACTTATGTAGTTATAGAAGTTGTAAAATTTTCTTGTTATCGTAATAATATATATTTGGTAGAAATCTTTGAAAAATCAAAATAAAATAAAAAAATATGAGATGTCTACTATTTACAATGATTTTATTATGATTATAGATGATACTGTATATAACGGTAAAATTTTACAACTTCTGTAATTATGTAAGTATTGAGAATAGGATAGTACATGACATTTTTTATTATCCCACATACATCCCTATGTTTACTTTGCAAATAAAAATAATAAAATAATCCCAGCACCACATATTTCCTCGTCACGATATTCATTATGTGATATCATACTAGAAAATATGTGGGCATGGAATTATTTTATTATTTTCAATTGTAAAGTAAAGATAGGGATGTACATATGTGGAAAGAGATTAGACTTGTTTACACTCATTCGGTCAGCGAGAGGCAGAATCCATTCGAGGCAACGGTATCGACGTATATCCTACGTGAAGAGAGCATTCACATATTTTTCAGCCCGAATAATTGCTAGAAAACAATGCAATATTCGTGGACTAGAAAGATATGTAAGGTGCAAGTGGCTGGATCGGGAATCAAACCCGAATCTCTCGCTTTTCGGGCAACTGCTCTAGATCACTGAGCTATTCAGATCTCACACCTAATGCCGCTTTTTAACACAATGATATACTCTAGAGCGATGTCGCTCGATGGATGCAATGCCGATTGCCATGGAGGATTCCTGAAAGGTCGCTCGGTGACCAAACAGTGGCAGATGGACCCTAATAAGCTATGGCAAACCTATATAATCCGTTAAAGTTTGTTACATTTATTCTAAATTATTCTGTATATAGAGTATAATTCCCACAAAATAATTTCAAGAAGATATCTACAATGTGTACAATTTATAAATGTTTATTTTTGTAACTATTATACATACATTAACGCGGAACTAAAACAAAGAATTCAAATAAAATGAAAAATATCGCCCTTTCATGTATGAGAAATGTATTGGAACTGACGTTACATTGATTATCTCGAGCGTACTTTTTATCCGATCAACAATTACGTAGCATACTCAATATTAATTTCTATCTCTCATGAAATGTGTGAAATCACGTAAAACATAATTTATAACTTATGTTGCATAAA
This sequence comes from Camponotus vicinus, assembly GCF_025532165.1. Taxonomy (NCBI): domain Eukaryota; kingdom Metazoa; phylum Arthropoda; class Insecta; order Hymenoptera; family Formicidae; genus Camponotus; species Camponotus vicinus. Next base: position 6,836,176 of record NW_028141979.1, on the reverse strand, counting down.
AAATATTTTTCATAATATTAATTTATGCAATAAAGATTTTCATCCTAATTATAAATGATTAATTAAGATTTTTATTCGTCAAATTACAGCTGAGCTCAATTAATTAAAGTTTATTATAATGCTGAAGCTCCAGCACAATTTCAGGAATTTTGAACTAAGCCTTTATTAAAATCGAATGACGTATTAATCGTCTAATAAAAAGCGACCGTTAATTAATGTACAGGTAGAATTAATACGCGAACCTTTATAGAAATCGATGTTGAATGTAGCGGCCTCTGGCAATCCATCTGCATGACAGTTATGCCCACACGCAGCTATGGCCACTCAGACACGAGAATGTACTACTGCGTCTGGAAATAGGTAGATATATACTACTGCATCAGGAGATCACGCGCGTAACAAACGCAGCTGTAATCTATATACAAAGAAGCAAGAATTCCATATGTACGAAATAATTCATGATGAATCCGCATAACTCAGAAAGCTATTTCCGAAAGTGTTCTCTTTATGATGAGAAAAGTTAATATATTTGGAAAGTTTTTATACAACTTGTATATTTTAATAATTTTTTAAAGTCAGAATTGAAAAAATGGTATTAATCGCTTTTCAATTGTTTCTAAATTTTGATTTAATAGAATATTTGGGATATTACTACGAAAAATGAACGGCTTATAAATTTTATATAATAATAATAAAAAAATATTATGAACCAGAAAATTTGTGCTATTGATATAAAAATGTCAGCAGTTCAACAATTTACCACGAATTAAATTTCAAATACAGATAATGTAGAATATATTTGCGACACAAATACTTTTCATGATGAAAGTGAAATATGTACGATGCAGAGAAAATGTCTTCAAAGCTCGCATTATTCCATGATTGCTGAAAACAATTTGAATTTGTAATGTAAAACCCATCTTGTGATGAATCGCATGCGAACTGTATCATTTTGATATTTTTCATGAGACAAGAAATATTTTCTCCACTTGTCATGAAAATATATGTGTGGATTTCCACGCGGAATAATCCGTGATTTCGCTATGCATTGTTGATGATATTCGATATAAAACAAAAATAATCACGATTTTTCGAAGTGATTGAAATTAATGTAATTTTAATTAAATGAAATAATTAAGGAAATTAATTCCAATTAAATGAAATAAATAAAAGAAATTAATTATAAAGAGGTTCACAAGATATCAATTATATAAATTACAAAAGGCTAAGAACCAAGACCTGTTATTATAGCATAAAAAAATTATTATTATTATAGTAAATTATTATAGTAAAATATTATTGCATAATAAATAAGATTTATCGAATTTAAAAGTCCAAGAAGAAAAAATTTTCACAAGAAATTAAAAGACAAAAAATTTCTTTCTTATCCCCCGAAGATCTGATTGTCAAAGATAAGCCTAAAGTTAAACAATTTAAAATTTTCATGTGTGAGATGAAGATTATAAATATTTTATATTTTAGATTCTTCCCTCTCAAGAGATGACAGTTGCGAATATCGAAGTTTTAATACATAAATTTAAGGAAATGGATAGTTTCTCTCAAGAAAACTTTACAAAAACTCAGAGAGAGAGAGAAGGGGGAGAGAAAGAGAGAACTAGAATTTCATAATTTTTTACATACATTTTTTTTATACATTTTTAAAACTGAAAGTTTAAGATTTATAACATTAAAACTTTAGAAAATTTTAAAAAGAATAAAAAATCGCAAGAAATTCATATTTTCGTCGAAAATTTTGAAGAATTAAAGTTTGCTTCATATTATACAATGCATAAGAAAATATTCTTCTATAATATATAAGTGTATGCATTCATCATATTCACATTGAATCTGCAAAGATAAACATATTTATATTTATGGAGAATATCGTATCGTGTTATTGTCACACGAATCGATTTCCTTTTCAATATAAATCTTAAAATATTTTCAGAGAAAATATAAGAGCATATACGTATCAAAAATAAAATTTTTAAACGCGCACTCTTACACTCTTTTTAGGTATAAATCCTTTAATTAAATAAAATTAGATTTTTCAAATAAAAATTTTTCAAATAAAAAATCCTTTAATTAAATAAAATTAGATTTTTCAAATAAAAATTTTTCAAATAAAAAAATTAGTTTTTTTATATATTACTTACATATTTTAAACTAAGAAATACTTATTTTTACTGATTATATGTATCGCATTTTATACAAATGATTATACAGGGTGATTCTGAACAGACGTTTGTCTTTAAAAAGATAAATTGTCGAGTCTATTCTAAGACGATTTTCCCTTTACCAAAATTGTCTACGAGGCTTAGTTTTTAAATTATTAAATAAAATAGTTCGCGAATTACGGAACGAGTACAAGAGGTAGACAGGGACGGCGCAACTCACCGTCCGATACAGGCGATCATGTGGGGCGCGCGACGCGATCAGCTGATTGCTGCACACGATGAGTGTAACAATCTGTGTGTGTGTGTGTGTGTGTGTGTGTGTGTGGGGGGGGGGGGGTGTATTTATGCACGCGTATCCACACATGCACTGTACTCTCTCTCTTTCTCTCTCTCTCTTTCTCTCTCACTCTCTCACTCTCTCACTCACTCACTCACTCACTTATTCTTACCTTAATAATGAGATTCTTCATACTGCTGATAAATAGCAGTGCCCAGTGTGTTGCACGATAATAATCGTCGTCGACGAGACGTCGTTTCTTCAACACGCAGTCTGACACAAATAAGCGAAGTTTTTTCTTTCATCACTTTCGACACTTTTACAAATTTACTCGCGCACTTAATCACTCACGATTGATAAAAGGAGGAATTTACCAATGGTTACGGTACGAATTTAATAAACGGTTAACGCATTTAATTGTTAATTACACACTCGATTAAAGAAATGCGTTAACAGAACGCGATACTCGATGCAAAGCGCGCGACGACCGACGACAAGCAGGTCAGGTTAGTACTAGCGCGTAATGCTACACGTTTATGTTTGGCAGCGCTAGAGGCGCTAGTATTAACCTGACCTGCTTGTCGTCGGTCGTCGCGTCGCGCGCTTTGCATCGAGTATCGCGTTCTGTTAACGCGTTTCTTTAATCGAGTGTGTAATTAATAATTAAATGCGTTAACCGTTTATTAAATTCGTACCGTAACCGTTGGTAAATTCCTCCTTTTATCAATCGTGAGTGATTAAGTGCGCGAGTAAATTTGTAAAAGTGTCGAAAGTGATGAAAGAAAAAACTTCGCTTATTTGTGTCAGACTGCTTGTTGAAGAAACGACGTCTCGTCGACGACGATTATTATCGTGCAACACACTGGGCACTGCTATTTATCAGCAGTATGAAGAATCTCATTATTAAGGTAAGAATAAGTGAGTGAGTGAGTGAGTGAGAGAGTGAGAGAGAAAGAGAGAGAGAGAGAGAGAGAAAGAGAGAGAGTACGGTGCATGTGTGGATACGCGTGCATAAATACACCCCACACACACACACACACACACACACACACTGATTGTTACACTCATCGTGTGCAGCAATCAGCTGATCGCGTCGCGCGCCCCACATGATCGCCTGTATCGGACGGTGAGTTGCGCCGTCCCTGTCTACCTCTTGTACTCGTTCCGTAATTCGCGAACTATTTTATTTAATAATTTAAAAACTAAGCCTCGTAGACAATTTTGGTAAAGGGAAAATCGTCTTAGAATAAACTCGACAATTTATCTTTTTAAAGACAAATGTCTGTTCAGAATCACCCTGTATACCTGATAATTGATGATTATATTATAAAACTGAAGTATTTAAAGTAATGTATAATAAATTTTAATAAATAAATAAATACACATCTCTGTTATTCTTTAAAAAATCGAAAAATAAAACATGCTCTTTCATAGTTGCTGTCATTTTTCTTATCGCTGAACATCAGTTTGCATCATCACTACCGTCAGTTAATGAGACTATAATCTTTTAGTACATATCCTCACGAATTTCAGCTATTTTTAATGATATGTGTTGGAGATATTTTAATAAAGTTAATATTAAAATTATACATTTTTTAATATATAATAATATATTGAGACATCTTGTGACCATTTTAATGTTATAATTCTTTAGTGATGTTATACATGTTTTTTATTATTTATCTGTGACTAGAAATAAATATCTTCATAATTTGAATCATTCGTGTTATTTAAGGATTGATATTATATGATTTTTCATTTGAAAATCCTGTGACACAATTTCGATGGAAACAAAATTATCAGATTAATCAGATCCTCTTCAATAAAAATTAATTAGAATTTATCACACGTATTTAATTTTCAATGTTAAATATTTCGCTCGAAAAAATAACGCTTCAACACTTTAATTAAATTTCTATTAAGATAAAACCTAAATGTGTTAACCGCGAAACAAACTTTCGTTATCTATTTGCGTGCATATATTTGAGATGCAATTTCGCAGACTTTTAAGAGTTTTAATGTTAAATATTTCTAATTAATTTTTGCCTCGTTGTTGAATGTAACGGCCAACTTTCTTGATTTAACATTTACCTGCAAAATAACGTAGGACGATGCTAGACTTTCTGTAAAATATAAACGAAAAAAACCTTTATCTTTATTTTAGAAGAACTCTGCCAGAAATATATGATGAGGTCTTTATACTTCAAACAAAATATGACGACCATTTGCGATGCAATATTTCGTAGAAAAGTTGAAATATGTGCTACGTAGATAGAGCATCTTTGCATTTTATCCAACAAAGACCGCATCATCCCATGGTCGCTGAAAACAATTTAAATTTGCAATGCAAAGCAGTAATAAGTCCCGGTTGGCCAGACAGTGTAGGATTCGCGAACTGTGTGCTGTTTTATTTTTTACTTTTTAATCTCTCAGACGATGAAAATTTATTTACTTTGACTTAAGAAAAATTTATGAGCTGCGTTCGTACCATCTTAACGCGCAAAGTATATTGCAAGATTATTTCATAGCAAAAATAATTAATGTTAACCATATAAGCAATGTGAAAAATGCACGTGCGCTGGTAATTGTAAAATTTTACGATGGTTAAACTTATAATTTAAACAAGTATGTTCCTGAGTAATTGTTTGACACTTTGATCACATCATTTGTACATAAAAAATTGACATCTTGTATTCCTTAGATACGTGCAGACGTGCAGACTTCATTTCTCATTTAATATACACTTGTATTCGCCATTTATATATGAATAATATAAATTATATAAAAAATTTTAAAAAATTTAATAGAGGGAATAATAAAACTTAATATTATATAATTTAATAAATTAAATAAAAAATTTAATATAGAGCGAATAAAAGTTAATATTTAATTAGACCTCCCTGGTTTCCGAATAAGATTTATATTGATATCATAAAATTCGCATATTAAATTTGTATTTTATCATAAATTAATTCAAAAAAGTCATGTTCTCCCTTTCTGATAAATTTAAAATCAATATAAAAAATAATGCCAGTTTTTTAAAATCAGTATTAAAAGTAACGTCAGTTCTTTTAATATTAATTTATATATTAAATATAAATTTGATCGTATAAATGCATTCAGATCTTTCTCCCAACAAATAAAAAGAATTGTAGAGTTATCTTAATTTAATAAGCATTGAAAAATTGATAGTTTTTCGAAGAGGGATCACGCGAGAGACGGATGCAAGGTTGGCCGGCCTCGATTATTTCCAAACCTTTATTCGTACAGAGTTGTCGAGTTGTACATTAGAAATGTGCAAGGTTTGTCATCGTTTTCGAAGAAAATAATGAAATTCGTTCTTAAGAGTATGCTCCAACGTGGACGATTCGAGCGAGAACGATTGGAGCGTCGGCGCGGGCGATTGCCTCTTTTTTTTAATACGAATATTACACTCCACGATATAATAAGTTTCACGTATATTAAAAATGATGGACTCTAATTACAGGATGGGCGATTGATTTACGTATCTGTACGTGTCGATCGGTATCCGCACCGATACATACGCGCATCTACGTAGATAGATTAGGATGACGATGCGAGCGACCTATACGTATGCAATTCTTGTTTTTTTTTTTTTTTGAGCGCAGAGAGATGCTCTCTTTTCTTTTTTTTATACGTATACATATATGTATATACATAATGTAACAGGTGTATAATGTACATAATGATATACATATACATATGCACGCTGTTTGCGTGTGACTTTTACTACTTATCTTACTTTCGAGGGTGTCGAGAGCCAAAGTCGACAAGAAATCTCGCGATACCGGACGGCGATTTCTTAAACTTCGCATCGCGGATCGTTGAATCTTAATTATTAATTACTTATTAATTGTACGTGTCGAGTATAGAGCGAGAGATGGTGGATCGCGACGAGAAGGAAGGATGGTGGTAAGGGAGAAGTAGAAGAGACCAGGGGGGGATGTGTGTGTGTGGAAAGTGGAGCGAAAAGAGAAATAGAAAAATTCAGGAAGGCACGGGACGTACACCATTAGAAGTGTCAACACACGATAATAACACCGGGAGCGAACCGTAGCGTGAAAGCAGCTAACGCGTTGCTTCGTTCGACGAAGCTCCGTTGACCCATCGCGTTTCTTCTCGGTACCCGGGTGAATCCTGGACGCTGATTCACTTCGTGACACCGACGAGTTGATGTTGCAGCACATTTGCTCCGAGACAAGTTATTTAATATCGATCGTCAGAGACGAGACGCGGAAAACGAGATCTCTCTCTCTCGCGCGCGCGCGCGAAAAGAGGAGCTAGAAAGGCAACGCTAGCGAAACTCGGTCGTCCAGCTCGATGTCCACGGTTAGATATTAATTATCCTATATCGCTACAAGAACTCTCGTCAGTCTTAGCCGAGAAAAAGCCGAGGAGAGCCGCAGTCGGACCAAGTGAGCAGAGATGGCTGTCTCTCTTTCTCTCTCTAAGTAACAATCAGAACGCCGTGAGACGGCTAATTCCGCCTCTAATATCATCACGAAGAGTGGTCAACCGTGTAAATAAATAAGGAAAGAGAAAAAAAAAACCCGCACGAATCTCGGCAGTTCGAATCCTTCTCGCTCGAAGAGCCCGGATCTCAAAAGAGGTCACGTCGTAATATACAAGTACATCACCTAATGAGTGACGCATTTTAATGATAACAGTAATACTAACAATAGTAGCGAAGATGATAATAATAATAATAATAATAGTAATAATAATAATAATAGTAATAATAATAATAATAATAATAATAATAATAGTAATAAGATATTATCGATAACAATAATTTATTATCGTCCGCAGCGACGACGCGTCCATCTGTGTGTGCTTTCTCACGAACAAAAAAATATATATATATAATATATAATATGTATAACTATATATATTTTTTTTCTTTATAGTATCTCTCCTCCGTTTTATGTCGGATATATTTACAATAATTACTTAACACGGGATTATTGGACTCCCCGGTGACGTAAGTTTCGTGCGTGTCCGGAGGCGAGCCTTCAGCTCCAACCGACGATTCCTCCCGCGCGAGCCGGCGCTTTTCGCGATTTATCCCTCTTCCATCCGTCGAGGATTTCCGAAAACCGTCCTCTCCGAGACGGATAACGGCGGAGTGCTCTTTGAAAGGCGGGACGTGCCATCAGCGGCTCGCGCGAGAGAGAAACATTCCTAGCGATGGCAGCCTCCAGTCGCGAAAGTTACGTCACTGCTCGAAACCGCGTCGTTTCGCGGACCCACCACTCTCGATCCCCTCGTCGATCCGTCCCGAGAAGCTCGAACGCCTCTTCCGGTCGATATTTCTCCCCTATCATCCAGCATCCGGCTGCGTAGCACCTTCTTCAACACGTGCATCGCGCGAATGACGCGGCGCAGCATCCCTCGAAGGACCCATGGGGATCCAGAACGGTGTGCGAGTAGGTTTCTTCGTTCTTCGCGCGACAGGGATGGAAACTCTGTTTAATAGGATTGTCGAGATTCTCCCTCTCTTCCTTTTTCCTTCTCTTTCTTTCTCTCTCGCGACTGTTCGCCGGATAAACGCGAGCGCGCGCGGACGGACTGTGACATCATTGAGCGTTCCAGGTACGGGTGACGGTCTTTTTCTCGTCGTCGAACCGAACGTTTCAAGCTACGAAGGATTATTCCGTCGTTCGTGGCTGACAGGGGAGAGACTGGGTATTTAATCTCCGCGTATGCGATTAGATGCCTAATCTAGTGCGGATTCATCGGGACACGGCGTCTCGGAAGTTAAGGGAGAAAGGAGAGAAAGGGACTTCTGATAATGGCCGCATTCCTTTTTCCTGCGAGAGGAAATATCTCCTCTGACAATTCACGCCTTTATAAAAGATGTACCGGAGAATTCGCGATCTTCACAATCAAATGACAATCAGCTGATCACGCCGGAATATGACATTTGTATCTTTCAATTTTTAAAAACGAATCAAAACTGGCTTTGCACATGTGTTGTTAAAAGGCAACGATTGCTTTAGTTGGTTTTGATTTAAAATGTAGATCGTTGCCCTTTATTCGTTTGCATAACCGAGGACACACGACCGCCGAGTTTGTTAGGGGGAGAAATGTATCGCCCAGCGAGATTTTCATATCAGAAAGATTACAGACAGAATGAAAAAAATAGAGGAAAAATATAAAACACGAAGAGAGAAAAAAAAGAAAAAAAAAGTAGTTCAATGAAGCGATGTAAAAGCAAGCACGAAGTGGCGAGACAAAAAGCGCATCTAAAAGGAATAGTAAAAGATTTGATTAAATCGATACAAGCACAACGAAAAGCGAACACGAATCTATCCTCTACATTAACAAGGTTTTTAAGAAAATCAGGTTATCGTTTCATTGAGAAATACGGCTTCGCTTTAAGAATCTCGCTCAAAAATTTTCAACAAGCCGTCGTCTCGGAAATATGAATAATCGATTGACAGTTACTTGGACAGAAGGAAAGATCATGTGGTCGTTAAAGGTTGCATTATATGTGTTAACACATCTTTGGGTTAAAGGAGTACAAGGCAACGCTCCTCTACTTTCTCGCATCAGCTATATCACATTCTCGTTCCTCGCTCGGATAGGAAACTAAGGCTGAATTGCACCGACGATTTGAATCAGCTAATCTTTCACTCGCGTATCTAACGTACAAAGTGTCGAATGAAAACAAAGAATACAATAATAGAGAATCTCTATTAATTCATATTAATTATTACATTTTGAGTTTCGATTGGCATCTCTTTTTTCGCAAAAAATATATGTCGCGTAAGATAAAGGGAAAATGAAATTTCTTTCTTGAAAATTTCGCAAGTCGCAGCACTTTACAATCACAAATATTCAATGTTCGCTTCGCGTAGACAGAGACAAGGTAGCTCGATCAAGATTAGCGTTAATCGACGTTGATGCAACCGGCTCTAAGAAGGCACAGTCGTTGAGTTAAGAACGTTAATGCTTCTAAACACTGAAGAGACGAAGAGTTTCCCATGCTGTTTCGCTCGCTTCGCTTTCGCCGCGGGACGACGAACTCGACTCGAACGATCTCTCGCGCAGCAATCTTGCGGGAAGGGAGAAGAAGAAGATTGAAATGAAAAAGAAAGCAGCGGCGAGGCGGTGCAGCGATTGATCGGGTCGAGGGGTCCCGAAGATCGCGACAGGTAGCTAAGTGGTTATCGAGTACGTTGCTGCTGCTACTGCTGCTGCCGTTTCTCTTGTTATTATAGCGATGCTCTACTTGCGATGCAAACGCAAGCGCGCCGGTTATTTCGTTCGTTTGTCTGTGCTTATTTTTCGGGCTGAGCTTGCTTATTTTTTTTTTTTTTGCGCGCGCTCGGTGGGGCGGCGGCGACGGAGTGTGTGGGATTCGTGCCTGTGTCGACGACCCACTCATTTAATGGGACCACTTGTCAACGACCACCTCATTTACTGCAACATAACACACACGAGAACTATTAACGAGCGGCGGAGACCTAGAGAAAAAAAAGAGCGAGGAACTAAAGTGGAAAAGATTCGCAGCGTGCAAGGCTGGCTGTTTTAGGGCGCGCATTTTCCTGCATCCTCCTCTCGACATCGGTGATCTGAAACGATCGATCCTCGGATTAATCGGACTAAATGGATGAGGTTTGCTCGAACGAACGAATGTACGGATGTCCTTGCAAAAAACAAGATCACGAGATCGCTGCAGTTTTGCATCAACACACTATTCCTTTTCACAAAAGAGGAACATTGTGTTTCGACGATGCGTTCTCCTCTTGTTGATACAATTACATGACAAATGAAATAAAGTATACGAGCTTCGAATAAAGTCAATATTTGCTTATCATCACAATCATGACACAAGTGGAGATCTACCGGCGTGTACAACGTAATAAACGAATAAAAGTATCGATTAAAGACTGCGACAGTACTCTAATCCTTCTAAGCTAGTCGTACATTCGTTCTCTTCCTTCTTTCCCGTCGTCTCTTGATCGGGAGATCGATCTTGAGGTCCGATCGTCACGCAGACGAACGTGCAAACGCGGCGAGTGCGTGCGTTTGTGCGGTGCGTGTGTTGGGGGGAAGGAGGGGTGCTTTGGTTTCGTATTCTCGGGGGGGGGGATTTTTTTTCTGTCATAAAAGATGTCTCCGGTCCCTCTTCGAGAGCAGCTCGAGAGTGTAGTGTGAGTGCTGAGTCGCCAAGATTTCTCGGCTGTGGCCGATTATAGGTGTCTCTCTCAAGATTCGCCCTACGCCCCCTCGGTCTTTATTTCGGCGGCGTCACCGACAGTGCCACTGCAATCATATGAGAGCAACATCGATTATTCCACCGCACGCCAGGCCACTCTCGCTGGCTCAGCTACAGCAAGCCACGCGCTTCGTCCACTATGGAGCGGGATGCAGCTGCTAATCGATGCAAGCTTGGCGACGATGCATTAGTGCAGCGGTGTGAATATGTTAATCATAAAGAGACTATCTATATCTAAATTCTAAAATAGACATACATTATGTATTTATATATGTCATACGAATGTATTGCGAATCCTCTTCAACGTGGAATTCATATGGATCATGTACATATGATAAGGAATGTGTCTTGTATTTAAATTGTAGAAACATGGAACAAAGTCATGGAATAAAAAAATATCACAGAATCTTAATATCTTCTTCGAAAAAATGTATACATCCAGCAAACGCCAAATAACAATTATATAACTGTTAGTTATAATTCCATGTTATGTAACAGTTATATTGTTGAGTGAGAAATTACAAATAACAATTAATATATAAGTGTTACTTGTTTACTGGGTAATCATATATAATTATAACACAATATAAATTATATACAAAACGCAATTTGATCGAGTGGTGCATACATGTATGGCTACCCTGAAAACAATTTGTTTTCGAAATACAGTTCGTGCGACACGTTTTGCGCTAGAGCGTATATACCTAAGAATTAGTCTCTTAAAATCTAAAAATTATAATCTTAAAATTTTTTCGACATTACCTGTGTTATCCACGTACTCGTAGCCGTTCCCGAAGACCGTCCTTCCTTGTGACTGTACAGTTTGGCACACCAGCAGGCAGGGGGTTAGCAAAAAGGAGTGTCGAGGTCGCGCGTTGTATCGAGGGGGTGATGTTTTTCAACTTCCTCGATTTTAGGACTTGGATCATTCCGGGTCGACAGTTATCACATCGGTTTTTTTTTTCCAGTGAACGCATGCAAAAACTCCAAACACAACTTTCCATAGGAAAGACGTGGTAGTAAAAGGGGGGAGGGAGGGCAAAATGGGACACATAGTAGCCGCGATAATGGAAAGATTCGAGGACTCGTTATTGTCGAAAAAAAATGATATTTCGGCATCACCGTTATAGGTGTTTTATCTTCCGAAATCTTGCCTTCGTATGTAAGCGAGTTGTTCGCAAGATGGTCCTCGTCGAGAAGTCCTTACGAACCTTTCGAAATTTATTATATCGAGAAATTCCACAGATTACATATAAATATGTATAAAAGCAAAGGCTGCCTTAATCATTGGATGAGCGGACCGTAGTCCTAATATTTTAAAATTATCGAGTAATGTATCTCATTTTAATTTTGGACCTAATATCTCTCCACAAAATATATAGTCTTTTCATGTACACGTAATGTTAAAAATATTCGATAAAATTTTCATCTTAACTTCATATATATTCATGGAATTACAAATTAAAGATAGATATTAAGTTTTAATTCTAAGATTCTGATTTTATATTTACAATGATAACTTCGTGCAACTTTGGCCCACGCTTGAATGTCTTAAGCCAGCTGTGGTTACAATGAGCATTCAGAATCTCGTGAAAGGAAGTAACAGATAAAAAAGAGAAAAAGGCAAGAAGAAGTTAAAGTGGAGCATACTTAGGGACACAGACTGAACCAAACACTTATTACGGTCAGTGGTATATTAAGTGTTCGGTGTTTTGCGATAGTAAAAAATATAACGCGATAGTTGTCAAATTTAAGCGAAAGTCACCGGTGGATCGATAGGCCAATCATTGAGAATCGAGACACGCATATTAGTAACACATGATTCTTTTTATTATAACAAGTAATGCACTCTAAATCGTTCCATATCATCGTCATATATATTATATATATATACTCTCACTTGTTATAATATCGTTCCGTATGAGCTCGAATTGAATACACGACAAAAAGACGAATCAAAGACGATAAATAAAGAAATTGCGAACGCCAACACAAGAAATTACACATGACGTAATTATATTTATCATAGATATAGATTGGATCTCGTAACCCGCGCAATAGTCGGATTCGTGTTGTATATTTTTCTCTTTATTTATTTATTTAATTTTTTTTTCACCTCTAAGCGAATCTGATTACACCCGCAATCATAATTGCCGGGTAATCGTATGCCGCGAAACGCATCCGCGGCGAGTGTGTATACTTTAAATCACTCAGTGTCATAGTATTCCATAAGTTAATAATATTAATATTTATTTATTATCGTTAAAGAAATATAGGTACTTCCTGCAGGAAACGTCGCGTAGTCTCATCGTCGCTGGACACTGCGATTAGATTTGTCAACGTCACGCAAAAGATCGATGAGAAATATTCAACGAGATCAGCATCTAACATTTAACTTTGATCGAACAAAAAAGTATAATTTCTATTTTTTTATTTAAATTATAATTAATGTATATTAATAAATTATACATGATACGAAAAAGAAATACAATTATAAATACATACATTTCAATTTCTTCTCTCAATTTCATCAAAAGCTAATCGAAATATGTATAATCAGATTGCAATTTTCATTAAACAAACGCATCAATAATTGCATGACGTCACGCAGCGTTCTTTCGTCGCGATGGCACTACTCCGTCATTCTCGATCAACGTAAAATACAATACACACTCAAGTACTTACAGATACATTGTGGACGAAGCGGAGACTCGGACGCGAAGGAGTAACGGGCGACGAATCCCGAAGAAAAATAGAAGCACCCCTTTTATCCCTTTTATCAGGTCCCGGACCCTCTAAGATTTACGAAGCTACTTTTGGGAGCTTCTTCGAGATTCGGCATACACGTTATCTCGCATCCAGACTCCCCGATTAATTTCGTCGAATTTATTGAGCGTCACGGAACTGCATTAGACTCTCCTCTACCGATAATGATCCTCCTCCCCCGCGCGCGTGTACCTGTGCTAATTAACGTGCTATCATCTCTCCGAATAAATGTTCAGAATTTTGTATCTTCTGATAATTAAATAGATGATAATGATAAGGAAGGTACTTTAAGATTTCGGAATTTTTTCTCTATAAAAAATATTTCATATTAATTAATTTTAATGAGCTTTAATGATTGTACAAAAATGAGCCAAATCTGACGATTATTGTCATCACCTCGTAAGGCGCAGAAAAATATTTGCAGGCGATTTTAGCGGCACAGATCATCGGCTGAGGGACACGCACGCCGGTTAGTTAATCTCTCGCGCTAAAAATTAATTCCGTTTTACTCAAGACACATGTCTGTTAGTGCGTAGCAGCGCTAACTCGTTCGGTCTGATTAAGTTTTAATTATGCCCATACCAAAGTATCACGCCTTAACCGTTGCTAATTAATTAATTATATTACACTATCGTGCCTACGGCACGATTCCTGATGAGCGCCTGCTAGCGGCGCAATTAAATTATTATTATGCGTCGCGCGCGCGGAAAACGCAGCGGAAACGCGCCCGCTCCTCTGCGGAACACATCGTCAGTCTTGTTGCGTTTGCACATGTCCGAGGAACGGGGCACGCGTTGCGTCTCGCACGCTGGATCGCGACCGTCTTACGGCGATCTCTACGAAGATCCGAAGATAAACCTTGCATCGTGCACTGTCGGTGAAAGTGTAAAGGCCCTTCGATACAATCTATCGTCGTGTCTCACGATTGCTCTTGCTTCTATCCCAAGCTTTAGAAATAATCGCATTGTGACAGATGAAGATTTTTGCTAAACGTGTCGCTAATAAATGAGAGGAGAAAGAAATAGAGATTAGGATGAGCGCTTTAGTGTATCTCTGAGACGAGGATCATACGCTTACACCGACAGAATACGATCTAAGGGGTGAACTGACTAACTGATCAGATGCATCAGAAGGCCCACGTACTCGTGACGACACCGATTATTCGTTTCGTGTGTGGCGCGTGTAGCTAAGGCAGTGACCGAACTCGTTTGTTCACTTAATCAAAAAATATATTCTCGACTAATAATCAGGGATTATCTTTCCCAATGTAAAAGTTCCGAGGATTGGCGATGTCTGGATATTGATCGTTTAAAATTATGACTCATAGCAAGAAAATCAACAGGAAACATCCATAATTTAGAACAAATATATCTTCGTCCACAAAATTTATTATAATTCAATGAAGCAAACTCATCGATGATCCTTAATAAAATTTTGTATATACCTAGAGAAGAAAGTCACTAAAAAAATTTTTTCCGTTAAAAAAAATTTTTAATTGATAATAATATATCATTCCTTAAAGCGAGTCTATCTTTAGTAACAATAAAAATTGATTTTTTGAATATTAATCCAGTTGGTCAAATTACATTGTTTGTCTTAAATTACAAATGTATTACTTTAACATTTTAAATAATTTATGAAATGATTTATTATATTAAAATTATATGAAAAACACATAATGATTCTTGTGAGAAATAATCTTCAATTCTAAAGCAATTTTTTTATGTATTAGAAAAAAATTATTAAATTTATTCACATATTGACTTCCTCTGCATATTCGTAAAATTTCATCAAAATCAGAATTTTGCAATTAGGGATGTTCCTGTAAGTTTAATATGCGTGTGCTTGAAATGAAAATTGAATACAAAAAGCTTTTCGGGAGCAGAGACGGAAAACAATGATATACGCGTTTAGCCAATTTTTTTATTATCAATAGTAAAATAAATTTATTTGAAAAACATCTACGTCATTTTTTTTATTAATCCTACGAGCAACGTAACTTGAATGACTTAATAAAAATAGATAGTCGATTCTGACGTTGATATATTCGTGTTCAGATCACTGCTCTGATAATAATGTATATGAACAAATGTACTAGAAAATCTATGGACTGCGTTTTGAGAAAAATAGTGATGTCAATTATATTATTCCTCTGCTTAACGATTGCCTTACTCTACACTTACGAATCTCTGCAGTCCATATCCGGAAATTAGCGATACGCGAATCTATGTTGTACTACATAAATCTTTCAAATATATAAATTATACACACACACACACGCACACGCACATACACACACACACACACACACAACCTATTATATATACATATATATTCATAAATACATATATATATAATAGGTTATTCAGATAAAAGACAGACAATTATTGCAAACCAGGATGAAAAATTAGAAGAAATCCTGTCGTGTCGATTACGATCGATGTCAATAATCGCTCATTTCTAAATAATATTTAATTTCAAAAGAAATCAATTAGACGCAAATATTTACAAAATCAATTCACTTCACGATTTGTCGCGCCCGTTAGAAAGGCAGATTGGTCTCTAACAACATATAACTTGAAAATCTAGATAGAAAATTAATTTATAAAGATATTGAAAATAAATTTTCTATTTTCATTTTAAATTAATTAAGAAGATATTTAGCACTCTAAAGAACCGCGAAATTGAATCGTTCGTTAATCTTGTGGCACAACAGGATACATAACAATTAAAAAGAATAGATTGTGATAAGAAAGGATCTTACGAAAATGTGCTGTTAATTCTACCGTGCATGGATTATCTCTACGAGAAGGAAGACACGGTATGCAGAATACAAAATGAGATCCGTTAGTGCGAAGTTTCTTGCATTCCTTTCAAAATTTCAGCAAACGCTCAGACAGCTTCAGTTCTGATTTCGGGGATGAAACAGGAACACCGGACACTAAGAATCCATCAATAAATGATTTATAACAAGCAACATTGAAAGCAACGGGAAAGAAATGTAAGCGAAAAATTTATGAAACAATTAATGTACGTTATTCGCGTGAACCGAATATTATGCTAATTCAATGCGTGCGTGGTGCATTAAACTCAATCTGAAAATAAAAATCAAGGGAAAGGAAAGTCAAATATAATATAGCCACAACGATAAGAATTGTTCATTCCATCTACGTTTCTGCCGAGTGTTTTATTGTCTTCGTTGTGTAAACGCGCCTATTACTTTAATAGGAATGCCTCTGTTCATGTCACGAACGTATCATCTGCGCTGAAAACCGAAGTTATTATTCCCGGTACGATTTTAACATGCTGTATTTTGTACTTTATAAATCGACCAGGCTCAATTATACACCCCGCGAACATGCACAGATATAAAAATTTATGTTATAACGTTATTAATATCGGCGAGAAACGCAGATGGAAAAATGCGTGCAATAAATCAACATGGGTCTTAATTGCGTTGGTGCGCTATGGGACTGGTGCCACAATTTATCTGTTGTTTTAATCATACCAAAGAATGCATAATGCTCAAAAAAAAAGAAGACATAAAAATAATAGTGTACGTAAGGATTGGGACGTTATCAAACACATTTACATTGGAAAGAACATCTACGAATAATTTCGTATTAGTTGCAGAGGAAATTCAATGTTCAAAAGGCACTCGTAGAAAATAATTTAACGATCACAATCTTTGATTTACGCTGGGGTTTTTCTTTATAGATCACTCGATGCCACTCGAAACCCGTGATCATTGAGCGACGTCGAGGTACGGTGTGTGATGCGGGCATGGTGGGCCTTGGTGGCGTATCTCATATACATATGGTTGTACTAACACCATGCACAACAGTCAAATTTGTTAAAATCTCACTTGAACGCACTCTGTTAATAACTTATCTCGCGCCTTCCCGCGTCACGGTGGGAAGAGCTTCGGTTAAATGCAATTGCGAGTCCAAAAATTTATAATCGCGGATGCTTTTCCATAGGAAAAAAACATCATCTGCTAGATTAATATTATTATTAATTCGCGGACGTTCTATATGGGACAGATATGCAACAGTCCAAAGAACACAGCCCACATTAGAACGATCCCATGTACGGTGTAAATTGGATTCTCACCGTCTGTGATCTTTCTGGCAACGAACTTCAAGGTTTCGTCAAGAAGTACCACTGGAATGGAGAACTTCATAACGGTAAGCCATTCTTCACCCGTTAACGGGGTCACTTGGAATACGGCCTGAAACAATAAAGTTAACGGTTTTTCGAATTCTTAGAATTTATCCGCGAATTTACGCACTTTGGCTGTTGGAACATTAAGATTTCATGAGCATCCGCTATTGTAGCTTTGATATGTACTCACCGAAAGAACATCGACGTACAGAATGACGAAATGGAGTGTGAAAGAAAGAGCCATGGAGGCGATGAGCCACAAGTTGGACCAAGGCGGCATAGAAATGAGCGACTGATTCTCAGATAAGCTAAAATAAGAGAATGCAGATTTTATTATAACCTGAAAATGTGATACAAATTATATAATAAGACTTTACTCACCTGTTCATGGCGTTTAACATTTCAATAGTGACCAACACAGAGAGAGCCATAGTCATAGGGTGAGGGTCAGAGAAGATCTTGCAGTTAATACCCTTGAATTCCTCTCCACCACCAAGGCACGCCAAGTGATGAGTCTATATTTTGTATAAATAAGTGAAATTATATAACAAATGATTTAAAAGAAATTCGATTTCGATAATTTTTAAATAATTATAAATATATATATATATATATATATATATATATATATATTATTATTATTATTATTATTATAACGGTAACCAAACGGTAAACAAACGGTAAACAAACTTTTATCAGAACTTACTACTTGATAATAGTTCAATTGAGGGCCATGCGGACTATACATGAACCACCAAGCAGCCGAGCCGACAGTGGCAGCGCCTACGTATCCACCAATAGCCAAATAGCGGAAAAACAACCATCCAGAAATGAGTGATTCATCGGCCTTGCGAGGGGGCTATAATGGATGCATAATAATAAATCTAGCGTTCGATAATGTGGCAGTACGTATTATTTATTATTAAGTTCTTTAACTTTACTTTGCTCATAATATCCAAATCAGGTGGATTGAAACCAAGAGCGGTAGCTGGAAGACCATCAGTAACCAGATTGACCCACAAAAGTTGAACCGGGATCAGAGCTTCAGGAAGACCAAGGGCAGCGGTCAAGAATATACTGCAAAATAACATTCAAATATTCGATTCTCATCGTAATTTTCCTCATCGCATATTCGTATATCTCGCAAGTACCTGACGACTTCGCCGATATTGGAAGAAATAAGATAACGGATAAATTGTTTCATATTATTGTAGATGGCACGACCCTCTTCTACAGCAGCTACAATGGAGGAGAAGTTGTCATCCGCCAACACCATCTCCGAAGCCGATTTCGCGACCGCAGTGCCAGAACCCATAGCGATACCAATCTCAGCCTTCTTCAAGGCAGGAGCATCGTTTACACCGTCACCAGTCTACAAAACAATATGAAATTACTTTGCAATCTTCTAAGAGATTTTATTGGCTAAAAACAAAAATATGTTTATATTATTAATTTAAGAATAATAATTTATCTTGAAATAATTAGGGTAAGACTTTCTAAGATTTTAAGACTTACCATGGCAGAGATCTCGTTCATACTTTGTAGGTACTCAACAATCTTGGACTTGTGAGCCGGTTCTACGCGGGAGAATAGACGAGCTCTGGCGCAAGCGGCTTTCTGTTCTGCCATTGGCAAATCATCAAATTCACGTCCGGAGTATGATTTACCAGTGGTATCTTCATCCTCGCCAAAGACTCCGATACGTCGGCAAATAGCTTCAGCAGTAGACTTATTGTCGCCGGTGATGACAATTACGCGAATGCCGGCGGCACGGCATCTAACGATCGAATCGAATACTTCTTTGCGAGGCGGATCGAGCATACCTACTACGCCGACAAACGTGAGCTCTTTCTCATATGTATAGAATTTGGTGGAATCGCCAAGATCCATGTCGTCGGGCTTCATCGGATGATCGGCAGTGGCGAGAGCCAAGCAACGCAGAGTATCTCTGCCAGTTCCGTATTGGCGGGTCAACTCCAGGATACGATTCTTCAGGGTTGAAGTAAGTGGCAACTTCTGACCACCGACACGGCAGTGCGTGCACCTGTCTAGCACACCCTCTGGCGCTCCCTTGACGAATAGTTTCGGTCCATTTCCTAATTTCGTTGATTTTAGAGGCACGCAATACGACGACATGGATTTGCGATCACGTGAGAATTCCAGTGTAAATTCCTTCTTCCATTTCGTCTCGATATCTTGCCTAACAACAATGGCAGTTGTTCGACGATCCAGGCCAGTCTTCGGCACGCCGAATGGATTGATCTTCTCGGCAAGAACGATCAAGGCGGTCTCTGTGGCTTCGCCGACCTTCTCGAATGCTTGTTTGAACTCGTTGAAATCGATAGCAGAGTCATTGCACATGATGCAAATGGTACCGATTTCATGCAAAGTCTCAAAATCCTGTCCTTTAATCTTCTGCCCCCTCAAGAAAGTTTCACCGATGGGTTCGTAAGTCGATCCGGTAATCTCAAATTCGTGGAAGCTGCTATCATTACCCTCAATCTTATCAAAGATAAACATTCTGTAAATATATAAAAATTATGCGTTAGCTAGCTATTTTGTATTTAAATAACGAGAAAAAACTATTGAACTTGTTAAAAATTAATAAGCGAAATGGAGCAGCATTTACATACGCATATATATATATATATATATATATATATATATTTATTTATTATATATTATATATATAATTTTACTTATTGAATTATCTTACCGGCTAACGGACATCTGGTTAGTCGTCAAAGTGCCAGTTTTGTCGGAACAGATGACAGATGTGCAACCCAAAGTTTCTACAGATGGCAAAGATCGTACAATGGCGTTCTTTTTGGCCATACGCCTGGTACCCAGAGCCAAGCAAGTCGTGATTACAGCGGGCAAACCCTCAGGAATAGCGGCTACAGCGAGAGCGACGGCGATCTTGAAATAGTAGATGGCACCCTTGATCCAGGATCCACCGTGAGCCGGGTCGTTAAAGTGGCCGATGTTGATGGCCCACACGGCGACGCAAATCACCGAAATGACTTTCGATAACTGCTCGCCAAACTCGTCCAATTTTTGTTGCAATGGGGTCTTGATCTCCTCGGTCTCCGACATCTCTGTACGAATCTTACCGATGGCCGTGCTCAAGCCAGTTCCAATGACGATACCGCGAGCTTTGCCAGCGGCAACATTGGTACCAGAGAATAAGATGTTTTTCTTGTCCTAGAAAAACACAACATTGACAATTTTATTAAAAAAAACCTTGATAAAAATTCTCTCTTCTAAAAAATTCTTTATAATATAGATTAGATGTTCAACATTTAGTTATCGAGTAATCATTTGAGTAATCATTTATTTGATGCAACGAATAAAAGTTTTAACTTTTTCATAGAAATTGATACAAATATTGTATAGGTTTAATTATAAAGTAGTAATATTTATATAACTATAGCTTCACCGACCTGATTGACGGCGCGTGGATCGGGTATAGGATCGGTGTGCTTGATGACGGACACCGATTCGCCGGTCAGGATAGATTGATCAATTCTTAAGGTAGTCGAGAAGATTTTAGAGAGACGGATATCCGCTGGGATCTTGTCGCCTACCGATATCTCCACGATATCACCGGGCACGATTTCTTTGGCCCGTATCTTCTGGACGCCAGATTTGTCCAATCGTACAACCTTACCCATCTCCGGCTCGTATTCTTTGAGCGCCTCTATCGCAGACTCGGCGTTCCGTTCTTGCCAGACACCGACTACAGCGTTGGCGATAAGAATGAGCAGGATAACGAAGGGTTCGACGAAGGCCGTGAACGCATCCTCGTGCTCTTCAAATAAGGCTAATACCTGAGGAACAATAAATAACATGTTAGCAAAGTTTGAGGGAAAAAAAGGAAGATGGACAAATATTTAATATATTCAGTTTATTCAGCTGGCTGTTAAATTCTTTTCGAGATAAAGTTTAGAAACTCATAGAAAATGAATTCCAAGGATTCATAAAAAGATGTAAATAATTCAATCTTTGCAATAATATCAGTTAATACGCCCAATAAATAAATAAATAAATAAATAAATATATATATATATATATATATATATATATATATTATAATAGATTTTAATCTCTTAAAACGTACATGTCCTGCTAAAATTTTCTTCTCTAATTTATTGTGGCCATGTGCTGACTTATTTTAGTTTTACAATTTGCAAATCATAGACTCCATAGTAAATGTTATACATTTCTCTTATGCGCCAAGAGAAAATCAGATCACCACGGCTACTTGAAATCAATATGCTATTTTTTCACTTCTCATGAAAGGTATATTTAGCCTCATTTACCCTTGAACCCCCGTAAACATATAATTACGAGGTTTTTAGCGAAGCGGCATAAATTTGAGAGAAAAAGAATGTCTCTAATTTGTTTCATTCTATCACAAGTTTTGTGAAAGATTAGGTCTATGACACATACTTTTATCTCATAATCCGTAATAATCATATTTAATCATTCTTTTTTAGAATACTTTGCATTTTTTATTTCTTTGTGATAGATGCATTCGTTTCTTATATTATTTAAATTTTATATGGTAAGAGATATATATTTATTTTATAATCGCATCTTATACTTACAAAAGAAATAATGGCGGCTAATAGAAGAATCTTAACTAGAAGATCATCGAACTGTTCCAAAACGAGTTGCCAGATGGATTTTCCTATAAGCAAAAAATTAATTAAATATTATTAATAATCTTGCCTATAATATATAGAAGATAGAAACATTTCTAGAAACTGTTATTCTTCAAGAAAATATTTTTAATATAATAATATTCGTAGAATTTCTACGATCAAGCTTTGGTATTATTTTATAATACCAAATACCTTTCAAAAAATATTGCTCTGCGACAAATTGACAAATCGACATGCTTGCAAAATATATAAAATTATAAAATAATTATTAAACTCTTTCAAATAATAATATTAATAATAATAATAATAAAATAGATATTTAGGTATAGATATAGTTTAGTTTAATATTTTTAAATTAGATTGAAAATAAAATTCTAACTTTCAAATTACATTTCAAATTATAAATTAGTCGCATAAACGTCGGTGATAATTTTCAACTATACAAAACAAGCGGGATCTATTAATTGTATACACTACAATGAAATCAATGTCGAATGTGACTCGTAATAATACATCATTGTCCGCGCTTGTACTATCAAAAGCAACATGCAATACGCATTCATGAGGAGTATCTCACTGAATATGTGCAAGAAAAACATTTTCCTTCGAATAATAATCACAAAGCTATTGGAAAATGTTTGCACGAGAAAAATTGTTTGTTTCTCTTTCCATTTGTGTTTCTCTCTTCACATTTTCACAATTCAGTATTTAACATAAGTGTTTAACGTAAATATTGTTCTTTTAATAAGCTCAGATCAGGAATTATTTTATCCTTACTCGACAATATTATAAAATTATCCATCTTTGAAACCGATTTTTAGAGTAATTGAAAGATTAAATAAGCTGCATTTACAAGCTATCCGTACACATCATATCTATAGGTATTATTTTAACCTAAAGCAATATGTGCTTTGTGACGTGGATACAGGAGTTAATTTCGTATTACGAGGAAGGGTCCTCGTAAAAGCAGACGCAATCTCATTTCGACACGTCCAACGTCAGCAAGCACGTTGAAGGAAAATAATATGTGTCGGGAAAGAATGATAGTAGTCAGGGGTCCTTGACGACTAGAATCTTTTGCCTGCACGCAATTGACGTCATGTCGTCATCGCTTTACGATTGGCGATTTCATTAATTATAATTTGCAGCAGCGGCGAAAAGAAAGAGAAATGAAAATAATGATTGTGGAGAAAATAGAGCTTCTTCTCTTCATTTCTTCAAATTTTTTCAGATGCTCGATGATATTCGTTCTTCTTTCTACTCACAATATATCAATTCTTACATGAATTATAAATAATAAATCAAAAACTTCGATAGTTAAACAAGTATTCTTGTAGCTGCAGGATCTAGTAATTTTTCCATGAAATCTGATAATTTAGTTAGTAAAAATTAAATTAAGTAAGTGTAATGTACGTGAATAGAAATTGTGAATCTTAATGATTCATTCACATCAAGTCAGAAAGGACATACTAATAAAAAATGATTTATGAAGGCGGTCAACGAGACGAATCTGTTTGGATGTGCTAGACGAAAGCATTAAGTAAGACATAGAAACAGCTATGATTTTATATTCAAACTCATTCACACAATTAAATTAATGTGATAAAAGATTAATGAAAGACTTATCGGATTATGCATATATTTATGTTAAGATAATATCTTCAATTGAGACACATGTAAACGATAATCACATTGACTTCAAACTTTTTTAACACATAATATTTAATATTTTTAATTAAAAGAATTTAATAAAATTTAATTAATAAAATTAATAATTAATTAATAATAATAAATACATTACTAGTTCAAACATTCTTAATTAACTCGTCATGTTATGTAACTTTTCAGCATATAATTAAAATTTTACACATATCTTCTATAAAAAAATTCTATTAACACACACACAATTATTATTACATAGTAAAAAAAAATTATAATTACACAACATTAAGATCATCTCTCTCGCGCCTTAATGCATACGTATCGTCGGTGCAAATGTGTAACGTACACATTTTGTTATATAAATTGCACGTAACGTTTCGCGGTATACATTCCACCACGTCTCGGAAATTAATATCGTGGTATGATATCGCGCTGCATCGGTATACATTTCTCCTCGTCTTCTTCTCCCTCTCCCCCCATTCTCTCACCTACACGCATATATGGCAACATGCTTCTCATTGTCGGATTCAGCATGTTACAATAGATGTGTCGTTCGGTTGATAGAATGTATACAGATAGAGACACACGCATATCCTCGGAGCGCGATGACGATTGCGGATAGTGGTATATTTGTAACCGATCGCGCGATTAATTGACGACAAGAATATCTCATTATACGACCTTGATCGCTCTTCGAGGATGTTTCATCAGATTTCGTAAGATTACGTTAAAAAAATAACATTCGAACAGACGATAACGTCTCTCTGACCGCGCGCTCTTTCCTAGGCAGCAAAAGTAATCTTTTTGACGTCATTTCGACGCGATTTGACGTCAAAATGAATACTTTTCCTACTTGGGTTTAATCCTGCTGACTCACTACATGACACAAGAACACATTTTTTTCTTTTATATTATACGAACTTTTGCTGCGAAGAAGAGAAGCACGAAGTTTGTCGAAAATATTCTTCACAATTTCGAAAATGCTAATTTTTCTGCAAACCGAGTCTTCCGAATAATGTTAATTACGTCGAGACTAAGAAATCATTGACTCGAAAAAGTGTTTTCAATTTCAACTACGAAAGAGCAAAATTGATAATAATACCTTACCTTCAATTCATCTTCGTGAATAAGAAAATTTCATCGCGCCCGAGTTTTGCGAAAAATCGTATTAGCTGTTCGATAAAAGTTTCCGTCTTTCGAAAACTTTATTTCTTATTAGCATTATCGAAAGAGGTAGTTAAGGACTCGCGCCGGAATATTAAATTATGTTCGAATGATATTAATTGAACGATACGCTGTAGCCTATCTTATCATCGATTTATCTTCGATAGACTCAAAATATTTAATGTCGAAGAGACTGATTCATCAATCATTGAAATAATACGTCTCTAAATATATCTCAATAATACGTAATTTAATTTTCACGCGATTACTTGTATAAATAAAGAAAAACATTTGTATCGCTTAAACAGCTACATATAATATATATTGTTAAATTTAACGATCAATCTGCGGGTCAACTTAGTTAGGTTCTTAAAATTTCAAAAAATTCTGATTTAATTTTTAATTTAATTTAAGTTTTAGTTAGTCCTTGCAATTTATTAATTAAAATATTAACACATAATTACAAATTTGATTGTTGTAAATGAATCGAGCTTGTACGAAATAATATATTATTATTAAAGAAAATAATAATAAATAGAATAAGTTAAGAGAACGTAAACAAGTTTATAAATAAATTATATATTTTAAGCAAGTATATCCTGAAAAGTAAACTGAGATACAAGCAAATTAACAAAAAAAATTCCGTCTTCAAAATGTAATTGTCTGTTAAAAATTTAACTACTTTACTATAAAAAAATTTCTGAGAGATGTGCATATTTTGCATTATATATTAACACCGCGCGTTCTGTTATTTAATTTCTCAGAGTGAAAGGTTCGCGAGAAAAGTCTAATCATTGCTTTGCAAAAGAAACAATATATATTTAATATATATTTAATGAGATGAAAAAATTGTAAATAAGATTTTAATTCAAAGAATCTTTCACGAGAAGAGATACGATAATAATTAGACATATACGTATACACCTTTAATATACATTCGATGAAGATGCAATAATTTGTATCGCGAAAAATCGCTCGATTTTTTATTCCATGTATATATATATATATGATAATTCTATATCGCGAACAATAATAACCGAGCAAGAGCCGTAACTACGGTGGGTCGATCCATTGTCGAAGGTCGATGGAAAGATAGCCTGAGCCTCCGCGCGGGTCGAGTGCAATGCCGATGCAATTACGGCCGAGTCGAAGGCGACACTATGGTGTCTTTCGATACAGGTAAATGGGGCAAGTGGCATCTGCATTCGAACGGCCCTTCATCCCCCATCGTGGGCAAATTGCAAAAAAAATATTTCTACTATTATATATTTTTTTACGTCCAAGAATTTAGAATTAATCTTTGCCGTAAGCTTTTTGTTTAACTCTTTTGAATTAATAAATCTTACTTGGAATATCTCTTTCTCGCAATCAAATTATATTTATTAATTAGATTCTCGATTACATTAGAAGAGAAATGAAGAGAGAAAGACACATTTATTGAAGGAATTAAAATATAATAATCAGAAAAATGATGAAAAGATACAAACTCGAAGAGAATCTTGAATAAAAAAATAATGAATATTATAAAAAAATTTAAACATTATTCTTTTTTATATATATTAGATTTTTCCCTCTTTTATTTTTGATACATTAAAAAAGATTATATTCCTTTTCCATGAATCTATTTTTTATTTTTTTGTTTCGAAGGATTAATATTGTTTCTAAAATTAGAGCTCCTAAGTAATCTTCATCAAGAGCTGAGAGATTTTGATTCCCTTGAGCAGCAGATTGATACATCGCTCTTATGCATGCATAAGTGCATTCAATGTGCGTGTAACGCTAATTCGCGAAGCTTACGAAGCTGCGGGCTGGCCTAGTTTGATAGCGGACGCGTTCACATGGCGCCCAAGTCTCTTCACCCTCTCCTCCCAGCGAAGAGAGATCGACATTCGTCAAGTTGAGAAGTCGAGAATTTTAAGAACTCTCACATACACACCTCAGATTCTTAAACGATGTACAAATCGATCGATATAGAAGCAAATTGCAAATGGAAAGAAGAATTTTTTTGCGTTTCCGGTTTTGCTCCGTCGAGAATAATTTGTATTATTACGCATGTCAATTTGTCGCAAGACCTCACCTATTTTCTACGTCACGATATCGAAGGCGATAGTCATCGATACTCACCTTCCTCAGCTGGCAATTCTGTAACAAAAAAGAAGGAACGTATTAGAATGCATGAAAATATAGCTCTCGCTTATTGAATAAAATTAATGAAAAATTTAATCAGTATGATATTAATCAATAATTTATCGTAACATGTATTTATACACCTCACAGAATTTTTAAAGACAGAAATTGACTTAACAATTAATTTTTAATCATTTTATATATTTTATGCGATGAAGAAAACTTGGGAAAATTTTTTTTAAATCGTTAAAAGTTGAATGGCATTGCTTTACACGTGGAGGAATGATTTATGTATCTAATTCCAAGTGCTTGAATGGCTTTGAAGGATCTGCTTTAAGGCGTCCTAGTTCAAATTATACGTATAGAAGCGAGAATCCAGAATCCCATAATTTCCATGACGCGAACAAATTGGAGGAAGCCGCGGAAACGGATTTCGCGTGCAGAATAGGTGGTTGAGCGGAATGTGCAAATGACAGTTTGTGAAGCGTTAAATCTTTGGTAGATTTATACTAGAGACAATATATGGCGGTTCGATATAACACGAGATGAATCGAAATTTTACAAGAAGCTATTCGATATTATTATGCTAATAATTTTGCACGCGTTCAATATTTTTCCGAACGTCGTAATTAAGAGAATGCGAAATAAATAATTATTTTGAGTAAAATCTAAAACGTAAAATTATTAATATGAAATTAATATAAAATTATTATAACGTGAACCAAATTATCTTATTATTAATTACATAGATATTCGACAAATATAATAATTTGAAAATGGATGGATTTTTTATAATATTGTCATTTTAACGTGATATTTAAGAATCGTGTAAAGACACCTATGAACCTCCAAAATGTCCCCATTTCAGTGAACCGAGAAAGTCGAGAAAGACCAGAGATGCATATCTTTATCTTGGACGAGAGCATTTCCAGTCTAATTTAATCTGCGAGGTCGATTACTCTCTTGAGCGTTCATTAACGTCTTGAAATTGAATGCGTGGGCGTACGCTCGCGTATTTCTGTGTGCTGGTTCTAGTGAAATCGTCGTATAAATATTTATACATCGCGAAGACCCAAATCTTCCCATAAAATGAGCTTTTTGTTGGGCAAGAAAATCGAATGAGAACGCTATTGTATTATCATAATCGTGTATAAATACAGGATATTTTAGGTCCTTCCCGTTTTTGACCAACAAACCCGCGTTTTCTGATTCACTTTCCTGAATTTCGGTCTAATTCAGATCTCTCGTTGATAAAGATTTCATTCCCTTATCACTTTCCTCGAAATTAAATGATGCGGTATAATTAAAAAATAAGCTCGTCGAATTAAAATCCCGACGAGCTTTACTTGGAAATAAGTGACGATTAGCATTTCGTGGAGACGGATCGAGGACGGATGCGCTTGGGAAATATATCGTTCGCAATGAAAAAGCAACTGTCTATCGCCGATACCCGCCGCGAGTGACACGCGAAGAAAAACAGAGACACGTGGGAGTCTTTGGTTCGCGTACTGGATTCGCATAGATTTCCCGTGAATGGCTGTCGCGCGCGATTGACGTGTTCAACAGAGGAAACAACGTCGTTTCTCGTGAAACGCACATCAACGGCAGATCCTGATGAAAGGCCGCGTGTAATTCTCCGAGTCGTGACAAAGGCAGACGCGAGAGCGTTTGTTGGGCGAATAATAGCTTCAATTTCGCGTCGATTTGTACCGTGGCAAGCTCGTTAATTCGCACACAAGCATCGCATCTGTCCAAAATACACGGCCGCATGACTAGAAAATACTTAAAATTGATATCGATATTAATATCAGTATCGATGATATCTTTGGTATCGAGAGAAGATTTCGGAATCATTTCCAGCAATTATCCTCGATAAAACGCGCAGACATATCGCGCTATCTCGCTTTAAAAGAGAGATAATTTGCCGTTCTTCGCGTTGCACATTTTAATAATAATGAGTCAATGATCGACGTGCAATATTGATAAAAATTTGCCAGTCAAAAGATAGCGAAATTTCCATGGAACTTCTCTCGGATATCGACATCCGAGATTCCCCGAGATCAAACATAACGCGATATCGTTGCTTAATATCGCGATGTCGCGTAAGTGTATCCCCTGGATAGGGGAGTCTTCCGGCGAGAGGACGGCATCGATCGTACTTTACGCAAACACGGAGAGTTACTTACTTACGGGAGGGCGTCATCGTGATGAGGGGGGACGGAAGCGAATGCGGCGGGCGGCGGGAAAAAGGTGCGAGGGAAAAAGCCGGAGAGTTTCCCCCCTCCTCCCCCGCGCCGTGCGAGAGCGTCACGGGGCTACGGATTTATCACGCGACAGTGAACGGCCGTACAAAGCCGATAGATACGTGCAACAAATCCGTCGTCGTGCATTGAACGACACGCCGCTGGGCTCCGTGCACGTGTGCTAACTTTAGCCCGCGGGAGGGGTGGGAGGGGTGATCCGCGTTACGAGGTGACGAGTAAACGCCAAGTTCCGGTTCAAGTGCACGCCCGAATTTCGAGGCGAATCTCCCCCCCCGGAGATGGAATCTCGGGATGGAAATATGTATCCGACTTGTGTGTGACTGCGATATAAAATCTTACGCATGTTTCATATTGTTATTTGGAATATGAAATAATTCAGGAGGACGTTTTCTAATTCATCCGAAAATAACAGTTTTGGATTAATAGGTTTGTATTTTTTTGTTTCAAAAATATTTAAAAAAATTGATATTTTATATAATATATGTAAGAGGTACAGATTTTTTTGCATGAAACATAAATATTTAAAGGTAAACTTGCTTGATACTCGTGAAAATAAAATTTTCCTTATTATATTAAAACAGATCTGAAGATTCTTGTGAAATAAATATGAATATTTTGCATCCCTATTTTACATAATGCTGATGTAATGATGTAATATGATTCGTGAAAATATTACATAACTCTTAGAGTAAAAATATATACTATCATAAAGCTACGTAAACATTATTTTTGTACGTAAAGTTCAGTTCTTACGCATACATGAAAATTGTTACGCAATTCTCGAGAACTCTAGATACTTATAAAATATTATACTTGTATATTTCATTATAATAAAAAAAGTTTACTAAATTATAAAAATACCGAAATATTCTTAAACTATTTGATGCCTCTGTTTACTTGCATGTTTAAAAGTTTTTTTTTTCTGAAAATATATTTCGTGTAATAGTACGACATATGAAATTTTATTAGTTTGCTTAGCTTTATTAGATTCTAAATAAACTAAATTTAAACATTTTGATGATGAAGTTATATTAACTCGCAAGAACTCACGTGAAGGCGATTAATATGCATGACGTTTGGTCGTTTTCATTAAAATTGGAATTGCTTTCGTCGTGAATAAGTTCGAGCAAAAATAAACGCAGTCTTTTACAGCGTATTATCTATTCGAAAAAAAAGACAAATATACATGTGAAAGAAGAAATGCGTGAATATTTCAACGGAGCGAAAAAAGATATTCCGCGCGAAAATTAATAGCAATGCATAAATTATATTACTGCAAGTTCGTGACTTTCTTCCTTCGTTCGGCCCATTTTTCATCCTCATGACAATTTGACGTATGGACTTATTATCAAGAATAATACGCTTAACAAGTGGAAGCTAAACACGGAGATGGGAAGATAAATTCCGCGACATACGTGAAACATATGCATATGTACGATGCATTTTCTCGTCTAAGGTCATCCGTGAAACTAATCTGCAACTGCGGTTGCAATAGATGAAACATCAGTTCGCTCATACATAAGCGGACGGCATTAACACGCCGAGTGCTTATTTGTGTGTTGAAGGTAACACTCGTGTGCGGAGAAGATAAAACAATCATTGTTTGAGTATAGTCGACTCGACCATTTGTATCGCGCGAAAAACTCACGATTCTTTCGCGCGCAGATATCTCGTAACGTATCACTAGATTCACAGCACGTGGATATGTCAATCCTTTCTGAATAATCGCTCAAATATGCCGAAAATCATCTAATACATTCATAACATTCATTTACATGAAATTAAAAAAAAATTCTTTTATTATACTGTCCTTATTCCAGATGTTTAAACACGTGTTAAATATGATTTTCCTCCACTTGTGCACGTATAAAACAAATAAGATTATATTTAAACAATTTTTGTATATAAATGAATTAAAATTAAATTATTAGAGAGAATTAAATTTATCGGTATTCTAAAGAAAAACAAAATTCTTGAATTTTGCATGTTATTTCTGACATGTATAATTGTCATTACGAGAAATGAAATTTGAAAAATAATATAATATTTTAAATTAAAAAATATTATAAATCAAAATTGCAATTTTAATTATCCATATTTTAAATAATGGAAAAAATTAATTTCGAAAAATGTTTATATAAAATATCTAATATATATAAACTTAAATATAAGATAATTTTTTGAAACATCAAAATATTTATTTGATGTCTTATTTCTGCCACTAAAATACTAGATTGCTCATGATTGTGTTTTCCGTTAGAAAATATACGAATGGAAGTTTTCTATCGATTAGTTACGCTACTTGGCGATAAGTGTTCAACAAGACCACAGTAAACTTTTGCTAGTGTTTGCGAATTTCCACTGACAGTTTTTGCTTGGAACTCTTTTCGTTATCTAACAGATCCGCCCACACTTATCCTTGCATGTTAATTCCATTTACAACTATTTTACACAAGTTTTTCTTTCCATGGTTATTTTTATAATATAAGCTTGTTTATAATGTAAGCGTTTGTGATACAAGCATGTTTTATGCATGTTTTTTCCTGCAAGTTGTATTCAAATTTAACTATATATTTAATTATAAATTAATATTTGTTTCGATATTAAATTTTATGCTAAGAGTATTATAGCATTTTTATAAAGGACTACGATTATTTTTATAGTACAACTCATTTCGAAATTCCAGTGCCATCTCAAAATTCAAATTAAATTAGATTCCCTTCGTTCCATGTGTGTATTTTAACCAAAATTAATTGTTTTAACCAGCATTACAAGTTGAAAAGCTTTCGCAACACGAAAATGCTATTTTAATCAGACCATGTCGTTTTAATCAACGTGACACATCAAAATGCCTTCATAAAATGACTTTCAGGATTTTGACAGTTTAACTGTTTTAATGTTACAGGTTAATTAACTGTATTTTATAATTGAATCATAAATTTAAAGGAGTTCCGCGATTTTCTTATGCTCGGATAAGGTACATCACGTGAATTGTTCACGAGCGAATGACGTAACAAAGAAAACATTATATATATACATTGAGGAATGAATAATAATGAATATATAATAATTTTCTCGAACTGTATGAAAGAGTTATTAGATCGATCGAATAAATTAATTAAATGGATAATCATGTGGAGCGATATTTAAATCGGGATACAAAGCGCCCAAGCGCGTTAAATATCAAGGCACGCTGCGACTTTAAAGAACGACCTTAAAATGAATTAACCTCACTCAATCGCGTCAACTCTTAATGCAATTTCACCACACATGCGCGATTTATTAAGTGCTGAGCGATTTTTACAGCCGCCTGTTAGTCGCGGCTATTTACGTAGCTCAAGTAAAGCAGGACGCGATTCATTATGTAATCTAAGATTGGCTCTTTTACCGCAAATTATATAAATTTGTTTTGCTTTATAATTTTTTAATTGAAATTTGTAACATTTGTGTGCGATAAATAGTATAAGTAAATAGTATAAATACGTTAATTGAGAGTAAAAGACACAGAATTATGAGCGAGATAAGAAAATTCGATAAAAGGTAAATTAAGGTAATTAAGAAATAAAGTTTTTAGAAATTTATAATTTTGAAGAACTGAGTTTTGTGTAAGATATTGTAAAATACATGTATTTTGTGTAAGATATATGTAAAACAAGATTTTCTAAGCGATAAAAATTAAATGATAATAATAAATTAGGAAATATTAGATATACACATCAAGTACTGCAAGGAAACTTATATATACTTGATATGAAATGAAATATAATATTGAAATAAAATATGAGAGAGATAATGAAATATAATATTTTATTAAAATAATATATATTTGTAAGAAAACAAAAATTGATGTAAATAATGGTTGCAAGATTTAATTCATTGTCAGTATAATTCTATAAAATAGTTTAGGATATCGACTTGTGACAGATTTTAATATTTTTATAATTTAATATTTTTATAATTTATATTTTTATATTTTTATAATTTTATAATTATATTTAATATTTTTATAATTTAATTTAACATCATGAAAGTTTTCAAAAATTTCAAAAACATAATTTATTTAGAATTTTTACTATGAAGTTGAATATAACATTTAAAAAAATGCTGAAAAAGATTTCGTGCATAAAAAAAGAACTTGTACAAAAATTGTGTTTACCTGGCTTTATTTATTCATATATGATAATTTTCATTTAATATTTAAAAAAATATATTATTCAGCATTATACAAGAATTGCCTTAATTTCCTTAAAATAAGTATCTAGATCTCTCTGAATAAAATAAAAAAGGAGCAATACTCAAGATTTACCTTTGGATATATATGTTCATGATCTCTTCACATATATTCTCTCTTTACGTATGGAAAATAAACATCAAAGTATCCATTTCCATCTATGAAATGTTAAAATACTAATGAATTCATCCAGATTTATGTTCGTACGTGGATGTCGAGATGCTCCTAAATTACCTCATGTATTTCGGATTTCCTACACGAACTCGCGTGATCGCGAAGCGAAGGAAAAGGCGCTGGTGAAAACGTCTCTTCGCAGTCAGTTCATTAATAATGGATCGGCCAACGACGTTGCTCTGACGTGGTTGCTTACGTTGAAAGTTGTCCACGTCAGGTGTCTCGCGTACGCGACTCGCAAAGCGTGACCCGTCGAAACAAAAAATTCGAGGAGATCTTAAGAAGTGCAATTGTATTTGCCATACAAAATGCAATCGCATGCTGGATGATATTTTTATCCGCGAATTACGAATTAAAGCTAAATCGGACACAGCTCGAGTTTTAAGTTTGACCAGAGCGTTCGTTACTTTTTTTTCCGTTGCTTTTGTTGTGTTATATTTATTTTTTTATTAAAATTAATCTAAATAAAATTGCTTGCATATTATAGAAGTTTAATTTTGATCAAATTCTTGATTGGTCTATCCCAGTTTATCTCTATTCATTTGCGAAAATTATCTTATAATTCTGATCATTTAAATTATAAATATACTTTTTTCTTTATTTTTCTTTTAAATAATAAAAATTTTTCTTTTAAATAAATAGAATTTCAACATTTAAAAAAAAATTGTTCCGTTTGCTAAAAACATTTTGTGATAAAATTTTGAGATATATATAGAGAATATCTATATGTGAAATTTTTCTTAATTAAAAATATTTGTTACTGTGCTGAATCGGCAATTAATTCATGACCTAAAAAGATAAAGAATCGCAAATTCCGATATTACCAGATTTTGATGGTGATATTGAAACGTTTTCTGCATTGCTCTCGAAATATTTTATTTTAGAATTTAATGCTCACGCAAGCTTACGATTTAAGATATAATGCATTTTGAGAACGATTTATTTTTAAAAAACATTATAATACTATAATATTATAATCAAAGGAGTTAATCACAGCAATTAATTCTTAATGTACTTTATTCTTTCCGATCTTTTTTTAAGTTATCGATAAATAATAAATTCAACTTTATATATTTACGATACCAAATAATTTGAAAAACACTTCAAAATCGAAGGGGCAATTGTATTATCAGTCTATTTATTATGATAAATTCAAGAGGAATAAATTAACAATTAATTAATACTTTATTACATATCCGAATTTGATACTTGTGATAGGAATACAAGGTTAACGAAGATATCTTGCGGAATCTAAATCTTTAATTTGTGTGACTAATGTATTCGCATAAAGCAAATATAAATCCAAGGATAATCGTGAGGCTACTAATAATCTATTGGGAAACAATTTTGATTCATGTTTATAAATTCGATACTTATAATGATACTTTCTTAATGTTTACATAATTAGATTGATATATTAAGCCTATTAAATCGTGATATTAATACAATAAAATTTAGAATCATCTAAACAACTCAATTTAATTAAAATAGATCACTCTTATTTTTCTTTTTATATATTGCTAATCATAAGTAAATTAATTTAATAACACTGCTAATTATATTTATAAGTAAATTAATTTAATATTTTATATTTTTAATAAAATTTAATATTTAAATTTAAATTTAAATTTAAATTTAATGTTTCTTCCATTTGATGAAACACTGGATATTAATAAGCGGAAAATTATACCGCGAGGAACCATTTATCGAAAGTTTACACTCGTAGAATGTACAGTTGGAAATGTGCGCGAATATTAATGCGAATTAAAGTACGTGGAAATTTTTGCGCGACGGTTTACCCCTGGTATTTGTAATATTGCACGACACAGTGACGACTGCATCGCGGTCGAGCTCTTGGTCTCAAGAAGCCGGGAAGCCTCTCGAGTTGATATAACACAAATTCATGTGGGCGACGACATTTTATCGCTCGTAGCGTGCGGTCTACCGCGCGATTATTCCTTGGCCGCATCTTGATAAAAGCGAGTTAGGGGGATCGTTGTGTGCGTGTAAGCACCTAGAATTTGTTTATCTTTCAACGGGTGCAAATATGAATGTCACGATACACGCACCATCGACGATAACGAATAGGGCTTATCATTTCTCGTATCGATGCTGGCGTGTCTCTTTCTTTTGCGAAATCCAAATCCGATAGGGAATTGATATCGCCGATGCGAATCTCTGATGACGTTCGTCAAACTTGAAAAAGTATTTATACACAGATAACAATGATTTTCTTTGAATAGATT
Source organism: Camponotus vicinus (assembly GCF_025532165.1). Classification (NCBI taxonomy): domain Eukaryota; kingdom Metazoa; phylum Arthropoda; class Insecta; order Hymenoptera; family Formicidae; genus Camponotus; species Camponotus vicinus. Next base: position 6,800,012 of record NW_028141979.1, on the reverse strand, counting down.
TCGAATTCGATGAATTACAGATTCCTCGCCTGCGGCGAAAGGGATTACAAATGACGTATGCTAAATCAATATGCATCCTTGAACGGACAAATAAAAAAATATGCAAAAACAATTTGAATCTTTTAATAGCACGGTCGCTGAGTTTAACGGTTTAACGTTCTAAACACATTTGTACGTTGATAGTCGCTCTTGTAGTAAATAAACTTTTTTCCATGAACCGTGATATAATGAACTGACATAAAGTAAGAAAAAACGAGAAAAAAATGTTAAAAGAGATCAAATGCAATTTAAATGAAATTTTTTTTAATGGCAATACTGATTATGAAGATTGTTATATCATCGAGCTTGCACTGCAATCATCTTGGAAATAGAAACTTATTAGTTTTGACAGATTATAATAAAAAAGCATTTTTGATAAACAGTTTGATAAAGCACATTCTTAATTTTTCGAAATTCCTTTCTTTATCTATTTATTCATAATTAACGTTCCTGTAAAAAAATACTGGAGGAATAATGTTAAAAATTCATCGATAAATAAATTTTTATTCCTCGTGACAAGTATAAAATATATGCTAGATTAATCAATCATATTTGTCGGCAATACAGCTTGTCATATTTTGTATATATGTGTTATATAATATTACAAAACTCTTCTGCAAATAACGACATTGGAAAATATAAAAAGTAGTATCCACTATAATTTAAATTATGCAACATCTATTATGCAACAATATTCCATTACTGTAATGCAAAGTCTATCCCTTATTACACTTATCCAATGAAAATCATAATAAAAGTTTTCACGAGAGATAGCATTATTTCAAAATAAATCAAATCTTTTTCAAATACGACGCTAATGTAACCATATTCTTGATCAAATATTCTCATAATTTCATTTTTCAAACGAAAAAAGATGCCTCAATATCTTTTTTAAATCTCTAAAATCTGTACGAGATTTTTCATCCGCCGAAATCTCTCTCTTTCTCCAATTTTATCCTTTTAAATTCGTTTCTATTTTATTTAAATTAATAATGATTAATATTATTAATATCATTAATTATTAATAATTAATTTAAATTAATAATATTGTGTACACTAGAAAAGTGTTATGCCCGTCTTATATACATGATATATACAATAGTGATCAATTATACAAGAAAACGTTTACGTTTTGCGTAAAAAGATCCTGTAACGTTTTAATTCGCCAAAATTTGCATTTAATGCGCGCTAAAACCGGAGCTTCAAAATCCTCGATCAGGGAAAACCGACTTTGCTCGCGAATCGAGTTTGTCCTAAATGAGATTACATTTTTTGGTTCTCCTGTTGACGCAATTAGCGCCAATCATCAGGCTACATGTAGCCTGCCAGATGCAACGCTTGGCCACGTGCAATCGAATTACGCTATCCATCAAACTCGCAACACGGCGGCACAGCCGCATTTACCAGATCGATTCGAACCTTAAAGTATTACGTAAAGTAAAGTCTACTGCGAGTGTGTGCGTTTTCGCAATTTTCTGCTTCTAAAATTCTCAAGGCTAAATTTAAATGAGTCCAACCACCGGCACATTTCCAAGTTCATTAGTTCGTGCAGTTAATTTTAAGCTACATTTAAAAATGTCGCTTTTCATTTTTTTGTGCATTTATTTTGCACGCGATGTATTTTCTACATCTTATGTAGATTGAATTAAAAAGATTAATAAAACTTTATAACGTTCTTTGCGTTCAAAATCGAGTAATATAAGATGGATAGCAATAATATTAATATTAATGTTAACTCTCGTTATTATTAATTATTATTAATTATTTTTTATTAAAATTAAGAATTTGATTCTATCAGAGGAGAATAAATTTTATTATAGTAAATGACGAAGGACATTCACGATTACGTTGAATGTTGCGTATGAAAATGTTTGCTGTAAGTCGGCGAATAATCATCATCGTTTGATTATCAAACAGACTTTGCAGGATGCATACTCGCGAGAAAAAAAAGAAGATGATTATAGTCTATCTATATACACTGTGACGTTTAATCTTAAGTTAATCTTGAGTTATCTAGAAACTATTTTTCCTCAACATAACATGCATTTTTTCCTGAATTTTAATCTTCCACAAGTCAAACTATGATAAACTGTTACGAGTTCGAAAATTGTTTCGTGCATATGCATGTTACAAATTTTTCAAGTCGCGTTTAATTTCAAGAAAATGAACTTTCGCAAACTTTAAGTCCAAAGCAAACTGTCAAAGTTGAAAATTTATGCGACGAGACTCGCGTTTTGAGCCGAGAAAAATTTCTAGCGATGAAAAGCGATATGCTATGATTTTCTGGGACAACTCTTATGTTATTTAAAAACAATTGTATCACGTCGAAACGACGGAGAAGCGTCGAAATAGCGACGGAACACGCCAGATAATGCTAACTATAAAATTCGACTCTACCAACGGATTCTCCTCTCTTTCTTGTTGCTCGCTGTATTTTATTTTCGTAAACGAAAGACGATACTTTGCCACGCACTCGCCTATTTTGTAGCTCTGTCGTAATCTTCTTGTAATGTTTACTGCGAATATACAAATAGCACAGAAATTCTCATATCGAGGTAGCCAATTTTCGTCAAATCAATGATAATGAGCGTGAATCATTTTGATAATTGCATTTCATCCACCTTTGATTTGTTTTCAGAAAGTCATTTTGTTTACAAACATACTAGATTTTATATTTAAACGAAGGAATATTGAAAAAAAAAATAAGAAACTTTATTAAAAGTGAATGACAGTTTCAATAAACAAGAGATAATTTTGTTTTGCGTCAAGTAATATAAAGTTTATCATTTTTTTCGAACAGATTGTTTTATAAATAATAGAAAAAAAAATTTTTTTTTAAATTAAACAATGTTTATATATATATATATATATATATATATATATATATATATATTTATATAGAATAGATTCTATTCTATGACCAACCAATATAACCAATATTCACTATAAAAATAATAAAATAAAATATCTCAAAATTCTACAGTTATATTTCAAATTTAATTTTGTTAATCCCAGTTTTATTTAATTTTGTGTTTCTTTTAATTTTGCTTGAAAACAATTTATTCGATAATAGAACGAAACTCGTAGAAAACGTTGAAATTAAAATCAAAAACATGAGCTTTGTTTTTTTTTTTAATTCACTGTTTCATTAATATTTTAATCGCATTCTTATCCGAGTGAGAGAGAGACTTAAATTTTTTTTACACGGAAATCTTTAAGCAGTAGATAAAAGTGTATCGCAGTCATAAGTCACGAATATTATTTATCGGAAGTTCTCTCGATCTCGCAGACTTGAGGGAGGGGAGACGTCCGATATTTCGAGGGGTGCTAACTAAAGACGTGTTATGCAAAAATAAACCGTTCGAGACACGTGGTCACTTTTCCTCCTCCGCACGATTGCCGGACGGAATTAACGGAACTTTGCAGCTAACAAAAGTTACAAAACTGAACGAAGAAAAATATAATGATACGCGACGAAATTTTCATCGAATTGTTCAATCAACCATACATCTTTCTAAATAGGTTTTCTAATTTTTAATTTCAACGCAAAAATATGTTTAACATCTGTCAATAAAAAGTCAATACTTTTTAACAGGGGATCACTAACTTTACGGCCTAAAAAAACAAATTCGAAACAAAGTTGTGATTTAAATTTTATATAAATTATAACATGTACAAAGCGAAATATAAAACTTGTTAATCCCGAGTTACTGTAGAGCTGATAAGATTTGAAGGCGACCTCCATAAAGGCTTATAACTTTTGTTTTATTTTTATTTTTAAGTTACTTTGATGTGTACATTCTCTGAACGTATACATTACAGAAAAATGTGAAAACACATTACATAAAAATGTTTGAAAAAATTACATATTGCTTTGAAAAAAAAGAAAAAGAGAAAAAAATGTATGTAAATATCTCATATTTTAGTCTGTGACTCGTAATATTTTGCGTAATTATTATTGCGCATGTGGCACATTAACATAAAGCTCTAATTATCATTCCAAGTCATTTTTACATAAAGTGAAAATTGTGCAACGAGAGATTAAAGGAACGTCTCCCATTAAGATATTTGTCACTATCCGTATGAATTTTATAAATGATAATTTTAATCTCGAGCATCGTTATCGAGAGAGATTAAGACTTACTATTGTAAATAATTATTACTTAGCAAATCTCGAAAGCGATTGAAATTTTTTGTCGGTACAATTCGAGGAATTTCTCGAAATATACATATGTACAGCGATTCGATCGAGTGGCTGGTGTCGACGACGGAAATTGGAATGTCGATGATTTAAATGTCCCCGATTACGTTATTGTAAAGCATCGACAGATACGCACGTCATACACAAGCAGTCCTTTCGAAACGAAGTGACATACAGTGAGATGTATTATACACTTAAATCACAAAGACTTGGACGAAAAAGAGACTTTGACAGATTACTATCAGAGATATATCTCCCCTTAAGTTTACCCACAAAAATTCAAATATTTTTCTTCAATTTGAATCGAATCTAAAATCGACATTTACACTAAACAATTTCATCATCGAGTCAAAAGTGCTGATCGATAATAAAATCGATAACAAAAACGCGAGACAGATAATGACATATTTGAACACGCGTGGATTATACGTCCACGTATGTGTATAAACGTGACGAAATGTTGAAAAACAATCCTCCAACCGGATCTTAAGGCGGACGATAAACACACGTAATGAATATTGAGAGAAAACTACCGACTTGGAACACGTGTACGGGGAAGGCAGTGGGCACCGATGGTGGGGACGCGCGAAGGCGACACGCGTGGCATATACACAAGTCGACGTACAACGTACGTCGCTGATAAAGCGACTTTTACATCGACTCTCCTCGACCCGGTAGCGAGTAGAATGCGCGATTATGTATATTTTCATGAGCGCACAATTATCGCACCCGCGATTGCGTACTACGCAAATGATACGCGATATAAAATAAATGCATACAGGGTGTATCTCTCGTACAAGTGTGTAACATTGTATTGTCATCTGTGAGTATTTTGCATGAATTTAATCGCGGGTAATTCTAAATCGAGTCTCGAGAAGATAAAAATTTTTATCCGCGATAAGATGCCGATATAAAGTTGATTATAGAGTAATTAATTGCGAAAGGAATGACACGGTCTGGTGCAATCGAGGAAAGCTCGGCGTGAAATGTAATCTTGGAGAATGGCGATAAATTCTTACAAACGTGGTGCCTCGTGAGATTGTACGTATTATGTATCAATGAGTGTGATTTTCTTTCCGCAAGACGGAGTAAATAATAAAGATGCAGGATTTCTTTTTCTTCTTGGCTTTAATTAAACCAATCAAATATTAATAATTCATGAGTGACTTATAGATTGATAATTTATACAATTATATTAAAGAAGTTCTGCGAGCCTTTTGTGAACAGATCCTTCAATTGTGTGAGATGTATGTGAATGAATCTATCAAGTGCTCCAAAAGTATAGAAAAAAATTACTCACCGTTGAGACCATACTTTTCCTGGTTTCTTTTGACTTGATCAGGAGACAGTCCTTTGTCAGGATCGACATTGAAGTAATTTACTACTTCTTCCACAGATTTACAATGGGAGTCGTCCATGGTTACTGCTTCGTAGATGCTTCACTAATGTTATCCTCTCAGTGATTGTATGTGTTCATCCACACTAATAGTCTCTGAAAGTGAATAAAATTATCTGTGTGAATAAAATTATCTTACATAAAATATTTAATATTACGTACATTAAATTGAAAATTAGGTACAAAACAAGTAGATTTAAATTGCAAAAGAATTGCTTTAATTTAAATAAATCCTCAGCAGATATGAAAAATAATATAAATTGCACATTTGCATTAATAGGAGCCTGATATCACATTCCATGAAATAATAACTAATTTTTAATAGAATTAGTTTTAATTTTCAATAGAATTATTATTTTCTAAAATTTCAAATATATTGTAATCAAAATATCAAAGCTGAGATAGTTTGATAGTAAACTGTTTGTACCAAATTGTGTTCTACACTTTATTTCTTTTTTTTCAAATATCGAAAACAAATATTTTTCACGATATATACTCATAAGAAAATTATGTTTATATTCTTACTCCTATCAATAATTATACATGATTATTTACATACAGTTTTTTTTTTTGTTTTCCATGTAGTATTAACAATCAACAGTCTCAAATATATATAAACATACAGAATTGAATTGTGTTTATATTTTAAATTAATTCAATAATATATCTTTCACCGCACGATTATAACTGTCTTCAATCACCTGATTGGCCTCCAATATAAATGTTTCAAGAATTAAATTTTTCGCGCGTATTAAAAATATATTATAAAGCAAATCAGTGAACATACAAGTTGGAAGAAACATGTAAAAATCATACGATATACAACACGGTCGGAAATTTTTCGCTCATCTCGACCTACGAGGTACTTAATTAATCCTTAGCCAAACATCGCTATCTCTTTCTAGATTACACTCTTGGCAACAATGTAATCAGCTGAAAAAACACGAGGAAGTTTGACACGCTAGCTAGGTACACTGAACCTTAGCGGGGAGTACTAAATTTAAGATCTCGCTACTGGAGAGAGGAAAATCCACCGGGGACTCGCGTAAATCCAGAGCACGTTATTACGGAAACGGACGCGGCAGAGAGCGAGAAAGAGAGAGAGAAACAGAAAAAGAAATAAACTTCAACCATACCGAGGACGTCGAGGCGCAGGAGATTGTCCCACGGCGTTCCGTCTCCTCGCGAAATTACGAAACGCGATGGATCGTGACTAGTCGCCGCCGCCGACGACGACGATGAGGAGGAGGACGTGAACGAGAACGAGGACGACGGAAGAAGCGCGGCGCGCACTTCGTCGCGGCTTGGAATCACTGTTCGCAGCGCGACGTGTCCTCGCGACATGCACTCGCGCACCCGACTACGGTATCCTCGGCGGTATTCCTGACGTGTCCTCGCGTCGTCGGTGACCCACAGAGCGAGGAATTCACGACTATCGTTGATGACGACGTGTCAACGTAGAGCGAGAGAGACGGGAAGAAGGAGAGAGAGAGAGAGAGAGAGAAAAAAAGGCGGGGAGAGGGAGATTGAGAGGGAGAGAAAAAGACAGAGCGAGAAATTACGTTACGGCCGCCGAATATTTAGGTTAGCGACGACGATGACAGCGCGCGTGCTTAGCCCGCGACTAACTTCACTACGGTACCACGCGACGGGCGACGCCGTTTTTCTCCGTTTTTCTTGATTCGACGAAGGGCGAGAGAGAGGAAGCGAGAGGCGCCGAGGCGAGCGTGGCTGCTGCTCCAAATCGCGCGAGCTATCACGAGGCGCGAATGCACGAGACGCACGTCATTTTTCCCGTAACGATGTAACCAGCGCGACACGACTGCTAACCTGACCTCCGCTTCCGCGAGACTGACATGACTGGCGAATCGGGCGAATCGTCGCGCGAGCGGCAGCGCCGCCTGGCGGCGCGCGCCGCCAACCACGCCCGCGTCGTCGCGCGCTTCGGGAGACGAATTCGTCCTCTTTCCCTCGTCGAATCGACGATCCGGCCGATCGATCGATGATTAATTCGCGCCGAGAATATTCCCCGGATCGTTTCCGGAATATCCGAAGCCTGTCACGGGATGAATCGGATCGCTATGCGCGATGCGCCGCCCGTGACGCGTTCCCCTGACGCGGATAGCGAGCATGTGGAGCAACGCCATTGGCCGAGCGGAGTGACGTGTACGGCTATTTTCGGGCTTCTGCTAGGCTATTTCCTTGGCGCGTATTTTAAGACTCCCGGCGGGACGAATATCTCGCGGCCGGCGATGTTGTCGTGTTACGTAACCGCGAGATCGCCGAGCGGTAATAAAGGCGGCCGCCTTCAAGGTGTTGACCGACGACGGCGAGCGCGAACCTTAACCCTTTCGCGGGACGACAAGTTTGCGAGAATCAATTTTCCTCGTCTATTTCGAATCTCTTACGCGCGACATCGTCCAGCTGCTTTTCCACCCAAGAAGAAGACGGATTGTCCCAATATTTTCATCGCGTCGAAACGAGATGTTCAATCCAAGCAAAGGTATGTGACATGTATATGATAATAACATGTTATATAACATAATAATATATTATAATATGATTTATAATTCATAGTAGAATTAGAAACATATGCGACTAATAAAAGGTGATAATGGAGCAGAAAAAATAATTAGTAAAGAGAAAATAATTAGTAAAAGAATTAGTACTTTTGATAGCAAAATACAAATATATCCCTTTCAAGGTTAAGGCGGTATGATTTCAAAATCGAGTCAAAAATGGAAGCGTATTAATAACGTTACTATATTTCATTTAAGCTCAATTTTACCAAGAGTCAATCGGAGGAAGGGGATGGTGAGGATTAAGGATGATTTACAAAATAATCTTAGATTATTCGACGAGCTTTGCCAGTAAGTCTTATGTAAGCCCGTTTGCGAAGCTGCTTCCGCGAAATTTCCTTGCCTCGGATGTTCGCATTTTTAACACAAGCTGACGAATGATTAAATACACATGTCCATCATCCTCTTTACATCCCTTCCTCCCCCTTCTCCATAATTATTGGATGTTAACTTCCTGTATTAACATAGAAATTGGCGGTAACGTGAAGATTGGAATAAAGAGCGCTTGAAAATCTTGCTAACATACTGGCAAGACTCCAAAAGATATCTAAAAAATGTATCTAAAATTCGCCAGATATCTCGGACATTATTTAAAGAGATGTATTTTATATATTTCTCGGACCTTTGTCTTTGGAATTTAAACAAAAGTCTGAAGAATATTTATTTGTTGTTCGATTTAGAATCACGAAACAGTATATATATTTAATGCTGCAAAAAAAATTTTTTTATTTTAAATATTCTTCGAAGATCCGGGCTTAGATTTAGAGCTTAAAAAATTAATAGCTTACAATTAAATGGAATATTCAAAATTTATTTTTCTAAAGCAACACGTATCTAATTAAAATATGCTTAACAAGTTGTTAATTATACATATCCATAATTTTCACGCTAATACTTTTTTTACAAAATGTTAGTTTTCCACTATAATTTTTGTTAATTAAAAATATTAATGCAACGCGATAATTAATTGTATATTTCACACAACAGATTTTCGCGATAATATTTTAAATATCGAATTTCAACTATTTTTTTGCGATGTTAATTAAAATAGCTTATATGTTTAAAGCAACGTAAAGCCTATCGAATGCTGGCAAATGATTAATTATACGATTCTGACAATTTTTTATACATTTTTTAAATATCAACTTATCGTATTTGAAGAATCTTGATCGGAGTAAGATGATAAAAATCCAAGATAGAAGACTGATAAATAATTAATTTAGTGTAGATATTGTTATACTGTCTCATTTATTCATTAAACAGCTAATCATCCGTAGCTACTATTTAAATTCAAGATGACACTGATAACCAATAGCCCATTAAAATGCGTTGACAAGTTTAAGATTAATTAAACACGTCGTATTCAATTCCCACGACATGTTTTTAATCAACGAACGTCAGCTTCTCGCGATAGCTGGAAAAGTCGAGGCGAAACAAGCCAGCCAGAGCGAAGCAGCTTCGCTAAAACGTTGACAAGTGGTTAATTACATACGTCACATACGATTCCCATAGGACTCCTTGTATATTCACATTCAAGGCTAACGCACAAACCCAAAGCAACTCAATCCAAGTGGAAGACACTCAATCCTCAACCGCAGGACTCGTAAGATCCTTTCTATTTTTCTCGTGACATTCGCATTTTGCTAATCAAAATGTACTTGTTTAATTCTTAATATAATAATAAGATTCATATAAGGTACAGTCTGTCTTTTCACGAAGCTATTTTCCGCCAATCGATCATAATTTTAACGAAAATTCCTGTGTTTATTCGCCATTATTATGATTATTATTTTATTTCTAGCACTCATGATAACAGGGAATATAGGGATTGATCCCTCCCCCTACCCCCTCGCCTCGCGCACGATTGAGGATTGAGAGATCGCGAATGGCAGGACTAACCCTCTCGAAGCTGATTAATCCCCTTGGACGGAGCGGCACCCGCTCACGTCAGCTTGGTCCTTGAAGGACGGACACGCCGCGATAGATAAAGGTACGGACTCGGCGACCGGTCGCGTGGTACTGCGGTACCCCGTTGAGGACTGCTCTCCCGAGGAGGACCCTGTCCGGACGACCAGCTCGCTCGAGCGCCCGGGACGCGACTAGTCGGCCAAATCGCGCGCGCGCGCGAAGCGGACGTTTTTAGCACATCTTCGACGGCGACTTCCTAATTATTTTGGCAGAGATCGGTTCGCTCTCCCCCGTCGAGCTCCCCCCCCCCATCCCCGCGCGTCCTGCCGAGGACGATCCGAGGGGGTGGTTTCTCAATTCTTGGAGTAGGATCTGGGAAATCGCCGGACTCGCTCTTGTGGCATCGGCTAATTCTTTAATTAATTACGAAATATTCATCTATTCTCTTTACTTTGATCTCGATCGATTAGAGATCGAATCTTCTCGGAATCTTGCCTTCGAAGGGATACGTCAGATTGATTGTTAGGACTGAGAGTTGTTGAATTTATTTCCTTCCCTTGCTGAGATTACGTTATATGAAGTATTGTGTAATTGCCAACAGACACGTTGCGTAAATTATAGGGAGAGCTTCCTCGCGCGGAGATTTAATAAAAAATATCGAGCGACTTTTGAATTATTCAATTAGTAAGTTATATTGAATTATATTGAATTATTCAATTACTGAGTTATAAAGATTAATGAAAAAAATTTTGTATGATGCAGACGCATAATCGCAGTACAAAATTAAATCCTTAACACGCGAAATGCACGTATTATTTAAATAATTAAAATGTTTTTAAGTTTGCCAGACATTTTGCAACGTCAAGAGAACGATAAAAGATATTTTGTTAATTAAGAAATTTAAATTAATTACGTTTATTTAACGAAGCTCTTTTGTAACATGCAGGCGCTTTCAAGCTGCATCATCTTCTAATAAAACATGAGCGTACATTCATTTCATTTTAAGCATGGAAAATGCGAAAAGTGCAGCTGTGAGAGAAGCAGACCTGTAGTCATGAATCGAGTGACTGCACCGACGTGAGGATTAGTGGAGTCTATTTGAAGACGAGATGCAACATGTTGGACGGGCCATAAGGATAAGAAACGTAGCGCGTTTGTTGGCAAACAAGTAGAGATTGCGTCTGTGTATGACGAATGTTTCACATAGATATGAGGTAATCCCGCTTCGTTGGATCGCCCATCCTCGAGAAAAATCAACATTCTCTCTCATATATAAATATTCCCTCATTTATAAATATTCTCTCATATATAAAATCGCGCGTACGACTATCCTGGTTGTGCCAAATAATTCGCTCATGTTAGTAAATTATTGTTTCGACCTCGGTTAAATACGGTCATGATTTTTTTAGAATAAATCTATCGAAATTATTAATATTGAAATCATGGGCGATGTATATTAATGTTAAATCAATTTTATATTTTTCTAAAAAATTTAATTTCAGTTTTAATGCATTGCATTTGTAAATTTGCTACAAATTTATTCAAGTGTGGATTCAATTTGGATTTCCGTTTGATAATCGTCCTTCGAATCAAAAGATAGCAACTTTTTTTAAACGTTTCTTTTTACAAAGAAATTTATTTCATATTGATTAGATCGTTTCATCAATCGCGAAGGATAATTTGCTCCGATATTGCCGATGTCTCGATGTTATGCCATTGTTGATCTCGACGCGGTGCTAATGTTAGCGTGTATAAATGCGTGTTTCAATTTCCGCTCGTTGCGGATAGTGCACGCATTAGCACGTTTCTTGGTAAGATATGAAATCACCCATCACATATTTCCATCTCGCGACCCATCGCCAAAGATAACAAAGTGCCTTTAAAATTTTTAAAAATACCATATGACAAGCAGAAATTATTCGAGGTACACAAACACACATACGAAAAATGTGAGAAGACATCTGTCTGTGAAATATGCTAAAACATTTAACGTTAATTCCGCTGTGGGATTAAAACGTTGTTGGTTTATCAAATTTGGACGCGTAATGAATTTGATAATTTTTTTGTCGCATTTCCGCGCGTTGTCTTTTATTAACACGCAAATTTATTCTCATTAAGTGTCCGTCCCCCTCCACCGCGTAATGCACTACGGCTGGTGTTTTATAACGGCGTTTAATTATAGTTTTGGATTGCACAAATTATGTGACGTCGAGCCGAGGTAATTTCTCGGTCCGCGAAAATTGTTTTACGCGCGCGCCAACGCAGCGGTGACCTACAAAAACTAAAATGAATTCTTGGCTCTAGTTATTATAGGTCGCATAATTCGCGGGGCGAATGTTATAATTTAGCAGAAGTTTTACAAGACATCGCGCACGATCGGGGACATTCGGCGATTTCGCTGTTTTTTATCGGCTCTTTCGACGCGTCTCGACCGCGAGCTTTTTCATCCGCGCGAAAATTTCCGAGCGTTTTACGACGCGTCGGAATATTTTTTTTTTCCACGGAACAACGCTCTTGATCCGTGTGTTTTGCTTCGCAAGCGCTTATTATGCAATTGCACAACATATATTGCATTACTCCAAAGAATTGGTGTTTTATCTTTCGTTTAATTCTTTTATTGTAAGCAATATAAGGATTTGATTTAAAATAAAATTTAATAATATTCCTATAAAAATAATCGCTTTTCTCTAAATAATAACGGATACAATATTATTTACAAGTAAACTGTCTGTTGAAATTCTGTATCAATATTTTATAGCATAATCTCTTATATAAAATAAAAGAAAATTAGATACATCTATTTCAAACATAAAAAAATATTTAAACATAATTTTGCGGGTCGTTTCTTGTTCTCAACAATAAATAATCAATAAAATAATCGCTAGACTCTTCTTGAAATAATAACGGCTACAATATTATTTACAAGTATAAACTATCTGTTGAAATTCTCTATCAATATTTTATAGCATAATCTCTTATATAAAATAAAAGAAAATTAGATACATCTATTTCAAACATAAAAAAATATTTAAACATAATTATGCATATTATCGTTTTTTGTTCTCAACAATTGGATATTTTTATACGTCCATTGAAATTCTCATATTGTCCTAAAAGAAACGTGAAACTCGCTTTTGAAAATGAATTCTCTAGAGCTAATTCTCTTTAGCTAGCTACTTAAAAATGTTAATAAAGCCATTAAAAGGAACTGAATATTCCGAGGCGACAGAACGTTATTCTATCCACACGCGCGCACAATTTCAGAACTTCTGGATTCTGCAAAGAAAGCATGTAACGTTCTACAAATAGGATTCCTGGGATTCACTATGCAGAACTAATACCTCTAGAGACACTTCCTATCTGACAAACTATTCAAAAGTAATTAAAAGTCAATATATACTCTAAACTGACAAGAGGGAAGAGACTTTCTAACAATCACTACCGTTACCAAATTTCTGAATTTTCGAATCGTATCCCGACATATCAAAGAGCGAAATTTTGCGAGGCGAATTTCACTGCAGAGCTATAGTTGTTGAACGCAAACTCGACCCTTTGACGATGAGAATCGAGGTTAATCACAATGAATTAAATTAACCACAATAATGACATATAGTAATCCTTCACGGGTTAATCCTTCTTGACCTTTTTCCGTCACTACACTTGCGTTTCCGTCACTGCGCGCGATCACACGAAGAACACTATGCAACTGCATCCCACGGTTGCGCGGCAAGTGGACTTACCAGTGCTTCTGTCTTCAGGTCTTCAACTTTTTCACTTGGACGCGTTGCGGGGGGGTGTGGACCACCCCCGTTAAACCTTACACACTGCTCTCTCTCTCTCTTTCTTTTTCTTTCTTCTCTTTCGATCCACTATTCCTCGATGCGCATCGTCGTCCGTCGACGTGCCACTCTCGACTGGGCCCTTCTACGACGTGTAGGAGAGTCGTGTACGCGACGATAAAAGAGGGTTGCGAAACAAACAATCATTCAAAAGGGGGCAACGTCTGCGCTGCTGACAAAACGAAGCGCCGAGGGGCCGCGAAATTCGTTTAAATAGTCCATAGACGTCGCTACCTGGTGGCGAGACGATGAACAAAGAAAAACTTATCTCTGGCCGGAAGCCAGTGATCCCGGCGGACGCCGCCGAATGTCGTCGTCGTTTTTTCGCGTTTAACCTTCGAATCCGCAGAGCCGAGAAACAGCGAGAAAAATAAGAGCAGGAGACGACATCCAGCCGCTCGGTCCAAGCGCCGCATGAAAATCCCGAATTTCGATTATTGGGAACAAGGCGGGTCGATTTGCGCAGAAAAATAGCTGTAGGACACCCCGTAGAAGAAAACCCGAAGAGGTCTTTCGCGATTCACACCTGACATAGACTAATTTTAAGAAAATATAAATAATAAATGAAAAGATGAATAAGAGATGATGAGTAGAACTTTTCTTTTTTAGGATGACAAGGTGAAAGTTTTCTCTTTTTTTCTTCTTAGGATATCAAGATATTCTTCTAGAATAAGTGGATGAATGATTCAATAAACGCGATAGATTATTAAGTGATTACTGTCAGAAGAATCTTTTCCATGGGATTTTTGTGATTTTTTTATATTTTTTTTTACTTATAATTAAAGAAATATATATAATCTAAATCAATTTTATATTCAAAGGTTAGTAATATGCTATCTCTCTTGTTTCATTTTAGAATAATGGTTAGTGTTCTGGAAAATCCGTTAATTATTTTCTAATCAAAAGTAGCTGACAGCGATCAATAAAGAGATATGTAACTTGTAATTATTTTTAAAAGCATTATTCCGATAAATCAATATATGGAAACAATTACGAAATTATTAAGGCTACTAGCAATATATAGAAATTATAAAAATATACAGAAATTTATAGAGTCCTTTAATAAAGCTAGATTCATTAAGGTAAAAAGTATCAGAATAAAAATTGTCAATCGAGTGTCTTTTAGGAATTAAAACATGATCGAGTTCAGATTCAGCTATAAATACGTAACTTCGACCATGTTTGCGTGGCATTATTCTTATTAGAATTATACAAGACGTACGTTTTCTTCAAGAACGAAAATAGTCGACTGGCGGATATCCAAATACGATATCAGGTACAACTTCGAGGACAATTCACCGCGAGCGATCTGCTGAGAGATTTGTTTTTCGGCTATCATATTAACATATTAATTAAGGTTTTTCAACCTTGATTATAAAACTTTAATTTCTTCTTCTATCGTAAATATTTTTAAAAAATCCCTTATTCATTCCTTTTAATCAATATATTTTTAAACTTTCCAACAAAGAGATAAACATATGCTTTTCTCTCTCAACACATAATTTTTATGCTTATATTTTTTTCGATCATCTTTTGCATTATTGTTATATTTTTACTTTCAGAAAATATTTTATTCTTAATTTCGTCATAGGAAAAAATACGCGAGAAAGGAAGATCTTTTTCTCAAAATTAATTAATTTTGGAAATAATAATTGGAAGTTTGAAAACATATTTTTCGTATGTCACAAGTTTGATCGCCGGGATTGCAATGTATCTTTTGCGATTCTCGGTTGAGATGTGCACGCACTTGTCGTGCACGAATCCATTAGCAGAAAGAACTGTCATATCGCGCCCAATGACAGCAAAATAGCGCAACGTTCCAAGTGTAAGCGCACCTTGAGAGGTGTGAAAAGAGAATATGCGGGAGAAAAGAGTCGGGTCAACGGTCTGTTTCTCGAATCCTAAATACATTTAACGTACAAGTGTCGGTCCGTAAAGTATCATTCGTCGTCTCGTCGAATTTGCCAAGTCCTCGTTCGATTATCTCGCGCAAGCGACATCGAGATCGCAGACTTGCTATTGCTTGAGATATAATGTAACATAACGAATTATAAAGTACTGCATAGGATGTCCAAGTTTTAGTCTTTTATTAAAAATAGTGTCTGCTTTTTCAAAATTGCTCCATTTTCAATCTATCTTAAGCTGAAATCCGATCTTGCGAAAGGAATTTGCCAATTGAAAATCTGTATGAAGCAAATATAATAATTAGAATGCGAAATTTCTTATTGATGTTTAATACATAATATATAATTTAATTTATTAATGTTTAATACATGCATTTAATCATTAATATAATTATTAATATAATTTATTGCTGTTTAATATATGCATTTAATTAAAATGAATATGATTAATAATAAATGCAAAAAAATGATATATGAGATGACTGACTATTCTACCGTACGAAAGGAATTTCGTGATCAATAATGGATTGACACACGCAAACTTTTCAAAATTTTTCTTGCGAAACAAGAGGATGAGAATAGATTGTTCGGGACACATCAGAGATAAGTGCGAAAAAGTGTGTCATAAAGGCTCGGGTGCTTTCCAAGAAGATCTCTTCGTCGCAATATACTTCAAAGATGAAGCAACGAGCAATCTGGATAAACATGTCGATGCCATATACGTTTTATCGCGAAAGTTAGTGCTTTAAATACGTTTATTTTAAATATATCAATGGCCGTGCAATGTTAACGATTCAGTAACAGAGTTCTGGAAATACTTGCACGGCTAAGTCTGTTTTCTCAATATTGATACGCGCATAATTGATTGGAGCATATTATCTCTCGTCCTAGAGACTAGTGTTATTCCTACGCGTACGATTCATTTTATAATTATAAATTATTATTTAGCAAACTTAAATATTCGTAATTCATCTTTTATCAATCTTCTCGAAAAATTTTTTAGTTTTGACTACATGTGACTATTTCTTTATTGATATTGTTATTGAATAATGTCCTATCAATAAATGTACCTCAGAAGAAGCTTCTATATTTTTTAAATTATTTAAATTATTTAAATGATTTAAAATATTTTTTAAATTATTTCATTAAGCTATTTTATTTTCCCGGATATTAAATTTCATAATTGTATCGTATCTAGACGAGACGTATTTTCATTATAAATTACAGAATCGGACAGCTCTGAGTAAGAGATGTATTCTTATCAGCTGTAATGCATTCTGACATGTATGCAAGCACCTATCGAGATTAAATAGATATATGTTCATGGCGTATCGAAAACAGACGTACGCGCCATAAGCTGACAGATGGTCCTTGAATTTTGCAACACGACTGTCCCGACATGTCGAAAGGCTGAACTGATGGAATCAGTTAGACGGCCGTCCCCATGAAACATCGTGCTATCAGCATTCTCTCATTATAGCAAACGAAAATAGACGTTGTTACTTCGTCGCTTACTCTGATCAGCGGTTCAAAGCGTGGCGTTATTCTTAGCTGAAACTCAAACTCTTACGTAAAACCTGGTCCGCGATATAGTGGTGTTTTGGAGCATCATTAGGCCAGAAACGTTTCTTCACGTCTTGGGTCTCATCTGCTTGGTGGATTCATCAACCCGGAAGAAGTTATTCAAGTCTGAATGCAGTTATTCTGGGAAATATCTCGGTGAATGTAGGATGAATCGCGAATTTCATTATCCTTATTCTATTAAGCAATATAATCAAAGTTTCAATGTAGTTATATTTAACGCACGTAAAACGTTCTTCTCTAGGAAAAAGACAAAACAAAATAATCAGAAAACCAACGATCTACTAAATTTAATTTTAAATAATATTTTTCGTGTACAGCGCACAAGAAAATCAATATCGATTTCATTTTTTCTTAAATTTCTTACATTAAATACTTCAGTACATAATGATCGAATTAAAATTATATTAAAATAAAATTTATATAATAGAATGAAATAAAATAAAGAGAAATAAAAATTAGAGAGAAATAAAAATAAGCTGTGTAAAATTAAGGAATAAAAATAAAAAGCTTGAGATTCACGAATACTTTTTTAAATAAGTCTTTCAATATTTTCGCTATAAAAACTTAAATGCCAATTTCGTAAGAAATCACAAAAGTTAGTAACTTTTTATTGCATGTATATCACTTTATATACATACAAGAAAAATAATCGTACCCAGAAAAATAGTAGTATAGCGTAAAAATCATTTGGCACAGCACAAATATTGTTGTTAGTTATACTGTGCCTTTGATGGTCCAAAAAACCATGTCGTTTTTATAGCGAAAATATGGTTGAAAACCTTATTTAATAGTTTATCAGACCGAACACGTGTTTCGCTGAGCTTTATTCGCCACTATTGCGAATTTTAGAGGAACCGATCTAAATATAAAGCCGGAAAACATTACAGGGCACACGCATTGGTGACAACACATAGAGAGAAAGAGAGAGAAAGAGAGAGAGAAGAATAAGTATTTATTTATAACGATTTTTATAAATGAACTGTTAAACGGCCATGATGAAGCCACCTGTCAGACGAAACAAGTCATCAATCATGACGTATCCTAAAACGAATTTAAACTAACGGACCGATGAAACGCCTGCCACTCATCTCGATTATACATTTCTTTTAATTTGATATATCTGCATGCATTAATAATTGCGACTCGATTATTTCATTCATAAATTCTTTTCATGTTTTATATCACATTGAATGCTTTCTCTGGATAAAAATCAAGAGTATGATCTTAATGTTTTTTTGTCGAATGTCTATTAGATCTTATAATTAAAATAGACCTATTAGATATAACAAGAGAGAAATACACAGAATGTACTTATAAAAGAATGCATCTTTTTTTAACAAGTAATTTTTTTCTTAATAAATTATTTTTCGCGACGTTTCAATTTAATAGTTTGATATTTTCAAAAAATAGAACTAACAATATTACATTATTGGCGTAAATAAATAAATACACAAAAAAATAACCAACTTTAATCGATTTAATTAGATATTATTTGTGTAATACTTTTAAAATAATCTATTATATTTTAATACTATAATATATATTTCATGCAATTCTAATCATATTCAATCATAGTCAGAGGGATCGTTGCAACTTGATCTCCTTCAAAGTGACAGAATGAAGGCATGACACTAAACGACTCGCATAGCTTTATACTTCATTAAAGATGTTTTCAAAGAGAGACCGTCAAGACAATTTTAAATCATCACCAACAGGACGTATTTGTCAAAATCTATAAAATATTATCAAAGAGTAGTTCACACACGTCTCTCTTCTATCTCGTCGAACAGAAAGGTTCTGTTGCTGTTGAAGACGCTTTCAACGTCTGATGATATTATCAGCATCCGGAAATTACCGTCACAACTCTACCTTTTGCAGAAGGATAGCACCGGCTATATCCAAGATTTTTCGGTTATGTATATAAAGATTTAAAAAATCCAAAATTGGCGTACATAAATTCACTTAATTTCTGAATTAATTTTGAAGTAACATAACGAATTCTGAGGACGTTCGAACATAAATTATTTTGAATATAATAAGAATTGACAACCTAATATATTATTATTTAATTATTAAGGAAAAATTTTCAAAATTTAAAAATTTTGTGTTTATTATTAAATTATTATTTACTATTTCTCTCTCTCTCTCTCTCTCTCTCTCTCTCTCCCCTCTCTGTTTTATTTAACAAAATTAATATATTATTAATTAGTGCTTGAAAATAATTTGAAGTGATTTTAATAAATAAAGAATTTACACTCCTGATAATATCTTAGCTTCAATTTTAGCAAATTCCGGTTTGTTCATTCTTCTGTGATCTCATTTTGCAGGGTTTATGATTTTGTATCCTTGCCAACGCTATCTGATATACTCGCACACTATCGCTCCATAAATTTGTTTATCATCGTACATGTATGAGAGAGCGAGAGAAAAGAGGCGCGCGGGATTAAACTGATCAAAGCCGAGCCTTTTGTTTGAGGGGTGACTGCTCCTAGTACCGACAATAAACTATCTAAGCCCTGTGAATTAATGTTCTTCCGTTCCCACATCTTCAATGGCGCTACGCCTACACTCGACAAAGACTTCTGTAGTGAGTAAGGTATTTCAAAGTTACCACATTCTGTTTCTTATATAAGGTCTTTTGTGAATAATTAATTTCTATAAAAATTCAATATCGATGACAATATTTACGGATTAACTCATAAAATTTTGTATCGAAAATTTAAATCGATTAAAATCTGCCAAATAATCTGTGATAGAGGAAAGATGATTAATCAGATTAATTTATGCATTATGGTCCCTATTTCTCTTACATCCCTATAATTTGCATGTCTCTCTAATTTATATAGAACAATCAAGGATAATGTCCCTAATGATAAGACTGCGATGAGATATTAAACTATCAACAATTTGTATTCTAGATTATTATTTTTGTAAAAATATTTTTTTGACAATATGAAGATTTACCCTCTAAATATATCCGAAAAATTATTTAAGTTGATGTCAGATGTCTTTCATTTCTGACACGAATAAAAACGTATAAACTGCGCGTATTATATATATATTATTTAAAAATCCATCAAAAATGTATACGTGCAAACCTATAAATATTTTCTTGGGTAGAGGATTCATTTTTCTTTTATTCGAACTTAAAAGCATTTTAGTGCAAGTTAAAAGTGTTTTAATGTACGGCGAAATTGACGGACGTCAGTTCGAAGTACTGGCTTATTTATATGTGATTCATCACGGGTCTTTGCCTCTCGCGACGTACGTGACATTCCTTCGGGGAGGAAGTCTCCACGGTCAGACGCGTCTGTCAAGCTTGCAAGGCTTATACCAAATGACAGACCTGAATTAAGAATGCTTGCCCAGCGCGATATAGACACCGACGATGATGTGATCTGTCATCGTGTACATAATATCGATGATTTCTTGTCCATATGGAATGAATCAACAACAAAATTATGAAGAAACGCACTTTTTGGAAATAATTAATCGCAATTAATGTCTCTCCTGTGTTGATTGTTCGTAAAAACTGAGAGTCGTATATTGATTATAATTCAAATTTTGATAAAATCATGAAACAAAATTATATTAATTTTTAATAAAATTTCCAATTAAAATTTTGTATTTAAAACTTTTTATTTAAAATTAAAAATTTTTAATTAAAATTATATTAATATTTTTTATTATATTATATTAATTTATCTTGTCACGCGAAAGTTTTCTGTATCTTTATATCTAATATAGTTGAAGAAAAAACTTTTTAATGAAAATTAGCATTAAATTATTCTTCATGCTGTTTCGTTTATTTAATCTGCAATTTTT
This sequence comes from Camponotus vicinus, assembly GCF_025532165.1. Lineage (NCBI taxonomy): Eukaryota > Metazoa > Arthropoda > Insecta > Hymenoptera > Formicidae > Camponotus > Camponotus vicinus. The sequence goes on along the minus strand of NW_028141979.1, from coordinate 6,778,737 downwards.
CACGCATTTTTGGTTAACCATCTATTTTGCCGCGTCAGATGGTTACGCGGATCGATTCCCGATTGATCTCGAAGAGGGAGATTGGGCAGTCGCATGTGTCCGAAGCACAGCTTTCAGGGTTAACTCGGATCGGTCCTACTTATGTAAAATCTTGAACGAGTAACATTGAGCTAATTATAAACACGGCTGGTTAGCTACGTCCGCGTAGCTGTCCGTTCGCGGCCTGTGCAGCAGTTTACGATGCACGGTCGGTCTTAGGTGGACCGACGTGCATCGTAGGCGCACGGCTAGCGACCTAACTAAAAATAGACGATCGTAGAGTAGGCGAAGGGAGGAAGGGGTCCGGGGGACCGATCAACGGCCAACTGGGCCAGTAAAGTAGCCGTAGCTCCCAACGTCCCAAATATAGTCCTAACATCTAACGTGGCCGCAATCGATCTATCCTATCTGCACATTGTTGTCGCTCCCTGCAAAGTATGCATCGTGCATCGGGTTCGGTAGATTCCTCGATGACACGGTTGCTGCGTTGAATCGTTCGAATCGGAGCGAGATCCACGCTAATTCTGGGGTAGGTCAGGTCACGACGTCCCGTCGAGTTATACGGGATATTCATTCTTAGCTCTATCGCGACTTGATTTATTAAACCGGGGATTTCGCGTTTGTTTCTTTTAGCATATTTCTTACGCGGATGAAGGAACGTGTATATTTTTATTTCTATTAAAAACTAAAAATAAAAAAATATTAAGTCTTAAATCTTATATTTGATGAAAAACTTGTATAAAGTATTTTAAAAATTGATGTATTAATAATGTATATGTAATAATTTTAAAAAAATTTTTAAAAAATTGAAAAATTCATTTTCATCGCAAAAAAATAAAGACTCAATTTTTTTGATTGAGTTGCGTGTTAGTATCAAGCGAAATTATCATTAATGCGAATACTGTTAATGGCAGTTTCATACGAGAACGACAACAATTTTGATTCGATCTTCATGATACGATTATGTTCAATCTTTATCGTGTCAATATAATGTCGATGGACTTGATCAATATTATTCAATAGATTTAATACATTTGCAACAGTATGATAATATATGATGTTATGAATATAATGGTTATTCAAAGTGGATCATTATATGATTTCGAGCCTTGTGTATCCATATTATTCCTCTATTTCATCGATTTACGCGGATCATAGTTACTCTCTTCTAAAACTATATATTTACCATCGATAATGAATATGTCCAGATAAACAGAGTCAGGAAACGCAAGTTACTCAGATAGTTTTAATTTAATTTTTCTAAAGTAGTTAAAAATTAAAAAAAACAAGAGTTTGTTTTCACCGCATTCTTGCTAGTTAATGCGAGAATTGCGTCTTCCTCATCCGACAAATTTTCAAAATGTAAGTAATTCCTTCAATAATCTCATATAAATATGACTTTACATAAAATATTTCATAAAACTTTATATTAGAAAAAGCCAAAATATACATATTACTCGAAGATATTTATTTTTAAAACACTGTTATTTAAAAAAATGATGTTTTGATGAAGTAAAATATATCTGATGGAGAAACTTCTTCCTTTTCTTTTTTAAAGAAATAGTAAAATACAATAAAATTTATTACAAAGTAAATAATTTAAGTAAATCCTAAAATACATCGTTTTTTAAAATAATAATATACAAATATCATATTCAATGTAACTAAAAATTATTTTTTGTAAATTTGTAACACATTTTGGCCTTGAAATACATAAATAAGATTAATATGCATTAATGCTTATAAAAACTTCTATTTTGTATATAATTACGATATATTGATTAATGAATTACAAAGGCCTCAAAAGTGAAATTTTATATATTGTAATTTTATAATTGTATATATCTGATACTTGGTTGGCATCTCAATTTTTTACTTTTATATATGTACCAAGACAGCATATGTTTTATCATCCTTACAAATCCTTTAGATATCTTTAAAATGTCTTTTAATTTTATTATTCTGCCTGAATATATGCGAAATATAATGTTTCATAATAGTCAAGTTAATGAGTCATTCTAGTAAAGTACAGTAGGATCATCCCTCACAGAAAATTTCAATATTTATCAATATAAATAATGACATGTCACAAATTTATACAAAAAGATTTAAAAAGAATCTTTAGCACCGTATTGAAGAGCAGTTATCTCTTTACATGCAAAAAAAACACATCCTATCTATCCACATGTAACACTTTTTGGTCCTAATATTCCACAATTTTTACACGTCTCTTTTAATTTCCCTTTAAATTTAATTTGAAGAATTTTTAAATCTCTATAAATTTAATTAGAAGAGTGAGATAATATAAGAGATAGTAAAATATATTTAAAATATTAAACTTATTTTAAGATATTTAATCTATCGTTTAATTTAAGAAAAATTAAAAAATATTTGATAATATTTTTTAATATAAAAGTTTCTAAGCGCATTTTAATTTTTAAGCATATTTTTATGCTTAAACATGCTACTAACACTATTAGAGGAGAACAAAAATAGCAGGTGAACGAAGGTTGCGCTTAAGTTGTGCGTGCTGACATCCCCAGGAATTCTACTGTACTTTGAAATCGTATCCATTTTGATGAAGGCAACGTCACGGCTCGATGAATATCGCGGCTGCAGCGTGATGCAAGACGTCGCGAGCGGATGCATTTCTCCGAATTTTCAAAACGAGAATCGTATAATCAATTTATTTATTGCTAATGTCAAACATGATATTCATTCTCTGCTCTAGGATAAATACCCTCCGTGCCATAAAAATATTTTAAATTTTAAAAGAAGTCGCAAAAACAAATTTTCATCAATGCTCAAAATTTCATTAGATTTTTAAAAAATTTTTCGAGTTATATTTTTTTAAGAATAAATTTATGAGAAGGTGAATTTAAATGTAAATATTATTTGGAAAAAAATAACACGTGCATAGGAAAAGAAATCAATGAATTAAAAATTAATATTGTAGAAAATATAAAAATAATACATAATTTTTTGACTAAAATAATCGGGATAGAAAAACATTGTGTTCATCTTTAGCAAACGAATAAGGGGACTTAACATTCCAACAGGACATAGAAAATAATTTACTAAAACGCGTGCGATTTTTCATCGAGAGATTCGACGGCTGCGCTCGCGCGACAGGTGATCCTAAATTATTCGTCGTTCTCCATCGCCGTGTCGGGGAATCTTTGGCAGATTCCGCGCGGCTCGACGCGCGACGTCGATGAAACGCAGAAAAGTCTCATCTATCATGTCGAAACGCGTAACTCGAAAATAGTCGCAAGGATACGCGTTCGGTGGGTCGGACTTGGCGCTGATCTCGCGCGTGTCTGTCGGCTCGCGATCCCGATAACGAACAGCGCGAGATTACATCGGAGATTCGCGATAACATCGTGATAAATCGCTCGGATAGAAGGGAAGCCGTGAGGCACGTACAAATGTCACTTCAGACTTTAAAATTACAGACAGATATTATTGATAAATTATAGAACCCACCATTTTTCAAGATTTTTTTTCTATTTATAGCAAAGCTTTTCTTGAAAATATGTATATTTTTATTCTATTTTTATTTATTTCTATCTTATTCCCGTGTTAGAAGTCGCTGTAATTGATCGTTATTTTTTTCTCTTGATAAGATACATTCTTATGAGACTACACTTTTTGATATGCCAATGATCTTAATCATACATAAATATATGATATAGTACATACATAAATATGTCATCAATAGATATATTTACTTTTATAATAATAATAATTAATATGTCACTGATCGAGGATATATTAATTATTATTATTATAATTATAATAATTATTATTATAATTAATAATAATATTAATAATAATAAATGATTAATGGCATATTAATTATTATTATAATAATAAATATGGGTATCTATCGAGGACGTATTTATCATGTACTGCGTGCTTCATTGGCTTATAGTAAAGATAATCTTTATAGAAGGTATCTTAAGTCCTGGAAAAGGGCAAAGTGGGCTCATTCTCTTAAGAGCGTGCAAAAGATGCACTATTACGCAATGATAGGAAGAATATTTTGAAGTCTAGGGCACATGAGGGCAAAAACAGTTGTCGATTATACGGTCGCTAGAGGTGATAAAAATATGAGAGTCAACTCTGACTTCTTCATACGATTAAAATACATACCCGTCTCACCCTTTACTTATATATTCCTTGATAAATTGCCCTTTTTAATAACCAAGATAATCAATTCATTGTTTTTCGACAATTTATGTTAAAATTAAAATAAACTTTTTTGTTTTAAAATAAATTACTTTTTGCAATTTGCAATATTTTTACAAGAAACTAGATTTTAGATAAATTACGTAAATTTACGTAGAAGCTATAAAAAAATATCGATCACTCTGTTATATGTAATAGCTAAAAGTGCCAAAATTAATGTATTTCGCAATTGATTCTCCATTTTGATCTTATTCATTTAATTCACGTATGCTTTCGGAAATATGTATATATGTATCAGTATCGCTATTTTTTTTCTTTCTTCATCTGCATATTTCTTCGACTATTTTAGCGTCGATTTTTCTTAAAATATCGTTTTCGGACATATCATTCCAATCTTTTTCGGACACGAGAGAAAATTACCTCTCCCCTGTAATACTATGTTCGCTAATCTACCCAAAAAGAACGTGACGTCCCGAAGGATCCTTGAGAAAGCCACTATTACGGCTGGTCAAGCCTACGCTCTAGGCCAGGGGCTAGGCTAGGCTATTTCCGCCTTTCAGCTTATGGACCGAAATAGTCGTAGAGAACTTGTGAACAAGAAACCGTTGGGACTATCTACGAGGATACCCAATGTGTCTGGCTAGTACAAAATCAATCTTATTTTTCTTTTCATCGTCACACACGCGTTGTCGAACAGCTTGTATATCGTTGAGAATTCGAGTTTTCGCTATTGTGTCTGTTTAGTTTTCCAAACACATCGAAATGAGGGACAGCAGATGTAATCTAACAGACAGCTCATCGAATCCACGGATTATATAATATATCCCTCTCGAAAATAAACGGACACGGAGACGAAGATATAAATAGATGGTCTTTTAGATTTAGATAAAAGGTAATGAATCAATTTTAATTTATTTATGCGTAACTTTTGTTTTAGAAATCTTTATAACAAAAGAGAATGCGGGAAAAAATCATGTTCAATATATCAATATTATATATCTCAATATAAATTATTAATATATTAATATTAATAATTTTTATTAATAATTTTATTAATAATTTTTATTAACAATTATTTTGCAATATCTAAATCGCGTTATTCATATTGCCACGTTATTCATTAGCAATTGGTTTCTTTTTAACCACGTGTTTTTTACTCGGTTATAACTATTTTCTGTGTCACATATATAAATGTATATTTTCATTAAAAATGAAATAAAAAATATATCGTATATATAAAATAAATTAATATATGAATAAAGTAAAAAAATATGTAAACTTTAATACAAGTAAACATATATATAAGTTATATCCTTGATGTGGATACTATAGCCAACATCTTTTCTCAACAGATTTTTTTATTTTTATTTCTGTTTAAGATATTTAAGGAGCAGATTAAAGACTATAAGTCAAGTTCCATTTTTTTCTTCAAGTGATGAAAGAGAGAGAGAAAGGGAGTCTCTTCGGCGCGTTTGCTCGCGCCCCTCAGCTTCTGCGGTCTGTGCACAACGGCTATTTCTACTATCGTCGTTCGCGAACGATGCGACAGGTGCTAAAGGCATGCCAGGCGGCGCGATGCCGCATCGGCGAGGATTTCGAAATCCGCCGCGAGAGAAGCCCGCGACGGAGTATTTTCAATCGTCTCTACGGTGCTGGGCGATTCCTCCGTCGTCCTGGGAACGGCACCGGACCGATAGGTGAAGGCGAACAGATAGGTGGATTCGCAGAGCATATTTCTGGCAGTCACGAGATACGATTTTACGGGCGGCGGACGAGCTCGCGGGGCGCGAGAGGGAGAGAGAGAGAGAGACAGAGCGAAAAGGAACACGAGAACACAAGTGTGTGACGAAGATAAAGGATGTGTGATGCGTATGTGAGGTAAACAGGGGTGAGGCAAGTAGAGGGAGAGGGTACACTTGAAGAGACAGGCACGCGTTGCTTTCGGTAGATCCGACATTGTCGGGCGGCAGCCAATTTTCAGGGAAATTCCATTAATACCCGTGGCTTTGTCCCACTTCGAATTGATGACTCGTCGTCATTCCGCACGTTGCGTATTAAGACAAATCGTTTTATGTAAGAGATAGTCCTGATTCATCGTTTTTCATTTCCGATGTCCTTGACGAATTTGGAGTCGATTCTTCCTTAAGGGTTCTCTTACTTCTTGCATTACTTCTTAATATTATTAGTATTCCAAGGATCAAGCAGATGGACCAGACTTTCGTTAAGATACTTAAAAATGACAAAGTCATATTCGTATTCAGTAGAATAATAACATTTAATAATGAAATAATAATTTTTATAGTGTTTTAAAAAATACTAAATTATCGCTTTATTTAATAATAATTAATCATCATTCAATTAAATAAAAATTTTATTTAATGATAACTTAATCATGAACCAATTACATTCTTTTTCTTTTTTACATTTCTTATTAAAAAAAACTTGAAACATTTTATGAAAGACAGTGTATTTGATGTTGAATTGATCAATGATATGTAAAGATATGTAGAAAGATTGTAATGACGACAAAATAAATTTTACAGATCGCATGTGATGTATTTTGCGATGATGTGCAATCATATTTTCACATGATGGATGGTAGATTGAAAATTATGAATGTCTCTCGAGAGAAGAGAACATCTTCAACTTTAGATATGTACGCTGGGTTATACATCTACTAAACACGATTGCTTGCATTGCGATTCTCGTTTTATAAGTTTGAAAAATATCGTCCTCTTATATCAAAGTCATATTTTCTGTATTTGTACATGTTGATCGTACGCCAGAATTGTACACCTACGCACGTACAATTACATGAGATTGATATCTCTATGCGATCTTCTCCCAACGCATTGGGTTAAAATATTGAATTAAACAATTGTCAGGATTAGTAAAAAATACATAAAATAAATGTTTAATTAATAAAATATTTCTAATATTCTCTTTTATAACTCGAAGAGAATTAGTTATGAAAATATATTAAAAAATATTAAAATATATTAATATATTTAAAATATATTAATATGAAAAATATATATTTTAATATATATAAAAAAATATTAAAAAATTGTGAGAAAGAAAACATTAAATTCTCATTGCAAAAAACTGCAACTGCAAATAATATTTTTTAAATCCAACACATGGTTGTAATAACTGTAAAATTTAGCAAGGAGTGATAATTTTTCGTAATTTAAATGTCGAAACATAGAAGCTAAATATTTCACGAAATCTCCAGCGTAAAAAGATATTCGCTGATTGCGCGGCTAATTATAAACAATTTATACTTTATACATTCAACCAGGGTAAATTTCGCGATCGCAATCGACGCGAGAAACGCGCGATTGAAGCTCCCACGAAAGATAAACGGATTATCGGTGGAAAACTTCGCAGTTTGATTAACCCAGTTCTTCGTAGCCCTGGGTCCGAGCCCACGCGGACGACCTTTACCTCGTCTACGCGACGCGTGAACGAGAGCGAGAGAGAAGGGTCTCATCCCGAGGAGTCCACACCTGCCATCTGACACCAGCGTCGACCAAACTGACTGTCCGGTCGCCCACACGAATTGCTACCGCATTATTTCGAGTGCTTTGGCCTTGGGTAGCGGCCAGAGAAAACTTTTGCGGAGATATCGTCGCGAAGATATGCGGATTCTTCCTCGATAAATGCGATAAGCACCAAGCACTTTGATCGAGCAATGCACCATCGTTCGTTGCCGTAGTTCACATCCTCCATTTTCGAACGCTTAGGTACTTGGAAAGATGTGTATTCTGGCATAACGTTAAATACGGAAAAAAATATTATTTTTTTTCCTTAATTTACGCCGAGATTTACGAGGGATTTGCCTCACATTTCTTTTCGCATATAAATCTCCGCACGTTGTGGTTTTTGACGAGAATATACGCGTGGAATCTTAACGTGGAGCGTGACATCACGAGGGTATGATTATTCGGAGTAGTCGAGCTGTGACGAAAAAGAAAAGAGGAAATATGACAGATGGACACGCGCGACAATCGATGGCTCGAGATGACACGGTAGGGATAATTGGTTTTTTACAGAGAGACACAGAGAAAGAGAGAAAAAGAGAGGAGGAAAGAGATGTTTCTTTGGCAAGCGAGCGTGGAGAAGCACTTCCTGCTCTCGGCTCGAAAACAAGCTTTAAGCTCCGGCCGACTTAGAACTCGCCGAGCTCTCGCCGCGAGTCATAATAATAACAACTCCCGCAAAGATTCCGCTCCCGAGAGCTGAATCTTAAATTTAAACAGAATGGCGACGAGCACATTGCGGTGAAGCGTAAAATGCTTGTCATTTCTGTACCTCGGCGGACCTGTACTGTCCCCTATGTTCCGTTTGCTCGATTTTACAGGGTCCATGAATAACTTTGTCGTCCATCGAAAATGGTGTTTCGGAGCCGCCAATTTTTATTTTATAAATCATTAAAATATTATTATTCATCAACTTGGAATCGATCTTTCGAACGAATCTCTTTAAGGATAAAAAAAACGAAGGACAAAATTGTCAAAGTACTTCGCCTTCTATTATTATATCAAAAACGTTTCTTACATATCTTTGTTTTTTAAAACTTGTGTTCTCTTTCTTAAATTTATTAGGACAATATATTTCTAAACTTAAGAATATACATTCTATTATTGTCCTCGATCTTTTTTTAAAGATTTAGATAGACCATCTAAGAGCTTCTCTGCAGCTTCTGATGCAGCAGCCAAGTTAAGAGCCCGCTGGAAACGGCTATACTGCCCCTATAATTAAAAAATCAGGATTGTATGATACAAACATATATATGTCATAGGTTTTTGTACAAATAAAAAAATTAATAAGTGGTGAAACTGTGAACGATGATTCTGTTAGATTATTTTTGTATAATACAAATATTTTAAGATTTAAAAACAATAATATAATTGTAATTTATTTTTTAAATAATATGCTTTCATAAAAAATTAATTTTTATTTTTAATATGCTTTCATTAAATTAAGGCACGATTTTTTTAGGAAGGTTTAATTTCGATAAACAATTACATTCTCATTTATCATGGAATTTGAACAAACATTCCATCCAAAAGAATCATCGCGATCACACAAAGAGTTTAAAATTGTAAACATTTAAAATTCTAAAAACAGGTAAAAAAAATAAGAAAATTTCTGTCCGAGCGTCCAACTTTGTTACGCGATGCGCGGGACACGGTAATCGCGATGATCTAAATATAACATCTTCATGCATCTTCATTGCACTCGGAACATGTAATAATGTCATGATGTGCGAGCGCGGATTGATATATCGATCGTAGGAGCCGAGATAGAGCCGGGAAAATCGCAAGCCATACTTGAGCGTCGACGATGTCTCGCTCCGAGTCTTTCACCCGAGCGTTATTAGGTAACCCGACAATCGACGACCATCGGGGACGCCGTCATAATGCCTTCGCAACAATTGGCAACGCGAATCGCCCGGCTTCTCGCATCCACGATAATGTCGATGCTAATTGGGGAACTTCGCGAACCGCGGCTGCGATTTGTCGACAATCATTAATTTGTTTGACGTAACGCGTTTGACGTTTGCGTTACCATCACTAATAGGGATTGGAAAAGTCTCAACGCATCGACCATCGATTAAAATCCCGATTGCGACATCGCGACGAGCTTCGAAATCGACGCAGCACGTGGAAACGCGAACGTTTAAAAGACTGTCGCAGTTGTTGGATTTTGCGATAGCGCTCTCAGACATTTTATATAAATAATAATAACGCGAGTCGTAAGATAATTGAATTTTTTTTTCATATTTAAGCGCAGTCTTCGCAAATCTTTAAATTATTTTAAATGACTCAAGAGCAAATGGAAATTCTTGATTTCGAGGACCGATTTATTATCAAGATATCAAACATTTTGATTTTTCAAAGTGTATAAAAAAATCTTATATCTTATAAATAAATTCCTTGAAGATTCTATGATTTTCCAGGTATTTTTGTTCGAAATTCCAGATAGAATTTCAGGTAGAATTAAAATATTTTTACATGCAATTTTAAAATAAATTTATTGTGCATGATTATTTAATATAAATGAAATATATTTTAATGTTTCAAACTTAAAAAATTTCATACTTTTTATAAATATATTTTAAAATAACTATTTATATATTAAATAAAATATCGACTTTAAAGTACTAACATCTGATACCGATTAAATAGTCATAAAATTAGGACAGTATTATCTAAATCCCAGAAATATAAATTATATAATAATCAAGAAATGTGCGTAAAATAAGTTGTGTTATTCAAATATAAAGAACATGTATACATTGTGATTTAATTAAAAGAAAAAATTTTTAATAAAAAACAATATAAAAAATAAAACTAATACACGAGATATTAATAAAAAAATAAAATCAATAAAACATTATATAAAATTTTAAAGTTTAAATATAATAAAAGAATAGCTTTTTCTTAAGTTCTTAAGCTATTAATAACATAGTCTTGAGAACTTCAAAATTAAAGCTGTTAAGATTAATTAACATAAATATTTACATAAAAATAAAATTATTAAAACTACCAATTTAAAAAAAAATCTAAACTTTAATAAAATTCGAGGAGAATTTTCTGATTTTTCAAGACAGAACAAAAATCCTTGAGAATACCAGATTTTCAAGGTTCTTCCCGGGAGTATACACCCTGTTCTTATACGTACCACAAGGCGAGTTGGACCGTAGCTGAGTGTCGTATCGGGTTGTAAGGGACAACATATAGCTCCTTGTTTTGTTTGAAGTGTCGCAATATGTCCCGTGCGCTGTAAAACGATCGAGAAAATCGTTCTTGATCATTGCGTCGCAGATAAGGATGTATGTAATGCGACGCTTTCGATCGGCCTGCTCGGCGAGGTAAACGTAATTACGCGTTAAGCCAATTTCGCGTGACAAAAGTTGCACACGTGTGGCACACAGCAGATATAATAATAGACCGTTAATAATAATGTACACACGGTGGTGTAGACAGCGGCGATCTTTTAATAAGTGCTGTAAATATATCCGCAAAAGTTCGTTGGTAAAAGCGACATAAAGATGGGAACGATGCCAATGACGAAGAAAATCCTACGCGCGACATGACAGTGTTGAGTCAATTATTTGTGCACGATGTGCACGAATATTTGGAGAATTTTTATCATGAAAACGCTCGTAATTCTGCGAGATTATTCAGTTTTTATTCTTCATATAAGAAAGACGATGTAGAGAAAAACGCGTACGTTCTCTTGTTAAATCGTTTTATGGATGATAAAGAGAAAAAAATTCACGAAATTGACGATAAAAAGAATTTAACGAATTTCTTTGACGATGATAGTTAGTTCACAAATATTATATGACTCTGTCGAATAAAAACACAAAACGATACTAAAGCGTGCGGACACCCGTAGCGTTTAAATGGCCGCGAGGCACTTAACGCGTTCGCTGTCTCAACACTCTCTGAAAAACAAATGAAATTGTAATGGATTCACTGAATTGGCAATATTCGACGATTTATATTTTCAGACTATCTGAGTAAGACAAATGTAATCGATTGAAATCGATCGTATAACCAAACCAAAGAAATAAACTCTTCTCGAACACGTGTTGCGATCCACCAGCGAATATAAAATGATAATTTAATGTCGTACGGCAATAAAATTAACGTGAATCGATAATCTTAGTCATATAGCATAAATAGGCACATTCCGTACTTTATATAATAATATTAATGAAATTATAAAAATATTTCATTCGACTAGCTCAACTCATCAATGTTCTAAGACTAAAGTAATCCACATATATTATTATTAGCGCATTTTCTCTATTTGATATAATAATTAAATAAAAATATTTGGGAGAGAGAGGAAAAGTATTCTGCTTTTCTTTCAAGAAAAAATAAATTATTCCACTAATTTCAAAATATTTAGTATCTACACATAAATCAAATATTATATAAAATTATAATATTTGATTAATGGAAACTAAATATTTTGAAATTAGTGGAATAATTTATTTTTTCTTGAAAGAAAAGCAGAATACTTTTCCTCTCTCCCCCAAATATTTTAAATAAATAAATAAATAAATAAATATAAATATTTATAATTATATATATATATATATATATATATATATATATATAATTATTTATTTATTTATTTATAATTATATATATATATATATACAGGGTGACCCATTTTAACTTAGGCAGCCAAATAACTCGAAAAATAAGCAAGATAGAGAAAAATGTTTTAGACAAAAGTTGTATGGTTTCGAGGGGGCCATAAGATGGTATCATTGGTTTGACCTTGAAGAGTCATTTGAAGGTCACGTGAAGGTCACTTCAATTTTTTTAAATGGAACATCCTATATATTTTTGTACATTCTTGTAGCTTATTTCGAGAGCTTTCCAAAACACTATAATTAAGTACCTTTCCGTTAAGTACTTTTTGAGTTATGATGCTTGAAATAATTTCTTAATTTTACATAAACCGTAAAATATCTTGTAAAATATTCATTTTTCGATTATCTTACCTTTATACTTTTATGTACAAAATAATGAGAGGAATCAATTGGTGTAAAGAAAACACATAGTTGTTTTTAAGAAAAAATATGGAATTGTTAATTGCAAATTACATATTTTTTCTTCGAAACAACTATGTGTTTTCTTTACACCAATTGATTCCTCTCATTATTTAGTACATAAAACTATTAAGGTAAGGTAATCGAAAAATGAATATTTTACAAGATATTTTACGGTTTATGTAAAATTAAGAAATTATTTCAAGCCTCATAACTCAAAAAGTACTTAACGAAAATGTACTTAATTATAGTGTTTTGGAAAGCTCTCGAGATGAGCTACAAGAATATACAAAAATATATAGGATGTTCCATTTAAAAAAATTGAAGTGACCTTCACGTGACCTTCAAATGACTCTTCAAGGTCAAACCAATGATACCATCTTATGGCCCCCTCGAAACCATACAACTTTTGTCTAAAACATTTTTCTCTATCTTGCTTATTTTTCGAGTTATTTGGCTGCCTAAGTTAAAATGGGTCACCCTGTATATATATATATATATATATATAATTATTTATTTATTTATTTATTTGCACATCATTTCTCACATTAACAAATTAAAGAAGTATATGATTATTCTTTTCACGGATATTTATACTATTATAGAAAGATTGTAGTATCTTATCAGTCTCGTTGAATTATAAATAATATTAAGTGACATTACATGAATTTGCTATTCACTTATTTCAAAAAACCATGTGAATTGAATGTTTTGACAATATAACTGTTTTATATAAAAATGAAAACACTGATCATTTTATGCAATGCATTGGCTGCCCTTGGAAAGCATCCAAAATAGTTCCGCTACTAAGAAGAGAGTAGCCTCATACTATTATAAATTATCTTTTTCCTCTCTCCAAGAATCGACTGTTTATTTAATCATATTTGTGATATAAAAGCTGAAGCACTAAAGATAGCGAGTTTTGTCTAGTACAAAATTTTCTTCTGTTGCATTAATGCATATAATATTATGGTATTTCATAGATATCTTGAAATTGGACGCAGTTGGCACACAGCAATCACTTTCTTAATATATAAAGCTGTCCTATTTTTCTCATTTTCGCAAAATTTGTATGTGAAGGATGTTTAATAATTTATTTATTATATTATATATACATATAATATAAATAAGATATTGACAAAATCGAATGAGAGAGAAACGAAAAGGGTTTGATAATGCAAAATGAATTACTAACCTTCCATGAGTTGCTACTGCAACTAACATGCGCTTCGATGTGCATTGCTTTACATCAACTGCACCAAAAGTCGACATTTTTTCAGCTATCTGCGCAAATATTTCATAATAATGCAGGCTGATTATAATCAATCATATTATACATATATTAAGATACTATCTTCTACAATCGTATTATACATATATATTAAGATATCATCTTAATATATAATACAATTAAGTATAATACCTGCATGGCGGTTATCGGCTTCGACGCTAACGTTTTCACAAAAAGCCATTTAGGTCGAGTCGATACAGGTTCAGGTCCGTCAAGTTTCTGGGGAATTCATAATGTCGTTTTCTTTTTGTAAAAGGATATAATATATATTCAGCTACACATATTCTCTTCTTGCAGAGTATGTCATATTCACAATCATTACATGTTTTGCATCTTTCTTACCAGATGTGATGTACTGCCACGGATGATATTTATACAATTTGCAAAACTTTTTACATTAGTCATTAATTCTGTATGTGTAAAATGCTTCAACGTTAAACCCCTGAAATCATAAAACAGATTCCATATTATTAATTATAGCTATATAATTTAATATAAATATATATATATTTATAAAATATATGTATTTATATTAGGAATAAAAATAATTATTGGCTCTCTCTCTTTTAATTCATGTATTAAACTTACTGTCCATAACGTTTTGCAGCAAATACATGAATTAGTCTAATAAACACATAGCCAGCAAAATAAGAATCCCATCCTGCAGTGTGATATTTCGTCAAAGGTACAGTAACTAAAAAAATATAAAAGTTTTACAAGATATAAATTAACCATAAAACTATATGGAATCAATATGCATAAAAAAGAAATATCTACCATTCGATTTATCTGAATTTATTTTGCAAGTAAGATTAATATTAGGTGATCCAAGTGCTAAATATTTTCCTTGCTTTTCTGTGAAATACTCAACTAAACCACTTAAAGAATTAAATTTCCATTTTTCTGTAAAGATAATAAGAATGTTCTTAATACTTTAAATTGCGTACAAATGTATGTAAATAATTGCTTTTAATTAATTCTTTAAATTACGTTCTGTTGAAAGAAGCTCTCTCAATTCAAAGCTTAAAAATTTGGTGTCGTAAATTGTTGGAAATAGTTGATGTAGGCTATCCTTAAAATTAGTGTATTTTTCTGTAAAAAATACATTCATAAATTAGTGTAGTTCAATTTTCATCTATTGTATCACATTATAAACATGAAGATGGATTTTTCCACATTATACATACTTGGTAATGGCTTATAAAACTGTTGATACATAAACATTAAATCTAACAAAGCATTATGTGCTACTATAGGTTTTTTCAAAGTAACCAAAAGCTTAAACACTTTTGAAAAACCTATGTATGATTCAACCAATACATTTTCCAATATAGAACCTTCTTCTTGTTCCAAAATTGTTCTCGAATCTGGTGGAATTTTCATAACAGTCACCTAAAAAATTAGAAAGTTCAAGACTTTGAAAAATAATTGAGCTTTCATGTCTCTCGCAAGAAGCAAAATGAGAGTTTAATGTACCATATTATTCCCTGAGAAAGTCCAAACATTTGGGAAACGATTTCTTAATTCTTTGTGCGTAACATACTGCAAAATTGGAGTAGGAGTGTCAACTTTCAACGAGCTTGTCTCATCACTTGCTGTATTCAACCATTCGGATACTTGATTGATATAATCTTTGAGACAGTCTTCTTCTCTGTAGGAGATAGATCTTTCCACATTACGAAACAACACATTCTCCTGCAATTGTTGCTGCAAGATTGCTTGGTCATCCTCATTGAGATATGAAATACCATTATAAGCAAGCTGAAAATTGTTAACGCATGTTAAAGTCATTATTACTTTTTATGACGAAATAAAATGCGAGATGCAATTTTAATTTAAACTATTCATTAACAGTAAGCTACGTATAGCAGCATTTTTAAAATCTAAAGTAATTTATAAAAAGAATACGGTATACCTTGTTAAAATCAAACTCGTATGCAGTCAGGAACTCTAATGCAGAGACTTGCCAGACAAACTGTCTATTCTTTGATGGGATAGATCGAGGTAGCAGGAAGAAATTGAAGGTCTCTGCCGTGTACTGATTTTCATGTTGGATTCGTTGAAACGTAGTGATACCAAATTGGATTATTATATGCGGTTGAATGCTACTCCTCTGCTTCTCATAGCGCTCGTTAATGGAATCGAACAAACTGCAACGAAAAACAACATTAAAACTCGTTGAAATATTATTTAAGCGTGCATTCAGGAGAATATAAACTAACCTATTTTTGACATCGTCAACATTTATACCTGTTAATTCCGTATCAATCGCTATGAAACTCGCATTTTTCAATGCACGTTCCAAGTGTGGATATATCGTGTTAAAATTTTGATTCGTAACCTCAAGCATAATAATAATATTTCTTCATACACGTGAGAAATAAACGTACAAAATAACCTAAAACAAGATACAAGCGCACTGCGTTCTTCAAAACAATACCGCCATTTATTACATACATACGTCACATACATGTCACGTGATGACACACACACATGTTTGCTGCGTAAATGTTTTTTCGATACTGCCGCAGGATACACTAATTGTATGTAATATTTTATATTATATAATTTCTGGTGTAATATACACTAAACTGTAATATCTCAATTATACATAAAATTATAGAACAAATAAAATATCAATGAAAAAAAATTTGAAATATTTATGTGATTATATAATTGATGTTATGAGAAATTTACATATATACATAAAATTGTAGAATAAATAAAATATCTATGAAAAAAAAAAATTGAAATGTTTGTGTGATTATATAATTTATGTTATGAGAAATTTACATATATAACTTTATATATTATGTATTTTATTAATACCATTTATTATTATTAAGAAATTAATAGTGATGAAACAACTAATAATTTTTTTTAAAAACAAGATTTTTTTTAATAAATATACTTTTACAAATTTTATAATTAATATATTTTTAAAAGATTATGTCAAACTATTTCTCTTTTAATGACGAATATTAATATTGAATAATATAGTGAATGTGTGTGAAATTAAAATTATATATAGATTGAAGAAAATAATTTGATATGTCTTCTATTTGATTTAAAACTATTTTTTTTGAAAAATTCGAAATTTTCCAATTATTTAGTAATCCGAAAGGCGTATTTTGATATTTCCAATAGGAAAGAATAAAATTAATATTATATTATCTAAGAATAAAATTAATATTAATATAATATAATATTATATTAATATTATTAATATTATATTAATTTTATATTAGCCATGGAGTAGTGTTTGAATCTGTTTAAATTTTGCAATCAATAATAAAATAATTAAATGATAAAAATAATACAGCAAGATATCGGTAATAATCTTAGCAAATAAATAGTTTAATAATTGCAGGTGCTACTCATTTTGAAATAATTAATGTAAGATATCGATATTTCCAGTTTATATTTCATGAGCAAGTTGGCACTTGTTATCTACTTCTGTTCGTGCTTTGTGCTTCCTGCCAATATCGTTGCGAGAATTAATTCCTATTAAAGAACCAGTTAATAATTAATAATTAATATAGCTCTAAAAATATAATAAGTTTTCTCTTTAATCATAAGATTGAATACAGACGGAAGAAAACTTGTTGTGGATCAGTGTTATTAAATTATTTTTTATTGATTATAATATTTAAACAAATGTGAACATTATGCATGATGCAAGAATAAAAATAATAGAAAATATCAAAAGGCTAGGGAAATATAGTTACGTTACAAAATATAATTGTTTTAACTTTCACATGTGAAAAAAATAATTTTCGCAAAGGAGATAATTTATAAATCAAAGATTAATTAATTATGTATGTGTGCAATTGAATTTTAACTAGTGTCTTATTTCGCTTTCCTTTCAAAAGGGTACCGTTGGAGAGAAGAGAATATCATTACAAGGAGGTCATCAAGGGTCACCATCTTCTCGCAGATTGGCAGATACCGCGACATCCATCCGTGCATGATGATGTAGATGCCTTCGTGATTAGAGGACTTGCAGACGTATGTGATACAGTAGAAGCATGTTAGTGCTTCACTTGCAGGATCTTTCTTTTAATCGGGAATCAACTCTCTCTCCTTGGCAATGAACTTGCTTGAGCGGTGCTAGTGCGTCCGCGGCCACGATACCGGCCGGTCCGACACTCGTTTGCTCCTTCACGTTCTCGCGGATTTCTCGGCACCGATTGTCTCTCGAGGACCATGCTCTACAGATTCGGGATCTTCATCGGGCTCGGTTCCGTGGTCACGACCATCATCTACTTCACGCCCATACCTGGTGAGTCAAGTAGAGTATTCTTGTTATAGCAGCAGAAATGAAATAAGCGAGCTTGAAAATAGTAGAAGGCAAAACATTTCTATCTCTTGATCAGGAATGATTGATAATCATTCGTTTCGTTTATTAAAGTCTTAGATCAGTTCGTAAGTTTACGCAGTTATGATTGGCGTGACTGCCTTTTAGATAGATTAAGAAAAAATTTGTCAGACAAGATAATTTTCGATAAAAACTATCCATGCATAATGAGGGAGTATACTAATTTTAATCAATGACATTGATTAAAATTAGTATACTCTCTTATTATGCATGGATAGTTTTTATCGAATATATGTCATTGATTAAAATTAGTATATTGTGTCTCATACTTATCTTTATTTCTTTTCAAGATCATGAAATTATCGTTTATATATATTTGTTTATAAAAGACTATCTTTCCTTCACATTTATTATTTATTCTACTTGTTTGCTTATAAATTTTTTAAAGCAAACATTTTGATTTCAAGTATAAACAAATGATATGTGTAAATTTTCTTTAAATAAATTAAAAAATAATATTAAAAAAAGTGTGTTTGTTCAAAAATTTTTATTTATATGATGCATTTTCATAGAAAGTATAATTGTATACATCAATAATTATATATATTATATCACAATAATTAAATACGAGACCCCTCGGGAGTCACCAATAATCCACTTTTTTTTACATCAATAAATTATATTCATATCATAAATAATATCATAAATTCATATCATTTTTTAAATTCGATCTACATTATACATACATAGTACTACTTACTACATTATATATTCATAGCTAACGTGTTATATTTAAAATCTTTAATAAAAAATCTTTATAAATCTAATTTACAATTCAAAATAAACAAGAAAATATAATAATTGAAGAAAATTTATAAACTTTTTCTTCTTATCGATTCATCAAGATTTGCATATGTATATAAGCAGAGGGAAAATTAGAGCAGATGAATATATCTAATCGTGACTACGGGCTTTATAAAGTGACTTAAATTAAAGATCACTATTTTAAAATATTCGCAAAGATTGTTTGTACATCGCAGTAGTACATCGATAACTCGTATTGATATCACAATTATATTGTTTCTTAAATGATTATAATAGTAGTACAGCATATTTTTACTAGAATCATAATATATAATTTTTCTTTTTCAAAAATAACGTAAAAGCGGATTGTAATTTTCGTCAATACAAAATTAATTATAAAATTTCCATCAAATTATTTTCTTAAGAAAATTCATTTGATATGTAATATATGATATAGCAAGTACTCATGCGAGGATAGGCACAGATCGAATCTCCACATGAAAGGTGAATGCCCTCAAAATTTACAGTTATGTGTATATTTCTTTTAATAACAACTAATCTCGTTGCTAACGATGCTGACCGCAATTATTAGTTATTAGATATAATATATACGAGATATATTGTTTCTTCGAACGTGTTATGCTAAATTAATTGCCATTCTTTCAAGCTACAAATGTCAATAGCTGATGGAAAAACAGAAGAGCAAAAGCCTCTTTTTCGAATCTTTATCATATAATATAAATTTTTTGTAAATTTTTATTCTGATTATCATATAAATATAAATATGATAGAGATGACACGCAATCGATAAATTAAAATTAAACTGAATTATATAAATATATAAATAAATAAATAAATAAATAAATAAATAAATAAATAAATATATATATATATATATATATATATATATATATATATATATATAGTATTTTATCTTTTTTTTGCAAATTTGCAAGAATTAAAAAAGAAATATTATTTTATTTATAAATAATTATAAATAATTTTTTGTAAACTTTATTTATTTTTACAATCTTAATGAATAATGTAATAAGTTTATACAAACTATACATTCGAACTTTCTCTTTGATTAATTATAAGAGGAAAGATAAGCAAGACACACGTCGTATTATGAATATCATCAAAATATACCACGAAAATCGAAAGTCCAATGTGAAAGTATGTGGCATTGCAATAACACATACAATTTCGTTTTTCGACGAAAACCGTTGTTTCCGCTTTAAAAAGATGATCAAAGTTTTCATAAACAATTTGAATGTAACATTAGCCTGTATGAATATAAATGTCTTTTTTTCGTTGCTAGTTTTAAAGTTGCCTGTTACTTTCTCTCCTTTTATGCTCCAAAAGAATACTTGTCACATCCTAGACGCAGAGATTTATTTATCTTTTTGACTGCCCGTCACTTTTTTGATAGTAAATTTCAGTAAAGTGTTTTCTACAGCGGTTTTAGTTGCAACTTACAAACTATTAAATAGTTATATATATTAATAGGTCTCTAATAGTTATATATTAACCGGCCTCTAATATCATTTTATTTCCTAAGTAAAAAATGTGAACTTTTGAGACCAGATTTTACGTGCGAGCAAAGAATTTAGCGTTTTCTGAAAAAATGCAAATTTTTAAATAATAATATAATTTTTAAATAATAATTTCTGATTGCAAAAATTGTATTCTTTTTATGATTATAAATTAAAAGTTAAAAAATAACAGTATTAGATGTTTCAAAAATAATTTCATACATATATATATATATATATATATATATATATATATATATATGAAATTATATATTTATGAACTAATTATAAGTTAAAGTAGCAGCAATTATGTATAAATGCAGCAATAATGTGTAAATGCGATCCTATTTCCGCACGCGAATCTATTTCCGTGATTCAGATACTTTTTAAAAAAATGTGATAAATGTGTGAACATGTGCAAATCATGCATGCGATGCTTATCTGAATTTTGCGGATACTTATCTGAGAAATGCACATAAGAGAAGATGCGTTCCGCCGAAGTAAATAAGTGAAAGCGTCAATTATTAACGGTAAATGTACCGTTTTACTCGCAATGTATGTAGAGAGTAAGAAAAGGGCTAAGGTCTTAACTATCGGAATAAAATAAATTTCAAAATGTCAATTAATTTCGAAAATTCTCTTCTGTTAAATGGCCCAAAGCTATAGAAAGTATACAGCCATTTAACACATATGTAGGAAATAAAAAAAATAGAAAGATATAAATATGATATCGCTGGAAGTATAAAAACAGCATTAATTTATAAGGAAATAGTGTTTTATAATGAAAGCAGATATGTTTTTGGCGCTTTCAGTTTGCATCAATGAAATCAGGAATCTTTTATATTGAGAAAATGGAGAGAATCCGCTTAAATCGAGCATTTCTTTTTATAATTGATCTATATATTTTTTACACGTGCACACATGCACACTTATTAATCTTCTTTCCAACATTCTAAAGTGAAACGGGACTCTCTTGATTGCCTGATTACTCATAGAAATCATTAAAACTTAAACGCAGGATGCGATATCCAGCAAAACACTTCTATACATGAGAGATTTCCGCTCGAGTGCTACTTACAGTTATTGTCGATAGAGAAAAATGCATTATCGAGTGAAAATAAAACGATGCAACTTGTATGAGTAATGGAACAGGCTATAGGTAAACTAGAGATACGTCTTTCACTTTCCAAGATGGGTTTTGCTTCATTCGCTTCATCCTTTAGTAAATTCATGATTAAATATTACTTTGTACATCACATTATTCCATAATTTGATTATGATGAGATGGGTCTTAAATTAGATAAAATTGTATTATTTTTCCTTAATACACAATTTTGTAACTAAAAGCTGATCAACACAACGAAGTGCCAAATATTACGTATAAGACACATTTGAAATCGTTATTTATGACAGTGCGAGTGAGACAATGCGGTTGTTACTTACGAAGTTAGGAAGTCATTACCTACTTAACGCGTCGCGATATAATGGCTGTCGCACTGAATATGGATTAGGTAACATAAATGTCGTTACGGATCTAAATAATGCAATTTTATTATCGAATGTATCGCGTGCATCACCCAATGCGTGACACATAGGAGAAATTTATATTTTTTCGTGTTTTATCTTTGGCTAAATTGCTACAGTTATTTTATATAATACTCATTATTGTGACTTATTTATGTCACTTCGCAAGGAAACAAATTATACTCCTTATAATTTGAGATGAATTACATCCGCGAGAAAAAAGATGTTGAAACGTGATGATACATATCGCGGTCATTTTTTCATTTATCCATTACTCGCGACATGCTTCTAAGATGTAAAGAAAAGGCTGGAACTGATATTATTTCTGAGCAATCGTTTCCTTCATTATTTTATACTGCAACTTGTTTTGATAGAAATGCAAAGTCACGTCATTTCATGAATGTGTGCTTAATTTCACTAAATTGTATTGTATTTATGTATTTAATTTTTTACATTCTTTCTAGTGAATCCAATTTTAATTTTAATTTTAATCTTAACTTAACTATACATCAATCACTATAATATAGGCGAATTTATAAATAAATTCTTAAATTCTTCGTAGACATTACGTAGAGAAATTTAAAGAAATTAAATTGAATATCTCAAATGATTTATAAGAAAGTCACTTAATTTAGTGATTAACTCTTACTCTTTTTTACTGCAACTAGAAATTTTTAATGTTTATTAAATATCTTAAAATGACATAAATATCTTGAGAGAAAGACATTATTAATATGCTGCTACATGTTTCACATGCGTTATACGTATACATTAAATAGTTTAGATTTCTATCTATATGGATATAATTTTTGCCTAAATAATACGAGTCTCACAACATGTTTCTTGCTGCAGCTAAAAAAATGGAATTCTTTTGAATTGATTGAGATCGCTTCGAACCAGTTTCTGCATGTGCACCTTCTAGATACTAGTCAAAAGTCTTATTATTCTTTTTTTTTTAGAAAGTTCTACTCGAGCATATACAAGGTATGTTACAACGTGAATGAAAATGATCGTAAATCATGAGCTTGAGCGTATTCTCGACAAGCAAAACGTCACTTGCTTTCCACAGAGGAGATCGCGGCACGATGATTATCGTTTCTATCCGCCCATGTGAGTAAGAGTTTATCCGGTAAGCATCAGCGAAAGCGAAATCTCTACTCTGGCTGGACCAAGGAGCATGGGAAGAAGGAAAAAGGTCGCGAGATGAAAGTATACACAGTCGGCTTTTGAGAGAGATGGAACACGGGTCCCCAGTCGCACTGCGAATGATAGTAGGTAGGGGCCTTCGAGTCGGGCCCACAGGCGAACTTTCACTCGCAACTCATTTCTGGCACATATTTCAGACTCGCGTGCGCGAAACTCGAGGCGATTGCTGGGATGCGTGTAGAAAAATTAAAAAAACCGATCGCATATAGATGATTTTGTTCGGGGGCACCCGGGAGAGGGAAGGTACACGTTTGTCCGACCGAGTAATAATGAAATTAGAATTTTTCGTCAGTTGTCTTTTAGGTGCGTAACGGTACCCACGACAACGTCGCGGTCATTAGTCTAGACGTGCCGACTGTCAGTGGTGCGGTGATTTATTGTATCTGGCCGTTTTATCACGATCATAATCATCCATACCTGCCTTTAGGTGGTGACGGTCTCAGTCATCCATTAGATCCATTTGATCTTACTCAATTTTTCGTCAGCTGTTGAGAAATGGACTTCTGGATGTTGGCGCTCTTCGATAATTTCCACTTGAGTATTTTGATCGTTAGGTTAAACTACCACGTCCAATCGAAAGTCGATACGCATAGTTGTGTGCAGATGAGGCAGCCAATTTATCATTTTCGCGGATAGAAGAAAAATCTTCGAGAGGAATAACATCGCGAATATATTTCGCTAGTAAAAAGACAAGTCGAGTAGCGTTATTAACGCATTCTCTTTGTGCTCGCAAAAGTTATCAATATTAAAAAAGTTATTAATATAGAATCTTTATGGTGTGAATGTATAATAGCAGTTATTAAAACATTTATATAAATACATAAAAAAATTAAAGTTTGAAAAAAGAAAAATTTATTAATCAATAATTGATTTTAGATATATCTTCGGATCAGATCTAATTAATTTATCTGCATATATAATATAATTTTTTTTATATAATATAATTTATCTATTCTTATCCGGTAAAATCATCTTCAATTGTTGATGCAATCGAATAAAACCTCAGATTGATTCAGAGCTCAAGCATAAAAAATTATACAGCCTAGTGTAATGAAAGTTACGCCATAATTCAGACGACCTTAAACGTTTGTGTGGTGAATGCTCATAAAGTAAAATATCGTAAATATGTTTACTACAATTTTTCTTGCGACTCGACCGTCTTTTTTTCTAATCAAAGAAATCCAGTTCTCTGAAGTTGAGTTGAGAGTTGAGATAAGTTTCGCGAATAAACAAGCTTCAAACGATTTTTTGCTAGCAATAGTTTCGATCTTTGGCAACAAGGAATGCCTTAGCAGGAAAAGAGAGCGGGAGAGAAACGCCGTTCTAGCAACGAATTTCGGGCTCGATATTCTCATCAGTCGTCGACGGGGAGTGTGATCGTGTCCGTAGTGTTTTGTTATATCGGCTCCACGTAAATGTCCGCAGTGGTGCAGTGACATAAAGATACCTATATTTGTCTCTACGTGTTTCTTTTTCATGTTAATTTTGTGCATGATTATTACTAAGGGAGAATATCCTTCCTCTTCTCGTTATTTATATCCTCATTTATTTATATTATTTATATCTGTCGAATTCAAGAATGCTTTTGTGAAAGATACTTGTTCAACGTAGTGATTATCTCTCTGGGATATCAATATGAATTATTAGATAATATAAATATAACTTTACATATAATTTAATATATGTGAAGATTATATAATACGTGTAGAAATAAATGAAACGAGATGTAGCATGATTGCAACATAATGATACAGTCTAAATAAAAAATATATAAAACTAATTTTAGTTTGAAAAATCTTCAAGAGCAAAATAAATTTTTCAACATTTTCAACATTGATAATATGAACTTTATTTAAAAAATAACTCAAAAATTGCGAATGCTACAATATTGAATTACAAGGAATTGAGTTGATCGATTAATTTATGTCAGGATTGTTTCCGTAAAGAAAAAATTTGATAACAACTTAATTAAGAAAAAATGTTTTTTATCTATTTATACAATCCGTTTTTTAGACTATAAAAAGAAAGATCTCTGTGGTGAAATAACTACAATGTGAACAGTAATTTACTTTCATTTTTAATTAGAACTTTCGGAGATAAACATGTAATATGTATCATACATATAACTGGCTTACAGTTTGTAGATGCGTTATGTGAACATTATGTAAGTTTCTACGTAATATATAAAATAGCTTTTACCTGATAATGATCGCATAATAGAGAACGGAAATAACAATTCGGCAAATATTGTACTCGATCTTACGATTTTATTTTGATTCTCGTCTCTCTATCTCCATTTTATTTTTATTTAAAATATAATATATATTTTTCTTTAATACGTATATTTCAAGAATTGTTACTTACTATGTTTGTTGATTATATAATTCTGTTATATAATCTTTTTTTAATAAATTAACATTCATAGCTATCACATATAAACACGTATAAATCACACATATAAATATATTCTAAATATACAGTTAATGACAGTTAATGAATGATAGATAGCCTCGTTATTACTGTGATTAATCATTATATCTTTAATTTAAACTTGGAATTTAAGGTTCATAATTCATCCATCTGTCTCGCGAAAATTGATTGATGGACATCTTTTTAAGACTAAAACTAGAAAGAAACTAGAAAGACTCGAAAGGACTTAAGTCAAAAGGATAACTAAACAACAATTCAACTTTAAATTTCACTTGTATAATATAGGCGGCTTCTCTTTTATTCTTCACTAAACTTTCTCCGCGTTAACTTTTGCATTTTATTATCCTTGACATCAACACTCGAAGTAAGGAGCCATCAATTCAATATCAAAAAATTTTCTCTTATTTATTGATAGAAATCTGTGATATAGCTTTCTTGGCAAGTCATTACTGCATAGTCATGTATATACATCGTGCTACTTAATAATTGTTAGCGCACTAGTCTTCGTGTTTCAACAATACACACATCCTTTTTTTCTAAAGATTAATACTCGCATAAATATTTCATCCAAAATCCGTCAATTTTTAAAGCTCACGAGAAATGAATATCGTCACCGCCTGTTATTGTTGAATAACAACGTTGGTAGGCGATGCATTCTTCAAAGTCCGCTCATCCTCCGCTCGTGGTCACTCCGATCACGTATGTTTTACGATGTCTCGTGGTCATAACTATGATCGCAGCTGCGGCGACATTTTTACATATTAACAATTACAGGCCTAGTAAGTTGAAATAATTATTTAATTTATCAAAATTAGAATACATTAACATATACAATCTTGCCATGCATAAGTCTTGTAAATTTAATGCAACTTTCAATTTCTCTTGAATATTCATCTAAAGTGAAATTTATAATTTGTGACAGAAAGTTACTTACAGTTAGTTATAGTTTTCTTAAATGTTTTCGATATTATATATAATTAAGAGAAATTATAAGTAAAATCTTATCTCATAAATGTATATATTTTTACACATGAAGCGAGTTTTAAACACAGCACATGTTTTAAGATATATTAATGACGTAAATTGTATACTCGAATGCAAAGAAATGCATTAGGCATCGAGTTATAACAATTTATCCGATCGGAATTAATTTAATAATGACTTATAATGAAAATAAATGTTAGGTAATGAAATAATAATGTGCTTCTTTCTAATCCACTGCAGCATGTGCCATTACATGTATGCGCGCGCATCATTAGTTTTCCTTTATTAAATAGTACTTTCTATGTGGTTTGTAACTTTCATCTTTGCCGCTTGTCCACTCGAATTTTTTCTTGCTGGACGAAGAGGAAAACTGCTTTCGTCAAGATGGTTTTCCTCTTCCTCAATCTTTCTGTTCTCTTCCAGAACAAACATTCCTCTCCTGCGATCGGCCATGTCACCACTTGGATTGGCCTATGATCTGCCGGGTGAAACTCAGGCTAGAAGTCTTCCAATCGCTCAGCAAGTAAGTCAATCATTCAATTATATTTTTTATCGGTTACATACATTTTGCAAGAATTTAATCCAAACGCGTAATGAAAGAAAAACTTTATTATAAATACAAACGTCAGAAAAGAGGTTAAATCGCATGACCCGTCTCATCTGCATGCAGACTTTCAAATCAGCTGATTATTACGTTTTGCATTAAATCATCGACGTTTCGATAAAAAATCGACAAATATCTAGATTTTTGGATTATTGCGTCAAATATTTTTTTCTACTTGTATTCCTTTAATAGGCATTTCATATAATATCCATTATTGTTTTCGACAATTTTTCAAAAACTTTTATTTGAAGAAATCAAATATTTAATTTATTAGTACTTCGATCAGCTAATATCAGATTTTAACCAGTTTCACCTAATCTAGCACATAATAAATAGAGAAAGCAATTCTTTACAGTAAATCAGGTAAGAAGGTTAAATATTAAATAAGAATCTAGATTACGTCGAAGTTGAATGTTGCAAATGATGTATTACACAATGTTCTATTTATATTTTATAAAATAGTTATTCGTAATTAGATCTTCGCCATAATAGATCAAGGTTATAAAAAGCTTTATGTTATATTAATTAAAATTATATCAACTAAATTTATATCATATTATTAAAATTATATCAACACTAAACTAAATATTAATTATATCAACTAAAATGTATTATTTGCTTTCCAATGCTTCTGTAATGAAATATTAATTTCGAATTTCCTCTTTATAATGTCGCTCGCGTCCGAGAGAACAAAAAGAGGCCAGTTCTGAAGGGAAAGTTTTCTCATGTAATAAAGAGCCGCATAGGATCGTAACCGTCTCACGCGAAGGACACTACACATTCTCGTTACACGCATTTCGCGAAATTACTGCATTATAAACAGTTCGTTTTTGCGATTGCAACATCGTGTGCAACGTCATTATACCGTTGCATTATGTTTAACTATGCAACGGGCATAACGCACGGACCCGTTGATGTAATAGCTTATGCAATTCTTAATCGGTGTAAGGCGGAAAACTCTCACGATCAACCGCACACCGAGTTGTCGAAATCAACGAGCAAAACAAGACTCATCGCCGAGTAATAATACTGTATAGTTAATTGTAAGCCGAGAGACTGGAAAAGACCGAATCTCAATTTTTTGCTGAACTTTAATGAAACCGTACGCAAAATGGCTACAAACCTGTCTTTAATAATATAGTATTTGTTCTCTCTCTTTTACGTAATACGCGATACTTATACATTCTCAAATCGTTCATGCAATTCAGTGACATGTACACAGTAAAAAATAAAATGTTAATTTTTACATTTTTCACATGTCCCAGAAAGTCCATTCTAAATTTTAAATTAAAATGACTCATTCATCGTATGTTACTTATTGACAAACTAAAAATGTTAAATAATTGACACGATACTTTACATTTATTTTTGTTATTGTGACTTTAAGTGTAATGTAAAAATAACACAAATTAATTAAAAATTACATGAAAAAATAGTTACAATAACTCGTAAGAATTGTTGTAGGACATTAACATATAATAGTTTTAACTTAAATTATTTATAATAGAAACATTTGATTTTAGTAAATTTGATTATTTTGTATGTCAAAGTTCAAGGTTATTTGAAGATTTGCTTTAACTTTTCTTAGAATGTTAAATTGACTTTGAGACATGTTGATTGTTTAAAATGATTATGTTAAAAGTACTCAAAATAATATTCCATTTCTAAGAGACATATACAAAGTGTTAAGTTATGAAGTTGGCATAAATATAACACATGAAAACGTTATAAACGTTATAAAAATAATAACATATAAGTTGTATGTTAATTTTACATTAAAGTACTAATCAAAACGTGGTAACACAAGAAAATTTTAACATATGGACGCACAATTTTTTATTGTGTATAGATGTCTTATTTATAACAGAGAGAAGGTTGTACGATTTTCTTTTCAAATTATACTTAGTTTCTTCGTTTATATATATAAAAAATCAATAGATCTATAAAAACATATAAGTACGAAATTGTATGCGAGTTTTATACGGAAAACTGCGATAAAAAATATTATTTCACAGATCTGCGTTTTTACTTTCGATGAGAGATACAACAAAGAGATATGTTCAGCTTTGTATAAATACACATTATAATGCTAGAAATCGAAAGCGATTTTTTTACGCAAGTTCTTTACAGATCATGCGGGGATTGTCCGTTGAATCAGACCGCTTGCTTAGCCAAGTATTGTGTTTCCGCGGACGGACAGAGACGGGGCATCCTTACCGCCAATCGTCAAATGCCAGGACCCAGTATTCAGGTATGACCTCGATATACACCATCGATCAATAGCTCGAGTGCGTTATACTTATTGCTTCGGACACGGAAAAGTTCACCGCAAGCGTCTTTCGAAATCGCCTCTTTCTATATTCTTTTTTAATTAGAGTTTACATTATAATGTTACATTGACTTATAAAACTTGATAATATACATATATTAACATATTCGCTTCAGGTGATTTTCTAACGCGTGAAAAATGATCTCTTTTCCTAAAACGTTAATATAATACTAATTAATATCATAAAATATATTATTATAATATATTATTTAATAATATATGATTTACATATATGTATGTAATAATATATGTGATGATTTGATATATTTAATATAAAGTTATATATATTTTTTAAAACAGTATTATTAATTTTTTTTATAATTCTGCTATTGCGTAAAATAAAAAATGGATTATTTAGTTTAATATGACGTCAAATATTTTGGATTTTACCCATAAAATTCAAGACATTTTTAAATTATTAATTGATAATGTACAATCAATTTTATTATCCCAATGTCGCTTTATTATATTTATCATTGCTTAATTTATATTTATTATTACATATTTTACCAATATTATCGCTAATAATTTTATAGAAAGATTTCATTAAGCTGGTATATCTGAATATGCGGGATTTTAGACACGTGGCTTTGCCGATACCTTCATTTGCAATCTTCAATTGCAACGAAAATTAAACTTCTATCTTGTGTTAAAATTAACTCGCGTAGTGATTGAAACGCGTATACAATATACAGTTTTGATAATTAATTGTGTTGCTTGAACACGTGGAAATAATCTCGCGCACGTGTCTCGGTTAACTAAGTGAACACTTTGAAGTGAAGCGAGTTTTACTGGGCCTCTAATTGATCTTTCTGGTAAACGTTGCGAAGCTTTAGAAATGTTGATTAAAGCTAAATTCTAAATCCATATTTTGTAGACTCGAGTATTATACGTATGATTTCCATATCAAATTCTAATTGTTTAAAATCCTTTTCTTTTATAGCATTATAAAAAATTATAGAATTATAAAATATAATTAAATAAAAATTATTTTTTTAAGAAAAAAACAATATTAAAAATATTTATAAAATACATTATTTTGACAGTAAAGTTGACACACTGGTTACAATTGTTTTAGTAGCATGTACAATCTAATGTCTTGGTAAATATTTCTAAAGCTTTACCGCGATAATGTGTGACTAATTAGCAACTTCCAGACAGGCTTATGCTTTTACAGGTTTGTGAAAATGACATCCTAGTAATAGACGTCATTAATCATCTTCCGGGTAAGGCAGTGGCGATACATTGGCGTGGACAGACACAAATGGAAATGCCTTACATGGATGGCGCGCCGCTGATCACGCAGTGCCCAATACCAAGTTACACCACTTTCCAATACAAATTTCGTGCCTCCATGCCCGGCACACATCTCTGGCATGCACATGCAGGTGGATAATTGTCACTTATTTCATGCATAGTAGATTGGAAAAATATTTAAGTTTATGCTCACGAATATTTTCTATCACATCTATTAACTCGTTAATGCTTAAATTTGTTTATCAAGTTTAAAATCAAAAGTTTTTTAATTTAAAAATTTTAATTTAAAAATTTTTTAATTTTGAAAAATGTGTTTATTTTGAATATATATTTTATAAGTTGGGCTTGTTTTATAAATTAAATTTAGTCATATATGATGGATTTAATGACTCAATATTATTATATGTACATCTCTTGGCATTATTTAATAATTATTATTACTCTAATCGACACATATAAATTGAGCCATTCGTTTTTCGAAAAAAACAAAAAACAAAAGGCGCTGATGTCACCAACGGCATTTTCGGAGCATTGATCGTGAAGCAGGCGGACCTTCGAGAGCCGCATCGCGCCCTTTATGACATCGACGACCCTAATCATGTGGTTCTGGTGACCCACTGGCAACACTCGCCGGAAGTATCGTTTAACCAGGGTCACGTGAAACCGGCGATTCTTCTGATCAATGGGAGAGGTCGTCAGCCTAGCGGACCCACGGTTCCCCTAAACACATTCACGGTTATTCCGGGGCGACGTCATAGATTCCGTGTCGCTAATGCCGGAGGCGCCGGTGCCTGTCCAGTGACGCTCTTCATCGACGGTCACACGCTTCTCTTGATTGCACTTGATGGGCATCCTATCAAGCCACGGCAGGTTACTTCGCTTACCCTGGCAAAAGGTCTGAGTCCCGTTAATTCCTTCCCGGAACTTCTACGTAGTAATTGACGATAACTGTGGATGTTATATCAACGGGAATTCTCTGGTATCTCCGGAAAATCAGACGCGTTCAATTGAAAAATTTTGAACTTGTTTAGAATTTTAAATTTTGGAAACGATTAAAAAGTGAAAATATTTTATCGCTGCTCGCAAAGATTGTAATTCTGTAAATTTATCTTTCTAGCTCTTTTCTCCTTCATTTTCCGTTTCTATTTTTGAGTACCAGATCTCAAGTAATGCGTCTTGCAATTCTTTATCGAGTTTTTGTAAGAAGTTTAAAAGAATTCCAAACAAAATTGGATATGGTTATAATTCAGTTTTATTCGCGGAAAGCGGGATTTCGTGCGATTTCTCGCAATTTTCAACGAGCCGCGCCGAGAATAATGAACGATCTTTGATATTCGTTAAAGGTGAAAGGGCAGATTTTGTTCTCAAAGCGAGCAAACACGTCGCTTCCTATTGGATGAACGTGCATACGACGAAAGAATGCGGAACGAGCACGATAAACGGCGCGGCCATCCTCAACTATAAAGGCAGTTCGGAAATTCCGGCGGCGGAAACTATCGATCAGCAGGATATCGACGAGATAGGGACGAACCAGTTGGCCGCGACGACGAATCCTACCGAGAAATGCGGCGGACAAGAGAGCCTGTGTGTCATGGATATGCAGAATATGCGTAAAATTCCACGAGCCCTGGCCATGCCCAAAATGGACGTGACAATGTATCTGCCAATTAATTACAAGATGCAAGCGACGGAACTGATAGGTGCGTATCGAGAAAAAATGATGCAACAGATGAGAAGTGAAAATCAAATTAAATCGCAATCGCATCAATTAAAACAACGCGAACAGACGTAATCGCCCGATTAAAAATTCCCTAGCGCGTGTTTCATCACTTCTTTATTCACCGCGCAAACGTTCCGGGTTATTAAAATTTTGTTACCGATTATGTTTCGCGTACATAATGCAATAATGCGATGTATTCGGGTCAAGAAGCTACGCTTTCACCACTATTATTTCTCTCATAAATCTTTTCTCTTCAATTGTTAACTTTTTGATGGATTAGGAATTTATTTCTGGCTGATCTTTGAACGCTTAGATGAGTAATAACAAAATTATTATAAAATACTTGAGAGTAGAATTTGAAAAATGAATATAAATATAAACATTTTTATTTTCTCAAATTCAATTTGCTCAAAATAAAATTTTATTTGAGGCTTCAAATTCCAAGTATATGAAAATAAAAAGATTTCGTTGTGGAAAAATCGGCTCCACACTTGTTTAAAAATATTTGATCGCTAATAAGGTATCAATAGCAGCTTCAACTTCCCCTGATTTTTAAAAAGAAGAAATCTCCGGACGCTCATCATCCGGCGCAAAGAACTAAAAAATGATGCGCAATTAAAATCGTATCAAGAGAGAATCGCGTAATTAATTTCGAATCAAGAGGAGAATCAGGAGCGCGCTCGATTAAACCCGATTAAATCTAATCATACCATGGAGACCATGTTTCTTCTTCGTTCTCTTAGGTAACAGCGGGACGGAAACGCGAATGTTAAACGTGAACAACGCCACTTTCACGTATCCGTCGTCGCCGCTATTGACCCAGGGTGGCGATGTGTCGCCGGATATGATGTGCTCCAACCACAACGACGACGACGCCGATGACGCTCACGAGAATAATGACACGGTGTCGCGACGACGGTGCCGTCCGGTCGCTGACGGCGCCGGCGGCGTCGCGGGTGACATGTGCGAGTGCGTCCACGTGCGCCACGTATCGCTCGGGGCGACCGTCGAGATTATTCTTCTGGATCAGGGTAATTAACTTCGTTCCAGGGTGATCAAAACACGACTCGCGCAATGTGACACGAGTGTCTCGTGTCCCGGTCTCGTTTATTCGGATTCTTTATAGATGTACATTCTTCTTTTTTTCTCTTGTCTTCGCTCGAAATCTCCAATTATCTTCCTGTATAAAATTTGAAAAATAATGGAAAAAGGTCTTTTATCCATATTCAATGCTTTTCGCGTGATATTTTATGAGGAAATATGATATTTATCAATATGTTATATTTTTTTTCGTTATATATGGCGTAGAATGATATGGCTGAAACAATGTTGCGCCATTGTGGAAATTTAAAAATATTGTAAAAAATTAATATGTGAAGTAGAATTTCATTAAACGAGTTTTCATACACATACGCAAAATGATTAATGTAACAAAGATACTTTTAGGATTAAAAATGAATTTTATAGTGGCAAAAAAATATAATTAATATCTTAATTTCAATATCTGTGTTATATGAGATATTAATACAAAACAAGAATACGTTATTTGAATAAAAAAATACAATCTTTTGCGCAAGATTGTATGAAGACGCTCATTATATCAATTAATAATTAATAGTATAACTATTAATTAATGCCATACGTACTTGGGATAATCTCACAATAAGCGGAATAGCGTGAATGAGATAAAAGGAAACATTAACGTATAATGGAGAGTAAGCTCGACCATAGTATCTTGATGTCCTTGATTCATATTTCATATTTATCGGGAAAGCCGGCAATAGAATTGATTTTACAGTGTTCCATCTTCATAAATCATTTCCAGCGAAGCGTATATTATTAAAAAAAAAGCAATGTTTGATGCATTATCTCTTTTTATTATCTGACGCGGCGATTTTTTCTCAGTATCTGTGCATTAGCTAAAAAAAAACTTTTACAACATTTCTGATAATAACGCGAGAAATAGTCAGTCTCCTTTATAAACTTTGCAAATATAGAAATATTCATTGATTATTATATTTCTTATCGAGTTATATTTTGGTCGATCTATTTAACAACAACTTCTGACTCTATTAGATCTATCTTCGTCATGGAATTTTTTTATATATCTAACAATTTGATTATTAGTTTTAATTATTAGTTTTTTATATATATATCTAATAATTTAATTATTAATTTTACATCATAAATTGATTTTATAATATGAAAGATTCCATTTATTCGGGAGTTAATAAGTTGTCACTTTGCTATAGGCGGTCTGGACGATCTGGTTTACCACTTACACGGCTACAGTTTTTACATAGTGGGCGCGAGACAATTCGATCGGAGTATGTCACTGCAGGAGGTAAAGAAACTCGATAAAAGGAAGCAATTATTTGAGCGGAATCTCGACTGTCCACCGACTAAGGACACCGTAATCGTGCCCAAGTTCGGTGTCGTGGCGTTGCGATTTAAAGCCGACAATCCAGGTAGGTCTTCTTCGTTCATCGAACTTACAGATTACGTAACGTATAGACTGTTTCTATATTTCGACCGGATGAATCGTTAATTTGCGTCTCTTTAAATAAACGAGAGATAAATTGTATGAAAGATTTAAATAAACAAGAGAAAATTGTATCAAGATGTATCAAAATATTTTTAAATGAAAAGTTTTTTTTTCGTCAATTTAATAAAATATTCGACGAATAATAAAACTTTCATTTGTCGCTGCTTCAAATTTCGATTTAATCATCAGCTTCCAAGATCGTTTATATTGTTTATAAACTATAATGCATAAAAAATAGCATTTTCCGATAATTTTAAAAGAAAAATCTATTAGGAATTTATCGAATATTCTTGATTGATGACTAATTTGATAGAAACGCCAAGTAACGCTTATATAACAACAAATCTTGCGGATCGTTATTTTCTATCTCTTAAATAAACGAGACAAAAATTTTAAAAAAATATTAAGATCCATTAAAATATTTTTAGCGATTGAAAATAAAGTATTTTTTTTCGCGAATTTAATCAAATATTCGACAGATAGTAAAACTTTCATTCGTAGTTGCTTCAAATTTCGATTTAGGTTTCAAGAAATTCCATATTGATATTTTTTATAAAATATAATGAATAATGACGTTTTCAAGAAAAGTCGATTTGGAATTTATCAAACATTCTAATATCGATGATTAATCTAGTAGAAACGCAAAGTAATGCTTATATAACAGCAACTCTTGCATTAAATTACTGATGATACTCTGAGATCCCTTACTTTCACGTAATTTTACAGGTTATTGGATGTTGCGTGATGAACAAGCAGCTGATTGGACTCGCGGTTTGGATGTTGTTCTGCAAGTCGGAGAACCTAGCGACATGATACCTCCTCCGCAGGACTTTCCCAAGTGCGGATCCTTCGTCGGACCCGACTATTTCCTTATATAGACTGTTGTAATCGCTTAAGTTGAATATGTATATAATTGTATATAACGATAGGCCTAAATACGTGGGCTAAAATTAACGGTTTTTTTTACGAATAAATATATATCGAATTATATCGATTTATATCAAAATTGTTCTCGTTAGTTTCGAATAAAAACCTTTCACCGCATTTTTTTCAAATCCCCGCATTATATTATACTTCCTCTCGACGAAAATTACTCGATTAGTTTCCATAACTTTCTCATTTTCAAGTTTAACTAACTCGGTCTAACTTTGTGGTAAATAAATTGTTCCAAGAATATCTGCCACTAAAACGTAACGTACAGCTTCATAATTTTCAAGTTTTAATAAGCGAGAGCTTTATGAGTTATGATTGCGTCGTACTTATAAAGCAACCACGTTTCCAAAACTTAGAACTAGAATTCTGGTACGCACGCGAGCATACACTGTATATACTACAATCTTTCCGCTCCTGTCGTTCGCTTTTATCCTCAAACAAGCGACAAACGTTTCGCTTTCACGGTTTATTTCAGGCATTTCCGTTCGTTTGAATACGACTGGACGTAACCGCCGTAACCGCGATGTCCTCCGCGGTGACGGTGACTTCCAAAGGATCAGAGGACTCGTCAGTAATGTCCTGCCTGAGTGCGCTAGACTCGCAGTTAGCAACTCTGCTCTCGGTGCCTGAGATCCTGTTTCTGCGACACAGGGTGTTTCGCGAATACGCTAAAATTGCAGTCGGGCCGGACTTTATCCACACGCTACCGTCCTTCGTAATCGTGGTAGCTGTGCTGCTCGTCCTCTGGAAGAATCCTCCGTCCTTCGCTTGGCTGATGGACCTCGTAGGCGTTCACTTCGTGACCTTCGTTTATAAAGGTTTTCAGGTACGAGATTTCTAGAGATCCGCTGTGTAACTAGTGCTCTTCCACGTGCATGTTTTTTCAAGGTGTCAATCAGCTGGTTCATGATTACCGCGCTTTTATGGTTATGGCTGGTCCTTCAAAGGATACTCTACTGCAGCGTCTGGCATTATTGGAGTTATGTGAGTGGATTCGTTATTATTTCTCTTGTGATGGATAAAGAAATCTAACAATGTTCAAATTGTTATTTTATTGATTTTATATAAAAGAATTTAAACATTCTTCTCTATTAAAATAAAAAATAGCTTTCTAAAACTTTCTTTTACAGATTAAAAAAATCACATATAAGTATATTTTTATATTTATATAAAAATTGAAACGTGATTTATATAATAAAAGCATTTTGAATTGATTCAATATTCGTAAATTTCTAGATTATTAAAATAATAAATTTGTAAGAAAGGTACAAAAATTTATATAATTATAAAATTATATAAAAAACAAATATATATAAAATCGTTCTAGGAAACTGAGTATCGAGATATTTCATATCCATGGTGGCAACGTGTCTGGTCCTCGTACTATCCTGCACCTACACAGCCGCCTGTGATGTCGGCTTGTTTTATCAGTTGGATCATCGCGATGTCGATCGGAATAATTGCACTAGGATGCGCAATAAACATTGATCACTTGAAAACTTTCGTTGAAAAAATTTCAAATAAACTTCGGAACGTTCTTGCGATGACGAAATCTTATATAGAATGGTCACAAGATAGGTTGGTCACAAGATAGTATTGCAATTGATGTTTTGATTATCTCCTCGATTATCTCATTTTTGTTTCGGTAATTCTATTTGTAAATATCTTGTAAATATCAATTTGAATTTTTCTAATCAACAAATTTTGCAGCAGCTTTTATAATGTATAAAGTGTGTGTGTAAATTTACATTATTTCTTTTTTTTTTGAAACTCGTTTTATTTCATAGTATTGTATTATCAATTCTTTTAATCTATAAAAACAAAAAAATTACAGTAATAATAATATGGAAATTTCTAAAATAATAAAAAATTTAAAAATTTAAATTGAAAAAAATTAGATTTTAGTATGTATAGTAATAATAATAATAATAATAATAATAATAATAAATAATGATTCGTATCAATAAATATTCTATGAGTGAAATTTTCGTGTCTAGAACGCAACAAATACTTGTAAGTTCCGAGGCAAATGCAGCAACAGATGACAGTGAAATGAGCTCAGTTTGCGACGACGGTCACTCAGAAATATCCACTGATGTGAATGCGGCACGAGGAGATATACGTCCGATCTCTTATGGAACGAATTGGATGCCACCGCCAAATTTTTCTGCGTTCAAGGAAGCGCAGCGAAAAATATCTTTGAAATCCTTTCACACAGTCATGGGCGTGAACGACGTTCAGGTAATAATGAAAGAGGAAATTTTTCTTTTCCATCATTTATATTATTTTTTTTTTTTTTATGTTTGATACATTACAATTATTTCTACACAGATTTCACTTGACTATCTTGAATTTTTTTTCTGAATAAGAATAACGTAAAAATGAAGGCAGACAAATAAGCGAACTTATTGAAGCAGTTATCCCATCTTTAGAGCGAGGAATTTCTGTTCTAAAAATTTCGGAATTTCGAAGAAATTCCTAATCCCGATAGATAAATTGCAATGACAGCTATCTCTTCCAGGATCCCGACAAATTTGCGGCCAAGCAATTCCGACACCGACGTGGCTGTCACACAGTGATACCGGGTAATTCTAGCGAGCAATCGAGTGGATGTTGAAGGAACTAGTCACTATTCGTCGAATGCTCACTATTGAACACGTGCCTTCAATTAATCGCGAATAACGCTAATATGACGAAAAAATTTCCATGAAGGCGACACGTCAACTTGCATCACTGTAGATGATGTTTAATTTGAATAACCGCCTCACGCGATGCTGTTTATATTTCGATAAGATTTTGTAGTTCGCTATATAACATTTATGCGTTATTTTTATACAAAAATTTCTATAAAAATGTTTTTTATACGAGTGATATATAATCGTAGGCGAGCGAGATTTTATTTTTGAGATTATATCGAACAATATATCATCAAATGTACGCAATAATTAAAGCAATGCGCGTAACATTACGTAATACGAAACCTTCTATCCAATATCAATTAATAGAATATGTATATATATATATATATGTAAATTTTTTGTGAATAAATATAAATTTCTCTATTCTGTTGTAATATTTTTTACACATAAATTTTTAATATAATAGATTTTAAAAAATATGCATTAATTTGTTTGTGAAAATTCAATCTAGTTTTCCACCTAGCGATAATTTTGTTTATTATCTAATCATCAAGTAACACATTTCTTTTTATTTTATTTATTTACTAGTTTTATTTATCTTTATTATTTTTTATTTTATTTTACTACCAAAATATAGATTTCTAATAAATAAGCAATATATTGATACATTTATCGATGAATCTGCCCAAAATGATTCACTGTTTTATTTCTTTGAATGTCATAGTTTCCTTGTTAGTATCTATAAAACACGTATAGAACAATGTTATTCTGTGACGAATTATCCTCCCATCCTCTTTTTGATTATTGAGTAAAAGATCCTGCCGCACTGCCGGATCCCAGGACTCCACCACTTAGTTTCGCTGGTTGGCGGGGATGTGCGCGAAAACGCGCATGCGTTCGAAAGGGGTAACATTCCCCATCTTGAACGGTAGTATTATTCTGTAACCACATCTCTTGTGGGGTAGGTCGCAGATATTCCGTGACCGACGCGTCAGTAACGTCAAATAAACCTCGTCTACTCCGAAAGTGCGCTTTAGCAAACGTCACCCCTGACAAGTGAATCACTCGATTCGATTCGGGAAATCCTCTCCAGAAAGAGATCCAGGAGGAGATCTGATCCGGAAGCGGACTCTCGGGCGTGAGCGATTCTTTGCGACGTAGCAAACGTCTGCTTCCTCGAGCGATGTAATGATTACGCGCAATTCCGGATCCTATCACGACGAGACGGAAAATTGACGGTCACGGCTAGTGCATCGGAATCCTTAACGCAACCTTTGGTAAGAGAATTTCTTTTGACAAGATCAACAAACAGAATTTTATAATATTTAAATATTAATTTTTATTTTGCTCCCTTACGTGATATAAATATCTACCTAAACTTAATAAATAAATTCTACTACAGGAAATAATGGAAACAAATTTTTATATTATTTTTCTTACATCAAGATGCAAATTGTATCTAGCTATATTTGGAGAATAATTAGCTTAAGTTATTTTCTTCCCGCCAACGATTAATAAATCTGGCTTAATATTCTATTTCTACAAACATTCCGACAAACGTATAGATCGTGTAACAATTAAGATTATATTCGTACACGACCTACGCCATTTAATTAACGACCATGTATTTCTCTTCGCGCAGTCAGGCGCATGATGCAAGCATCTTGTTGGTTTCGTTTGTTATAATTATGGCAAGAGAGAATCAGTATTGTACTCGACAATAATAAATATATTAATTATATAATTTTTTAATATTTTAGATACTTGAATTACGAAATTTCTCTTAATGTTTTTTATTGTTATTATATTTTCTGGCAACTATATTGCATTAATGAAATGTATTAAGTATTAAGTATCATTGTATTAAGTAAAATACACATATAATTTTGTATTTGAAAGTGTACATTAAAAAAGAATTCAAATGTCAGAAAATATCAAAGTTGAGGAATGATTTGTGCTAATGCCGGATATTTTGTTCTCACTGTGAAAATATTTTTTAGTGAAAAATGAATAATATTATTTCTCTTAGTTAATCATGCAATGAGAAATTTATTTCTAGTTCATTTTATACATTATATCGTTTTAAAAAAAGATTATCTTTTATATTTTAGTTTCCCTCTCCTTCTCCATATATGTTTTCTCTTTCTCTTTCTTCCTAATCTAAAGCATTCAAATATCCCGATATACATCCTTGTATATCGCTGCTGTGACACAATCGTAATCCGATAGGGTATCAGCGAGCTTACCGTTGCGTCGTATCCGAATTTACGACCGAGGTTCATGGTCCACGTGTATACGTAGACGCGATGTAAACTTGATATTGATTTTGCGTTCAGCATCCGCGCGCACGATGCGCGCACGATGCGCGCATACAATCGCAGCAGCATACACACTCGTACACGTATCCGCACGTGCGTATATTATTTCGCACGTGCACCCCCTTCATCGCGAAATCCCGAATTGGCAGCACTACAATGGAGAAGGAAGTAGGGTGGCAGAAAGAGAGAAATTTCTGAAGGAGGGGACTTTTCAATGAGCGTACACGCGTTCTTGTGTATACGCGTGTGGCGAGGATAATGCACGCGAAATGGACGCGGCACGTCGAGTGGGAAATCGGTTGCGTAGGTCCAGCCTCGACTACGTCAATTGAAAAGAGAATCCTTTAAAAGATGTTTAAAAGTCGCTGGCATCAAATTCCATTAAATAAATTTGATCAAATAATTTTTTAACAGCTGTTCCGTTTTAATTAAATAAATTTGATTCAATAATTTTTACAACAGCTGTTCTCTGTTTTTTTTTAGATTGTATTATCGGCAAGGATAGAAATTTTATGACAGATATCCATTATGTAATTTGAAGTAAATGCGTTCGCGATACACGATATTAATACAATGATGAATTGATATACGTCGTTAATGCAATTATTTACGCTATCTTTAATAATATCTATACCTAAATGCCACTTGATATTGTATTATTCAAAAGGTCAATATAATTTATATGTATGACATGTATATATTGATGGAAAATCAGAGAGAGAAATAAATGAAACGGGGACGGAAAAAGTAATTCCCAAACGACATTCGTAATTATTCATTATCAATTTGCAATTGCATGTCAGATTTTATTGAAACGTGAGCAGAGAAATTTATCGCTAAGATGTATCGCTTGTCTATGAATGCAATAGAAGTCACAACAAAATATTGGAGAAAATATGTACACTAGTGTTCTTGACTTTTCGAAAATTTACATCGTGATATAAACTAGATCGATCTCTGCTAAATACGAATTTATGTTTTGAAAGAATCTCAGGAAATAAATGAATTAAAATGGAATGGGAATTTTTGCAAAATTCTCCATAAACTTGTAAAATTTCTAATCCTTCAAAAAAGAATGCGAAAAATAAAAAGAAATTAAAAAATAAACTTTTAACATTTAAAGAAAATAATAAAAGCAATTGTAAATATTAATAAATTTCTTCTCTAATTATTGATTTCGTAGATTTGAAAAAAATTCAGCTTTATGGAATAAATTAGCTTATAGCTTTCCATTTTAATCTCCATTTGATAATTATTAATTAATTTGAATTTGTCAGAAAAAAATAATAGTATAAAATTTCTTTTCACATTCAAATTATAGCAATCCCTTACATGGGTTCCCTTATGTAAGATGCTATCGCGTGTATCTCTTTTTATCAGAAATGTGCTTGTACTATGCGTGATAGGAAAACTAGAACAATTTTAATCGATAATACGAAGGTCGTAAAAGAGAATTTGCGTTTCATCCTTTCAATTATCCTCAAGGACCGGTTTCGCAATCCCTCCAGATATTCAGTGTCAACTTTCGACACGTTACAGGCTCCATGGCGGAGAAAATGTATTACTGGGGCGAGGAAAAAGATCAAGTCGACCCCGATCAGACCTTCATAGAGTTCAAGGCTAAATCGGTGGGGACGGACAAAAGACGTGAGCCGTCCCGCACTGTACCAAAGATGACGGTATCCTCGCCGCAGGGTAAAATGACCGAGATGAGCAATAGGGAGGAAGATGCCGAACGCGGCGGTTGGGACAATAAACTCGACTTCCTGTTTTCTTGCATAAGTGTCTCCGTTGGACTGGGAAATGTCTGGCGGTTTCCCTACCTTTGCTATAAAAATGGCGGCGGTAAGTCGATTTATAATACCAGATTTGCATAAACAATCTATATAAACGTTCTAAATATGTATTGAAATCCTAAATTAGTCTACGAATTCATAATTATATATTATTAATTTTATTTTTATTATCACAATTTTATTTATGCAATTTAATTATCTAATTTTGTACTATTATTTTAAGACAAATAATAATATAATATTATAACACTTATTCTACAATAATAGAATAAAATATATTTTTAATTCAATTTTAATACAATTTTTTCATTCATTTTAAAATATTTGTAATTCAAAATCAATTGTATTATTAGATTCCTTTTAGCTCTTAGAACTCTTGAATGTTATCTCATTTGCGAGCTTTCTTTAAATTTGCCAGTGTAAGTTGAGAATGCAGAAAGCGTTAAATTTCAGTGGTATCCGACATGCATAATTACCTCTCTAGCTTATGAAGTCATCCTTAATATATAAAGAAAATTGCGCGAGCTAAAATATAGTTTAGCTCGCAATTTCGTTTTTCCCCGAGAGTTTAATTACAACTGCACTGTTAATTAACTTCTTTTATGTATCATATAAAGAAAACATATTCTAAAATAGGAAAGGACAGTGATTTAAATTAAAACGAGATAGAGTATTTATTTTTTTATCACTCGACGTAAAAGTAATAATTATTATTTGCACAAGTAAATTGATTAATCATTATTTTTTCATTTATTCGGAATTTTGCTGCAGGTGCTTTCCTGATCACTTACGGTATCGCGATGCTGTTTTGCGGAATCCCTATATTTTTTCAAGAAGTCGCTATTGGACAATATCTTGGAGCTGGTGGAATGTCGCTAGTGGGACAATTATGTCCCCTTTTGCAAGGTAAGAAAATTACTTTTCGATATCTTCAAATTAATATTATATAACTCGGCTATGCCAACGATATATTAATAATCAATAATTTATTGTTATCTTATTTCAGGTGTGGGATATGCTACGATGACTATTGTATTCTTCCTCGATGTTTATTATTGCATAATTATTTCTTGGACACTTTTTTACTTAATAAGTACATTCGTGAATTTACCCAGAATACCTTGGAGTGGATGCGGTAAGTGACATCTCTTAAAAGTATCTAACGCTTATATGAAAATTATGTTGGATATTAAACCCTTTAAAACTATAGAATTTTTTAAAATATTTAGAATAGATCTTACATCTTTATATTTTATACAATAGCATTGCTCAAAAAATGAGAAAATGATTAAAGATAATTGAAAGTATTATATTAAAAAAGAATTGTGTTTTCTACATTCAAATAATATTTATATAAAATACTGTAAGCGGAATAAACGCATCTTTATCGCTATTTATATATTTAATTAGATTCTTGCTGTATAAAATCCGTATTCTATATA
The DNA here is from genome assembly GCF_025532165.1 of Camponotus vicinus. NCBI lineage: Eukaryota > Metazoa > Arthropoda > Insecta > Hymenoptera > Formicidae > Camponotus > Camponotus vicinus. The sequence continues at coordinate 6,734,251 of NW_028141979.1, read as the reverse complement.
AAAATAAAACATTCTTTTTTCAGGAAATTGGTGGAACACGGTTGATTGCTTTGATGCTATGGATGGACGATTGAATTGTTCTAAAATACCTGCCGAAAATAATACCTGCCATCATACTACGCCCGTAGAAGAATACTGGGAGTAAGTAAAGCACATTACTAAATAATTGTTATAATATATAAACAAATAAAATAATATGAACATATATACAGGGTAGGCCATTTTAATCTACGCACTGAAATATCTCAAAATCCATAAGTTATACCACAAAAATGTTTCAGACAAAAGTTGTATGGTTTCAAGGGGGACATAAGATGGTGCCATTAGTTTGACCTTGAAGAATCACCTGAAGGTCACGTGAAGGTTACCTCCAACTTTTTAAACGGGATACCCTATATGCTTTTGCATATTCTTGTAGTCATCTCGAGAGCTTTCCAAAACATTATAATTAAGTTAGTTTTCATTAAGTACGTCATCTTATGGCGCCATCTTATGTCCCCCTTGAAACCATACAACTTTTGTCTGAAACATTTTTATCTTAAACTTATGGATTTTGAGATATTTCAGTGCGTAGATTAAAATGGCCTACCCTGTATAATAAGAATTACAGAAAACGAAAAAAGTGCTAGTTAATTTCCCTTTTGATCCAAAGTATATAAATATGTATTTTTTATATAATATTCTTTAAATTAGCGGATTTTCTAGACCTAACAATTTTAAATTACGTAATCCAAGTATACATATAGTAAACATATAGTTAACGAACTGTCCCTTGCGAGAATTATAGAGCCGATGATGTAAGTTTGAAAGCATCGGGGGATTCGTGCGGGACGTAAGAATGATAAGAAAATGCAATATTGATTTTCTTAAAATCAGGTCGAAGCAAATTCGTTCGTGCAATCGCGTTTATATAACGTATTGATGTCAACAATCAACTAATCTTAAGAGAACATTACAGGTTCATCACGAACTTATGCACAACTTATTAATTTAATATAAACTCATTATATATTCATTTCGCGGGACAATAAATGAAACAAGAGATTGTCGCAATTTTTACATTGTATTAATTGCATAATATAATTCTAATTAAATCTAATATGTATTTATATTCACATTTGTTCTCTTATCACAACTTATTACCTGAGATAAAGTCACGGTTGGGATATTGATGCGGATCTTTAAGGGATCTTCGTGTTTTTTTTAAATTTTGAATATTAATATTTGTAAGGTGAACCGATTACAGAGAATGACGTTGCATTTTCAGTCAGCGAGTCCTCGGCATCACGTCCGGTATCGAGACTATCGGCAAAATCCAGTGGGAGCTGCTAGGCTGCTTGATTGTCGGCTGGTTACTCGTTTACTTTATCATCCGGCGCGGTCTACATCAGAGCGGTAAGATCATCTGGTTTTCAGCCTTGTTCCCGTACGTGGTGCTTTTCATTCTTTTGGGAAGAGCGGTGACGTTAGAGGGCTCGTACGAAGGTTTGCTTTACTACGTGACGCCGCGATGGGAAGAATTGCGCAATCCCGGACCGTGGATAGACGGTGCTACCCAGATCTTCTTCGCGTACAGTATCGGTACCGGTGCCCTGCCCGCCCTAGGCTCTTACAACAAGTTCCATCACAATTGTTATAGGTAAGCGATGTAAGATCCTTTCCCGGATGGCAATTATCGGCAAGATATCGAGCCTCAGTAACAGCCATTCGAAAAGTAATTGTTCGCCAACAAGAATGTCGAGGCAGAATTTAATTCGTAGAGCTTAATTAATTTTCTCGATGCTGCAATCGTCGGTTTCGCAGCTCCATGACGATTTGAATAATCCATGTGTATCGCTACACGTTAGCCGTGTCAGATTTCACGTTGGCCTTACTTATGCCTAAATTGCGACAATTGCGTATAATGATTTTGTAGCGCGTTCTATTCTTAATTTTAAATCACGGTGTCGTCGTTGCTGGAGTCTTTCAAAAAGGGAGTTTTGTCTTGCAGAGACGCAATAATCACTTGCGTAGTCAATACCCTGACGTGTCTTCTGGCCGGTTGCGTAACATTTTCGATACTGGGTCACATCGCTCTGGAACAGCAAACGAAGGTGTCCGAGGTCGTCAAGAGCGGGCCTGGTCTTGTGTTCCTCACGTATCCCGAGGTCGTTCTCAAGCTACCCGGTGCTTCGTTATGGGCCATTATATTCTTCGTGATGCTGCTTGTAAGAAATTGTTATTCCAATGACGGAATCGGCTGTCGCCGTCTATATTTATATTATGTGATGTACATACATCGCTGTAAAAAAGGGTTTGGACACGTAACATTATCGTCCTCGGCAGGAAGATTCTTTCGACATGTCACAATTTAACGTCGAACTGTATATTTTTGTGCTAAAGAAAATTGTGAAATGTTCACGGAAAATAATATAAAAAAATGTGATATTAAAAGAAGATTGAAAAATTCTTACAAGAGATTTTTATTAAAAAAAAAATAAATTAACATAAACATAAATTTAGATTTTAATAAATTGAATCCTCTGCAATGTGTAAAACGATATTAGCACAAAATTCTATCAAATAGTATAATTAATAAATAATTAATAAATTTATAATTAATAAATTGATATAGTACCATATAATATAATATTTTATTTTTTATAAACATTTCACAATTTACAAGTTTAATGTAATGACTATTTTAGTCAGGCTTGTTCAATTCTTTTCTTAAAAATCTTAAAATTTTGCGATCTGTATATATAATTTATACTATTGTTCATGTAGTTAGTCTTCATAAGATTAATCGTGTAGCAGTAAGAATCATATTTTTAACAGATCACTGAATGATTACAATTTTAATGAAATATTGTAGATATTATGGAAATTCTAAATTTAAACGTAGATTTTGGAGCAAAGGTTAAGCATGGAGAAATTAGAATTCTTCCAACTTTTTACACAAATGTAAGATGATCATATACGAATCGCTTCGTCTTTCCACACAGATACTCGGTATCGACAGTGAATTTTGCATCGTGGAATCTTTCATAACCGGTATGGTCGACTACTGGCCGGATTTACTTCGTCCTCATAGGATCAAGTTCACCATTGCTATCTGTCTGATAATGTTTGGCCTCGGAATTCCGATGGTCACGAACGTTAGTATTCGGCGAACCATGTCAATCAATCAAATATATAATAAAAAAGTGGAATCGAATATATAATAAACAGTTTTAGACGCAGTGAAAAATTTGATAGAAGGAAAATTACAAAATATTATTATTCACAGGGTGGAATTTATATTTTCCAATTGATGGATTTCTACTCCGCGAGCGGTATGTCCATTTTGTGGGTGTGCTTCTTCCAAACGATCGCGATATCGTGGATTTTCGGAGCAAAGAAATTCTGCGACTGTGTGCATCAGATGATGGGAATTCGTTTGAATAAATTTTGGTACATATGCTGGGTTCTATTCGCGCCGGTGATCATGGTCGTGAGTATAATAATAATTACATATATTATTTATGTAAATTATAATTCGCAATATTATTGTCAAGTAAAGTAGAAAGCATAAACTAATACTAAGAAACGAATAAACTAAAAATAAAGTGTTTAATGCGAAAGTTTCCTCAATTACATTTTTTCTTATCTTTCAGTTCATCTTCGTATTTCAAATCGTGCAATATAAGCCACTTAAATATGGCAGCAGTTATGAGTATCCGACATGGGCGGAAATAGTGGGAGTATGCTTGAGTCTTTCATCTATGATATGGATACCAGGTTACGCGTTATATTACATAATAATGACGCCAGGATCGCTTAAGGAGGTAAATGAGACTTTGCGTGCAAATTGTATGCATATGAAAGCTATCTGGAACTATTATCGTACATAATAATGGCCATAATTATTTTAATCCGCTTTTTTAATCCAAGTTGCGAATATAATCTGCCAATCTTTTTTTAGAATTTCCAGAAGGGTCTGCAGCCGAACATAAAATCGCATACAAAATTACCGAAAGGCGAGAAGTCAGCCGTTATACCCATGTCAGAAAGCAGCGCCGGCTTAATTACGAAAAATAATAGTTTCCTGAGTCAAACATGATTGACGCTAGCGATCACTTTTAATTCATATATTAAGTTACACTTATCGTAAAAATAATATATTTATAGAGATAAACAAAATTAAAAGAGTCCAGCACGATTGGACATTCAGTAGTAATTTGTGTCAAAATGGACGCGTGTCAAATTAATCAGTTTCGTATATTCAGTTAATCAGTGATCATTACATTATTATTTATTTAATACTAAATCATAGATATTATATTTATTTTAGTAACGTATTCCTGGTAAATACATCAAAGATTCTCCTTAATACCTTAATAGCTGGTTAATTATAACGTTTTAATATTGCAATATTGAATTATTTAAGAAAAAGAAATATTTCAAAGAAAATTTATTTAAAAATTATGTAATATATAATATATTATATGTAATTTTCCATATATTTATATAAATTTATGAAAAAATATATTAAGGATTAATGTTTTAAGAAATGTAAGAATAACTTATTATTTGATTTCAAGCTTATTTTTATTGTTTAACTTTATTATTAATGATGCCAGCTATTAAAGTTTTAAAAGAGAGAAATTTAGCTGACAAGGAAATTATTTAGAGATCGCAATTAAATATAAATGATTCGTTTGTGTTGACCAAGCTGTTAAGATAAAAGGCATAATAAGAGAGGTATTAGATGCGTGGCGGTTTAAAAGGAGTACTTATATAAATAATAATAGTATACTGCGCTAGAGAGAGTGTGCATTCAAATACCTATTTACGGGGATGAATTAAAAGAAGTATATTTTTATATCGCGATTATATCGCGATAAGGTATATGAATTTTTAACAGAGAGGTCATTTGGTTGATAATTCGACTGGTTTCAAGGAATTGAAAGTTCTCATAATAAAGAACGACGTGCGAGCTCTTAAAATTAGATAGAAATTTACATTTCTTGTGTCCATACTTAAAATGGTACACTCACGAGTGTTCATGCGTTCAAAGATTCCGCTTGGTGAGTGCATTAAAAGATTTGCTGCAACCCTGCGAAGTAAAATAGAAGCGTAGCGTATAGAGAGTTATTGACAGTTACTAAATATATTCGTAATATACTAAAGTACAAGTAATAAAATAAAACTATAATGTAATTTTGGCATGTATCGTATATGTATTTTCAAGTGGCTCGATGCATTCACCGAGAAGAGACATCTTCAATTCCAACTAGTCGTGATAATCAACTGGATTGTAGCAGGATACAGAACGTTTCTAACAAAGTTTAGCAGTTTATACTGCACTCAACTTCGACAGCACAAATATTACAATTTATTTCGCATTTCTTTTCACGTGATACAATTATAAAGACATATTTATGACGTAATATAAGATTATAAAGCGATGCATAAGTTCCGTTATTTATTTGCTTGAAACTCAATTTTTTATAACGCATAATATCAATTAATTCTAGCAATTTTTGTTTTAAACGCGTGTTTAAAACGTATAGAAAACTGATTCAAACTTGCAATGTGTAACGAAGTATTCAGTGTCTGAGACACGTCTGACAGTATTAGAAAAAAGTTAAAGTTAAATTTAGAAGAAGATATGTATGTTACATATATATATAATTATTGGAAAAAATTGAGACTTTATTCGATGAATGATGTTATCAATTTAATCTTCTATATTCCAAATAAGGTTTTTAATTTGCCCGATCAATTAAAATGCATCAGAGAATGACGTTTTCACTTGGAAAAAAAATTGTAGAAAATATAAAAATTAATTTATTTTATTGCCATCACTAATACATTGTAATTGTCACTTTTTTAATTTCTATTATTTCAAATTTTCGTTTCCTCACGTAAAAATTTTTTTATACGAGTGATTTCTCATTTGCTTGAAATATAAAAGCAATAACGTACGATACGAAGCGATATGCTTTTTCTCTCAACCGGCCTAATTCATATTAAGAATATGTTCTCTTATTTAATTATCGTATAGAGTAATCGCGAGCGCTATTCGTCGAAGTGTTACAATTGTTGACGTTGTACAATACTAAGGGATATGACTGCGATATTCGTTTCTATTTTAGTACCATACGATTGCGACGCGAAGTACTTCCAATAATAAGCTAAAAAAGGAGCGATATTGTAAGCGATATGTAAGTCGGATCTGCGTTGAACAATGTGCGTATAAAATGGCATGATTAATTCGTAAATTTAATGGGTCATATATTGGCAGAAAGAGATGGCGGTATAGTACAATGATTTAAAACGATGGCTCTGTTTGCGAATGATAATATTGGAGCGAAATATTTGTGCACACGCCGAGATTATTTGAGCATTAATCGGCAAATTAATCAATGACACGCGAACATGCAAAAAATTTTTTCATACCCATTACGAGCGAGAAAACACAATACTGCGACCGTATATGTGTGTGTGTATGTTTAATCATCGCAAACATTTGTTCAGCGCATGATAGCGTAATAACGTATCTCCATCTAACTGTATCTGTAAATATATTCAATGTAACGTACACATAAACACAATCGAGGGGGGAGGGGAGTGGGAGCATAAATTTCCGCGATTATTCTTGGCAATATATGCATACGCATTATTGCCGAACGCAGAATGACCGCATGTGTTTATCGATCGCGCAGATGACTCGATTATGGCTCGACGAACCGCTGCTAGAACTTGTACAAAGAATGAAGCGTGTTATACGAATATTATATTTCTATATACGTATATATACATTACGTTTTATACGATGTATAGTGATATATATGACCGTGGGAAAATCAAAAGATCTGAGCCAAGGCAGTATTGTTTTTTGTAAATTCAATTTACAATTACGATGTGACGAAGAAAGCTCTCTTTTTTCAACGTTGTACAATTTTTCTGTAATTTAAGGTTTATCGCCAATTTTGGCCGAATGTTTAATTCTCGATTATACGCGTATGATAAAAAAATGTTTTATATTGTTGTTTTATATCATCACAATTACTGAAATACTATACAATTCGTTTATTCGTACAAACAAATTCGATTTCGAAATTTTATTTTGCTAAGAATATAGAATTTCGCCTAATATAAAAATTTTTCTAACTTTAGATATGTATATTACTGTATCATTTCAAATGTAAATATTCGACATACTTTATCATAAAATAATCTTTATTTTTTAATTTCCGCAGAATGTATTTTTGATTACGATAGGTAAATTTAGTTCTATTTATTGTTAGATTTAATTAAAAAATTTTGAGAAATTTTTTTATCTAAAATAAATTTTTTTACTAATGTTATCGTATCGTGAAATTTATCAATTGATTTTATCGTGTATTTTGTAACATCTATATTTTGAGAGCCACAAGCATTTCTATGTTTCACGAATTTCAAAAAATATATAACAGAACGAAATAGTGAATAAAAATTTTGAAATAAATTTTCGGAAAATCAGATTGCGTGATTTCTGAGTCGTAATGTTGAGGTACGTGTTCGAAAACTGAAATTTGTTTATATGCAATTATTTTTCGAGCGATACATGCGTTAAAAGCAATGCATTATTTGCGAATGTATACTGGCTTAATGCATTGGGTGTTTCACGTAGTTATAACATTATGTATACGTTTTCGGCTAAATTGTAACCATATATATGTACTTGAATAAATATTAACGCCTATTACATTGCGAAATGATTTTTCATATTTACATATGTACAGCAATAAGTAATAATTTTGTTCTATTTTGCATATTATTTACATAATTTGTATATTATATACATAATTTCTATCATCATCGTAATTGTTACGTACGATTGTTTAGATATAATTTGTGGACGTTCATTATATTCGCTTTTTTAATGTCCGTCCAGTTGTTTAATGATTATTTACTAAATTACAAATTACAGGCTCAGATTAGAATCCTGGCAGTCATTACTCATATCAACATTTTGATTGCCAATAGAATTGCGCACAGGATTTTGTATAATGATTAACAAACGTGGATGAAACAATGTACAGTTTCAATAGTACAGATGTCCGTAATGAATGATTATAATGCTTTTGCAATATTCCATTGCTCGATAAACGATCGCGATGACAAATGCAGTTCACTAATGATGCAACGTCGAAATAATTACGTCACACGTATACAAAGCTTTCGAGAAATAGATGTGTGTGTATGAACTCTTCTACAATATAATTTCTGATAAATTGCAAAGTCTTCTTAACCGAGTTTCATCAAATGATACAGTCGAAAGTCTGTCGTCTTTTTATTAAGAAAAAGAAAAAAAAATACGGCAAAAAATACATCCGGTTCAAAGCTTTCACAGAGATTATTATTTTAAAGATAAAAATAATATATTTCAAATGACGGTTGTAGAATCGCGCGGAAATGTGGATCATCCTTCGCATCACACGCCAACGAGATGTCAACGAGAGGATCTCGAATATCCTTGTCATTCCTCTCTCTTTCTATCTATCTATCTCTCTCTTTTTCTCGCATGCGCACATTTGTGTGTGTATGTATCTGTGTTTCAACGTCTCAGCTTCTCATCTTGCGGAACGACGCATCGTTTCACGGCGTGTTTTACGATAGCTAAAGGCGACGTGATACGGGTGAGCAAAGTGCGAAAGGCGCTGATGTGTGCCGACTACCCGTCTGCCACAGTAAACCCGATCGTTACGCGGTCTTATATTTTGCAGCGGCGAGTATTATCGCGATACTATCGCGGATCCGCCATGGACCCATCGTTTGTCAGTGACATTCCTCTTTTACATAGATGCGCGCTGTCTTACGCTCCTTGACCGCGCTAATTGCGCGAAAGGATAATCGCGAAAGGACATCGTTGCAGACGAGTCGAACTCCCTGATGGGCATAAAATGCACAGACTTTTAAAAATAATCATTTAAATTATTATATATTTTATTTCAAATAAATATATATTATTTGTTTTGAACATAATATTTTACTTTTAATATATACATTGATTTTCCATGAAAATAATAGCCACCAATTTGTCTGAATTATTAAAATTATTAATTGACATGTATAGTTTAAAAAGAATTAATAGAAATATATATTTTCTTTCTTTTTTTATTAAAAATATTATTTTAAATGTTATATGATGAGAAAAAACATTATATAATAATTAGAAAAGTAATCATCATTTATTTAAATTATAAAAACAATATAATTTAATAAAACATAAACAAAAATGAGGATTTCAGACAAACAGTGAGAGAAAAATAAATAGAATAAATATACTATAAACTCGAAGTTATGATTTTGTTTATTATAGATATTTTATTATGTAATAATAAAAATAATTATTTTAACTGATTAATTTGAGTTACAGTCTCTAAGGAGAATTACAATATTTGAAATACTTATTTGCATATTTGAGATACTGATAAAATTTATTAAATATTTTCAGATTATTACTAGAAATTTTTAATATATAAATAAATTATTATACATAAAATATTTTATTTTCTATTTTAAAAGTTTCTTGTATTTATAAAATATTTTGGTCTAATCTTGGCAATCAAATGCAAATAAAAATATGTTTTGTAATTTGCAAAAAATAAAATGTTAAAAGTACATGATGAGATGTTAAAATGTACTTTTTATCCTTTTAATTTTCCTCTTCCCCAATGTCCTTTAATTTTCTCCTACCATTTTGTCTCTGTAAGGCTTGAAAAATAGCTTGAAAGTTAGCATATACAGAGTGTCCTATCCGCCACTTTTTTGTAGTAATTGTAAGTAAAATTGATGATAGCAGAGAATATAACAGATATAGAGTTTTTACTCCCAATTAATCTAAGTAGGTTTAAAAAAAGAAAAGAGAAAAGAAAATGTTTGTACTTTTTTACAGTACAAATTACATATATATTATTTATATTATAAAAAAATTACACTAAATAATTATATTTTTGACAATAATATCATAGAATACACGTGATAAATTAAAGTATATCAAACTATATTTAGATTAACATATAAGTAAGAGCTATAAATTTAAAATAATTTTTAATAAAAACATTTATTATTTGTTGTAAAATAATTCACAAAATCTCACTGTAATATATAATTTGTGACATATTCAATTTGTGACAGATTGAAATCAACTTGTTTCCACGCTTTTGATAATTACGTTAAACTTCGTAAATCAAATTATTTTTATCCGAAATAAATATAAGTGAGAGAGAAAATAACTGTTTGCTATTTTCTCGATGAAACCACGTCGATAGCTAGTGCTTTCCGTGTTCTATATTCGATATAACCTGTCTGTTAAGTTTAGCTATCGGGAATCGCAGCAAAAGACATCACGACGCTATCGCGTTATAGGATTCGTATTGCGAAAAGATAGCACAGTTACATCCCGCCTTCGATTCTTTTCGCCTTCAACTTGCATCTCGTGAGCCGATCAGATCCAACATTTCTCGTGCAGATTCCAGAAAAGTGCTCGACACTGATTCTTTCTTCATGAATATAAGCCACTCAAGCTAATCAGTTCTTATACGGATTTCACTGCGATTGAGCAGTAAAAGTGCGCGATTTCTCTTTTAACGTCTCTTTTTAAAGCAACTAAAATTTTTGATAGTAATTTTATATTCGATATTTCATTGATTATATAAGAAAATCATAAAACTGTTTGTCTTCAATGGAAACCATTCTTATGATCAGTATTTTTTATTTATAGAGAAACATCCGTTTATTTTATAATTAAATATGTGCCTTAGTAATCATAACATCGTAGATTGCTTATTTGAGAAGTTCAACAGCTAACCTTCAAGAAATATTACAGACAGATAAATAATCTATAAATAATTTATTTTAGAAGAGTAATCGATAAATTCATCAATCAATGTCTATGTTAAATTGTGGAAATAGAAATAGGAAGATATTGATGGAAAATAACACATTGAGTAGTATCAATGATTCAATTATCTATTTAAAAGCGTTTCTCGAATTGTTCGTCCAAATTTTGTCGATCAATAAAATAGTTGGTTCTTATTTTACACAAATCGTGACGAATTTAAAGTTATACATAAAATATACAAAATGTATACGTACAAATATAGTTTCGGTTTCAAAAGTTTTAATATCATAAATAATTCAATTAATTATGGTGGATAAAAACTAATTAAACTGTAGCAAAGTTTTAATTTTAAAAATTACTGGTAGCAAAGTTTTAATTTTAAAAATTTTGATAACAATACTCACATATATATAATTAAAAAGAAAAAAGAAAAATATATATACTCTAGAAGTATTTTAAATATAGAATGTTTTAAATTGTATATGCAAACTCTAAATTGACCTTTACTTTTCATCCATTTATGAGACTACGCTAGAAATTTCGGATAACATAGTTGTATCAAGCAATTACCGGTGCACTTGCGAGATACACAGGTGTCACGTTGAAGTAGTCCTATATCTCGTTGGTTTCGCATGACCTATTCATTGAACACGAGACCCGCATTCTCATAATGATACTAACAGTAAAACCCAAAGCTTAAGAACCTTTGGCAACGTGATGCTACTTTAGGGCGCAAATTCGTAACGTCGTAACCATGACGACACCCTTTATATGTACGCACTTTTGTTTTCTAATATATAGTAACTTCAATAGTACGAGAAACGCAGTTAAGACCTTTGTTCTAAAAAAATATAATCCTTACAATAAAAATTCTTTAATTCTTGATAACGTTGAAACTAAAAAAAATATCATCTTATCCTTAAACTACGCCTACAATTAAAAAATGCAACAGAAAAATTTTACTTTCTCTTTGTCTTTATTTTCACTATTATTTTCAGTTTATTTTCACTATTCTTTTTAGAAAAAAAAATTTATTGCCGAAAAACTACATATTATATTTTATGATTAGATAATTGTGGATATAAAATGATTACTAATTATGTATAAACAAAAATTTATCAATTTTAAAAATTTTAGATATATAAATAAAATGTCGTCAATCAGTTAAAAAAAAATCTATATCCACTTTTTCACTATAAAATATTTTAGAAATCTTCTACACTTATTACAACAGTGTAATATGAGCTTCTAAGTTTGCTCTGAAATATTCAACCACATTTCACGCTTATGAGTAGTACAGTATTTTAAGATGCAAGAGTGTAGACTAAAGTGCACTTAAAAAATTACCACGGATAAATTCTTACGGCACAGCATTAGCAACTGTTACAAATGTGCTTTGTGCGCGCGCGATGTTTTGCATAATTTTTTAGAATATTACAAATTAAAAAAAATATATATATATATATATTCTTGAAAGTGTATAAAAATTATGATTGAAAAAATTATACTTGTAAAAAAATTACGTTTTTATGTTATCCTGTTCTAGTAGTATGTATCTAGTAGTACTGAAGCAGTCTATTTAATGTTGAAGGTTTGTTATTTCGCACAAAAAACGCTTTAAAGATTATTTTTAATGAAGATCGTTGTTTACTTTACTATCAGATTTCTTCATTGTGTGACAGTTTCTTTACTTTATCATCACGGCTTATGCATAATTCATTAAGATTGCAATTATTTTTGCCTTGAGGCGCGCCTCCTCATCTTACGATAAAACAATATAATATAATATTATATAATATTATATAATATTATATATAATATTACATTGTTATAAAAATTATTTGCAAACTTATATTACTCGAAACGATTTATTTAAAATATAATTGCTAGAGAAAAAAACAAAAATTGCCCAGACTCGCTCTTATACAGGATATATCTCAGGAAACATACGTCACATATGTCGAAGTGAAGTTATTATAAAGAAAAAAGAAATGTATTTTTTTATGCGTATAAACTTGCGATTAAAAATTTTCCAACTGTTTTTACCTACGCCTTAAATTTTTTATCCATCGATAAGTTATGTACGTGTATTTTAGATACTTTCAAACTCGCGCAGATCAAATTCTTCATATATCGCATTTTCTTCTCGTTCGAGCACTTTACTGTTCATGACACTTCGCAACTTCAAAAATTTCCGGAAAAACTTCTAAAATTTGTCTATATCCACGGATATATGTGTGCAAGGATATGCAAGTGGAAGAGAAAATAGACTTACGAGACGAAGAGATAAGCTTGCTTCAAAAGACTTCACCGAGTAACAAAGATTTATTTCTCGGACGATCGTAAAAGATTCGCGACGTACTTCTGAGATCCATTCTTGCACTTCGATTTTAAATTTCCATAGCTAAAGATAAAAGCTGTCATACATATTCCCTCAATATATTATATTGTTTTTTTGAAATGCAATATATATTAAAATATTTTTAAAAAATCACGTAACCGACAAACTTGCCGTGAAAGCTTCTTTTGTTAAAATAAAATTAAGTATTGAACTAATTTTGAATCCATCATGGAAACCTAGGATAATTTACCATTTCACATTTAAAGAATATTTCACATTTTTATTTAAAATAAAAAATATAATTTATATTTAAAAAAAAAATAAAAGCATCACTGTAGAAACTTTAGATTCCTTTGTCTCAAAGGACAATTATGTTTCATTAATAGGTTTTTTAAATTATCTCGAATTGCACAAGAGATAAATACTCCATTTCTCAGGGGATCGTTTAACAGCGGTGGCTGTTTGTATTGATCGCCTTAAAACGCGAAAGTCGAAGATCAAGCACTGTAAATTTTAATTCTGAGCGAACTGAGAGGCCGTTTTGTGCTCGAGACTCGCGTGTAATAGCCTCGCCTGCTGCATGTTGAATAACCAATAAATGTCAGCGGTTAGCGTGTCTTGTCGATATCTAGGAAAATCTTAATATTGTTTATCTGTATAAAGAGATTAGCGTTCAAGTTAGTTTTCATGTCACGGTCGCTTTAATTCAACTCATTTTTAAGTCGCTTAAAGATCAGATACCTATTTACTTGTTAATTGCTCGACACTAATTAGTGTCATAGAGAAGACCAAGGTTCTTGATAAATAAATGATAAAATATATACATAAAGTAAAGCTCTCTGGGAAAGAGAAAAATGTTATAAATGCTATAAATGATCAATATATAATTCCATTTGTGACCTGTGCGATGTCGTATATCAGAATAGAGAATATGTGCAGTGACATACAAATTAGAAGTTGTTATCCTTATTGATCTAGAATGTGCAATATTAAAGTGTAACCCTGAAGTCCCCTTCTTTATGATCTTCTTGCTGTCTTTAGCTATCATAGAATAGATATCGATAGAAAACTTTGCTATCGTTATGACCTGTCTCGAAACCTTTTTGTAAAATAAGTTTTTTTTGGCTGTAAAGATAAAAATTGAAAGTAACATTAATATTCAAAAATAATAAGTAGTACTTTTGTCGTTTAATTATTTTTTACTTTTTTTTAAATTAAAGTATTATTTATATATTTTAATTTTCAACAACATATTTGTACTATCGTTATTACGTTCATAAGTGCCATTTTCGTATGTTTCATGATAACAGTGAAATGAAAGCATAACAAAGATCTCTTTTAACGGAATACTTGGCCAGGTTTTTATAAAATAGACGTTAACTCTCGGGACGGAAAACTTTTCTTTTATTGCATTAAAAGTTCAAGATGTAAAGAGTGAGATATATAAGCTACCGGGTGTATTACGGGTGTATATAATTCTCTAAAAAGAATGGATTGGGGAAAGAGTTCTCGTAAAAACTTCACAACTTTTCGACTATCGCTGGCACTGATCGCAAATAAAATGAAATTCAATAAAACTATTTGTTTTTTTTTTAATCAAGTTTTTTAATTATAATTAGCTTTATTAAGAGAAAAAAGAAAATTTGGCAACTATGAATAAAAATTGAAGTTCATCCAACTTTCTGAAGAATAATAAATGATTATATATGTTTATACGAAATTATTTAAAAAATTTAAGACGTGAAAAAAAATGTTACCAATTTTTCCCTCTTTCAACCCCCTTTCCTTCACTACGGAATTATTCAATCATCAAATGTAATTACCATGAAATGTAATTAACATTTTCATCGATCACTTTTCGGTAAATTTGCATAAAAATCCGCTCTGCGGTTTTTTGACGCCGATGGGGATTCACGTGATCGCGTTTCGCGGCATTTATCGCGTTTCGCTGTTGTAATTTTCTGCCGCTGTAATTTTATCTCCCCAGCAGCGCGCGTAATACCGTATAATTATTTAACGATCAGAGTCAAGTTGCCGGGGGTGGGCGCGGGCGTATCTCGCAAGGTTCGCGAGAGCACAAGAACATCTTGCGGTGCGATTCAACTGGAGAATGCGTCCGATTCTGGGACGCGATAATAAATCACACGAGCACCGCATCAAGAAGCACATTCGTTCGTCTCTCTTCCATGATCCATTTTGCGGAATGCGAGACACTTCCCAGGCAGAAACGCAGACCGCAAAGAGAACGGGACGCTGTTTATTTTTTTCGCGATCGTGAGTCGCGCAGAATTTTGTCCTCGTTGGCTCGACCGAATTATCGGACGGGGGGTGATTTCGTAATCGTGACAGGGGGATATGAATTAGAAGAATTTCACGTGCGTCACGCGCGTCTCGCGTTTCTCGCGGGGGCGTACGACGGCCTCGTGTGCTGCCGTGCATACTTCATGCACGAATCTGATATCTTTATATACCATACATTCGTGTTGCACGCGAGAAGAACCTTAAACAAGTTCAATCGGCATCTCTACGTTACATCAAGTTTCGAAACTTGGTCCGCCCTCTCGACGCAGGGAGTGTTTTAGCATCGAGACAGATCGGATTCTTTATCACGTCGTCGAATTTTCCGATAAGCATCAAATTGCGAGAGATTTTCGCATAGTTTAGTACACATTCGAATTATTCGTATTAAACATATCATGTTTGTTATTTGTACTGAGGCTAAAAAATAGAAAGGAAGCAGATAGTCTCTTTGTTTATATAAAAATATATTGGTTTTCTTTCTTTAGAAATATTGAAAAATATTTATCATTAATTTTGCTATCAATATATAATCAAGTTATAACATATACAACCAATATATAGTATGTAATATCTCTGAAACAAACATTTTATTGTAATATATTTAGATTTAATATTTACAGATTTAATATTTACTAGCATACAATCATGTGTGCTTAATAAGTTTTTTCGTATTTTTCTTAAAAACAAAATTAAAATATAAAATATAACGATTCTATAAAACACAAATCAAATTGAATATCTTTCGAAACGACAATAGTTCTCACTCAGCAGGAAACGTTGTCAGATATATTTCAGATATATTTTACTGGATAAAGCGTGAACGATATGTTTTACATTCAATACCAATATTTAATCCGTCTAAAAATATTGCAAAAAAAATATGCTATCGTATAAAATTAGATTTTTCGGTGCTATAATAAAATCCTTTTTAAATTAAGGAAAAAACACGTAAAAATTACTAAAAACTAAATTTAATTTAATTCAAATTTAATTTAAATTTATGATAGTAATTAAGTGACATCAATTAATAAATACAACTCGGCCTTATCCTCTCCCTGAATATTTATCCCATAACAACATGTTTACTCACATTTTTCATAGAAGCTTTAGGTAAGCCGTTTGTAATAAAAAAGAAGCGGCGCGACATAGGTAAAGTGATAAAGATTACTCGTCGCTTTCAAGAAATCCTCTCATACTGCATTAACGGCAAGTAACGGAATTTGCCTGCTTTCCGTTGGATAAGTACTTAAATGCAAATAGTATGCCCCCTAAAAAGTTAGAAAAAGAGCGGCGAGACAACAGTGGAGGAAATGTGTTGGAATGAAATGCACAGAGGAAAAATTTTATACAGGGATGCGAAAAAAATGTATGGCAGCTGAAAATTTTTGAAATCTTTGTTCTCTTGTAAACTGTGATTATGATCAAAATAATGTGTATAATACATACGAGAAATAGATAATTTCAATTATAAAAAGTAAAGGGAGGGGGGGGGGAAAGTTTCAAATTTTTCTCTAATCATTCTTACATCAATTCATTCGCGAAAAATTCTCCATCTTTAATGGCTTCGACGTTTGTGGGTCATTTCATTCTCAATGAATCACAGATATCAAATTCATTTCCCGTGCGAAGCGAGCAATAAGAAATTTCAAAATGTGCTGAATAGAAGGCATCCGAATACCGGAAACGGAATACCGCAGTTTCCTTCGCGTGGCTAAGAATCCAAAGACAATATAACACAAAAGTCTCGCTTGGCTAGTCACTTACGCTTCCTCTTCCTTGAATTTTATCCGAGAAACGCCGCCGGCGTCTCACCCTTTTTTCCATCCCCTCCCTCGCGACCGTCGACTCTTCCGTTTTTCATCGTCACGGCGCCTGGGTAACACACCCCGAGAAAGTATTACGTGCATCCTGTTCATGATGGAGGTACTGCGGTTTCCTTTCGGCGACTGCTGTAGTTTCCCCGGGATCCCGAGGCGCAGAGATTTCGGGAGATGATTCGGGAAAACTTCGCGGCTGTTCTGTTTCCTCCTCGCAATTAACGCCGCGGCACCTCTCTTACAATTATCTTAATTGCATGAACGAAATCCTCGTAGAATTCACAAGATTCTCTCAAATTTATCGAAGAACTTGTGATTAAAGTAAATTTTCCAATAAGTTCTCTAGAAAAAATCTACGTATTAAAAGGATTTTAAGATTTTTTTTAGATGACTTATATTTCGCAACAGAAATTTATCTATAATTTCATGTATTGCTAATCTTAATACATATATGTGTAAATCTCTCAATTGAAAAAAAGTCTGCTTTATATATATATAAATTATTATAATTGTTAAAGTATATTATAAATATTATAAATATTATAAAATATTATCGTATTATGTATATAATACAATAAATACATTAATATCTAACATATACAAGGTGTTTCTTAATAAGTGCGAAAAATTTTAGGAGATGATTAGAACTTTTTAATGTTTATATAAAAAACTCTCCTTAATTTTCGACAAAGAATCTCCTAAATTTTTCACACTTATTAAGAAACACCCTGTATATATGTATAATGTTATATAAAATACATTAAAAATAATTTTTCTCGAGCAAAACTAAATCTTTAAATGTGGTAATTATATGTGCGTATGTATGTATAGTACACACTTATTTTTATTTCTCTCGTATTTTTAAACGTCTTTTACAATTTCTTTCCACATTTTAAAAATTATAAAATTTTTAATTTAAAAATGTTCAGATATAAAAATATTCATCTAGTAATTTGTATTTTTGAAAGTAGGTTAAACCATGCACAATTTATCGCGATATTTCACATCTTGCTCACAGAACTTTTTACGGAATAAAATATTACAATAAATCATATATACACATACATATGATTATTATATATACATATGTACATAGTACTTTCAATATTTATTTCCTGTGTCATTTTTTTTAATATTCTGTTGCTCTTAAATATTTTAATTATAAGCTCACAAACATTCAACAAGAATGGACACAATTTGCGATAAAAGTAAATTACATTTATCTATTTTCCATTAAATTCCTCTTTGTTATAATGCATTTATTTTAACAATGTTATTTTTATAATTAATCTGAAAAAATGTGATAAATAAAAAAGGATTACGTGGTACGTAATTGCAATACATTTCTCGTTTTGATCGGAAGAAATTTTATATATTATAATCCAATTTTTATGTGCTAACAAAATAATTTATATTTTTGAAAGTAGATTAAATCATGTACAATTTATCGCAAATATTTTACAGCTTGCTCATAGAATCTCTTTTGCAGGTTAAAAAATAAAATATTACAATAAATCATATATACGATTATTATATACTATATAATATACTTTTAATATTTAATAACATTATTTCCAAGATGCTTAAAATTGTATTCAGTGATATTCTTACTTTTAAACTCTTTTAATAATATATCTGAATCGATCGAGAGTGCTATCTCTAAAAAGTGCGACGAGAGGCACTAAAGGCCCCCGCACATTTTATATAAAAAAAGTGACTTTGGTCAAATTGAAATTGAAATATGTTGTAGTTTAGGTGATGCTGATCAAAAGTTTCCTGGGGCAAAAAGTCCAGAAATCAAAAGTATAAAAGATACGATTATTTGAAGTGGGTGGTATTGAAGTTTAAAAAACTTCTACTTTTGACAAATGATCAAAAAAGTTTTTAATTACAAATTACAAATTTTATAAATGGTCCAAATTATAAATCAATAATAATCAAACAGAAGGCTATTTTAGACCAAGCAGAGCGCAGGTGGTAATGCGTGACAAAATTTTTTTTCCAATAATTCTTTATAAATTCAATAATTCTTACAAACGTTTCGGTCCCTTTCGGACCCTCCTCAGTGTGACACAATAATATTCATATCAGATATAAAAGAGATACAAAAAATAAATAAATGAAGATTACTGTACAGGTCGAAGGATAAAATTATAAAAATAAACACAGTCAAACAAAAGAAATAACGTTAAGAATTTAAAATAAAAGCAGAATAAAACGCAAAAACCGCGGCGCAATACAATATCCATTGCTTCCAAAACGCTACGATGTTACCTAACAATCCTCACCGTCCCACGCAATGGGCTTACAACCGTCCGCCTTTAAAAATCATTGATGTCATTGTTCCCACGAAAACGTTTTTATTTATTTTTGTATCTCTTTTATATCTGATATGAATATTATTGTGTCACACTGAGGAGGGTCCGAAAGGGACCGAAACGTTTGTAAGAATTATTGAATTTATAAAGAATTATTGGAAAAAAAATTTTGTCACGCATTACCACCTGCGCTCTGCTTGGTCTAAAATAGCCTTCTTTTTGATTATTATTGTTCTATTTTTGAATAACAAATTAAACTACAACATATTTCAATTTCAGCCAATTTGACCGAAGCCACTTTTTTCATATAAAATGTACGAGTTCTTGTGTGTCTTGTTACCCTCGACGCGTAATTAGCGATTTATGTTTCGTTTTCGTGTACGCAAGAATAAGACAGTAAGAAGAAGCGGGGTGGTTGAGAGCAAATGAAGGACAGGAGCGGCAGTATTGACCCAGTTGGTGGCGCACATTGTTCACCCTCTTCGCTCTCGGCGACCCCTTGGCGTGCGTGTGTACGTGCGTGCGTACGTGCGTGCGTGCGTGCGTACGCGCATGGCTCATTAATGGTGCCGATACGTTTACGATTTAACGGGTCAACCGCGGCTATCCCGTGGGTGTAGGGTGTTAACCCTTTGACACATTTGATACATATGCAGCGTAGTCTGAATTAGCCTTTAGCTAAGATGCTTCATTATATACAACTGGATGCTGCGGCTTTTTGTCAACTCAATCCTTGTCGATTTTTTTTTTCAGAAAAAGATGCATAAATAAAATTATATATTTTTCAATCTATAAATAAAAATCTGAGACAATTCAAATGTAGATCCGTTTTACTTGCACAAGCCGGTCATAGTTTTTATAGAATTTTAGATTTATAATGTATACGAATTAGAAATTGTATATTTTTATTGATTAAAAGCTTGTCAATAATAATGAAATATGCAATTTGTCATTTGCCATTTGTCACACGACATTATATACATATACAATTTATAAATATACAGCCGCCATTTTGTTATAGCTAATTCTTCGTTCAATATTCAATGCATAATTGAACATATATAACAGCTTGCATGCATATATAAATATGCATGTGATATATATAAGACATGTATTTTCAACTATTTCTCATAAGTAATAGTTATATATCACGATTGGATGACTGAACGTGCCAAGATAATTTTCTTAATAATTACGTTGTAAAGACGATTAAATTAAATTCGCGTGAGCGATATAAATTCTCATTGATTTTTCTCGCGTAGACAAAGCGTGTTCTATAAACTAACCTAAAGTTTTTAGCAGATCGAAGTGGAACGAACCGAATAAAATATTCAGCAGTTTTATCGATTTCAACCGATATTAAACCATATCTAAGACTAATGTCTAGACTGACATTTTATTATATCTAATAAGTTACTTTTAGCTATTAAATATCCAGAATTAACAGCATTAACTCACAAAGTTATGGATATTGATTGATATTCAATCTTTATTAATTTACTCGATATGTTTAATAATCAAACATGATTTAATTAAAATCACATTATTCATTCAAATATATTTATAGTATGACGTGTGCAATTAAGCGAGCATGATTTTATACTCAGAAATTTAGTAATACATTTAATATTAAAATAAAATAAGACAGGGATAGACATATCCCATACATTCGATTATCGTTTTATGATATCGCAAAATGTCATTTCGAGTAGATCGAATCTTTTATTGGTTTCGCGAATGACTTTACAATTACATAAAAGCTTCTGGTTCCGCGAAATTGCGATTTCGTGCGTTTTATGATCGCGAAGTTAATGTTAAAGGATCATATATGTGTATTCAGCGCCATGTTCACCGCAATGTTAAAGCAAAGAGCAAACTCTGGTGGTGCTGGAACATCGCTGAATATCAACTGGGTAAACAATACAATGTTAAACTATTTTACACCAGTGCAGCTGCATTTACGAGACATGTTAATTGGAAAAGTAGCCTTAACAGCAGATATTAGCAGAGCTGAATGCTCTGCCTCAAGTTATTAGTCACAGGAGCGTTACATTTGTACTATTTGCTTCGAGAGAATAGAAAGTTCTTTCAATTTCCCCTGGCCTTTTTCTCCCTTCGGTTGAACAAAGCCTATAGAAAAGATTTCGATTAAAGCAAAGTTTGCGATTGCATTCAATTTTTTCAACACATTCAGTTCTTTTTCCGCTCCTCCTTTCTTTAACAATTCTAAGTCGATATTCATCACTTCCTCGATAATCGATAATCATTATCACTTCCTCTCTTCTCTCTATCGTTGACACAGAAATATTTCCTCTTTTATCAAATCATAGAAATAACAATTCCAACTATAATTTGGACGGTTTTAGTCGTTGGAATTATTATCTCCATTGATTGACTTGATAAAAGAGGAGATGATTGGAATCGACAGATAAGAGGTAAAAGAGTAATAATACAATCAACTGTATCAGCTTGAAATTCAGCTGATAAATTCGTATCGGAATATTTTAACCACAATTCCTCCTCTCATTTTCATTTATCGCAGGAAGAAATTTTAAAAGCTCCTCGCAATTTATTCCTTCGATCGACTTCCGTGCTATATTTCTCCGGAATTTTATACTCGCAACAAGCTCGAAACGACGCTGGCTCGATGCCAGGAGAATCGTCAGGTGGCAGTCGACGACTTTACTCGAGGAGATCCGTAAAGACGCTGAGATGCAGATACCCGAGGATAGAGCAAGGTTGCTGATGCGGGGCTGCTGGGACAGAAGCTCGGGGTGTCCCGGTCGGTTGAAGGCCCGGGTTTCGCGTTTCCACCAAGGCGCGCAGGTGCGCCGCGACGTCGGCGTCGGCGTCGTTTCCTCTCCCTCTCCCTCTTCATCTCCCACCGTTGTGTGTGAACGTCGCTCAGGGTACGCGCGACGCCACAGAGCGCGGCAGAAGCCCAGAGGATCGCGAGGTCCCAGTTATAGAGTCGGTTCTCCGCCGGGTCGCTGCTCGTCGCTCAACTGACTTTGACATGAGCCTCGGTTCCCGCGCGTTCGTCAGCTAGGAAGGGGGCTCCTCTCTCCGGAAACCAGGTCAGTCCGAGACAACCCGCATCACGATCGTCACCCACAACGTTTACGCGCGAGATTCTCATCGTCATCGCCGAGACCAGTAAAACCGGTCGAATCGTAATAACACGTATGAATTATGTACGAGTGAGACCGAGCCTTTGAATTCGATACGTGGAGGACGCGAGCGGCAGCCAAGGTCTCGAAGAAGTTGGGATGCAGGAGAGACCAGTGGACAAGTGAGCACCTTCACATTCCTCGGGAAAAGTGAAGTGAAATACAAAATACGCGGGTGGTGGATTCGGTGACGTTTCTCGAATTTGCCGCAAGTTTCTCGACGATCCTTTTGCTTACAACTTGTCCGAAGAATCTTGTCCGTGGAAGAGATTTTCGCCTTTTGCGCGCTTGGCCGTTCGAAGGTGCCCGCTTGTTCACGGGAGAGACGACGCGCGTAAGTTGGACACCTGTTAAACTAGCGTCAAGTAACTAGAACTTCGGGCTAAACGATTCAACGATTGTTGGTGACGATGTACAAGTTGTCTATTATAGAAGATTAAAATGATCTTTCTCATATAAAGTTAATTAATTACAAATTAACAACGAGAGATTATTTATTTAGATGTTAATTGTCATCCTCTTCTTGCGAATATTTGCACCTGAATGTGACTCTTGAAAATAAACAATGGCGCTTCTTGAAGTCGCTCGATATATATATATATATATATATATATATATATATACGATTGATGTCGAAAAACCACGTAATTTTTTCCTTGATGATTTATATTTGTGAAATATTTGGCAACATTTAAATCATGACGCTTGTGTAGAGTAAAATCTCCGTTGGCGACATCAAGAATACCTCGTCGTAGCTATCGATAAAGTTTCTATGCGTAGTACAATTATTGAAATCACGAGCCATGATGCAAAATGGTGCCCGGGCGTTACAATTCTGTGGATTTAGCAACGACAATTGGAAACGACAACGAAGAAAGTTTGTTTGTGCGAGTTGCAATGAGTTTTGTTGCAACAGGCAAAATATGAGCTAGTTAGTATCTTAAAATTGTTCTTGAGTTTTATCTATTTTTACTTATTACTTAAAATTACTAGGTAATAGTCTTTTAAAATTAACATAGAAATACTCTTCTTTACGTAAATATATTTCCTAATAAATAAACTATAACTTGATTTCATAAACTTCGCGAAAGATATTAATGGATCGAAACTTATTGTGAATCAAAATTTACAATTTATTAAATATTTAATACACGAAAAATACGTCTAACGTAAATTATTGTTCTATAAATATTATTATATACATACATAGAAATGCTTTTTAAAATATGTAGCAAAGAAATTGAGATAAAAGGGTGAAAATAACACGATTTAGCGATCGAAATTGATCGTCCCTCAAAAGTCAATTTCTTCAAAATATTCCATTTTTAGTACACGATATATTGAGATTGTAACAAGTTTTCCTTTTCCCCTTGGGCTTGATGTCCCCTATGAATTTTTCAAATCACTGTTATACCATGCACACATCGATCGTACCTTATCACTTGTCTTTTTGCATATTTCGCATACCGCAACGGTCGAGAACGCACAATAATCATAATAAAATCATATAATCGAATAATTATTCCATCAAAAGTTTAAAATTCTTTAGCTCTTCGAAAATATGCTGCATTCTTTAAATAATTTTTTTTCCTAAACTTACACAATTATTACTTATTATATTAATATTATAAATTCACCGAAAATAGCCATTTCTAGAAAGAGAAAGAGAGCTTACAATTAACTCAACAAGATATATATTTCTCATCGATATCCAATAGTCTGAGTGCGCTTCGAGGATGCTCGGGTAGTCGATATGCGATGCCGGGATCGAACGATTGTTCATTAATTACCATGACAGGAAGTTCCTTTTTAGATCTTTCGACCTACCTTTGGACGATTATACGAGAATAAGCGCGCAATATCGATCGTGGCGCGATAG
The DNA here is from genome assembly GCF_025532165.1 of Camponotus vicinus. NCBI lineage: Eukaryota > Metazoa > Arthropoda > Insecta > Hymenoptera > Formicidae > Camponotus > Camponotus vicinus. The sequence continues at coordinate 6,709,570 of NW_028141979.1, read as the reverse complement.
TCGTATGAACCTGCGACGGCGGCGTCGAGAAAACAATTCCTCTCGCATTGCGCGTAACAAGTGGCACCAGTTTTGTTCGGGTCATGGGACTTGGCCGTCCTCCATTGTCCCGAATTCTCGTCGCATCGCGGCAGACAACGTGCCGATAATGACTGCGAGATTTCAGGTCGTTCATTATACAGACCGAGTTCCATTTTGTGACAATGGAAACGATTTTGCGCTGCACGTCTCTCGCCATACTGCATTGAATAAAGGGTTTCATCAAGCTACCCGAATGACACACATGCACGGGATCGGACGTTTAAGTTTCGGGGTGTGTGTGATGTCGTATTGCAAAGTTGCTCTTGCTAACTTTCGCGATGCACATCTAATCTGAGACATAAACTTGGGGAGAGATTGAGTTGGAATTAAAGTTTTGCTTCCTCTTTGTCTTCCTAGTGTAAATAATTTGACGGAAAATAAGGAAGGGACGGAACTTTAATTTTACCTCGATAACTTGTCAGGCGCTTTTCGCGAATTAGATTTGTGTCGTAAATTAAGGAACTTCGTGTCGACGAGAAAATACATCTGAGAGCATTTGCATACGCGAATTAATTCTTCGCGGATGGGCGATCGGATAATATTCCTTCCTGGATATCGGCGCAGCTGGATTCCGATACTACGGATGCACGTCCGCGAATGTGTAGATATTCGAAATTACGGAACCGTAAATTTGGCAGCGCTCTCCCTGCGGGTATCTTATTTGCTCGCACATACATACGTACGTGATACATGCGGAGTCCGAAATTTTGGCTGATACGCCATCGAGTAAGAACAGGGTATGTCCAATTCGAGTACGCCAGTTGGCTCATGGTTGTTTACGTAATCCCAGGGGAATAATACAATAGGATTCCGTTGTTCTCTTCGCCCTTGCTGCCTCTTTTATCAGCGTAATTTCCTCCACGCGCATTTCCTTAATAGTACGCGTTTGTTCCATCACTATGCGCTGTGCGCGAGTCCTTTCGTTCGAATTAATTCAAAGGGCTATTCACGAATCGCAATAAAACTGCCTTGCATGTTAACGGAGGGTTAAAGATTAATGCGCTTCTCGATGGTGCTTTCAACGCCGGTAGTATCGTTAATTAAGCAAACGCTTGCAGAAAATCAATAAACAGAAAAATAATCTACTCGTACGCAAACCGATTATTTCAATATCAAAAAATTTTTTCCATTAAATATGAATATTAATTTGTATAAATATGAATGTAATAAAAAAATTATATAAAAAACATGTTACACGCACATATACATAAATTGTGTTCTTTTTAATTTAAAAAAAATCAATTTTTAATAGGTTTCTATGTTTTAACGATCACACATTGCATGAAAAATATCTCGAATAAATATTACATATACAGATACTCTCGAAAAAAAATGACGTAAGTTAATCGAAATATTTCGAATATATTTGCATATATATAACATCTCTAATTAAGAGAGAAGAATATCAGAAAAGAATTTGTTTCCTAAATTATTTTTTTAATAAATTTCCGAGGAAAACGATAAAATATGACATTTCACTTGATATTCACTTTTCTTTTTTTTCGAATAACGAAATATGTAATGTGGCATCTAAGCAATGTAAAAAAAAAAATAAAAGGATTAAAAACATTAACTAATTTTCATGGAGCTTCTATTGCAGAATAAATGGGGATGATGATTATAAAATAAAGTGTTAAAAGAGATTGGAGAGGCAATGTAAATTAAAAATTTTATTCCGTCGACTCGTACATCGTTTTCCAACATCCTTTTTTTTATCATTTCCACAATTCCACATTTTATCATGTCATATTTTATCATTTTCATTCAAATGTTCTACGTTTCCAATTCTCTTCTTGTAATATCTCATTTTATCATTTTTATTCAAATAATCCCGTAAAATATTCATGCTTCCAACAATGTTGGCGCGTTCAGGGACACCTGCTATAGAATCATATTGCTTTCGCGGTGAAATGTCAGGCGAAATAAACGGGGTTACGACGAGCGAGTCGATTTATCGTACCCCTCGTTATGTCGCTGTGTGCAAGTACGGCTTGTAATCGCGAGATCCTAGATTTCGCTCACCGTAAAGATATACATACCTGCCTAATGCGTACGTACATATTGCGCGGCTCGGAATAATATCGCGTGTTATCGGCCGGAATTATCGCCCACTCTTGCCATACTATAATGCACGTAATCGTGTGGGGCGCAATTCAGCCTCTTTGCTCGCATCTCTCTTTCACGTCGAGATTTTACGTCGATTTGCCTCGAAATGCGCATCGATCCTATTATAAATTCGCATGAAAATATGACGTTCGCAACGATATGCACGGTTTTATTCCCGATCGCTCATAAATTGCACGCCGGAAACGCAAAACGATGCGGCGCATCGCAAACATTGGTCATACTTTTATAGCCTTTCCTTCTTCTCTGGCACCGCGTTGTTTCTGATATGCAAATGACCTTCGTACCGTGGTCGCTCGCGTTATTAAGATAAGCAAGAGCGAACGCTTAAATTTGGATAAGCGTATATAATGCCCCAGACTACCAGAGGAAGCTTGATTATATTGTTCTTACAAAACCGGAAAAATGCGCTCTTCCAGCGGTCACATTCGTTTCATTCCAAAGAAGTACAAAGAATGTACACGCATTCATCTCAGATATACATCCATTTTCATTTACTGTACCATCTCATTTTATTTCCACGTTTAAACACGCGCGCGTAACATTTCTTTTGCACGTTTATATTTATAAAATTATATTCGCGAGAGATATATTCGTCTTTATATCTCGAGTTCTACCCTAATTTGCATGTATATGCAAAAAATCTGCATTTACAACTTTAATTTTGCATTTACATTTTACACTACGTTTTTGAAATTTACAATTTTTGGAAAAATAATTCTTTTTATGTTTTTACTTATGTCAAGAAAAAAATTGATCTCAAATTTTTTTCGTAGAATATATCTCATGTCTATTTTTTACACATAAATATTTATATTCGAGAGAAAACTCGACTTATTTGTGTTTATAATAAAATTGAATTGCGTTTTTGATATCATGAATACACGATCCTGCTAGAAACGGTCGATCAGAATTTATAATCTTTATTGAAAATCGCGTTATATGTTCGCTGTATACATGTGCTTTTTCGCGTAATTTACGAAGATTGTAAAGCTACAACAATGTCAGGCTTCCATACTGTAGTGGAAATGCATTGCACGCCACTTCTTTACTTTCCCAACCATAGCACAAAGGGTAGTTCACGTTGTTTGCGAACACACAACTCGTACTGTTTTACTCGGGCAGAGTCTTGACAGGCGCAACGTATTTCCTCCACTTTATCTTTAAAACAGCGTGACGTTTCTTAACACCTGTTTCGGTGTTAAAAAGCGCTTCATATAAAGCTGGAGCGAGCTCGATTTCAACATCGAAAGAAAAAAGTCGGATTTTAAGTGATAAAGTGAAGGGAAGCACGAGCAAAACATATTCGAATGTTCTTTTATTGTGCAATTTATTGCGGACTTTCTGCGAAGAATGTACGTTGAGAAATTTATTTCAAAACGTAAATTGATTGTCAAAGTTGAAAATTAAATTGCATTTGTATTAAGTATCCCAAGCGGTATTAAGTACTCGCGTGACGTCAAAGAACATGGAAAAACTGTTTGGGAGGAAACGTTAACTTTTGAATATTTGATATTAGGGTTGGATATTAAGTTTGAGAAAACTTTCTTGGAGTCAATTAGGATTCATCCTATTAGACGTGGTTTTACGGTTTGTGCCATAAGGGGGATGGAAGAGTTATAAGGCGCTTACACGCGAGTTCGCCGCGCTAAAACTGTGTTCCGGTTATACGTATCAGCATAAGTTTTTCACGACTCGCGATTTCCCTGCCGAGATATTTAACCAACTTTCAGTCGCGCGCGAAACACAGCGAGCGTGATGTCTCCGGGAAAGTGCCAAGCCTAACTTTAACGCGTTTAACGCGACCCAGGAGGGATCCGGGGTAATAAGCGATTCACGCGATGCGCGACGCGAAAAGTGGAGCGTCGTCGTCGCTCGTGTATATTTTTCGTGCCGCCTGATTAAAAACACGCGGATCGATCTCACGTCTGTCAACTGCGCGCAGAGAGGAGCTTTGATCAGCGCGTATTATCTTTGCATCCCCAAAGGCAACGACGACGCTCGTTAATCCGAGGGCTCGATTCAAGGCGACTCCACCACCCGATGCGCTGATCTCGTTTTTTTATCCTCTCCCTCCATGACGTTCACTCCATTATATCGCCAGCAACGAAATTATCCTTCGGCTTTCTACAAATAGCATTTGATGTTCTCCTTTTAGAATTCTTGATTCGATCGGCCGTGTAGCACTCAATATGTGTTATTTAACTCGTAGTCCATATTTGGAAGGGATACATTTCGAATCAGGTATAACCGAGGGGAATAATACGAAAATAAACGAAATATGTGCGTTTACGTGTTATGCCAGTTGCAGGTAATGTACACATCGGATTGTGCAGAATGCGTGTTTGGACATTACTACATAATTCCGAGATTTACTGCTCGTTCTAAAATAAGGAGAAAAAAGATTTGTACAAACATGCATATGCGAAAATTTTTCTTTCGAGTTTTAAAATTTGTGTACCGTGAAATTTTTAAGTAAGGAAAAAGTAATGTGTGCGGTTGACATTGCACGGTGGTGTATGTGATCGCTCATTTCTAATGAACGTTTTTAAAATATGTGCAACTTTTAAAGAAAAAACTTGAGTTTACAGATAAAGGAAAAGTAAACTTTCATCATTATTTTTATAGAAGATATTTAAACAGTCTCTTTTTGACGCTATACCTTTGACATTTCGACTACATAGCTGCTTTTTTACTATGTAGACTTCATCGCGCTCGTAAAAAAACTGAGGATTGCAAAATCCATTAGCGCATTCATTTTCAATCTCTTGCGGTATTAATATCAGTATTAAAAAAGTGTAAGAAATGAATGATTGGCTTTATCATATAACAACGGAAAAATATAAATCTAATGGACTCAATCCAGATGAGTGATCGGGCTGTAAAATTTAACCGAATATAAGTTAATGTCTATCGTAGAAATTTTTCCTTTCCAAGTTACTTCCAAGAGTGCTGCTAAAAGTTTCAGTAGTAAAAGCTAGCATATAGCAGACCGCACTTTAATTATAGTTGCTTATATATTAGCTTGTTTTTATTAAAATTTTTACAAGTGTAAGAAAATTCAGAGATGGTTCCTTTTTACGGTGCATTTTTCTACGCTTTTATACAATTTTGATATCTTCTGCATATATTACACTTCTGTACCTTCATAATTCCAAAGAATATGAATAAATAAATATTCGATGAAGAAATTCGCGTTATATTACGCGAGCAATAATTCAAATGATTTTATCTTCGTTTCTTAGCCGTATTTTCAATATTGCTCGTCGCAGTGATGTAGTATAATCTCACTTTCGTCGATTTTTATCGTCCACCTTACGAATAAATCTCGCGGCTCGATATTTTAGTGAAACTTAAAATAACGCCGGAGAAATGTTAAAAGTTTACGACACGTTTCTTGCCGTGGCCTCAAAATTTTTGCTTTACAGAGTCATTAAACAAAAGGTATTCAAAAACTTGTAACTCGAGCACGACGTCCCTAATGTGCGTGACTGCATATAATATGGTTGAGGAATATATGAGAGAGGGAAAGAAAGAGACGGAGAAAGAATAAGGGGGAGCAGAAGGAGAGAGGAATATACTTTATTATACCTTGGGGCAATGCCCGTTGAGAGATGAGATAATACATGCACGTATAAGCAATTTTGCTATGGGGAATTTACATGAGTTGTAGCAAACATGTCAAAGCTGGATTAATGTAAACAGCTAGCTACGTGTGTAGATTAAGATTAGACTAGTTGTAAACTATATGAATTATTAATAATTATTATTAAGAATTATTATTAATAAATAATTATATAATTAAGTGAATTTATACAATGTGTATCTGTTACATAATTTATAGATAAAGAAGAGCAGGATGTGACAGCAGATAACGCGAAGTAGTGACACGATGTCATCATGTAGTTAGAGTCGTTACTAAACGATATAAAGATTATGCTGTTAGATTATGTAATTATATATAAAATTATGCTGTTAGATTATGTAATTATATATATCTGCAAAATTAATTGCACTAAATGAAGAATTAGTATATATACTGTTACATAAGATAAATATACATTTGTAGTTGCATAAGTTTACGTTAGATGTATTTTTGTATTTTTTTCTTTATATTTAGCATAAAGCGCATTTTATGTTAATGTGCATTTTTATGCACGCTACTATGCGTGTCTGCACGATTTACAGTGCTGTCGATCATAGAAAATTGCGAACTTAATACTAACTTCATAGGACAAGTCGCATAATTTTAGACGAGGGATAAAGGTGCTATATTGCTTTTTCCTTGCGCATCTTGCTTTCGCAGCACGTTGATAGATAGAACGATGATAAGTCCTGTGAACGGCAACGTCTTCGCGTATGAATTATTTACCGATGCTATTCCGTTAAGTCGCTAACATGTTCGTGGACAGGATCGTGGATTTGAGTCTGGTAAAGTTAAAGAGCTGACTAATGGCGTCGTGTTAAGTCTCTACCCTTGGTTCCAAATAGATGGCATTCATTAACGTGGAATACGCCATACTAACAGAAGAAATAGATTAGACGTTTTTGTCTGATCCTAAGCAAAAGATAGATAGATGCTATAAAGCGACGATATTGCACGGTGATATAGCTCTAATTAATCTGAAATACTTTCCTTGTTCGAATTCAAACGCACCTATCTAAGGTGACGTCACGCATAAGATTTCTTTTGGGTAAGGTTTTCTTGTATATCAGCTATACTGGATAACAATATCCTAATAACTTCTGCAGAGATTTTAATACGATATTTGAGAATAATAATACTTCGTTTCATATAAATTTCCAAATTATGCATATTCTTATTATTTGCATACAAGTCATGTAATTGATTAATTGCTTTTATATGTATTAGAATGTCATGGTTTCTTAAATATGTGAACACGAATTGATTAATTTAAATGATATTTTTTTATATAAATTAATCATTTTTGAAGATTTTATCTTCCTTTTCATTCAAATGAGAAATATGTATATTCTTATTTAAAACTTTCAAACTTTGAGAATAATCTCAGTGACATTTTTCATGAGACTACTTAGTTAGTATGTTTTGATTTCAAAATTATTTTGCATGTTAAAGAGACTCAGAAAATACGAAAGAGAATGTTTTAATCTTCTATCTTTCAAAATTAAATATTTTATTACCATTACATGTGAATGTTGGATTATTTTTGAAAATGAAAGACTCAAATTGGTAGGTATCGGAGAGAGATATATACATTTCCTATATTATTTACATCATGCTATCGTTCACTTTGTGACGATAAAGTATGTTTTTATTATGCCAATTTCGCCAAGAGATACAAGTGAATTAATCCCTTTTATTCTTTCTCACAATTAGCTAGAAACTTTCCTCCAAAGTATAATGCGTGCTCCTTTAACCTTTTCACACTTGACAACGATAGCAATGCAACCTTTGCTGCAATAATATCGGATATTGATTGCTGACGGGCGTATTTTATATAACATTTAAAAAACTTCGCTGAGCATGTTTTCTAAGAGCAATTTCCCTGAGATGCTTAAAATACGCGGCAGGCGTATAAATAAAACTGAGAATTGCGTATCTCTGTGCTTTATGCCGTTACGCGTATATGATCCATTTAATAATTTAATCAGACCTCTTTTGTGCGTTTGTGTGTATGTGTGTATTTCTGTGCGTGTGGGTTTAGGGATGGGATGAGGAAAGCTGCGCTTAATATTGTACGCGTATAATACTGTATTTTCTTCAATTTAACGTAACTTGATCTACGCACATCGACTTTCGAACTTATTTAAACTTTCCTTAAAACTTGCTTTCCGCTCGTTTTCGTTAAGAACACATCAATCGTGCTGCCAACACTGTAGCATCTTAACAAGACGTAACTTCGTTATCGCATATACGTAACTTCCCTCGAGTTCTGCGGGATATTGGCACTTTGCATTTATCGCGCGTGAACCTCATTTGCCCCGATCATAATTCATGAGAGGAACGCGCCGCGCGGAATCCGCCTGAATCGAGATCTTTTTTTTCTCGGGCTAATGCAGTCGCTAGGATAATGTAATCGTTGAATTGGTATAAATGCAGCTGGAAAATTGGTGAAACGGCTTGAATTTAAATGAGACGACGAAACTCCCATTGCAAATATTAATTAAATGCCGATATTCCATGGTAATCAAAACTTTTAAAGATATTCTAAAACTTTCATAATACGAGATATTTAAACGCAAAGTACATTTTATAATTGATATTGTAACTTAATCTTTTCTAATCAAAAATAAAAAATACTAATTTTTGCTGATATTAATATTATCTTTTTACGTTATTAGAAAATAACATTTTGTTATTAATTCACATATATTATAATATTATTTTTAAGTTTTTTATTAATTTCTTTCCAATTTTTATACGATGCGTCTTTTTATAAATTATATTTTCATTTTTTTACACAGATGTTCCTTTCACAGATTCTGAGATATTGCGGTGTATAATCTTGCAACAGTAAAGTAACATAATGTGATATATTCCGGAAACATTTCTGATTCAGATATATCGATATTCTCGATGATATCCCCTGGGCATTTGCAGCGTATTCACATCCTTGAATATAATAATATACCGCACTGTTATCTCGATTATAATTTTATTAGTTAGATGCATAATGATTGCTGCTAGCGTAAATTTAGAGTCGAATCTAAGTTATCTGCTATTTAATTCATCATTCGTTCACCGTAGTTTCCGCACATATGGAGTGTAACAAACTTTAAGTAAATTATGCAGGAAGCAATGGTTTGTATACATACCATGTTGTAGAAATGAAAACTTGATTGCAAAATAATAACACTATGAACAAGAGAGGAGGAACGATTATTTGTAGAATATTTCAAATAGTGCATTAAGATTAAAAATATCATATCTTCGATTTAAAAAAATTTTATATAGATATTTATATAAATTTCTATCGAATGTGGTTGTCCATGATTCTGAATATTATTATACGATTTATTTCGTATGAGAAATGTCAATATTTAATAGATTTTTATCGATAAGTATATGTCAAAATATCGACTGCAATGTATGCAATTTTGAAAAGAATTGCTGGTAAGTTTTGTTAAGAAAAATGAAAGATATCATTTCTGATCTTATGGAAGAGAAAAATCGCCTGTCTTTCATAGTGTTTCATAAAAGTGTCTCATATCTTTGCATTATCATTATTTAGTGCAAAAACTTGCATAAAAATTGCAAAGCCATATTACAATAACGTGCAATAAACGTGTTGTTGAGGGTTCGAGAGGACTGTGAAAACAAAAGCAGATATATTCTAGTTACAAACTAACTAAAGTTTGAAACATTTATTATTTTACGGAAATAAAACATATTGCCATTGTGAAACTTTAAAATTACACGAGTAGAGTCTCACACAATTTCATATAAATTATCACGACACATAATTTACCGCATTTCCCCTCAATCTACGTTACTTGCGACATATAACGGAATACTTATATTCTCGATAATTAAAATTTCAAACGGATTAATTCAGATGATTAGAAAATGAAGTAAATGAACAGAAGTCCTGTTTTGAGAAAAAAACATCATTTAAAAACTTCTAATCTTATTTTACAGACTAAATTGAAAGCAACTCTAAACTGTTAATAGAGTTGTATTTACACTGTAGTTTTCCACATATGTAATATGCTTTTTTAAAGATCAAATTTTTAAATATGTTTTTTTAAGAGTGCTAATGTACGTTGCAATATATTAAAATAAATTTTCCACTTAAGTTTTAAATTTTTTGGAAACAAATTTTCGATATTATGTTACAAGTGAAATATACAGAATACCTTTATCGATAAAAAAAGACGAATATATGTATTAAGAATATACAATGACTGTACAATACATACAACATGCGTGAGCTTATAGAAGTCCACTTCAGCTCAGTAGCAAAGAGCCAACTTTATTCTTGAAGGAAAATGGAGGGCGAAACGATAATGGAGAAACGTGACAAAAAATTCTATTTCTGCTCTAGCGAGGAACGATGCTTGGCCCTGTAGTGTTTGACAGAACAATTTCGGCTCGCTCCAATTTTCGTATACACGTTTGTCCCTTATCGACAATAAACGCGACAACTTATCAAGGGTTAGATCAATATTGTCTACTTTTCATATTTTTTAACGTCTGGAAGAAAATTAATAAAATTATCAATGTTAGAAAGATAAATAACGAAAAATAACGTCTAACATAATTTCGAAAGCTTATTAGTTTAAAGGAAGAATAAGAAACATTTCTTTCTTTCTGAATTTTCCAAACTTGTGTAAAATTAAAGCGAATATTCATTTTAATAAAAATAATTATACGCAAACATTATGATTTTAAATCTAAAATTACAATTATATAAGCATTAAATAAGCATAAGTTATGATTTTAAAACTAAAACAAGAATCTTTTACGTAAAAAACTGCATTAGATTTCATATTAATTGTAACTAGAAATAATTCCTTTAATATTGTAAAGCGATTAAGGACAATAGTGGTAAATAATACGATTATTATATATATGTTCGGCGATATTTGCAATTAATTCATTACTATTGTGAGATTATTCTAACTGTGGTTTTAGACACACATACATATGTCCATTAATTATAACTAATATATAAATTTCACATAATATTGCCACTTTGACGTATAATATTGTTTTAGATCATTAAGCCTTATAGTCATAATTATAGGAATTATAAAAAATACAGTTCGTTTTTCGACGTAATCGAGAAAACGCAACATAATGTCAGTAATATTACGTTAATTACGTAATATTTCACATTAAATGATCCAGAGGTTGTAGAGAAGCATAATTATATAACGCGATGACTAAATAGTTCTTTGTAAATATAATTATACCGCTAAAGCAACCTCGTTAGAAACAAACTTATTGAGTACGTGTAATACGTGCAAGTTTAGTATAGTGCGCAAGCTTCAGCGTGAAAGACGGAATTCGAAATTATTTTCGCTTAAGAGATATTACCGAGTTCCAACAACCAAGTAGCAAAGTTACATATTCAGCAAACTTCTGTTGTGGATGCCAAAAATAATCGTTGCCAAAAATAATTCAAGATGTACATTAAAGCAAATGTTTTCATTCGCCAATCTACATGATCAAGTATGTTAGTTAATCGTTAGTTAATAGTAATTTTCGCTTATTGTGTATCATTATCAATGTGTTTCCAAAAATTTTCTCTCAAATAATTGCAAATAACTACGTTATAATAAATGAGCGCACGCAAACGAGCTATTTTCCTGATGACTCATCGTAATATCGATTTATTCAGTCGTGATATTTCTTTTTGTTTGCCGCCATTTTCAAGAGAAAAAAAATTAATGTCTGCAATAATATCGATCGCGGAAAAAAACCGTTGAAATAAAAAAATCTTGAAATATTTAAGTCTTAATTTATATTTTAAGCATTACATATGTATAACATATATTTTTATAGTCGAATATAAGATTTAAAAATTTTTTAATTATATCTTTAATACACATAATTCATTATAATTATATAACTAATATAATTATTTTAAAATTGTGTAGTATAAATTAATTTAAATTCTACTTTTCTCTATTTCCTTCTTTTAAAACTATATTTCTCTAATATATGGAAGAAATTGTGCATATATGTTTTAATAATTTTCACTAATTTTCTTTATATTATAATAATTATATAAAAGAAATGTAAAGTATACAAAATATACGTATGTCAAATATATATCTTTTTATACTCGTACATTTATATATAAATTCTTTTTACATGATATATAATTCAATTATGTACTAAAAAATATCTTTTATTTATAATTTTTATTTATAATTTTATATTTATAATAGTAATTATATATATAATTTTATATAGTTCATATTTATATTTATAATTATAATTTCTCGATACCTTTTTTGTTTATTTAAGATAATTTTCTCAACATGTAAATATGTAGCTTCGTTTTCTCAATCTAGAATTTACAACAATTAATGCAAAGAACATTGATTTGAACCTAGGCAACAAGACCTGCAACCACTACAAAACAAAACCTAGATTCGATATATCACCCGAAACTTTGGGGTTGACAACTCGGCGAACTGAGCACGGAAGTCAGAAAGCGGAATTACTTTCTGGCTCGAGAGACGCGGTCCGTTTCCGCAGATGTTTGGCCAATTCGTAAAGTTGTACAAGTCAAGTGACGCAATCGGAAAGTGGCCAAACGACAAACAGAGTTGCGAATTGCAATCGCGAATCCTCGCTCGGCGTACACTGACTTGGTCGTGGATTGGGCGTCGATTAACTACGCGGCACTTAGGTCCACCCTTAAGGTACGGTGGACAAGCTATCCGGAAATTTTCATGATCCTTCCTGGTGTTTAATGCATCGAAACGGAATTGTCCTTTGTCCGAGTTGAATGCAGTTTCGCGAGTGCAAAGCGCAATTGTCTTGTCGCGAACAACGCTTTACACGCGTGAGATGCATATTAATATCTTCTAACGTTGAATAAAGTTAACAATTCCCGTGATGATATTAATCAACATCGTGTCTCTCTCGCTTTCCCTAGTTAAACAAGGAAGATTAGTACGTAGCAAATTTATTACCTCTAGTTACCAATTTTCTTTAGTTAACGCTACGGTGTACATCTTGCTTTGACAGACCAACACAATTATCCAGATTACTAAGAGCAATTAATTACGATACATTTCATCATTGAGACTTCGAATGCATTCAGGACAGATCAATAGCGTTGTACTTCCGAGACTGGATGTAGTGTTGATTTGTAACACGTTAATCTAAACACGAGGATCTAAGTGTACACTTTACATCAACAGTATTAGTCGAACATGGTATTCTTATAGAAACTCGTTCATAGAGATCATTTGTAAGGATTATCCTCTCTCTGAGAATTATTCTGTGAATTATTCTTTATTTACGAGCGTCGTTTTTCTTTGGAGAGAAAGAGAGAATTATTTTTTTCGCGAATAGACCTCGACAGTTGCATTAATAGAACCTGTACTAGTGTATATATAAAGCGATATATTCGTACAGAACAAAGATTGAGATGTTGACCCTAAAAGTCTGAGAGTCTTCTAAATAAAACAGGATCGAAAATGTCAAGATAAATCAGTGAGAAAACCATGGTAAAATCATTACTGTTGCGAGTCATTCCGAGAATAGTTTCCAGTATAACTAATATTTCAAACCAATGTTTTGATTCTAATCAAAACTTTGGACACGATAATATGACATCTATGAAGAGCGCACGCTAAGGTAAATGCGTAAATATTAATGAGAATCAAGCAATATTTCACGCGTAAAATTGTATCATGGAGAATATTCCCGCGATTGAAGTGGCAAAAGTTGTTTGCTTTGGTTCTATTTAAACGATTTTCGCTATATGCACGAGCACGAAATGTAATCGAGACGATGTTGATGCACCGTAAATTTTAATGTCATCGAATCATGAAAATTTATCGTTTTTCTCCAATAAATCGTATGCTATTTTCATGTCAAAATTACGTATCATATTGGTAAATAAGCAAAAATTCGGGAAATTAATGCGAAAACACAGAAATGTCTGTTCGAATTTTACATTTATACGAGAAATGTATATCTCAAGTATATCCAATAAATTCCAATTAAATATTAAGGATGTTACATCAAAGATAAAATAAAATTACACCGTCGTAAATTTTACATTTGTAACATTTCTCGGAGATTCACTAATTTTCGATATTTTTTCGTGACATCGTCATTGCAAGATTCACGTTTACAAAACACAACAACAAAACACAAATAGTAACGCTATCGAACGTTTCGCGTTTTTCGTTTATCTACCGGACAGATGCCATGCCATCTCTCCCCTGCAACGTATAAAACAAACATTTAATTTTTCTATTTCGCTGTTCGTTTGTGTCGGCAAACAGGACGAGAGTTTCGCCACATCGTCAGAAATCAATAGGGGTCCTTTGCGCTATTTCCACGTCAAACGCCTCCTTCAAATAAGATCGAGATCAATGCATGTAAGTGAAATAAGATGCAGCGGACGAATTCAGGCGATATCGCGAGCGATTTCATTCTTTCGCGGGGATATCTCGCCGACAATGGAGACCTTCGAGTAGGATCGATCACTCTGTCTTACCCTTTTCACTCGGATTTATGCTGCGACGAAAAATTCTTTATTCGGACGAAACAGCTACCTGTTCGTCGATTCAATCGATTCGCGAGAAAGACAGCAATGGAGGCGATGTCCGACCTCGCGTAGCCTGATTTGATATGCTGACATGCCAGTGGTTGAACGTGATATTCTATGCTACTGTGAACCATAAGAACCGTATCATTTATGCGGTGACACGAGCTATCATGTCGATCGTATAAATAATATCGTTCTGATGAAAAAATATTAGGTCAATTTTTTATTAATTCTCTCCGCTATAGAAAAAAGTTCACGCGACAATGATTCGCATTATGATCGCTCTTCTCCGCATATTCAATAAATTACAAGAATCACGTATAATATCTCATCCGTTTTATACGTTGCTTCGTAAAAATATCTGTAACTGTTACATTCAGAATGTCACGATAGGATGTTATTCTTCATTATCTCTCTGAATTTTGCCTTGTCCTAATAATCATGTTTGTCATAATAATCACATTTACCAATTTAACGTAAAAATTGATTTAAAGCCGTAAGCATCTGATACAATTTTCGCGAAACGCGACGCTGGAGATAAGAAGATATAGCGAAAACAATTTTGCATAAACACGATCGATGCTGAAAGTTCTCGGGAGAATGAAAGGTTGCCCAACGGGAATAAGTGTCGCTATTCTTGACGTTCTTCGTTGTTCTTTCTGCCGATGTTAAGAAATGTATCAACGCAGTCGCGCAAATAACCTTTTTGACAGACATACAACTTGACATTTCTGATGTACGGCATGGAAAAGAAAAAAATAAGCAACGAAAAATTCATTTTGTTACATACTTGCATAAAATTCATTAAAAAGATTTCATAAAAAGAAGACAATTTAATCTCAGGTATATAAAATATATATTATTTTTCGAAATATATTTTTTCTCCCTTTGCGTAACAAAAAATATCAGCGTAAAAAGATTTTATAATTGAATTTTATATCTGATTATAAAAAAATATATCGCGCCAAGTCATATTTTATAATCCATACGAAAATGAAATTACTAATATATATTTATATAAGCATCTTCTTTATCTTAAATTATCGTTTCATTAACTTACTCTCTCCTTTCATCGAGATATTTGAATTATATAAATTTAAGAAATAATATTACTAAAAATATTATTAGAAATTGAAATCATTTTTCTAAAACTGTTACTTCACAAATGCAAGTTTAGAGAACTTTATATTATTTTCATACATTCTTCTATATTTCTTTTGTATTATTTTCATATATATATAATATTATAATATTATAATTATATTAAATATTATATATATTATAATTATATAAAAATATTATATATATTATAATTATATTTTTTTTCATATCGCTGCAAAGGGACACTCGTTTTTAAAAAATTTGACATATAGCCATTAAAATAATAACTGAATTAAAACAGTTTTAAATTTATTTCAATTTCATATGTTTTCTCTTTTAATTGTTTTCTCAGAGCAGATTATCACAACGCTTCAGAGTAAAAGAAAGAGGTTTCCACGGATTGTTTTCTTTCAATTCGATTTTGTACTTGCGGAGATAGTTTACTTTTCTCTCCACTACTTCACGATAAGCCAAATCGAAATAATTTACAGAAGTTCAGCAAACGGATTACATTGTTTTCTCTATGAAACGTGATAGGCAACAAAATAACAAACATTAATATAAGATATCTAATATCGACTGATACTTTTTAACATATTCAATTATGCGTATATTGATTTTGTGTCATATCACTTTCGATATATTAATTACTCGATTAAATCTCCACTATTTTTCGACGATAGCGCCGATAAAATATTTCAGGAGATTATGATAATCTTGCGGACAATTTTCTTTATATATCACTTTATTTGCCGCAATATTACCACGAATATTACAAAAATGTGCGAAATTTATGTCGTCTGCATCCAGGACGATTTTTGCATTTTCCTAGCGGAATTCTATTCTTTCGTGCGATGATATATTTATATCGTATATCTTACGAAGAAATAAGATGCAAAATTAAATTTCATAAAAGACCGGATAGTTTTGAATATTAAAACGGCGTTTCCGTGTGATACATCGGCCGGTGAAGGCAACAATTTGTATTTCATGTCGAGCGGTAACTTGCGAAAACTTGCGAAAAATTTGTGTATGATGTATACGATTTTCACGGCATCGATTCGCCTCATAACATAAGTGTGCTCGATAAATTTCCATATTTATGGAATTTGGGATGTATGCGAGAAAGAATTCTATCGCAGTTAATCAAATGAGCGAGAGTAAATAGTGATACAAGTTTGTAATTGCAAATAGATCGCTTCTTTCACGCAACCGATCGATGTGTTATTACAAAATATTGCAGAAAATACCGTGTTATTATAAAATATGTAGCAAATAATAATAATAAAAATGTTTGTCTTGTAATATCTCAATATTTTTTTTATTGTGTACATGTTTTTGTGTACATGATTACATATCGTTTTTTATATAGAGTGCATTTTATTAATTTTTCCACTACACTTCAATAATTTTATAATATTTTATAATAGCAATATAGAAAATCAATATTTTTATTTCATGTGTTACTAATCGAAAAATTCCTAAGTTCTACAAAACATTCGTAGAAAGAGCAAGATTGTGTTATTTATATTCGTGATTGTTTATATTATTTCTAATGAATATACAGATTTATATGACATGAATGTAAAATCTTTCTTAAAAACAATTAAAAATAAATAGCACTTTGTGAGTTAAAGCTTCAGAGAATAAAATCTAATTTTTTCTTCAATCTCAAAAATATAAATTTTATTTTAACAAACTTAATGTATTATTTAACATATAGATTATAAAGATATATGAAATATGATACACTTTAAAAAGCTACGATAAATGAAAATTTCGTTAAAGAAAAATTTCAAATCCGTTAAAATATTTTTTATTCAAATTTAAGACTGTTAATGAATCACTCTATAACTCTTCAAATTCATCATAGTTAATATTGTTTCGATTGTTTAATATTGTTTTATCGATACTAAAAGGATGAGAAATCAAATAGATTTCTTGTTTTCGGGACTAGTGAAATCATGATAAGAAAGAAAAACAAGATACATACGAAAATAATGAATGCTGGATACTCTCTTAAATTGAGCGATGTATTATGGGGTTCTTGCAAATTTATGACAAATTTGAACATGTGAAAAAAGTTGCTTAGGCGGCAAAAAGGGAGCAGAAGAAAATCGTCGTATTATTCGATTTATACGTCCGCGAAATTCAACATCGACGACTAATGGTCCGTTTCAGTTTGACACCGACAATTTTATTGACGAGCGAATTTCGAAGCATATAGCTATAAGAGGCCACGTCAAGTTTGAGACATCTCCTGTTCCAACCGTGCTTCCGCGCATTTTGGGAACATGATTTATTGTAATAATATTCTAACGCGAATATTCCGTTAGTACGTGAAATGTTCAAATAGGAGATATTGACAAGTGTGGCATAAAATTTTTATAGAAAACTTATGTATTGTCATAGCTAAATGTCATGTTACACGTCACAAGCAAAAGACACATTTTTTAAAAAATGGAAAAAATTTTTAGAATTTCAACGTTAATAATAAATAAATAACACACCCATATATATCGTGTTAAAAGGTTTTCAATGATTGAAAAACTTTTTTGTGAATATTAGTAAATTGCTGCATTATCAAAAAAATATAAAGAAAGCTTTTAACGATATGATAAATTATTCAATTTTATTTCAGTACAAATGTACAATAAATGGAAAAATTGTCTAGATATATAATATATATTTAGATTTTAGATATTATTTTTTTATTTTTTTCAGTGTATTCAAAATAATCTAACAAAAGTTACAAAAAAATAGACTTCTTTAAAGTTTATTTTTTATCTAATTCGTAAACTTTATTTTGATAAACATTCAATTGCAGAATAATTAAATGCAAATAAATTTAATGCTAAATTTAATGCTAAATTAAATGACTTTAGCGTGATCAAAGAAACATAAAAGAAGGCAGAGAGATTTTTTATACCCACTTCTTCTATGATGTTTTATATCTATTTCTTCAAACTGAATCAATAAAAATGTCACTGATTTAAACAGTAACAAGATTTCACTGAAAATAAGTAAATATTTCATTTTAATTTTTTCAGAAAAAACTCACATTTTGTCCTTCCGTATTTTACTGATTTATGCAATAATATTTGAATAATCAGCTACTAATTGATTCTTCTCAATAAAATTTTATTCTTTACAGTGATGTAACTGAAATCGCTGTTTATCAGTAAATAAAACATTGATTTCATTTAAAAGAGATATTTACATAATAATTATAATTAATTATAAAATAAGCAAATATATTTTCTCAAATAAATTAATATTTCCTTTAGAGATTTTCTCTTTTAATTTTATTACTTTATTACTTAAAGTCTAGTACTTTCCATCCTCCTTCAATTTCATAAATAAATATTCATAAAATTATAAATTTTTTTCGAACAATTCTTAAAATTCATGTTAATTTGTATGATATAGACACATTGATAGTGTCACTTTCTCACGCCAATAATCTTACAAGCATCAATCGATACATTTTGGTATCGACAACGATACAGTCATATTATTTTGCGGGAAATGCAATCACAACATCCCCTATTAGCCTGTGGTACTTTCATCGAATGATTACCCGCCACGCGACAACGGAGAATTTGACATTCCAACACATTCCTCTTGACACATCAGTTTCCGTCATATCAAATACGAGATCGCGTCGTTGATATATCATTTACCCAAATATGCATGTTAGTAATCATTGTTTCCAATTCTGTTTTCGTGATTCAAAAGTATGGCATTGAGTTCCAATTTTACGTTCGTATCTATTGTTGCAATTATCAGTTAAACTTGTTTCTAAATCCTGTTTTTGTAAATATTACAAAATTTTGCTGCTTCTATTTAATCCCTGCGATCAAATCTACACAGTAAAGTAATATAGAATTACATAAATAAATAGATGAGATTTCACAATAAATAACAAAAATATATAACATTTCCACAGTATAATTTTATGCTTATATCATGTATTAATAGAAATATATAATATTTCCATTATTTATTGTAATTTTATACTCATTGTTCATATAATTTTATATATCTTTTATAGTGTATGCAAAAATATTCTACCTATTTATATTATAACCTATTATTACCTGGAAAGGCCAAATATAATATATTCAGAATATAATACAAATAATAGTATAAATTATAGTACAAATTATATAAATATAATATATTTAGAGTATAATAATAAATTATAATATTGTCCTACTAGATTGAGAATGTGTCGCATAATAATAGCATTGACGATTTAATGGATATGGATTGAAACCGGAGAAAATGCATTTAATTATATAATTGGTATAACGAGCTTTCTAATAATTTTGTACAAATATGGGATATGGGGCCATGCTGTGAATTGTTAGCCAGTCAGATGATTTTGATAAATTTCTTTTCCAAATATTATGAGAAGCTTCATATTTATATGTGGAATATTGTTTCAAGAGAGTTATATAAATTTAAACATATGTGTCATTATCTTATATTTTAATTATCTTTGCTTAATCTTTATAATCACCAGAGATTCATTATAGACTAACTATTTCTAAACAGAATTATATTAATATTAATTTTCAAATCGACAAACATCGTTTAAACAGCTATGTTATCTCAATGACGAACTGACAATTTCGATGCCTTGAAAATGAGAAAGTGCGTTTAATGGATCAAGTACTTAGTACTCAAGTACTAAGTTTGCCAAGGAGTGCTTTTGTAATAATTAGATGCAGTCATGCGGTATTTGCGTTACGAACTGTTTGCTCTCGATTATTATGCAAGGTTGGATAGTTATAGTGGATTGTACATTGTTCACATAGTCATATCAAATGGCGACTATTAAATCGCTCGATATAAGCGTAGACGCCTCATATAAATGCAACATAATGCAACGTGCTAATTATAGTTCAAATAATGTACGCTCTGTGACATAATAATTAATGAATTTGCGTCTACGAGCGTAGCACTATGTTTTACATATCATTATTAACGAAACAATATATCAGATGGGAATGTGATTAACTTTCTTGTATTATCGAAGAATAATAAAATCTTTCCTAGTAACAAAACAGGACTCATTTTGCAAATAAATTTTTATTGTTTAGAGATTATACATATTTAATCAATATAATGTGTTTATTGTATGTATATGTGTGATTTAACTTATATATATATATTATTTAAACTTATTTATTTTTACTTATGAAAATATTTTTAAAACAATTTATAGCTACTAAATTGTTTTATGAACAGATTCTTTAATAATAAAAGACAGAATGGTATGAAAATAATTATATATTTATATATGTATACGCTTTAAAGTTATAAGAAAGAGATTTTATTTTCTCTCACAAATGTATTCTCCCATTTATATGTGCAAAATATTAATGGATAAAAATATTTAAAAAATGTTAATAAACATTCTGCAAAGTATTTCAATTCTGAATAATAATTTTTCAGGTATGAGGAGACTGTTACATGGCTGCGAGCGTGGGTGGGACAAATTTTAAAATAAATTCCGTCACTAATTGGCAAACTTATAAAGTATAAAACTATAATTATAGTCATCAGAAGAAGTAAGATGTAAGAACTTTATTAAAGTAGTTCAATATATTCTGAAACTAATGGAACTGATTATCATTGGAGCATTTTTAGCCTTAGATGTCAAATTGATTTAATTACCGGAAGTCGTTTGAATTCGGAAATATCTTGCATATCGAAGTGAGAACGGAAATAACGAATGGATTGGCCGTGATCCAATCGAGATAAAAGAACCGACGTTCATTATAAATTGGTTCATTATAGGTTGGTTCTAATTCGATTACTGTTTGTCGAATTATCTAATGATGGCGCTTGCATCATTAGAAATGTTTCTCTCACAAATTGATGTATAAAAATTTATTGGAATTAATTATATGACAAATTAATTATATAACATTTTTCTTTCGAATTAATTATTTTTTTTTTAGTAAAAGCTTTCTGATATATCATATGAAGCAAATTTATGTAATGTGTGTTACATTAAATATCTTGAAAGTTGATTGACTTTCTACTAAATTAAAAAACCCAGTTGAAATCAATTAAAATATAATTCTATAATTGATTCGTACTCTCGATACTTATAATTTATTAAAAGCTTTTATAGAGATTATTTATGATCATACATATAAATAATAAAGTAAACAGAAAGCTTTCTAAATAATTTTATGCAATTATTACATCTGAACGTAAACAATGAGCATTAACAAATTAATATTTTATTCTAAGCGGAATATTATTTTTCTTTGAATCTAAAAATCTTAAAAATAAAAAAAAATATTTATACAAAATATAATTCCTAGCTTATTATCTTAGAAAAAATTCAAGCAATGTTGACAAGATCGCTATAAGCCATCATTACTTGAATATTTCTTTCTTATATGTCATAAATATAATAACTGTAGAAATCATTCTATAATTGATTGAACATTCAGAATATTTCAATAACATTTGCATAATTATAATATAAGGTATATGAAAGACCCGATTTCTAGTATTAAGTATGAAAAGTTGCAAATGCTCTCGTCGTTGTATGTTTTTCCATACATAAAATATATTATAATAACGTTATAATTACAATTATATTAATACATTAATCTATCATCTATTTACTTCTAATTTTTTAAACACAATAATTATTTAAATTGTTATTTAATAATGACTTAATAAACAAACGGCAATTGCGTTTATATTGTAAAATAAATTAATGGTCACTCAACTGCATTCAAAATTGCGCTAATCATGATAAATTTCAGATAAAGAAGTAGTAAAGAGGAAAAGAGATCCAGTACGCTTATATGTACACATGCCAGAATAAATAATGATGTAGAAGGGGCCAGAATAAATGATGATGTGGGAGGCGCTTTAGAATGTATCGCACTAATATGCATACATTACTTCCTATCCATGTTCTTCATCTATATGCTAGTTAGTTGTTTTAAACACACCGCTGGTTTATCGACCAGCCGCGGTCGACCTATATCCATGGTATTATTGTTTGACGACTTTGCGTCTTTATCGTATTCGAGGAACTTCCAGTGTAAAGTTCGAGATTTAAAAGAGAATCACAAATGTTCCATTTTAAATATTAATGCGTTCTCGTCAATATCGCTTTCCCCAGTTTTAGAAAAAGCTCAAGTCAGATATTCAATAAGCTAATTCTTTAAATATCTTAAATTTTAATATCATAAAATTTTGAATGACTTTGATATCTAATAAAACATTGAATAATTCTGACATAAATTTGTGGAATTTTTGACTCACAAATTGATGCAAGTTATAATTTTGATGAATCGGATTGTAATTTTATATAAGTATCTCGAGAAATGTAATCATGTTAATATCGAATTTTTATCGTTATGCAAGTAATAAAAAAGAATCATTGTCGCACGTATATATCGATATTACATCATGTACATTTGAACGTGTCGTAGAAACACACAGTGACTTTAATTTCTACAAATATAGAAAATTTGTAAATCCCTCTCGTTAACTTTTATGTAACACAGCTGCACCTCATAAATATAAAATGCCATAAACGGTTGCGTTTTTATCGGACTGTACATTTTCATTTCAATTTTCATTGATACTGTTAAACGCGTTTAAATATTTTTTGTGTACGTATTAGTTAAAGCTTATCCATTATAAATTATAATTGGCACGATGTATATTATTTATCGATGTGGAATAACGGCATCGTATATATATATATGCGTCCGTTACATATTCTGGATCTCGTTTTAATATTTGTACACGATTTTTACAAAAATGAATCCATATTAACGTATCATGCGTTCGACGGCGTGCAGAATATTCGAAAATGCAGAGTACACGGCAGATAAAATATCTCTCTTTAGTTCTCTTAAATATACGCGCGCGTAATACACTGTCGGATTAAAATCTGAATAATAAATTTATAGTGTTTGAAATAATCGGGCAACTCGCAACGTTATTCAATGCGCTTGGACTATACGACGAACACATACAGAAATTGAAACGATTACTCGTACACCGCAAACACTACATTCAATGAAATTCGAACATAAAGTAGAGTTTTGCGTGTAAAAAAAAAAAATAATTAAAGAATGATCTTTTTGAAAGAAAGAGAGAAAATTGCGATAGAGATCTTTCATTTCAATTCGCAGAAAAAAGAGTGACTGTGACAAATGTCTTTGTTACGTAATTAAAGGCACCGAAAATTATATAAATTTAATTATAATTATAAAATTTTAAATTTAATTACAGTCTCATTTCTCGAGAATTATATATAATTTTCGTATGTATCGTAATAGCATTTATGAAAATATATCGTGAATAATTTTTGAGCGATTACCCCTTGCATAAATAGACAACTGTCCTTGTCGATTGAAAAGAGCGTTCTCGTAACAAGCTCAATTCGCTATCGATATGGCCCGCGTTCGATATATCGATCATTTTGGCAAATGCTCAGCTATCTTTACAGGCAAGGCTCTTGACGTCAAGCACACTCATGTCAAGGACCTATGAGTTATGTTCGATATATGATGTTAACATAGCTGATCAAAAGGTTAATCGAACGGTCAATAAGCGTATAATCATAAATCATGCGAGATCCCTATGACTCTATGCTGCAGTTTAACTCCAGCCGCGTTCCTGTGATTGAAAGCAGTATTTTAGAGTTACACATAAATATAAACACTCAGTGCGCATCATAATTTATCCATATGCCCCTCCAACCTTATCTGACTTTAAATTATTTTACTTTATTATTCCTCATTCAATAAAAATAGAATTAATTTTATTTTCTTTTCTCTAACGTGAGAAAAGATGAAATAGAACCTGAACTATTCTTATTATAGATATTTTATTAGAACATATTCTAGATATTTAACACGTCTCTTGTTGTTCTCAATATAAAATATCTCTCTATAATTATATCTTTTATTAAATTTTTCAATGAAAACACAGGTTGCTAAAAAAACTTAACAAATCTTACGCTATATATAATTATACATATTTTAATATTCAATAATTCAGTTTCTGGACTTAAACTGTATTTGTATTTTCATATTTTGCATTTTATTTATACACGTATAATTTTATCGAATAGTGTAATAATTTACGCGCGCGAGTATTTCTTTTTCATTGAAATAAAAAGATTCACGATTTTTTAATAATTATAAGTGATTAATAAGACTCTAATGTGAATTGTAAATTCAAATCTCGTGAGCTAATAAAAACTAGATGCAAGATAGTCGTGCGTCAATTTCACAAAAAATATTAATTTTCCTATGAAATTGATTAATGTGCATAGAACACGAATTTTTCTTGATCTCGTACCAAGTATATAATCCGTTTACCAGATTTAAATAATTGTAAAAATTTTTTTTTTAATTTTTGTTTTATCACCGATATTATTGAATCATTAAATAATCTGAAATAAACGAATATTTTCACACTAGGCCGCCATGATATGATTATATTTTTACGTGTGACTATTGAAGCATAATATAAAAGTTTGAAAATGATTTGCCACATAATAAAATAAGATTTGAGTCATGTTTGGGGTCATCTAAAAGCACACAGGTGAATTAAATGTTCAATAATTCAGTTTCTAAACTGAACTATCTGAATTCCATATATAATTCAGTTTGCCTCCAAACTTGTTTGTTATACCTAAAGTTTACAAAAATATATTAGAAACTTTAAAACAGATCGATCGAAGATTTATCAAACTACAAAAACAGAGCAAAATGTTAATGAATGAGTTTATCCATTTATTATATTTAATAAATTCAACGTTTCATTAAATATAATAAAAGATAGCAAGTTATATTAATCAACGCGCATGATATTCGATAAAATCTTATGTAGACTCAATCTCAAATAATAATCAAAAGTGCCTTGAATAAAAAAGTGTCTTTATGTAAAAAACATTAAGAAAAAATATGTATTTTCTTTTCTGCAAAAATTAATTCAGTTTAAAAAAATAAATAAATAAATTTCAGTTTAAAAAATATACCTCTCTTAAGAAATAAATAAAAATCAAACTTGAAGATTTAAATGCATTTAAATATATTAAGTTTCTATTATATATCTCTTGGGCCTGGGACTTTAGATCCTCTTGTTCTCGCGTGCACATAAATGTGCGAAACGCGCGGTTCGCGCGCAGACACGCAAATTGTCGTGCGAATATTCGATTTCCGGCCTTCGACTGCCGTGCAATTTTCGGGTGCCGTGATAACGAACTCGGCTATTCGCGACTGCAATAGCGCGAGGCGAGGAAATTTCACGTTTAACGCCTCTACGTGTCCTCGGATCGATCGTGCTCGATCATCATTTGCGATCGCGCGTAGCGCACTGCAAATTTAACTCGGTTTTTTGCGCGTTCTCGTTACGTTCGTCGTGCGCGTTATGACAAAAGGTGACCGTGCGCGCGCGCACGCGTGATGGTTACAAATCAAGCCGATAAATTAAGGGATCTCGCGGCGCGCGGTGCTTCTACGAGCAACGTTCGATCATCCTTGATTCTTCGTGCTTTGCGACGGCGGATGATGGATGTTGAAAGCTCAGAGGCTTCTGCAGCGCGAATGTTCGCGAGATATTATTACCGGCTGTCCTATGGAGGTAAAATAGAAGTATGATGCATTGTTTTTACCCAACATAACAGAATGCGGTGTGTTATCTGTTGGGCTTGGAAACCTCTGTGACTGATTATATTGAAGCAGGTATAATTTCGGCTTTAAAGAGTCAAATTTGAAGATTGTGGTAGTAACTCTTTGCTCTATCAAACGTTCACGATATCTCGGTGCTTATTCAAATAAATCTGTAGAAATTTATGAGTCTTTAAAAATTAAGGAGTCTGTATTATAAGATGTGATCTCTATTTAATCATAACAATAAACACACACATGATATTTGTATGTAATTGTACCTGCAGAGCAAATAAAAATTGTGCTATCAAAAAAATGCTATCAAAATTTGCGAGAAAAATATTACTTTTATTGATTAGTAAGGATGAACAATGTGATCGTATTCTGACCTCAATGCAACAATAAAAAAAGGACTCCGCAGCTGAAACATATGAAGAAAAAATGAAGAGAAGAAAGAAAAGCGCACATAATGAATAAAATAATGATTATCGCTAATTGATGCACATACGAGGGTCGGTCCAACCACTTGGTCTAATAAAAAATTCTTCAATTAAATTTTCAATAACGTCAGCGAAGGGGGATTAATTTTCTTATCGCAGCGACGGACCGTCCTTATTTTATCAGATAAGCAAACTCCCTTACAAAAATAGAAAGGTGGACGGAAAAGAGGAAGGTCACATGTCCGTGCTAATGTCCAGCTCGTGGAGCAAATTGTAGGGTCAAAGTAGGCTAACTCGCAGAATGCTACGTGGAATATTATGCAAAGTAAAACATTGTGCCGTGATGTGGACGCGCGTTAGTACTCGGTTCCTACGTGATCTCTATCTCTATCTATCTATCTCTCTCTCTCTCTGTCGCTTCTTCCTGTGTGGTTTTATCATGCAAAAATCGTTTTGCTCCCGTTCCGAGAGCGAGTCTGGAATACCCGAAACTGTGTTGCGTCGGTTACATACGTCGTTACAATGTTATTGAGAATCCGATGTTTCTGTCCGATTTATCTTTTTGCACCACCATCACTGCGATGCAAAAAGCGAAGCTGTGCGCGTTGCTTTTTCGGCAGTAACGCTCCTGGCAATATTTTATGATCGCTAATGGCCGCAACAGTAACGATACCGAAACTGTAGAGCGAATTCATAATACGTAAATGTCAAATCTTATATATGTTGTGCCGGATAAACGGGTAAATACGGAAATATTTAAGAAGTTGCGAATATTTTGGGATCCGAGATGGAGGTGCAAGGATCGCGTCCCGACATACATTTTGGACAGGAAGGATATTGATCCCGCACTAATTTTAGGAACTTGAACGATGGAATGTTCCTTCGGATGAGGTCACCCTTTTATAACCACGGATCTGTGACATTTTAATGAACGTGGAGAAGTCAAATAATTACACAGTCGCAAAAATATTTAGTGCTATATTGTGCATACTTGTGAATAACTATTTAAAGGGCAAAGAGTTTATAACATTTAATCATCAAATTGAAATGCGAGCAAAAAAAGACACGAAATTTATAAGTTTCAGATAAGTTTTTAAATCGCACATTCACTTATTAGTTATTTAATTATTATAAATAAAAGTTTCTTATCGTTGGCACAAAAAAGATCTTTATATTTGATTAATCGGATCGACCTCGAGTCTTCTAAAAAGAACTGAGTGAAGTCTGAAGCTTTCAATCTCAAGTGTAAAATATTGAATCACATTCTCTTATTGATTCAATCTTTTATTGAAGAGAGAATATAATCCAGCACATTCTTAATTTTACGGAGATTCTTTTCTAGTAATTTTTCATGCTGTAGCTCTCTGTTAATTATATGATCCGATTCACAGCAGAGCATAGATTAAAGCGCTACTGCATAATACAAACTCATTTCGCGTTGTTAACATCCTATCCGATGAAATTTTAAAACTGTGACTTGCATTAGTTCAGGGCTTGTTATTCATGGCTTATTATGAAAATATTTATAAAGATTTATAATACTTGTTTGTTGACTAATAAAATATATACGTATGGGAAATATTGCATCATGAAAAATGCATAAGAATTAGTTACTATAATGCACGCGTGATAAAAATCGGACAAAATAGAGATATTTCATGATATTTAACGATCAATAATAATTTATATCTGATTTTGTAACGTCACATCAAAAATCTATTACAGCGATACAAGTTTTGGTAAAAAGATTTCTACTTAAAAATTTTCAAATCGATTATACGAGTGCAGAGCGTTGGAAGTAAGTACGAAAACTTCTTTAAGCGTTACCTTTTTCGCTGCGCATTTCTCTCTTTGCTCTTATGTTTTATTCTTGCGGTTTCACATTCATATCGGCTCGAGGGACAGAAATTCTTCGATTTCAAAGAAAGAGAAGTTGTGCTTGCTGGAGAGAAGATGTGTTTGCATTTATATTTCGATCTCTTGCGTAAGACGCTGACATTTTCTCTCTAAATTTGAAAGCGCACAATTAAATCTTCATATGATTAAATCGAATATTTGTTATGTGTGTATGTAACATTACTTTCTATTAAATATGCGATATGTATTTGCCGTATTTAATTTGTTTTCATACAGAAAAATCTCAAGAGATAATTGCTAGAATATAAATTAGATATATTTAGGAAAGATAACGCTATTATAAAGCTATTTATTATATAATGAAACATAAAAGTACTCGAATGGTTTCAATTCATTTATAAATATAACTTGGAATATCGAGTTCTGTTTAATTTTAGTTTACAGCAACGTACATTAAATTATGAAATCAGCAGCGTTGCATTCTTTTTTTTTTTCGCTTTCTGTTTGCCGTATAAAACTTGGTGAGAATACATCTCTCCGAAACTTGGAAACCAACAGGCTACTAAATAAACCACGAAGACTATATTTCAGGGATAAAGTTTTATACTTAAATAAGAAAACACACAGGGAGAGAAGAAATATACGCGAGGATAATAATAATAACGTGAGAATTATTGAAATGAGATTTAGATAGCTTCGGTAAATATATCAAAGATATAATCTTCGAGATGCAGCTCGCGTCAGCTTTGCGACGAACAAGAGTGCGATTTTTCGTGACGTGACCTCTCACAGGTCCAGATCGATTACGGTGGATCGAAGAAATTGACGTAAGCTTGAGAAGCAATCAGCTTCTTGCTTTCAAAGTTATCCGTGATGTGCAAGATTCATGGCGTATCCAATTCTTGTCAAAAAAACTTTTGACGCCATAATCCGTCAGCATAAAATATAAGTGTATGATACAATGATTTTTTTATCCCTTGTTGCAAAGCTACACGAGACGTTTGATATAAATTTCATCCGTTCTGTTTATCCAGTTATTTTTCTTTAAATTTTTTCAAATTTGGTTCTTCTAATTTTGACGGTTTTAAATTTTAAACTAAATTTCTTTTGCGCATTTTTATCTATATAATACTTTTCGTTTCGATAAATTAAAATATCTCTGGTTCTAATTCTAGACAGTGGTCACTATTCAGTGTCTGCATATGCTTCCAAATTACATTTGTTTTTTTTTTGTTTTTGTTGCGTATTCATTCGATTTATCCCGTATTTTAAAAAAAAAGTTGCATGTGTTATAATATACTTGCAGATAAGAAAGTGGCTCTTTGTGCCAATATTTCACAATAAGTGCGTATCCTATTTCTCACATGTCAGTGGTACCCCACATCCCGTATCTCCTTTTCATCCAGAAATTTACCTTTGCTCATTTCTTGCATGCAACGCTCTTGCAATTGTGTTTTATGCACGATTCAAATAAATTATTGCCTTTATCTCAGCTCCTTTGTCCTCTGATAAAATAATAGACATTTATTATTGTGTTGTTCCAACATGCAGATGCGACAAGAAAATTATTAAACAAAGATATAACTCTTCCAAACACAAATACTCTATTACATATATATATATATATATATATATATATATATATATATATATATTAATTTTCTCGGAATACAAAAGAACCATGTAAAATAATGTAGTTGGAAAACAGAACATCCGATATTTATTTCTTTTAAGGAAATTTTTTTCACTATGAGATATATATTTTTTTTTAATTGTTTAATGTTCTTTGATAAACCTTTTTACAATTTTTCGAGAGAATAATATTTCGTAGAGTAAAGTCTATATGAAATTCAAGAATAATTTATTTTCAGTCGCTCAATCAAAAGGTACTTCGATATTCCCTCTAAGAAGGAAGAATCTATTTCATATTACAGAATCCATAGAGATGAAAGTAAATACGACTAACCACGCAATATATTCTTTATATAAAGTTAATTAATTTTTTTCTTAAAAAAAAAATGTAACATCTTGAGAATAAAAATACATCACATTTTCAGATATCCTTGTTAATGATAAAGAAATGGAAAATATGTGAGAGAAAGAAAATACTAGTGAAAATGTGTAAGTAGTATATCTTCGCGAGCAAAGTTGTTGTAAAACGAGAATAACCTCGAACGAAGATTCATTTAAGAGTTTTTATCGTTTACTCCATTCATTCTGTTTCACTTTTTGCCATCTCTAAGCGACCACCATTTCTGATTCTTCGCTCTGTGTTTATTGATCTGTCCTTTCTTCGCCACACTAGGAAAAGTATAATACCGTTTTAAAGAATCGCTTAGTGAATCTCTTCATAGATATATTTTTCTCATCGCAACCCTTGTTGCGTCCAAACTAGCGATACATCGAACATGCAGTGTGTTTTATCATATTTGGAGATTTATGTATTTTTCTTTCCCCGATTATTTTCATTAACCTATATTTCTTTCATAGAAAAACATATATATGGTTGCTTCCTATCCCAAATATAGATTACCACCTCTCTCCGGCTTCTATTTCTGATCGCAACTTCTGCATCAAGATCCGTTGTCTGTATTGATCCATCGCAAAAACATCGCCCATTGCAAGCCAATTTCAAGGGAGATTAAAGTCAAAAGGAATCCAAACTTATTTTACGAAGTCAAAGTGAGACTTTAATGTATGATGTTAGATAGAAAAGGATCGACAAAGCTAACTCTTGCTAAAGTTTTCGCGTCTTAATCCCCCTGGTTCTCGTATTGCACATTCCTCCCTCTTGCACTATTCTTGGTTTGTCCTACAAAAAATACCAAACGACCGAATTTTGTTTTTCATTATCTCGAACACACTTGAATTGTGTTCATTTCATATATTTCAGATAAAAACTATACTAGATATTATATCTATAGATATATTGTCATATTCATCATTATATCTATGCTTAATATAGGTTAAATATAGATTTACTAATAAGTACCGCTTCAAAAATATCATTATTACTGCTTTGGGCTAGTAAATGATTAATTAAGCGCAAATGGAATAATCACGTTATTTGGATTTTTGATGACAATTTATTTCGCTAATGGATATCACCGATTTCGACAAGGTCATCGATATATTCGTAATAACTTATTGAAAAGATTACAAAAGTAATAAACATGCATAATTAATGCCGAATAATATCGAACGCGAAACGTCAATCTTCAGTAAATTGTCCATGTCCATATTTAATGCTGTTTAATTTAACGGAAGAGAAATGAACAACGTGCAATCTATTGTTAGGTTTTATCGTATCTGGGATATACGCGAGGTTGCTCTTTGCGCCGACGTTGAATAGAATGTTCTTTTAGCAATTTGCCTTTTTCTTTTTCTTCGGAGTCCTCTAAATTCAGCACTGTCGAGAAAGCAATAAGATTCCAGTGCTACCGCACTGACGTGCAATTCCAAGCAATAAAGAACCAACTTTTAGAGAAAGAAAGCTCTACCTTCTCGTGTATACACGTTGTTGTCTAACTTTTATAGGTTCTACCCATTTAATCACTCTCGTTCTTTTTTCCACGTGTTTATTGCATTATTATTACACATTTTGAATTACAAAAGGTTACTATTATTGTTGCACGTGGATTTAACGATACGTTTATCGAAATTTTTCACCAAAATTTTTTTTGCTTTGTCAAATTTCTTATTTTATATTAATGAAATATATATCTGCCTGTCTCAAATAAAATATAGACAACATAAAGTCTGGGAAATTAATCGAAAAATCAAATTTTGTGATTTACATATACAGGATGTCCCATTTTAATCGATTACCCCCCGAATAACTTTTTTAATTTTGATTGTAGAAAAAAACGTTTCAGACAAAAGTTATATGGTTTCAAGGGGGACATGAGACGGTGCCATTAGTTTGACCTTAAAGAGTCAGCTGAAAGTCATGTGAAGGTCACCTCCAACTTTTTAAATGGGACACCCTATATGCTTTTGCATATTCTTATTGCTCATATCGAGAGTTTTCCAAAACACTATAATTAAGTTAGTTTTCATTAAGTAATTTGCAATTAACATTAACATTTTTTTTTTCGAAACAATTATGTGTTTTCTTTACACCAATTGATTCCTCTCATTATTTTGTACATAAAAATATTAAGGTAAGATAATCGAAAAATGAATATTTTACAAGATATTTTACAGTTTATGTAAAATTAAGAAATTATTTCAAGCCTCATAACTCGGAAAGTACTTAATGAAAACTAACTTAATTATAGTGTTTTGGAAAGCTCTCGATATGAGCTATAAGAATATGCAAAAGCATATAGGGTGTCCCATTTAAAAAGTTGGAGGTGACCTTCACGTGACTTTCAGCTGACTCTTCAAGGTCAAACTAATGGCACCGTCTCATGTCCCCCTTGAAACCATATAACTTTTGTCTGAAACGTTTTTTTCTACAATCAAAATTAAAAAAGTTATTCGGGGTGATCGATTAAAATGGGACACCCTGTATAGTGGAAGCTTCTTCCTCTGGAATTAATTTTTTTGAAAGATGATCGCTTAATATATTTTTAATAATATCAAATATATATCATCTGATATAAATTTGAATAACGCCATTTAATGTTATACGTTCTGCTAACGATAAAATAACTGATATCTCCGAGTAATATTTTGTTTAGATCCCGTTTCACCATCACACTCACGCTATATTGTGACGGTACTTTACACTGAGAATTTTCTTTACCCTGTCGTCATCTATTAACGTATTTTCTCACGACAGGCGTGTTTCTCACATGCCCGTTTTTTGCGCCACGACCTTTGTTAGATGCAAGGTTATCCCGAAAGTACTAAATTCGTGCTCCCCAACAGTTACCAACTGCCCTGCAAAATACAGAGAAAAGCTTTCAAAAACACTCGTTGCGATAGCTCTGTACAATGTTGCCATTCCATTTTATTTCCTTTTCCCTGTGCGCTAAACGAACCTACTATTATAATACATCGGCGTAATTTTTGATTCTATAATTGTTACACGTAAATGATACGTGAAAAAGTTTCAGAATAGAGCAAAATTTTTCAAGATTGCTATAGTTTAAACGAGGAGAACCACATCATTTCTTTAATCATTATCATGTGTCAAGTAATTGCAAATATATAATATAAAATTCTTGGAATGTGTGTGCGTTTAGAGAGAAACAGCTATAAAGGCATTCAGATATAAAACCACAATATTTAATTCACTTTTGTCATCAGTGTAGCGCGGTTTATCCGGCGCTTAAAATCGATTGAATCTTGTATTTAATTCGTGACGAATTTAACAGGGACACCTACGAAAATACATAGCATATTTCACGGCTATCCGTTCCTATCGATTTTATCACCTCCGTCAATATTTGTGGACTACATCTTTGTCATACGCGCGTTGTATTTCACTATACAACCCGCGCAGAGTGAGTCGGTTCTATTTCTCCTCGGATAGTATTACCTATTGCCTTTGTACTATCGAGCACAATGAATATCGTTCACGCGTGTGCTTTACCAACGGCAATTTCGAACCCTTTTGATTGCTTTTCATTGCTTGCTCAGTCATGGCAATTGTGCCTGTCACATTTTGTTCTTTAAACACGCTGTCACTTGTTCGATTCCTTCATCCAATTCGTCAATTATTCCTTCTTATTGTAAACATTACTTTATACATGCTTCTTGTCATTATTTTTTTTTCTTTTTCTTTATTTATTATTCGCATAATGATCCATATTCATATTTTGCATAACGATGGAAAATAATGATGGAAAATGTATTTCGTGCCTTTATCAATTTATGTATCCATTATCTACGTATCTGCATACTTCCGGCCAACTCCTTGTTCTTCGTAAAATTGTAAAGTGACTTTTCTCATGTTTTCTCTAGCCGAACTCGTACATTTTCCACTACTATAATTGAATTCCGAGTCTCCTCTCCTCACCATGTTTTCGTGTCCCCTTTAAATCTAGAATTGTTCTATCTTGGCCTGACACAAACATGTGAAGCGAGCAACGTCTTCACGCTGGCTAAACGACCGCAGGATCTAAGATATAACCGGACTTTAAAGCTGTTATAGCATGAAAATTTATTTGCGGTAAAACTTTATAGTCCGCAACGTTCTTGCACCGTCCAACGTGGTTATATGAAGCTGCTCTACATATTCAAACCATTTGTCCCGAGATAGATTGTAAAAATAAATTTTCAATAAGTAGATTGCGAAAGAATTAGATCTTTCGAATTGAACTTCTCTGAATCTGCAAAACTACGGAATAGATTTTATTTCAAATGAGATGAAGTTGTGAAATGGAAAAATTGAAATTAGTGCAAATTGCAAAGGTATGTGACGTGCGCAGCCATTGGTCAATTGTTCAGCCAATGATTGAAATTTTTACAGCGCGTTTGCGTTGTATGTCAAACGCATTGACGTTTATCAAAGAATAACAGTTTTCGATGTATTTGCGAAAAATAAAGAGCAGATTTCACTTCAGATTACTGCGAAAAACATGCGTTGGAAATGACAGTTCCAGGGAGAAAAAAGCGAATTTTGTTATATCTCTATGCGATACTTCGCGAAACAATATTCAAAACAATCTCCAAGGAACTAAATATTTTCATCTAGTTGTGAAAATATTTAAAATTCAATATTAAAATATTGCTGAAGGAAAAACATTCAATCAAGCTATCGGAAAAAAACTTACTCCGAAATGATCAAAAAATCCACAGATAAAAGGAAAAGGGAAGAATGTAGCCTGATGTGGGATATTCTATAAATGGGGAAGATATTCCATAAATGTAAACAATCGACTGTGTTGAATTTCGAATCGTTTCATCGTCACTTTCGTCCCGAAGGGACATTACTGGTCATCAATTCGAGTAGAAAAAAATAAGAAACAGACCGGAAACAGAGGGACCGAGTACAGTGAGCGAACGCGAGAAAGACAGAAAAGAGGAGGGAGACGGGGCGAGCGAGCTACGTCACAGAAATCGATAGGACAAGGGTAGAGCGTACCGGAGGCGCAAAAGTTCGGCGATAAAATCACAGTTGTGGTATATACGGCAAAGCCCGGGTCTCGGTCGGACTCGCATATCGAGCTTATCCAATGCTGAAATCAGAAAACGCGTTCTGTGCGGCCCGAACTAAAAAACTGAAACGATAAGATCCTCGGCACGATCCCGTTATGAGGGTAAGAAGTACCCCAAAGACGGCGCCGTCTGCTGTAAAGTACGCGCAAAGCCTAATTCTGAATAGAGTGTGGCAGAACGAAATTGGAGTGTTTTTCCCCCTCTCGTAGAGCCCTTATAAACACGAAAATCTCTCGCCTGTTTTGTACATCCATTTGATGCGGTTTTCTCTTAAAGATAAACCGATAAATATAAACCCTCTATTCTCGTGGCAAAAATAAACCCTGAGCCCGTTTTCAGTTTGACCTGAAAAACTTTTTCCTCAAACGAGGATATCTTAATTCTTTTAAAACTACTTTGTATTTGTTTTAAAACAAAAGTACAATAAACTAAAAGAAGTTTATATACTCGTCTATAAAACGCTCTTAAACAATGGCGTCCAACTTGGAAATTTTTTGCAAATGGATAAAATATTTGTTAGTCATTTTTAAATAAATCATTTCATTTTAAAACAATCAACATAGTAAATAGTATAAATAATGATAAATGTGTAATATAAGTAATAAAACAATGATAGCAATTTAACTTTATTATTGTTAGAAATGACATTTAATGAAAAAGCGAAATGGAAAATCATATTTGTATACGTTTGTTCCTACCAATGCAATTCATATACAATTGCATCTTTTAAAAGAAGTGATATTATGGTCGAAGGACCGTGGCCGAAATATTTATAGTAGCGATTTTAAGTCTGAAACCGATTCTTTCAAACATTAATGTGCTGTTTTATTATCCAGTCTTCTGCTCATCGGGGAATATGTTGATGCAGGGCTCGAATTAACGATTCACCAGTTTGAGGGGAAGAAACGCTCCAGAGAGCGCAGAATGATTGAATGTCCCTAGAGAAGACCCGCCCTCTGGCACATCTATATCCTCGATGCAAGGAATACGCTGAACTTTTCTACCTTTCTCCCTCTTTCTTTCCTTTATATCTCGATAAAATGCATCCAAAGCAAAAAAAGACAATCTTTATCGGAACACTTGTAATTTTGACTATTTAATGATGCAACTGGGACAAGTAAGATTCGTCTTTTCTTACGGCGAATCTAGAACTTGAGAATGCATGAAGTTGAATAAGAAAAGAAAAAGGATAAAAAATTTATTTCTTTTTTTTTTTGTAAAACTTTGTAAACGGTATCTTTTACGCAAAGCGCGTCTTCTTCATAGACAATTTAATTAGTGTCCAAGCAAGTAGCTCATACACTTTACTTTACAAAATATAAAAGAAGAGTATCCAATAGTGTCCAAGCAAGTAGCTCATACACTTTACTTTAAAAAATATAAAAAAAAGAATACACTACCTATTTTTGATTTTATCTTGTATATCTTTTAATCGAGATTTTCTTCCAAAACGGAAGGGAGCAATTTCACGAAGATAATGATAAAACGATATTATGTCGTTGTTCGATATTAGAAACGACGGAAGTTAATTCCGTGCACCTTCGTGTGTTCGTACCCTCATAAAACGTAGATATACCCTCAATATTTATCTTACGAACCGTATCCAAAAAATATGATATACGCATATCTAGAAATTGATTTTTATGCGAGGGGGAAAAAAGACGCGGCTACCGTGTCCGATACAATCAAGCGAGGAGGGAAAGTGGAATGGAAAAACAGAACGAAAATAAAATAAAACTCGCGTAGAGAAAAATACAGTGGAACTTTAATTGCCACAGAGATTTTTTTTTCGCATCGGCAATTGCTTGAAATTTTACAATTTCGTTCGTTTACTTTATCGAGAAAGAGAGAGAGCTATTCGCTCGCATCGACACGGGCGGCGCGTGAGAATGATAATTTTTTAAAATAATCATTACCCATCTCTGACTTTACTTTCGCCTCGTTACAAGCTCAAATACTTCCGTGTTTTTTTAAAGATCGCCCGACACGAGCTACAGACGGGCTACGGCTGGAGCAAGCATAGCGCAAACCCGGACCGAAGTGATATAACGTGTAAGAAAATAGACGATCCTCTCTACCTTATATTTCATCATAACGTGAAGTTATATAATGAAGTACGGGAAAGCCATACTCTGACCCTGTGTATGTACAGGGTGAAACACTTTATATTATCATGCGGAATAATTCCTTTATTTCGTTGGTTCGCCAAAGAACAATTTAACGAGATATCACATTGTATCGCGTTTGTGCAAAATAAAATTTTTATATCATCTCGTAAATCACATCAGAGGTTTCAAAATAATTGATTTATTAAGATTAAAACATTTATTATATTTATTGCTTAGTGTCAAAAGTAATTAAACATTGAATATTTATCAATGTCAGAGCAGATTGTTACGTGCTCTTACGAGAATAAATAGTTTTAATTATACTTTGAAAGAGCAGTAACAGCGTTATTGACTAAAGTATTACTAAACATTAATCTATTATCACGACCCGATATGCCAACCGTTCCTTTTCGCCTCCTACAAGAAAATGAAGATGAACGATTCCATATATTGCCGCCGTTCATTATTTCAGCCGTCAGATTGTACAGCTATTAACTGATCGTACTTAAGTATAACAATAAAGTTAAATGCGGTAATAATTAACACGCCTACGACGATGCAATCTTCGCGATTTAAAATAATAATATTTCATATTAAAAATTTTCGCTGATTACACATTCGTCCAATACCGCTTAAAATAAAATCAATATAAATAAAGAGAGAATAAAAGATAATTCAAAAGCAGGAAATTTAATTTATCACTTATTCTTTAAAAGTAGAAAAAAGCCTATGAATTTTAAAGATATTTAAATTTTGTAAGAATGTAACTTAATTTAACGTCATTAATTATTTCATTCGTTATTAATTTCGTTTTGAATATAAAACAGAATTGAAAAGTGCGAAGAGACGACGACATCTGTATAAAGATGAAGAGCGATTATAATTGTTTTCCATAATTTGCTTTACATTCATAATCATCTACTTTGCAAAATTCGTGTAAACTTCGTCGAATGCTTCAGAATTCTTCGTCGTTACTACATAAATAAATTCAGACATTTTAACAAGTTAATTTTATATAAATTTATATAGTAAATATAATAAATTTATAGCCAATACGATAAATTTATAGTGAAACTTAGAAATTTTACTTTTTCATTACTCTTGAAAAAAAAAAACAACTTAATCTAAAAATAGGCAGACGGAATAAATCATGAGACAAGACTCTCATAACGTTAATGACTATAAGATAAAATCAAAAGATAGAAAAAATGGATATATAAAATTCTAATTTTACTAATATGCTAATTAAAGATAAGAAAAATATATTTAATAATCTTTCAAAAATCTCATTCTTTGACAAAATTTGAATAGATGGTTTTTCGTGCCTTGACAAAGGCTCGCGTCTAATTCTGAATAATATGGGAACGTTAGAGACATGGATGCTGAATGCATGATTAGAATGCGGGGGATTATTGCGAGACTTCGACAAAAGATGCATTATAAGGCGCTTCTAGCATGTTGAAATGAAACGTGCGCTTTAATAAATCAGGTGAAATGTGATTCAGGTTCTTTGTGCATGCGAAATCGGCGCGAAAGGGAATGAAAATGCCGATAAAGAAAACGCCTGTGCATATACGCATCATATGAGTCTCGGGAATACTACGCTCCCTTCGTGAATGCATTCGACATTCGATTTCGCGAAGTAATCTCGAGTGGGCTCGTGATTTAGAGGAAAAGTCGTGACGTCGAATTTGAAATCCGTTTGCTCCGGAGCTTACGTGAGATACGCTCAAACTTTCGTATACATATATGTACGAAAAGTTTCTGTTTTGAAAAATCATATCGTCCTACTTCTCGTGCTCTCGAAAACGTCTACAAGACACAACAGCGGAATTAGATAGCAACGGCAGTAATCGTTATATAAAAATTGTCCGAATGCGCACTTCGTTATTTCGCACTTTTTGAAAGCTTGTTAGATACGGAATCCGCGCTACTATAGTACGTAGTTGCACATTTAATGTTATTAGCGGTATTACGCGCTAAGCGTAACGCAAGAGAATAGAATCACCGATCGTATCAGCCGTATTCATGATACGACCTATTATAGTTTCGTGCCACGTCTCAGTGCTTTGTCCGCTATCAAACTACATCCCGTTTATGCTTCCGAGCGTGCTATGATCCAAGGATTTGGAGATGCACCGGTATACATATATATATATATATATATATATATATATATATATATATATATATATATATACACGTATATATATAATCTTTATGATAAACATGTCAAATATCTAAATTTTACGATTTTATTATATATAATTTTACATATGTTACACAAAAATACATATAAATAATTCAAAAGAGATAAAATAGTGATATTCAGCTTATTGTCATTAGTCTTACCTCGTTGAGCTGAATTCCAAAGATACAGCGATTTGATGAGCATCGATTAAATATTTCCTTGCATTGAAATACTTATGTTTACTATCATTTTGAAAGATTCTTTTGCAATGTTTGCATTCCATTAAATTATTTGATGTATTATATTTATAATGCAACAACCCCAGTTTTGATCCTTTATATTTATATTATGCGCATTTTGTAAGTGCACTCTCATCGCATTCGATTCATAATAGTAGATTTTATACTCCTTACCACAAATATCACATTTTGTTTGATGGTTTTGTATTATAGAAAATGGCCATTTTCCTTTTCCTTTCAAGGGGACAGAATTTTCATGTTCTTTCTTTGAAGTTCTTTTATGTTTTTTCTTTATATGAAGTTTTATATTATCGAATGCCTGTAAAATATAAAAATTGCCACAAATTTTGCACTTGCCCTCTGCATTATTAATGTCTTTTGTAAAATACGCCCAAAAATAGGATTCACTTTTGTTTTTTGGCATGATATCCACTTTGTATGATATCCACAGATTATATACGACTAAATTCAAATGAAATCATTTCGACGAAAAATATAGAAACTGATAAAAGAAACAGAGAAAGCTCGCAAAAAAACGTATATATGATTCTTTGTATAAATGTAAATATTGATACACGATCGAAATTTGTCTACCAAGTTTTACGATTAATTGCTTATTCACTGTTAATAATCTTATCATTTGTAGAAAGATTAGAGAAAGAGTGAAATATTATAATAAGCGCAAATATTAAAAGCTGTCAATTTTGTGCAAAATATCTTTTACAAGGAATTAGCAACGATTTTTTCCGTTAAAATTATTTACGTAAACTATCAGGTAGATAAGAAAACAAAAACTATGGAATATTGTTATTACTCGAAGGTTATGTACATACATACATACATACATACATACATACATACGTACATACATCTATATATATATGTTAAAGTGGAAAACTATATATATATATATATATATATATATATATATATATATATATATATATATATATATATATACTATATAGTGAAGAAAATCTCTGATATGATTCCCGTCTGGATATAATCCATGTGTCAATGTTTCTGATATACTTTTTTACCTGATATATTTATTTTATATTACACTACATTTTGTAATTATAAAATTATCGTAAATATTTCGCAAATTTTGAGTTTAGAAATAGTTTTCTTATGAATCACTATACTAGAAAAATCTGTTGATATATATATATATATATATATATACAATAGGAAGGAGATTTTCCAGTGACACGTGTTCTGCGGAAACCGTGTTCTGCAAATCGCATTAAGTAATTTCGCGATTGTAAGTTGCGCGAAATAGTTGCATTTTACTCGCTCGCATTTCTACGTATGCAGATTGGACCTAGCATTTTCTGTAACTTCATTTCACGTATGGGTGAAACGTCAGTTAATTGTACGAGACTGAATTTCACTTCTTGTATTAGATTCAATTAAAACTTTGTACAAGTTTCTTTCATATTAAGAGATAGTTATGAAGCGATGCATATTCTTCGTTGAAAATAAGACTATTATTACAGCCTTATTTTATGAAGCCCGATAAATACCCGAGATGGAAATGCGTATTCGCCCGTTTAAATGGTATTCCAAGTAATTCCGTTCATCGGAAATGTTCTGCGGATATTTATAAATGCTTCCTCTTCTGAAATTTCTTGCTTTTGCTTCTCTCAAGATAATTCCTCTACCAAGTTCGACAGTATCATTTCCATACACAAATGGCATAAGATAACTGTATTCTAAGAAAGTTCTGTCAATTTCTTCAAATCAAAGAAACAAAAAAAGATGCATTTATATGTATAAAAATATAAAAATAATGTAAATATATAATCATCCTTTGAATCTTTACAAATTCTTTTTGCAAGAAACATTTTATTTAATATATATTTTTAAAAGTGCAGTATATAAACTTTAATAGTATT
Organism: Camponotus vicinus; assembly: GCF_025532165.1. Taxonomy (NCBI): domain Eukaryota; kingdom Metazoa; phylum Arthropoda; class Insecta; order Hymenoptera; family Formicidae; genus Camponotus; species Camponotus vicinus. The sequence continues at coordinate 6,667,524 of NW_028141979.1, read as the reverse complement.
GTAACAATCTTACAGCGTTTTTATTTCTTTTAACCTACACCGATGTTCTCCTCAAATGCATCTACCCTCTGCCGTCTCCTATTCTGAGTCGTAACATTAATCGTTTAGACATGCTGTTGCTTTAACGAGCACATCTCTCCTAGAGTATATACGGAAGCATTAACTACAACTATAACACTTTCGGATATAAAATCGTAGTTTCGTAGTATAAAATGATTAAATAGGACGATTTAATCTCTGTGCGCAAAATTATATTTCCAGTCCATATAAAAAAATAATTCTTAATCTCTCTCTCTGCAATTAAGATCTTTAAGATAAAGAAAATTACTTTTTTCTTATTTGCAAACATATGAGTATATCAAAATTATTTAAATAAATACGTATTTGTTTTATTAAACTTATTTATCGATCGCGGAACAATATTTTATGTAAAAAAATTTATTATATAATTTATCACCATTTTATTATTACCACAAGCATATACTTTTATGGGCACAATATTTTATACGTGACAATATAATTTTACTTTAAAGATATATTATTATATATACTTTATATATAATATATTATTACAATAAATCATGTGTATTATTATCGTTAACTAGATTTTTTATCTTCTAATAAGCATTGTAGCAGCAGGATATTAAAAATGTTATGATTAAAGTATAATCTTATTAGGAAATAATGGAAAATATTAAAGCATTTCTGAATTTAAGATTAAATACAGTAAAATGAAGGATAATTTTCCATTATATGTATGTATCTATAAATTATATATATTAGAGAGAGAGAGGAGGGGGGGGGGCGGGGGAGGAAGAGCGCAGCTGGTTTTTTCTGCGCGTGGAAAAAGGTATTTGTTGAAATACTACGCAATACATTTCCACTTTCTCGTTTCAATGCGATTTATCCGATTCGCAGTCTCTTATAAATTCTTCGAGACCCGTGGGGATCGCAAAATCGAGAGCTGCATCTACTGCATCGGTCTCCCTGTTCGCCAAAATCGCATTACTTCACGTCGCCAGCGTGATTTTCTCGGCTGGCGGAAGCCCGGAGGACCTACTACTACTACTCTGCTAGTATTCTATCCATGTGCATTTACGCGTTACATGTAACATGTTACTCAGAAACTACTATGTAAGATAACAAGCCCCTGTTTCAATGCAATGATTAAGCTCTTGAATACATATACCTGTAAAGCGCATCTTATATATACGTACATATATATATGTGCGTATATCTATATATAATAAAATGCAAAATAAATTATAGTAAAAAACTAATACAAAAAAATAGTATTTTTATATGACACATAATTAATGTTAGATGAGATTATGCAGTTTTATTCTTCCAATATTTTTTATCTTTTATGATAAGAGAAAAATAGATTATTGTATCTTTTAAATTTTATAAAAATAAGATTGAATAAATTTTATAAAGCAAGTTGTATTCCAATATTTTGTTGTTAGAATAATATTCGGAAAAGATGTAAAATGTTAAGCAATAAAGAATAATTAAGCTAAGCACATAATAATACACATTCAGACTCGGTTAATAATAAAATCCAAAATCGTACGAAATTTTTTGGATTAATCTAAATTTTTACACTTCTATATTATATGTAAAATATAAAAAAATTTTTTGACGTGTCATAAAATAATTTGTCTTTTATTGATTTTATAATTCTTATATTTTAAGAGGAATACACAAATAAACAAGAAATCGTGTGGAGAAAAAATCAAAACCAAATTGTTACTAACTTTTTTAGGTCAGTTTTATCCGAAATGTTAAACTGGTACCGATTCTATCGAGAATTATGATCATATCATATCAATAGCTTGTCTTACATGTCATATTATGCGATCTTTTTGATATTCTGTCCGCTTATACGAATATTACGCTTACCCCCGATGGGATACATGTTAGTATCCTCAGAATGAAAATTTCTATGATAGATCTGAAACTGCTAGAGAATATATATCCGCATTATGCTACTATGAGTCTCCGAGGAATAAATGTCATTTTCCTTCGTAAATTCTTGTTGAAATAATAATAATAATAATCTCATCAGGATGCAACACGGATTTTTTTCGAATATTACTTGCGATACTCGCCAAAAAAATTATGCAAACCTCTTCGGATAAATTTGTTCTTATTCTCTTCTCGTTGTTACGTTGAACGAATCTCAGAACGCGGTCTTTTCTGATATTCGCGAAAAGATTTTTCTTCGCGATTTTTAACCTGCAGTGGCAAAGTCGACTTATCTTGCATTTGCGAGCTGTCTTTTAAAGCGTAAAATTAAATAAAGTTGTTAAGACCAATCATATCCGTGGTTTTTTTAACTTTCTCACAGAGATTGAAATCCGTGAAATAACTTTTTCTGAGATAAGTACTGAGCCATGGAAATGCATTTTGAAATTATTGAATCTCTTAAATTTTCATAAGCGTGTCAAGATCGCTTTTTATTTATTAATATTTTTTTACTTATTAATGCTGTTTACTCATATTTGTCTGTTAAGAGATGATTACGTACATCATATATTTCTTAAATTTGAAAAGCCATTTATCAAATATCGGAAAAAGTGCACAGAGTTTCATCGATATAAGAAATTCAAGAATATTAAATAATGGTAAAGTAAAATGTCTTTTCTGTAAATTTCGTAAAGTACAAATATTCATGTGTCTGATGTGCTTGAAATTGATTAAAAATAATTGCGTTTCTGTCAATCACTTTTCAGCTTATACAACTCATGTCAAAGACAGATCTACACGTATTATTTTTTTTCATTCAATCGATAGTCGAGAACACTTGGACGCAACACACGTGATCCAATATTACCGTCCAGATTTATCCGTATGAGCAAATGTTCCTTCCGGAAGCAGCGCCAGACCATTCGTGTGATTTCTATATGTGCATCCTATCTAAAACACGTATTACTACTAGAACTCCAAGGCTGACCCGTGCTCTGTAAAAGCTGACTCTTACAGATCCGACTGCCGTTCCAGGGAGCACGTTTTTCTATCGGTACGTGATGATACTGTCGATTTCAAGGAGAGCACAAAGAACAAATGCGAGGGCGAAAGGTTACAGTGCTACAGGTGTGCCGTACGTTTCGTTTCAGTGTAACTCTTTATGGTAACGGAACTACCATTGTAAAAACTTTCCAATTCAAAGTCTGCCGTTCTTTCCGACTATCAGTCTGATTGTCACGAATTACCTCTAAATCCGAGCTATGAAATACTACTCACATCAACTCTGTCTTTTCTGAAATGATCATTCATGACTGATAAAAATTTTTAGAATTCATTTCGCACGTTTTACGATTTTGCTCGATCGAGTGTTTTATCGAATATTTTATATTTTTTGGTCTTATATTGATTATATATTGATAAAATTTATATTTGTTAATTAATTTATATTTAATTTATATTAATTAATTTATATATTTGTTATTAATATCTGTTAATATCATCATAATTTTGTAAATCTCCTTGTTAATATATCCAACATCTTATATTTTTATTCACATATAAATAAATAAATTTATATACATATATGTCGTTTCCTGCGTATTTTATACGAAGATACATAAGAAAAGAGCATAAATAAATTTAAATCATGATTAAAATAATTAATTTAAAGTTCTTAAAGAAATAGAAAGAAAATGAGAGAAAGATGTGCAGAAAATAATATATCCTTGAGCATTGATAACTCAACGTATAAAAATGTGTTAATTGAAATACTATTGTATCAAAGTACATTTCTGTGTTACAGTTCTATAAAATATATACCGCGTATAGTTGCTTTTGTTTATGTTGGTGCGGTATTGTTTACTGCAAATAATGTGCAGTATATTACCTACAGCAATATAATGTCGTGTTTGGATAGAATGAAGGCTACATTTACAGTGCGGCTATTCGAGACATTTATCACGCAGGTTTCCTGCTTTTACACTATTCACATGCTCACAGCAATTAAAACGTAAACACACATTAAGTAAATATTTTTATTCCCGAAAATACACACACATATAAGCGGAAAATTGTATATAGTATATATGTTCGTCTTTTAGAAACGTCTACTTTGTAAGATAGCAATACGTAAAAAAAAAAAAAATACGTCAAATTTATATAAGAAAAAAATACGTATTGTGCGTTCGAGAAATAAAGCGTGTCTGAATTGAATTTGCTTATTCACGAAACTTCAAAGGTGAAACCAATCGACGACGAGAATTCTTTAAAGCCCTCGTAGATTCCTTTTGGTCTCAATATTCTGATGCAGAAATAGGTCAAGAGAGTACGTTTCAGTATATTTTTACCACGGTGCACGGACAAAATCTCGCAGTACAAATTACATAAAAAATATATTCCCTTTTACAACATTTATGATAAATTATAATAACGTTAAGATATTTATTATCATAACAATTATGAAATAATTATGAAATATATATATATATTTCTCCTATTATTTGTTAACGATTATGCATTTGTTTATCCAAATGTTTGAATAATTACAATATTCTTATATATATATATATATATATATATATATATATATATATATAAAATTGAACAAAAATATCTTGATTTATTTATACGTTACAATGTTCCATAACATTTTTACAAAAATTATATTATATAATTTTTACAATATTTTTCTTCATCTTTTTCCGTGACGAATAATTAGAATCGTGACGTTCTAACTAGACATAAAAGTATAAGAAATTTTACACTACCGTGCAAGCGATATTAAAGTGCAAACGTAATAATATATAAAATACTGGAGTTGTAAAGGAGCTTTTAATATGTTTCAATTGTAAGGAGAACAAAGCGTAATTCTATATAACTACTAAATGCACTCACTGGTATTTCCGAGAGAAAATGCTTCAATTATAACGATATTCATGCATTATTTTTATTTCCTGATATATGAAAGAATTTCGAGATGCATATCTTTTACTATTGGCAAATTAGAAATTAAAAGATTTTTAATTATAAATTTTCTTTTAGAACGATAAGAAATATATCTATAAAATACATTTTATTAATAAAACAAATGCAAACATATAAATAATAAAAAAGCAATCATCGGAAAAATATATACAGAAATCTGTTTTTCTGTAATTAAGAAATAAGTATCAATGCAACAAATGATAGTTCTTCCGGAACGAGAACGTTCTATTTCGTAAGATTGCATTTGCAAGATCGATCTAGCAGTATCTACCTTACAAGCAATTCGAAATAAAGCATTGACACATAAATGCGCGTTTATATTTGTCTATCTCGACTCATACACTGACAATTTCCTCGCTTTCGGCGAGGAATTTAACATCCGTCTTCGAATTAAAACGTTGTTCAAAGCGAACGTCAACTTACAATCAAGCCAAGCGAAAATTAAGATCGTTGTCAACACAAACGTCATGTCGTTTGCCAGGTGTTCATTAAAATCTGCACATTCATCTATGTCGCTTCAACAAATATTTGCGAAGGAATACGAGGCATTTGCACGCACGAGTTTCTTTTTCCTCATCAGTTTTTCTCTATATTATATGTATTTTCTCAATGGTATGTTTTTATTTATCTTTTGATGTTTTCTTGCGAAAGACATCTCGATGGCATGCGATACGCTTGCTCCGGATTTATTTTTCAGAAAAAAAGATATGTTTATAGAAAAATCTATGTATCTACATATACAGGGTGTCCCAAAAGTCCCGGAAAGGACGAATATTTCATAAACTACGCACTTTAGAAAGAAATGTTTCAGACAAAAGATGTATGGCTTGAAGGGGGCCATAAGATGGTGTCATTGGTTTGACCTTGAAAAGTCGTTTGAAGGTCACGTGAAGATCATCTTCAATTTTTTAAATGGAACTGCCTACTTTTTATTGCATATTCTTGCAGCTCATCTCGAGAGCTTTCCAAAACACTCTAATTAAGTTAGTTTTCATTAAGTACTTTCCGAGTTATGAGGCTTGAAATCATTTCTTAATTTTACATAAACCGTAAAATATCTTGTAAAATATTCATTTTTCGATTATCTTACCTTAATACTTTTATGTGCAAAATAATAAGAGGAATCAATTGGTGTAAAGAAAACACATAGTTGTTTCGAAGAAAAAATATGTAACTGTTAATTGCAAATTACATATTTTTTCTTCGAAACAACTATGTGTTTTCTTTACACCAATTGATTCCTCTCATTATATTGTACGTAAAAGTATTAAGGTAAGATAATCGAAAAATGAATATTTTACAAGATATTTTACGGTTTATGTAAAATTAAGAAATGATTTCAAGCCTCATAATTCGGAAAGTATTTAATGAAAACTAACTTAATTATAGTGCTTTGGAAAGCTCTCGAGATGAGCTGCAAGAATATGCAATAAAAAGTTGGCGATTCCATTTAAAAAATTGAAGGTGACCTTCACGTGACCTTCAAACGATTTTTCAACGTCAAACTAATGACACCATCTTATGGCCCCCTTCAAGCCATACAACTTTTGTCTGAAACATTTCTTTCTAAAGTGCATAGTTTATGAAATATTCGACTGTTCCGGGACTTTTGGGACACCCTGTATAAATATTGTAGAATGTCCATTAAAATGCATGAAACGATTAATATTTCTTGATAATTTCTATTTTTCATAAAAACTTTTCCCATGTTACATGAATACGTTTCGTTTTACATAACTACATATCGATTTTAATGTTCGGGGTTTTAAGATAAAGTCTAAAAAATCCGCGGAAAATTCGCGCGTGTATCGCTATGTTTTGTACGTTTCGCATAAAACATGTTCCCTACTCTTATTTCCCCGTCTAAATATGCAAAATTGTATTTTCGATTATGCGGCAACAACATGCAATTTACATCATATTGCGCCTCGCGCGAGACTATAATTGCATAGACTAGAACTAGTGCGGCGAGTATTCATCACTATGAAACACTGAATTCCGTCAATAATAATCAGCGTACCTCTGCGAGAATAGCTATGCCAATCATTGAAATTGCATGTACACTGTTCGGAGACGTCAGGAAATCTCCGCATCCCCCAGTATTTGCGCTGAAATCAGAGACAATTCTTAAGCGAGCAGCACTTCAACATGATCTAGCGAGTAAAAATTACACACGCCGCATCTCTAAAAATTTTAACGAGTTGAAATTTTTCCTTTAGTACAATGATTGATTTATAATAACATCCGTATTAATTGTAATTGTCTATGTATATGTGAAACTAATATAAAATTTTAATAATCTCACTCTTTGATGAATTAAAATTGTGATTTTTTCATCATGTAAAACATGCGAAGATATATATTATTTTTTTAGATAAAATGCAGTAATAATACAAAGTAACATAAAATGCAGTTTTTTATATAAATTTTGAGATTTTTATCAAAATCAGAATTGTATGTTTAAAGTAAAAAATGATTTCTTATTGTAATAAAAAAACGCGACTATGACGATATATATTTAAACAATCGACGTAAGATTTGCTAAGAATTTTTACAAATGTTTATAATTTGACAATAAAAATGTTTTCGATAAATCAAATATTTATGATTAAAAGAATTGTAAATTAAAAATAAATATAAATTATGTAGAGACATTTCCTATATAACATATTTGTGAAAATATTCTCTCAAATAGTTATTTCTTCCACAATATATCAATTTTATAAAACATTTCTCGATACAATTTGAGGTCGTATTGTGTTCCTTTTTATCACACGAGCTTTTAATTGATGTTCCAAAATAATGCGCGTTGTATTGCTATATTGTATAGTTATATACTGTTAGTTGATTCCATTCTTGCAATCTTTTTCATTGCAGGTACGTACCGTACAGAATGTAAGCTCAATTGCCAGAATTCCATTAAACGAGAAACGTCCGCAACATCCGGTGAGTAAATATTTCACCACTGATAAAATAATATGCGATTGCAAATATGAATGAGACAAACACGTTATCGCGCAATATATAATGTAGTATGCTTTGTTTTACACACATCTAAAAAAATAAAAAATGTAAATATTGATTTAAAAGAGAGTTCATTATACCTTTCGGCGAAGTAATATGCTTTGTAAACTATATAAAAGTGATTTTTCATAAAATTACATGAATCAGGTGCTCAAAAAGGATTTAACTTTTGTAATACTTTCCTTAAATTATGTGGATATAATAACATGAATACCTCCCTTTATTGGACATTTGATTCAAGTTATCAGAAAAATTAAATCAAGCCACAATTGTTTTACATTTTACGATTCTTTAAATTTATCGTCATATATTTTTTTTTATTTAAAAATGTCGATTTTTTTTATTCTAGATACACGTGTAATTTTGAGGATTTTATCGGCCAAAAAAGAGGGAAAAAAGCTTCAAAATTTTTAAAACAGTAAAGCGATTTTTACGTATTATTTTACATTGTTACACTAAATTTAATTTAAAAAAAGCAACATATAAATGTATTCCCACGCATGTTTCACTCATGATGAAAAAACTACAGTTGCAATGCGTGACAAAGGGTGCGGTTTCTGTATGTCATAAATTTTATTTGTGTTAATAAATGAGTGTGTGAAATAATTAGCGGAAATGTAAATGGAAGGATTATTTTAAAAAGTAAACGCGTTAACATTGTACAATGATATAAGGAAATGCAAAGGAAATAAAACTATATACACCTACGCGATTATGTGCATCCTAATCAAATATTTGTACGGCACTCGCGATAATTCAAGTTAGAAGCGTACAATGCAAAGCGTGCTTCCTATTATGTACATATGTGCTTCTTCTTCCTTTCGTTCTTTGTCGTCTCTATTATACAAAGGCTTAGCAAAATACGACTATGCAATACGAATGGCCGAAGGTGTCGGTCCGGTGAACTAGAAAATAAAATCCTCACGAAATCGTCTAGAATGACGTTCTGCGCATGTATTTCTTCGTTGGCAGATAAATAGAGTTTCATGGACGAAAAACTTGAGGGACATAAAGTGAAATTAAAGTAGAAATACACATAATGGGAGGAGGTGGAAGAAGACAAAAAATCTGCATACAAACGAAGTGCCGATAAATTAGAAAATAATGCGAAAACCTCTAGACGGTTAAGTTTAATGCGACTTGAAAGCAATCATTAATTTTTTGTCTCGTGCACTTTACTTAGCTTGTAGCACCTAATAGATATTGCTTGTGAAAAAAGCGAAACAACTGGGAATAATACAAGAATATTTGAAGCATTTCTCCAGAGTATGATAAAATTATAACGATACAATTTTATAGGAGACATATGCTATTAGCGTAAAACGAAAAATAAAGAAAATTGACCGATTTTACTAATTAATTTTCTGCTTTTTTATCTAGTAATCTCTTGCATCGTTTTAAAATTACGTCAGTCTCGATTATTCCATTCATTATTTCTAACAATAAATAATATTTTTCTTGTACTTTATTCTGATAATCTTCCAATATAATAATCGAAATATTTAATTAATCCCTTGTATTTCTTACATATGCAGTTTGAAATTGTATCGGCTTTTATAATAACTCAATAATTTAATTTAACGTAGAAAGGATAATGAACATAAATTTAATCTAGCTTTTCCGATAAAAATGGTGCCTGGTGAATCGTAAATAATCATAGAAGACATATTTTAGAATCACAATAAGAACGAGAACATACAAAGAATAACAAAATGCACGATTGCATGCATATACATGCATATTAAATCAACGCTTGCGATGCAAACGCGGTTTATGCAAAAGATTTATAGACACAAATACACATGTATTACTGCAATTCTCTTATCTACGCATGTCGCTTTGAAAAAAAATTTAATTTCGCGCGGTAACACGCCGAGAGAGAAGCTTTTTTTTTATTCCGTTAGCATCGAACATAAAAAAAAGAGATCAAGCGAAATTCTTTCTCGACCCGATATTGGAAATTTTATGCGAAATTGAACATTGTTTGCTTAATAATTTTTTTCCTTGCACATACAGAGATTTTGATAATTTTGAAAAATTATTTATCGTGCGTTATTAGTTATTTATTACAGATGAAATATTACATGTTATGTGAACGTGGAAAGCACGATAAATAGCCTATCTGTAAAACTGCGTTCATTGCAAAACGCATCGGGAATAGATCTTGTACATTCAAAGCGCGTAACGTGATTTCACGTTAAACGCCCTGTTAATTAATTAACGTTGATCGAACTGAGAGGAATTACCGTGGTACATTGAACACGTGTACTTTGATATCGTGAATCAGACTATAACGATGCCGTCATACATAATGAATGAAATTCTAGAAACAATCATCGGCAACGAGTTCGTTGCGCTGTCGAGCATCAGTCGCTCAGATTTTATTACAATCGCGTTTGTCCGCGTAAACCCATCGGAGTACGCGTGTTGTAACTCTCTAATTTTGCTCCAGTCCTCCCAAGTGTATATATCTGAACTGACGCGGAATATATTCCGCAGAGTTGGAACTTTGTCGAGATTATATGCGGTACAGAATTAATGGATGAACAGCGGTGTTCTGCGAATTACGCGAAGATCGGATTGCTGAAAGGAATCTAGATACGCGCAAAATACGTCTTTTGTGATGCTGCATTATATATGTAGGTCGATTTATCATCTACTAGCATTATCCGGTATTTCGATGCGTATCGATCGTTCCTGTAAATTTTCCTTGTTCGTCACGACTTGTAGAAAAAAATTGTCTAGAAATAAAAATATCTTTAGTAAAAAATTTATTAATATTATTTAAAATATATTTATTTTTTCAAGAATCAAAAAGTAATTAATAAATGATAAATGTCAGATATTTGTATTTTTTTCTTTAATCTCTCTCTTTCTTCCTCCTCATCAATTTAATCTTTCTCTTTAATCGTTTTTTAATCTCTTTCTTTCTCCTTCACCATCAATTTCAAAATTATTTTAACGTCTCTAATTATTACAAGAAATGATAAAAATAAGAATCTCTCTTTGTGCGCATTTAAGATGAATAAATATTGATCGATAATAATAATAATTTTTCTTCCGCACCCAGAGTCAACCCAGCGTGATAGCATAAGTCTCATTATTATTATTATTGACGAAGGGTTAATTAACATAGCCCTTTATTAATAGTTTAACGGCAATAAAACGAAAAAGCAGCGCATTGTTTTATGCGTGTAAATAAATTTATTAATTTATTAATTTATTTAATTTAATATTTATTTATTTATTTATATATAATATGAAGCGTTTTATATATTGCCATCACGTCTTCAAAACGAACGTTTCCAAAAAGAGCGATTGTAACTAAATTGAAATTCGTTTAGCGACAAAAGTATTAGGAATATATGATATATATGTATTGTGTGTGTTATATAAAAACTCACGCGTCGCGTATTTACTCGCGTATTACTTACTATGTTTATAAAAATATGCGCATTGTTTACCGACGATATATTACGTGTTGCATAAATATCACAAACCATACTATGTTGCAAAGTGCACCTACGAAATGCTACCTATAAAGTGATTCAAGTTTCAGAAAGTAGATCCTTTCCTTTCGGGATAGTTGGAATAACTAAGTTTCTTGCAGAACAATATATCGTGGAGAATCGAATCGATTTTTCTTTTGCGACAAAGTCGTATTATTCGTTGAGATGTCGCGCGGAAAATCCAACGTTTCAGACACACACGTTCTACGAAAATTTTTCAATTGTCCTGCGCTTTTGCAACGATATCAATCCGTCATTCTATACATTGACGTCATCGAACAGATACAAGTTCGTGCAACAGAAAAAGAATTAAACACGCATGTCGACTTATTCATGCAGAGTGATTGGATTGAAAGTTTAATACACACAATACTGCGCGCTCGACCATTTCGCGTGAAAAATATGTCAAAAATTAAATTGATTGCCATGAAGATCCGGATATATGACGTTGTTATTTATAATTAAACCTTACACAATTATTTAATAAATAACATAATATGTAATTGACATTTAATTAAAATCTGTATAGCTGTATTTTATGCACAATTATCGATAATTATATCGTTAAATTGGATGCATATTCATAGAATGTGCTTTATACATCGTACGAGAGGTAACATTTAATACAGATTTCTTTCTACTTAATCATATTTTTTACATTCTTTAATGAGAATGAGATTTTCTATTTTTTTCTCCCTCGGAATTTTGAAATTGCACTTGTCCTATGTCATAGTTACTAACTTTAACGATAAAATTTCATTATAAATAAGATTAATTTGTTAAAGATTAGGAATTATTTGTAAAGAATTATACGATAAACGGGGAACTTTAAAGTTCATTGTTCTACATCTACGAGGTTAAAAGAGCTTTTGATATCGAGCTAATGTATTTATCGTCGGTGGCAAACGAAGTACAGGACCATCGATCGAGAAGAAAGACCTTTAATTCCATTTGTTTTTAATCCATTTAATCAGTTCTCTTTTTCTACTCCAACACTTTACGTCCTCTTTTAAGTTAATATTGGCGCAACGAGATGTATTTTGAGGTAATATTTGCTCAAAATGGAGCAGAAACGAGCCCATTAAGCAGGCGCATTATTGCCAGATTACTATAGTGTACATACACGACCGTATATCATGGCAGTCAATTTTAGACTAATTAGAACGTAGCGAGTATCTTACTCCGCACCGGCGATGTACAAACGGATTAACATAAATCCAAGACAGTAATTTAAATTACCGCGATGTTCTACCACCAAGTGCCGACGTAAATACGATTACGTTAATGTTACATGAAATTTTTTAAAGCGTTCGCGAAAATCGAGACGCACGCATATCTGCGAATTAGCAGAAATAAATTCACGTATGTAATTATAATTTTCCGCATTGATTCGTTTACTGCACAGTTGCCATAAAATGAAATGCACTGTAGTAATAAAATTGCGGGAAGAAATTTACTAAGAAATTTATTAAAAAATATTCGTCGTACTTGCAGAGGAAATCTGAAGAGTAAATAAACGCGAGATATAATAAACGATAATAATGTTTGAATATGCAAAGATGCGCAGAGGCAGAGATTCAGCCTTTATTCTCAAAGGAGAAGGTCGTCGTAGCTTCTTTTCGAATAACGCAATTGCGAAGGTACTTTCATCTATCTTAATTTAGCGAGATATTTTAATCGCTCCTATACAAAGATGGATAAATAACATTCGCACAGATGAGAACGGTTTCTATTTAAGGGCGACCATGTCCCACAATTGTACGTAATGTCAGGTAGACGTCTTCGTTAGCAAAAATATTTAATATTTTCACATCCTGTTGCGACGTACGTTCTGCTTTTTCAAACGCAAAATTTCCAGGGGTTAACATATAAACCGGATATTCTCCATGTCAGCGATTTCCTACCAACACGACTCTTCGCATTTCCGAGCTTTGCTCTCGCGAGAGCTCTTCCGTCGACAAAACTTGTCGTTCCCGCAATATTGCAATATATCGGTGATGGAAGCGAGTAAATAAAAGAGCCATCGAGAAAGCACACGAGTCTCACGTGCAGTGTTATATAGCCCCTATGTAGGTAGCCAAGTACACTACGCACTTGGGTGTCTATTTTTGCAGCTAGATACACAATCGAGTTCCAACTTTTCATGCACTGCTATCTGTCGCGGATAATATGGATATGGATCTGGTACAACTGATACGCGCTGCGAATATCATATTTTCTCGTTTAACGTTTTATTAAAATGAAACGAGTAATTTAATTTTTTAATTAGAAAAACGATTGAGCAAAAACAAAAATTTTGTGAAATAAAATAGCGTTCGATAAAAAACTCCCACTAATGAAAATTGTTGCAATTATTAAAAAAAAACCCAATCGAAAAAGCGTACGATACTTCGAAGATATTCTCTGTATAAATTTTTCCGCGTCGCGAGAATGGCACAATTAATGCAAACACGTCGATTTTTAACATGAACAGTTTTCTTGAAACATTAAACCGCGAGCCGGATCGCTCACATAAATCGTCTCGTTGGAGTCAACCAGAGTCCCCCTGAAAAAATATCTTTCGTAGTTTGCACACGGTCTAAAAAAAAAAAGGGAAAAAAAAACATTCGTATCGATCTCACACGTGACCGGTGTCGTGCGCGAGGGAAACGCGATCCGCGCCTGGATAATTTAGCATAGTGTGCGTGGGCCGCGCGTTTTAGAGAAGCATGCTGAGCTGCATATTTCATCGTTTATTGTCGTACGCAGATAGCGGCGGTATGAAAAAGCACGAAATGCTGTTTAATCCGCGGATACGATGCTACGTATCTTCGTCGCGACGACGATTTCGCCGTTTTTACTCTTCTTCCCGCGCATTTCACACCCATCTTTATCGCTCTCCTCTCTTTCTTTCTTTTTCCCTCGATTGCACTTTCACCATGCACGCGATGCACTTTAAAACTAATCCGAAAATGAAACCAACCCGAGACACCAACACTGATACATTTCACGGACGCAACGAGCAATCCCGCGATAGCTACGCGGGCTGATATATATTTCCCGGTTCTCGCAATTTGTAGAAGAATGCGAATGTCTGAGCGATTAAGGATAGAAGCTAGGAGGGGGAGGAAGTTTACATTCGCCGAGTTTCCCACAAAAGAATAATCCACTCCGGATGAGAAGCGTTTCCAATCTCTCGAGTGATGCACAGGGTGTCTCGCATCTGATTCAGATAAAATGAGCAATACAACGATACTTATTAGCTAATTGCTCGAATCGATTTTAATCTAATCATTGATTTTTAATTTAAAGCTTAGTTGAGGCAAAGGTTAGCGAATAATTTCTCAGAATAAAAAATCGACAGCAAAATATCCTTGTTTATAGAGACAGCTTTTGGAGTAAAATATTTAATTATTTATATTTTAAAGCACTCTCTATTTTTTTCTTTCTTTCTCTCTCTTTCTCTTTCTCACTTTATCTCTCTCTGTGTAAATATCAAGAAGAAAATATATAGTATAATTATAGCGAGAGTGAAAGATGCCGGGGTATTGAAACGGGCGGGATATGACCAAACAGTTTTTTTGCTCCCCTGTGCAAGCTCCGCTGCGGTAATTGTGTACTGAAATTGCAACGAAAGCAAAAAGTGCACATAAACATAATATCGATCAATATCGTGGCGCGGCCGAATTATAAACAACGCTATTCGCGATGTTCCCAGAGAAAGACAGAATATTTGCGCCGCAATTATAGCAGACAGGATGTAACTCATATCGCGCATGTTCTATTATTCAGATAATTGAGGTCAGATGAATCCTCATTTGACCGAGACGCATGCGCCGTGTTAGCTGCACGCCTGTATATAATGTGATAAAGTCGCATAAGGGTCCTCCTGGATCCGGCGCGATAAATAATGTCGCACACATACATGCAATATAGTGCTAATTAAAAAGTTCTCTTACGGTTTTACGCGCGGGTCTCAATTTCTCGTCCGCGATTTATATAAAACACTGCAAAAGTGTTTCCTGCGCATCACGCGCGTCGCTTTATTCGCATTCTCGAAAAATTTTTGATCTATCCAACGTGACGTAATCGGATTTATCACACGACTTTCATTCGCCGATAATATTGAGATGAGTTTTTTTTATATTGAATCGTACACAATGAAAATATCTAAAATATGAGGAACAATCAATTGTAAATAATAAAAAATCGAGCTTAAAGTATCGAGAAACAAAAATATAATTATTCGAGCAAAGCATATTTAACTTTTATCGAGGTACAATAAAATGATAATGTGTTTTAAAATATACAAATATAAAAAAATCTCTTTTTAATGTAAGTATTAATATATAAAACTCTTTATTTTATATCATTTTTTTTACTGCGAAACTCATTTAGCATAATCGAAATTTGACAAATTCGAATATATTTAAAAATTTTTGCCTCATATACATTTTGAATGACAATTGCAATATTGCAACTTATTTTCGCGAATTGCTTTTTATACAATAGACAGGAATACGAAATTCAAAATTGAATTTCATGAAAAACACGATAAATATGAAAAAATATTTGAAATTCCAGTTGTGAGAATTCACTCTCACGTCAGCATCATCTCTACATAACAACGTACACGTGTCCGCCGAAGCGCATATTATAGTCAACGATCTCTCCTTTGTGAAGAAAGACCAAGTTTCCTTAACATGACACGTGTCCGGAATACGCAGATGCGAGAAAGCGATGATCTCCGACTACCAGGAGGAAGAAATCAGACCGCCGACAGTTCAGGAATGTTATTCGCGAAAATAACGCGTTTATGCGACGTGGAAAATGGCGCGCAAGTCGCTTAACTCGCACGAAATAAATAGAGATGACCGATGTAATGAGGTAGCTAATCGTTCTCGTCGCGTTCCGTTATTTTGTTTCTGCTGCGATAACAAAGTCAGAGAAATTACAGTCGGTCCTAAGTGTATATTTCCAAGATGAAGAACCATCTTCACCCGCGCTCTCCAATTTTCGCCCCGACGACACCCTCGGGGGCTCAATTTGCGTTGCCCGGGAAAGGTCTTGTCAGTCCCGCTACCTGCGTGTGAGCATCGCGCGCGATATTTATTTAAATATTTAACAGGGTGCAAGAGCGCGAAAAAAGTTCACTTCAACGAGCCGATTTACGGCTTTATCGAAACGATATGTATTAGCAAAAGAGTAACTTTAATGCCGATAAAAATACGCAATATTCTGTCGAACAAACAAATTTGCTTGCTTGACAGTTAGATTAACTGGACACTCGTGGCGACTCTTTTTTTACATTCATCATGACCTTTTGACCGCGAGTATTATCATGGAAGGAATTTCGTATTCCAGAAACATTCTACATTATATTGGCCTAATTTTTATACAACGTGGAAGTAACCACTCTGTGTAAAATCTCATGTAAAATAGCATCTCACGTAGATACCGTGAAAAATTGTAGATTCATGCAGTAAAAGAAAACTGGCTATAGCAAGCGTTCTTTTACACAAAATTTTTGCAAGTTATTTTAAAGTTAGAATGATTTAATTTTTTAAGAAATCAATCAGTCAAATTTATCAACATTCAAATAAAAAAAGAGAAAGAGAGAAAAACACTGCTTTTTTTATCATTTTCTATATAAATTATCTCGATCATGAAAAATGTAGTCGCGGGGGGACAATCAAAGATTATAAAGTGCAACTAAATTTGTGCACAGAATGCTAAAAACATGTTAAAATATCGACGGATAATTCGCTCTCCTTCCAATAATTAAAGGATATTCTCAAAATAAGTATAAATAGAAATTTATACTTATATTTTCAGATGATTGCAAAATTTATATATTTTTGCTCTATATTTTTGGATGATGGCAAAATTTATTGATTTAATCGAGAGGAGTAAGAGATTATCTCTAAACTATATACTATATACATAGAATCAGTTTCTCTACACTCTCGGGAGGATGCCATATTTTGCTTGTAGGTCACGTGAGCGAGGCATAAATGGATTAATTATATCCGAGAATATAATCGAGCAGTTAATTCCATTCGTCTGGGAGGATTCAGCTACGTGACCACCGAGCAGATATAGGTAAGAAGGCGAAGAGCGAGGCATAAATGCAGGAATACAGCAGCTGCTTCATTTTAGTATATTTTACGCCTTCAACGGGTAAAGCTCGGTTGTTCCCGCGGGATTCAACCTGGCTTACGTCCCGGTTATATTCAACGGGCTTTTGTTCGTAAAGTTTCATCGACCTCACGACGTAATGCCCATAACGTTGCCTCGCGTCGGACAACGACGCGGGTATATTAATTTTCTTTTCGCACACAAAATCCGAGCACTTCTGATAATTCATCATTTAGAGCGGACGTTTTTCTATTCGTTCCGAAAAAAATTTTGTAAGCTCTCCTGTTGCTATTTTGCACATATTCGAGGTGAGATTCACATTCATCATCGTCATGTCGGAAACGTATGCCATCATTATCGTATTTTACTAAAATAAATTTTGCACAGCGAAAATTTTGAGGATTGTCTAACTTAATTTTTTACATGTTGCAATATATATTTTAAGAAAATTTCTATTTGAAGCTAGTTGTGCATGATGACTAAATTCTTATTAAAGTTTTCGCTTAAAACTCGCCGGCTCCAAAGTCGTGAAATAACATTATTAAAGTGGTAGATGAAAACTGCTATTGCCATTTTAGCTCGCGTGCAACTGGATTTATCATTAACCTTAATGCATACGTGATAACGTGTAATTTTCCTCAAGTTTTGAAGATGCCCCTCATCAGCAAAAAAGTAAACGCTCGCGATCGATACCGGTTTATTACGCCATGTTTTTTCGAATTTGATTGCTCGATCGGAATTTAAAGATTCAGACGTCATTCGAGACACTCTTCCGCAAGTGTAGTGTAATGTCCGCCTTAAAATCCGATTTAACTCCGATTTAACTCCGATTAAATCTTTACGAGAATACTCCATTTATATGGATCGCGGCTATTATATTATACACACACACACGAGCGCAATCATTTCTCCTTAATTGCACTAGTATCTCTCGTGACACGTATCGTTTCCTAACTACGTCGACTTTGCTGCGTTAGATGGCAGCTACCATGCTACCTTGCGATACGTTGCTACGTGATACTGATGCTGATGTTGATGCTAGAAGCGGCGAGATCCGCGTCAGCCGAGACAATTTCGCGAGTTTATTGCACCTTATCCCAATGTAGGAACAACGGAATGGCTTTAGCCAAGTTATTCTTCGTGAGAGTATCACATTATCGAAATATAATAAATATGCAAAGAGGAAAAAATGTGACATTATTTCTGCATTCATTTTATTGCTCAGTAAAAATTAGGTCGAATTTGCCAGCATTACATAAAAGAGTATCTCTTCTACAAATAACTCGGAAAGAGATTAAAAAGTAAAAAATTCGAATTTTATGCATTATCCAAAATAAATTGTGCATCACATTTTTTAAAAACATTTTTCTACACGAATATTAGCGCTAATCGTATTTTCTGTTTCTCATGTATTTGCTTTTTATTTAGGAAAGGTTGGTACTAATTTCATAGGAAAAAGCGAAGAGATGCAAGATAATTTCATAGATTTTTCATTTTTCGATTAATTTACCCGATAAAGGAGCTATTTAAAAAAGTACAGAATTTGCATATGCGTCATTACTTATTCCCGGTTTGTCGTGAGCAATAGAGAAAAACATAACGGCATATCGATTTCTAATTACTATGAAGCATGACTAGCCACCGGCTGTGCTTCAACATGCCGCTGGGCATGTTACTATCTCTTTCTATCTTGCGCGGGCATTCATCATTACGGAATTAGTACAGTCCTCAAATGCGAAAATCACTAGTACATATCTCGCGCTAGAAATTAATTTTCGCGCTGCAACACAAGCAGCCATCGTGGAAATCAATGCTGGAAAGAGGTAATTAGGATAATCGGCTATTTCTAAACTATATCGCAAACGATTTAACGCATCATCTATATCCATAGATATCGTGCAATTAATTCAACCATTTTACATCGGACGTGAATTATACGCGACATTTGGCCGGTCAGATGGATCATTGTTTGCAATAATTGAAATGGCCAATAATTGTTTAAAAGGAGCAAGTCAATACGTCAAATGTATAAAACATGTCGAACCAATTGCGGTTTCTTTCAGCCACGTGATTTTTTTTAATATTTTTATATATATTTTAATAAATAAAAGTCAAATATTCTGTAATAAAAATGTATTATTAAATTTCTTCAAGCAAGATAGGCAAATTTTTATCAACAAAGTATTAATAATATAAACATATTATGAAATGTTTATATTATTTGACTAAAAATAAATTTTTCTAAAAAATTTTTTAAAATTAACAAATACAAAAATGTGCACTCTTCATATAATTTTAAGTAAATTTAACGAATTAAGTAATTTTGATGAAAATTCATAAATTTTTTACTATCAGAATGTGCGCACACTCGATGTAAAAAATTAATAAATCATTGCATAAAAGATTTATTAATATTGAAAAAACTAAAAACGAATTTTTTTTAACTTTCTCGTTAACGAAAATTTTTTCGTATAGAATTGTCACACATTGAAAGAATATTGCATGCAGTTATACGGAATAGTGCAAAACCGTTATTCGCGCGCATATTACTGAAGAGATTTTCTTTCCTGCCGCGGCAATAGATTTGCCGTCGTTGTTATAAAAATCGTGACGTGTAATTCTAGTCACATTTCAACCGAACCCGAGATGCACCAGTGCGGTGAATAAAACTTGAGCGGCATTCGTGTCACACCTGAACATTTTACGCCAGGTTCGCTATCGGAAATCGTTATGGCTTACAAAGCTTTCTGAAGATAAATACGGAGTTATATAAAATGTAATTGAAATTATAATTTACGTTTTCTCTAGTCTTTCTTTCTTTCCTTCTCTTTCTCTTTGCTTTCTTCTTTTTTCTTTACATTTTTCAGAACACTTGCACTACGACTTGAACTGAGAGCCTTCGGGCTTGCTGAGAGAAATTTATTAAAAAGACTAAAGCTTTCATCGTTCATTAAATCTCGCTCGTACCATAAAACGCTCGGCATGTTCGGCATAATTAAAAACTTAATACTTGTTTATCTTCTGTGTACAAATTTCATTAAGCTAGCTCGTAAATTGCACATCTACGACAAAGCTGTTAACCGCGCCGCGTGATTCTACTTATATGCTATGTCGATTATACGGATATTATCACAGCAGCTTTATCATTGCGCTCATAGCCGGCAAACGAGGTAACTGTATAAGTGAAAATTAATGTATTAACTCGTTATCATTATATTGTTATTGGAAATGATTTATGTTAATGGCGGTTAACGTTCGAATTATAAGGTATCGAACGGCATTTAAGGCAAACAAGAGTATTTAACATAATCATTTTCTCGATAACGATATCGTTATCTTCTCTCATGTGATTGTTATTAAATAATTAAAATGTTTGCACTATTAAATAATATTAAAAGAATATTAAAAGAGTAAATTTTATTTAAAAAAAATATTTTAAAAAATAGCGCTTGTAAGTATCTCTAAATATTATGCTAAACTCCTATTGCACGTCGAACAATTCTCCCATGTCAGGATGATTCGAAACGTCTCTCACGTGGATGCACAATTATTGCGTGCATGCTGTAGCAATCTCATCATAGCGGTATTTGGCAGCAAGATGATTCAATTCTATTGGCAGAGAAACACGTCTAACGCGATTCGAGTATCATTGATCAATCTTATCATCTATCCTATGATGCAGAATTCGCTCTCCTCTCTCATCTCTTCTTCCTCTTCCTCCTCCTGCCCTTTTCAGCAACCACAAACACAGCAGTTTGCTCTCACAATTAGTTTGCAATCGGTAAATCAGCTTTGGCAACCAGACGTGTCGGCTAATGAATGCTCCACAATTCCGATGCCATTATTGCAGACGATACTGTCTCAGTGCGATGCGCGTGGTTCTCAGAGTAGAGTATCTCGTAAATATTTTACTCTAATAAGATTAGCTGGGTAAACACAAATTTGCTATTAACCAAAGTGATTTGCAGAGTATATATATAATATTAAAGTGGCAATCATGGTCAATCTTGCTGTCCCTCAATTCCTTCATACATCGAAATAATTCCGACATCCTACGTTCTATTATACACAATGTTATGTGCTAATTAAGATATATTATTTTTAAATAATTTGTTTTTATAAAAAACCATTTTTATGGTAAATTATAAAATTTATATGATAATATTTTACTGTGTATTTTATTATAAATTAGTGTTTGAGAAAGAGAAAGAAAGAAAAAAATTCTTTGTTCTTTATATTTTATTTACTTATGATATATAAGTAATTTTTAAGTTCATGTAAACAATAATTAATAACATTGACATTTATTACATCAAGTCGACTACCATTTAATGCATAGCAATATTTAATATGTAACGCACTAATTACGATACCGGCAAGAATTTTATTTTACCTGTAATTAATTATGCAGTGTAATTATTCGTACGTAATAATATATATATATATATATATATATATATATATGTATATATTTTCCTAATACTGATTGCAAGCCTGGAAGCGCGCATGGAAATTGTAATTGGTAGCTGCACCGGAATATTTTAATTTTACTCGCGAGAACCGACCATCGCTAATCCTAGTTAACATTGCAGAGAGTTCCGTTGATTATTATTTATGTTCAACGAAAACATACGCGTGGATTTTTTTTAACAAAGTCCGAGTCTACACCATGGCATCAATTATAATAATACGTATGTTTAAAATAGCAACCGTACAATTATATAATTGTAATATGACTTTTCCAGATTAGAACTTTGCAACGTTTCCGCAGGGAATAATTGCATAAGGTGTGCACGCATATTGTAATAATTACGCAGAAAAATATTACAAACATTATTCACAAACATTATTTGTTGTTAGTGCGTTATACGTATATTTTTATTAATCGGAAGCTTTAATAACAACGGAAATAATTTTGAATTTTTAATTAAAGATGATTTTTACGTTTTGATCAGTTCATGAAATAATATACCTTAGGAACAGTGTAAAAACTAAATCAGAATAAAATTGAAATAAAAGTAAAAATTTAATTATAATTAAATAATTAATTGGATCGCAGTATTTTTAAGATATCAAGCCAATGCTTTAATTTCACGAAAAAATATATGTTATCTCGGAGAGAGAGAAAGATAGAAATATTTTAAACCTTGACGGAGAATTTTAGCGACCAGATTTCACGAATTCAAGAAATCTTTCGCCCACCACGTTTGCCCACCAGCTTTTACTATGAAATATGAGTGTCAAGGAACAAAGCTAGCAGTTCCTGCGGCAAATCTGGGGTGACCAAGTGCTTAACCTGAGACTTTAGACCGGAATTTAACTCGGATTACTATCTGCGATACTCAGCTCTAACATTGTTACGGAATTACGCGGCATTGTTTCAGCACTTGAAATGACACATTTTCCGAAAAAACATGCGAATATATAGTAGAAAATATAATATTGATATGACAGTATATAAGAAATTTCTTTTTTCCTTCTTTCGGGAAGAATCTTGCAAAATCCGCGTTCCTCGATTTCAATTGCATCACCTAATATTTTTCTATCTTATTTAAGTCTGACATGTTAAGGATAATTATTCGCATACTATATATTTTTATGAGAAATATTACAACATAATAATCCGTGCAATTGAGATAGCTATGCGGAGAGTTGTAATTCAACATTTCTGATTCGCATGGGATTTCCAAGGCACGAGTTTCTCCGTACAATTTAATCAAATCCGGACCAACTTGCTCGTAGAACTTGTCAGTGTACGAATTCTGATGGTCGATGGTTCGTTTGTACAAGTATTAATAACATTCTATGCTCGGTGAATTATCTTTCGCAGAATGAAATAAGAATCTTTAGACAGAGTTTCTATTTAATGAAACCAAGTAAAAAATAAAAAATAGATTTTCAAAATTCTATGAAAAATATTTAACAACGACTTGTACAAAAACATGATAAAATAAAAAAAACTTTAATCCGATTAATAAATATAAATCAATTAATTTACAAAGTAATAAAATGCCTACAATTAAAAATAAATAATGCTGATAAAAATATTAAATGAAAGGTAATTCTTTTATATTTATAACGTTAGCTATAAATATTTTCAATATACATCTTATATTATCTTTTGCCAACAGGAATCGTATATTTCTCGTCGTCACTATTTTTTTGTAAAAAATTATGCAGGACACGTCCTACAGAATACAAAACGACAAGCCTTCTTTAAATTCGTGTTACGTTTTAGTGGGTACTGTTTGTTTTCTAGACCGTTAGTTTATCGTTTGTTCTCTTTTCGGTTACATTATTTTTTTCCTTTTTTCCCGACTTTAAAGACGATTGATTAAATTGAAGGAACTAAATTAAGGAACCGTATCGATTTTGACAATTCAGTTCATATCGAGTCTGCATTGCTCATGTAGAGAAAAACAATTTTAGTTGTTATATAAATTGCACATACATATATAAATTTGCATAATATTTTAACTTTAAAATTTCAACATCGAGTATCATGGTTATTATTCAGAAATTCGTATTGGCATTGTTTCTATTTCAGAAACACGAGCAAAGTAGTAGGTATCATAAAATATTTTTGAATTCCAGAGCTAAAAGCACCTCTTATTGCAAGGTATCTCCGTAAAAGTGATAGCGACTAGGAAGAAATATGTAGGGTTTAACGACATGATACATGGCGGGAAGTGTCTGGAGGGCTAGAACTATAATAATACGTAGACAGAAAAGAGGAACATTAAAACAGCAACAAGATATAACGTGTACCATCAACGATATAAAATGTATAAAGCAATTTCAGTTCCGGCACGTCATACTGCAAACATAATGCG
This sequence comes from Camponotus vicinus, assembly GCF_025532165.1. Classification (NCBI taxonomy): domain Eukaryota; kingdom Metazoa; phylum Arthropoda; class Insecta; order Hymenoptera; family Formicidae; genus Camponotus; species Camponotus vicinus. Next base: position 6,643,088 of record NW_028141979.1, on the reverse strand, counting down.
GCTTAAATGTCATTTTTCGACAAGAATGTAACTCATATAACGAATTAATATAATCGCATTGAACAGCGGATTAATATATCTATCAAAGAATATTTTGCGTTATTTTATACACGTTTATTTTACGGGCCCTTTTTTGACTGCCCTAATTCCATCTCTACATATTCTAATAAGCAGATAATTGAATAATTATGTTGATAATTGATAATTGAATTATTGCAAAATTTAATGATATATGTTTTAATTCGATTATAAAATTTATTTTAATGACACATGCTTCAACTACATATATAAATATTTCTAACAACTTAATGTTGTCTTCTTATATTAATTATATTTTTTTAGAATTATGTATGTTTTCAAATATTCTAGAAAAATTAAATTGTTATTATTAAAATAATATCTATTTTTATATAGAATATTTTTCGCGAATTTCGAATTTCTTTTTCTCGAAATTCTACAGAAAATTGTCGTATGAAGTATAATGTCAAAATGTGCAATTTTTCGAAAATTTCTAGGAAAATATGCGGTAAATTTTATTACGACGGTGCTCGCGGTTTCGATGAGATCGTAAACGTTTACGTATATCACGGGGACAGCGAACGAGGTTAAGCCTGATAACGATATTTCGCGAAGCTCGTTGCACGTATGTGATGCATCTCCGGCAGGATGAGATTATTTCAACCGCGAAATCCATCCTTGACTCTGATAACACTGACTTGATCGCAATTGAACCAAGTAATTTACAATCGTTGTTAATATAAAGTCGTTTTATACATAGAGAATGAAAGAAAGAGAGAGAGAGAGAGAGAAAGAAAGTGTTTCTATTTAAAATATATATAATTAATTAAACAATTAATTTTTATAAATTTTTAAAATTTATAATTGAAATCAAAAGTATATTGAGTAATGATAATTCTGATAAATAAGCCAAATTATTAATAAAACAATAATTAAAAAATTAGTAACTTATTTTAATTATTAATAAAACTTATCATACAAGAAAAACTATAGATGTTTGTCTTTATATTTTAAAACTTAAAAATAATTTAAGCTTTCTAAAAATATACCTTGAACTTTTTTTTATATTTATAAAAAAATGTACAACATTATCTGATCTTTGTTAATTTGACTAATATATAAATTATTACAAAAGTGAATAAAATTTAATATAAATTTTTTTAATATAAATATGTAGAAAATAATTTTTCTAAAATATTTTTAGAAAATAATTAAAAATTTACTATGTTTATTTAAGCGATCAGTTATAAACTCTTACTTTTCATTATTTCTAATTGAAAAATATTCTAAATCAAAAAATATAAAATTTCTAGAAATCTTATCTAAATTATATAAATGGCTTATTTAATCTGTCAGAAAAAGTACTTTACTTAAATAATATTTTGTATATGTTTATACAATAAAATTATAATAAATATCTTCATTTTTAACTTCGATAAAATCAGATTTTATGACAAAATAGCAATAATTTCGTAAGAGAAGACAATAATTTCTACTATTTCTCATAAAATTAGATATGTCAGAACGAATCACAAAAATGCATTAACCGCGTAATATTATGATATTGCAGTAAAGCTATATAACACTTTCCATTAAAACAGCTGACTGGGGATCATATTTCATTCCATTCATATACATACACATCTCCCCCCCTCTTTCTCTCTCTCTCTCTCTCTCTCTGTATATATATATATATATAGCTTTTTGAAACACTCCAATGTTTTCAAGTAGGTTGTAAATGTACTTTAATCTTATTATTTGTAGCTAATAAAGATCAATTTCAAAAGTAAACAATTGTTGTGAATATTCATAGTAAACAATTGTCTATTGCTTTCGAACCTTACAATCTTTTCCTGAAACATCGACATACGTTTTCAACTAGACATAATTATGATAGCTATTTTAATGGAATATAAAAATACTAAAATGGAAATATCCACGTGTTAAAATATGTCTACATAATTTCCTTAATATGATATGCGGTATTTTTTTTAACTTTGACTAAAAAAAATATGTACATTTTCATTCCATATAGAGGAAGATTAAAGAGTACGCTTTCGCGACGAAGAGTTACCTTGTTATTTCGCTTAATAAAATTGATCTTAATAGCAAACGCATTTTCATTTCGTATTCAGATAGAGTTGAGAATAATTAAAGCTACTGCTTCGAGCATATAATTAATTTAAAGTATTGTAAATGCTAAATAATAAGTATTTATATTAATTAAATATTATTATAGACGCGTTAGATGGTTACAGCAAAACAATGCCATACTAAAAAATGATTTTTACAGAACTTTAGCAACAACAAAATTGTAAAACTTATTTTTATATAGAAATAATCGATACTGCGATTGTAAAAAAATAGTTAAAATTAAAGAAGAATTATTTGTACAAATGCATTTTTCGTTTAAAAATAAAACGTATAATCAATTGTTTATGCAATATCATAAATGTTTAGTTTCGCATTCAAATATAATAAAAGAAAATAATTAAATTGTCATTATTTCTGTTTGCTCAATTCTGTGCGATCATCGTGTATAAACAATGTAGTGCATTTTAAGCATAATTATTTTAATTTTATCATAATTAAATAAATGGTTGCACTTGTGATCCAATAATATTAATATTAACTTAGACTTATTTTTCAAGTTTTCGCTAAGTAATATTGTATATAGATGATTTTTCCATGAAAATCTCTGATTCGCTTATTGCTGTATGTTCCTTTGGTTCCATTTCGTTCATCGAGACTAATTACTCGCGTTACATCTTAATGTTTCTTCCGTAAAGCTAAAGTACATCGCGTGATACAGACGCAAGCAACGACTCGAAATTCTCAAGTAAATCAAATAGACCGCGAATTCAATTCAAAGCATGGCTTAATTAAGCACGAGAAATCCCTGGTTTAAAGTTCACGAAGCTGTTTCATTCTTTCAATTTATATCATGGGAATACAGTAAAGCGGAAGACTCGGAAATAGCGGTTAGTTTATCAGCACGATTTTAATATATTCAAAGATGAAAAAGGTTCCTCGTGTCCTCTATCGATTACTGTCGACTATAGCGGTTAGAATAGCAAACGCTATTTCTATGTTCATTTTCTCTTTGATATTAAAATAAAAAGACAACACTACAATCTTTTAAAAAAAAATTTAAATATATTCAAAATTATTTTCTTTTTTTTATCGTTTTAAAGAGAGACTGATTCTAATTAATAAAAGAATCTCTCTAAATAAGCGTCAAATATAAAAAGCATTCAAATTCTTTGTACAATAGATAGGAATTTAAGAATATTAAGATATATTAGTTGTATGTGCTTGCATTTTGAATCATAAATTAAAAGTTTTTGACTCACCGATCGATGCGCAGCAGCAGAGTTGATTAGAAACCATTTTGATCTGTAACATACAAATGTGAAATCTAAATTATAGCAACGCCTCAAATAATTAATACTTCAAAAAATTATTATCGATTTTTATATTTACTATTTACTATTTAAATATATTTTTTATTGAATAAATTAATTATATAATTTTTAAGAGCAAATTCTTAAGTACAAGATATCATATATAAAAGATTTTTATATCTAATTCTTGTTTAAGTTATTCGAATAAATAAATAATCAGAGACTAATAAAAAAATAAAATATACAAATAATATAAATTATATAAAAAATAAAATAATGAAATTAATAAAAAATAAAACATACAAATATAAATTATTCTAAGGTTGGTTCGTTGTTGCACAATGCCACCTAGGCCTCCTCCTCTTCTCACATTGTTTTTCAGGGTTCATGGCACTCGCGCACATTTATTCGCGAAAATATGATTAATGACGATCGCGCGCGAATCGTCCGCGTCATAAAAATGGACGCGCGACACTTTACACGGCACTCCCGAATTAATTAAAATAAAACAAACTGTCCGCAGCACAATGAGAACTGACGTGCAATACTTTGTACGACACTCCCGATATATAAACTAATTAAAACGCGACGAAGTGTTTGCCTTTGGAAAACCGGATATTCACGCCGGATATTCATTATTTTCACGCGCGGCTTAATAACAGGTCATATAGGTGTTAAGAATCGCGTTTGGGTATTTGGCTTTCCCTTCAGGATAAACCTTCTAAGCTCTCTCACCAACGTCAACGTGTATCCAATGAGAGGGTTTTATAGATGAAAAGAAATGATTCAATAAATGAATATCGGACACTAATTTTCTCTTGCAAAAATACTCTTTTAATTATACAATAAATTATAATTTATATGTATTATGAAATTATATAGTATAAATATTTTATTCAAAATATTATATATTATAGAAAAAGAGTTTTTTTATGAGAGGATTGAATAAAATCACTATCAAAAACTGTGAAAGTAGAAGAAATCTACAATATATGTATAATACACTTTAACGTACGAATACTGACAAGATAATGATCGTTTCGTCTTTCAGCGTGTCAATCCTAGTCCTTTTCCCCTTCTTGTCTTTCATTATACGACGTATAATGCCCTACTATTTCACATTGATATATCGCCAAGGATGTAAATAAAAACACGCGTCGCAATTTCTTATCATATATACATATATGCGAATCGAAAAAATAATTTTACTTGTATATAGAAATATGTTATACCGTATGTTGTTGAAAATTTATAATTTCCATTTTCTATCGCTTTAATTTTTACTCCCAATGAATAAATTGCGCAAAATATTTGTTTCTACAAATAACTACCCCGTGTGATGCATTTATAAATTTTTATTCATAGAATTAATTAATCGTACGAATAGTACTGATAGTCATTAATTAGTCATGCAGAATAATCGTATTTCAAGGAACGGTACACAGAGCGGATCGTCACTATCTACTGGCTCGAATATTGTCGTGCGAATACTACAAGACGTACGCGGTGTAAACAAAGGCCAAGGCCGTATTCCAATTGATTTGTTGTCATTCCGAAATACTGTAAATACCACCAAATATTTGGCGTTTTATAAAGTATAACTTTAAGCCGAATATTCTATTCCTCATATATCCGATTGATTATTAATAAACGGATTGGCTTTCCATTATCTGAATTATTTAATTCAGTTGATTCGTGTATATTCTGTATATTGATTGTTTCATGTTGCTGGAATTATTTAATCCGGCAATTCGTGTTACTCCGCTCTCTCAATCCCGATAATAATAACAAATTATATATCAGTGATAAAAATTTGAAAGGTGATACGAGATATATTTAAATCAACAAATATTATTACAAAAATAATTGCCGCCTGTAAATATAATATATCGAGATAATAAATAAAAATTCCCATATTTTTATTACTTTAATTCTTATTTCAAATAAATAAGTTACATCTATTTGAATAAATAGCCATTAATTTAATATGCTTATACAAATAGTTAGTAGTAAAAATTAAATAATCAAGTGCAAGTTAAAATTATTTACAGGAAATAATCGCGTTTTATTTCTCTATTTAAATAAGAAATATTTTAGATTTAGATTAAAAATATAATAATAATAATCAACTCGAGAATAATTTATATAAAAAATCTTTTGTTTTTCGCGATAAAATATTTATAAATTAATTTTGTCATTTTACTTGATTTTAAGTAAAAAAATAAAGTTAAATACGGATGAAAAGTCTAAAAAAAATTAAAATAAAACTGACATTATATAAAATAAATATAATAATTATTAATAATAATATTTTAATGAAGATATTAATTGATATAGATTAATGTTATGCTGTAATCATACATTTATAATATTTATGTACAAGCAATATTTATAACAAAATTACAATCATATATAATTCAAATGATATGATATTAAAATAATTTGATATCAGATGAAGTCAATTTTTTGATATTAATTATAATGAAATTAATTAAAATTTAAATTTTTTAACATCTCAATATCTCTAAAGTATTGATTATATATAATACAGTATATATTATAGCATATAATTATAATATAACATAATGTTATGCATATAATGTTGCATATAATTATAATATAACATAATGTTCATAATAAACTCGATAACATCAATATTTAAACAATTTTATAGTACAATACATTTTTTTTTAAATGCTTTGTTCATACTTTGTAAGGATAAGTTAGATACACGAACACATCAGCATCTTATAAATATTAAAAGGAAAAATAAATTCTTTTCTGCATAAAATTTTACCTTTTAAATAAAAGTTATGCGTACACAATGCGTATATAATTATATTATAATATCCATGGATATAAATGTCTATTTTTCGTTTTCAGGACCAAACGTTGAAATATTTCTCTTCATACATGTACATATTTATTTTAATTAAATATTTTAATATATATAAGACAAGAAAAATGACCACGTGTTTCTTGTCATATCACTTCACAATTTCAAATTATAATTATTATCACATAAAAGGTATGCGCATCGCTTGATATCCAGCTTTGTACAACTCAAGAGATGAAAGAATAAATGGTACACGAGTGCTATATACAATCTGCTGTTATGGCATATCAGTTTAGCATAAGCTTCCTCGGTTGTAACACGTCGTAAATAATCCCGACGCTCTAATCCTATATTCTTAAAGAGTCGTTAATACGACGGCGACGGCAACCTGTTTCGAGGCGTATAATTGACCAATTTAGGAATATGGGTCGTCCTCCTTACGAAGACGGCGTTTTCTCGATGCCCTTCCTTGAAATACCAGTCAGGACGTGATCATGATTACACACCCCAGTCACGTTATACTCGGTGGCTGAGGTCTTTGCAGGATAGCCCACGTTGCCTCTCGACCCGCGCGCACTGCGGCCGATCAATATTACGTATACGTTGAGGGAGGCCAAGCGAAACGTCGAGCAACCAACAGGTGAAGTAACATCGCGGCAACAGACTGTAGGCACACGAGGCCAAGGGGAGAATATAAAATTACCCTCCCCGTGGATAGAGGGAAGGTGGCAGTCGATCTCAGTTCGTTACGGATGGATCACTTAATACGCAAATCACCTTGAGCTTTCTTCATGGCCTCGACGCATTTTCCATCTCTTTCTTCCTACCCGTCTCTTTTATTCTCTCCATTTCTCGTTCTAGCGCTACTTCCGGAACCGCCGTGTGCCGACATAAGATAGAACTTTAAATAAACGTTCTAGTTTCATCGCGATTTCGTTAATCGCGAGAAATTCCGTGATGAAGATTCGCCTATCGATTATACAGTCTAATGAACGGACCGATAATCGGATTTTACGGTTCATTATATCTGTCGAACGAATGAAATCCTTTTGTCAACAGAACGGAAGCCTGATTCAATTGCAATAAGTCTTGTGTACTTGTGTTATTATTTAAAGTAGTCGTATACTGTATTATATAAAGCTTGCGCCATTGTATTTTTAATTATTTTTATAAATAAAATCGCACATATATGATATTAAAATATTCTATCTAACTTTTATGTTACTTGCAAGTAATTATATTTTTATAAATTTGTATTAATATTTTCCGTTAAAGTTTTCTACTGTGAAAATATTCTTTCTTCTTAATAAAGTAATTAATCTATTTCTTATTTATCTATGTATTAATCTCAGTGTGTTCAAAAATAGCACATAGATATTTTTAGATTTTTAGATTATTTAACGAAAATTAATTATATATATGAATATTTGTGAATCTTGAATTGTCTAAATTTATTTTTTACTTATTTTGTGTTTAACTTCTAAATGATTTGTACACATTTTTGCAAATAAGCTGTTTTAGCAAATTTATTCTTTCGAGATAAAATTTTGATAAGGTATGAAAAGACAAAAATTACACTATTTGTATAAATATAACATAAAATTATACTACAAACAAAATATATCTCCTACATATTTTACACATATTAAAAATTATTCAAATTAAATTTCAGTTTTTTAAAATATAACATGGTTTATTACACATATAATACATTCAGCAAATTACTTTATACGCAATGTTTTTATTTAATTTTAAAATTGTGGAATAAATCCATTGAAATTGTTAAATGTAAGTTGATATTTAATTTTTATTCTGTAGCAGATTATTGTAATTTAAAAATTAAAACAATTTTTTGAAAAATTATACATAATTTTATAATATAATTTGTGATATAATTGTAAAAAAATATTATTGTAACAAAATTATAAAATAATTATAAAATAATATCATTTTGACGTGATATATTACGCAATGTTTATTTTATAAAAACGTTCTATTCCCAATCTTCTCGAATCAGTTATTTGATATACGATATATTGCACAATTAATTCAATAAACAACTATCGCAGAATTCTGTGTTCATTCGATTTTTGCTCGATTTTTCACTTAAAAACACAAATCTTGTTAAATGCATCATCTTTTTCATTATTAAGCATTAACTACGTCTAAAAATTAAGCTTGTAATTATTGATATTAACCAAGGCATATCCTCATGATAGACGTGCTATTGTACTGTTTATTAATACGCGCGACAGGACAATGGCGTAGCATCCGAGCATCCAGGCATCTAATTAGGAGTCTGCTGTTGGACGCACGCATGGTTCATTAGGTCACTGAGTCGTTATCCTGACGCTAACGAATCCCGTATTCCGCAGCCGGAACCGAATTTGACGTCACCAACGCGTCCTTATTCAACTCATTCGTTCGTTACGATGCGTATGTATCCGGAAAATATGCAAACTCTCTATGTCATCGTCCTCGTCGTCGTCGTTGTTGCGCCGCGAGTCGCATTTGCATACGCGTTTCGCGAACGACTTGTTCGCGAAAGTCTACGACGATCCACACGGGAAACATTTTCCGTAGGAATACGAACGAGCGACCCGAGACTCAACTTGGGAGATTCAACTCGTGAGACAGCCTGATTACAGATTTACGCATCATGTGTTTCTGTTCTATTAAACTGAATCAGTGAGAAAATATCACTGATTAAAGTGGAGACAAGATTTTATCAAAGTTCAGTAATCATGTATTCACACAGTGTAATTATCTGGTCTTTAATGAAAACATTCATTCTACTCCTCCATCTTATATTTCATATGATTATGACAGTAAGATTTCACTGAAAAATCAACTATCACTATTAATTCTTCTCAGTACGATTTCACTGTTGAAATGCTATACTTTGTAATTAAAGCCACTGCTTATCAGTGACAGCACATTATTATTCATTTTAAGAGAATAATGATTCAATATTTTTATCATTCAAGTAGAATTAGAAATCGCTTTTGAGCGAGAGAGACATTATTAAATACAATGGAAATAAAAATGGAAATATCGCTTATAATGATAAAATGTCACGTTGCAATTATCATAAACATCTGATAACGTTATTATTATTATTATTTTCACACTTTAATGATTTAATATCCATTCATTCGCGGTGAAAGATTAAAGCACAACACCAGAGATTCATTAGAGATTATTTGACACTACCTCGCATAAATTGTATGTATATTACATTCACGTTGTCAGTGTTTGTAAATAAAATTTCGGTTGTTTAACAACTGTTCTGTGATTACTAGCATATTTGATAAAGAATAAAATTATCCACGCGCGCTTGCATGCTTTCAAAAGTTAAAATAGTTTGTGCAAATTCTTTTTGACAGTCCACAGACTATGGCACAAAATGAAATACAAGCAAAATGACTCGTCGGTGAAATGACCAACAGGAAATACACATTTCGTAGGGTGGCGATAATTGGAAAGCAGCGGTAGGTTTGCCCATTAATTTTGCTCTGTCTGGAAAGTTGAAATCTAGTGATTAACTGGGGACGTACCATACACGGAAACGTGACATACATTGTGAATGCTGCATCAAATTTTATCTTTTCAATAAAAAGATTGTTACTATATGCCTAAATATTGAATAAGAAAATTATCTATGCGCGAAAAAACTATATAAGAAAGAAATTTTAGAAAAAATTAGAATAATTAAATATTTAAATTTAAAATCACTTAAATTTGAAAATATGAAAGTTTAAAAAATGAATAATAATTGATTGCAATATAATAATAATGAAAAAAGGCAAATTTATGTGCAATAATATTGAAAAATATATATTTAAAATTCTTAATAATTAAAAACATCTGCGTATAAAAGTTACGTAGAATAATTTAATAATTTTAAAATTGATAATATAACTGTAATATTTGTATAATATGAAAAAATTTAATAGAGATATAAAAAAATATGGAATAGATAACTTTCTGTGAAGCGAAAATGCAAATTGTACGAGACGATATATCTACAGTAATTTCGCAGATGACAAATTGGGCATTCAGAAAATTGCTGAATCGTAAGAGAGTTTGCAGCGATTGAGAAGCGAAACGAACAGGAAATTTCGCGATCTGTTCCCTCTCGTCCCGTTAGTATCTGAATACGAAATCCTCTTACGAACGCGACGACGTCTCGACTAATGGTATGCCATTAGCTGAAACTGGGAGTATTTCATTATGCTAGATCTGTTTTCCGCAAATGTCAAGGCGTTAGACAGAAAACAATCTGACAACGTACATCGTGTCTGTCTCGGTCTACTTTAAGACTTATCTAGCTTATTATAACCAAAGAAAGGAAAGAAAGAACGCCCGTTTCGCCAGAGATGATTTTTTGAAATTTCACATCCCGCTTTCTTCTTTCCTGTCTCACACACTCGTTTGTCAAGTTGTTGACAGAGAGCGTTGCGATGTATTTTTATATTAAAATGTATGTCATATACTGTGAGGATATATGAAATGTTTTTGTAAAGTGAAAAATCACAATTCTATATCAGAGAGATTATTCTTACTCTAATGTTAGAGTGATAAGGTATAAAAACTTTCTGACAAAGTAAAAATATTTTCTCCTAAAAGTTTTTTAATTAATTTAATATATTGTTTTTCCTCTCTGTGTACATTATACGTTGCTTTTATTAAAAATTAATTAAAATCAAAAAATAATATGGGAAAATGTTATAATTTCGAGAATATTAAAAATAAAGAATCATTTTTATTAATATCTCTCATTAATCTTATTAATCTTTCTCAGCCTTTAAGATATACAATTTGAAACGTTGCGATAAAAATATACAATTTTGTATTAAAAGTTTTATAAAATTTTCTGATTTGAAAAAACGTGATACAAGCTTATGAATTTTTTACCTGTGTTTATATCTTGTATTCTCGAAGCGAAATATTTTTGCTTCGACAAAGATATAAAAATAAAGAATTAATTTTTATTAATGTCTCATTAATCTTATTAATTTTTCTCAGCCTTTAAGATTTTACAAGATATACAATTTAAAACGTTGCAATAAAAGTATACAATTTTGTATTAAGTTTTATAAAATTTTCTGATTTGAAAAAACACGATACAAGGTTATGAATTTTCTACCTGTGTTTATACCTTGTGTTCTCGAAGCGAAATATTCTTGGTTCGATAAAGATATAAAAATAAAGAATCAGTTTTTATTAATGTCTCATTAATCTTATTAATCTTTCTCAGCCTTTAAGATATACAATTTGAAACGTTGCGATAAAAGTATACAATTTTATATTTAAAGTTTTATAAAATTTTCTGATTTGAAAAAACGTGATACAAGCTTATGAATTTTCTACCTGTGTTTATATCTTGTATTCCCGAAGCGAAATATTTTTGCTTTGACAAAGATATAAAAATAAAGAATTAATTTTTATTAATGTCTCATTAATCTTATTAATCTTTCTCAGCCTTTAAGATATACAATTTGAAACGTTGCGATAAAAGTATACAATTTTGTATTAAAAGTTTTATAAAATTTTCTGATTTGAAAAAATGTGATACAAGCTTATGAATTTTCTACCTGTGTTTATATCTTGTATTCTCGAAGCGAAATATTTTTGCTTCGACAAAGATAGACCTTGTTACATTATCCTATTGCGGGATTAAAAAGTGAAAATACGTACACTGTGCACACACAGTCTTCTGCAGAATTAAAAAGTGATCATGAATTCTACTCGACGAATGTTGCCGAGAGTTCTTGCATGCTGCATTCAGATGCTCCGACGCGAGAAGCGCATTCAGCATCCGCATCTCTCACATCTCGCGTGTCGACAGCACTCGACCCCGTGAGAACATCCGATTCTCCGGTAATGAGTAACGTTGCAGACTTGTAGTACAATAATCATGAAATGCACGCTCCTCTGAATCCGCGCCACTTCCGTCTCCGTTTATTAACCTAATTTCGAATGATAGTGACATGGAAAATATTCGTCGGACATCAATGGTTTAATCTCGTATCGTGCATATTCTCAGGCATCGGTTTCGCCGACACTGATGAAAATGCATTCATCCCAAAGAGAGCGAGAGACAATATACGCGCGGATTATCTCGATATGACGTGCGAGTCAATAATATCCGTTTTTTCAGAATCCGGACAACGCATCGCGAATGAATTCATCTTCATTTCGCATTCATTGAATAAATGCATCCCCCGTCGTTTTAATTTTGAGATATATTAGCTACTTCATGCAGATTATACGCGGGATTTTATGAAAGAGGAATGAGTAAAATTAATACGGATTGTAAGTTTCCAACCGGAATGCGCAATTCTGCAAATTGATCTGTTCGCACGAATATAATCTCCACGGAGCGTATATACGTTAATACACAAGTAAGCCGAGTTATAATTACAACTAGAAACGGCAAATGCGTTCGCGAAGGGGAATGCAAATAACGCATTTCCCACATGTAAAGGAAACTCGAGCCAATAATATTCTACGTAATCTTCTTACGGCACGGGAGGATGCGTTTTTCAAAAATTTCAATCCGCTAGCATCGTGCAGAGCCAACGATTTAACGGACCATCTGCGAGGCTCTTTGCTTCCCGTTGGCATTACCGAGGTCTTCCTGGTCGTGGCAGCATCGTGTCCGAATTGTATATTGCGGGGAAGAGAGAGTTTTTCGTTTTTCTCCCTCAAAAACGGAAGATGCCTCAATTATGAATGAAATCTTGTTTGTAAAAGTCGTACATAATGCGAAAGCAAGCAGGGATGCAGAAGCATCCGCGTACATCCAAGTTTTGACGATTTCCGCCGCAGAAGAAAAGGCAACTTACTCTCTGTCGTTCTTTTTCCCTCTTTCTTCCACTTTAAAAAAAAAAGAAAGAAAAAATGCGCAAGAAGATGGAGAAACACAGTACACCTGTCTTTTTCATTTCACGATCGAGACAACGAATTAAGGGATAATTCCGGAAATAATTTCGCAAACTAAGGACATTTCGAGTTCACGGGACATTCCTTTTGCAATGCTACGGCTTAAAGTCTAAGCGAAATGCATAATGCATAAAAGATTTATGCAAATATCCAATCAAGCTCAGATATTTCGACGTTCGGATTCTCATCAAATGCAATATAGAATCATCTTTGAAGATGAGATCATTTGACATTATTTAATATCTTTAATTATTTAATGATTAATTTAATAATTAAAGTGTGTATGTGTGTGCTTTTGATGATGAACTTTTATCTGTAATTTCTTGCAATATTAAATAGTAGTCAAAGTATTTTACATAATAAATAAATTCGACATTTACTATAAACGTAGTAATATTTGTTATTTCTTTGTTAATGTTTGTTAAAATGTTAAAATAAAATTAAAAAAACCAGCCAGATGTATTCAACGATGTATCAAAGATAATCTATTGTACAGAGATATAAATAGATGTACAATGTGATGCAATACTTATTTATTACGTATATCGTTACGTAAGACTAGTATATTACGTAAAGACTAGTATAAAAACATTCATTGCATAGCGGATAAAACTAGTAATACGGAAAAATTTGATGTGAGAACATTCGATACGAAAATCAAAGAAGTTCTATCAATAACTATTGTTCATTGTGAGTTAGTAAGTATTATCTGTAGTATATACATTTAGTAATATTCTTTAGTGCTTTTATTATTATTTATAATCTTCTTGTACATTTTTGTTTTTATAATTTCTTTGTTTCATAATATAAAACTGTTATCTATCTTCTTTTCTTGTTTGTGAAAGAACAAAAACTGTAATATTTTATAATTTATAAAAGTATTAAAAATTGTAATTTAAAATATAAATTTAAAAATTAAGTAATTCAAATATAAAAACACATAAAGCATTAAAGACATTAATATATCACATTATATTATTCTTTTTCTTCATTCAAGCAATATTTGACCTAAGTAAAAACAATCAATATAAAATTCTCGCAAAGACGGTCATTATTAAATTTAAAGATACATATTTCACTATATATTCTATTTGACAATAAATTATTCTTTATCAACCATTATTATTTAAAAAACATATTTATATAATTTTTACGACTTTTTAAAGGATAGTGTAATTCAATTGTAAAATGCATTAATACTACTGTGCACAACAGCATTAATTATAAACGGATAAGAATTTTGTATCATTAAAAAGAATAATATTTGTAAAGAATAATTTGACATAATTCTTGAATTTTTTTTTCTAATTATTATATATACTTATTACTATATTATATATTATTATATATACTTACAATTTAAACGATAGAATTGAATCCATATGTATAAACACCTTAAAAAAATTAATCGTGCAATCATTAAAATGTACTCTTAAAACATGATTTTAAAATATGATTTTCTCATCTTACAATTAGTATGCAATTAAACGGTTGCGCACATGTGAGGACGAAAAAATATATCAAAAGTGCGACTATTCGATTTCATCGGTCGTAATGTACATTAATCGTATGCTAGATTAACGTACATTAATCGTATATGCAAGATTTACTATCAATTCTACGTAAATGTAAATACATATGTCGAGCTTTGCTGCGTGCATCGTCGAACGTATGCTAATCATACACGCAACGTATACTAATAAAGCATAATAAGCTCGTCGTATATTTAATGTCAAAGCGCGCTAAGGATTAAGGCCATATTCCGAAAATGCGATACGAATTGAATGGCTGTAATTCAGCTGGGATCAAAGCATCTTGTTTTAATTTTCGCAGCAAAATAACGTCCGAACTATGTGGCTCATCGCAAGATAATATAACGAAATCGAAAACATGACCAAGCTGTAAGTCATGCCACATGATTGTGAAAACATGAATATGTAAATAGTTACAGTCCTCGAGGTGCAAAGAAACATTTTGTAATCGTTCAACTTATTGCAAATCGCAAAAAGGCGCAATTTGCTTTTCACTACATTCACTACATAGTTTAATAATATTAAATATTATGCGCGTATATTATGTTTGATATTAAAATTTATAATTATAAAAATTTATAATTACATTTAATATAATCTGTTAAAAAAATTATTATAAATTATATAAAAAATTAATAAAAATTAATTAAAAAATTATATTTCCTGCGAATAAAATCGCAATAAATAAACTGAGAGAAGAGCATCTACTCGGGTCTGTTAATAAGATAAAGCGAGGTCATGAAGTGCGA
Organism: Camponotus vicinus; assembly: GCF_025532165.1. NCBI lineage: Eukaryota > Metazoa > Arthropoda > Insecta > Hymenoptera > Formicidae > Camponotus > Camponotus vicinus. The sequence continues at coordinate 6,627,601 of NW_028141979.1, read as the reverse complement.
TTTTGTAATTTAATCATAATGTAGCGAAATCACAAACATATTTGGATATTATAAATCACACCATGTGTTTTATATTAATCGTGGATTAAGAGAAATATTTTTTTTGGTCAATACAAATGGCGATATTTGAGATTATGATTACGCGAGCTTATTCTTGTTGTATCACCTCTCTTCTTCCAGAATGAAAACATATGTTTTCCAACAAATTGAATTTCGGTCTCTCTCTGTTTTTTTCTACGGAATGAAGTCAATCACGTAAGCATACCGGGCATGGAAAATGAAAAAAGCGTCCGCTGTGAGCGTACTCGAACAACGTTATCGAAGTGTCGACGTCATTCAATTTAATAGAGTGCCCCTCTCTTTCTCTCTCACGTTAGATTGTACAATTTATTCTACGCCAGTCGTCGTACAAACAAAACGGAGCGAGCTACTGCTGAGCGAGCGAAGACGAATCGATTTGGCGATGTCAAACGATTAACAGAAGAGACTCGTACTCTCTCACTCAAACACTCGATATGCTAATTACTATTCCCGTCCGAATTATCTCCGCAATTCGTGCTTCATGAAAGAGAGTATTTCACATCGAATCTATTCTATAAGGCGACGTATTTTGAAGCAAATCCAGCTTATATCGTGCACAGTTATTATTTATTTTGCTTAAGGATGAAAAAATTTGCGAAACAAGAATTTATCGCTATCGCTTGCCACTGTATCTTCTTCGATATTAATTTTCTCGTCACTTTTCGCCATAAAATTATTAATCCCTAGATTTAATCCTCGACTCTCTGGCATACCGTTAAGTTTCCGTACTTTACGCTCATTGCGCTAAACAAGGATGGGAGTTAAATCGCAGATATTACGCGAAAGCGTCACTCCTAGAAGAAATCAGGCACAGCGGAAGCTGAAAGCCCTTAATACTTTCCCAATTAAATCTTCCTTTCCGCGAATACAACTCACTACCGAACTCAATTAGCGGTCGAGCAATATCCTTCATCTCGGTTTCGAATTTCCTAGAAGAGCACCTTAGCGGAAAGGTCTTTGGAAAGGTAATAATGCATCGTCTCGGTCTCTCTTCATCTTTCGATCGCAAAAGTTGCCTTAATCACCCATAATTACGACATTACTCGACAGATTGATCGGAAACGGATTGTCTACAGATAGCGAATGGAACCGATTATCCGATCCTAAGGCGATTTATATTACCTTGATTAATTTGAAAGTATGAGATTCCGACAGACAGAAAGATTAATACGTCTTTATTTTATCTCTCAGTTATACATATTTTTTATTTCATGATAGAAAAGTGTAATTTAAAAATATGCAATAAATAATTGCATATATGAAAAATGTAAAACACTTGTTAATATATATAATATATTATATATGTAATTGAAAATGTTAGAATTGTGAAGTTATTGCAAATTTATAAAAATAAAAGATTGCATAACCAGCCTTTGGAATGTATAAAGTGATATTCAGTATATATGTATTTTTTAGAGCCAGAGCATATATCGATTTATTCATTCTGTATATGTATACGACATTTGTATTAAAATTTTACATTTTCCGAGTATAAATTTATTCTGACATCCATACGTTTCGTTTCTAAAATTAACAAAAAAGCTAACATATATAAAACGTACTCGCGTGCAAACTTTTATTTATAAACTTTTCAGAGGATTTTACATTTCTAAAATAAATAGAAAAACTAATTCCGATTGCCCTTTTATAACTATCTATGTCGTCACACATTTAAAAAATTCTGAAGTCACTAAAAAATGAGTAAACGATATCATATTCCAAGTATAATCTGCAGAATGACGCTGTTGTTAAAAATAACAAAGGCCTAAAGAAGCGTATATGCTTTACGTTTTAATTTTCGATATTGATAGGTACTCTAAGAAGATTTCTGCTGGGAGATTTAAAAAAAGAGGATATTGTATACCTTCTCATATAACGAATATTACGAAGTATTACGAAGTATTACGAAGTAAAGAAAAGAGCATTAGCGAGACATTAGCATTATGATGCCTTCGTATGGGAGTCACACAGCAAAAAATTGTGCGTCTATATATTAAAATTTTCTTGTGTTACCACGTTTTGATTAGTACTTTAATGTAAAATTAATATATAACCTATATGTTATTATTTTTATAACGTTTTCATGTGTTACACTTATGTCACCTTCATAACTTGACACTTTATATATGTCTTTTAGGAATGGAATATTATTTTGAGTATTTTTAACTTAATCATTTTAAACAATCAACATGTCTCAAAATCAGTTTAACATTCTAAGAAAGGTTAAAGTAAATCTTCAAATAATCTTGAACTTTGACATACAAAATAATCAAATTTACTAAAATCAAATGTTTCTATTACAAATAATTTAAGTCAAAATAATTACTATTATATGTTAATGTCCTCAAAACATTTCTTACGAATTATTGTAACTATTTCTTCATGTAATTTTTAATTAATTTGTATGTTATTTTTACATTAAACTTAAAGTCACACTAACAAAAATAAATGTAAAGTATTGTGTCAATTATTTAACATTTTTAGTTTATCAATAAGTAACATACGACGAATAAGTTATTTTAACTTAAAATTTAGAGCAGACTTTCTGGGACACGTGAAAAATGTTGTAATTAACATTTTTTTTTTACTGTGCATAGATAAAAATATTCGATTTTTCATTACGACCATGTCCTATTTCTTTCTTTACGATCACAAATCCTTTGCATGCGATTCTATCCGATCGCAACGAGCGCAACGATGGCGTTGGCCGATATAATCTCGCGATCGCGATCCCATGATCCCTAGGCCGGAAGCGGCCCATTAGTCGAGCAATGATAACGTCAACGGGCACACAGGTCACCGACAACGCAGTACCGAGCTCTGCGAACTGTGACGCGCCTTCGTGTCCCAGACCAGGAGTTCGTCTTTAGTGATAGTTTCGCTATCGACATCGTCGGTTCCGTCGTCACGGTGGTCCATCGTACCCTTCCGAATCTATCGACTTCCGGGGTCACGCTGATCGCGCTTGCGTACTTTCGGCGGCGGATTAAAGGGGATCGCGTCGGATATCGATAACGAAGGATCGCGTTACGTCCGATGTGTTCTCTTTCGGAAAATTAGAGAATTTGATTCTAACTAATCGCCGGTATCCACGATCGATCGTCAATTGGAAACGATACCGACGATGACATCGTGACGCGCAATTTTGCGTCGGGCAAACGCGACGCACGGATATTACTATCAAATGGAGAAGCAGTGAATGATTACTTCGCGGATGATAGCGGAAGCTGAGCGTCGATTTTCTCGATCGAGTTTGCGGCCGCGTAGATGGGTGTGCGATGAGAGGTGGTGTTTATCGGGAAAATAGATCGAAATGGGATCGTGAGCTGCGACTACGATGATGGCGTATTCGTTGCACGAGATCGGGATTAGTTATGACTCGAGGCTCGTTCGCGATACCATCGTCGAGAGAGTGATTTCGATAGCGTCGCGCGTTACGTGCATGTGAGGTGATAAAATTGATGCAATTCTCATCTTTTTGCGATGTGGCAAAACGCTCGGTTTAGATAGACTGAGAAATTTCTCGAGGACAACCGCGAACTCTTCCTTGCAACGTCGCTTGAATGCACTTGTTGCATAACGAGAGATAAGAATGCGAGAGTGTTGAAAAAAAAGATTGCGCATTTTTGCGATTATTCGATCGATCAAACTATCGGACACGCATAGTGACATCGAAAGCGATGCCTAGTGATCACGCGAGCACACGTCATCGCTCCATTTTACGTCTTTCATTGAGTGTGTTACGAGCTAGAAGAAAACACGCATCCGCCGCATGGCTCGGTATGTGTAATGCTTACGTATGTATTACGATGTGCGTATTACGATTGTGCGTATTACGGTGTCATGTATTTAGAAAAATATATTAAATAATATATTTATTAAAAAATAATATATTAAAATATTAATTAATTATATATGTAAAATATATTAATTAAATGATATATTACTTAAAAAATATATTAAAATATATTATGTAATATATTAAATAATATATTAAATAATATCAAAGACGCATTTTTCGATAAATATGAAATCAATTCTTTCTTGGCAAAAATATGATCATTGATTTATCAAAAAAATTTTTTATTTTTAACACTACATACCTTTGCAATTAGACTATAATTCTTTATCGAATAAAAAAAGACATAAAATTAATTATAAGATAAAACGTTAATATTTATACTACTTAAAAAAATCATAATTTGCAAAATTTATTTAATTACGATATAAAATATAATTATGTAATTAATTCTTGGGTTAAATCCCCAAATTCACCCCTAAATTGGGTTAATATGAGAATTTGCAACAACGCATGTAAAATACGGGGGATTATAAGATAATTTTGTAACGCGCCGAAATTTTAAAGATTTTATTACAAAAATTTCAAGCGTTGTAATATATTAGTGGATACTGAAATTTCATGCAATTATTAATATTCATGCGTGAAAGAGTTTTATGCAGCTACCGACGATAAGTAGACTATTATGCAAGTATACGAATATTTTCGTAATATAAACTTTTAATACGATCGGAATATTATTCGCATACATTATTGCGTTATCAAACATATGTTATTCTGCGCTAATAATAATTCCGATAAATTTCCATTTCCCATTACTCTGCACAAATATATAATTATTGATTCTGTATTAAATCGAAGAGGACTGAATATTGTTCTATTCTAGCAATAATATCGTGCCATGCTGATATTTTCCGCATATATAAATAAATAAATAGGTTTTACTATTACGTTATAGTAAAAAAAAATAATCGAACTAATTTATGTTTTATTATTTCCATAACAAGATGACAAAATGCTGTAATACGAATAAGTAGGAAATATATTCCTCTTGGGATACCATAGTTAAAAATTAAAGTCTACCCTGTATTAAACCAGATGCTACATTTTCTCTCTCTTAGGCCTTATTAGCGGAAAATTATTTGATAATACGCGACGTATTCGCGTATTAAGTTCTCCCTGTTCTCGATAAATTAGATTCTCCCTGTCATATTCCTTACCTGCTCCTTTCCATAAACGAGGGGAACTTATCGAGCTTTCGTTTGCTTGCAGACTCGGTGTATTGGTACACCGTGGCAGAGCGAACAATGGATATGAGAAGAGCAGAGGCTAAGTAGCTAAGGCTGCAGGTACAGGAACGGAGTGGGCGCGAGGGGAAGATTGGAGAGAGGCGCGCGGCCGACCGAAAGCGAGAGTGAACGCGAGAGAGACAGGCACGGGGGGCAAACAGAGAGAGAGGGTCCGGGAGGATCGGCTATTGTGACAAAGTCACGGGGGAGAAGTGTGGAGTCGTACGAAAAATGAGGGAGCACGGTCTGTTGGATGTGTGGCGGCTGGTGTGGTTGCTCTGCCTCGTTTTAGCGACAGGTTTGGCGCAAATATCCCTGGTCTGTCCGACCCACAGCGACATCTCGCCCTGTTACTGTAACATGAAGAAATCCGGCCTGGACATTGTGTGCGAGATCACCGACATGCAACACATCAGCAAGGCCATGTCTGTGCTTAAAGCTAAGCCGAACATCGTGATATTCTATCTTAGGCTTAGGCACAACAACCTGCCGAAGTTGCAGGGATACGTATTCCTTGGGCTCGACATACGCCACCTCACCATCCATAATAGTAGCCTCGCGGTGCTCGAGGAATCCTCCCTTAGTTCTATCGGTAAGTTTATTAAATTAATGATATTCATTTAGCGAACTATTAAAGCAAAAATATTAATAGGATAGAAAGAAATATGAGATTTGAGTATTTCATCTTTCTTTTTTTAGAAAAGAAAAATTTTAAATACATAGAAAGCTACGTAAAATTACATTTCAATGGAATAAAATGTAATTTTATTAATTGAAGTACATAAAATTTAAAATAAAATATTTGGAAACACAATAATCGCCTGGCCAAAATTAATCGCGTTTGAATTCTTGTTTAATTACTAGATGTAATAAAATATAAAAAGTGTTTTTTATATTTATTTGTTAGGATAATATAACATTTTATTTTATTTTTAGAGAATTTTCTGTAAATTTTAAAAATGTAATGTGCTAGTTATAATTTTGTTTTTTCTGGAATGCTTAGATTCTTACGGAATATACTACGTCAAGTTTATCTCAAAACAAGACTGCAATGAATTAAACTAGAACCATTTGCTATTAGATAGATATTGTCAATCATACAATAAACATCTCGTTATACATTTGCTGCGCAACAAACTCAATCCTAAATGTTGGAGCATTTAAATTTTTAATTTTAAAAATTATTAAATCAAATATCACATATATTCAATATAGTAATTTTAAATTTTAACTATAATTCTTTTTCTAAACAATTCAATATACTCGTATACGCAAATTGTCGTATATGCAAATATTTTTTAGAGTCATATTCAAAGATGTATAATAGTGTCTGAAAAAAATTCCTTGATTAAATGTGTATATCAACAAAATATTCGACGCCGTAATTTCAAGGCACGTCACTGCCTGTACATGAAGTGATGAAAAAAGCTCCGCTACTACTTCATGCAATATAACATTTTTTTACGGCGCAAAACAGCAGCTATCCTCTGGCGTCAAAAGACTTTCATGGAAGATTTAAGATCAGTTTTTTATATTAAAGCCAACATTGAGGTACTGGGGCTGTCACGCGAGGCCCGCGTTAAAGCCGGCTGCAAATTTAACTCGCCTTTATATTTCTTAAAGCTCCGGGACTTAGAACCGCCACGGCGCGCGTTTGCGGCCACGCAGATTCGGAATAAATTACTGTAAGGGACTGGAAAATACGTTCTTTTTACAGCTGCCGCAGAGTCGAGATATCGCGTGATCGCCACATATCTTAATGAAAATGCGACACTCGGTGCAAGGCATCTCGGTGCGATGTCGCTCAATCGCTCTAAGACTCGCAACGTCACAAGTGTATTAAATATAGAGCGTATTAAATATAGAGAATATTATTTTCTCTAGTGAGAATTGATTTCACATCCCCAATTTTATGGTGAATTAATTTTATGGTGAATTAATTGCATATAAAATAGGAGATTTTTCAAAAAAATTCTTCGTATCATTAGTCTTTCAGAATCAATATTCACTTGCAAAAAAACAATTATTAATTTTCACAAGTAATCTTATTGAATTATTTTTGTTCTTGTGCATTAATGTATCTGCATGTATATAGATATTTCTAAATCATAAATAAATATTTTAAATTTTTTTAATATGACTTTTATTGTCAATCAACATTCATTTCATGATTATCTACAACAATGAAATTTGCATTCTCTTAAGACACAAGAAGACTGATGCGTAATGAATCTCAGATAGTACTAATTATATACGTAATTACTATTCTATAAAATCTTTTTACGGAGTAGGAAGTTTACGGAGTATCTGAAAATATTACGTTAAATATGAGAAAACAATCGAATTACAGTTTATACAAGTAAATTATCACATTAAATATGAGAAAGAGCTTCGAAAACGATCGAATTATAATTTATATGAGTGAACACAAATGCAAATAGAGAATTGAATAATTCACTTCCTTGCAGGAACGGGATTGACACAGCTGGATCTTTCCCAAAATTCGCTGAGTAGTGTCCCATCCCATGCATTGCGAGACCTCCATCATCTCCTGATTTTGAATTTGAACCGTAACAAAATCACAGCCATTCACAACAAGGCTTTCGAAGGTCTCGATACACTTGAAATCCTAACGATGTATGAAAACAAAATATCTAGTATAGAGCCAGATGCATTCAAAGGACTCGATAAGTAAGTTTCTTCCACTATCTGTATATTGCGAGGTCTAAGAAAATGAAAATAGAATCAAAAACTCTTTTTTATTTAACACTATAAAACAATATAAAAAGAAAAAAAATATTTAAAATTATATTTGCTTAGTTAATAGCTAATAAGATTATGCGAATTAAAAATAAAAACCAATATTCCAACTATAATATTCTAATTATAAAAAAATAAGAGTGGTTTTTTAAATTTCGCGTTTTTAGCCGGAGACTCAAGAGGCTTAATTTAGGCGGAAACGAACTTACGAGGATCCCAACTCAATCTTTAAATACGTTAGATTTGTTGAAGAAATTAGAATTGCAAGAAAATCGCATAACAACCATAGAAGAAGGCGATTTCGAAGGTAAAGCATCGAGTATTGAATTTATTTTACAAAACGTATTTTTTTTTTAATATCTCTTACGAGACTTATTTCAAAACATACATAATATCTTAAAAACACATGTTGCAAAAACATATTTTTACAATTAATTCTCCGATTCCTTTTTGCATAACGACTTCAATTTCGATTAATCAACTTTTTTAATCTATCACACGCATTCGATTTACAGACACAAATAAAACGACTTTAATGAACGCACATGTATTACAGATGTTTCATACAATTAAATGAAATGGACTCATCGACAAAACGTTTTGCCCTTTCAGGATTGAAAGCACTCGATTCATTAGGATTGGCGCACAATCACTTGCGCGAGGTCCCGGCGCGTGTATTCTCCCATTTGACGCAATTAAATTCTTTGGAACTCGACGGAAATCAAATTACCCATGTGGATCCCAATGCATTCATCGGTTTAGAAGGTACACTGTAATTATAATTTAAATAGTTATTTAATTCATTGACCCTACATATATACGGGTGAATTTAAAATGTTTAAATTATTCTTCTTCTTTAATTATTATTCTTTATAATTTTTTAATTAAATAAAACATTAAAAAATTTAACAGCTCAATGTGTAAGAAATTATTATAAGAGATATATTATCTGTTGTATATTTGAAAAATATAAATAACTGTCACGTTACATTTTATTTATATTTATCAAATAGTTTAAATTGTATACACATCACATCGAGAGATAAATCGTTCCGATACTCGATTTCAATACAGTCGCGGAATTCGCGCGATCTTATGTTTATTGTACCGTGAAATTCTCGCGGTCTTTGCAGATCACGTTCTACTTTATTTATCGTTTCGAATGTCACAACTGCTTAGCATTTAAATTTACCGTGTGCCACGACCGCTCGTCGTGTACCGCGATGCAATCGGTTCCCTTTGGATGTGGATATAAACGAGCAAACGACACTTTACAAACAACCCTTCATCTTGCTACATCCCATAAACACGAACTCGAATATCAAGATAGTATTTCGACAAAGCGATATTCCACGCGAGTGAACAGTATTGACATTTTCGACGATTCGGTCGAGCAACACATTGCTAGCTTTACGATCGATAAGACAAATGATTTGAAATCGAATAAACGCTGTTATGAACAAATTTAAATTAAATATTTGTTTGATATTGAGTTAAATATTTTTATATTTGATATACCAAATATTTTATCGTTAAAAATATCGTATTATCATTATATATTTTTATTTTTCTTAAAATCTTTTTTAAATCAAAGATTAAAATATATATCATATGATAAATATAATTTACATTAGAAATAAATATTTACACATGTACATTTTGAATCACATATATATTTATAATTTTTTTTATTTAGCTCTTTATCATCCAAAAATAGGAAAAAATTTTTTATTTAGATTGCATGTTGTATTTCGTTATGACGGATCCAATTAGAGCTTTCGATTAAGGTATTTGATTCACACTTGAGTAAATTTTTCTCGATTGATTATTTATTCGCTGCTACGAGTTTGATTTGATTATAACTAACTACAATCCATCCAAAGAAATTTGTTTGAGCATGTCATAACTTTCAAAGATTGTTATTGATGCTTCTTATATAATTCTTACGAAGTTATCTACTGCGAATTAGATTGCTGTCTCTTACATTCGTCCTAATATATATATATTTCATATTTTGCACGACTGTTTTAATTACGTTATGTCTACCATTAAACGAGAAAATCAATTAACTCTTTCACAAGGAATCTGATAAACAAGAAAATTTAACGAGACATTTTGGAATAATTAATCTTATCTTCGCATCCCTTAAATATTAATGTTCTGTTTAATATATTCTTTCTCGTAATCTTCAATCTTTCATTCCAGAAAATTTACAATATTTACGATTAGGAGATAATAATTTACATTCGGTACCGAGCGACGCTCTACGACGTTTGCATCGCTTGCGTCACCTTGATTTGCGAGCAAATAATATTACTTCACTTCCGGAGGACGCTTTCACGGGCTATGGAGATTCCATCACTTTCCTTAATCTGCAGAAAAATATGTAATATTTTTTTCTCCCATATATTGAGAATTTAAGTCACATTTAAATCAATTTATTGTGCATTAAAAATTAATTTCTTACAGTTTGATATAATAATCCATAATTGTTAGCATGAAATATGCTGAAAAGCTTTCTTTAGCATATATAAAATATTCTGCATCATCACATTATCTTTTCAGGATTAAAGTTCTTCCGCCTCTGGTATTCGACAACCTTAATTCGCTGGAAACTTTGAATTTGCAAAACAACAAGCTCCAACATATCTCAGAAGAAGTCATAGAAAGTATCGTTGACACTTTACGCCATATTGATATAACAGGTAACATATATGTCTCTTTTATTGTCAAGTAAACAGTATAAATTTGATGTGAGATAGAAGGAAAAATAGAAAATAATCAATGAATAAAATAATAATTTAAAAAATAATTATTTCAAATAATTATTTCATATAATTGCGATCATTTAACTAAAAACTCTCATTTTTATTGTCAAGATTGCGTCTTATCAAACTCATCAGATTACTTTTCGAGTGTTAATAGTTTCATACATTTCGCGCAACTTTACTCGTTTTTATCTCTTTTCCTTTCCATTTCTCTTTTACACAGATAATCCAATAATTTGCGACTGCGATCTACGATGGTATTCCATATGGCTCGGGAATCTACGCGACAAGGACGACGAGATGATGTCAAAGAAGCGAACGATCTGCACGATGGTTTCGGAGCATCGCGAGTACTCCGTGCAGAATATTCCGCTCGAGAGGATGGGTTGCGTAGGCAAAAATGCCGGTAAATACTCGTCGTCGGGCACCGGATGTAAAACGTATGTCGACGCGACGTTACCGATGTTGCTTCTCGTTGCCGTTTTGGTGTAAACCCGGCGAAAGTGCGCTACTTCGCGATTACAATACCATAGACTTTTCCTTTCGACGCCAACGAGACGGGATTAACGATTACGTTTAGCATCAACGTTTGCATTAAGCGTCGCGAATCATGATGAGTTTTCGGTTTCGTTATTCAAGTTTAATGAGAGAGAGAGAGAGAGTGACTTTTCATGACACGAGAGATTTTCCTCGCTTGTTTCCCTCCTTTCCTTTCGAGGTAATCGTGACGCGATAGCGGAGACGTGTCACGATTCCGCGATCAACATCTTCGTCGACGTAAGCCAGTCTTTTGTAGAGAAACCGAAGTGAAACTTTACCATCGTGCGCGCAATAATTTAATATACTCATAGTGAGTTGTGGCCTGTCATAAAAATGACGTAAGCGAGCTTCGATGCGAAAACTTGACGCATCATCACGACCGAATATGATAGATTTTAATCGGAGTCGGGTAAAAACCAGTTGACGAAGAAAGCTTCGAAGCACCATTACGGGAACGAATTATTACTACGGCTTGGTGTGACGGGAATGATTGATTTCTTCGAAAAAAAATCGCTCTCTTATTTCCCAGGAGCACAGAAAGACAGACGTCGGCTTCACGTACGGAATGACATATTAAACGTACATATAAATATATAGTTGATCACGTTTTGCTTTTCTTCTGTACAAACACGCGTCCATGCGATCGCACATGGACAATAATATCGCGTGTTGTAATTGCGACAATCGACTTCTCTTGAGAACTGAGTACTTTAAATTCTCCTGGATACCTTCCGCCGGGTCTTTTCACAAGATTTTTCCCTCTATCCGGATTATTGGAAAATCCTCCGATTTAGTCTATTGTCAGTTTGCCGAAACATTTAGATTTCAATCTAATTGTTTCTAAATTAGACAAGAGCTACAAGATGAATTAGTTTAATTTCAATGCTTAAGCATTGTCCGGAGCGCATCAAAGCAGACTGATTACATGAAAACTTGATCAACGCGGAACGATAGCAATTCACGAAACAATATTATTACTATTAAAAAAAAAGTAATCGTGGCGATAATTTCAGATCGCAGTATGTATCATGAGCAATCCCTTTCCAGTTGTCGAAATGATAATCACAAACGTTGGACGATTAGATAATTTTAATGACAGGACGGTAGAAGATATATTTGCTATGAGGGCGGATTTATTTCTGATAATATCACTGTTATTTATGGCACGCTCAGATGCTTTACGATCGAATCGCGCCCACCGCAGCCTGCATAGTAAGTGATAAAATAGCAGCGGTTTTCCTGCTGCTCGATAATTTGTCAGATTTCTATCGGAAGCAATATGTAATGGGATACAATAGCGATTTGACGTTACTTCATCTCGCACACTTCGATGGTACAGGATCTGAGCGGTTGCTAAGATCGAACGTCGATCGCGTGCGATCGACGAGTGGACCGAAGAATTCTCGCTCGCGAGAGGAACGCGCGAGGTTTCTTCACCGGAACGTTACATATCAGCATCGTTGCCAATTATTTCGTGGTTATCTGTTATTAAGCTCGCGGCGCGAGGCGTAGTATATTCACTAGTGGATTCGAGTGGCCGGAAGTCGATCGCCGTCAGGCGCGATTTCGCGCCGCTCGTCGTATACATATCAATACGTTCCTGTTGAACAATAGTCGGTGTTGCAAATAGTCGGCATTCTCCATGATGCTCGCAATTCATCCGTATGTCATGATCTCTTCCCGGAGACTTTCAAGCTAAATATCATTTTTTTATTCGTCGCCCAACAACTTCTTTAGTCGACAAATTATTCGAACGGATGCTTTTCATATTCATAAATTAAAAGAAATTATTAAAAATTATTGGAGCTTCTTGTTTAATTTTTTTTTAAATATAACTAGCTGTTTTATTAAGATGTGTTAATTAGATACTGTGGGAGGCTTGAAAAGAAATGATCGCGTGGAAAATGTATTCATACAACATATGTCAACATATGTATTCATACAACATGTCTTTTATCAACTTCTCCTTTGGAATGTCGCTGCATGACAGTCGCTAACATCTTGAGATCGTCCCGATACTTAATTCGATTCGCAAAGAGCCGACCGCACGAAATGAGATAACAACTGTGCTGATGACACGTAATACTCCCAGCAGGAAACCGACACTTGTCAAAGTGTCGGTAGAGCACAAACGCGGTTATTCAAACGCCTCGTTGCGTCCGCTTTATGACTCGGCTACTTCGCCGAGTTGCCATACATGTGCGCTAAAATTGCATCACCCTGCAAAAGGGAAGCGTCACATGCCACGCACGTGCTTGCGAGACAAACAATCATAGACGCGTAATTCCTGACTTGTATATAGGATATTTATCTTCCGTCTTGAAATAAATAATTTATGCTTGTATAGCGGAAGTAGATCGTGACATACGGAAATTAAGTACGCGTGCTTCGCTTCGAAAGATATTCGGCGAATGCATCCAACAATGCATTTCAGTGACGAATGCGTTTCTCAGAGAAGACGTATTCAGAGCGGGAAACCGATTGCGTAGGAGAGCGCTGTAGTTCATAGGGACGTAGTGCTGATCACAGTGCTAACGCGGAAAGTAATATGTGTTTTGCTATTCGATACGTATAATAAGTATAAAATAGAATTAAGCCTAAGGCATTATTGTAAGAAGAGCATGCCACGTGGCGGAATACTAAGGACACCTGTATGCGTTATATTGGCGCGTCCAGCCGAGCTTTTCGAAAGAGAAATTTCTTAGAGGACACTCTAATTCTTGGCTTCATTTCATAATTTTTGCTCGATTACAATAATACATCAAATGCAAACTTTTTTTTCATAAATGTACTATTTCGATAGCACAGTAAAGAGAACTTATACGTACAAAAATAAAATTTAAGAAAGAATGTATTAAATCCGATGATGATGACATGCTTTATATTTATCCCGTTCTAGATTGTGTAAATTTGATTTGTAACCGTTTTAAATTTATATAACTAGATCATCGTACATAGACTCTGTAAGAAATCGTGTGATATCTATAATTCATGAAAATATATTTAGAAAGTAAGATCTTCCCTTTCGAATGCTCAGGCAGGAGCGTGTGACGATATCACATACACACGTACACATATCATTTATACGCCCAAATTTACTTGTAAGATAAACTGATTAATTAAGTCGATTTAAGGCTTGACGAAGCTATAACGACTAAAGATCGTATACATATCGTGAACGTACGAGATTTAAGAGAATTTATTTGTTAACATATACATATATACATATATGTACGTTATATATAATATATATATTATTATGCATTATTATATGATCATAAAAGATATATATTATATACCTATATCTCTTATATATACATATATGCACTAGATGTTTTTTCTAAGAAGTTATATTGATAATGATATGAGCCGAGCATATACTGACGTTAAATAAAATAAGTAAAATCGATTTCCATTTAAATCTATTTAAATAGAAATGCCAGATTTATTATTTTATTCCTATTTCGCGCGCTGTTTTATCGTTAAATATTCTAAAATACAGAATATTTTCTTTTTCTCTAAATAAAAAATATTTATGTGATTGTATTGCTGTATATTAAATTGAAATAAGTTAAAATAAATAATTACAGATACGCCGAATACGATCCTCTGCAGGCCCTACATTTAAGCTTAGGATCCGTACAAGGCATATCTATATATATTCATTATCCACATTTCCCAAATTTTCTTTTTTTCACTTTTTATAATATAAAAAATGCATGCGCGAATAATCTAGCGTAAGATTATTTTTAAAAAATCTGTGTATAATTATAATTTTAAAAGGGAAAAAAGACGACAGTGTGTGAACGGCAGCAAGTTACAAAAAAAAGTTGATAGAAACGAAAGTAAAACTAGCGTAGTAGCATAATATTATATCTGAGTCGGAAGTTTGGTAAATACTTTTATTTTTATTGTAACAATCGATAAAGAACGCATTTGAAATATAACGAGGAAACCTTTTTCGGATGATCTTTCTATATTTCATGTTCCATTCGATTATTCCCTGATAGCGTTCGATATCATACATTTTTATTTCTTTACTATTTTTAAATTTGAAATAAATTTTTTTTTTCGTCACTAAATTAATAGAACGAATGTACATCATCATGACGATATTTTTTCAGATTCGCTTAATTTAATAAACATTAATTCGCCGAAAAACTTCCGGCTCGGGCGCGTTAGAATATATCTTTAGGCAACTTTTAGAGCAAAAACGGGATCGCGTCCAGTTCGCATGGTCTTTAATCCTTTCGCTGCTAAATATCACGATGGCATACTGTTAAAATGCTCTAATTACCGTGCTGTATTTGCGTAACGCACGTACAATTATCTACACGCTCTACATCTTATTGAATAATGATCGAGCAGATCAAGAGGAGATCAGATCTCAGAACACAAGCAATGCGTAGATTGGGTATTTGCATTTCACATGTCAGGGATCGCAGCATCGAAAGGATTACAGACATATCTTCGGACACCGAGCCCGCAGAACCATATCGAGACATATCGCTGAGAGACGGTGCCGGCCTCGTCGGGCGCGCCGTTTATTATTACTAATTATTATAAGCGGATATTTTTGTACAGCGTCTTACAATGTGGTCGGATCGTTGCCGGCACGCCCGACGGGCGCACCTGGCCCCTCTATTTACTTCATTTACTAGCGCGTGATACCCTGAAGAGACGCGTAGACGCGTATGCTGCGTACGCGCATAGACGATATACATATACATATATACATACATACATACATATATATTTATATATGTGTGTGTGTGTGCGTCAACGAGACGTGTAAACGAAATTACCGACGGTCCCACTCGGGATCCACCCGCGCGTAAGGACGATAAACGGAGCTTAACTAACTATTGATCGAAGGATAATATCTTTGTAACCTCAGTGCTCTCGCTCACACGTCGCTTCCTCGCACGACTCGAGAAACCTCGTATCTGTGTTAACACGTACTCTCAATATGCATGTATTGCATTAACACGACATGCATCACACACGACACACACGTTGTAATCTTACGGAGCATTTCATCCCCTCTTTTCTCACTGTCTTCTATTTAAATGAAAAAAAGAGAAAAAAAACCATCGTAATTCTTACGTATATAAGAAGTAAAGTTCGTGTGAAAAATTAGACAGAAGGACTAGTTCTCTCTCTTGTCAATCAATGTACACATACATATATATATATGTAACATATATATATATATATATATATATATATATATATATATATATATATATATACATTTCTCGGCGTAAATGCTCTTACAATTAGACAAAGATACGTATTACTGTTGTATACAACACGTACCTAAACGAACATACGCATACAAGACTAAATCACGCCTAATGTTATATCGATGTTACATATATGATACACACATACACGAACTTCGTCTGTATATGTCTATACATAATGTTATATATATATATATATATATATTGTCATATGATATGATATAACTATTACGTGATATGTATGTATTATGAAGCATTTCTCCCCTATCGACCCGCGACTCGGGCATCTACTCAAATTCTAATGTCTATATGTCATTGTTTATTATATCGTTAATGATTATTACGTGTATATGTGAAACTTTCAATTGAATAAAAATGACATAAGCAAACGCTTATTCATTATCACCATACCTTTTACTTCGCTTATTCGTTATCATCTGTATCTTTTACTTTGCTAATTAATGTATAAAAAAATCGTGTTTTAGCAGATTTTAATAAATACTCATAATTATATAGTAAAGAATATTTATCTTGTCTCAATTACTAAATTTAATTAATCTTCGTTAATGATCTCAAATTATATATGTATTTTTATTCACATAATGGTATCTATATATTGCGTTACTATTTAATTAAAATGCGAATATATGACAATTCTCGAGGTTCCTCTTTAGTAAGGATGCATAGATAATCAATACGGAATATGTATATCGACAAGTAAATAAGATAACATTAATCAATGTCGTGTGCAGGCAAATTGCCATTCTAGATTCGATAAAATATTCTAGACTGTGTCAATTGAATTGCATCGTAGAAATTATATGTGTGTTCGACGTGTAATATATCAAAGATATATTCTGATTTTGCTCTGGATATGAAGTATTCATTATTTATAACTTTCAATATTTTCTTCTGTTCGTTTCACTTAAATTTCTTAATAAAAGAATTACGTAAATATCAAACTAGAATCAGAATGAAAAAGCATAGTAAATCTTTATAATTATTATAAATATTATTGTATATTTATAAAAATAATCATTAATAATTATGATAAATATTTATATAGTTAAATAAAATCGTTTTTTATAAGATATTTAATATTTACTTATTAATTTAAAATTTACTATATGTTTTTTTTTTCATTTATTTAATTGGAAAAAATGTTGTAACTTATTAAATATATATTTCACATTTCTATTTAAATATATTTGTAATATAATCTCCTCATTAATACTTCATTATGTTTCGTTATATTTTATTTCAATTATCGCGTACACAAAATTGTACAAATAAAATTTATTCTCCTTTTTGAATCATTGAGTTTATACAATTTTTCTTTGTCTATCAATTTAAAAACTTTTAAGTGATCAGCAGCATAAAATCAATAATCATTTATTAACAATTACATATTGTTTTAAAGTAGATATAATTAAATGCATTCTTTTTGCATGTCGGAAATTTCTAGCAACTACGATTCTATGCAGTGTAGATAAGTTATTTGGATTAGATATCGTTATTTAATACTTCAAGAATCAACATTTTCTAATAATAAAATTCTAATAAGAAAATGTGATCGACGAGAGAAGTATGATTAGTGAATTAAAAATCGTTAATTGTTACGTGACCAAATTAAACGTTTTTTTTCTTCGACAATATATAATGATACAAAAGTATCCGAGTATCAAAAAGCTATATTTATTGAACAATAATATATCTCCTTGAGAAGAGCTATATTTATTATTTTCCAAATATCGAGTGCTTATATATCCTGCATGATGTTAGTTATCATTTTGTCCGGAAATCTTGGTTTATTCCAAACATAATTATATTTGGCTAACAGCCCACTTTCACGTAGGTTAATGTCAAGAACACGCAGTAAGTTACGATAATAGTATTGTGTAATTTGAAGAAGAATCAAGAGAAGAAAAATAAAAATATAAATAAAAATAATATTGTAAAAATATCCTGATATCCTCAAACTCATACACAGTTTGCACAACATTTATATATATTAATACGTTACATTTCCTGTTTAAATTTATTTCATATAATTATAGGAAAAAACTCGCATTTTTTAATCTACAAGAAATTTATATTAGAAATTTCAATTAAAACATTTTCATAATTCTGTTAAAATAACATAACAATTCTATTAAAATAACAATTGTGATTTGCTTGTTAATATCATAATTACTCAGTGTTTCAAAAATAAAGCTATAGAAAATCAAGTAAATAAAACAACATAAAAAAAATTATTTTGGAAATTATAGATAAATGTGTGCCTAAACAAATATGATAAAATCGAAATGATCGATGAAAATTTGCGCTTTTAACTGTCCTAAACTTAGCAATCTTCAATGAATCGTTTATTATGGTAATGAAACGATTCCCCGTATCTAAAATTATTTTTAGCTATTAGATCAGTAGTTCGATTTAACAT
This sequence comes from Camponotus vicinus, assembly GCF_025532165.1. Lineage (NCBI taxonomy): Eukaryota > Metazoa > Arthropoda > Insecta > Hymenoptera > Formicidae > Camponotus > Camponotus vicinus. Next base: position 6,608,678 of record NW_028141979.1, on the reverse strand, counting down.
CGAAGCTTTATCTGATTGGCTAGTAAGGATTAACATACATATATCGAGGTTAAAGGTAGAGTTGCCAGATAATTTTTTCACGTACGAGCTGTCGGCAATCCACTGCAATCCTCTAAAAGGATGCAATGCCAATGACAAACCGCTATATGTACGATACGCTTTGCAACGTATAATCGCTTTCATGTTCGCGAATAGTTCGTTATGTGCGGGGGAATCGTTTCGCTATAATGCAATCATCTACGTCATACAAAGATAATATCAAACATATCACAAGAGAGAGAGAGAGAGAATTCTCTCCCAGATTCAAGTCATTTTCGAATGTGAAATTAAATAATATTAGCTATACTATGATTTTTTTATTATTAGGAAATTGTTAAAATATTTTTCTTAATGAAGGAATAAATAGAAAAAAACATCTAAATTCATAATTATAAATCATAATTAAAAATTCATAATTGTTTTTTAAAATCTGTTATTAGAGTAATTCTGAAGAGATAGGAAATCTTTCTTTCTCTCTCTTTAACATTATTAAAATATAATATATTCATACAAATATGAAATTACCATAGAATCCAAGTAGAATTCAGGTAGAATCCAAGAAATCCTACAGTATATCTGATGTTATAAAATTTATTTTGCTAAGAAATGTAAAATTATAACGTTTAAATAAGTGTAGATATTATTTATATATTTATAATAATTTTTTAAAATAATGGTATATTTTTTTAACTAGACAAACGTTCACTCAATTGCGTGAGCATGGTAATTGTTTCGTGAGGGTACAGCCGTGAAAGTGTCCTAAATAAAAATCTTTTTATAGCGAGTTCGGTTCGATACATGTGATTGGTGATGATCTATTGACATCGATTGTAGGTGTGCGTCTATAGTATCGCTCTGCTAATTAATTTACGACAGCTCAGTACAATTCTCTCGCTAGAACAGTGAGTTAGCCGTAATTGAAAAAAGTTTAAGCTTGTTAATTGTTTTATGATTAATTTGACAGTCTCACTAGAACAGAGCAAACTTTAACGATATGGTAATTATTATAAACTTATATAAAATTACCTAGAAACTAAAAATACTTAAATTATAATTAGTTATTATAGTGTTTTTTTCGCGTTGTATTGTTAATAATATATGTTTTTTTTAAACATTTGTTCGTAATATTGTAGGAAGAAATTCAGCTTAGTAAGGATCAAATATCTCGTAAGTGCACTTATATATTAAAGCGATATTATTTTTGTGATACAAACTCTCCGAATATAATGTGATGCGATAATGTGATCCAATTTGCAGTTATTGTTAACAATTGCAATAAATGTATTTAGACATTCGGTATCTAAAAAGTTAAAAATAGTATTTTTGAATAGATTTAAAAATGGCATTCGAGGCATTCGATCACGAAAAGAAAGGAAGTATAGGTACGGACAAGGTAGGCACAATTTTCGAAATGCTTGGCCACCAAATAAATTCAGAGGAACTTAATGGAATTATATATGAAGTTGATACATGGGGTAAGTATGTATATAATATGAAAAAGCCAATCAAAAGAAAATATAATTATATTCGTCAGCTATGCATCCTAAATATTCTCATTTTAAACAATAGTAGATTATGTCTAATAGTAGATTATATCTATTTAAAAAATATAAGATTTTTTATTTAAAATATAGTGTAAAAATGTGCAAATTCTTGTAAAATAATTACGGAAAATTTATTTTTTAAATAAATAAGGAATTCGCGCGTGCGAAAAATATAAACATTACAAGAAATTAATCGTAAATCATAACTCTCATATTGGATATTTATTTTTAGGGAGCGGGGAATTAAAATTCGAAGAGTTTTGCCAGGTAGCATCGCACTTCCTCGAAGAGGATACTAATACTGAAGCAATACAAGAAGAATTACGAGAAGCATTCCGATTATACGACAAAGAAGGCAACGGTTATATTACAACCGACGTATTCAGAGATATCCTTCATGAACTGGACGACGCGTTATCTCCGGAGGAACTAGATATGATTATAGATGAAGTAGATGCTGACGGATCTGGCACAGTCGATTTCGATGGTGAGAGATCTTTTGTGCACAGGTGCTATTCCACTTCGTCTTCGCAAACCTGACTATAACCTGGCGTTTACATTACAGAATTCATGGAGGTCATGACAGGATAAATTATGATTTTGGCACCGCGCGGATGCATCGTCTATCGCCCACATATCAGACAACGTGCCTGTACAAACAGACAAGCTGAAATCTCTTCAAAATTATATATGACGCTAGCGCAATATAATCGTTTATCATAAAAGAGGTCCGTCGTAAAAATTGTTTTTTCTTTTTTTTTTCTTAAATAAAATACGTGATTCAAGAGTTTTAATTGATGGCTAATCAACGGGTAATCGAAAATAAATTTAAAAATTTCTTAATAAAATAACATGCATAGAATATAGCCATGTCAAACATAAGTTTATAGATAAAAATCAATATCTTTGAAATAATAATTAAATTAGAATAATAAGATTATATTTAAATTGATAATTATTAATTTACCAAAAGTCATAATTGAATAAAATACTTTGTCTACATGATATGTAACTATGTATGTATATATTAAATGAATATTTAAGTTTAAATGAATTTGAATACATGCCAAATAAAATATCGATTATATTATAAAATCATATATAAAGCAAATCATATATAAAGCAAACGAGTGAGATTTATTCCAATAAATTCCGATCAAACAAACTTTAATGCATGAGATGTTAATTACTTCTTTCCAAAATTTCAAAAAAATATAAACATGCAATTTTAATAAAAACTTGATAATTATTTTTTTCTTTATTTTACTTTACTATTTTTTTTATTTTATAACAAAATTCATTAGTAATTAAAAACACAGTAAAATATGATTTTATTTTATTTATTATACATTTTAACAATATTTGAATCGCAGTTTAAAACTTATTGATAGGGAAATATATAGAGAAATTAATATCTTATTTTTTTAATATGCTATTTCAGTGATTGAAAAAGTGCACATGTGCATTCTGTAATTCTCTGTAATCTCTCATTATTATAAAGAGCTTATAATTATAGTTGCAATCAATACAAGATGTTGCACCTGAAAATACATGCTCGCGTGTTGGCAACTGTAATAGCACGTGCTTTGCACGCATCAACCGCGACGTTACACGCTCGAATGTAACAGCAACATAATCCATTCTGAACTTTCGTCGAAAGAGCAGCATGCTCCAAGGGGAGCTCGACAATGCACGCGATGGCAAACGGCTGTATTCCGGAGTGAATGATAAAATCACCTAAATATAATAGCAGCCACCGGGCTTTATGAGCTTATAATTAGGAAGCTAAGAATAAGATCTGTGCACGGTTATTGCATAGAGTCGTCTTGGGTCAGCCTCACCCATGAATTTTCCGGCGATGAGCCAATACTGTCTATTGTTGCATCCATGCGACTGGTCACACATCGCGTCGCTCGTAAATTTCGGCATTTTGAAACGATGCAAAATTTCACAATGAACCGCTTGTGAAGTGTTAACTATGGAAATGCGAATTCCAAAGATCATTCCGCGATGGCCTAGTTAGAAGATGCGAAACAGTTTTATCGCGATTCATAGATATATTTTAAGAGGACAATAAACGTTGCTGCGCTATCATAATCCACATATGTCGCTGTATCTTTTAATAAAAATATAATTTGAAAAATATTTCATTGCGCCTAACCTCAAGCTAATCTTCATTATGTTAATTATTTAATAATTATTTATATTTATATTTAATTATATTTATATTTAATTATATTTATATTTAAATAATTATTTATATATTTCTTTTTCTATAGAATTTTATAAATATTTTAATCTAGAATATTTTTCTTCTATTATAATATACTATTTAAAGTGAATTATATATTACAAATTATATATATATCAAAAATATGAATATAAATTTTAAATTTTTCATGGCAGATTTTTTTTATGGCAGATAAAAAAATAAATTGTATTTTATTTGTAAAAGTATCCGAGACGTAAAGAAATTTAATATAACAGAGTCATTTAATATAATTAAATATATCGCGTGTTTGTATATAACAAAATCAAATATAGCTTTCAATACTTTTACATTACACGTATATTCCATATCTGACTCCGTAAACAAGATTGATCTTTTTAAATTTACAATTTTGTTTTAAATAAATAAAATAAACTGTTATATAATTAATGTGGCTGGATGTAACACACATTTCATATCTCAGTTAATTATTCGCATCAAGACAGATTGCGTGCAATATGCTCGCATTAATTATACCGATGTGAGAACGTCAGAATATTTGGCCATTTTGACAAATCGAATATATAACTGCCAGTGGCATGGATAATTTTCGAAATTAAATGCGTTGCCATGAGTTCTGCAAAATTAGGTAAAATGCGTCTATGGAAATAGAGTGGGGGGAGCGTCCTCGATGAATTTGAAAACCGCTAGACTCGGCATGTGTAGATATTACCTAGTCAATCACGTGCCAGAACATCGTTATGACCACTTAAAACAGAAGTCTACGGCCAGAATCTTCTGCATAACCGGATAAACCGTCGACGCCACCGTACCACGAGCAGCGCGTATAGTTATCATTATGGCAAGTCGTATAATTTTGATAAACGCGAAAATTATTCGTCAAATTCTAACGTTTTTCCGCGACAAGAAGTGTGAAAATTAAATATACGAATAAAATTCAAATAATAGCATTCGATACAATTAAACAGAAAAGAATTAAATTAAAAAAAATAATATAATTCAGCAACAAAGTTTAAATATTTATCCTAAATATTACAGAAAGTTATTTAAGAGAAATGATGGAGAGGCTCAAAGAAAATTAATTAGTACTCTTTGTAAATTTATCGTAAATTAATTATTGCATTAGTGTGATTTTTAATAATAATTGATGTTTTGAGTAGTTACGGGTAGTAATTATACTTTTCACAATTCCAGGATGAATTAAATAAGGACCAATTGGCTTGTAAGTATATATATCTTTCTTCATTATGATAAAAAAAATTCAGGATAACATTAAGCTATCTCTTTTCTGAATAGTGTTGAAGAAAGCCTTCGACGCTTTCGATCATGAAAAGAAGGGTAGCATCGGTAGCAACATGGTGGGCACGATATTGACCATGTTGGGTCACGAAGTCAGTGAAAGCACGCTACAGGAAATCATTAGCGAAATAGACGAAGATGGTAAGCCAAAATTACATCAATATCTCGCGATTATGTTCTTACGTGCTTAACATTTTTATATATTTTTTTTGTATCGACAGGCTCCGGCGAACTGGAGTTCGAGGAGTTCTGCACGCTGGCTTCTAGATTCTTGGTAGAGGAGGATACGGAAGCGATGCAACAAGAATTACGCGAAGCATTCCGGTTGTACGACAAAGAGGGCAATGGCTATATAACTACCGAAGTGTTTCGCGATATTCTTCATGAACTCGACGACAAACTGTCACCGGAAGAACTCGACCTGATGATTGAGGAGATTGACGCTGATGGATCGGGGACGCTCGATTTTGACGGTATTTTTTAAATACACTCTTTCATTTTATTTCGCTTCTTTTTCGTGTTATTTATTAACTCTAAATAAGTAAATCTAATATGCTTTGTTTGTACAAAATAATCATTCAACTGAGAAATTAATATGAATTTAATTTTTTAAATGTTTATTTTACAAATCAGTATTTTAAAAATTAAAAAAAAATTGAGTTAATTTAATAATATGTAACTCTTTAATTTTGTGACGTGGTAAAAAATACTACTATCTTTAAAAATGTCAAACACGTGTTGGGGGAACCTATTTAAAATAATACGTTTAAGAAATTGTGCACAAGAGCTGCAGCTAACAACTGTAATTTGCAAAAGATAAGATAACATGTGGCTTGCTTCGAAAGCCAAGTAGTTCATATAAGATCTGCTCAAGTTACAAAACCCTGAGCCAAGGAAATTCGTTTCGCGCACGTCAACGTCAGAAAAGCTTAGCATAACCGACACTAATAGCAAAGTCGATCGAACATTCAATAAGTCTCTCGTGTTGGGTAATTCGCCAAGTTTATAGCCCACGGAAAACATGAGGCGCCGTTTGATTACATTAACGCCCACTGCATTTCGCGCATTTCAGAGTTCATGGAAGTCATGACAGGAGGCGATGATTAAGCCAAGTAATGATGATAATGAAGATGAGCTGCTCGCGAAGGGGATTATTCGCACAATTGGCAACGCCTATCGGAAAAAGAAAAAAAAAGGATGTTTCTTCCTCACCAAACAGCACATACGCTTTTGCAAATTAAACAACAGACGAGTGAAAAATTTTAAAATGATCGGTGGTATCGTTGGTTGACGGTCGGCGGTTTTCACCATGCAAGATGAAGACTATGTTTCCAAACGATTTCGATCAACGTTAAAAGCAAGATGAAAATAAAATCATCTCGATCATATCGGAACAGCCCTATTGCGTTCAAAGTAGCGAATAAAGTAGCGGTGCAAATTTCTTCGTCACGGCAAAATGGGTACACGCGCAAAACTCCGAGTTTGTAATTATCTCTAATCGCTGATCGCGAGATAAGCTATAATTTCCTACTGTACGAATATCACCGGGATTTTATTCCGACAGTCTACGCGTGAAAGTATTGAGTGTTTCGATAATTATTATATAAATCGTAAATATATTATTAAGTTTCACGCGCCTGCATAGATACTACGTGTTCTTTTTGTGCTGCGCCTAAACGATATTATCCCGTTCGCAAAGTAGCACATCACGTTCAAGTATACTAAGGCGCGTTATTCTCTTCGCAATTCAATCAATTAATCAATTGCGATCAATCTTTTAATTTTTCAATAAGGAACATATCAAATTGTAACCATTTCTTTACCTCTTCAATTCTTTGTAATTTAATTGCGCAACAAGATATGTATTCAATAATTAAATTTCGGAAATTGTGACTATTTTAATATTAGAAACATTTATATATGATAATTTCAGTAATTTAGAATCTAATTAATTAAAAGCTGGAAATATTGTTATCATCATTTGCAAGATAAAGACCGCTTTCCACATTATATATGCGACTGTGCTGTGAAATAAATATATTTTTCTACTAAAATTTTCTATTAAATAATCCCTCTATTTTAGAATACTTCGTATTATTATAGAAAAATAAATCAATAATATGAAATAATATCCACAGCTGTTCACAGCTGTTCCGATTATTAGCTATCCGACTAGTGGCTCTGAAATTGAAGCACATAACAAGTACGTATAGCAATAAACATCGTGGCGCATGCAATCATGTGCTGTTAAGATACCTTACCAAATCAGGTATCTTTGAAACGTTCCGTTACGGAATAATTATTCTCGCGATTCTCACGTCGTCGCAGATTAACCTGCAAAGCTCGATAATCTCGCTCATTGTGCATGGAACATAGGATATCGCTTATAACAATTATTTGTTGGAGTTAATAAAAACAACAATGTCGTAATTTCATCTCTTGACAATTCAATGTGGTTTAAAAGGAAACAAAAAGCAGAGGAGTAATATACATAATTTCGACATATAATAAAATAAAATTAAAATTAATTAATTAGGAACATAACAATTTGAAAGAGATAAATATCTTTTAATTTTACATAATTTCTACGTTTCATGCGACAAATTAAATCATAAATATATTAATTCAAGGGCCAATTCACATTATGATCGACAATCTGATGTTTCAATACTTTTAAATTCTAATATCGCACATAATTGCAAAGAAAATGTCACGCATCATATAAATTATGAGAGAACTTGAAATATTTCTACATCTCTCTTTTTCATTTTTCGTAATTTTGTAATTGATTATTTTATCTTTCTTAATTTTTTGAAAACTAAATTATATAAAAATTAGAACCATGTGTCACATTTTAAAAAAATATAAATATAATATAGTCTAGAAATTTAGAAACTAGAAATAGAAAAAAAAAATTTAGTTTTTTTACTAATTGTATATATCGTATTGCCAAATTAATTATTAATTAAACAAAATTATATATTTTTTATTTTCCCCTAAACTATGTATTTAAAATGCAATACATCGAATATTACACAGTTTAACTGCATATCATGTAATTGTTGCAAAGATTATATAGTTTACTTCCATTAACAAAAAATAACTAAACTAAAAAAAAATAAATACAAAAAAATTTTAATTCCTATATTATATTTATAATCTTAATTACATGCCAAATTTCAGTTGTAAAAGTAAATGACTATTTTATTATACATTCTATAATTATAATTCAGGCTCTATTTTATAATTATTTGTGTTTCCGCACTGATTGTGCAGGATATTTCGGTAAAGCATGCCATTCGTAATAAAATATAAAAAAAAAATTTTCACTAATTTGGCTAAATGAAAATAAGTATTCGAGATTTATTATTATATAAATAGGACTATTTGGAATATTTTATTATTGAAAATTAACAATATAAATAGGATATTTTTTAAAATTCCTACTTCCTATTAAATTGTTCACTTATAGTATTTTAAAGCAAATCTATAAAATATTTTTTATTATATGGATTTATAAATTTTTATATAAATTTATATTATTTTAATATAAATTCTATTATAAGGATTTATAAATTTTTATAACAAATAATAAAGGGCATTCCAAACATATTTCAATATATATATATATAACGTTCTTTATGAAATTTCGTGGTGAATAATGCGAACACCAAAATGCAAATAATGTTCTTTTAGAAATGTAGTATGTCTATATGTTTCCACGAGAAATCGCGATTGATGCATGTTCACGATTGACTGAGTGCATGTACCGACGAAATGCAGGAGAGATTTCGACATTTGTCCACGAAAAAAGGAAGTGCACCGTGTTAAGAAAGCGTACAAACAGCATGCATTCGTCAAAAATCACACTGCCGTATCGTTATTCGATGAAAGTAATATGATTAATTTTATGGACGGCTATGGACAATTTTTTGGTGTATTGATACGAGTTGATGCAAGAAATATTGAAAAAATAAATTAAATAGTCAAAAAAATCATGGATTTTCCGCGTCGATGAATTATACACGGAAGTTATCCCGTGATAATTTGCTTCTGGATTAGCTAGAGAGCAGAAAGTGTTTTATCTCAGAGGACTTTGAGGTTTGAGGGAACCTATTGCGCACAACGTATTTTGGAATTCGGAACGCGAGAGCTATTTTTGTCGAAATTTTGTGTGCGAAATTGATTCATCGAAATATAATCTACCTATCTAGTTATCTATCTAGCTATCAATAGAAATATCAATTTAACTCGTATTAAATTTTCTATATTCGGTTCTCACTACTTTTTGCGCGATAAAAAAATTCGATTAAGTGGATTTTAAAAATTATATTAGCACAATATTATATATTAAATATATGTATATTAAATCTAATGTTGAAAACAAAAAAATTATTTTTATCTCTTTTCTTATATATTTTCTGTTATTTACTTCCACATGTATATACATATAATGCAGCAAAATGTTTCTAATTTTTTGTTCCACATAAGCTAATATAGCTGCATATAATGATAGTCTGCAGAAATCAAACTTCAATAACCAACTCATTTAACATGCTCACTCAATGATATTTTTGGCGATAATATAAGTTTCATAGCGCGTTTTAAATCGTTTATGAAAGTAAATGAAAATAAATTATGCTTATTAAAGAAATATATCAAAATGTTCGCATGTAAAATTTAATAAATTATGCATTACATTTATCACTCGCATATGATGCATGATCCAAATTAAAAGATTTGTTTCAGATTTGTTTGAAAGTAAATCATGATACCTTTTATCACATTCTTTACAAGCTTCTTTAATAAAATATTAATATGGCAGTTATGATAAATTCTAATAATATAAATTCTATTTGAAATATATCATATGCGCGCAATATTAAAATTAAATATAATTCGAATTAAATTTATATATTAATATATATATATATATTAACTTAAATTTAAAGGCCATAAGAGCTAAACGCGGATGATAGTGCGTAAGTTCAACGAGAAAATAAGTTTTTCGTTGAAACTTATTTGTGTGCGCAGGGCACAAATTTTCTTGGTACGATACCAAGCAAATTTAAATAATTCTCAATTCGAGAATTTATTTAATTATTATCCCTCTTTCCCCCCTGTAATGTTGTAGGCGAGAAAAAATTAAATTTGCTTGGTATCGTACCAAGAAAATTTGTGCCCTGCGCACACAAATAAGTTTCAACGAAAAACTTATTTTCTCGTTGAACTTACGCACTATCATCCGCATTTAGCTCTTATGGCCTTTAAATTTAAGTTTATGTTTTATACACAGAGCCTAATTTCTTATATAGTTATTTATATATATTAATATATATTATAGATAATATTGTGGTATTTGAATAAATATATTATTGCAACAAAATTGTAATCATTGCTAATCAAGCAATAATTAATAAAAATTCAATAATCTGCAAAACAAATATAAACATCAATATAATTACTCACAGGTTGTTGCACATTGTAAAACTGTTGTTGCATTGCCTCTATACTGCTGGATTGCCATTGTACTGCCATTGCATCACTGTTGTATTGTTGTTTTCACTTAACAACTTGTTCCTAAACACATTAAATTAAAATGTATTTAATACATGTAATATAAAATCTAAAATATTATATTTTATACATTATTTATATAGAATTCTAAAAAATTTCTAAAATTATATATATATATATATATATATATATATACATAAATATTTATAAATACATACAAATATATGTACACAAATTTAGATTTGATTCTCCAAATTAATAATGTAAAAGTCCAATATTTCTCTTGATTCTCCCAAGAATACACAATATTTATTCTTAACAATAATTTCTACAGTATTTACAGTAATAATTCTACAGTAATAATTTCTACAATATTTATTCTTAACAGATAATTTAACTAATACTTTTTACAATGTTTATGCTGGTACACAGAATTATTTGAAATTGTCACTGACGCGATATACGCGATATTTATGCAGAATACGAAGAATTTCTCGATACTTTTCGCGACTTTTCTCCCGATATTTTTCTCTCGATATTCTCAATATTACGCTTATTTATACACGATATGATTTATTTAAATAAAACACGATAGTCGCTCGACACTCTTTCTCAACACTTTCGATATTATATGTTTACTTGCACAGGTTGTTTATTTTCATTGTCAGTAACTTATGATTAGTCACAATTCAATCATAATGAGACAAGTGACTTTTACGTACGTGATATTGTACCGTGATATAATTACTCGATGCGATCGATGATTACGTTTCTTCGACTGTACGAAGGTCGAATGTTATATCCGCGTCATATAACATCCTGACGTCACAAATAATTATGCGCAATACATCGCAGACGAGAGCGCGAACACCACGAAATATCTCAACTTCCGATTCCACTATAGCTCTTGCGATTCGACCAATCAGAAGCGAAGAAATCTAGATTTTTTTACTTGGATATTATTGAAATCTTTTTTCCTCTCTTTCTCTCTCTTATACGCATTAACTATATTATTATTAAGAGTAATAACTTAATTCTCAAATAAATATTGTAACGCGCTATATCTTAATATTGCGTTTAATATAGAAATTAGTGCCAAATGATTTACAATATATCATGAAAACAACGTTTAATTCGCATACAAGCACGATATCAATGAGAAAAAGATAGATAAATAACAATAGCAAAAGAGAGAGAGAGAAAGTGCGTGTGCGTAAAACACGGTATATAATTCTAAAAACTAATTATCGTAAAGATCGAAATGACATCACGTACCACTGATAAATCATTTTGCCGTTCTGTAATATTATTAACGACCCACATCCTTGAGTGGATCAGTAGTCGAACTCGCGCCAAGAATGTAAACAAAGCAGTCAAGCTCGCTCTTCCCCCTCCCATCTACTCTTCTACCCGCTCCCACCACGCTCACGGCGTCAACACAGTCTTTGAAACAATTATTTGTGTAATAACATTTTGTCGACGATTAATTTACAACTTTATTTGCCATATATGGACGCGTTCTCTCTCTTCTCTCTTTCTCTTTCCTCTCTCTCTCTCTCTCCCTCTCTCCTACATAATTTATAATATCCAGAAAAACTAAATTATCTAATGATATCACATCTCGTTTATTAATAATTAATGGTAGAAATGATTATGATATTTTTCGCGTATTATATTTAATGTATACATACATAACTCTCAAGTATATCCTTGTTTCTTCTAACGGGGAACACAAGTAGACATTAGATCACGCAATTGATTATATAGAGAATTTCTAGTTTTTCTATTCGCGTGACGTTGTATGTATATACATACCTATGTGTATTTCTCTCTTCCTAGATAGTAAACTATATGTATCGAAGATTAATATGCAAAGAATTAAACTAATCGAAAGACCCAAGCAAGGATCTTTATTTTTTCTTCAATTCTGATTGGTTACGTCAATCCCAATCATTAGTGCATGATCTATGGACTTTAATGTCACGTTTCATAGAAACTAGTATCAAATTATTCAGCTCGCGATAGCCATACTTGATTCGCGTAGTATGTTTGTAGCCAACGTACGAGATCGATAATCGAAAAGTTTGATATTATCCGCGGATACAATTTCGATCGAGCATCGAGAAATGTTGAATAAAAAGTGTTGAGCGATCGTTGTATTATGCGTAGATATATTATATCGTCTATTATTATATGCGTCTAATATCGGAAGTGTCGAGAATATAATATCGGGAGAAAAAATATCGAGAAAAACAAGGGGTATCGAAAAAATGGCGGGAATGCCGGACATAGCATCAGGTAATGTAACAGTTATTATGTGTAAATACAGTATATCGCGCTGAATATGTCATAGTTCCGTTAATTACGTGAACTTAATTATTAAACTGCTCGTGTGATTATTAAACGTTGATAAAATTACCGCGACATTGAATTGCGGAATAAATATCGCTGGTAAACAAACGCGTAGTGTTTGAAAGAATCGAGAAAAGTATTCAACGATCATTATATTATACATAATTATTGTATATATGTATATATATTAATATAAATAAGAAAAATTAATAAAAATTTTATATATATATATATAATTTATATTAATTTTAATTTCTCATAGGTGAAAATTTTTCTTTTAGAAATCTAAAAATTTCCAATCTTTTAGAAGTCTCAAAATTTTTATCGAAAAGCACAATATTGTAATCCATATCGATCTTAAGTAAAATAAAAAATTATTACCACTTTTTTAAAAAAAATAAAGGCATAAAGTTAGCATCCTACATATTTTAAAATTTCTATTTTGTATATTTAGTTGCCTAAACTTTCTTTGAAACGTAGCAAAAACTCCAGAAGTCTTTCAGGAAAAATCAAAACTCTATTAATTAGTTCTGAAAATGGACTGCTAACTTGACAGAAAAATTATGTAACGTACGACACGCATAATGCGCGTATATACTTCTTCATCGTGTCGTGCTCAACGATACGTTATGGACTCAAGAGACAAACTATAGCTCTCAGAAGTGCACTACGAAGCTCGTTTAATTACAGTATAGTCGTTTAATGAAACTTTCTCCGTCAATTAAGTCGAGTTAACTATCGCTAATTCGATAATTAAGATCCAGAGCTTTAATCGACGCTTCCTAAGTATTTTATTATGCATATGCACGCACATAATATGCAGTCCTTTTACAAATAAAAGAAAATATGCAGTGTCCGGTTTGACAAGTACGTTGGATTCTTTACGCTTCTATGCCCAGCTGTCATAAATGAGAAAAATATCGATATTGCAATAAGTACGAGGTATCATGTAAAATCGAATCTATACAGTTTGCGAAAATTATTTTAAAGTTCAATGAATTTTTGTAGTTGTTACTATAAATAACGGAACACGGATATATAACCGCATTGCATTACGCGCGGGGCTCGTTTGACTCGACACATTTAGATCCGATTGTTAACTTAAAGTCGGTCTATGAAAGAGAAAGTGGGTGAAGGCTAGAACGAACGATTTGCCACAATTACTTGCAGTCTCTTTCGCGCGTATTACACTTTGCCAACGAAACAAGTCCCACTGCGAGAAAGTACAAGTGTCTAAAACACGATCGACCGAGAAAGATTGATCTGACGCACTCCTTAATCGTAGCAAACAAAATGCCATGTATAATACTTCGCATAAATAAATGAGGGAGGTCTCCAGGGATGATATGATCTATTATATTTTTGTGTTTACCAAAAAAGAAAATAGAAATACTAAATAAGATGGCATAAGATTTTTCTCTAATAAAAAAAAATTTAATTATAATTTTCTATAAAAATATAAAAACTTCAAAAATGCACTTCTCTTCTTTTTTTCTTTATCTATTAATTTCTGTGGAATGTGTGTAAAAAAATTTAAAAATAGATACAAAGAACCTATAGAATCAAAGGAATTTATAAAATGGAAAATCTAATGCACACATATTTGCTTGCAAAATATAAATAATAAAAATATAAATAATATAAAATGTTTGTCTATTTCAATAAAATGAGTCCTTAATATATTGCATATAATTAAGAATATTCCATATATAATTTTCATGTAAATGTATAATAAATGTATAATAATATGTATAATAATATGAAAATCACAGTAATAAAACTACTGACCTAATTTATTTTTGCTTTCAATCTTATATTAATTATAATATATAATTAACTACTGCTCTGTTAAGGGGAACAATCTTGACTACGGGGATTGGTCTTGTTTATTATTGATAAATATTAATTTTCATATAATTTTCATATTTTGATGAAATAGTGTATAATTAACATTCCTTTCCGTGATAAAATGCGGTGCATATCGTTAGTTATGTATGCATAGCTTCTCGAAGCTACTTGCAGTCGCGGGGCCGGTGATTATAGTAAATTACACAATATCGACTAATAAATGTATCTGCTATAAACTTGGTTGCGTTCCGTTAACGACACGGCCTTGCTCGCATTTCTTTGAAATATCTTTTAGAATCGTTCATGGATGATTATCACAGCGATTGAATAAGTCATATTCATTTAGGAGGAGATAGATTAACCATTTTCATTTAGTCTTTCTCTCTCTTTCTCTCTCTTGCGTTTATATTTCATCGTAATTATGCACTTAGGATCAATATCTGATATCAAGATTGAAATTCTAAATTAATAATAAATATAATTATTATGAAGCTGGCGATTAAATATTCTATGCAAACAGTAGTAGATCAATACATGATTTATTGTAATGCAAATTATTAATTCCGATATCCATTGAGATCGTTTAACTAATAATTTAAGAGAATCATGATATATGTAGAAGTTATTTAATTGATTTCCACAGCTCTCCCCGTGAAACACAAGATATTCTCTAAATCATATGAGTACATTTTTTCGTCCGTTTATTCAATATCTCTGCTATAGCTATTTTATCAATTAGAAAAATTTTCCCATATTATAATAAAAATCAATTATAAATCTTTCTCGATCGTATTTTTTTCTGGCCTGGTTGTGTACAAATCGTACACAACCTGTCTGTTAAAAATAATACAAATTTGCGCAGTTAATTGGTGCAGCAACCGAAATCTCCTCAGGTGCTTTTTAAGGAAAATAACTGTACACCTTTTATGGAACAAATTACAAGATCATGCATCCGATCGAAGTTAAGCCGATCACGTTTCCCATAAATGTTTTATAGGTTTTCGAGCCGGTAATGGATAGGGAATGTCCTGTTACGGCTAAGCACATGACCGCCAAGGGAATAGCCAACCTAACACCTTTTAAACTTTTTATATTTCAGTAAGTTTTTATAAAATACTGGAAGACGCAGTCATCATAAATGCAAGCAGTATAAAAAAAGGATTTTCACGATAGTATAAAATAATACAAGATAAGTATAATACAAATACAACAGTATAAAATAATACAAATTATTATCTTCATATAAAGTAAATTTAATATTAAATGTTATTGTAAAAATACAAAAAATTATTATTATATTCTTGGAATGAATATGTAATAAAATTACATTTATACAAAATAATTTTGTATAAATATAATAAAAAAAAAAGCGGCAAAGAAAGAAAGATGTTGACAAAATTCCTGCATTAAAGTCGAAATATTAACAATTTGAATAAATGTGTGTGTTAATTTTTAAATATATATATATAGCATAAAAATATAATTTCCATATCCATAAAAAATATTTTTTTCAAAACGAGCTTAAAGAAATTTTGGCTGCTATATTAATTACTTGCGCAAATTTCTATTATTTTTGAACGATTGTGTATAATTGAAATAATGAAAAATATATATACATAAATCCAAAAAAATTTATGATTGATTTTTATTATCATTATGAAGAGAAAATTATATTGATTTAACGATAGATAAAATACGCACTTCGCATGCTGTAAAATGTCGATAACTCGCGACGATCGAGATTGAGTTAATGGTTTTGAAAATCATCAGGCCGTAAAGTCATTCAACGCCGAGAAACGGCCAATATTCGCATAGTAGCAATGTAAGGCCAGACATTACGTAGGTCTCATAGAAAGGAAAATGTTCGCCGATTGATTGATATTCAACTGCGGCCGTTTATAAAGCGATATTGCGAGAAACCAAAGCAACTGCACTTCGCATGCTGTTCAAAGCTGTTGTCGCGTTCGAGCACCTCATTTCGATGCTCGTTAAAGACACGAAAAATAATTGCGATATACTCTTATATAGGTTTTGCGACAGAGTAATTACAGACACGAAAAGATCTTATTTGAAGAATGTGAAAGTTTCTTGATAGCATTTTTGTCCGTGTTTTTATAAAAGATTTTTATCTTACTTAACTAATATGTTTCATTTGCATTTATCATTTTAGAAAAAAAAAGATTTCTACAATAAAATCACAAGCAATATTCATGTTTTATGAATTAACGTGATCGTTTTCCTCTGATAATTATACCTTGCGACAAACATACAATTCCGAATGTCTAAGATATACGAGTTTCATTTGCAGAAATAAATCATTAGGACACGATTGAAAGGCGGTAACAATAATTACTTGACGAACAATAATATATGAGATTATAAATGGCATAAACACGCGCGTTTAATGCAAAGAAAATTATTTCTCTTCTGATATATGTAGACTTGTATATGTTATATACAATAATGTCTAAACGCGAAATGTCTAAGCACAAAATTACACACGTTTCGTAAATTTGTCATGCACGAATTAGTATGCAACGACAGGTTCTCCGCGAAAGTAAAAGTTATTGGATAAAATCGTATTCTACATAAACAAGCGAAGCATAAATAATTCCAAAGTTAACTCTGATCGATCAGTAACTGTACCGAAACGATTCCAGTTGCAGTTAGATTGATAAGCCATACGCGAGTGTGCTACGGAAAACTAAATCCAAAGCCAAAAACAATAAATCACTACAGATTTAAACGATTAATTTGGATTTCACGTAATACATTTTTTAATTTATTTTTTACTTTGTGTGTTATGTATAGCTTTATTAATCATCTATATAAGTAACTTATATAATTTTTTTTTAATTAGTTTTCTCAATAAATTAAGAATTGATTTGAATCCTTTCAAAATTATAATAGAGAAGTTCAAACAAAATTTCACTGTTTCCATAAATGAGTTTCATTTTGACGTTGTAATTAAACATTTTCTTAGATTTAGATAGGGAAGTAACGGTAAGTAAAACCTAACTAGATCCGGATAAAGATTGCACGAGTAAGTGGTTTATATTGCGCTCACAAAAAAGAAAGTAAATTTACATAGAAAAGAATTCGCTAATTATGTATATTAATACAGATAATTACATCTTCACAATCATGTTTCTAGAATAAGAATGTGCGATGTAATGAGAAGATTGTACATTTATCTATCTGTTAATAAATAAAGCATTAATCTATATTTCCTTTGTACAGATTATTAAGAAAATTATTAAGATTATTAAGAAGATATCGCATAATACTTCGCAACAATGAGAAGATAAATAGATGGATTTAAATGTAAATAATAATATTTTTGCGTAGTGTTGAAACTCACGATATTTTATATTTTATATAATATTTAAAAAATCAGACTTTTTGGAAACTTGCTTTAAGGAGCCGTTTCTTCACACACTTATTGTATTGCGTTCTAGAGATAAATTAAATCACTTTCACAATATAATACTAATAATAATTCAAAAATTTTTAAAAATTATCTTTCTCGACATTTCTAATAATTGCCTTTTTCAAATAATTATCTTTCATTACATTTTTTCTAGCATAGTAACGAAATTCGCGCTGGATATATTTCTCTTTATAAAAAAATTTACAAAATTCTTCCTATTAATATTATAATTTTTACTTATTAATATCTGCCATTTTTGTACATATTTTTAAAATTTGCATACATTTCATAAACAATAAAAGATGAGAGAAAAGGTATTAAAAAGATAAAATAATTTCTTTTATTAATAAAAAAAAAGCTTCGATTTTGTCGATCTAAATTTTCGATTATTTTATATTTCATCATATTCATAAAAATTATTGAAAATGAATACCATAAAAATCTTCATATATCTTTATTATCTAATATTCTTTTAATATTCTTTTAATTGATAGCCAAAATTTCCCCCTAATTAATTATATCTTAAAAATTTAAATTTTTAAAAAATTAGATTAAATTTAATTAACTAAATCAATAAAATTAGAAATAAATTAATTAATAAAAAATTAAGAAAAAATTAAATAAAAAAAATTTAATTTTTCTTAAATTTAGTTAACTAAAGTCCTGTGGACAAAACCCAATTCCGGGATCATAAATTCTAATGTTAACCGACGTATTAGAAAGGTAGCTATATGCACCTAGCGCGTGCAGCGATCGGTATCCGTGAAAGTCCAGACCTCCGTTCGCACAAGCTTGTTGAGGAATCACTCTAGGTGATCTGTACCCCGGGCACTTTCCAGCCGATGACTTGTTCGATGTGACGTTTACTTTGCGGTAACGGATATCCAGTCCCGTAACAGCGGCCACAAGGCATCGCCTGTAATCGAGCGTGTCCTTCGAGAACGGCATTCACTGATGGTAACCGATATAAAATGCTACTCAGCCTTAGAATAACAAGAGAGTCCTAGTTTCGTTACGCCAATGAAGACTAATGCGATTGAAGTCAATTCACTATCGCTACATTTTATGTTTTACAAATTAATGGATATTTTATACAACCGATATCGCGCGCATATTGATTTTATTACAACAAAATTTGCTTCTCATACGCTCAATACTAGCGTATGTATTCTTGAAAATACAATACCACAATTTATTCAAAATAAAATTTCAAATTATCTATTAATTACATATTATTCTGTCACATTTTGTAAATAAAGTCTAAATTCTCCGAGTGTAATATATTTGCCAATTTTATTTTAATCCCTTAAGATGTCGCGATATCCAAGGCACCGATTTAATTAAAAGATATAATTAAATTTTAGTGGCGCACTTAACAAAGTAAGTCTGGAATATGCTTTGCATTACCCTGTATACGAGAACACACTGCTCTGTTACGTTATTGGACGTCTATAAGTCGTATAGCAATTCACGGATAAATTCGTTGGAACGCGCGGGTGTTAAAAGCCGCGCAAAACTCCTTTCACCATGCCACCGGACCAACGAAGCATGCTACAGACGGATCATTGCGTCTAACCGATCGAATGGCCACTCTCAAATGATTCACGATTAAACTCGATCGACTAGTTCCGTTTGTTGCTTGAAATTAGAGCTGTCGGCGAGTAAGAGCTAAGTTGTAGTAACCAAGTAATTCTAATATTATCTAAATAAAGCGAGTTATTTAAATAATATCAATTATTTACGATTTATTTAATCAAGATAAAAAATAATTGGTTATTGAGAGAAGATACGTTCTATAATAAAGTAGCAATTGTGCAAAAATATATCGATATATAATAATTAAATATATAATTTAAATATTAATTATACTTATGTATTGTTTTTTAGAAAATATTATATCATGTATATAAAATTATTAAATTATTTAATATAAAAGAATGTATCACATTTTTATATATTTATGTTTTTAATTATATTTAATTGTATTTACTATATGAAAAATTTAAGCAATAATTGTACACAAATTTTAATCACAAATTTTTAAATATTTTTAAATATTGATAATATATTGATAAATCACGCGTATTAATCTTAGAGATATACAACATTACTAAAAGATATAATTGCTTTGTCACATTTTATTAACCTTCACAAGCTTATATCCTGTTAAAAAATGGAACAAAAGAAAGGACAAGTTAATGATAGCGTGACGTGGTATACGTCAAAATGTTCAAAACCATTTTTAGCTCACCCGGAATTCGTTCCAAAAATCAAAGGTTACAAGAGAAAGGATTAACCGGAAGCAACATTACATCACAGTGTATCTGTTCGCAAATTTCTATGTCGTTGTTATTTACACATTAAATTTAATCCGTTGCATCAGAATTCAATAATTTTGTGTTTCTTTTCGTATTTTAATTTATAAGTAAATCTTGCATATAAACACACACATATTGTTTTTAATATATATATCAATATAATTTATAAGTAAATCTTGCATATAAACACACACATATTGTTTTTAATATATCAATAAAATTTTTTAAAAGATGTCATATTTTTCTTTTTTCTTTTGCTAAAAAATTTATTGTGGATTTGTTGTTAAATATTCTTACATATATGTACACTTTATAACTTTAAATCAGTAGAATTGATTTTGCTATAATGAATTTATTAAATTTTTCATTAATGTAGTGACAGCAATTTCAATAATTTTAAGTTTTAAGTTTAGATAAACTTTAATTAGGAATCATACATACTATGTGTGTGATTGCAGATAATACATTTTTGGATCAACCAATCATAATGCAATTGTTATACGAATTGGATATTCGATATTCCAATGCAACGGATTATAATTATATTCAACTTTATATCGCTTTGTACTTTTACCCCAAATAAAATAAATAAAAAATTTCACAACAATATATGAAATTCGCATCTGAATAAATTAGATACATCCTACGATAATTATTAAACAATATAATTAAACAATAATACGTGTAAATAATGCTTCATCAAAGTAAATTAATATTATATTGGTATATTTTCGAACATAACTTTTCATGCAAATCGATATAGTTACACGAGTAGGATTCTTTACAATTGCACTTTGCACATTGCAGCAAATCGTGATGTAATCGATAAGGAATTACATATGTGAGCAACTCTAAGGCAACAATAGAGAAACGAACTACATATACATATTACGATAGTTTTAAGATTGATACGATAAAATTGATCCGTTTTACGATTTCGCGCCAGTTTAAATCATCATTTATAATTATGACGTGAATGATAGAGCAGTATTTTAGGTAAAAATAAAGATAATTTATATTACACATATTTATGGATGATTTGCCATTCTCTTCATTCTCGAAATTTCCTTTGGATTTCAATATTTCTTTTATTTTTAGAAATCAATAAATAACTTAATTAAGCGTGATTGTCTTTTTCTACTTCAGTCAAGTCATGCCGTTTGAATACAATATTAAATAAAAGATGGTTATTGCTACATCAAAAAAAATCGTTTCATCTATTGCGCAAAATATATTTATCTATAATAATTTTACTAATAAAACCATTTATTACAATACAATACTAACTAAAGGTTGCAATTTTAATTACGAACTATAGTTTTAAAATATCAACAAAAAATTTCTCGACTAGAATTAGAAATATACATTTTTATCTTATAAATAGAAGAACATTCTTATTTTATAAATAAAAGAAATATTTATACTTTTTTTAAAAAGAAAATTTAGTTAGAAATACAATGTTAATGAAAATAAAATTAAATATAAATCTAAAAATAAGCATTGCTTATATTTATTTTTCTTTATTGTTCTCATATATTCTTTTCAAAATTTTGTATATTATGAAATATATACATATATATGAAATAAGTTATATATGTAATATTATTGCATTAATTAAATTATATTTGAGAAAATAGTTTGACAGAAAATTTTCTCAAATATAATTTAATTAATGCAATAATATTACATATATAACTTATTTCACATATATATGTATATATTTCATAATATCATACAAAATTTTGAAAAGAATATATGAGAACAATAAAGAAAAATATAAGCAATGCTTATTTTTAGATTATATTTAATTTTATTTTCATTAACATTGTATTTCTAACTAAATTTTCTTTTTAATTCTTGGAAAAGAGAAGAATCCATTTTAATCAGAGATTTTGTACATAAAAATTCTGTGCATGATGTAGCAATACCAAATTATTGCAATAAAATATGCAATCCACTTTTGTGAATATAAAATCACTCACCGCTCTGATGATACATTCTCCCTCATGACGTGCTTCTACGTAATGTATCTTCATCTGCTACAAATCCTGCATTTACAATTTATAATTATTAATTAACTTTTGCATTTTTCATTATCTGAATTCAGATTTATGATATATCTTTCAGATAATATTTTTATAGATATTAATACATGTATGTTATCTTAATATTTATTTTTATTATATTAATATAATTTTATTTTTAAAATTTTAGTATAATAATTTTATTATAATAATTTTATTTAATATATATATATTTAATATTGATGTCAAATCACGAGAATGCAGCAAGAATAATAAAATTTAGCAGAATGCGCAAATAATACGATATAATTATTCATATCATTAAAATAATGCAAATAAAATAAATGAATTTACTCACCAATTGTTGTAATGACGCTATTATCTCTGATGACGATGAATTTATTCGGATCTCATACAAGACTCGATCGTGTGGATTTCACCTGACGAAAATGTCATATATTCATAATATTTCATATTATCGATGTGATGTATGGTGTTTATATATAATATAACGATCGTTCGACATCTTTCTCGATTCTTTCAAATACTACGCCTTTGTTTACAAGCGATATTTATTCCCGCGATTCAATATCATAATATATATAATTTTATTAACATTTAATAATCACAAGCGTAGTTTAATAATTAAGTTCACTTAATTAACGGAACTATGACATATATTCGACGCGATATACTGTATTTACACATAATAACAATTGTTACATTACCTGGTGTTATGTCCGGCATTCCCGCCATTTTTTCGACACCCTTTTCTCGACGTTTCTTCTCCCGACATCATTTCTCGATACTTCCGATTTTACACACATATAATAATAGACGATATAATATATTTACGCATAATACAACGATCGCTCAACACTTTTTCTTCAATATTTCTCGATGCTCGATCGAAATTGTATCCGCAGATAATATCAAACTTTTCTATTATCTCGTACGATCCGTTGACCACAAATATGTACTACGCGAATCAAGTATGGCTATCGCGAGCTGAATAATTTGATACTAGTTTCTATGATCGCGACACTAAAGTCCATAGATCACGCACTAATGATTGAGATTGACGTAACCAATCAGAATCGAGGAAAAAATAAAGATCCTTGCTTGGATCCGATTGGTTTGATTCTTTACACATTAATCTTCAATACGTATAGTTTACTTTCTAGCAAGAGAGAAATACACATAGGTACGTATATACATACAAAGTCACGCGAATAAAAAACCTATAGAAATTCTCTATTCTATGATCCATTGCGTGATCTAATGCCTACTTGTGTTCCTCGTTAGAAGAAACAAGGATATACTTGAGGGTTATGTATGTATACATTAAATATAATACGCGAAAAATATTATAATCATTTCTACCATTAATTATTAATAAACGAGTTGCCATATCACTAGATAATTTGGTTATTCTTGATATTATAAATTATGTAGGAGAGAGGGAGAGAGAAAGAGAGAAGAGAGAGAACGCGTCCATATATGGCAAATAAACTTGTAAATTAATCGTCGACAGTCGAAATGTTATTAAACAGAAAATTGTTTCGAATACTGTGTTGACGCCGTGAGCGTGGTGGGAGCGGGTAGAAGAGTGGCTGGGAGGGGGAAGAGCGAGCTTGTCTGCTTTGTTTACATTCTTGGCGCGAGTCCGACTACTGATCCGTTCAAGGATGTGCGTCGTTAATAATATTACAGAACGGCAAAATGATTTATCAGTGGTACGTGATGTCATTTCGATCTTTACGATAATTAGTTTTTAGAATTATATACTGTTTTACGCACACGCACTTTCTTTCTCTCTCTCTCTCTTTTGCTATTGTTATTTATCTATCTTTTTCTCATTGATATCGCGCTTGTATGCGAATTAAACGTTGTTTTCATGATATATTGTAAATCATTTGGCACTAATTTCTATATTAAACGCAATATTAAGATATAGTGCGTTACAATATTTATTTGAGAATTAATTTATTACTCTTAATAATAATATAGTTAATGCGTATAAGAGAGAAAGAGAGGAAAAAAGATTTCAATCATATCCAAGTAAAGAAATCTAGATTTCTTCGCTTCTGATTGGTCGAATCGCAAGAGCTATAGTGGAATCGGGAGTTGAGATATTTGGCGGTGTTCGCGCTCGTCCGCGATGTATTGCGCGTAATTATTTGTGACGTCAGAGTTTTATATGGCGCGGAAATAACGTTCGAGCTTCGTACAGTCGAAGAAAAGTAATCATCGATCGCATCGAGCAATTATATCACGATACAATATCATGTACGTAAAAATCACTTGTCTCATTATGACTGAATTGTGACTAATCATAAGTTACTGACAATGAGAATAAACATAACCTGTGCAAGTAAAGATATAGTATTGGAAGTGTCGAGGAATGTCAGACGACTATTGTGTTTTATTTAAATAAATTATATCGCGTATATACAAGCATAACATTGAGAATATCGAGAGAAAAATATCGGAAGAAAAGCCGCGAAAAGTATCGAGAAATCTTCGTATTCTGCATAAATACCGCGTATATCGCGTCAGTGACAACTTCAAATAATTCTGTGTGTCAGCACAAACATTGTAAAAAGTATTAGTTAAGTTATTTAGAAATGATTGTTAAGAATAAATATTGTGTATTCTCTTGGAAGAATCAAGAGAAATATTGGACTCTTACATTATTAATTTGGAGAATCAAATCTAAATTTATATTCATACATTTGTGTATGTATATATACACGCACACACACACACAAATATATGTATATAAATAATTTTAGAAATTTTTTAGAATTAATTCTATATAAATAATATGAAAAATATAATATTTAATATTTTTATATCACATGTGTATTAAATACATTTGAATTTAATGTGTTTAGGAACAAATAGTTAAGTGAAAACAACAGCGATACAATGATAATACAATGGGAATCCATCAGTATTATGGCAGTGCAACAGTAGCTTTACAATATGCAATAGCCTGTGAGTAATTATATTTGTGACAACTTCAAATAATTCTGTATGCTAGCATATACACAAACATTGTAAAAAGTATTAGTTAAATTTTCAAGAAATTATTGTTAACGATAAATATTGTGTACTCTAGAGAACCAAGAGAAATATTGGACTTTTACATTATTAATTTAGAAAATCAAATCTAAATTTATATACATATATTTGTACATATATATATATATATATATATATATATATATACATAATTTTAGAAATTTTTTAGAATTCTTTATAAATAATGTGAAAAATATAATATTTTATATTTTATATCACATGTATTAAGTACATTTTAATTTAATGTGTTTAGGAACAACTAGTCAAGTGAAGAACAATAGTGCAACAACAAGGATGCAATGGCAGTCCAGCAGTATAGTGGGAATGCAACAGCAGTTTTACAATGTGCAACAGCCTGTGAGTAATTATATTTATATTTATATTTGTTTTACAAATTATTGAATTTTTATTAATTATTTGCTTGATTATGATTACAATTTTGTTGCAATAATATATTTATTCAAATATTAGAATATTATCTATAATATACAGAAGAAAAATATCAGACTATTATCTATAATAAAGGAAACAATATATATATATAAACAATATAAAGATATAAATATATCTCATATAATAGTTAACAAAAAAGAAAAATATATAACTTATATAAAGAAACATTTATACAAAATTTAAATAATTATACAATTAATTATACAAAATGTATATTTTTATACATATTTGTTTTATTTATTTTAATGAAAGAAATATCACACATTTAAATATTTAATAAAATATCGCAATTAAAATGCAATATATATTTAATTAACAATGATTAAATTTACATGCATAAATACATTTATTGTATGGATATAACATCCAGGACGTGTAACAGAACATGTGTATTAAATCTGCTGGAATTAATATATATTTGTATTTCATGCTGTTTTTCATAAAGAGATTGACTCTGATATTTATTAATATTAAAGTACTAACGGAACATGCTCGAATTAATATAGAAATTTTTTATCTTATATAAGTTTCTTTCTCTGTCGATGTATATTATCTAACTAGTATATTTTAATTAATTAACATGCATATGTATTACTTTTTCTGATCTGATTAAAAACATTTTCTGCTGCAATACAATGTGTAAGTGAATAAAATTAAGAGATACATTCATTAATAATTAATAATTAATACGCAATTTATCCATGAGCAGAAAAAAAATTATGATGAAAACGCGTGTTGTTATTCGACCGAAACTCAATAAGTTTTTGAGTTATTAAAAAATATTACATAAACTTATATTAATTGATTGCATAATATAATGAGAATGATTTAAAATTGCAAATCCTTTTCAATTCTTCTTTTAAATTTTTTCTTTTATTATAAATTACAATTTTTACTTGAGAATTTAATTGTGATTTAATATGCGATTTAAAAAACGAAAATAATATTATATTAAATGGACTAATATTTTAGCTGATTTTAATATATGATTTGCTTTTATTTCTAAATTAAAGTCATTAATTTTATCGTAAATATATTGGAAGAGATAGAACCATATTGTATACATAGAATCAGATCAGTGTAAGACTATAATAATGGGATCCATTACGCGATGATAAATAGTCGTCATTTTCCGACAAGCTTATAAACGTTTTAAAGTTACATCGACATTACTAATCAGCTGAAATCGGATAGATCATATAATAAGATTAATGGATCCTGTATGCCAGCTGTTGAACGATTTCAAATTATGAAATGGCGCGATATTGTTAACTATATATTGTACATAATCGCGTATAAAATCGTTAAATATAATTATGTCAAAATTACCATTGAAAAATTACCATTGAAAAATATATTAATAAAAATATATGAAAATATATATTAGCAGATAGTGCTTTTTATGTTTTTTTTTTTAATAATAAAATTTTTAAATGCATTCGAATAAAAAAAATCATAAAAGTTTCTGATTCAATTTCACCATTATGTACAAATCCAAGTACTTTGAATTAAAAGCAAATCAAAAGTATTGAGAAAGTTTATTTATAAAGATCAAAGAACAAAAAATTTTACAATAATAGAATTTTTTTATTAGGTAAAATTATAAAAGAATTCTGTTTATATGAAAATTACTTTATATTTTCAAAAATTATATATCTAATAAAATGCGTACTTTGCTATCAGATCTAAATGCATTTGGACACTTTGCGTTTATTACTTTTGCATCATGTTGCATCTTACATATGTAAATTTGTTAAAAACAGAAAAAGATAGTCGTACAGTTTTAATTACTGTCGCAAGAATATTCGTATTTTAATTAATATGTATATATGTGATTTAGTTAGTTTTAATTATTAGTATTTCCGCGTTTCAAAGTTATACATAACAGTTTAAGAAGGAGTGTAACTAAAAATTATAAGAAAAATTCATCGACTATCCATACAATATGATGCGTTACTAATTTGTATGAAAATTCGCAATGTTTATGCATAATTTTATGTCGCTGGACTTTCTCTCTTATTAAAAATGGACACTCGCGACTACAAAAGTAGACACAAGATAGCAAAAAAGAAGTGTGTACACTTTCAATCGTAAATACCGGGCGTGGTGTAAATGGGACTTTAATTTCCTGTTTGCTAGTTAACAATTTCATCTCTCGTTCGCGGAATTTCATCTATCGAGCGGAAGAGTCAATGACTATGCAACCATGATTCGATTATCAGAGAGAAGATCATTATTCCGTTTCCGAGACGAATTTGCATTCCACGACGATAAAATTCCGGAATATCATTTCCTGTTAGTTTCTGATCAATCTACTGCAGCTTATCTATCCGCGTCGATTCCCGTGATTCCGAATCGCAACCTCTTAAGGCTTGCGTATCGCAGAAGGCACCGTTAATAAACACGATCCATTTTTAGTGCGCATTAACATCGGTTGCATTACGTTCTTCGGCAATCGCATGCCGAACTTTCTCCACGGGTTATACACCAGTTCTAATAGCATACATATATCCATATGTGCTGTTCTCTCTCTCTCTCTCTCTCTTTATCAACGAGAGCCTACGCATCTGTATCGCCGATGCATATTATTAGCTATTATGCAAAGGCGATTTATGGAGACCACCTTACAGGAATATCCTGAATTCATTCGCATTTTGATAAAGTATATGATCCTTATCTTTTAATCTTGGCAAAAAAAGACGAATGCTAAATTATATCATACTGAATAAAAATAATAACGCAAATATAAATTACAATTGACAAATATGTAGAAAAAAATCTTATGCATTTATTTAATGCAACTTTCTGAGGATACATTATTTAAGAAAGAAGAAAATAATAATTACGGTAATGATTAGATATAAATATACAAAAGATAAATGTTATAATTTAAAAAATATTAGAAAAAGATACAAATATTAGAAAAGATATAAATATAGACTTTATACAGAAATAAATATTTGAAATTACTTTAATTTTATAAATAACAAGTCGCATTTATGTCTTCAAATTTCCGAATAACAAAATCGATTTGCTTCTGTATAAAAGCTACACACTACTATGTAATTAACAAACCTTCCCAGAGATTTTTAAATCTAATTAAAAGGCAATTTGCTCGAAGTCTCGTTTGTATCCTGTAATTTTTAGATTAAATTTCGTTTTATCACCGCAAAGCTCCCTGCTACGCACTGAAAATGTTTCCAAGAGAAATTAATTAACCTGCGTTAATTAATTTTTTTTTATCTAATAAAGGGATTGCAATCGTAAGCTGACACAATAACACTATTCTGTGTATAATATAATTACATTCGTAATTTGTTTTGACCGAAATAACATCGTTTTTTTTTACTATACGCATATTTTTCTTTTCTTTCTCTCTTGTTCTTGTTTAAAATTAATTTCAGAAAGAGCAACAGATCATTGTAAAAAAAAGAAAGAGAATTTAAAAAACGTTGAAATCATACATGGTTATCTTTCATGTGCGGTCTTGTTAGCAAAAGAAGCATCGATTTATTCGCCTAGAATTGTTTATTAGATATTCGCTCAATGTATGTTAATGAAAGTTTCACAGAGCGCCATTTGCACGCGATGTTGTGTCTCGGCTACGTAATCATTCTAATAACATACCGCAAACCATACGCGCGCACTTTTAACTTCGATAAAATACGATAATGGGCGCGATGTGTATTTTACTAAAGTTTACCTTATATTTAGTCCCAATTAACTCAAGCAACGAGGAACTAATTCTTCCTTCTTCTTTTTTCCACGGTTTTGAAATATGTATAGTTTTTATTATCTTTCGAGAGGCAATACACAGTAAAAAATAAAATGTTAATTTTAACATTTTTCACATGTCCCAGAAAGTCCACTCTGAATTTTAAGTTAAAATAACTCATTCGTCGTATGTCACTTATTGACAAATTAAAAATGTTAAATAATTGACACAATACTTTACATTTATTCTTGTTATTGTAACTTTAAGTGTAATGTAAAAATAACATACAAATTAATTAAAAATTACATGAAAAAGTAGTTACAATAACTCATAAGAATTGTTGTAGGACATTAACATATAATAGTAATTATTTTAACTTAAATTATTTGTAATAGAAACATTTGATTTTAGTAAATTTGATTATTTTGTATGTCAAAATTCAAGATTATTTGAAGATTTACTTTAACTTTTCTTAGAATGTTAAACTGACTTTGAGACATGTTGATTATTTAAAATGATTATGTTAAAAATACTCAAAATAATATTCCATTTCTAAGAGATATATACAGTGTTAAGTTATAATGTTGACATAAATATAATACATGAAAACGTTATAAAAATAATAACATATAAGTTGTATGTTAATTTTACATTAAAGTACTAATCAAAACGTGTGGTAACACAAGAAAATTTTAACATATGGACGCACAATTTTTTACTGTGTATTCATTATCTTTCAAAATGTAGTCGCAAGTCGTGTTGCGTACAAAATGTGAAAACTTGTACAACGCAGGAAGGTAGTAAAAATTACAAGCATCTTGATTGCAATTAAAAGTAGCACGTCGATTCCGTTGCATTGGAGATCGATTAACGGGCAAGATAACGCGGTGTATCTCGCCTTTATTATCATCGTGAATTGATCGCACGGCGCGAATACACGCCTCGATCCCGTATTAATCAACGGCGAGTCGTGCAATCCTAAAGACGGCGGTGGCTGCCAGTGGTTCGAAACGCTTGGAAAATTGCAGCAGCCTTTAAACGTGTAGTTTCTCTGTTGCGTCACGCGCGATTTGTCCCACGCATCGGCGCATAATTAAAATATTGCGCACTCTGCGGGATTCACGCTTTTTCTAGCTTCGCATGCGTCGCGTTCGGGCTCGCCTAATTGGAAATGAATTAATTTAATCGTGGAATCTCTCTTGGTCGCGCGAGAAATCGACTCCGCTAATCGAAATCGCGTCGTCGGAACGATGATTTATACATACATACGCTTACATCTCATCATTCATTGTGCATTGTGCTCCGAGAGACAAAATCGATCGCGATCGTTGGGAGACAATAACCTCCGTTAACTGTGGGAAGTGAATTAATAGTTGCCTGTCTCGATCGCACAGAGTGATAGCGTCTTCCTTTATTTAAGTCTAATATATGTTTATATATTTTTTAATTTATCATAAGATTTTTTCTCATAAAAAAAAGTAGATTCTACTTTAGCAGAAATTAGTTCTTAGATTAAAATTACGCTCAATTGTATTTATTTCCCTCTGTATTTATCGCTTTATTTACATTCATAAAAAGTCTTTATTTTTAACGCATAATTTATTTTGATACTTGCGATTTATCGCGATTATATGCACAATTACACGCGTGCATTCTCGATCTTTGCTCATGTACACACGTTTTTCAAAACAATCGAACAAGAGCAATAAAAAGAAATGACGAATGAACAAGTTACGCATAGAACAAGTACAAAAAACTGGCAAGTACATACTTATCGATGGTCCCTTTAGCCGATCACCCTACCGGAACGAATGAGTTCAAAGAGTTTGTGCGGTCGTGGAATCTAATTACAAGAGGAGAGGGAAAATAACAGATCGCGCAACTGAGTCCTATAGGCCGATTATGAAATTCTCGGCGATCAATGCCAGCCGCTCGGTTTATATCGCGTCAACGCGCAGGTAGCTATTAAGCGGCGCGAGGCAAACACGCGCGAGCCGATCCTTCGCTGGAAGTCTTTTGTGAAATGTTGATACTTCGCGATCGTTGATTGCGGACAGGTGATACACATTAGACGGTGCGTTCTAATTGATCGGCTGTCACTGATTTCCTCCTACGACGACGCGCGGTTCGATAATAATCCGACCGATAATGATCCGAAGAATTATATTATAGCCTGGCGCGTAATAAAGTCGGAGTCATAACGCTCTTAACAGGCGTGATTAAGGCTTATTGCATGTTAATAATAATAAGAGCGTGTCGTTAGACTGCCTACAATTAACGCTACGAGCAACGTATCGTCTGCGAGAAAATCATTAAAAAGCAGAAAGAAACATAGTTATAAAATGTTCACTTCGATAATAAAGGTTCTAAGCAATATTTATCAAATTATGCCTTTTTAGTAACAACGTAGAATTAAACTTGTTAGTATGATACTAATCTTGAATTATAATTTTATATCAGTCACTTGAGTTACGTATATATTAATCTTTTTCCTGACAAGGCTTATGAATAAATAAAACAATTAAATAATAGAAAAATACAAAAATTTGATTTTATTTTATTGTAAATAATTATACAAATAAATTAAATAAATAGTATCAAATTAAAATAAATAATAATAAATTAAATAAATAAAATTTGAGGAAAAATAATTAAACAAATAATTAAGCATGTATGCAATACTGCATATTTGATTGGAATTAGAATCAAAGTTTATATTAATATCGAAGAAATATTCATAGCATTTCGTCCCCTTGTATTCCCGACATATTCATACGAGAACACGTGGAATCATTACGCGCGAATGACTTAGAGAAAATGTTGAATGAAGCGCGGAAGAGTTAGAAGAGAGGTTGCGCGGCTCGTGTCTCGAGGACGATCCATGATCTTGCCCGATCCGAGGACGTCTCGCGAAGTGCAACGATCCTCAGTGATGCAATCGGCCTGTCCGTAGCCGTGTGTCCGTAAACTCTATCGCCTTCGTGGTGAAGACTCGATGATGCAAACGTCTTGGCAGCCTAGGTCACATGACGCTAGAAGACGCGCGCCCTGAACTTGGGAGACTCAAGGGAATCTTCTCTACGTGTTTCTTTCTCGGACGCGCGCGCGATGTCTGCTCTCGTCACGTGTGTAATGCGGTTTAATTGATGTCGTGTCCTTACAAGGATTCCGCCGACAGTTCATGCCGGTTTGTATTCTGAATGATCGCCGATCGCTCTCGGAATAATGATATCGAATAAAGATGCGCTGCACGTATTAATGGGAATTATAAATAGCGAAATCGTTAAATCGTTAAAATACTACAAATCGACAAGCAATTAAATAAAAAAAATAACCTACGAATTTTTTAATTGAGGTTAAATATATTAATTTCTTTCAAAGAAAGAGAGAGAGAAGAGAAATATTTAGCAAAAGAATATTTTGAATGAAAAATTTTGATTTGATCTTATTTGAATTCCATTATTTAAAATATTATAAAATACAAATTATGAAGAATCTAACAATAATTGGAATAATTGAATTTTTTTTTACAATCTTTATTATGAGGTCTACAATAATTAATTTGCAGATTATATAAATTACCTAATCATCATAATTGTAATTAAAAACAGATAATTACGTAAAAAAGATAGCAATTAAAAATGATTTAAGTGTGGCTCGTTACATTACGATACGTTTTTTCGCACATTTCACACAGTTTTTTCTACATAAATCATTTTCCCTTCTCCTATTCACGGCGCAACAGGATTAAAAGTAGATATTAGTAGGAATAGAACTTACAAAATTAATAAACACATAAAGGTCGATTACATATAATTTTATCTTTTTCTATTTATTATAAAGAATAAAACAAATTAAAAAATTTTGCTATATAATATTACAGTACTATAGTGTTTTAATAATTCCAGAATTTATCTATAATTTTTCTTAATTTTTGATCACAATAATTTTAAAAGTTAGCTATGTGTGTTTCTGTAAAAGTAAAAAGTTATGGATCATCGCAAAGTTTTATTCTTTATTTAATTAATAATGAAATGTAAGTAACATATAAAAAATATGTAATATTTATTAATGATTTAAACGTATACATTCAAATTAGATATATAATATAATAACTATGTTTAAGTTATCTTAATTTATTTAAATATACGCACAACCGTTCGTTTAAATCACGAGAAAAAGTGAATTTTACAAGAAAGCATATCTAACGATATGATTTCGAGAAAATATTTAACAATTCAGCTGTAATCTAATTCACTTTACTTTCTGAAATCTTAAATACAGTGTATCCCTGAAATGATATATTAGACACTTCTGTTAGAAAATCGAACTATCTGTAACGAATTAAAACGCATGCAGCCTCATGCATTTGATCGCCAATGCGTGTGATATTTACGATTCGTCAAGCATGTATATGAATATAAATACATTATATGAGCTTACTTACTGGTTTATAAAATACGTCACGAATACCACACCCACTTGGGCCAGGCGTGGTACGTGAAACTTCAATGCCAAGAATGCGGCGTAAAAGTTGTTCCGTTTTATCCTGATCTTAGGACATTCTCTCTCAAACAAAATAATATTCTACAGTTTCATTAATTGATATCATCAATTATAATCTTTAAAATTTTAATAACACAATTTTGCAACACAAGCAAACAGATATTTTTTAGTAAGTAATTACACACACACACACAATTTGAAGGCTCAATTTTTTTTTAAATAATCGTATCAAGATATTTGTTTCGGAATAATTTAAATTCACAAAATTATTGGATATGAGAAAATATCATACTAAATACATATTTACATTTTATTAACGTTTAACCAATCAAGTTGAGATTAATGCTGTAATTGTTGATTATTTACATTGTGCTAAACGTTGCTTTATTTCAACGATATATAGTTATAAATTTAACATAAATAATTCAGAGCATATTTTAATATTGTTAAATATTTTGAATTATATAAAACGAAATAAAAGCCACATTGCATCTTTTTTACGAAATGGATGAATTGGTTTTTGTTTCCACTATTATATAAAATTAACAAAAAATAATAGGATGCACATTGTAAGCGTTTCATTAAAATATTTT
The DNA here is from genome assembly GCF_025532165.1 of Camponotus vicinus. Taxonomy (NCBI): domain Eukaryota; kingdom Metazoa; phylum Arthropoda; class Insecta; order Hymenoptera; family Formicidae; genus Camponotus; species Camponotus vicinus. Next base: position 6,573,723 of record NW_028141979.1, on the reverse strand, counting down.
GGTAATATTTCAGTTTTGATCTTTTCAAATTTCATATTTTCCCAAAGTCATCATATTCAAATTTTCCTTAGGTCACTCTAAACCAGAATTTATTGCTAAATTTTCGTTTAATAAATTTTATCCGATTTTGCAATGCTTTTCATATGGCGTAATATTGTATTAATTCGCCAATTTATATGCAGAGGTATATATAGTAGTGACACATGCGCGATCACTTCGCGACATTTTGCTAACTGATATATGCAATCATGTAAAACGATCAATTTATCAATTTATATTCATTCAAATTGATTAGAATTAAGAGAAGAATTAAGATTAATATTTTTATTTTGTTTTAATTTCTTGTTCCATTTAAATAATATCACACTTTCTGATCGTGTTTAACAAATATTACATAAGGATGTATTATTTCGTAATAATCAATTTTCTATCTCGCAATCTAATTTTCATGCATGTTTTTATATCTCATTTTTAAGATACGTAGAACGTACAAAACATCACACATAAAGACACATACATATGTAAAAAGCTGAACTCAGTCTATTTCTTGCCGTTAGAACCGGTTCTGTCAATTTCACTAAACATTCGGAGTTAGTTTCGCGGTGTAGACTATGAAAACCTCTTGCAGAAAGCAAGGTTTTTTACTTTACAAGTATATACGCGTGTATCATGCCTTACAAGGAAACGTTTGTTCAACCTAAGAGGACAATGCTCCGTGCTTTTTTTCGCAACGATGCTCTCGCATTTTCCGCTAGTCACTTATGTTGTGGCTCGTGCACTGTCTGCATCACGAATTTACCGATATGTGCTCGTTAATCTTCTTAATTAACGCTTAATTAACGCTCTGATTCTACGATTACTTTTTTCTGAGTATTCTTTTACGCTCGAAATAGGAGTGTACAGTGTTTGGCAACACATGCTTTCATTATCGGTTCGCAAAATATTATCTCCTATTTCACACTAACTTTATGTCAAAGAAATATTTGTAATAACAACAACAAATGTAACTACAAATCTAACTATAAATTTACAAGAACTATTCGTGAGTAAAACTGTGATTAAAATATCAAAATTTAAATTTAATATAATGTTATACTAAAAAAGATTTTAGAACTGAATCGAGAATTTTTATCGTGTACAGTGTTGCTGGTTGTATCACTAGATTTGTAAATAAATAAATATAAATTAATATATAAATATTTCTTTGCTAAGCTGTAACATAAAATATATAACACATAATTTTGTGATAGCTTCTTCTTCTTTAATAATAAAATTAAATTTAAATTATTGTAATTTTAAAGTTAATATTTTAATTAAAAATAAATTATATAATATTTACTTTATAATGTATATAGTATATATGAGATTATCTGTATAAACCTTAGTTTATTTAACTTATATATTTTTTAAATAGCTTGGATAGAACGGTCGATTATCGAGTCAAAATGACAGGTTATTTTGTATACAAGGATAATAATTTTTTATTATTTATTCAACTTTTCTATCTGCTTGAAATTATTTGGAAATATTAAAAATGATTAACGTGATTTAAATATTCGATTCGAATGTGTAAAATCCTCGAGATTACAACAGATTATTGACATACTAATTGTCGAATAAAATTTTATCAATCATATTTCCATTGCTCAAATAACATGCGTAAGAGTACAATTACAATTATGCTAAGATATTCACATTAATACATTGTCACGATACGAAGCGATATCCATTGTACTTACTTTACATCTCTTGACATTATATGCGGAAATACAAAGGCACCTGTCGATATTGCACGCACTTATTAATCATGAGAACGCAACAAAACTACAAAGAGAACAGACTCTCTCGATTCAGAATGCATTTCGATTGGCAAAGCGCGCCTTCTCATTGTTACAATGCAGAATTTCTCGTGCAATTTACCGCGAAAGTCCGGTGTCTTTTGTTTAAAAAATTCTTTATTTATGAAACGTACAACATGACATTACATAGGTAGAAATCGATCTCTCTTTCAATAAATAGTATTTTAGATATGTAAATTGTATGCTATTCTTCCATCTTTATTAAATTGTGCGGTAATTCGTGAAAGAAGCAAAGAATAGATGCATAGTATTATAATCGGAAATAATATTTAGAGCATGTTACTATTAATTCTATCTCTCGAGATTTTACAAGTTTTGCATCCTTAAGTTTTTTAAGAAGAATTCCAAATATTTCAAAAATTAGACAGTTGCGATATATACATTTTCTTAATTTTCATATAATATCTCTGCGCATTTATTCAATACAATATTCGCCTTGATTTTACATTTAATTTTAGTTGATTTGAATTTTATTAAAAAAGTACCTCTTTTATATATTCAAAGATACAATTAATTATTATCACTACCTTTTCTGCGATATTATATTGATGATAATAGTATGATAGCAATCAAGAAAGTTTGATTATAATCTCAAGAACAGAACAATACGTCAATTATGGGAGAATAGAAAATATTTTTAAGCTCGGAAAATTGGTTCTCACTTCCTCGATCTGGCCATTATGTGTTGCATGATTTTGCATTATATCCCTACGTACTGTATGGAAATGCAAAACGTACAATTGGATTAAACGGATCGATCGTGAAAGTTCGATAACCGAGCGCCGAACTTTCGCAACGAGAACGATCGAACCGAGGAAAGACATAGCCATGGATTCTCTCTCCTAACGTTGCACGACGTTGCAGCGTGCGATTCATTACATAATCGTGCGAGACACATGCATCGCGATAGCACCGTGATAATTTTCTTTTTTTTAAATAACACGTATTAGCGTTAGACATACATTTCAATTATAACTTTATTAAGGCTCTTGGGTCTCGTAAATCTTTTTAATTAGCACCTGCGCGGCTTTTTCCGGTTTTTTTCAGCGCTCGTGTTATATGTCGTAATGAGTCTTTCTCATAAGACACACCTCGCCTCTAACCACTTCTCGCCGCGATGATAGACATTTTTCTCACTTGCGATATGCGAATCGTAAACTTCACATTTTATCTTGTAATAATTTTCATTTTTTGTGTATATGTATGTAAAATAATTTATTCAAAGTTTACATCTTCTTTAATAAAGAGAATACTCTTCTAAAGGTATTAAAACGAAAAATATTCTGTTATCTGTAACACGTGTGATATATATTCACATATTCACAATGAGAAAAGATTTATTTATAACGAAGAGAACGAAGCACGTGAGAATTTATCGAAAGCGTTATGTGCAGATTTTAATCCGTATGATCGCATAATTTTTTTTGTCGGAATAGGATAATGTTATAAAGAGATAAAAAGATATTACTAAATGGCAGTCACGCGTTTGCGTGCCGCTTTCACAATGTTCTAATAATAAAAGGTGTAACCAGGTATTGTTTTCATCGTTTGTAATACTTGTGTGCTATTATGCACGCCTTACGTAAAAAGAATCTTTATATATATATATATATATATATATATATATATATATATATAAAGATTCTTTTATATATATTTTATATATATTATTATATACTTTTATATATATATATATATATATATATATATATATATATATAATTTTAAATTCATCTAAAAAATTCCCGACCTTTTATTTTAAATTACCATCAATTTTTCTATAAATTTTATTATCAATTCATACGAATATTGCACGAGACACGAAAAAAATAATTTGCTGGAAAATAATTCGCGAGATATTGTTGCATTCATTAGATAGCTAGTTACTTTCGGTATAGAACCTACTCGTGATACTCGTTAGTCCTTGTAATAACGGTACACAATTTGCGGGTTTTTTTCTCCTCGCAATTTGTTATTCAAGAAAATATCGCGTTAAACATGATTAGATTATGAAATATACTGGAGCAATCTATATTCTCAAGAGTGATAAACACCGGTGTTACGCTATTATTACATTCTTATGACAACCAACTTATAAATAAATATATTCACACGCTTATTAAATGCATTTTATGCGATATATTTACACACGCATTAAACACATTTTGCATTTTTAAAAAAACTGCATGTATAAGTTGCTCGCTCGCCTTTAATGTATGTTTATAGCCACGCGATGTCTTTTTTAATATATACAGGTGCTCTCTCTGTTTTATGAGGAACGCGTTCACAGAATCTGTTACGGAATCTCACATGTATTTATTGATCTTTTCTTTATTAATAGAAAAATCATTAAGTCACCGTTTCTATTTTAAGAAACTTTTAAGAAATCCATTTTGATAACTTAATCTTTTCTTGATTTTATTGGCATAATTTTGTAGTAAAATATGTTTATAAATTAAGACAACAAGTTTGAAAATGTAGGCTTATATGTTTTGCATATTTCGAGTGAGAAATATATTTATCAAAAAGACGATTGAAAAGGATGAGGAGAAAAGATTAAATGTAACGAGTTACTCCAGTAGACGGTTTATACATTTATAATATTGCTTCTCGTAACATAACGTACCAATTACGTTAATTATTCGTTGCATGTGCGATGTACGTAATCAGCGGCGATGTAAATTATTTCGAGTGGCATAGTAATTTCAGAATCATGGGTTAGATTTCTTTGCATAATAGGACGATCATTGAAAATTTGGATCTCTCCAATTAAACTCGGCGCATAATAAGCAATTTTGCGCTGGCAATTGATTATACAACGCGGAAATTTCTATCAATCAATCAATCAATCAAGGCTGCGGATCATGAACCATGATAAACAATAAACGTTAGCAAATTAACGAGTAGTGATTCTAAGTTTCCCCTGATCATTCTAATGTCGCAGCGCGACCTAGTTTCAATTTAAATTGACGCAATAGTCCGAGCGCATTCCTACTGATTGCAGGGTAACAGAACGAAGGTTGCATGAATTCGTAATAGGTAATTTACATCAAAATATGGCTCACATAATTTGTAAACATCTTCTAATTAATAGTTAATTTCCTAATAATTCTCTAATTAATTCTATACTTTAATTATATTTGAAATAATTAATTCAACTGATTTTAATCATATTTATCCTTTGTAATTAATTGTGATTAAGTAAATTACATAGCGTCGACCTTTTAATAATTAATTTGTTATAATCTTATCGACAGTAAGATTTTCCGGTAATTAAATGGCAATTAACCAAATGAGTTCTCCATTATTCAAATAATTAGTTCTGTAATAATTGATGTTCTCATTATTTTTTTAATGATTAGTTTTCTCATAATTGGTTCGACAAGAAAAGGCCAATATTGTGTGAGATAATTTCTTTGCCGCATCTTTCCTGCATTTACGCCAACATTGCAATATTTATTTAGAAAATGTTCTCGTTTCGCTGAATTTCTCTTTTAGCTGGCCTTGAATTGCGAATGCAGAGATAGCTCATTGACTACGCATTCAACGTAATGCATGCCTAGCACAGAACGATCTGCAGTTTATATTTCACGAAACAATGTTGAACTGGGCGTTGTCCAAGACAAGGTTAGGTGGAATGTGTAGTTTAGCTTTCTGGTGAGAGGAAAAGTGATAATAACATTATTATTATAACTTTTTTTTACATACATAACAACCATAACAAATCGAATTGTTTCATTACATTGCATAATGTGAATTGACACGTTATATGAGAGAGCAAGAAGAAATGCATATTTTTAATATAAAAAAGTTGTAATGCATTATATGGAAAATATCCAAACTTTATAATTAAGAAATTAATTATTAAACTAAAAATATAGAAGTTTTTGCACTAAGCTTTTTTATATTATGTCAATATTTATTGTAGCTTTTATATTATGTCTATGTTTAACAGAATTCTGAATATATCTTGTTAAATATGTATATATTATATATTCTATAACTAATTCTAACTAACGATAACAAAGTCATGCTACAGTATAATTAATCGCTTTGTACGTTGCGATAGTAAATGCCATGAAACTGTAGAACATATTATGCGCCACGTAATACATCATACTGTCCGTAAATTTTGATCTAGATTCTTAACGTAATCAATAATCGCAGTGAAAGAGCGATAACGAATGACATGAAATTGCCTGCGTTTCACAAACCCCGCAATATTTTGCCATTACAATGTTATCATTGTAGAGCCGAGAGCGTATTTATTAAACGTCGATCTGGTTGTTACGCGCGCTATATCGGTTAATGATTAATGAAAATTTGCCGTGTCGTTGCGAAAAATCCTGCAATCGCTGCAGCGAGATCGATCTTTTCAAGAAAACTATTTAATACATCGCTGAAGAAATATAATGTTTGCCCTCAATTTTTTACAATGCCATGCGACGCCGCATTTTATCTGCTTAATGTCGGTCGGAAGATCATATGCAGATATATTTGGAACAAAAACGTGCGGTGAGAATACGTATCATTGTTTTCGAGTGTCGAAAGGGTTAATGACGAATCCACGTATGGCAGAAGCGGTTAGGAGATTGAGCCAGGTCTCACGAATTGTTCTATCGCCCCGTTTGTTAAAGAGGCCACCGCCCGACATCACGTACGCAATTAACCGTAATCATTAGTATCACCGCAGAATCCGAATGCGGTAAATGGACGGCGCGGAGGAATCGCAGTTCGGTGAAACATGCCGCGAAATAATTATCGCGAAACTCGAAAAAGAAAAAAAAAATAGAAAAACGAAAATTGCGCGTAGCACCAATCGCGAGAACAGCAGCAATGTGATTTAGAAGTCTTCGTTATTGCTGGCGTTCGAAATCGCACTAAATGATACACTCGACTGATGTTCCTTCGTTTAGACCGGCTGCACCGATTTTTCCTCGCACATAATGATCCCTTGCCGACACGAGTAGGATATTACGACGGAATCGTTTTATATCGATAACCTTTCCGAGATTAATAGATTGAATCGCCGTTATACGCACATTGCGTTTTACATCGTTCCACTGAGATTTTTCACTTTCTATGTTAGAAAATTTCATTTGTTACGAGGTTTCCGCGCCAAGTTTTTTTTAGGTGATTGCCTAGATAGATATATCAATTTATATACATAATTGAAATAATATATTTTATAGGTATGCACGCACAATTTAGTTTAGAAAATGGAATCTGGAATTTTATTTTACTGTGATTTTAACAGGTATGTTTTTTTAAGCACTTATTATCACAATATGTCAAAAATACAAAAGTTTAAAAAAGATATTTTTTTTATTAATCACATTCGATTGTTTCAAATTATATAATCAACTTAAAAAACGAATATTGAGAATAGTACATCAGAAAAGGTAAAAAAAATATAACAACTTCCGCTCTCTTTTTTTTACTATATGTATAAGATTACATATTCCAAAATCTTTTTTGAAAAAATATGTTTGCGTTGTTAAATTTATTCAACGATTTTTTAAATTATGCACGATAAGATCTTTTTCTGTACAATATGATAATTGTATAAAACGTGGTGTCACGTGTCAGCAGTTCATAGTATTACATATGTTAATAAGCGTGTATGCAACATACACGCTTTATGCAATGATTGACAGATTTGGTGGACTAATCTTTTTGCGATAAGTATCGCAACTGGTGTCAGGTTGGCACGCAAATGCTTAAGTCAGTGCCGACTTTCTATCCATATGAGCAGCAGATAGTGGATATTTATCACGTTATTTTTCTAGCTTTTATTTACAAATTTTTATTATTTTTTTTTGCAAAATTTTATTTATTATAATTATAAATAAAACCAAAAATGCTTACAGACAAATTTAACTAGTTTCGATCGGAAATAAAATTATATATTAAAATTTACTTTAGACACGATCTATAATTTGCAATAAAATTTAGGACAAAATTTTATTTATACTTTTGTGCATATTATAGAAAACATCTAAAGAAATAAAATATACATCAAAATATGCTAATAAATTAAAATACGTGGCATACAAAATTATAAATAGATTTTTATCTTGAATTTTTCCACGAATTATAAATCATTTAAAACGCTTGAAATTATAAACAAAATTATTTTTATTTATAAATAAAGTTTCTCTTTTTTTCTCTTCTTTTTCGTTCCGTATAAATATTTAAGCTATCTAATATTGTCAGCGACTGTTGAAAAGTAAACAGAAAGTAGTATACAATGTGCATCTTCACTCGAGCAAACAAATCAGAGCAAAATTCTAAGCCAGTTGTCCAATCCCAAGACAAAACTTCCACGTGTATGATTAATAACCGGCGAGCATTTCGAAGCGGACTTTAATTCAGGTGGTCCAAAAAATTGTCACGTTTTAAATATCAATGATAAAATGTCAGAGAAGACCAGCATAGATTGCGAGTTGATAAATCACGGACGCTCTCGTGATATTTCGATCCGACATTTTGGGCACGCTTTGTCGACGGATCTAGAGTTTTTGAGGTCACCGAAGAACGAAACTAGCCTCTCCTTCTTCGCAGATCATTCACCGTCATTTCCTCGCGGCTGTTTCGCGCACGAAGAGAACGGCACGGACCTTCCGTCGTCATCTCGGACAAGGATAAAAAAATCAAGGAGCGGCTGGAACAGAACAGACAGTCGCCGCCGCGTCATCGCGGAATCTTTTTACATATCGAATCGGTAATACGCAAGTACGAGTTTGAGACCCCGTTTTAATGCATTTCCGGTAAGCGTATTCATCGATTATCCCGTGAATACAGTTTTTGTTGGCTCCTTACGGCAGTTTCTTATCCGTGTTGTTCTCTCCTAAATTAGTTCCTCGATGCTACACGAATTTAACACGGTCTCCGTGATATGGAGATTGACAATCCTGATACATTCAATTAATTCGATACTTTGATACGTGGCGTTGTTTTCAGAGAAATTCTGTGCTAGTTATAGAATTATACAATTTGCGATCTTTTTTTTATTATAAAGATTGGAATTTCAAAAATCGAAAATTTTTAAATTAATTTAAAACAAATTTTTTTAATAATAAAAAATTTATTTAAAAATTATTTAAAAAAATTTAATAATTTTTTTTTAATTTTTAAAATAATTAAATAATTAAATTTAGTTGTCATAATCTGAATTGATTGAATCTTTATTTGTCTACTGTCATTGTAGATAGATCCCGAACGAAACAAAAGACTAGAGTTCAGAATGAATCTGATTAATCTGACTATCTGATTATAAGTGCAATTTACATTCACTGTTACCGGATCACTAATTTTACCGTGGAAGTTTCACTATACGCAGGACACTTTCTCGAAAGCGTGTAAACTGAACATCTATTTTTATTTTCGCGGTACAGCATATCGCTCAACATATCTCGATACACGCCCACTTTGAATTATGGTGCATCTCACTTTTTCTTTCTTCGTAGTGAGTGAATGTGCTTCCGGTGTACAGTTGCAGTTAATGAAATTATAAAATGACTGAACCCCTGATCGACACCCGACCTTATTCTCAAGCAGCTCTCACATTTTTCTTTCTTTTGTCGTTTCTTTCTAAAATTCGAATGTATTGCGGATTGTACACGCTTTTATTAATTCGAATATTGTCAAAGATAGAATGCATCTTGTGTTGAACACATTTACTGATAACTTTAAATAACTTAATAAATATAAATAAATAATCTCTAAATAACTATAATGATTAATATGTCCTCAGTAGCTTATGCCACCTATAAAGTGACGTTATGAAAAAAATAATTTCTCTATTTTACTACATATCATACATATTAATATATATTTTTATAATCTAATGTAATTAAATCTAATGTAATTAAGGATTATATCACAGAGAGAAGTGTGGCATTGACACAGGTTATAATTGGACCATATTTGCAACAGTATTATTCAAAAAAATTTTGCAATAAAGGAATAGCAAGAGCGATTTTGAATTCGGAATTCTAGAGAATGCTGAGAATATTGCGAGCAAATCTAGAGAAGTATACGGTTACGCAAGTGCACGTCTGCAGATAAATACGCGTAGGTTGCTGTATATATTTACAAAGACATGATATAAATATATGAGGCAATTGAATATGTATGTTCGAATGCATACATTAGGTGTGTGAAAGCCTGGAAAAATGCTTTGTCACCCATAAGTTTTGATATATAACGAGGTATTGTTTTACGCGATACCAGCTTTCTATTATTTTATCTATGTATTGTTCTCCATCTTGTTCACGTTATCGGCCTTTTGCATTCCACAATAATAAAGATAATTTATGCAAATATTTTGGAAGGGCTACCGTTTGATTGGCGACTGCCTCTTGCGCGATAATCGCTGAAAATATCAACGACTATCAGTAATTTTACATTCACGAAGATAACGATACCAGTGATTTAATTCTGTAATTGTATACTTTGCATTGAAATTATGATTATTTCGTGATACTACATATCTTATTATAAATTGTAATTTCGTATCCAAGAGGATAAAAAGTTGTCTATTGATAGACTCATAGCAATACTTTCTGCTGAGATCATTAAACGCGTAACGACTTATCGAGCTGATGTATTCGTGTTTTTCATAGCTTCTTAAAAAAATTTAATTCTGTTACTAACGTCAATTTTCGCAAGATCACTTCTCAATGATGTAAGGTACGCACAATTACTGTTTTGTTTCTATTAAGTAAGAAAATACTTAATAGAATGTATGGGAGGAAAAATGGATCTTGTTCTTGACGAAATTTCCAATCTCGATTCTCTTTTTTCAGCTTTTTTACTTACACCTTTCTCTTTATGTTTCCTCCTTCGGGATTCGGGCGACTTTCGTAGCCCGGAGTCGATGTTAATTAACTGTAACCGATCGTTTCTGTCTCGCGAATGAAAGTGACGGTCGCGAATTTCGAGGAACCGACGAGAGAAGAGAAGGTGGGCTATAAAGCAAGTACCGTTTCCTATTGCAGTGGCCGCTCGCCGACGACGACGGATTGCAATTGAAACGGTTTCTGTACGCCTTCGCACTCGACTCTAGAAAGGAAAGTAAACGCGTTCGGTCCACCTTTGCTTCTCTTTTACGAGAACCGATTCCATTTGCTCGCGGCATTTTGCTTACGGTATAAATCTCGCATTTTTCGCGATTCGATCGAACCCATCGTGCGCGCTTTTGCAACATCTCGGATATAAAGCGACTCAAGAGAGAGGACACAATTGTATCGCAATAATTTATTGCAGGAAACTCTGCTTGGTACGAAGATGTTGCTATCATTATTCAAAAAAGGCATCATTTCTTAAAATTCGACCTCTATACGAGAAGCAGAATATCTTAGAAAGAACATCGAAATTATTTAAAAAATATTGTTTCTCAAAGTATTATTCTCATTGATTGAAGAAAATATAATTTAAAATAGGACAAAAAATTTTAAGATAATTATTTACATTGATTTTATAAGATCTGAATATCCAATTGTGTCGTAAACAATATTTATCATATACACTTTGGGAAGGATTAATATCATCTAGCATTGTGTGTGTGTGTGCATTTGAGCATAATAGAGGGCGACGTGACCGCATTAGTATGTGCACGCTTTGATACTATGTCAGATAACATATGGATCACTTAACCATCAAACTTATGTTCTCTAGTGCACTTTCCTTTCTGTTTTGGATCAAGATCTGGGAGCGGCTGTCGGGATGCCAATCACAATCGAAGTACAAAATTCTTTCTGTCATATTCAAGTCATTTGTATCAAATGTGATTTGCCATATATCATCATCAAATTTGCACAATATTTGTCATAATATAATATATATATTAATCAGATGTTATCATCTCAAATGGATCAATTATTTTATCGTGCTTATGCTCATTCGTGGTTTCACGTAATACGCTATTAGATACTATAATTTTTAAATGATTACGACAAATTTTATCGCTAAAACATAAAATTTCTGTAGGGATGAAGCTCTTAATATTGTTGCAGCACTTTGCGTTATATCAAATATGCATATATATGTTCTGCAAATGTGCCTATCTTATATTAAATATGTAAACGTTATAAAAAATGTTAAATTTTATACAACAATTTTAATGAAATTATTTCAAGATATTCTTTCAAAAATTTAAATAAATTTTATAATTGTCAATTTTGATTTTTAATAAATAGAAAATTTTTCATATAGATGTCTCTATTCTAAATTGTTAATATAATATCACATAAATAATTGATACATCATATTTGAAAAACATAGTTAAATATTTATTGAATTTTATTTTGCAATTATTTTTCTTTGCGTTTTGGGATCAATAGATGCTTTATTTTTGTCTGAAAAATTTAGTAAGCCCTTAAAAGAATCTATAGAGACACTACGTCTATAATGATTAATGAATAAAACGACTCTGATCTTGCCGGTACTTGAAATGATTTATTGCGAATGTGAACCTTGAAAAGTAGTAGCATAAAAGATATACTCATACGGGACTTAATTTCTCTTTTACGACTTTGCTCCACAATTATTTTTAGTGCATTGAAAATCGAATTGACGTTGTAATGCGTAGAAGTTAAGCGATGTACTCGATCATAATGCATGGGTCGTAACCTCGCAGGAAACGCAAAAACATATACAGTTACTTTAACGATAAATATTACGAGCAAATGCTCATTGCATGAGCACTGAATGAAACCAACGGTAAAAGCGAAAATGTTTGACACATGCAGACAAACGAAATTGTTCAACTGATTGAAAACCGACTGATTTTCAAAAATCATGCGAATGTAATTGCATGAAAGAAATTTAGGAATAATTAGACACTGAATAGTTTAAATAACTATCGTAAGATCAAATCTAATTATATACAATGTCATAATGCTTTTATTAATTAAATTATTTTATCATCTTTAAATGTCTATTTCCTGTTTTGTTTTAATTTTTATTTTTAGTAATGTAGAATATGCTTCTAGTTGTCAAAAGTTTCAAGTGGATCATTTCGATTCTTTCACTTTCTGCTCTAGAAGATATAGATTCGTTTCTGCTTTCAGCAATATGCTAGTCACAGGTGGCAACAAGTATTCGTTATGCGTGGAACACATTTGTGCTAAAATATTACCACGACTAAATTACGTCATTGGCCCGTTTTCCATTCCGGATTCATTAATACCGAATCTCATATTCCATCATAAATCAAATGTGATTGTACATTGATGTTCGACATCAGTTTAAACGTTTTCATTAGGCATTGGAGGTAAAGCATAACGAACGTGATTGCGGTAGAATATGGAAGTAATTAATCGCACGCATCACGATTGAAAATTATTGCTGTAGCTCTGATGAGAGCCGCTATGCTTTATCTGTATTGTTAATATACATAGTTGTAAACGTCAATTGCCTTAGAAATAAAATAATAAATTCAAGGATAAAAATTATTGTTATATAAATTATCAAGTTATTTAAATAATTATTATTTGAAAATAACTATTTGATTAAAAATTGCTTAATTTTTAATTATATTAATTTTTTTAATTTTTTAATGAATTAAATAAATAATTAAAATTGATTTTTATAAAGATAATAACAACATTTATATTTTGATAGAAAATTCGTACAATATTAAAGAATACAAAAGCTTGAAAACTTATATGCTAATTCAAAATTCCATCTTATTTCATTCGAATTTATTCGCGCTTTTATAATTTAATTCTATGCTATTTTAATTTTTGAAAATTATGGACTCATGTTTCCAAAGTCATTTATTCAATTATCATTATTATTCGGCTTCGTCATGCGGTAAAGCGTAATACAAGATCAACGCACATGCACGCGACAATATAAAAAGAAAGCGGAATCGCTTTCGAATGGTATAGGAAAAGCGATTTAGTGCCGTGGACTCACCATGGTCTCCTCGGATAACGTGCTGCACAGTCTTGGGAATGAATATCGGTGAAAGTCCCGTCGAATGAAACAAGAAGTATGCCGATCTATTTACATATCATTGGTTTCAGCGAGCAACGAAACTATATGCGTTATGTAACGGATAAACAAGCTGCGCTAATACGATTATCCATCCGCGAGGAATTCGAGAAGAAAGATATAGGTAATGATCTCTCGTATCGTTTGCAACAATTTTAACGAAGAGTTAAGTATAACGAAGAGATAATTTGAGGATTTTCCAGTTTACGTTCGCCTTAAAGCGAACGAAATATTTTCATATCGACAATAACCGAGTGAGATAAAAAAATATCTTTAATAATTTTATATCTGAGAATTTTTTATAGTTCGCTATTAAAGGCAAATGGCGATTATAAAATCACGTCGTAATCGAGAATACGAGGTGATACGTAGAATGTACATTATATGAAGAAACGACTGTTGCGGAATGAGAGACACGTACATTAAATATTTAATTTTATAAGCGTTAACGAAAGTTTACTTTTAATTTAAGAAGGGGAATTCTTCTACGCGCATAACGTTATATAAAGCAAGTGTAACGTGTCTCTTACACGATAGATTTAACGAGTAACGTTTTATAAGAATTTCACTTTTGCGCAAAACGTACGAAATACATCACGAATGACACACGCGAAATGTACTCACGTTATTCTTTCGAAACGGGAACATAAATAAGAAACAATTACGTTATGTATCGATACTATCTTCCCGTATGCAATTTTCTTCGAATTATGAATATCTCTGTGCTTATTGGAAAGATTATCATAACATTAATTTAATCAAACTAATGATTCTTACAATATCATCTTGTGAACTGCATATATGGCTTGTGACCAGTTTCTAAATGTCACGATAATTTTAGCTTATGTAGCAGTACAGGAAATACCAGTATAATAGGATAAAACTGCTTATTCTATTATAAATTGCAGAGATGTTATTACTTTAATGATGAAGAGGTCTTTCGAATCGTGACACTTTTATTTTTATTTTAATAAGAAAAATAATTTAAATAGCAAGAGTTTTTTTCCTGTTACTTTCCATAGAATTTTTTGAATTTTCTGTGTTTTCCAAAATTATCAAAATTCTGAATAAAATATAAAGTTCATAACTCTATTGGTTATCAAAAATCATGTCTTGTATAAAGCATGCACAGAATTTACAAGTTGTATTGTATGAAAAAAATCTTATTTAAAATTTCAAGATTGTATCAATTCTAAATAAAATATAAAATACTTTTAACTAATATCAAATATATGTTTCAATAAGTTTATAAACTTAATTTCCTGAACATTGCATATCTTCCTGATTTAACATCTAAATTCACAGCTGCATCAATTGCTAATATTTTTTCTCTATTTTAAATAAAAAATGTAATTTTAAGTAAGATATCAAATATTGTAGAAAAAGAGCAGTGAACATATTTAAATACATATCTGTACATATATTAGATTCACGAACCACGATTCGCATGAACGACGCTAGCATATTTTAATTACGATTTCTCAAATTACGACATCTTTCGTTAAATTATACTGTTTAAATACGCGTTCTTAAATGTAAAATAGATTGCGCGAGACAATGTTCTTTTATGTTTGCTGAAAGTCACTCTCAAGTGTGCGGGTAAACTCCATTACGCTTTTCAGTATGTATTCCAGATCAGAGTCAACCACGGTCGACGGAAGATTTCCCCTTGGAACATAAATCACGGGTGGAATACAGTATGGGCGATGCTTAAAGTATAACGAGAACATAAACATTCAACTGGTATATATACGATTCAGCTAGAAGAGTACCTGTTTCATTTAAAATACAGATTTATTATTTGACAACTATGTCATAACGATCAGATTGTCGCAATGCATACAAAATTTATGATACAATTAATTTAAAATTAGTCTAAAATAGCACTGTAAATTTCATAAATTTATTTATTATGCATTTTTGTATATTTGAATTTGAATTTTCACAGATTCGACAATGCACAATTATTATTTTCTAGAATTATGTAAATTTGTAATAATTGCAAGCCTCGCTATTTCTATTGCCACTTAACTTATATATCGAGAGTAATTTTTTTAAAATTGTATAGATAAATTATTTAGAATGAAATATATTATTTGCAACATTTGTGGAGACCCATTTTATCAAAAAAGGAAAAAAAGCATCTGACTGTAAATTATGTATATTATGATAAAATTATGTTAGATGAATTAGAATAAGATAGGATAATCTATTTCTGTTAACACATTCTTGTCCCCACTTTTGAGATAAATATAAGATAAACTTCACAGGTACATTTGTAATACATATTACAACAAGTATTATAATTGTGTTACTTCCGTAAACGAAATCATTGTCTGACTCGAACCGAGGTTTCTCTACTTCTTGATCCTTGAAAACTACAATCCACGCGTTGCAAGAGAGACTTTCTTTTTAACGTGATGTGTTTTAAATTTCAAAAATAATAAAGTCGAGAAAATAATTAATTAGGTGGAAGAAAGATATAGTACTTTTCATTATTATCAAAATTTCAATCTTTACAAAGTTATAGAGTATATATTCTATATATGTATATGTATATTTTAATAAATATATAAATATATATAAAATATACATATAAAATATTCATATACTCACATATATATATAATCATATATAGTGACTAATTAACATAAAAATTAGGATAATCTCAAATATTTAATTAGACAACTAAGTATATTATTTTTTTGTCATTTTATCATGCTTTCTCTTATGAAAATGTATCTTTTTATTATTATGTTTAAGGGGACATTTTTATAACTATGATATATATACAACACGACATATCACGTGTGTACTTGCAAAGGTTGAGTTGCAGTGCATACCGAACCGTAGCGAGAACTATTGAGACCGGTTTGCTCGCGGAATGTCTAAGTGTTTGTACATTTCTATTATAGTATTCTATACCGCGCTCTGTTTTATCGTGCATGAAAATAGAGCGCTTAGTATAGACTTGGTCATTGATGGCACGAGACAAGAGCTTTCATATGGTAATATCAGTTAAGTCCAATAATAGAAGTTCTTACAATGTTATTTGTCTCTCTGTGTCTTTCCCTTTAAATCTTAAAGATTAATGATTTAAAACCGACGTAAAAAATATTTTCGGAAAATAACTTTTAATTTAACTATTTTAATAAAGTCACGATAATAAATAAATTAATATTTATTTACAAATAAAATAATTTTTACAAATTAAATTTTCGAGATATAAGTAAAAATTAAATCTTTTGTAAAAATTTATCTTTAATAAAAAATTCCATTTCATATATAATTAATTGTTAAATGTAAAACTATCTATCTTATGCAATTTATTTAATACTTTTTCGTTTTATATAATTGTTCTAAGTATGTTCTATATGTATATTGTGAAATGCTACGACAGAGGCATTATTTAAAAAATTGCTACAATTACTAGGATTAAGGAAATACTTCGAATAAAATCTTATGCTTATGATAAGTTTACAATAGAGAGACTTGCGAATATATAAACAACATATAAAATATTTGAGAAGAGTAGTACTTTTATTTAAATATGATACGTATTTTGTATGTAGACAATTGTAAGTAATCACAAAAATTTTATACATGAATCAAAAACAGATCTTATTTATGGACAAATGATGAAAATTAATATTCAGCAAATATCTTTTTTTTATTTTAAATAGAGTATTGTATCGCATGCGTAGAAAACAGTTATAAAATATATTTGTCGTCATAATCGATATATAAATTAATTTAATGCTGTATAAATTGATAAGCAAATGCTATTAATAGTACAAATATTTTGAGGTCCGTAATAATACAACTGAGACGCCATATTATCTGAAATCAAAAATAAAGTTTAACATTGTCATATATCGTATAAATGTACAAAAAATATACTTTTACTCATAACATAAATCTTTACAGATTAATAATATGTAATAATTATGTTAACAATGATATATACTCACCACTAAACCAACATGTTAGGGCATCAAATGTCAGTGGGAATATATTATTCAACACGTTAGGATTAATTAATATCTATGACAATATAGATGATATTGAAAATGATAGGATTTTCCTAAGCAAAAAATAGAATATATAAACTTCTTCATTTCTTATTGTTTCATATTTTTTTTGTAATAAGCGAAAATCTCTGCGAAATATAATTAACATTTCATATTTAGCCAATTAACAAATAGAAAAAATTAAGATACACAAATGTTAAAAATTAAAATTTAAGAAAATATGCTTTTGGTTTAGGTTATTAAAAATCTGTCCTATATATTGAAAAATAATTTATATTACAATCTTTCGACACAATAAAATAATATAATATTGACATTTATATATTGACATGATTATATATTGACCTATATTTAACATATCTTTAACATATATTGATATATATTGAACTGATAATATGATATTAATTGTACTTTAGCAAAAGATTTGATTCAAAAATTAAGAATTCACTTTTATGATAAAGAACTTAGGTGTCTTGTATTGTTATATTAAAAAAATTAAAACAAGATTGATTTAAAATTTAAAGATATTAATTTTTATAATAATTATTGAAATATTAATTAAAAAGGATTGGCAAATTAGCGCGCGTTTTGCGCGCCTAGATTGTGGGATGTATTCTCTAGATATGTCAATGGCAAGTGCCACACGAAAAGTTTGACCGTATGTTCTCCGAGTCTTGTCTTTTCCGTGCGACATTCGCTGTTGACGCCTAGAGCATACATCCCATGATCTAGCTACGTAAAACGGGCGCTCATTTATCAACCTTTTTTAATTAATATTTCAATAATTATTGCAAAAATTACAAAATGATAAAGAACTTTTTTGTTCATTTTATTGCTTTCTACTCGCTCATGAGCATCCAATCCCTGCATAATTAAATATGTATAAAATAATCCGTCGCTTCACAAAGAGAATATTATACAAGTTAGGTAATGTTCTAATGTATATTAATTCTACGCAAAGTCTAAAAAGAGTTATTTATCACATAAGATATTTTACATACACATATGATATTCTACTTTTACTTACATATCGTGGTATGAAAATCATATGATATAATCAATCTGCAAAAAAGTGACGAAAAGGAAAACGATCAAAAATTTCCAAATTATAGTGCTTCGTCGTACACGATTTCAATGGGGAAACACTTTCGCGTGATTACACGTTAGAGGAAACGCAATCATTTTCACGTGTCTCGTAAGAAATATCATATTTCTGTATTCAATTTACAACGCGTAATTTCATCATCTGTAGAACTCAAGAAAAACATGACAATATTAATTACAGTAGATGGGTAAATCAAACTGAATCATTTTTCCTCTTAAAATCTTATTGCAAATATGTTTGACATATTGCAATTTTCTATGCAATGCTATACATAACTTGAGATATATTGCATTAAGAAATCTTTTAAATTATTTACATTCTTAATAAATTTCTTTAGGTATAGATAAATTGCTTAGAGAGAGATAAATTGCTATTTTATCAGTACTCATTATACAACTTTGCAGTAATTTTTTAAGAATACATGAATGCAATTATATTAATTAAAAAACTACAAGATAGATTGCTCCAAATGTGATGCATTGAATCAAATTATATTTCTTAACTGTTAGAATGGATAGATTTCTTCGAGCGTTAAATGCAATCCGAGCGTTAAATGCACTGATAAATAAACTATCAGTAATATTTTTTTCTATTTTACTTTCTTACCACAAGCGGTGGTCAAGGTTTTCAATTTAATTGCTCAGAAAGATACTAAAGTGAGGAAAATGAAAATAAATTAAAATTTTACGATAGCTCTAGTATATATTTAACATGCATAATCAACATCAATAAAATTATTTTCTCCGTGTTGCTCCCTCGTCGTTAATTGAGAAAAGAGTAATCATATACTTATATGTCTTATATTATCATTGAAATCCACATATAGTTCTATGTAACTGTAGCTTTAGAAATTGATAATGTTAATAAATGTTCTTGGATATTAAACATATCGTAAAGAAAAAATAATTACATTTAACTACAAGAAAAGCAACTGTGTTTTACTACATTCGACACTTTATGAATTTTTATTGCAATAAACTCTTGCTAAAAATTAAATTAAATTGAGGAATAAAGTGAAAAATTATGTATATGATAATTCCGTCATTATATGAGAAAATAAAATATAAAAATTATATATATCTAGAAATTTGTAAGTAAGATAAAATTCATATACATATATGTATCATACATTGTGCACATATTAAATTTAATAATGTGATTAAAGATTATCATTAAGCTGTACATTTTCAAAAGCAATGATTGATAAGATTAATATTATTAACAAAATATTACATACGACATTTTAACTTTAAATGATAAAAAATTAACATAAAAGTGAAATAATAATTGAACGTTGTTATAAAAGAAAGAATAAATAAATGTAAACTTTTTTTAATTTTCTAAATTAAATCTATTTATTGATTAATTATATGTCATCTGCTTATTTTACGATATATTTTACTATGTAAAGATTTTAATAGTCGCATATTTCGTAACTATAGATAAATAATATACATTCGCATTTATAAACTCATCAATATGATAATATATTTGTATAGACACATATAAATATACGTATCAATACAATTTATAATCATAAAATAACAATTAAGAAATAATTGATAAAAAAATTGCAAAACATGTATCAACATATGCAAAATAATAATAAATAATTCCAAACTGACTTTCAACGGAAGGAAATCCGAACTTTTTACTTTACTTAGTGTGCGATTTAAATTTTATTTTCGTTGATAATGATCAAGAATTTCTAAATATCGTAGAAGCGAGCATGGAAGTATAAGTATTGCTCGTTTTTCGATAATGAATATATTTTTTGCCGACAAATCGAATGTGAAAATGCGTGTCCATGTGGCTGCAATAAATAAACATAAATCGTTACTTACTGCTGCGAAACTACGCATACGTCCGGTTTTCTAATCGTCATTTAAACATTCAACGTAATGAGGATCTGTTGAAAATTGCACCGGCTGCACTTTCATTCTTCGTTGTCAGGGAGCTATTAATGTTTAATGAATGAGTTCCACTATTAACAAACTTCCACGCACTGAAAGTACGCTTAATGCGAAGTTTTAATCTGTAAAATTTCAAACATTTCAATTTCCTTATAATATAAAATGCTCGTTTTTGTATATATCTTTTTATAATTGTTTTCTTTTAATAATTGAAATAGCTTTTAATAACTGAATAATTCATCATATTGTAAATGTTAATTTTTTTATATATTTTTAAAATGTTTTTATATATTTTTAAAATTTTTAAAATTGTTTTTATATATTTTTAAAATTTTTAAAATTTTTTTATATATTTTAAAAATTTTTTAAATTTATTTATATATTTTTAAAATGTATACTGTTCATTTTGAAGCAAAACTTTTAACAGGAAGGATTGTCGTTATATGCAATTATTCGATTAAAATATGCAATTTTACGAAAGTAAAAATAAATGAGAGAAGTTATACGTAATTATATCGTTCTGAAACATAAAACGGGTCACTTTAATCTCTAGAGAAACAGAAGTTGAATAATGTCACACACATATTCGTCATAGCTCTATGTGTATCCACATGCTTATATATGTTAAATGTTTGTATTATATATTAGAAAGAGACGAAAAATAGAAAATCGTTAACCTATTGATTGCAGTGTCATAAATCGAACAAGTTAGCGCAATAATAAGAAATAATAATATTCGAGAAAATTCCGATTTTAATATGTATGCACGTTATGTGATCAATGGTAAATTTTGTTGGTAATTGATTACTATTATCCGTTTATAATAGTTCTATTATGTAAGAGTACACGTAAAAATCGCACGTAAAAAATTGTTTACTCGAGTATGTTACAAATATTATATATTGAGCGTTTAACCTTTCATTCTTATTTAATTACAATGTGAAGTTTTATTATTTCATTCAATTTATATTAGAGCGCACACATATCTTATAGTACTTGTCAGTTTTATCAGTTACACGAATATTTTTCTATGTCATTATATAATTTTTATTGCTTAAATGGGATATAATATGAATAAATTATACTATCATCATTAATTTTAATCAAAGAACGGTACAATGAATTATTACTATTCTAAAAAAAACTTGACGCCAACGTTAAAAAGAATATAATTAAGAAATATATTTTCACATAAGATAGATTATATAGTTCTAGTTTTCGATTGCACAAGAATTACAAAAACTGGTACTTAAAAAGTGAATGACGTACGCGATAGTCGAGTAAAAGCTGTTACGAATTTGTACGGTATAATATTCAGCGAATGAAACATTAATTATGCAATTTGATAAGATATGATATGTATACGAAATCATAATATTGCTGATGAATATGTCATTATGACTGATTCATATATCCCGGTGTTAGTATAATCGCAAGATTGACAAGTCGCATTCACTACTTGAATCTGTTGCGCCTCGCATTCATCTTTATCTACGGATTTTCATTTCAATGCGAGTTCAAACTGAACGAGCCTAAGTCTGACAGAGAGGCAAAAGGTAAATGCGTCCCATAAACGCATTTACTTTTCTAAATTATATACTAATGCACTTGGCAATCGATTAGCACGTGGATAGAAAATGAATGCAGAATGTATAATTGCGAAAATCCGGTCTTTTTTAAATATCTAATGTCAGGCTGTCAACGATAATCGCTTTAATATTACGATATTACATAATTACTGCTCTGTGAGTAAAAGACATTTTTTTTAGTCAGAAGATTAAGTTACTTTATGACTTGATGGATTGAGCAAAAGCTGCGATCATGATATGAAATTATCTAACATTTGTATATATTTATATGTATAAATATATGTATAAATATATTTTACACAAATATCGAATAATTTAAAAAAAAATTGAAAGCAGTTAAATTATCTAAATATTAATCAAATAGATAGCGTCAAATATACTTAAACAAATAGATATTTCTTTCCAATGAGTACTCGTGAGATATATTGTGTATGCAAGATTTTTTAAAATATACGTATATATAAGTTTGACTGGTGCTTTAAAATAAATTATATTGAAACACTATTTATTTCACGAGAAAATATAAAATAGATTTAAAAGAAAAAAGTAAACCAATCAGAATATGTGATTCATTATAATATTGCTCAATTTTTTTTTATTTACCGGAAGATTTCTCGTTCTCTCTTCAGTGAAAAAAGTCATTGATGTCATTGCAATAACAAGTATTGTATCCTGTCTACATTTCTCTTAACGCGTTACAACCGGTATTCGAATTGACAGATGCATATTTGTTACGGCTTATGATTATCATTATTCTTGTTGCAAGATTAAAATAATTCGTGAAAAGGAAATTGCCTTTTCGTGCAGAAAAGCCGGGGTATGCGAAGGGTATCGAAATTTTGTGTAGGTTGTTTTGCATGCTGCGTAAACTTCACTGAACATGTTCTATTTTCAACATCGCGTAATAACAACTTTCTTATACTTATAACAACTTTCCTGCAACCATGTGCAGAGATTAAAAAGCGAAATTTCTAACATAAATTATTCGTTTCAAATATAACGCAGGAAATTAATCGCAAACGATCTTTAATCAGGAAAAAAAGTTTAATCATTTTGACGAATATACACGAAATATTTCATGAAATAAAGCTATTTGTATCATAAACAGCCATTTTCACTTTTGTACACATGCTTTCACGTGTATCACGTAAATTCCACAACTGTAGTTGTATCTTTTATTTCGGTTTATTTCGGTTTCCTTCTTTTGCTCTGGTATTCATTAAATCGGCCTTTCTTCTTGGACATATCCAGATCCGCAGACAGCACGGTTGTTCGATAATTTCGTGGTTACCATCCCTTTCCCTTTGCACATTTTCCAGGAAGCGCCTTTCACCGAAGGCCAACAATCTTCTCGTTACGAGCGCCCGGGATTAAGAGAATTTTTCGACCTTATTGTGGCCGTGGATACCGTGGAATGGTGGTAATAAGCGTGGAGAAAAATGATTCGGATGCAGTGGAGCGGTAGGAATGAACATATATATTACCACTGCGATGTGATTAACTCGTATGTGATATGCTACGGAAATTAAAATTTGTTTTTATTTTCGATTTTTATTATATACACCGATACACTATAATTATATACTATAAAACAATATTATATTTAATATTATAAAATAATATTAAATTATTGATTATAAAATATCTTTATATTTATAAAATTATAAAATATTAATTATGTGTGTATTAATTATTTTATTATTATTTTTATTATTATTACCTGTGTAACACATAATAAAATAATTAATACACATAACTAATATTTTATAATTTTATAAATGTAATGATATGTATTTTGTAAAAAAATAATTTAATATTATTTTATAATATAAAATATATATAATATTGTTTTATAATATATTAATATCATTACATTATTAATATTAAAATATAGTTATTCTTTTGATAAAGTGTCAGGCAAATTGTTTTTCTCTATATAAAAAAAAAATATATGATAAGAGAGAGAAAGAAATAGCGGAAATTATTTTTCTTAAATTCCAATTGTGTGGCTGTGAAAAAAATATACTAAATGTATCAGTTCGTATTTACACGCATACGCATTTAATCGGTAATTCGATCATCTTGATTACGTTTTTTTTAAGCAAATGTCAAGCAGAAAGAACTCAACATTGTACGTCAGTTCACTATAAGCGGTGTAATTGTTGCCAATTACGCACGAGCGTTCCTAGGTATGCTAGGGATACCAGAAGAAACTCGTCAATCGACAAACTTACACCGTATACGGTTCGGTTGGCATGATCTGGATCATTAATCTAGTCTTAGTTCGTATTCCATTGCATAGTGCATCTGATGTAACTCAAATCAGGTATATATTGATCACATATCTATTGATTTATTACGTCAAGTAATCTGTCTGATCGAAACGCTTAAGTTCGCCCGCTTGAGGATTGGCATAGCTGCAAATGCTGTGGCATTTCACGTAAAAACATTAATGTTATTGTAATGGCGTGTGAAGGATTTTTTGGTGCGAAAAATATATTATTAAAATATATCATTTAATATACCATTTTTTACAATGATTTCTTATATCAAATAAAAATAATTTCTTTAAAGTTATAATCAAATTATAATAAATTATATTATAAAATGGTAAAAATTATTAGAAAACGTGTAATACTTTTATATGTTAAAATTATTTAAAATTAGTTGATCAAGTCTAAAGCAAGAACTCAGATTCTAAAGGTGTTAAAGGACTTAAAATTGATGAAATGGCTCTTAAATAAAAATGATAGCGCTACTAAAATGTGACATACATAGTCATTAATTAAACGACACTTTACTGCGACGAAAAATCGGTGTCAGGACAACAAGAGTGAAGTTTTTCGGTGAAAGTGTGCGAAATGAAATATCGTGGTCTACTTCGCTAGATCATCAGACGGATGTATATGATGACATTCCGCGTTTGCCTTTCATTTTCCCAAATTATGGCATTGCATTATTCGCGATATATGTATATATTGTTATATTTGCGATGGACATGCTATACATCAGATACCAGAACGATTGAAATGGACTTATATATTTTTTCTTATTCTTATTTAATATTTTTTTGTCAACATTTAGTACAGCTTAGATTTTTTTATTTCTCCTTATTTTTTATTCGGAAATGCATAATAGAAATTAAAAATATTGACATTATTTTGATACCGAATTTCGATATTGACACACATATTAATTTTATAATTATAAATCTTTACATTATACCCACTCTGACAGTTGAAATTTAACGTTTAGTGTTGAAATAATTGCACGTAATTTCTCATGTTATAACACTTCATAACGTGTGAAAATGGATTTAACTTTGATACAAAAAATATAAACATAGTATTCGTTGCACGTTGATTCAGATTACACTTGTTCCGGATCTGCCACTTTCCGTTTGCGCTTTCATGAGAACTTATGTTCTCGTTGCGTTCTTATCTTAGTCATATATCTCACGATGAATGCCTTCGTACAATCATAAAATCTTGTTCCCTTATGATAGAAATGTATCATTTAGCACCACGCGTGCTATAAAATGCATTAAATAATTTGTGAAAGCTGATAAATGAACCGACCACTTTCAATTAAAATTGTTTAATTTGAGCAATACGTCGATACAGCAATCTATTATTTCATATTAAGCGTGTGACGATTATTGACGATATATTTGACGGTCTTACTGTATAATAAATATATATATATATAAGAAAATATTTGATCGATCAAAAATATTTATTATACAGTAAGACCGTCAAATATATCGTCAATAATCGTCACACGCTTAATATGAAATAATAGATTGCTGTATCTATATTGCTGTATATATATATATACAGGGTGACCCATTTTAACTTAGGCAGCCAAATAACTCGAAAAATAAGCAAGATAGAGAAAAATGTTTTAGACAAAAGTTGTATGGTTTCGAGGGGGCCATAAGATGGTATCATTGGTTTGACCTTGAAGAGTCATTTGAAGGTCACGTGAAGGTCACTTCAATTTTTTTAAATGGAATACCCTATATATTTTTGTACATTCTTGTAGCTTATTTCGAGAGCTTTCCAAAACACTATAATTAAGTACCTTTCCGTTAAGTACTTTTTGAGTTATGATGCTTGAAATAATTTCTTAATTTTACATAAACCGTAAAATATCTTGTAAAATATTCATTTTTCGATTATCTTACCTTAATACTTTTATGTACAAAATAATGAGAGGAATCAATTGGTGTAAAGAAAACACATAGTTGTTTTTAAGAAAAAATATGGAATTGTTAATTGCAAATTACATATTTTTTCTTCGAAACAACTATGTGTTTTCTTTACACCAATTGATTCCTCTCATTATTTTGTACATAAAACTATTAAGGTAAGGTAATCGAAAAATGAATATTTTACAAGATATTTTACGGTTTATGTAAAATTAAGAAATTATTTCAAGCCTCATAACTCAAAAAGTACTTAACGAAAATGTACTTAATTATAGTGTTTTGGAAAGCTCTCGAGATGAGCTACAAGAATGTACAAAAATATATAGGATGTTCCATTTAAAAAAATTGAAGTGACCTTCACGTGACCTTCAAATGACTCTTCAAGGTCAAACCAATGATACCATCTTATGGCCCCCTCGAAACCATACAACTTTTGTCTAAAACATTTTTCTCTATCTTGCTTATTTTTCGAGTTATTTGGCTGCCTAAGTTAAAATGGGTCACCCTGTATATATATATATATATATATATATATATATATATATATATATATACTTTGATTTTGAAAACAAAATTCATAACGCATTTCAAGAAATACAGATTTCGCAAAATTTTAATATTCATAAATTTTATTGAATTTCTTGATAATATTTTTTTCTATATTTGCTATTTTTAAAAACGGAATATATAAAAATTGGTCAGCTTTTTATACTTATATAAAAAACTGTGAAAATATAGAACGATGGTAATCGCGCACATGTTTTCCCTTTTCATTTTTATTTATCTTCTCCAAGAAGAATTATTGATGTATACGATTAAAAAATTCTTGAAAGCAGTTCTAATGACAACACGAGTTAATTGCATAATCATAAGAGGCTTTAGAGAATGACAGTGTAACGAGATGCTTAGAAATTCATATAAATCTCTCATGCACCTACGTATTCAATAAGGATACTCTCATGCAAAGCAGATAGCATTTCGTCACAGCCAATACGTGCAATAAATCTTTTCCTTCGCGACAAGGACATGCTGCACAGCAGTTATTACGAGAGAGACACGGGAGATAAATTAAAGATCGGGACATAAAGGGGGACGAATTGGCGCGTGGGTTGTTTTATCGTGGAAGAAGCTTAAAGCGAATTTACACGGTTCGCTTTTTTGTCGACATATTGTGATTGCGAGTCAGAAAAAGTATAATTACCTTGGAAAGCCTTTATTATCCGCATTAGTGCTATAAAGGACAAATATTATTTAAATAAATAATTTAATAAATATTTATAAATATTATAAATATTTATAAAAATATGTATAAATACTTATAAATATTTATTGACAAATATTTTAATAAATATTATTTATTAAAATATTTGTCAATAAATAAAAAAGATTCTTTGGATTAATCTTGATGAAAATTTATTAACAAGAATAACATAGAATATAAACAAAATCTTCTAAGAAGATAATGTTTTATTTGAACATATAAACCTGTATGAAATTTCATGAGCATAGAGATTATCTTTATATTTTAATTTTATTTTTACGAATATTGCAGTGGTGAAATTTACTTATGTTATTCACGATGTTTGTCGAGAGTAAACCTACCTTTATACAATCGAGAAGCGAACATTCACGACCGACGCGACCAGGAGATCGAGCCTGCGTCTCATGCGTTACATTTCGCGGTGCGCTCCTTAATTATTGTCCCGCGTTACACGCATTAAATTGGGTGAGGAAAAAAAGGAGGAAAGAGACCCGTATGCATTGTTTTCGCCGAGACTTTCTCTCGGGAGATCTCACGAATCATGCACGCGTGCAGCGAATCGGCGAAGGAAGTGCGGCCGAAATTACCGCGACCGACCGTTAACGATTGCAATTGTGATAACCCGCGACCGCGCGTTGGCCGTGGAAAAAAAAGCTTATAATATCGCGATCAAGTATTAATATCTCCCTCGAAGGCGTGCCGTCGATCAAACTGCTCGAACTTGATGAGAAAACGGCACACGACTCTACTGCGGACGAAGATCGGATCGCGCGCAACTAACGGAAACTTTCCGGCTTCTCGAGAGAGGCCTCGTTGGGCCCGAGATTAATCGTTTCGCGTTCGTAAGACGCAATGTATAACGCACGTAAAAAAAAAATACATACTCTGAAATCATGTTGACTGTTAAACCGATCTACTTTTACATCTCGCGTGCAGTGACAAGCGCTCTGGTCTGCGGTTTGTCCGAACACCCGCGAATTGCTACGAGTTGCTGCAAAACTTGTCGTATACGGTGAGTGAAAGTGACCGACCCAAGAGAGGCATTATTTAATATCCTAAGTCGCGCGTACGTTGCCACGAAGGGGGAAAAAATGGATACGACGACGTGTCCAACTGGGCGCGCGACTTGAAAGATTCGAAAATCGCGCGGCCGCTCGTGCGAAACGAATTGCAACGTTCGACCGTTTCGGAGAACGTATCGGTTATCCGGTACATATATACAATATATACGGCGTAAACCGCTCTTATTATATTCGGCCTTTCAATTCATCGAACCCCATTATTGCGTAGATACACATAAGTGTGTATTACATATCTACGCACGCGTGCATTACATCGGTTTACCCCATTCTAGCTTTCGCGCCATTACGTGTTTTTTTAGCAAAATTGGGGGGACTTTTCTCGAATCAAAATTTTTTTTACAGAAAGCCATTTCTTTTAATTTTTTCCGATATTCAATTATTTTAATAATCAAATTTTCTATTGAAAAATTAAAACTGTTGCGATTTATTAAGAGGGACGTACATATTCTTCATATGCGTTCGTATCATCATTATTTATTGCATAACTTCTCAGTTTTGCATCATTACATCACTATAGAATAGAAACCGATTTAATAAGTTCACAGAATATTGCGTCTGTGCACGATTATTTTAAACTTATTAACCTATTATTATATTAATGCTTTACATTTAATATAAGAGGCATGATAACTAACATGGGAATTATGCCTTTTTCATGAAGGCGAAAAAGACGAATTGTTTCTATGGAATTGATTTTTTCCCGCGGATCTGTTGTAATGGAAACACCTGTATAAATGTCACGCATTTTAATTATACGTACTTATAGACACGCGAAAGTGCAACTGCATATATATAGAGCGGAACCAATCTAGTAAAATAAACGGAAAGGTCAAATGGAAAATTGAAAGTAAATGCATAGGTATAATTGTGAGTCGATTGACAAAATTAATTTGAAATTTATTATTACGTTAAAATATTTGTATTCGGAAATTAGTAAATCTTAAAATGAGAGAATTTTTAATACGTTCTTTCGAATGGATCTAAAATTAAAATAATTTAGAATAAACATCTACGTAAAAAAAAAAAATTTTGTTTACTCTTTTTCTACTCATGTAACAAAATGTGATTTACGATTATATAAGAAAATATTCTCTTTGTAAGAATAGAAATATTAATAGCCTTTTTTCATTTATATCAAATTAAAAATAAAATAAAATAAAATTTCTTGTAAGAATCAAATGTTAAAAGCATATTTTTTATATGTGATTTAATTTTAAATAATTTTGATTAATAATAAATTATATATATATATATATATATGTTGTTTTAAAAAATTTACAAACGATAATTCAAAGACACTCGTTGCATAAAAATATGTCAGATTACATATTGAGACTCTCTCTGGAAAGAAAAACGATTGTAGTGGTTAACGATAGTTATTTTAGACTCTAGAAATGTTAAACATTTCCTGTAAATATGTAACAGCTGATAGTTTTACAATTTCCGCAGTAATTCGTAATTACTCATCGCTTGCATACATAATGTATCTATCAATCGATTTTAGCTTCGCAAAAAAATTGGTAGTGCATCCGGTAAATAACTTTCGAGACTCTTACAGAATATTCATTTTATGTATTTACTGCAGCTTCAATACACAATTAAAATAAAGAGATAGCATTTTAATGATCACAAAATATATTCGTTCATAAAATGTGTCCGGTTTTACACGATGACAAGTTTAGTTTTTTAAAATTCAATTTGTTATATATATCGCAGTTTGAACCAGTTACATTATCAATTTCCTCGGTTTTTTAAAAATTGAAATCAATTTTTATTGTTGGTTTCAATTTTTCATATGGTATTTAATAAATAGGTATTCCATTAAAACTTACGAAACAAATCGGAATAAGATACCAATTAACGCACAAGCTCTAATAAAAGCATTGAAATGTCAACTAAACTATGTATGAATGATATGCAGGATATAGTAATTTTTATTCTACCGAGTATGACGCTGATATTTTTTGAGCAGGTTTATGTAGCTGACGAAAGTTAAAATTGCGAAAGGACACGCATTGTATAATGAATGTCAAATACGTTCGTCGCATGAATCCCGCGGAATAAAAAATATAACTCGCGCAATATGCTGCTAACTGGAATATGTAACGTTGTATGCAAGAGTTGAAAAATTTTGCCTGTATTAATAAGAGCGATGAAAAATAGTTTTCGCCGGAAGTAACGCATTCTGATCAACGAGTTGCACACTATGCCGTGAAATTGCAAACTTGGCAGCCTGATACATATTCAAACATTCGATACCGGATACGAATAGAAGGAAGTCGTAACATTGGCTGTATCTACTTTCCAAATGCGAGAATATGTGCAAATAATATTCTATACGTATATATTTTTTATATGTACATTTTTTTTAAATCTCGTTGCGATATATATTCGTATCGACGAATTAATATGCAAATTATTATGCAAAATTATGCAAAATGCAAATTATGAAATGTCTAATTTGTGAATTAAAAAAAGGGCAATTTTTCTTATATTCACATAAAATAATTAGAATGATCGATCTATATATATGAGAGGTGCGATACTCAATTCCCTATAGCAATTCCAAGTGTTCAGGTGCTGAAGAAGTCATTAAACCGTGCGATATCTTCATCGTCTTGAAATATATACACTTTCTCGTGGCTGCGGTTGTGCAGATACTTGGAACGCTAATAAACGCGATGTGCGTGTAATTGTTATCTGCTGATTATGCTTTTATGGATAAAGTATGCGTTGAATAGACATCTTGATTTTCTATCTAACTATTATTCGCGTAATTATATTCTACGCATCTTTCTGAAGAGTCTTTAAAATGTTGTAGATTAGATGCAACGATGAATATTTTTTACAAATATTAAAAAAGTTTCTCTGAAAAAAAATCGCCAAATTAAACATGACGTTTAATTAGAAGTTATCGGAGATAATTATACAAGATTATTATAACTAGAAAATTTTGTAGCAAAAAAATATTTCATTTAATCAAAATATGGGCAAAAAATGAAGTAAATCAGGCCATTTTTTTAATGATAATCTCTTTCAATTTTCAGCCGATCGAAGACATTCGAGACTTAAATGATGCCATACGTCTTTTGCTCTCATATCTCAGGCCAGTAGCCTTTGTATTCATCATTGTGAACCGGCCCATTTGTTCTTTCCTTTTTTCTCCTTCTTTTCTATCATACTATTATTCACGCAATTATATTCTACATATCTTTCTGAAGACTCTTTGAAATGTTGTACTAGATGCAACAACGAATATTTTTTACAAATATTAAAAAAGTTTCTCTGAAAAAAAATCGCCAAATTAAACATGACGTTTAATTAGAAGTTATCGGAGATAATTATACAAGATTATTATAACTAGAAAATTTTGTAGCAAAAAAATATTTCATTTAATCAAAATATGGGCAAAAAATGAAGTAAATCAGGCCATTTTTTTAATGATAATCTCTTTCAATTTTCAGCCGATCGAAGACATTCGAGACTTAAATGATGCCATACGTTTTTTGCTCTCATATCTCAATGCCAGTGGCCTTTGTATTCATCGTCGTGAACCGGCCCATTTGTTCCCTTTTTTCTCCTTCTTTTTTATGTGACTAAAGGATCGTCGGGAGGGAAACGATTTCGAATCGCGGCGGTGCTTCGTTACCACCGGTATCTACCGCGGAATGCATGCTACCTTGTAAGGACTTGCGTGTTACGCGCCGTGGAATTGCCGCGTGTACGTGCTTAAATCACGGTGGCGGACAGGAGGAGAAAACGAAGAGATGCTACGCTTATCCGCAATATATATGCAGGGCGTTTTCGTGCCTGCCAGCACGTGCTGTCCCACAGGATGCATCTCTGCAAGCTTATCTTCGCCTGACGGCGCTCGTGAGAGACATGACTCTCTTTGCAATTCAGTGAAAATAAATGAGTTAAAGAAATAATCTAGTCGTCAAAAAAATAAAGATCGGTCATCGATAAAAAATTAATTAATTACGAAGACTCGACGAACACGAGGATAATAATCAAAATTAAATAAATTGATTAAATTTAATGAATTTTTAGATTGGTGTAAAAGATCGCGTGTGTTTATTTGAAGCTACCGGAACAAAATATACCGTTATACATACTTTATAAAACGCCGAACAATATCAGGCATCTCGAAGGAGTGAAAACTTCTCTAACATTATTTCCATTTTCTCTTTCCCCGGTTTTCCCTGTATTATTTTTCTCACACCAGGCAATTTCGCGCAATTCCTGCGGTAATCTGAATTCCACGTGGAAAGCAACTTGACCTTCCCACGATAACGCCGAGCGAGAGAGAGAGCAACAGGACCGGTGAATGTATTGCGGGTGACGCGGCTTTCGCGGAGCATTACGTATCGCGGAATGTGGCAGGCGACGAGGACTACGACATGAGCCGTGTTCCCGATGGCGAACCCTTATGTACGTGTTCGAGATTTTATCTCGTGACTCGTACGTCTCCGGGAGCCCGATATTGCATCGCATCGCGCGCGCGCCGATAAAGATCCGAGAGCCCATTATATCGATCGGTGTGGTTTGCATATCGAGATCTCGCGGCGATCGAAATGCACGTCGAACCGTGACTTCTTTGTCAAATTTAATTTTTAAAAGATACATCGCACCTTATCAATCAAAATATTAGAATACACGAGCCTATAAATAATTATTTCTCTCTTATAAATTATGATGTAAAATTGAATAATTATGTTTTGCATCGAAATAAACTTTATTATATGGTTATATTTTAAACTAATTAGTTTTAGCAAAAAAAAAATTAAAATTTATATGTGTGCATTTTGATTATTTTATCTTTTTCTTTCTTTCTATTATTATGAATTTTGAGCACAAAAAATTTAATAATGTTTGGAAAAATAAGAAACCTAAATATAATAATATTACATAATGTTACATTTCATAGACACTAAAATTAAACATTTATCATAATCTCAATTTTAAAAAATAAACTTTTATACTTATCTTTCAAGTAACGACTTTTTTTAAATATTATTGATTATTCGATTGAAAATTTCGTTATTTAAGGGCTATACTAACGGAGATAAAAGGGTATTGCCGAAATGCACCTCTCGTGCGCCGATGTTCGCGACTGATACACATGAATGCCTTAGGTGAAAAATTGTTATTAATCTCCGGACCATGTGGGAGCGCGAACAATCGTTGATTGACGGTTCTTTGCACCACGCAATCATTTAATCGCCTCTTTAGAAATCTGCACACCCACTTGAGCGATTCCGTGTGATTTCTGATTGCCCCTGTGAGCTTACGATATTTCCCATTATGCGATATTTCATCAATCATATTTACATAAGTGAAAATTGGATAATACTGATTTCAACAACGATACGCATCTCGCTTTTCTGCGATATCGATCGGTTGATCATGTGTGATTCATGAAATCGGAGACGATGAAATAGGTGTGTTTTGTAGTTATCATATAAACCTATTATATTTGACACATTAGACATTGTTTTGTAAAAAATTATTTAATAACATATGACGTATGAAAGAATAAAAAAATAAGGAAATAAAAATTTAAATATTAAAATTGAGTATACTTTATTTAAAATCTGTCAATAAATAAATTAATATATTCTTATAGTTATAATTATTTGCCAAAATTTAATATCATTGAGAGAAAGAAAGAAAAAGAGAGAGAGAGAATTATCACACATTAAAATATTTTTTCGTTTTCTGTGAAATGCTTTTATTGTTTATATAATATTTTTAAAAAAGATTTGGCTTACACAACTATATAATAATCCGAAATCGTACCATTGTCAGAAAGAAAAACGGATGGGCAAAACAAGAATTTCACAGTTATCAATGTCCATTTATTTCAGATCATGATTGTCGACTTAATTTGCCGAAAGCAAGTATCGGTTACGCCCTCGATGAGTCGCGATTCTTATCGTAAAAGGCGAAGCGCAAACCACTCGTTAAATTCATTAACGAGCTGCGAGTAGCTCTGCCCTTTCGTTTTTTATACTCGAAGTATCATCAAAAGATATATCAGAATATTAATATCCTTTATATTTGCCATATTTACGTAATATTGCGAATATGCATATGTATGTATATTTATTAATGAATCGATTTATTATTTTTCTTACGTAATGTGACAGTACAAAAACAGTATAATCATTGTCAGACTAATAAAGATAATCTCATTTAAAATTAATCTGCATTAAATAATCGCATACTTAATATGTATAACATACTATACAATACTGCAGCAAATGAAACTGCAGAAAATGAATAGATATTCAGAAAGTTTAATATTAACCGAAAGAAAAAACAAATATATAAAACATGGACAATTTTAGAGAAATAATATGATATTGAATATAAATAAAAACTGGATTCAGATGAAATAAATTTTTCGCAAATTAATATTCGTAAAAAAAATTCTAGTTATAACGATATAAATATAATATCTTTTATTCAGTAAATATGTTGCAGATTCTTTATAAATTTTTAGAAAAATTAAGTTTTTTGTAAAAAGGAGAGAGATGAAAAGCATACATTATATATATAATATTTAAATTGAAAATTACTCTAGAGCAGAATTTACATAATTTCAAGAGGATGTGAAGATATTTTAGCTTACTAAAAAAAGCTGTATTTGCGTATACATTCATAAAATTAGTATTAGTATTTATTAAAATAATACTTTTCTTTCTTCTCGATAGTTGCTCGAGTAAATTTAAGAATCATGCGAACATAACGTTAACTTTTTTACGAGCACATTTACACACATTATCTTTAAAAGTCATTCTATGCTTTCAATCTAATTACGAAATGTACCATGAAATGCCGCTTGCCCTAACATTCTACGCGGGCAACACCTCTTATATCACAATCAACCAGAACGCGAAGGCATTTTGAGACACTCGGTTCATGCAACGGCGGTGTACCTGCGTGAAACGTGAGTGCGTAGCATAACATCTGTGCGTTAAACCAGTTTCGTTAGAGTCGGTTAAACATGTGGCCATACGGTGTCTATGTAATGACTCATTAAATATAATATTCGCGCACCTACCTTCCTGTGCTCCTTACATAATTCGCCATAATCTAATTACTCGATCCGGAGCATCCTTAAGCCGCGAGTGTTCACCGGTATAAGTGCAACGCTAGCGAAACACATAAATAATCGGATCTATCAATGAAAAGTTGCAACAAATATTGATCTCTAATAAAATGTTTTTTGAAAAAATTCATTCCAAACTCTTTATCAGGAAATATTATCTCACCACCTTCTCTCCTTTTTTTATTCTAATTTCTACACAATATTTTGTATATTTATTTTTATTTAAAATAACATGTATTTTGTAACAAACAGACAGATTAATAAATAAACAGATTAATTATTAATTATAACAAATTAATAAATAATTTTATGACTTATAAAAATTATGTTTACAGCAATTGGCTTATTATCTACGAGAAAATTTGTGCGTAAAGTCCGTTCTCTTTCTCCATAGAGAATTTATTAATTAAACCTCGTTAACTCCGGAATCGAGTTTGTCAAATATAACCGCTGGTGCGCTTTAATTTCTCATGGGAATTTAATTAAAGTAAGAAAAGGACTCACAAAAACTAAGACAGGAAACAAAACCTGTCATATAAAATGTCGGGTTGATCACGTGCGTGCGTTCATTTCAAATTAAGACATACGATTATTTTAATGCGATAATTTTTATCGTAAACGTGAGTGTGATATGGAATGTTGTGACGGCAAATAAGAAAAAGTAAATGAAATAAAATTAGCTTTAATCATAACTTTTTTCGTGACATTGTTAATTTTAATCAAGTGTATACATAAAATAAATGCGATTTTGTATAATGCAATGATTACGTAAACGTTAATTTATTAATCGTTCTTCTAACGTTATCTATAACTCCAGGTAAAACTTTGTAGTGCAGTCGGAACAAAATATATCGTGATATATATTAAATAGCTTTATATTATATAAGTTCAAACCGATAAGTCTTATTAAATTTAAATAGCTTTATATCATATAAGTTTTCAAACCGATAAGTCTATCATAATTAATATTTGCGAACGTCATGTAATAGGATTTCTTAGATTTACATCATGATTAAGCACATGAATTACTTGCAATATTGTCTCGACACTTCTATCGAAATGCGGTTGACATTTTCGTGGGCGCACTATTTATCTTGTCAATCTTTTGACAAAAGTAGTTTTATCTGTTTCTTATGTCAGAATTCATACTTACATTTTTTCCCCAGGTTACAAGTAATTTTAATCTTTTTTCGTTGCGCATTCAGTGTAACGATATAATCAAGTTATGCGATAACATAGTATTTTTCAATTTGAGTTGCATGGAGGAAAGAAATCGTAAAAATCACAAGACGTAACAGATTATATATTGGTACGTTTAAAAGGAGATTATTTCATATACGTAATTAAAAATTTCCCAATATATCACACACACACAATTTCATATACGTAATGAAAAATTTCATTCAAAAAATTAAAACAATTTAATTAATTAATTAATTTTAAACAATTTGTATGCATGATAAATACAGAATTTCCTTGTTGTAATTAATTGCTAACAATCGCAACAATTTATGTATGGATATGATTATATTAATTTAACATTATTGTGAAAATAATCTAATAATTATGCACATGTAATTATCAATTTAATCAATTTTATATTTGCTATTGTTGATTCTAAGTCGTATGCCTCCCGAATAATATGTATGATCGATCGTTTGCACGCTTGTTAAATGGTTTATTAAAAAAATTACTAGTGCTAGTGCTGCAAGAATGTGCTACGACGTAATTAATTACATCAATGTGCAATTAAGTTCCAAAGCCCGTCTTTTTCGTGTAATAAATTGCCTCGTAATGCGGAAGTCACGCGAAGCTAATATGGACACGACCTTAATGATGCGACACCAATGTACATGTATCGATACGCAATCATAGGCATCTTGATTTTTATTCTCGTTAATTATACTACTTATACCGGTGTGTGTAAGCTTTACGTAAACGCAGTGATAGCAATATTTCAGCGATCCAATCAGAAAGTTTAGGCACAAAAAATATTTTTTTGGATACAATGCTATGATGTGCTTATACAAGATTTTGTTCGATGAAATATTTAATTATTTTATTATTTTATTTATATAATTTATTTATATATTTATTTATATATTTGTAAGACATTTATACTTATAATTTATTTATATTTATATTTATAATTTATTTATATATTTGTAAGAAAAAATTTTTATGTTTACGTATATATATTTAATGAAATTATGAATGAAAATAAGATAACATTGACCTCTAAATGATATATAAATTTTAACGATAGAATAAAATTATTATAATATTGAGTTTCTTTATAAAGATTTCCAAAAAAATTTTGCGTTACGAAACACTCCCACATCCAGATTTCTAATTAAATATGTATTTTGATCGATTATTTAACAAGCACGACTACAAGTATACCAGATGTACTGAAATTAATGTTTCCGACGTGTTTTATTTTCACGCTGCGCACACCTATTCTCGTGATTCATCCACTAAATCACGCGGCGCTTAATTGAAATCGCTTTTATCGCACGCGGATGCTTTAATCATCTTAATTGAGCACGACTGTCGTTAGCGAGGAGGAAGAACGCGTAATATTGATTTCGATTAGTCGTTGCGGTATTATATGTAATATTTTATTCATCTAACCAAGTATGATAAAATATATCAATTTCATTGCATTTGTCCTTTTGCTATAGATATAATACTGTCTCTTATACTGAATAAGCAATTTTGAAGCATCAATTACAATTCAAATATCTACAGTAGTATGATAAGATAGTCTTTTTTGCACTTAATGTGTATTGAAAGATATAGTAAAATAAAGCAAAATTATTTTATAAATCATAATTAATTACAATACAATATTCAAATCAATAAGATACGTATACTAATGTTGAATATGGTAAAAGATAGTTTTTACTATTACAAAATAACATGTCCCGAGTAGCATCGATCCAGTTTTGCTTTTAAAATCTCTAGAATATCTTTTACTAAAATATAAAAATTTAAGAGAAAAAAGGCTACCAGAGAACATTTGATTACACGCTTTACTAATGTGTAATTAATATCGAAGTAATTTTCCAGAAAGCGTTAAAGAGAAATATACTATAGCAAGTTACATTTCTCGATTTAATTCGATATGTAAAGAAGCGGAATTTTTAACTCATATTTCTATATGGGCCAAAGATTATCGTTAATATTATCTACGATTTATGGACCGATAAAAAATAATCAACGTGGTGTAATGACGCTTTTAGCGGTCGATTCGCGATCGAAAATTTGCAATTCATCTTTTTTAAAATATTGACCGAAATATGACAAGGTCAGAGCAGATTTAAATTATCAATTTTTCATCAGTGCCTTTATAAAACTCTATCAATTGATTGTCATCATGATCCATATAAAAAAATTGATTGCAACAGTTTCTCTTTATTAATTTACAATCGAATAGCAATCTAGCAGTGTATCTACATCAGGATAAGTGCAATACATCGTTTTTTTCGTCAGTTTGGACGTTACATGTGACAATATAGTGTCGAAAGTGCTGAAAGAGTGAAAAGAACGCGCTCTCCTCCCTCTGCCTGTCGAACATCTCACGTTAAAGAGAGTAAAATGTTCGATATCTGTACGAGATCAGAGCGGTAAACTTTGTAGTTTATATTCCGCATTTCTCCGTCACGCGCCGATTTATGCCGCATTTCTCTTGTTAGCGAGAGAATTCAGAGAACGAAGATTTTGTGTCTCGCGTTATCCGAGAAAATTGGCTTGTCGGCTGGCGATTCCAATCGCGGCCGCATACCATCGACAAACGCAATGTCAACGTCATTTTCGCAGCGGGATATTAATATCAATGTCTTGAGAAAAGTTCTAACGATGCATATCTGTGAGACGCTCGTGACAATCTGACAGCTGTTCTCGCGGCGCGAGAAAACGCATCGCACGGACGTTATCACGTTTATCAGAATTTTCGTTAATATGGTAGACGTAGCACAATGTACAGCTCGTCTCGCTTTGTTGATCGTTGAAGCATGTGAAAAGAGAGAGAGAGAGAGAGAGAAAGAGAGAGATGCAACGCACCCGCATTTATTCATGTATGTATAAAGGAATGCACGACCGCACGTACATTGAAACATGCTCCTTTGTATCTTACTCATTGTCAGTGTATCCTTTATGCATTCGCGCAGTGATATGTATGAACAAAAGACACTTTTGTCTTCCGTAAAAAGTAACCATACTACTTGTTTTTTTTTTTCTCTTTTATCTTTTACATATCTCAAGAATTTCAAGCTTCTCTTTTATCCATCTATACTCGTGTTTCTCAAAATAAAGTTCTTTAAAATAGTGTTGCATAAAAGGTTTCTGAAAATTATTTATATATAAATATTTTGGAAACTCAAGAATAAAGAAAAAATCCCACTATAAAAGTTTATTTTATTTTTTTTTGCTTTATAATTAAATTAATATTATCTCGTACTATTAATTAATTAGAACTATTGCTATCGTTTATCTAAATTAATTTATTATTTTCTTCTTACTGTTATCACTTTAGCATTCATATCGCATCCATGTGTGCGATATGTTAGACATATTATTTGCTTCATAGCTAGTTTAAAAAAGTGCAATGTGTCGCGAAACATTCGCATTTCTTATGCATTGACCCACAAATATTATGGGTACGAAGGATTCCTTGCAGCGACACAATTTTCCTAAAAAAGAAACGTCACTTGTGCGATTTTATCCGACGATTATAACGTTCCAAAGCCACATACATGCAAGAATACACGTGCAAATAAAAATTTATCGGCACAACTGAATTCATTTCAGTTGCAAACGCTACATTGTGCGCCATATATTGTAAAACATTTAATTGTTTATACATATACACGCGTATTCAGGGATTACAAAGAAATCTCAATATGGGTATCTGCGTAGAAGCGAAATATTTCCCACGAGTTGTGTGAAATTAACCATGTCAAGTGGATTTTCAAATACTATGGAGCAATATATCGCTCTACAAGATGCTTCTCTGGATCGTAAACCATTTGAGCTTTCTATTCTTCAACGTCGACGATATAATGTCGATCCGGTCAGATAGCAAAACCACTTTGTCCTTAATTATTATACCGGGTCAAATTTCATATGCTCAACCTCAGCCTCACGCCTACGTATTCGCGGAGAGAAAACACGATTTTCCGCGCCCGAGAGAAGAAAGTGTTTTCCCGCTCACGCGCGCGCGCGGTTTCTTTCTGGGTCCGTTTCTGCGGTTTGACGTGCGACGTTGGATGTGAAATCCGGAGCCATAGAATGGGCGGGCAACGACGATCGTTAATGCGCCCCGGAACAGGTTTTTTATTTTTTTTCCTTTTTTATTTTTTGCGGATTTGTTTTTAGCCGGGGACACGCCGCGTTTCTTGCCCGGTCCGGGCGATTTGCCCGGCGATAGTAGCCAATCGCGTGTAATTGGTGTCATTATAGCTCGCCAAGAGTAACCGTTGCACAATCGGCGCGCGCTCCGAATGTTTGCCGGATTATCCGCGCTGCCGGAAACACTTATACCCGAGAGCCCCGGTACTTCATCTTCCGCTTATTTACATAAGCGACCCGGCGCGCATCGAATAAACGAAGCGTTAATTACCTCCTTCGGACACTTGTGTCGAGCCTCATTGAACGTTATATTGTCGGCAGTGTCTTTTTTCACATTCTTAAAAAAAAAATTTCAATGATATGTCACGTAATCTTATGGTTTCCAGAATCAATCTCTCGTACATACGATGTATATATGAAAAATAGATGTACCAATCCATAAAGATGTATCCATAAAGATGTACCATCTCTGAAAGATACCGAATTAAATTTGCTGCAATTATTGTATCGAGTATAAACGCATTTTGTTTTCTTAATAGCGTAATAATGCTTGCTAATGTTCGGCAATCTTTTCATCATGACCCCATCTCGGCCATATATCATGGATCATGACGAATCACTTTTTTTTTTACGCGAGGCGTGTCTACTGAATGTCTGCAGAGATGCATAAAACGTCAACACGTCAAATATCGGTAATATATCTGGCGAATAAAAATCTCGCCTTCGTCGTGTCATGTCATAGCCATAGCTATAGCTCTCTGTTTTTTTTTAATTTTATTTTTTATTTTTTTTATTATTTATTTTTTAAATTTAATTTAATTTTTTTTTTAATTTTATTTTTATTTGTGGCAAAGGAGGAGATTCGAAATAATTAAAATAAAGTATAAATTAAAATTTCCCTATATCATTGGTTTACTGACATATTTCTTGGAATCCCAAAACATTGTTCTATCTATAATTATAATATCATTCAGAGAGTTTATTTTATAAGCTTATTTTAATATAATAATGTAATAGTATATAATATAATAATATAATATAATAATATTAATATAATATCTCATGATATGATCAATTATCCAACCATAAGAAAGCAAATTTGTGCAAAATATAATTTTATCAATAAGATTCTGAATTGATACGACTCTCGTTAATATTAACACTCTAGTTAACATTAAGAAAGGCGTATTATAAATACATTTAATACGTAATGGCTCGCAAAATTAATTTAACTTTTTGGAAGTTCCAAAATGTTTAATATAATGAAAAAAAGAAAAGAGAATTAGGCATATAACAAACTTTTTTACATTTAACTTTAAAAACATAATC
Source organism: Camponotus vicinus (assembly GCF_025532165.1). Taxonomy (NCBI): domain Eukaryota; kingdom Metazoa; phylum Arthropoda; class Insecta; order Hymenoptera; family Formicidae; genus Camponotus; species Camponotus vicinus. The sequence goes on along the minus strand of NW_028141979.1, from coordinate 6,530,875 downwards.
AATTTTATAAATCTTTATATTATCTCCTGTGTATCGAAAAAGTAATAAAGCAACATAAATTTATGCAAGTAATGAGTTTTATAGTAAAGAAGTACTGAGCGCCTTTATCTAAACAACAGCTCATTCATTCGATGCATTCATTTCAATCGATTCATCTACGACAATCATTGAAAGTGAATCTTATAAATTCGCCTTTGTATCATAGACATCGCCTACGAGTGTTCTGCATTCGATCGGATACCTGGTCCCGTTGTTCTGCGCAGAATGCGCAATCATTTATGCGTTACGTCATTGGTTCGTGCACCTAGTATCCCGACATGATTATGGGATCGATATTGAACAGTCACGATCCACATTCACAAAGATACGAGAAACGGTACAAGCTATGCACGCGCGTTTCAACCGCTTTTACTTCGCAATCGAGATGCGAGACATCGTTAGGTAGAGATAACAATATAAATCAAGTAGAATGCGCACGTCTTCCCATCTATTGGTGATCATGCGTGAAAAGAACTGTGTGAACGGAGAAATGAATGGGAGAAGACGTCGGCTCTCGCAGATGCATTGTGACAGCGCATTTTATCCCGCGATGTCAAGCAAGGGATAATTATCGTTACGTTCTTAAAGTATCTCTCGCGTGCCTATTTAGTTGTCATTTAAGCGAGCAGATTTCCCGGAGACATTTTATTCTTGGTTCACCTTGTTACCGTTTGTTCTTTTTCTTTAACGAGCAATAAGTTCGTCGACGAGGAAAATCTTTTAAAACTATTATATTCAACGTAAAGTAATATGATTATATAAAATATAAAATAATATGATTATATATAACCGATAGAATTTATTTTCTCTGCTAAAACATTTGTTAAAATTCCTTAGTTCGAGTAATCTAATAAATCAATTGTGCAGTTGTCTTTCAAATTGGTTCCAATAGTTAAGACTCTAATTCGCGTTATATAATCTAATACGTAAAATACTCAGTAAACATTTCTTGATGTATCGATTTTGCGTTGATTGTAGAAAAAAAAATAAAATCGAAAGATTTATACAGTTCGTTAAAGAGTCAATTCCATGTTTGTAATAAACCGTCAGTCACTCAGTTAACTAAGATTACGACATTTGTATCTCTCTTTGTTCTTACCTCAATCTGCACGCCTGAGCAAAGATCGATTTAACACGGACTGTCGTTTCTGCAAGAATCATGACCGGAAGAGGTGGTAGTCAGATTTTTTTATCGCAATCAAACGCAAATACATATATTAGTACTGTTTCTTTATATAAATGAAGGTCGTAGTTTATTAAAATTATTAGTCTTTTGCCATCATCACAACTTTCCAGGAAACTCCAAATTGCACAATAATATTGCCACATTACGACAATTAAGTTATTTTAATTAATAAGGAGAGAGAGAGAGAGAGAGAGAGAGCATGCATATTTCATTAATTTTAGAAAATTGAAAAACTCTTAATTATTAATACTTAATTAATTAATACAATCAACTTGTAGTAAAATTGAGAATATATTATTATTTACTTAATTAATCTTTTTATACAAATTTCTTTAGGCTTTATACGTTTCATATCAGAAATCTAAATTAAATATTTTTAAAAAAGAGATTTATCGCCTAGATAAATTTCTCTCTCGATATAAAATTCGAAAGTGGCGTAAAAATTAGACGATTGCTTGCCATTCACACAAACCTTGCCGCGAAATTCTTGAACGATACTGTATCGTACCAAATTTTTTTTTGATTCACCAAAATCGGCATTCAATTTGACCAAGTTTCGCTGATCACGTATAATTGAAAAACGTCGATTTTAAAATGAGTACTGCGTAGCAACGCTCCCATATAATCATAGCAATTAATTGGCATACCTAGTTAACCAGCGTGCCTAGGTTATTTAGCAGATCTCTCTCTCTCTATTGTCCTCTCAACAAAGCGACTTTTTATCCTGCGAGTAATAGAAATCTGTACGCTTGCAGATGAGGATGATGATTATTCTAACGGCATCTTGGTACTTTAGTGACTCATCACGACAGCTCAAATTAAAGGATTATTCGGCAGTCAAATGTCATTATAATAATGACGCTAAGTTCGCTAAGTTTTCTATTCTGCGATGTATATTTGCAGTACTATTACACCTAAGTTCTAATGATTATACCGTCATGGTCGATAATCATCTCTCATTTTGATCGGAGTATTAGTTGCAGCGTATAGAGCCTATAAGCGCACATTAATTACGATTCTAATTAGTATAAAAAAAGATTTATATGATCCGAATTTCCCATATTAATTGCATTTCCCACATTTTTTTTACATTTCCTCCACGGTTAAAGAAAGATTAATTGCGAGTTTGTCAAAGAAACGGTACTTTTTGTAGAAATTAATTAACCTTTGTAATTAAAAAGTACTTAACCTTTTTAGATTAATCAGCTAACATTTCTAGAAAAAAATTAGATATGCGAGATGCTTTATGACACAAATTATTTCACTTCTTTGAATCGTTCGAAAAAAGTGTTAAAGTATTTATGCAAATATTCTTCGCAGGACAAGTTTTTTGTGTCCGCGAGAAGAAATCAGGATCTCGTACTCTTAGTACTTTGCGAGATATATTAGCGAACTTTAACCGTTGAATTGCTTCACTTATTTGCTTATGAAAAGTCTTACTTCGATCGTAAATTTAAATGCAGATATCTCGCGGATGCCTGCTCCTTCCGCGAGATATTTCTTCTCATCGCGCGAATGCCATTCCAGGACGAACAATTAAAAACGCCGTAATAAGAAGGAAAAAAAAACCGTTGCTTCATTGCAAACTAAACTTTCACACGAACAAAAACCCGGCGTGTCTATAAAGCGAGGCGAGGCGGCGAAACACTTTTTCACGAAATTCGGATCAGTGAAAGTATTAATTGATTCGTAGCGCGCAGCTATCCGCGTATCCGTGTATATTTGATTTAATTGTTCGCTTTTATATTTTCGCAACGTAACGGCTCGTTAGAAATGTAATCCGTTCCGCGATTTTCCTGAATGTGCTCTCTCGACTGCTTCACTCGCAACGTATCATTATTATGCGATTCAATCTTCTTGTGGACAAAGAAAAAATGTTTTTATTCCGTGTCACGTCTTGTCCATTCTTATCCGTTATCGTAACTGATTTAAAAATAAGTAGAATTATATGTTCACTCGTGAATGCAAATTTTTCATAATAAATAATGTTTTTTAATTTTGTATATAATTTATCAAAATAAGCTTTTTATCACAACTATTAATTTGATAAAAATCGTTGTGATAAGATAAGAAGGTAATAAGTATTGTAAACTCGCATATGTTACATAACTCGACATGTTCTTTACGCGCATTCGCTTAACAAGTGCAAGAGCGAATGCATATAACGTATTATTAATCCGAGTCAATTGTGGAAAAATGAAGTTAGATTTATTAACTGCGGAAAATACTGAAATCTACAATTACTCTAAGCTTTGATGGTTTAATTGACTGCAATCGTGATATTTATGTCTGTATGGATTAACAATATCATATGTGTGAATAGAAAAGGAAAAGTTTGCATTAATAAAGTATGATTTTCTACTGTTTGAGTTTTGAATATATCGCAGTCAATTAAATCGGAGCCCGTAGAATAATCATAGATTGCAATATTTTCTACAATTAATAAATCTAACTTCATTTTTCCACAATTGACTCGGATTAATAATACGTTAATAAATATATATATATTATACAAAATTATATGTAGGCAATTTATGATATATGTTAACAAGAAAAAAATATGGCAATCATACATATTTAATATAAGTTAATTATGACAAGTTATCTGATTCAAAATAGAGAGTTTTAAACTCAAAATATATATATATATATAAGCTATAAATATATTATTAAATTAAATTTATCTTCCTAAGCATAAACATTCACGTTTATCTATATCGCTTTATGAAAATCATAACTTTCTATTTGCTCAGTAAACATTATTTTCGCATAAATAAGGATTAAAATGCCGTTTCATCTCATTTATTTATTCATGCATATACTGCATGCGTGTGCATATAAAGATTTATTTATGATGCATAGATAATATATTCAAATTCTAAGCAAAAACTATGTAATCTTTTAGTAAACAAATCTAACATGTACAGTGCTTCTCAAATTATATAAGATGTCATCAATTCTTGCTTCATATTTATATGAATTTCAACACTATATAATCCAATTAACATTAAATACGAAATATCTTGAATTCTGTTGACTTTATATGCGTCTCGATATTAAAAATTGTATCAATTGCGCACATGTTAGATTTTTTTCTATTAAAAATTCAACACGCAAACTGATGCTTTAAATGTCTAGTTCACCTCACTTCTCTATTTTTTTACATCACTCTTTAAAACTCTCGTAAAGCAGCAACGCCCTTTAGCGGCTCGGAGATTTAGCTTGCTTATAAATTTGTATGATTAGGAATTCCACTTTCGTCTCTGGCAATTTGCTGGAGATCAACAGCCAGTGCCGGTTCGCGAATAATTACTGCTCAAGACTGTCCTTGCCGCGGCGACATTTGCATGATAAAAATCGGGAAAGCAATCGAGGCTTATCGGAATCGGCTCCGCTCGCTCGGATTCCGCTCACGATTCCGCTCGCGACACCTTCGTGTGGCTGGCGAACGAAACTTTTCAATTCTCAGACCGGCTGAACGATCGACTGTTAAAAGTGCAAACGCCGGATTAAAATCTCAACGGGGCAATTTACGTCGTTCCGCTCGGTGCGTTAATTGATTCCCTTTCAGTTTCTAGCGAGGATCGAGCCGATATATCGTTCGAGGCGACGAAGTAACGGAAACCGCGCGATACCTCGAGAATCTCCTCCCGGGGAAAGACTAATTGTAAGTGCGACGAGTGCGTTAGAATGCGTCGCGTGTCTGGCACGAACGCATTTCACTGCTATTCGCTTGGCGAGAGATGCGTGATTGCTTTCGTCATGACGGAGAGATGGACTTGTCATCGGCCAGTTTTACTTTTCCCGCCGTTATTTTTCGAACGACACTCTTTCAAATTAGACCAAGGACAATTATTAATTTGACAATTGAACCAAGGACAATTTCACGTACGCGAAAGAATGTAAAAAGATTTGACACTCGAAAAGATGGGACATTATAAACAATTTTTGGCGGACGCAAAAGAACGCGAAAAGATTTGACACTCTCGTAAAGATAAGTATCCGTGACAATTTCTCTTCTGACGAGCATTTTAATAAATTTTCGATTCATATAATGTCTGCAGAAAAAACGCATTATCCTTTTTCCCACGAGCTTCTTTCCCTAATTACACCCTGACGAACGGCTTTATTTTCTAACGCGTCGCCCCGGGACAACATACTAAATACACGTTGAACGTGAATGAATTCTGATTGAATAATCACCATCAGGCCGCGTTATCAGTAGCAAATATCTCATTGAATCGCCAGCTTTCTCGCGCGCTCGTCTTTCCCTTTTTCTCGTCGCGGTAGACGGACCATCCATCGGGAAAGTGATCTAGTATGACGGTTGACCACTCGGGATCGGACCGACACCACGCCGTCACACTTATCTCGGCATGACGAATCTTTTCGACACGGTTCGAGCCTCACGGGCGAGCGTGGCGAGCTTCCGCGTTGCGCTATCGTCGATGCTTAATGAGATCTGAAGGACGACGAACAATTAAGTCCGCCACCGAAGTAGAGTGCGGTCTTATTTGGCGAGCGCGACCGGTCGATTAAAAGTCAGTCGATCACGAAGGTGTGCGTTACTAATTACACTCGAATGTGATTTTTAATCGCCATCGATTAATTGAAGTGTTATATCGTATCATAATTATCAGTAGTTTGATCGTAATTAAAAATAATAATTTTTTAAAATATACTTTTAAATCAGATGACGAATTGTATTTTTTTATATCAAACTATAAATTTTGTCAATATTTTTTGTCGAAAAATATTTTTGCAAAAAATAAAAAGGAGAAATCAGTTTAAAGAAAAAGAGAGAGAGAGAGAGAGAGAGAGAGAGAGAGAGAGAGAGAGAGAGAGAGAGAGTCTTAAATATCAAAGTGCATGATATTTTGACGCTTGAAGGCTAATTCGAAAAGTCACATTAAATTCTCCTATTAACTTTAATAAATCTCGAGCTGTCATGCTACTTTCAAAACGAATAATAACATGTTACATTAATTGATCAAATAATCTTCAACATCGTATCAAATATACAAGCTGATGTATACTAATTGAATTTAAATAGTTGCAAAAAATTCTTATGTGATAATTCAATAAACTCACTGACTAGGAATCTTGAAACCAATTAAATTTACATATTTTAGATAAAATTAGTTAATAATTTTGAAAGAAATATATATTTAATGGAAAAATATTCAAATAATACAAGATAAACAATTATTGTCAAGATCACTAGCATTAGCGCCATAAACATCGAAGTTAGTCCAATTAGGAAGAAAAGAAATAGCCATTTTTTGCATAGGCTATCGCGGAATGCTATCGTGAGATTAGGCAGCCACCCATCAACAATGCCGATCGAAAGTCGGCCGCGGTTTTCGCAAGCGCGAAATACCGACGTTGTTCTATAGAAAGGGAAGTGCCAAGGTAAGTCAATCTATGAGAGCCAGTGAATCGCGGTTGCTCATTGCCAAGGTACGTCAAGGTATCCGAGGCCTGGGTGTGCCTGGACGATTATTATCGAAATAGTCTTATGGCGCGAGCGAAATCGAAAGGTGCAGCTAAGGAAAGTTCGCTCTCGGGGCAGCGTATTGTACAGCATATGCCGGCGGTGCCGACCGTGCCACATCTCACGCACACGCGTAGAGCACGCATTCACCAAACGGCAAAACGTGGCCAGAGTTAGACAGCTTTGAACTGATTTTCCACCGATGTTCGCCAATATAACTATTCTGAAAAATCTCGCTTTTCTGATATAGAAAATTATTTAATTATTTAATTATCATGATTTTATTATCACGTTTATCTGTAAAATTGTCGAAATCTCTTAGAAATATATATGAATTAAATTTTAGAAAGAAAGTAAAAATAGTTGTCTTATAAAGATTTTTTTTAACTGCAATGACACACAAATAAAATATTTTAATTTGCTGTTATCTAATTTTAAAGATAAAATATAATATGAAAATAAAAAAATATAGAAAATTGTAAATTGTTTTTTGATAAAAAATTGCCACAAAAAATTAAAATTCTAGAAGAATAAAATACGAATTGTAATTTGTTATCAGGAAATCAATTTTTATCTTTCTTTGCAAAATTTCCTTATTCTATTCTTGTGAAATATTATAATTTATTTAATTTATTTATTTTTTATTTCGAATTATAATATTGTATATATTATAGTGCGCATTGCATGCAACATATTACGAAAGTTCATCAATTTTCATCAACATCTCGACTTCATCTGAATTGCAGAGTTATCCCCTCGTAAGTAAACTTGTTGCGGAAGTGGTTTCCATTGGTTTTTCCTAAGAATAAATGCACAACGCGCATATTTACATTCGATCGAAATGAAAACCGCAGACAAACGATCGAACGGTTACGCGGTATCCTAGAGCAGCTCGCGAGTCTCGCTCCTACAGAGATGCGGAAAGAGAGAACCGAGCGCGATCTTGGCTGGCTCGCACGCGAACCCCACCTAAAACCCCCTTCACCTTCGTCGACCGCGATCGGCGCGCGCGAAAGGGGGGAAAATTTCGTTTCGCGAGCTTGCACGAAGTTCGTTATCGCCGTATCGGTGCTTGTCGAACGTGTGCGACAATGATATTCACCGTCTCGATGTAAAATCGGGGGACTTCACCACCCGAGCTCCATCCATCACCTCTCTCTCTCTCTCTCTCTCCGTCTCTCTTTATCCGAGCTCGCGCTCCACCGCCGCCGTCGTCGTCGTTCGATCTGAAAAGGAGGTGAACGCGCGCGAAAGTGTACCATTGGGCAAGAAATTGGGGTAGCAGCCAATGGTAAGGTGCGCGAGGTGGAGCGATAGGTTTTAAATAGGTGTGCAAGACCCCGTGCGTGGATACGAAAGCAAAAGTATCGGTACCGAGGACCGGCGACCGATAGCGCGGTGCGAGATCGAATTCGGGGGACGAGAGTGCGAGGATCCGTCTTCCTCTTTTTTTTTTTTTTTTTTTTTTTCTTACGCGGTGGGACCTGGCCCGATCGTTCCGCGACGTTCGTTGATGGTCGTGGTGGTAGTTTCTACCCGGGGAAGATACACACGAGCCGCGGTGTGAAACGTACCGAGAGGAGTGACGGTCCTGCTGATAGAGCGGCGGCCACAAAGTACTCAGTTCTCAGTCGACGCTGAGCCAGTGCCTCAGCAAGTCCGCTCGAGGCGGTAGAGAGTCCTGAGAGAGTTCGCCTACGATCGCGTTCGTAGCCGCGCGTTCCTTCCTCCGTCAGATCGTTGTCTTTCGCGCTAAGAAAAAGAGGATCCCCGATGATGAGGTCCTACGACGGCTACCGGGCACTCATCGTGCTCGCGACTATCCTCGCCCACATGACCGGCACGTTGACTGTGCACGTCGCAGGCAACAAAACCAAGAGACAGAGCGGTGAGTCATCTTCTTCTGCTCCAATTCTCTCTCTTTCTTTTTCCGCGTCTTATTCTCTTTCTCCGTTTCCGTTACACTGTACGTCTGTATCTCCTCTTCCTTGTCGTGCAAGAAAACGATCCCTACCACCTTCGTCAGGTTCGCATGCCGCGCGTTCCGCCTCCTTCATCTTCTTCAGCCACCTGTTTCTTCCTCCTTCGCCCTCTTCTTGATGCGGACGCATCATGTCGGATTCATCATCCGCGTTCCTTATGCGTGCGATCCCTTTTTTACACTCTACTTTTTTTCCTTGATATACATATTACATCTAATACTACATGTATCTTCTATTTCTATTTTTACACTTTTTATTTTCCTTTACTTTCTCTTTTCCATTCGCTCGTTTTTCCGATTCGTTGTTTTTTAAATTGCTTCATATCTTCACTGTCTTTTTTCGCACTTTTTTTTGTTGGAAGTCCTTTATTTTTCTCTTATATTTATTATGCATCTCATTTCTTTCTTATCTAAATGTTGTGGTGATATATTTTCTCTTCTTATTGCTTTTATTCTTTCATTTAAGCTAGTTTCTATTCTTTTTCGTGTATTTTCCTTATTAATAGCTAATCGCATGCTTGCTTATACTATATCAATGTAATGTTGATGTAATTTTCGATTAAATATCGATAAATAAAGTGAAGTGTTAGGTTGTGCAAAATGCGTGCGGAATTATGAATGACACGCAAGTGAATCACGGTGTAGTGACGGTCGAAACACTGACGCGACTTAAAAGTGACAAGTTAATTAAACATCAAAACAAAATGTAGTACAGCGTGCTGTAGTGTGCATGTGATTATTTTCATGTTACTCAAAGAACGAGTTTATAAGCGAAATTTTGACATATTTTTAGCTCTCGACATATGATCGACTTACTTGTGTGTTGAAAAAATATAGATACAAAACATTTTTTACTTCGTATTCTTAAAAAGATGATAAAATTCGGAAAAATGTAAGAAAATCTAGACGATTTGTGTCAAAAAAATGTATTATCATGAATTTTAAATAATACACACACGGTTACTTTGATTCTTGTTTTATTTCTTCATCTTTTTTAAGCAAAAACTTTGAAATACATTTTTTTATACAGTATATAAAATATATATTTAAAAAATAGAAAATTCTTGAAATTTAAATAAGAAATAAAATTTTTAAAATTTGGTAAAGCACAATACCTGTATAATTATCATCAAAAAGCTTAAAAAATATAAATGTTCCAAAACAGATGGAACGCAAAAAGATTAAATACGATAGATGAAATCATTGATCTACCATATGATTAATATTTACAATACTCGATAATATTTGAAAGTTTTCAATCTTCAACATATTCTACAGATATCCTTATTTTTTCTTATAAAGTTGATAACGAATCAATGAACTAGCAATATAACAAAGATACGTAATGCTACCGTTACATCTATCAGTTTCTCCGCCGATGTGGGCCAAAGAATTACGACAATTTGATGTTCAAGTTCAATAACACTCGACATAAATTCGTTGAAAAATGATGCTTCCGCAAAGATTTGGGTCGATGGCCGATTTTCAGACAATGCCTTAATCCGTCGTAAAGACCAATTTAACTTGAGTCATAACCGTGAAATGTAACAGATGCCCGATGATCACCGCCTATGAAAATAATTGCTGTAATTACAGTAAGCGTAACTAATCGTATTATACACGTGGCAATTATTTTTGTAATCCGTAACTGTTGAAGATTCCTCACTAGGATTCCAGAGCTAGGATCGAGATCCACATTTCGTCCCTCTTTTTCTAGATACCGCTATAGAGTTCTGCTTTCGGTTTCTGCATGCGATCGATCGTAAAGAAAATCGAGAATTCGATATGTTCTACCTCTGCAATATAAAATCATAAGGCATCGATAATGCGGCCTTGCGTGCAAATTATAATTAACTGATAGAGATTGGTGATGATAGAAAATTGTGGAGAGAAAGTAGCGAGTTCTTTTTGCGAACGTCTTTAGTAAGACATGAATTCCAGCACGTTCAATATAAGGTGAAATGGTAATGATCAATCGTAGTGATAACAGTACGCATTTTATATATAATTAGACTTCTAAAAATAAACGGCCGTTTACCGTAATCGTAATACTCGCTTAAATAATGCGAAGAAAATTGAAGTCAATCTTATCGATTGAATATAAGAGCTGCATTCCACGAAGCGGTGCTAATGTGGAAATTAAGAAATAAATTGTTGAGAAATTTTTCTAGTTTTTTTTTCTAGAATAAAAAGAAGATTACAGAATACTTCAAGGAATTAATGAGAATTATTTAAATAAAAAAAAATGTAAATATATATGTAAACTCTTATTACTCGATTTTGAAAAATATTTATATAATAATTTATTATTAACAAAGATATTATAATATTTGAGATTTCTGAAGAGATTTTTTTTGAATACCCAAATTTAAATTTAAATATTCAAATTGTTTAAATAAATTTTATTTCTCGAATTCAAGAAAAATACTTTAAGGAACAAATATTTTAAAATCTAACATTTAGATTAATATATCAATTTTATTGAATGTTCTTGAACATAACGAGTATTAAAAATTTAGCTAAATTTTAAGTAAATAAGTTTTGAATTTTCCATTGTCCGTTAAGTCTCAATCAATCCGATCTTACTGAAATTCTCACGACCTCTCGACGTATAGCGAAGTATGATCGAGAAAATATATTTGAACGGGGAGTTTAACTGCGAACAAAGTCGTGACCAAAGCGTGTTCGGTTTTCCTCATCGACCTGCCGCCATAATTTGTTACTTCGTTACCGGTCCAATGGCCCGGTTCGCTCCTTTCCGCAATTAAGCGCAACACACCTTGCACATTTGGCTAAATAGAGCAACGCGGATTGAGTCAAACGGCAACCTCACATCCTAAATTGGTCGAATTCAATTACCACGGAATGTAAACGACAACGATCCACGAGCGATCGTTCCTAATCCAGGATCCGGACACGTTTCCGTCCTGCGAAATACTCGCTCGATATATCGGAATTTCTCAATTATACCGGCTTTTATTTGTAAGTCAAACATTTTCTTGGCAATCATTAACGATTCCTTAATTTCAAATCGCAAACCCTGGTACCCTGTTTACGCAAACTTTCGAAATTTTTACGACTTTCGTAAATTTTTAGGATCGATTCAACTGTATCTCCCATCATCTCATAAAAATCCTCGTGTCCTGATATTATTTATTAACGAGATTGTAATTGACATAATTGTATATACTTACTTTTACATATATTTATCTATTTTTATTTACTTACTAGTTAAACTAATCGCAAACATAACAAACAGAACAAGTCACACACTGATAATTATCTCACGTGAAAGTTATTACAAGAAAATATCTAAATATAAATATAAATATATGCATTAATTAGTTTATACATGAGATGTCAATATGTACAGATTAGGTATCAAGTTTTTACAGTCTTGTGCTTTGAATTGAAATGAAAATAGACTCGATTTGTTCCCATATCTTTCGATGCTTCTACTACTGCTTCCCAGGCTTGTGAACGAACGTATACCATGAACCTTTCGATGCGATCGGAACGAGTTTGACTCACGGGGAATCACGAGTGTTTTCTAGTGTAGCGCCTTCGTCGTTGGCATTGCCACCAGAAATGGCTTTTCAACGTGTGACTGGCGGCATGCCAGTGCATATAACAGTTCACCGTGGACTAGCTAAGCAACTTGCTCACCTACATGCAGCAGCCGTTCACACGCCGCGAGATGCTTCCGCTCGTACGTTCGTTATCGCTGCACGATTCTCGGCTGATATAGCACGTACGATAAAGTCGGACAGCCTTCAAGTCGAGACGTCCGAAAGAAATCGATCGATTTCTTGAAAAAGACGCGAGCAAAATTTTTTACATACATATTAAGTGATTTTATTTAGCATTAAATTTATCGAGATAAACAAATTGTACTTAAATTTACGAGATTTATATTTTAAATTTGTCGATATAAGCAATGGACACAATAATGTATCGCGACAATGTAATAATTTTGAACTGTCACTATCAAAATTCATAAAACAATCCAAAGAATTATTTCAATATGCAAACGAAAGAATTTTTGAAGAGATAAAAATGTAATTATTATTTAAGGAAAACAATTTTTTCTGTACAAATTAAATTTTTTAAAAGATATTGTGAAAGATTTTTGCATAAAAATGTGATAGCGGAAAGAACTGTATAATTTTTCTACTCGAAAAAACACAGAAGTAAATGTAAAAAAAATTAATTTTTGATAAATTTGTATAATTTATACTATTCAATTTTACTTAAAAGTATGTTAAAGTATAAATATGTTTCACGCGATAAGTAAACGACGTTAATTTAGATATTAAATTATGTGTGACCGATTAAAACGCCTTTCTCGGAAACATTTTAACTAGTTTCTTACGCTATTTGCACTTGGGCTATTCACTAGAAACTTGTTGAAACGCCTTGAAACTTGTTTATTGCTGAAGTATTGTACATAATAAATTATTACAAACACAAGTAATTAATTGATTAACAAAGTAATTTTCTATCGTTGAAAGGAACTGATTTAAGATTCGCTATTTTATTAATATAATAATTATTTAACCAGGTATATATATAATTAAATAATATCTAGATGAAAAGTCATGTTTTTACAATTCACATATAAATTCAATTAATGTAACGTACTTTGACAATTAAAAAAAAGTATACTACATATTGTGAATTACTTTTAGCTTTTATTAATCAAAATTGTTAAGAGAAAGCAATTTGCGGTGCGTTTCACTTTTATACCATAGTGGAGTATATTTCTGAGAAACTATGAGCATTAAACAAAATGTAAATTATTCAAGATCCGTGTTTGATTATTCAGGATTTGGAAATTTTCTGCCACATCATCTCGTGAATCATTCTGTATTTCTCAAACAAATTCGGATAAATGAATAAGAAGTGGCATGGCATGTAATTTTTGCAGACATTTATATGCGCATATATTTTATATACGCACTCGTTTACCTGAATTAAAATTAATTTAAAGTCTCAGCTGTTTCACTGTCATGCGAGTAAAACAGCCTTAAACAGGAAACCTAGCGATGATACTTAATACCAGCCACTCGCAATACGAACAGGGAAACGAGCCGTGAAACGACGACGATTCCAGCTGAGCTAAAAACTGGTATTGTATCTCGGGATTCCCTGACGAAACGACGAGCAGTCGTTCCTTTTCACGGGCAAACAAGCCTAGCGAAATGCATGCGTCAGTGAACTTGGGGACCGGTTCTTTTTTTCCCCTCTCTTTCTCTCTTTCCATTTCTCGTCACGCGCCGAGCAGGTACTATCATTGCAGGTAGACGAGGATAAATGATCGTACGGACACGCGGTACGGAAATAAAGATAGAAATCGCGGCTATGTAGATGTCGAATCGAGTCGCGCGACCGATTTTCGCCGATCTTGTTGTCGAGATCGCCGTTTCCTTCGCGACCTACCGCGATCTAGGTTAAACCCCGCGGTTCTCGTATCGTGATTCTCCCAGCAAAAGAGATCCCAAGGTCGAGACGATCGAGACTCATCTTCTTCTTCGTCGTTGGCGGCAATCACAGTGAAACCACGGGATACGTCACGCGTATCCCGTGCCACGGGTCCGGGAAAATCGTTTCTAATGGATTTCAAATTGCGACCGCGTGTATCTTGCTTCATGCCGAGATGGTGATTCGATCGATCGTCGATCGAGGGGGACCGATTGATTCCAGAAGCAGACGACCTCCGAGCGATTGAAAGTGACGCCTCGCCACGTGCGTTCGCGGCTCATTTAGCAATGCGATTGCACGTTACCGGTTTGTAGATCAATGAATGATGCATCAGACAGTTGATGCAGTAGTGATGATCATCATTGAAACGATGTAGAGAAAGTCCCATTCAATTCTTAACTAATCTGCATGATGGGAATTTTAGTTATGAAAGTTTCTGGCTGCCTCATATTGTAATCCTTTGTTCACAGAGCTACATAACATGTTTCTACATAACGTTTCAAAATATTTTATAAAATACTTTATAAAAGTATATATTTCAAAATATTTTATAAAATATTTTATAAAAGTATATTTATATATAAATTATATATTATTTATAATTTATACATAAAAAATATAAAATTTTTATACACGTCTATATAAAAATTTTAGAATCTATATTCTTTAAAAATAGATTTGGGAGATTTCTTTGAACAATTCTTATTTGCTTTTAATGACTCAACCATCCATCTTTCACGTGCAACAGATTTTGCGGTGATTTATCCGTCCTGAACAACTGATCGAGTAGCAATGCAGATAATTGGAGAATAGCGGAAAATGATTGCCTGCCAGAGGATAGCAATAAACAATCGGTTGCAGCGGATCCAATTATTTATTCCGATATGCGCATCGCGCCGTAAATACTTATAATACTTGATACACGAAGAAAATGGTTTCTAACAACTATAGAAAATTGTAGCATTTCCATACGATACGTGTATTGATAACTCGAGTCCAGTTGATGTCGATTCTGCCTGCGTGAAGAACTGTTGTTCGTCATTTTTTTAACGACGCTTAATAATTGGATAATAAATACCTACCGGTAATTAAAAGCACGATTTATCTGTCGAAATAAATCAGGCGCCGTTTTAATTCGCCGTTAATCGAGGCTAAATTAACCGACTGGATTTACGCGACTCGCGATTGCGAGACATGACCTCGTAGACATGTCGGGTGCGATGTTTATGACACTTCTGACTAGTCGCTATACAGAACCGTGCGACTCCGAGAAAATCGACCTGTAAAACTCTAAATCGGTGTACGATCGATCTTTTATAGCTCCGAGCGTTACCGCGACTCCTCTTAAGGACTCTTTCCTTTGTCGGCCGAGAATAACCGAGAGTAACCTTATTTCGAGCTGCCGGCAATCACGTTCCTGCATTAATTGATGCTCACGAATGTTAACGACATAGTTACCGGAGACGATCGATCGGTCGATCATCAGACGATATTAATTCAAAGGTCGATACATCAAATAAAAAACTTTATATTTTTTATTGTCATAGTTAAATATCTAAATCGCAATTA
The DNA here is from genome assembly GCF_025532165.1 of Camponotus vicinus. Taxonomy (NCBI): domain Eukaryota; kingdom Metazoa; phylum Arthropoda; class Insecta; order Hymenoptera; family Formicidae; genus Camponotus; species Camponotus vicinus. The sequence continues at coordinate 6,515,125 of NW_028141979.1, read as the reverse complement.
TAAGTAACCTTTATTATTCTGTAAAAGTAAATAATTGGAGGATTATGCAGTATATGTTTAATAATATATATAAAATATAGTAAAATGATCGGTATAAATATATGAATGGGCGAGAAAAATATCACATTTCGCCTAGAGAAAAAATTCCTTCCACGCGCTTTGCGTTACACGTGTAGTTGACTTTAATGACATCCATTTCCGAAATTGGTAGCGTTGGAATACGAATTTAGTACGCGGTCATATCTGCGAATTCTGCAGTACAAAACGATTGGATAATCAATGCTGACGAATGTCGAGTCGCGGCGATCGCTTCTGGCGCGACCAACCGATCAGTCGATTTACCCTCATCGATCAGGTCAATTGACTGACTTTGTATAAATGCTACTTTGCAACGAGTAGTCTCGAACCGCCAGTAGGCGATCGGTCTTTTCTACGTAAACAGGGTGCTCGGAGGTTTGACTAAGTAGCAGATTTCGAAGCTGGAGCGACCAATTTCGACGGCTGTCGTGTTCCCTAATCAATAATTTCGACACAATCCTTTTTTCGCTCAAATTTAAAGTCAAATTTGCGCTAATAATTTCCTTCCTGTATTTCTTATAATTATTATAGATTTTTATTTTATATTGAATGTTGCATGTATAGTAATCATCAATATTAATGCAAAATAATTTAATATTAAAATTAATTAAAATTAATTAATTGAATTTCGGATTTTTCTTTTTGTAAGAAAAGGAAGCTTCTTCAATGTTAATAAAGAAATATTATTTTGATCCAACTATCGAAGATTACTTTTACGATATGTATGCTTTTTACTTCTGTTAGAAAGTTATAACAAAATTACATGGGAATATTACATCCAAAATACGAAATCGTTATCTTTTAACTTTCTAAGTTTACGATGTGGCAATTGCGAATTTTATTGCCTCATCATCTGAGCTTCCTTGTCGATCTCATCTCATTATTAGCAATCATATTTAATTGGTTCTCGATACCTAATTTTAAATAATAGCGGCAAATAGATGAACATGAACACTCAACATAATTCGCACATAATTTACTTAATATGGGTAAAAAATGTTCACATATGTATTTACATGTAAGTTTGCCTTCGGCTGTCGATTAGGCTGTAATTAGGGTGGCCGAATTCCAACATGGCAACGAAGTCCAAAACGAGTATTGAGGCATGAAACATACAACTTTTATACGTAAAATTAGCTTTGGTAGATCAAGCATGTTTGTTTTTTTCCTGCATTGAAATTTATTTTATGATCCGAAAGTAAAACAAAGAAGAAAAATTCGATTTCTATTTCATTCGAAATGCTAATTTTTACTTTAGTTTCTTTATACTCAAAAATCTTTTCAATGATTCGCCTTGATAAATATCTTGCCATTCAAAATCTTTTCAAATGAAAATGAAAAAAGTTATAATTAAGTAATATTCTACGAAATAATAGAAATTAGCAATACCGAAAAAGCTCTTTATTTTTATCGAAATTCGATAGTGAATAAGTAACGGTTTTTGGGAGAAAGTCCGCAATCGGAAAGCTAACGTCTCATCGCGTCGATCTCAGGTATCACGCGTAAGATTTTAGTTCCGCATCAGTGACTGATTTCACCCCACTCACAAATTTCTATATTTTACGATTTTCATGCTTATCTGCATATTTCAAGAACTCCGATTAGATGGAATCACAATGAGTTCTCGTTTCGATGCACATTGATTTGTTTTCTGTATTTAAAATGCTGTGTAATTCTTTCATGACATCGATAAAAATCTTTCAATAAAAATCTTTTTACGCTTTTAAAGATAACAATTATTTAAAAGGATTCTTTTAAAGTATTAATATTTAAAAATTCAAGATATTTTAAAGAATTTATGATTATATAATTTTAAATATCTATTTTATACAACAAATTTTATACACTTTAAATGGAATAATGCTTGATGAACAAAGTTACTAATTTCCCGATATATTAAAATTAAAATAATTGGTCAATAATAATAAATTATCAGTTTTTGTTATTGAAATTTACATTGTTTTATTTAATCAAAAGTATCAATTTCAATTTGACATTAAATGAAATTAATTTAAAATGATGATTAATTATTTTATTTTCGAAACTATAACACAATTTAATAAACACAAAACTGATATATAAATTATTCGTAAATTCGTGAAATAGCGACTTGAAAATCACAGGATGTTAATTTCTTTGACGATTACATCACGAACAGACATCACGAGATCAGCAACGTGTAAAATTTCGCAATGGGTAATCATTGTCCGTAGAAACCAGAGAAATTCGCGAGATTCTCGTTAAACACATCACGCTTTGCGAGTTTATCTTGTCAACGGACAATACGCAGACATGAGAAAGAATCGAGAGTATCTAACGTTTTATCTCTTTTCGCTTTCTTTTTTCTCTTCGATCGTAGATGTATGTCTGAAACTTTCGAGGAACTCTCCGGTTCGCGCGACAACTTTGCGTGCGAATTCGTGCGTTAAAAGGCACTTCCGCTGTACGCAACATCGCCAGTAAAAGTGCAGCGCTATGTTCCTGCATCCTGTCTCTTAAATTTTTTTACCATCGCAGAATATCACCGCGATGGAATGCATGTCGTATCTTGTGTCAAGTTATGTTATTTAAATGGACAGTGTCCGGTAAATGGACACGCAAAGTACAATAAAAGACGGTAGATAATTACATGCATCATTAAGAAATAATGCCTTATGGAATTGTTTAATTAATTATTTAAATATATTTCTAAAATTATTTTTAGAAAGTTTTACATTCCTTTAAGATGTATCAAATTTTACATTATCTTTTTTAATGGTAAGATTTTTTATTATATATATAATATTTTCGCAAAAAATGTTTCTCGCACATGACAGTATCTTATAACTTGTCGAGATAAATATATCTTACTGTATAATTTAAGTCTTATCTATGTGCTTTCAGATAATATCTATGGAAAGACTTTTCCTTTTGAAATAAAATGTATAATTTATTTTACTTTAGTTATTGACATTTCCGGCTATTGATATGTCTTTTATAGCACATAAAGCTATTTTTTCTCGCGAAATATTGTGGAAAAGATTATTGAAAGAGCAATTTTAGAATTTATTTATTTTTACTTTATACATATTTATGTATATCAACATTTCAAGATCATGAAATAATGCAGTGTTTATTATTCAGTCTCTATTCAAGAAATTGCTTAAATTCCGTGCAAAAAAATAGTTGCATAAGCGGATGGCAAAAAATATTTCCCGTCAGAGGCACATATAAGTAATCTGTTACACTTTACGTCCGGTCTAATAAGTGTTTTGTCGCCGCACGACATAGACGTATCGTGATTAAACCAGGACGCCGTGACAAAATATCTTCTGTCCACTTTTACTTCCGGTCACGCGTTATGTGTTAATGGCACATTGTCATGCGTTTTTGATGTAGCTTACATATTTACAATTATGCCAATGTGTGCTCGTTTTGTAATCTCTGTTTCGTAATATCTATTTTATTTTCCTTGCGTGTAAATGCACTCAGAAGCAATTATTTTCGCTTCTTAATATTTACGTATTGGTGATGTATGGTGATGTATGTATGAAAATGTGGCGAAAATAATTATTCAAATCATATCTTAGAGCGCAATTTATGAAAAATTAAACCCATTCCAAGAAATTGATTTAAATAAAATCAAAAAGATTAATTTAAAAAAAGTCTTCAATTTGTCAAAAAATTATTATTATATAGATTTGGATATATTTTAAATATTTTGGATATAATTATATAATTTTGAATATATTTTCTTAATTCGATATTAATAAATAGTTTTATTACGATTCTTTATTCAATTTTTTATTCAAGTTTCTAATTAATTATTCTCTATTCAAGCAATTTTACTTTTGCTGAACATTCCATTCAACAAAACACCATTTCGCTGAATTGTTCTCGATTAATTTAATTTGCGTACGTCAGAATGATATATGGTCGTTAATGAGATATAGTCGTGCGTCTGCCGGGATAATTGCGCGAAATCATTGTGCTATGAGAATGCATATATCTCTCGGGAATCATTACATTACAATTAGACATTACACACCGAGGGATAATAATACATATGTACTTGCCGATGTATCTAACGTTGAGGAATTGCTAAAAGGAATCGGTTTGCCACGAGCACGCGAAAGGCGTGTCTCGGACAGAACTTTGAAGTTAAAGGCGTTGAAGCTGAACGGAACATGGTCCAAAGCGAGAGAGGGACAGTAAACGTGAATATATACGTGCACCTAGCAGCGAACTGTAAACTCTGAACGAAAGGTCTCTCGGACACGCTACAGTTTAGTCTTTGCGCCTTGAAGCCTTGATCGAACTTTTCTTGATACGTGATATATTTTTTTTATGATTTATTCAAGCAAGACATTTGTAGATGTGATTTATTACAACGTATTATTATTATTGATTTTATAGAAAATGAATTATGAATATTAAAAGAGAAAGAGGCGATTATTGTACTTTGAAATTTAAAAATTGATTTAGATTTATCAAAATGGAATTTAATCTCATGATTTTTTATAATCATGAGATTTTTTATAATCGTGAAATTTTTTATCTATAAAATTATTTTTTAGAATATTTTACTTAGAAAAGTTTCTTAATTTTCTAATTTTCTTAGTAGTAAATTTGATGAAAACTTTTAATCAATTTAGATAATATGTTGTAGCTTCTTCTATTTTTATTTTCCACTTTGCTTCTTTTGTCCCTACGTTTTGATTATTTCGAATCAATAATTTAATACGCAACAAAGGGAATAGAAATACATTATTCTAATATTGAATGATTTGAAACGTTTTAATATTTAATTATTCTAATATGGTATGATTTGAATAATCAAAGAGATCCCAATAACGGTAAGAGCTGCAATTTTCATTCAGGACTTTGTACGTATATCATAATCGTATAAACCGCCTCGGAGAGAAAGATCACCTTGAGTCTCCAACTTCGCTCGGGATAAAAGCGAAAGGCAGTTTGCATTGCATCGTTCGATAAAAACAAATGTCGACAAGTTTATGCTATGCGTAAACTGACAAAACAGCAATGCCATTAACTCCACCGTGAGAACAGGTAGCAGTGCTCACGCGCGCGAAGAACAATGCTTTAGAGGATCCGCGGTGTCCTTAGAATATCGCGAAGTTATTGTGAGCGTTACTTTGCCTGCCATCCTGATCCTTTGAATCATATGTAAGCTCAATCAACTGGAACGACTGGCCAATTGCACTAGCAATATAATATTTTACCCAAACATGCTATACTTTTTATAGCATTCGAATGTAAAAATTCCGAAATTTACTTATCAAAAATGCTGAAAATAAAAAAGAAAGAATTAATATGATAATAAATTTATAAATAATAATCAAGGAGATATAACTAGATTTTTACTAAGAAATCTCGCAAAAATTTTTAATATTTTCCCCTCTCTTTGTATAATGTTTTATTAATTAAAAATTAAACATAAAAATTAGTATGTTATTAATATATTAATATACTTATAATTTTATTTATTATATTAATATATTAATTTATTTATAATTTTATTTAATATATTAATAATTAAAATATTTAGTGTTATTGTAGTAATTTCTTATAAAATTGGATAAGTTTTGACACATTTTTGAAGTTTGATTAGAGTCAAAAAATTTGTAATGTTTAAGATTAACCTTTATTCAATATTGGTTATATTTATCTAGCCAGACTACAAATTTATTTAAATGTACAACGAGTAATAATACTACTATGACATTTAAATTATAAATTTGACAATAATATTATTATCATCCTATTGTGAAATCTTTTTTTACAAGATATGATTAAACACACACATTATACTTATTTTTCAATCTAAAAAAATTTTTTCCTTCAACATTAGTAAAATTTATTGAACCAAAACAATATTAAACTAGTTATTTTGGCCGCTAAATATTCTGTCACTCAAACACAAGCATAAAATAATTCATTTAATTATATCAAATATTTAATTTTTTTTTAGCTTAAAAACATAATGATCTCATTACATATACATCTCTCTTCTAGTTCCTTCTTTCGTGCGTGAGAAATTTTTTTTTAAATAACGGGCAACTTTCGATCTCTGCCACAAAATATTCACACCAGCAACAACTTTCATGCTTTTCGAAACACCTTACGTACAATAGTTTGAAGAATAAGGAATATCTCCGAGCCAATTAAGCATTATGTCATCTTCGTCACCTGTCCGTCTGCCAGATTTCAAGGAGCCTGGATTCCTTGGCATTTTATTCGCCCGCTAATTAGCAGTCAGCCGAATCGGGCCGTGATGCTGGGAATACTACGATCCTTCATAGGTTCTCGGCACTTGCTTCATTTCCTGTACTTAATAGAATACCGGTTGTAAGTTGCACCACACACTCGCCCCACGCCGGCGATATAATATTACCGTCCGCAATCCTCGTGCGTCCGGGCTTCGATGCAACAACTCTCGCACGTCGCTGTGACACTTTGCCCGTTTCGTTGCCTTTTCTGCGCGATCCTCCTAGACTGGTGAAACTATGCGAAATTTTTCCGCACGGACATTGGCCAACGTTTCTCTGACAATGAGCTCGTTGTTACGTGTAGCTGGTGCTCTTGCTGATGATTACTTAACCCTCGGGGAGATAAACAGACGCGGATTACTCTTTTCATTTACGTAAGAAAACAAAGATTCTTTACTGATGTGCAATCTATTTAAAAAAAACAGCTGACTATATTGTATTTTTTTATCTTAATTAATCTAACAACAGTCAACAAAAGTTAATATTTTACTGTACGCGTTATAACATAATCTATTATAAAACATATTGCGTTCTGCCAATCTCATGTCATCATCACTTCTTTCTTCTCGGCTGTGTTATACTACGGTTTCTGAAATTGTTAGTTCTCAAGTACCTTCAATTACTTGCTTAATTAGAATTATCATCGGAAAATAAAAATCTGATAAAAAGCTCTTGTTTTCGTGCGTGTACTATAATTTCTCAGAGCAGGAAATGCGTTGCCGGAAAGCGTTTCGTTGTTCCGCTATTTTTATATTACATTTTGCCAGCACAATGTATGACAATGGCCGCTCTGTGTCGTTACATGAGATGAGCACTTTCAGAAAATACCGCCCACGATGCGACTGCAATTCTCATCTTCTTGCAACGTGAGGTACTTCACATTTTCCATTCTTTATGCAGAAAAAGAGATAATATCATGCAATTTTACAGACATAATTCATTCCCCACAATAACAATCAAAAAAGTGAAATAATAATCAGCATATTTATATAAAAAAATTCATTTATATAGAGATAATATTCATAATTAAATAAAAACTATTTCTTGATTATATTAATATTTATATTCTAGAGACAAAAAGAGAGAAAATATGTATGTTTACTAATATAAATTATTTTTATTAAAAATATATTTGAAGAGAGAGTTTTAAAATTTATCTAAAAGAAAAAAGAAAAATGTATATGATGGGGAAACAGGAGGGATATATTTTATGTAAAAGAATAATTTTAATTTCAAATTTTAATATGATACCTATGACTCCGATACAAATTCGGTAATTTTTCAAATTAATTGTCAATCGAATTTTCCTAACTTGCTCTTCGCAAGCATCGCTGCATCAGAACAATGCACATATTGCTTCCTACGCTTATTTAGTAACGTTCATGTTACCCGTTCCGTCAAGAAAGGTTACTTAAAGTACACGATATGATAATGATCTTTGGTGGTGTGTGTGTGTGTGTGTGTTTGATATAGTTCTTTCTTATTCATCTCTGTCATTCATATTTCATTCATATACTTTATATAATGTAATCATGAATGAAAACAACACAAGATGCATATAAAAAAATACCATTTACAGTAAAAAAGAAAATAAATATAAACATAAAATTATACATAGGGGATTTTAATTAATTAATTTTAGGATACATATTTAACTATTAGGATAAAATTTCAATCAAGTCTTACATGTTATACTTTAGAATCATAATACTGTGTCTAAATTTAAAATAAAAATATACATTATGATAATTAATTCAATTATTGAAGCAATTATAATGAGAGTTTGCCTACTTTTCTCGAAAGTCCGTATATCTGCGGACAATCAATATAAAAATCAGCCGCGGAAAGCGAGCGTCTACAGAGCAAAAGACGGTGAAATTCATCCTTAATACACCGATCAGTCGTGACGAAGCAGAAAGCGAAAAGCACTTATCCTGGTTATTGTCTGTGCACCCACGCCGCGCCTGGGAGTAGGAAGCCGCTTTTTGCGCGCGGTTTTGTCGGCATCCTCCCCGTGCAAAAAACGGAGAGGCGTGTAAAGCGTGTGGCGACGACGTGACGAGAAAGTGCCGACCTACCGTCCTTGTTTCTCGTAATCTCCTGCCGCAACACACCCTTTGCGCCTGCACCCACTCCCACCGCGGCCCCCATCAACTCGCGTTGATATGTCAAATGCAATCAAACCCCCTAATTGCGTCAGACAATCGCAATCAACGATTGTTCACGCATGTTTCGCAATTCACTCGAGATCCAAACACGCGGATGAGAGGGATCTCGTGCGATATCAATCAAGTCTATGGAAGATATTCCATTATGAATAACATTATTTCAATCATTGAAGGAGAATTGTATGATAATATATAAAATGTTATTATATTTCTATTCAATTATACTTGTAATATTAGTATAATCTTCTTTCATTTAATATCTAAAAATAAAATGTAAAAGAATATCTCTTTCTTAATCTCTTTCTCTTTCAAGAGGTTTCTAAAGTTATTGGCGCTTTCGTATATCAAGGTTAATTTTATAGCATAAAAATGTCAAAGTCTTTGATTGTTAATCTAATGCACTTCTGTAGCCAATTCGTAGCTGCGTAACAGTTCTTGCTGAAACATAATGAGAGCAACTTGGATTATATTTCCATTAGAAATGAGTATAACTTGTGGCATTATAGTCTGACTGGACCACTTTTGTTGAATCTGTGAATTCATATATATTTCAGTTCTATTATATGACAATTTATTTATATATTATAAATAAATATGTATCAAAAAACTTTATAATGTTTTTTGAGTTTGTTAAATTTTCTTCTCGGCTCATACCGTAAATTTCAATATGTTTCTCTTTGAATTATGCGATCATTAAATGAATCCGTTAAGTTCAGTAAAGATTGAAAATCTCGTGTGTTTAAGTGCTCGACGAAATTTATTGCATTTTAACGGTGGAATCTCATCTTTAATGATCGTAAACATATTCAAAGATAAGGGATCTTTCACCGAATAGCGTTGAGATATAGTCTAAATTGTCGCGCAAGTATGTCAGTTCTGTGTAACATACATTTTTATAAAATGCCTTTAAAAAAAATTCTTTCCTTTCCTTTTTACAGATTGTGAAATCAGTGTTGCATCCATATTTATTTCTCGGTATTGCATCTATATTTATTTCTCATAAAATTTTTCTAACTAACTTAAATTAACATGTTTGTTATATTTAATTAAGCATGTTAAAAAATTGAATATATTTTTAGAAATATATTCATATTTGTAAAGTTATTTTATTTTATTAAGGCTTTTTGCCTGTTTTTATTATAATAAAATACCTTGTTTTATATAATGCAATTTTAATAAATAAATGACAATTTATAACAATAAAAATAACTTACGATAAATAATTTAAAAATAAATATGGTGAAAATTTCATTTTATACATTAGTGAGAATTTTTTAGAAAATATTGTACATAAGAACGAATAGAATAGGAAAAGAGTGAGTAGCAAGGGAAAACGTGTCACACGCCGTACAACTCACGGCTGTTGTTCCATTCTCTGTGTGAATGAATCTAGCACATGTGCAACAAGTCCCGTTGCACCTGCTCATATATTTAGATGCCTTGTCTTTAAGAATGTGTTGATCCGTGAGAATTTTGTAGATTTATTATCCATATAAATTTATTTTTTTACAGAGCGTGTTTCAATGAAATGATGTTGTTTCGAGCTGCATTTACGATCGAATTTTATAAGATTTTATGTGCAAAAGAGAATCGATAAAAGAAATGCAAACTTTATTGAAAAATAAAAAAATAAAGTATTATATAGATTTTTATTTAATTACTTTATATTTTAAATATATTGTAATACATATAAAGTTGTAGATTTAAAAAATAATTAAAATAATTAAAAAATTATTAAAATATATAAAAATATATAAATCTCTCTTAAAATATATAAAAATATATAAATTTTGAAATATATAAAAATAATTTATAAAATATAATATATGACACATTTATTTATCCACATAACTTTGACTAAAGCAAAAAACAAGTTAAAAGGTCATTAACTTCTTCTAGCTATAGTCACAGCATTATCAGGTAATTAGTCTCATTCTTAAAGTCCTTATCCTAAAATAGATACATTTACTTAATTAGACGTGTCTCCACAAGAGGCATCGTTAGTTCCGGCTCGTGTTCGAGATGCGGGACGTTTTTTGACGCGTCGTGAGTTCTAAGCCGCCTCGTCCGAGGATCCGGATGCGATCTAGATATCCATAATACTGATTGTTGCGTCCACGTCGTCAGCTACTGACATGGCGTGACGCGGCGAAATGTGATGTGCTGTCGCGGCACAATGCTTCGAGTACGCTACTGTGACTTAGGGAGCTTTCTCGAGTGGAACTTTTACACATCCGTTCCCCGAAGATCGCGCAAGAAAGCGGCGAAACCGGGACTCGTCGAAAATAATATATTCAAATGCGACAGTTCTGACTGGAATTCGATACATATGTTTCGGCAATGATATATACAAGGTAGTTAAAATCTTATAAAATTTAGGACGATAGATTTCAATTAGAAAGATTCTTGATATATTTGAAGTCAATATTTTCCTAACACTTTCACACAACTAAAAGTATCTCTTAACGCGTCTTCGATCTCTTATAAAAGAGCCAAGAGTGACAACAGGTGTTTTATTCGCATAAATGTTTTGAATATCAACATGTTCGCAGTCTACGATATACGCTTCCATCTTCTCTCTTGTAGAAAAATATTCTAATATAATATAAAAATAATTAAAATATCAATATCATTTATTATATAATATAATATAAATATATAATATAAATAAAAATATATAATATAAATATATAATATAAAAATATAAATATATATAATAAAAATATAAACATATATAATAAAAATATATAATATAAATATATAATATAAAAATAATTAAAATATCAACCATAAAAATATTCAAGCACTTCGGAGTTTAATTTACTCAAAATTTTTAAATTATATAGTCTCTCGTTCATAATTTAAATATTCCACTTTTATTTGTTTGTTGATCCAAGTATCCGTAGAAAGAAAAATTGTTATATGCAAAGTTTCTATGACACACGTTGCTTCAGAGAAATTAAATATCGCACAAATCAGTCATTGCTCGACATCGTTGCTTCTTACTTCTTGCAAATGCGTACTGTAGCAAAATACAAAGTATTGCATTTCACCGGAGATGATTATGCCTCTTCCGAGATGCGCACCGGATTCATAGATGTCTGAGTGAAATCTTCCTTTTTCTTTCTATCTTTGTCACACGCGACTATGCATACGGAAACATGACTTTTTTTGTTGCTCACATTAAACAGACGCATCAGCATTTCTCTTTCGTCTCGCGGAGATGACGCAAGGATCATAAGAATGTCATTCTTCTTCCTCTCGCGTATAATATAATAATGATGTAAGAGCAATGTTTTACAAAGTAGCAAATAATATAATAAGTAAAGATAAGGTAATGTGATAGATGATGATAACTATAATAACTATAATTTAATCTTCTTACATTATTATATTATCTTGTCTAGTTGTTTTCATTATTCTTATCATTATCTAATACATTATTTTTATCTATCACATTATTTGCTATCAAGATGATGTACAGGATACACAGTAAAAAGTGCATAAAAGCGATTCTTGTTGTTGCGAGAGTTTATAAATTAATTTTTTAATTTTTCATATAATATCCCAATGTTAAAAATTATTTTAAACTGATCTTAAATTATTAAACTGATATTTGAATTATATATTTAATATTAAATAACACAATTAGAGTTCTTCAATTCATAAGGTTTAAAGCAAGAATAATCTATAATATAGAAAAAAAACTTTCAGTTTTTACACTTCACTTCATGTCTTGATACTTTTTGTAGATAAATCTTTATCTGAAAGTAAAATCGAAATTCACTTTAAAGGAGACATCTGTTGGATTCTAATTTTTGACTTACCATCGATGTCATTTTTATAATATAATTTATAATTTATATCACATATATACCATATACCAATTGCAGAAAACAGATGGTTGAAGAAATCTCTCATTTCAATTGACTTAGCGCGGGATTATTAATTTTTATAAAATTTTGACTGGCTTTCAATCGGCAAATGTCGTAATTCTTGACGTCCATTTATATAACTTATACACTTTTTAGATTATTTATACCTAATTTACTTTTAGGATAACTTTTAGTTTATCCTTAAGAAATTTAAAATGTTTAAAATATTTTTTGAAACATGGTGCTTGATAATTTTTCCGTTTATTTTTGCAAATTATAATAGTGTTATATTTTTATTATTTATAATTAATCCAATTTAATCTTTGTTTATATTTTTAAAATTTCATATACTACTTTTGTCCAATAAATTTTTTAGTAAATAATAATCTGTAGTAATTTATCATAAAAATTTATTAGATATATAATAGATATGCCAAATTGTGCTCTTATTATACGTAATGAAACTTTCGCGTGATGTTGTGTTTACGAATCAATAATGATCTGAAACGCATAATGCCTCGGAGAAGACATATACGGGAAAACAACTTTTCCTCTTTCCGCGAAAGAAAGGAAAATATGGAAAGTTTTTAATTATTGTTGAGTTCACGAGAATTGTGATAGCATTTAACGACATTCTTACCAGTGCGATCTCTTTCACTGTCATTTCTTTCAGATTAAACAAAATGATTCACGATTGCGCAAAATTCAAACGTCTCGTAAATAATATATTATATAACGAATTAAAAGAGAGAGAGAGAGAGAAAGAGAGAGATTTCTAAATCAGTAAGATATACTGCATTTTATATTTTTATTCTAATTAGTACGAGATAAAATTTAAATTGCTAATGTTATAACTATCTTATTTTTCATCGACAAATCTCGGAAGGAAAATGCTGGCTTTTGCAACACGTACTTGTGCGTGGGTTTTCATAGCAGTGCATTTTGCTGATTTATGGCAAATGGCGAAATAGGATTATCTCGTTTTGAAGAAAAGAGAAATCCATTGACATAAACACGTTTCCTTCTACTTCTTATGGTGAAAATGATTCCCTGTAGAGAGTGATAATAATGTTAAGTTGATGCACGTGAAGTATTGACTTCATATGGACAATCGTTCCGTAATTTTGAGAAACTCTGATATTTTAGTATATTTATGTTATATGTGTATATATTAGTATATTTTACAGAAATCTCCACATTTTTGTATTAATTAGATTTTTACTTTATAATTCAATCTTTTATGTCGATAAAATATAGAAATTTTACAAATTTTAAATATTTTTTAATATTATACATATAACATATACAACAACGTCTATTGAATATTTTAAAATGTTGAATTTATATTGTAAAAGCTGTTCTTAGATATCCTTCATCATAAAAAAATATAAATTGTTTAAATTGTTCAGTTAATTACATGTTTTAATAGAAATTCTGTTTTTTGAAATAGATACTTTGTCATAATCGCGCCATAATGCTATACATTAAATAATTCTTTTTTTTCTTTTTTTTTTAATAAAATCTGTATTCACTTGTCATGTAATTCACGCGCGAATGAACATCGCAGTAGTCGTTTTTGTGACAGTCGCGTTGCATTCGCGGTGATTCATGCCGCTCGAAAAACCAATTGCGTTTTAATGAATAGAAATTATCTGGAAATGACAAAAGTCCACTTTTCTCAGATTTCACTCCAACTCATGTTAATCGCCGCACAAAATCGTCGAGTATTCGGCGTGTCGATATTCGCAAAATCTGTGTAATTGTGACGGTATAATTCGCGAATAGACGGCAATGGAATTAATAACACTCTTATCTGGGAGATAAATCGATACAGGAATAGAGCATTAACGATCGCAATAATCAGAAGCTACTGGAATTATATTTAACGAGCAAGTAATAGTGAACTCACTATCATTAATATAACATTATGATACTGACAAAGCAATTTTGTTCAACGTATATTCGAATAATTTATATTATTTTAATTCAAATTTTCAAACAAATATTTATACTAACTAAAAGTAAATTATAAATTTAATTAGTAATGTAATTAGACAAATAATTACAATATAATTATAATTATTAGGATATATGTATAAATCTCTGCTAAAAATATTACTATGGTAATAAAAAATAAATCTTAAACAAATAAAATATATATTACATATTAATGACTGTGAAATATCTCCTCTACGTCAAAAAAAAACACATTCATGTTTTTCTTTTAGCTTCGGGCAACTTCCTTGCGCTTTCTACTTATTTGGCAGATTGTATGATTTCGATTCATGTTGTAGGATTCCTTGGGGAATTTTAATAAGCGTCACATTATCGTCGCGTTTCGCTGTCGAACCACTACTATGTGCACGATTTCTTCGTGGCTATCGCACGAGCATAATCACGAGACCAATTTTGCGAAGTCATGCGACGTTCACTAGAGATTGGATTAACATTCAGCCTGCGGATTGATTTTCTCGTTTAATTAGATGACGAAATTGAGATTGGAACCGAGATTAATATTGTCTTATTCTTTCGCTTAAATTTACATCAAACGCATCAAAATCATAAAATACTAAAAATATCGCTAACAATTGATAACATTAACGCTTTAAAAAAATACCGATTATTACTGATATTTCTAGTATTTCAGGATGATATACATATATATTAAAAGAAGACAGTGGAAATAAAATTAATATTTTATACAAAATACACACACACACATATATTTTAGAACTTGCAATATTTATCATTGGATTTTAGAGAGAAACAAACTGCAGATTAGTATGCGTCTCACGCAAATAACAGTACATGACGTGAATAATCAACAGAAATTTTGGTCAATGACGATGGCACGTGTTCAACATTAAATTTCATGACGTGCACATCTTCAATTTCCTTGACCGAGAAAGATACTAATCCGAATATTTACGACCGTCCATCGACATGAGAAATAATTATTTAAAGACATTCATTTAATGTAAGAATTATTTTTGAGAAATAAATTAAACCTTAAAGAATGATATTTTCATTAATATAATAATAAAAATTATTTATATTAATTTAAAATAAATTTATTTTATTTAAAATAGCTCTACATATCTATTAATAATCTGATGATAAATCGAAAGAATGTTTTAAAAATGAACTTAGAATCTATCGTACAAACAAAATAATGTATTGCCTCAATTTAATCTATCGGATCTTGCATAAAAAAATTCAATAATCAATATAAAATATTGATATAAAACTCTAGAATAAATACGGGATATAAAACTGAATGTAAATGATTAAATTGATATTATTTAATCTACTGCATGTTTGCAGTTATTGGTAATCATCTTAAGAGATCTCGTTGTTGTGTCAATATATCTGCAATATCGCTATAAGGTTACTTCGCAATTAACTAACATCAACAAGTATAACCGGTGCACGTTAAAGGTCGTGCAATAGAAAATGAGAAGGCTCCGGCATAATAGGGCTAGAAAAAGATCACGACTCTTGCACGTGCGACTCTTGCATACGACGACAAAAGGTACTGCGCTAAGTAAACATCTATAACTGCATGATCCCGATATTTTTCACATTTTATCCGAATATTATTTCAAGAGAATTCGCGACACAAGATACATCGAAGTTTAAAAGAAGAAAAATATCAAAGTTTTGTTACGTTAATAATACAGTTAGAATTAAAGCGAGCAAATTTTTACAGAAGTGTATGTCAAGTTTGTAAAATGTTAACAATGATATTATTAATTGTTATACTTCTCCAAAGTGGTGCGATATGTTAGTTTAATAAAGCTATTGGACACATGTATATATATCTGCTATAGTAGCAGAGATAAATTTCCGCATCAACGAAATGGGTAGAAACTTGTTGGACGTGTTAAATTTATTATTCTATTTACATAAATTGGTCATTAAGATAAAAAGATGCTTCTATTTACAACTTTATCGAGAACTTTCAAAACAACTAAAAAGTTTTATGATAAATGACAGTTGCAATAGTTTTTGTTACTTTTCGACAGTGACAGATTATGCTTTATGTAGGTTGAGCGTATTTATCTTGAAGTTTCTAAAACGCAGTAAGTTACATATTGCCGTTTAAAATTATTGTAAGTAATTTATAAACGACACATATGTCGATATTTTATTTTATAATTGTGTGTATTTATTAACGATATTTAGGTAATGTGTAATTTATTATATATCACTTTTTACTGCATTAATCATGTAAATTATTAATATTTAAATTATAAACACACATTTTATATATATATTTTTTTACATGTTTTTTTATATAATGTTATAAAATATAATAATATCCTGCAGCTATATCTTTTAAAACAGATATTAAACAATTATATTTTATAAAATTTAAATTTTTATTTTATATTGTAGGTAAAAAAACAATTCTTGTTCCAATTTTTTTAAATTATAGCTATTTATATAAACTTTCCTCTCATTAGCCATATTATGAATGAAGATAAGAAATCGAATAGTAAACGAATCGAACTATTGAATTAAATCCAATTACCTTAATTTGACTCGTGACTAGATTTACAGTGCACAGACAAACGATCAGTATAGGTCTCCTTCTGCGGGAATTCTTTCCGTTTCCGGTTGCAACCTGATTGCAAAAACAATACTAAGCAGTAAACGCATCTGTAGGCACAAGATTTACAATACACAGATAAACGATCAATACAGATCTCCTTTTGCGGAAATTCTCTCTATTTTTCCGATTGCGACCTGATTACAAAAACAATACTAAGCAGTAAAATAAACTCATCTGTATCCACAAACCAACTGTATTAACTCTATATATGTATTTTAGGAATATAAATTTTTCTCTAAATAATGGATTGTTTCATGAATTCCGGATTTTTGTGATGTTATGTATATTTAAGTTGTTCCGTTATTACCAACATTAAATTCAGATTCGCAATTCATTTGTATATATGGGACATTCCAGACGCTACACATTTTCTCTCAACTACAAATTCTGCATAAATAATATTGTTTGTCACGAGAAAGTGCGCGATGTTTCTCGAGCATCCTGTATATTTCAAAGAAAAGAAATGCATGAAGAATCATACAGGATTCGAATCACGTTTCTATGAAATTCTCGACATTCGCGTCTCTCGCAAATCAATACCTTTTCAATCATGACGATATATCGCCACAAACCGCATGTCAACTCATCATGAACCGTTAAGGACATAGCATCAAAAACAAGTTATAACACAAATGAAAAAAAAAAACACATGACCATATAACATACTGAACTAAAAAGTCTCCTTAGTCTGCAGGTATTTTCCTGTCAATATCTCACGTATTTCAAATTGATTAGAAAATATATATTTCGCTTGCATAAATTAAAAAAAATATATATTATTCAATATTTTTTTGAAAATTTATATGTCAAGCTGATTTCATATTAATATTCGCTTAAAATTAATTTATCTCTTAAGCTTTATAAGAAATACAAAAGGAATGTTATAAGAATCTTTTTTATTTATTTATAAAAAGCTTTTTCAATATTCTGTATATCCGACTGAATATTTTGTCTCTTTGTAAAACGAATTGATAATTAATCTTCGAGTGTATCGTATTTGCAAATGATGAACGCGATATATCTTTGTAGGATCCGTGATAATTTATCGGACGATATTCGTTCCCTTTATACTACAGAAGGTGAAGATTTTTAATTGACAAGTCCCAGCAAAAGGCAACTCATTAACTATGTGACTTCATTAATTAGCTTAATTGCTTTTGAAGAGCGCAAATCTATTCGCTCTCACCATCCCCTTAAAGGGAGTATTGATCGCTCAGTCACATGCCTTCGCTTACCTGACAACTATTATAGATGACATTAATATTATCGAGATATTGATCTATCGCTTTTGATATGTAATATAATCAAAGTAATATTAATCTTTAAAAGCGAAACGTTTCAATAAAATTTCAATGCGTTGCTGGAGGGCTTTTTCTTGATTTTAATTATTTTCTATTTAAATTTTAATCTTTGAAAAATTAAACAGAAAATAAGATTGTTTTTTATTATAAAAAATATAAAATATAAATTAAATATCGTTTTTATACTATTATCTACATTTATATATTATATTCCATTTATTATTACATTCCAATTTTTTTATTCGTGTGTTTTTATACTATTATCTACATTTATATATTATATTCCATTTATTATTATATTCCAATTTTTTTATTCGTGTGTGTGTATGTGTATGTGTCCGTTCGTATTCGTATATTTCTTCATTTCTTATTTTTGTCGAGTTTAAGGTTAAACGACCTCGTCGAATTTTCTTTACGTAACTCCGGGCGGGCCCATTAAATCGGTGTTAAACGAAATGGAGTTCCTTGAGCGCGCGTGCACTTGACATTGGTAAGACCGTCGGTGACGGTGCGCCCGATGTGCGGTCTCACGAAACTAACCCGACGGCTTTCTTGCCAGTCATTGACTGCTTAATGCCATCCTTTCGGTCGAAGTGATGCCGGTACCGTTTGATAAGGTCGAATGATGGATTATTGTTACAAATCAAGAAATCAATAAGTCATTATAATGATATAGCAATCATACATTTGCATTTACGCGATTTTAACATAATTAAAAGATACATTTGGAAGAGTATTGCTGAGGAAATATTGCTAAAGAGAAGATGCGCAGAGTTTGTCAGAGCCTGAATACTTTGGATACAAAATAATTTTTAAAATCGAGTATTATTATATCAATATATAGAATGTATATGAGAAAAGCAAAAATCAAATCTTTGAATTTTTAATTTCTCTAAATTTCTTGCGTTATTCGATATGAATGTTTCCTTTTTAAAAAGAATAAAACCTAAGAATTGAGAAACTTGATGACTAAGTAACTGATTTTTCATGTTTTTAACATCATAACGATTCTAATCACTATACTGTCTTTGCCGATATACACCATAATTTAACATCATAACGATTCTAATCACTATACTGTCTTTGCCGATATACACCAAAGAACATACTAGTTAGAAATTTCGCGAAAAAGAATTCAACACGAATCTCATTAATGACTGATTATCAAAAGACCGCAGCGTTACGTGCATCCCGATCCACAAAGGCGAAGGCGAAAGGTAATTTCGTCGGTGAAAATATCACGGATACGGAGATGTAGGGAGGATGTCTATCTGGATCTCCGTGTGCGAAACAGATCGACCACTCTCTATTTCCGAAGCAGCTGTTTCAACCATCGAAAACTGTGTCACGCTTTCTGCATCACTTCGTCGACACGTAGGCAGTCGATCAAATCGAAACAAGATCGATTTTATGCGAGTGACTGACCGATCGTTGCTTCGAGCGATTAGGATAATCGCCTTTTCAAAAGGAATTTTTTTTTTAGAATTGAACTCTCTCGTTCTGTAAAATTAAAGATTGATTCATTGGGAGGTAATATCGTGAAATTTTAACATAACTATAAATCACGCCGTCACGTGGATATATATAAATCGATTTTATACATAGAGTTTTTAAAATTGTTATATTCAATATTTATATTTTATTATCCTTAATTTTAAAATATCAGTTTAAATACATATAATAAACTATAATATTTATTTAAATTTTAATAAAATTTGGAAATAAATATATATATATATATATATGCAAATATGGAGATATAATAACGATATACAAATAATGTAAATATTATTTAAATTTTAATTTTTTTAAACATAAATTTTATTGCTTTTTATATATTATATATTATTGCTTTTTTATATATTAAAACAAATATATTAAAATACATATATATGAATTAATTATATTATATGTAAGATATTTCACTTAATCACACTCATCTTGCAATGCATCATATGTGTTCACGTGTGTGAATTTATCTGGATCCATAAACCACCTTTCTCCGTTACAATCTCTGATATTTCACTTAAAAAGACATGTTGGAAAGCAAAACGATAAACATTTCTCGTTTTATCGTCTTTTTGCCTAACCATGCTGAATAAATTAACTTCGTATTTTCAACGACACCCGCAATCTATCTTCTACTATTGCAAGTTTTACGAGAAAGCAAAGTACATCGTACACATCACATATATTAGCAAATTGTAACTACTTGTGCTACTTGTAACAGGAATTAATTACTTTTAAAATATCTCATTAATAATTTCTAATTTAAAAAAATTAATCCACTCAAAAAAATTCATTTCTCTTTATATTATTCTTAAGTAATTATTCGCAAGGATTATAATACATATCTATATTTTTACTTGCATCATTATATCGTTAACGATGTTATAACGATTATGTAGGCCAAATTTCATTTAAATTAGAAATATTGCTTTATTAAAATTGAACTATATTTAACACAGGAATAAATATAAATTATGAACTACAGGCTTCTTTGTGTAGATTCAAACACTTGCAATATGCGTATGCGTAATCTGTCAAACGCAACCTGATCGTAATAAAAAGGATTATGCTTTCGTGTATATCAATCCAAACCCGAATAAGCTATCAATAGCTACTGCGAAAGTGATCGTTTGTGCATTTAAAAGTCGAACTGGTGATGGATGAGTCTACGTGACAGCATATCAGCCATGAAAGGGCAGGCTTGTTTGTAAAATGTATTCATGTGTTCACTCAATAAATGTTCCGATCAAAAAATGCGTCGAGAACTGTCGAAATGTCAATCAATTACACGCATGTGAAGCTTATACATATATATCTTTTTTCATTCATCTTATAAATTTATACATCACACTATATGTTTGACACCTTAACATTTCGATGTAACGCTGAATGTCGGCATTCTTTGAAGAATTATAGCTTTATGCTTAATTTAATTATGAGTGTATATATCATATTTTTGTAAATATATTAAAAGCTTCAAAAATGCATACAATACTATAAGATCTTTATTTTTTAAATGCCAAATTTCTTACAAATTTTAATCCGATTTTTAATACAAAAATATTGAAATATTATAAATATAATTTTGATTGATAAGCTAAAAAATTTTAAATGTAAAGAGTTTAAAAATTGAAAATTTATTGCCTATTTTCAATTAAGTAATTGTATAAAAATTTAAGATTTATTTACAAAATTTACAATTTACAATTTAAGATTTATAAACAAGTTACAAAATATTTTAAAATATGAATTATCAATATATAGATTGCCACAATAACACTGACTTTCTTTAAAACATTTTTTTTAAGAGGTACTAAATTAAAGTCAAAGAATTATGAATAAAAAAATGCAGAATACAATGTACAAATATATAATACGATGTAGCTTATAAAAATCATTACTATAATGATGACGATAAAATTTACACATTAATTGCATGTTGCATTGCAATGCAGTTCTATGACATAACGACGAAACTTTCGATTGAAACTTTCATTTTAATCAATGCATTGTGCATTACAAAACGTATATTGCTTAGATGTGACATTTACATAAAGCAATCAACGTTAGATTCAAATCAAACAGTAAGTAAATTACATATGTATTACGTTGCATAAAATGATGTTGATGTAAAAGAATTTAATCACGAGATATTTTGCTGTTAATACAATTTTGCACAACACAAGATCATTAATATCAATTTGGATTTTCGAAAGATTGTTTTCGTTTTTGCTTTTTGTTATTCTTCGATAAAAATGGTTCTAAAAATGTTAATATACGTTGTAATAATTTCATTGAAATATTACAAAATATTTTTGATAAAGCAGAAAGAAGTCTTAATGTCGTCGAATATAATTTATTATAGATATTTATTTGTATATATATGTAATTTTATAATTTGATTTATATATATAATATAAAATTGCAATAAATATTCTCTTTGTAAATAAAAAAGTTATATATGTGTTTTTATGCAAAGCAATAATATTTAATGCCGAGTTACAAGTATGGAAAAGTACAATAGTGAATTCCAGTACTATTTCTTGAAAGTAATTAAGAATCCATTTAAATTGCAATACTCTTGCAATTACGTGATGAACAAAGAAAAGTTCTGCCGGCGTCAATAATCGGATCAGTCAGCTCCAAGTAAATTTCCCACTCCGCACAATTTCTGTTACATAATGTCTTACCTAGACAATGTAACCATTATTATGAAATTCGAGCTTTCCTCGTAAGGAGGCCATTTGCCTTTGCATAATTTCGCGACGATCGGTGTCGCGTTGAATAATGCGGCGATAGAATGGCTTCGAGAATTGTTTCAAATCGGCAAATGATACGGCGGAAAATACAAGGTACATATAATTCTCTGTAATCAGAACTTTACCAGCTTCTGCTCCTGGGCGAAGTATAATTTTGCGGAAACAAATCACAAATGATCGAGCTACCGCTCATTTTGCCGACCTACGGACGAGTGAAAATGAGAAAAATAAAGAAGAGAAAGGAACAGAGCGAGTTCTCTTTTCCAAGTGGCAGTGACCCAGACGCTTTGTAAACTATGCCATTACGGATGTATAGTCGGGATATTTCGCCCAGAGATTCTATACTCGGATAAGAGAGTACAATCCTTTCAGTGAAATATGCTTTCGAATGGGTATGAAGATTCGAATAATAATATTACATTCGCTTTGAGAGATACTTTACTTAATTAAAATTCCATTAAATTTTTCCACAAATTAATTTAATATTTTATATATGTATTTAAGAAAGACATAACAATACGTTTATGTCGTCAGAAACAAATTATATCTCATAAATATTGAAAATAATTAAATTTAGATTTTATTTTAACAAAAATGATTATCAAAACATTATATTTCTGATAAGTAAGATAATATCAGATAATATTATCTGAATAATATTGCTGTGGAAAAAATTATATATTATAATAATATTATAAAATATAGAAAAATTAATAGAGGCCAAAGAAAAATTCATTGAAATTTGCGAATAGAAAATACAATAGAAAAACGCAACATAGAGATAAGACAAAATGTCGATAATGGGTCATATTAGCGCTCGATTATGGTTCTATAGAATCGTAGATATATTATATATAATCGATACTTTCTCGCGATAACTGATAACGTTTATACTTCCAACTTGAATTAAGGTGTGAATTTAATGACAGTTAATAGCAATAATATAGCCAATAATAGATTGTCCTAGATACTCCCACATATCTACAACATGTAATTTTCGTTATAAAGATATATTTTTTCTTTATTTTTTTCTTTTCTCTCTCTCTCTCTCTCTCTTTCTCTTCTTGGTCTCTTAATTTTAATATAAAAACTATATTTCATTTCTCTTTGTTCCTATTTATATTTAATTATAATTATTTTGTGAATCACGCACATCACTTAAATATAAATCTTTTGAAATTTTTTAATCCTTTGGGTATTTTAATTTCTGCGTTTATAAAATAGTATTCAAATTTATATTGAAATAAAGTCTTATCTTTTTATATTAATAGCTTTCTCGCTCAAGAGGACAGAGTATATAATTTAAATCTTTTACTTTAAAAAATATTTTAAAGCAATTTTAAATACCCAACGTTTTTAAGAATACATTTGTTGACCGTGTTTGTTCAGCCTTATTAAAAAATTATTTGGCAATTTTAATACGAAGAGTGAATTTTCATGACTTTGCAGAATGTAACTGCTTATATTTATGAGATACCGAGAATTTCACTTTGAAATCCATCGAATGAAAGCAAATCTGCTATAACACGATTCATTCTGATTCACAATTTTAAGAACAGTAATCATTTATATACAACAGATATTCTGCTTCCATCATATTATATCTTAATGATAAAATCTTTTTAATCAATTTTATAATCCAATTTCTTTTACATCTCTTATTGAATGAATAAACGTTGTCATGACTTTTCGATTTTATATACAATTTTCTATTCAGTCACTTTCTTCAATAAATGAAAGAGAAAAAAGTAACAAGTGGTGCATAAAGTCTAATAATAACGCTCGTACGGCTCTGACTTAATTGGCTGGTTCTACTGATGCGAATGCAGTAAAGATGCTAAGCATCGGCGGTAACGATCGCAAGGGTATATTAACAGCACCGTCAAACACAACGTGCATCTTATATCGCGATGCAGGAGTATCCTCGAACCAAGACCTTCGCGTCTAGGTGTTCGTCGAGTGTACGAGCGTGACGTGATTCTACGAGGTAATTACCTGGCGTTTCTCTGCAGATCGCGTAACAATGTTGCGGCACAAGCAAGTTACCCAAAGAATTCCCCGTCGATCAACAAATAGAGATATATAGCTTATGCACATGTGCAGCGAATATCAAGATCGTGACGCGTTAAAAACGTGCACTATTGTGCGCTTCCAATGTTATGCAATGTGTTTCTTTCAAGAAACATATTTTACGTTGAATTTCTTCAAAGGCCAGATTATAAGAAGCGATGGCATTAACCCTCGAATGCATAAGATATCTTCTCATATTGTATCAGATGTATATATCCTGAGTCCCTGGGATTTATATAAAATAATGTGACTAACATATTATAAAGTTGAGGATATGGAGATTATCAAATAAATTAAAAATCATTTTTTTGAAAAGAGAGACAGAGCCGAAAATACTATATTATTACAAGTAACTAATAAAAATAAATGAGACGCGAAAAATTGGATGGTATAATAATGTATTCTAATTAATCGTTCGTTCTACTATAATTTACGGCGTGCATATGTGCATTATTATTACAACTAAAATTTCACTTTCCCCGCTGATTCTAATACCGAAAAACCTTAACGCAATGATCCGCTCTATATCATTATTGCAATCAAATTATCTCGCTATTACACTTTACACGCACGCCACGCAGGCACGATTGCATTAAAATTGTTGAGCAAATTTCACATCCATGATTGACCGAAGCTTCTCGTAACGATCGGCATATATACTCTACTTTTTTTTTTATATCGCAACTCAACATGCAAAAACGAAGGTCGATCAAACTCAAGATTAAGATTTAAGGCGGAAGATTAAGGCTGGGAATGAACGGAAGTGTAGATTTCTACGCCTCATTATATTTTGAAACAATATTTCTTTATACAAAATGCTGTTTTGCACGTTTCATTTCATTTATATATATGTATAAACATATATTATTTAAATACAAATATGTTTAAAGTATCTAAAAAGTATTAAATAAAATAAACACCAGGATTAAATTTTCTGTGTTTTTTTCGTATTTATTATATTCATATTTTTTCTATCTAAAGATGGATTTATTTTGTAAATATGTGATATTTTATGAAACACAGAGTTTAATTTCTTGCATATTAATAAAACACTTTCTCTCTCTCTCTCTCTCTCTTAATTTAATTATTATACTATCGTCAAATGAGAAATAATCATTATTATAACTATTAATTTTCTCTTTACTTGTTCGTGTCAAAAGATTTCGATATCTCATTGAAATTCAAAATTTATTTAATCCATAAATATTACGGTTGATCATATCACGTAAATATCTTTTACGCTATGGTTGTATCTGAATACTATAGCTTAAATCTTATCTCTCAATCATACGATCGGTTTACCCTTAATCTCTCGTCGTGTAACAAACAGCTCTTTAATTATAATTATTCCATAATTATCCAATAATTAAGATAATTATAATAATTATTAATCTTCTTCCATTCAATAGACGCGACAGAGAAGACGTATGTAAAAGCGACGAGACATATGGGGCGCGATAATGCTCGGACATTATTAGAAACATCGCCGCTCAGCATCAGCAGAAGGGAAAGTCACGGGAATATTTTACGATCGCAATCTATATATCGCTAGGCGAGCAGCCCGATAATTACAGTACCGTGAAAATTACAATGTATGAACCCGATATTCGAGTCTCGCTTTGACCAACCGGCCGTTTGATCGATGTAAAATTAAAAATTTCTCTATTTCTCGTCCGCGATATAGAGGGTGGGTGGAGTTTTTCCTGCCGCGATCGCCAAGGAAAGTACGCGCTCGCGAACATAAATCGACAATGTGGGAGAAAATCGGCGATACTGGAGCTAGGAGTTTAGTAGGACGATCCCGACGACCGTGAAATTTATTCCTGTGTGTGTGAGAGCATTTCCGGCGGCGGCTGATGCTATTGCTGTTGCTATCGCGACGGTGGGCAGCGGGCAGATATGCCTTTCTCTTGTAACGATCGTTCAAGCGAATCATTTATTTAAGTGCCTCGCGATCGTCTTATTTGCGGTACGGAAGCGCCAAGAAAGCAAGTACTCGCCCGCGGCTAACGCAATCGCGGGAAAGATCTTTACAAACGACGACGAGATTAGAGAGAATAAAAAGGTCCATCTCGATGTTCGGGTATTAATTATCAGTTAATTACTCGGCCGAGCCGAGAGCCAGGTAATCGCGTTATCGCGAGATTAGTGGTTCGCTCTTGCTTTTCGCGAGAGATACTGCACATGCAATATGATTTTCATTTTTCAAAGATAAATCGCGCGGAATGGAAACGCCGATTTTTTTTCCCAAGCGAGCGGTTGGGAGCAAAGGTGGGCGATTTTTCCGGCTTAATTTAGATGGGCAAATAGATAAATGAATGGTAAGTGGAGAAACTTATTTCGAACATGCGCGGCAAGTTTTCTACCAGGTTTCGAACGAGAGTCGAAGCTCTAAATCAATCTGAATTACGTGGTCTTGTATTCAACGAGTGCTAATCCATCGGCGAAACCACAACGCGGTAGACGATCCTCCAGGATATCTCCTACGTCAAATCGCAATCGTACGGAGAGACATTTTCCTCGTCACGCCCGATTTAATGAGAGGAATATATGCCTTGAGCGCTTTCAATAACGCGAGGAAATTGACGTACGCTAATGATGAATACGCCCATTGAGATAATTTCTCCTCTTTCTCGGTGCACGTGGCCGTCTGGCTTTCGTGGGTTACAATTTGAGATACCTAACGCGGTACCCATCCCTTGATTTGCGGCGTAAACCGCTGTTATTATGTCCATTAGCGCAATCGAAGCTGCGTTTACGTGCGATCATTATGTGCCAATCTTGACTCGCGACCGCTCCTCTCGTCGCTTCGACGTATTCTCTCCTATCCCACATGTTTCTCCATCTTTTTCCTCCTCCTTGCTCCGATACCTGGTTTACGCAAGCGTATCGCGCTGCACGAGAGAGCAGCTCTTCCAGCCGTTCCGTAAGATGAGACGAGGGCAAGGACAAGGCCAAGTTTGCCAGCGGATCATCGTACTTTCCATCTCGCGCTCTCCCCGACCTATGTGCTTTTCAGCTCAAGCGTTTCCACTGACCGCAAATGGTTGTAAACTTCGGCGAGAATTGTATTTTTTCAATTTCTGTATTCTGGAAAAAAAGTTTGTTTTTAGAAGATACGTTATTAAATTTTGCAGCGGAGAACTTTTAAATGACTATGAATAAATCTGTGAGAATTTCAATATCCATAAGAAGAAAGTATCACATATTTATCTTTATTTGAAGAAATATCTTGCACCTAAAAATATCATGATAAATTAAAAAATTTAAATTAAAAAATATAAATATATAATAATATATAAATTAAATTAAAAAATATATTTATAGTACATTTATATAATAAAGAATTTTATAGTGCTATATAAATGCGTTATTAGATTTATATAGCAGATAATTATATCATATAATCATTCATAAATTATAAGAAGTACGGAAATATACGTGAATTAAACTTTTCGAGTGAAATAGCGCGAATTAATTGGGTTACGTCTAAATATCTTCTTGAAGCTCTTGCTCAGGAAACAAGGGATTAAGATGCGACATTAAATGTGCCCGACTCGATACTCGTCGCATCACGATTGCTGGCATTTTATTTGAACTTTCACAAGACGGGTCGCAATCTCGGTCTAGCAACTCCCACGGTAAATATCAATAACATGCATACATGGTGAGAAGAAAATTCGATCCTCTTCTGAAACACGTAGGGTGAATAATACTGAGATTTTTCTCACATATTTCGTTTCGTGATAAACGCAATCGTCGGAAATAAACATGTTGTTTTTCCGCGCACAAATGTTAATTATTTCACACTTTCGTTCTCGTTGTTACACATCGAATCAATATTTCCGTAAATATGAGATGATTCGGATAGATCCTTGTCTTTCGTGATTTGGCACGCGAGCACTTAACTACTCGAAACGAAAGCGGACTTTTATCACGCAACTTTGTGCAAATTTCGCTCTCACTTCCTTGGGCGTTTCATTGTCCGCTCGTAAACGTTTTCACGTTTCTTCATTTTTTTATAATTAAAACCACATTTAAGAAGTAACCATTAAAACTAGCTCGTTAAAAAGATCGTTGCGTAAAAATGACGAAATTTTATTCCCATAACTTTATGCATATATTAAGGGTCATATCAATTTTGTTCGCATTTCTTTCGCCAAAAACCGCACGGACACCCGATACATGCACTTCTTAGCGTTGCGGTATCATAGCGTATCTTACGTGACGTGTTTGACATTTAATTACATTAACTGTCGGTAGTATTAGTTATGCTCGCTCCTGATTTCGTAGCAGGCAATGATACATCCGCATTTGCAACAGATAAAGCGCTATCGCCTGGAGGAAAATATCAAGCAACGACAGTAGTAACTGTGACATTTCACATAACTTTGCGATCTTTCACCTTATCTCGTTTCTTCATGTTAATCATAAATCTTTCTACAAAATTATCTATGAATCCTTTAAACATTCTTCATCATTCCTAAGTATCTTCTCTGACTGGGAAGCGTTGATCCAACTTTGTTCAGATATGAGAAGCGGCTCAAAAAACGAGCGAGAAAAAGTAATCGTTCTGAATCGTGATAAGTGTTAAATTGGTTGAAAGCCGTATCCGTCCAGTGAAGTAAGATGTCAGGATAATTAATGGGGCAGGTAACTGACGTCTGTGAAGGGTCCCCCTACAGGCGCGAACTTAATCGCAGAGACCTCCTATCAAAATGTACATTATTACAGCGTGTCGAAAAAAAGATATGTGTAATGATCGAAGAAAGTTTGGACATGTACTAAAATCAACCGATCGAAAACGAGCTGCGGCATCTGCTTTGATGTTGAAGAGACCATTTTAATTTTTGAGCCTTGAATGACGTTTCTGCGCTAGATGTTGAAATAAGGAAAATTGCAATTTAAAATCGAGTTGATACTTTCTTATTACAATACAAGGTAAAATTGAGAGAAAAACTTGATATTGCGAATATTTAAAAATCCAGAGGAACACTGAAGAAATTATTTTTCCATACCTTTTATTTTATTACTACTTAAAATTAATAAATACAATCTTTATAAAATTAATGAATACAATTTTTATAATAAATACAATCTTAATAGATATAATTAAACAAACAAAAATAGAGAAAGGTCTGTACGTTTTAATAGCTGTAAGTAATGATATTGTAAAAAAACGTGATATATCAAAATTTTATTCTCAATTGTTTTACATAAATTCAATTTTGATTAACTAACACTAATTCAATTTTCTCTAAATGCTTTCGTCAATCGGTATCTAATCTTGTAATCATTTTTCCTTTGCGAACATAACGAAAGATTAAATCAATGTGAATTGAAAAACACGAGGAAAAATTATGAAAATTATACGTTATCCCGTGTATTTCGCGGAGCGATAGCACGTTTATTTTACGTAATTATACGAATTTAGAAGCTAAATGACCAATGCTCACGAAGATTCACTAATCATAGCTAGAATCGGCATAATTAATTCTTCTGAAAGTGCGTGTTTCATGCCACAACTGAAAGTGTTCATTTCAATAGAACATCGACATGCTACTTTGCGTAACGAATATACTTCGTTAGACAATCTGCAATTTAAAATTAGATACATCAAACCTCGGACGTCCTCGTTTACAATCGACATTCGCATGATTGTATATTACATAAGTGTAAAAATATAGTCGGCGGGTAAAAGATGCCCGTTTGATCAGCAACGACTAAGGAAAGGGAAATTGACGAAAGATCGGTTGTATCTCGTGTCGCGGAAATCGGTCGAACAATTGGCGTGAAAATGGAAGTGTGACAAGTTAATTGCCGCGCGAAATAGGAGGCACCGTGAAAGCGCGATTTTGCCTTACTTAATTCATTGTTTTTTTCTTCTTGCACAACCGCGCTACGGCTTTACGCTTACGACAGTGTCGTCACCCATCTCGCCTGGTGTAATGAACGACCTGAGTCGTACGAGGACGAGTCATTACTCGCCCGCGTTATGCACTCGCTCTAAATAACGTGACCAAGCTACCACAACGTTGCCTCATCGTCTAATTGTCATCCGAGTATTCGCGTGACACTCTTTACCGGATACACAAGATGGATCTTCTAGATTCGCCAACTTTTCGGCTTTAGATTTTCTACGAGTAAGAAATCTGACACTTTTCATTGCACTTGTTAATTAAAATTCAACAAGACATTTTAATTATTTAATTATTAAATTATTTTAATTATTAAAATATCAAAAAATTTAATATATTATTTAATTTTATAATTTTATAATTTTATATATTATGATTAATAGAATAAAATATTGAATATCATTTATCATTAGGATAGTTGAATGTTAGATCTTTATCTCTTTTTGAAAAAATACATCATGATTTTAAAATAAGTTTTAAATTTAAACATGCAATATAAGAATATTTCGCGTACAAATATTAACCGCAAGTAATATCACAAACCATGTATTAATTAATAAATAATGTCCCCGATTATTTTTGATAAATTACATCGATTCACTTAATGTGTCAGCTTGTCTCAGTTAAAAAATTCTTATTTAAATGGACATGATCCTTGCAGCTAAGCCACAATAAATCGTCGGTTGATGTAAAAATTTCTCACAGAATTGGCGTTGCAACTTTCATTGAGATATAAATCATTCGACAGTTCAAAATGTTATTTCTCGTGGTGCATTGCAGTCGTACCAGTTTCAATATCCGCCAGATCAACGTCGACTCGACTCGATCGGACAATAAGAATTTGTGCTTCAATGTATGCGTCCATTACGTCATTCGTCGTGTAACGCGTAACAATTCCGACGGAAAGAAAGAGATTAACGAGTGTTCTGCTCCGATGCAATCTCATGATATTCGAAATGCGAACGATTGCAGATCAGAACGCGTTAAGTCATCTGTAAGATCGTAAAGAATAAATCATAATGATATAATTCAAAGTGGTTTATCATTGAATGGACCGAGATAGCGCGGGATATAATATATTCCATTGTGTGTCTATCGAAAAAATAATTATATAATTTATTAGATATGTAGAGATTTATAAGATATGTTTTTTTTGAAAATATTAATCAAAATTCAATAAATAATTCCGAGTTTATTAGAAAGAAATGTCCTCAACTTTCGTTAAATTATCCCATTCTTTGAGAGAGAGAGAGAGAGATTTATTTTCGTGTTTTATTAAAATACTACATATTCAAATACTCAAGATTACTAATACTGCAAAAATTCTCTGTGACTATTTTACAACCTCAAGAAGATAATATGAAGGAAAATAATTTGCAAAAACGATTTTTAATACAATTTTGCTTTAATACAATTTTATTTTATATATGTGAATTTTATTATATTTAAATATTCAATAATAATATATAATTTTATTATATATAAGATTTATTATTTTTAAGAAAATAAATATACAATTTTTTTAAAGACTATACAAACATAATTGCAAATTTTTCTCATTTTGGGATATTGCTTCAATCAGAGCTAACATAATATTAGTAGAAAGCGCGTACAATGTGATTTTAAATCATCTATTGAATGCTACATCGTTCTTGAATATATACCTACTCGAAGAAATGTTACGATTGAAGCATGAAATATTTAGACGTCATACTTGAAAAATTGCAAGATAAATCGTAGACAGCACAATAGCTGATCTTTATTAATAGTGCATTTCTATCGCAGCATGCCATTGCTAACTTCAAATGTGACTACAATGCGCCAGTAGTTTTTCCTTTTTTTCTTCGATACAAATCAAGAAATTTCGTAGAAAAGAAACTGATTATTTTGAAATGGATTATTGTCAACAAGAGGCCGATCGAAATTGATCACAATTCATTAATTAATTTTTTTTTAAATAAGAGAATGCTAATATTCGCGCAACAAATAAATCTTATTGAGGTCCCCACATTTTATATTTAAATGCGCTTATTAAGTCTGCTCTCTTATTTGTGTAACAGAAAAATTTCAGCTCTTTACTCGAAAATTTGTATAATATTTCTCGCTTCACAAAGTAATTTTCAAAGCTGCCGATTGAAATGTATAAATGTATAAATATTGTCAGGCTACAAACTGCATTTGTAAGGCTAAGGAGACTCTTAGATTCGAGATATTTCTGGAGACATTCGACTCGAGATCTCGAGAGTTCCGATATTGTTACGCTTTTCATGTATCGATTGAAATTGAAATACTACCGAACGTGATTGCTATACACGTAACGAGCTGAAACTTCAACTTTTCCCGACTCTTCCGTGTATTTACAGGACTAATTGATACGAAAATAGAAGCAGAAAAAGAGCACTCGTAATGATACGATTACGAAACTGCTTACGATAAAGTAACGATATCGTATATCATATAACAATCGTGCAAAAATCAATAGTAATAAGGAACTGATTAATCATTTCGCAATTTTGAAATCTACCTTGTTTCAAAAACAAAATTAAATAATACAAATTTCATCTTCTATTGCTTCTTCCTTCAGATTTTCCTGGAAGATTACTTTCTATTATAATGTAACTAATTTATCCATATGAATAACTAATTGCTTTGCATGTTGTGAATTCAATAAGTAAATTAATTTAAGAATAGTATCCTGTCTCTTTCTCTTATAAATAATTAATCTATAATCTATATTAAAGTTAAATATCCAAAAAATATTAATAATTGATTTTTTCTGACATTTTATAAAGATCTATCCCTTCTCCTTAATTTTATTACACATTGACTTGTAAGATATATTTTAAATATGAAAAATCAACTAAAAAACTAACTAAAAAAAATGATTGAAACTACAGATCACTCGACAATGGCAGATCAATCGGGGTCGTCCTCGTACTGGAGTCCCACTCTCAAAACCGATATCTTCTCTCAGACTGATAGCGCGACTTTCTTCCCCACGGCCCACGGCCTGGTGCAAACCCACCCGTCTAGTGGTATGTTTCGCAGCGGTTTCGGCGGGATCGACAATCTCGGCACTCGGGGGGTGACGTTAAGGCCGCCGAGGACGCGGCCTCTTAATTTTAATGAGCGCTCCACCGCCGAATTGCGCCGAAATCCATCACTCTCGGCACCGGACGAGTGCGCTCGTGCCTGCCGCGAGAGCGAACCGCCCAGGATATGCTATTACCACTTCACACTCGAGTATTATACCGTACTCGGAGCGTAAGTACATCACTGCAAGAGATCTCGAAATGATTTAAATCTTTAGCGATGATGGAAATTGCAAAAGAGAGATAACAAATGTTAGAAATTCTAATTATTTATTTATTTATAAATTATTTATTTATGATTTATACAAAATTATGAAGTGATTATTTACAAAATTATAAAATAATTATTTGTACAAATTTTTATTATTTATAAAAATTATAAAGAATTATTCTTTTACGAAAATATCTTTTTAATTGAAAAATTAACTTTCGAATAATCTCATTCTCCTAGAATATATAGATTGCTCAAGTGATTAGTATCGTTGCAAGTTAGTTGTATAAATTTCTAGAGCGTGTCAAGTATGCACACCAAATGCAACCAATGCCGTGTGGAGCGAGTGTCAGTGTGTCCTGGCGGACGGAGTAGAGAGAGGTATTTTGACCGCGAACAGAATGATTCCTGGCCCGAGTATTCAGGTATGCCAGGGTGACAAAGTTGTTGTTGACGTGGAAAATCGTATTGAGGGAATGGAAGTGACAATTCATTGGCACGGAGTATGGCAAAGAGGATCTCAATATTATGATGGTGTACCTTACGTGACACAGTGTCCCATTCAAGAGGGCAGTACATTTAGGTACGCGTGATTTTGCTTTTTTCGTGCAATTAAAAAAACATTTTTATCTCTAGAGGAAAATTATATAATTTTTAAGTGTATGCTCTAATATAAGGCTTCAAAAAATTTTTTTTTATTTTATTATTTATATTTATATTTTATTATTATTTTATTTATTATTTATATTTTATTAAATTTGTTATAACTCGAAAAAAAAACAAAAAACTTTTGAGATTCACAAAATGAAATAATTGTGTGATACGTAAAGATATCAATGGACAGCCGGCAATGAGGGTACACATTTCTGGCATGCTCACACTGGCATGCAAAAGATAGATGGTCTCTACGGAAGCGTAGTAATCCGGCAACCGCCAAGCAAGGATCCTAATAGCAATCTATACGATTACGATTTAACCACGCACGTAGCGCTTATCAGCGACTGGTTCCACGAGAGTGCTGTCGAACGTTATCCGGGTCGTCTTGCAGTCAATGTCGGTCAAGCACCTGAAAGCGCACTGATCAATGGGAAAGGTCAATTTAGGGTACGTTATTTTGATTATTAATTGATTTTTAATAGAGATGATATATTATTTAATATCATCAGATAAGCACCAACTTCAATTTATGTCGATTCGTTTTTAGATTTTTCTACAAATGAAAAAATAGTAAAAATTTAAAGTAATCAGTATAAGTGCAAGTGTAAAGAAAATTGCGGGAAAAATTTGCTCGATAAACTTTGACGTTTATTATTGTAGAAGATGATAATTGCATTGTAATCATGTTTTTATTTTTTAATATGCCGTATATTGTTCAATGCAGGATCCTAATACCGGTTTCATGACCAACACTCCGCTCGAAGTGTTCACGATAACTTCTGGTCGTCGTTATCGATTCCGACTGATTAATTCATTTGGATCAGTATGCCCCTCTCAAATCACAGTCGAGGGTCATACTCTCACCCTCATCGCCACCGATGGTGAAGCAGTTCAGCCAATACAAGTGAACACTATAATTTCATTTTCAGGTAAAGCGATTTATTCCACATTGATTCTAAATTTTGCCTAAGTTAATTAAATTAATCGTTTAAGTAAGCAAGGTAAATGAAAAAAATAATTATAATAATTGAAGAAGTGAAAAGCTTTATGATATTAAAATTGTAAAAATAAAAAGTTTGCAAAAAATAAAATATTTTTCGATATATCATAAAGGCACAAATTACGAATAAAGAAATTAAATCGTTACTCGTCAAATGTCAAAAAAGATTATTTGCCCAATAGTCAATATCAAACGTAATGAATATCTTGATAATGTACCCTAATATCCTTATTAATGAAATAATTCAAAAATTGATTCCACTGATTTTGCGTTAAACATATTTATGCTTCTTCAATAGGCGAACGTTACGATTTCGTCATAAATGCTGATCAGCCTATCGGCGCTTATTGGATTCAACTTCGTTCGCTCGGAGAATGCGGAATCCCACGCGCCCAGCAACTGGCTATCCTGCGATATGCTCGTGGTCCTTATCAACCGCTTACTGCACCGCCTACGTACGATTTTGGTCTTCCACAAGGCGTTGTAAGCATTTTTCTACTTCTCAAAGATTATCGTTAATTATTAATTAATTGTTGCATGCCATGTATTTTTTTACGATCAAAGCTAAAGGTGAGATTAAATTCTTTTCCATTTTATTAACAAAGTTCCATTTTCAGAACCTTATAAATTTTTTTTTATTTATTCAATCTTATAAAATCTTATCTTAGTATATGCACTGCCATCTGTTTGCATGCTTGAGGTAAAAAAGAATTCATATGGATACATAATTAAAAAAATTAATTATAATTATTAATTTAAATTATTATTTATGTAATTTTTAATGAAATATAAGATATCGATTTTAATACGTGATATTGACATGAACAAAATATAACAACGCAAAAAAATTGATGATGATCATGTTATCTTCAATCGATAGAATAGAGATTCTCTCATAATTTTAAAAAGAAAATGTATGTACATTACAAAAAAATCTCTCATTGAATAATTTTTATTTGAAAAAAAATGACACCGAATATTGTGAATTATAATTCAAAAGATTTTTAAAAGAATTAATGCAACTATATAGATTACAAATATATAATAGAATATGCTACAAATAAAAAATTCTTTTATTCATGCTAGATATTTTATTTAAAAAATAAATAATGCGTGTAAAAAATATTGAAGGAATTCTCGACTATGCTAAATTCAAAAGTATTCTTTAAAGTACTCGATTTTGTTGTTGTCAAGATCGAATATTCTCTTCTTCAGGTTCTGAATCCCTTGGATGCTATTTGCAACCGACCGCGCGAGGATGCAGTTTGCGTGAGTCAATTGAAGAACGCCCGACACATCGATCAGGGTATCCTCCAGCAACGCCCCGACGTGAAGATCTTCCTGCCTTTCCGCTTCCTGTTCTACAGACCCGAGGAGGTCTTCCAGCCGCAGACCTACAATCGCTTCCTCGGTAAGGATGCGCTAATAGCTGATTTAATTCGCAAAAAACAAGCGAACGCGTCACGCGATGATTGCGTTTGATTTTCATTTGATATAAATACGGCCTTCCAAGGAAGGCCTTCGAAGGAAGATATGCTTAAAAAGAGATATAATTCAGACGCACGTTCATGCAACATCTTCGACAAGCCTTGAAACTTCAAGAATTATACGCGAGATACTTCGCAGGGTATATTTGCTATAAGTGGTGGTACTTTTTCCTCGGGATAATTAGATTCGATAAGCATTGGAAGATACAAACCGGTATTGTATTATATTATCGTACCAGAGTGTTTTGAAATTATCGCCGTATCTTTCAATCGCATATTTTTTTATTTTTAGCTTGGAGTCGATATTTTTTTAACGTAAATTTTGCGCGAAATTTTCCGTGGAATTCATTTATTCAGAAGTTAATGTTATCGCTCATTATTATACATTTACTAAAAAATTCTAATAAAAATGTATTATCTCGATTGTGTCCGTAGTTGCGCCTACTGGCGACCACGTGATTTCTCTCGTGGACGAGATCTCATTCACGTTCCCTCCGGCGCCGCCGATCTCGCAGATCGATGACATCCCACCTGAACAGTTCTGCAACGGTGATAATAGACCAGCTGATTGCGGCGCCAACTGCATGTGCACGCATCAAGTCGATATTCCGCATAATGCGGTCGTCGAGGTGGTTCTCGTAGACGAAGGTATGTTTATCGTGATATAATCTTGCTCTTGTCACGCAAAGCTCTTCCGCATTAAGCAAAAAAATACATCTCAAGTATAAATGGCATTAAAAGAAATATAAAAGTTTTATTCTACGAGATTTCTCTTTATTACAATAGAATTTTAATTTTATTACTTTGATGAAATTAATAGCATGTTTTTGATTCCTTTGTGTACGATCGATTACAGTACAACAGCCCAATCTGTCGCATCCCTTCCACTTGCACGGATACGCGTTCAACGTGATCGGCATCGGCCGTTCTCCCGATAGGAACGTGAAGAAGATCAATTTGAAGCACGCCCTCGATCTCGATAAGCGAGGTCTTCTGCACAGACAATTCAACTTGCCACCTGCCAAGGACACCATCGCCGTTCCCAACAACGGCTACGTCATCTTCCGCTTCCGCGCGGATAACCCGGGTAAGTTCACAACGACAATTTGAAAACTTCTCGCGCATTAGTCTGATGAGATGCAAACTGCTTCCGTTCGCAGCTGCTTGCATAATTGCAAAAGTTTGCATACACTAACTGTGTTGTGTGTCCAAAAATATTATGCATGTAAAGTGTCTTACAATTAGTTTTCAAGTTGATATTGATTTTATGACGATCTTAGAAATAATTTTATACAAACAGATGTAAACGTAATCTTGCCAATGTTGCCAAGGATAAAGTCAATAGCTATTGCTTTTATTAAATTTACTTAAATGATTTACTTAGGCACACCATTATTATTTTCACTTTCAATTTGATCATTAGAAATTATAAGTGAGAATTATATTAATATTGGAATATCTTCTTCTTTCAAGGATACTGGCTGTTCCATTGCCATTTCTTGTTCCACATATTGATTGGCATGAATCTGATCCTTCACGTCGGGACGCACGCGGATCTGCCACCGGTACCACCGAATTTCCCGGTCTGCGGTGACCATTTGCCGCCCATCACGCCGCCATTATCATTGAACACGTTCCACTGATGCACGATTGACTGATGAGCGGCGAGCTCAGAAACGCTGAGAGAGACGCTCCAAAGTCCATACGATACTTGTAGCATATTCCTGTAAAGTAACGCGAGCCTGTAATATTCTTTTTCTTTCAACTACGCAACACCTTGTCGGTTTTACTCTCGAGGGTACTCTAGGTGCTCTGCTCGAGATTGCGATCGCGAGCAAGGAATTCGACGAGTGTCGACCCGTTACCTTACATAATCCGGCTGAGAACGAAGGAAATGGCAAGGCGAGTTAGATGCATTGAGGATGTTAGTGAGGCAACGGGTTAACAAAAGGTGATCGATGTCCTGCTGGGCGTCGCTGGGGAACGACGAGCGTTCTCAGAGACGATGATGACATTACGTTGGCGGCAGTCGATAATTTATTATGTTTCAGATGCTTCATCCGTCACACTGTCATTCCTGCTGCACGACATTCCTTGTTATTCTTGCATTACCATACAATGCAGATACATTCATATTTCCTGATCGTATATAATTCACAATAATCTGTTTTATTATAAAACACACATATCATGTAATACATGTTTCGACATCCCCTAGAAATATTTACTGAATATTTATGCTGTTGCTTCGCAAATATAACGGCGAAGCACAAATCCCGATGTGGCGAGTGAAGCATCTATAATTGGAAACGTACAAATGTTACTGACTAACGTTTGTAACGCTCTGTAAATAATGTAGAAATAGTCACTACACTTAACGAGATATTAATGCGGAAGTAATGGGTGTAAGTGATCGCCGAAAAATTGTGACGGCGATTCGATTAGTGGTGGATCACGAGGATAAATGGCTCCTTCCAGCAGGCTGGACCTGTACGATCGCGAAATACGATTTATAAAATTATATTTGGAGATATTGTGTTATAAAAAGGTCTAAAAATAATCTTTAAAAATAATTTTGTGCACGAATATAAGAGACATAATATTTATTTAAATTAATAGCGCTTAATTTTTTTTTCCACTAATCGCGAATCTCTCGACTCTACTTCCCCTGATCATTTTAATCATTTTTGCGACTTCTTCACTAGATGCTTTCATTCGCCTCTTTTAAAAGGAAGAGATATAATAATAGCTTGGTGAAAGATAACATGAGATCGAAGATGGCAACAAATTTCCTTCGACAGATCCAGGCTCCTGAAATAGCTTCTTAGGGGAGTAAATACGTTTTCATTCCATCAGCCTAGAATTATATTAAAAGTATCAAAATTATCGCGGTTATTAAAATTTTACGAAATGATCTGAAGCTAATGCGGCAGTGAATTCCTTAATAAATACGATTATCATTCTTCTCTTGCACGAGACATCAACGTATATTGATACACTATTTATTTTCTCGCTTTTATTTTGTGTGTTGACTTTCGAACGCAGCGTCCGTCCCAAGATTACTCTATTGAAAGTATTCAAACGCAGGCTGACACTTTATGATTAAAATGTCGCGCTATACATACAGCGCAACAATATAGCTATACGTTTATTCATGGTGCCTCCATTTTCGATGGAAAATACTCTACATTAATACACAATTAACGCTTAAATCATTCAGTCATACATACATAGACTAATATACAGAACAGACACACTACACATAGATACGAGATGATTGTACACACACACACACACACACACACACGCTTTATACTGTAGATAAACTTCTAATTCATTTCATTAAAATTACTGAAATTACTTACTCGATGGTTCGATGGTTTAATAGAAAAGAAAAATATAGCGCAAAAAAATTAAAATAATTATAAAAATAAATAGTATAATCGTATTTAACATAGCATAAATCGTTAATAGTTAAGGTGTGAAAAAAAGGAATATATGATTTTTTTTAATAGAGTGCTTCATTTTAAATTGCAAACTTCTTGCATTAAGCCATCGAATTGCGCGAAATGTGTCCGTTTTTAAATCTATCGCTTTCTCGAATCTGCCGTTCGTTTTTCCTTTCGATGAGAAGAACGTTCCTAGAACTAAGAAGCGCGATTTAGAAACCGATGCAAATTCGTCGTGTAAGAGGATATGTCTTCAATACTCTCATTCAAGCAACCGTAGACTAACAGAGTATATCGGTCTACTCTCGAACGGACACGGATTGTGGGATAGCAAATATACGCTGTTTTCAATACTCCTTGTTTTATCCTTAGTAAGAGATAGTTTACAAGAAAGATAATGGAGAACACGTACCTGCGGTTTAATTAATTGTAGCACGAACACGTCGATCGTTTTCTTATAAGCGACGCTGAAATTCAGTGGCTCGACGATAAGCGGTCGAAAGTTACGATTTCATCATCGACAATCAATCATGCTTCGTCATTCGCAGGCAATGAGAAGTGCAGAGTATTTACAAATAGAGCTTCAGTTCGGAGATAATCATGATATTCGTATTATTATATTATATATGTATATTAGAGATAATCAAGTCAATTGATATACCGTTTAATATCGGTATATCTAATAATTATTATAAAATTATGAAAAGAATAATGATTATTTAATAGATATGAGATTTTATTATAAAAAAACTATGATAACTAATTATATATTATTCAAAAATATAGTAGAATCCTTTATACCACGTGATATTACTACAATTGGCCTGATTGACACTATATTTGCTCCATTATACTTGTAAAATATTAACCTAAAGTATAAGTCTAACGTATTAATCAAATTTTAAAAGACAGCTAAACAATTATATGCGATCAACTTGTGGTAACACTAGTTAAATTGCTTAGGCTGTGGTTGAAATGATTTTACTGCAGAGAATGTTATAAGTCTTCATACATTTTTTAGAACAATTCTTTTTAATTGTTTTCATCGAAAATTTCTTCTATCGAGAATAGCTTATAATAATAACATTTTAAAACTTTTTGCACATAAATTATTGTCTAATTTGGCTTCCTAATTTGAGAATCTTATTAAAAACAATGCACTCATTAGTAAGGAAATATAGTCTATCATTACATTCGGATTAATTCTTCAAGCAGGTACACATTGATTGTTGTAAATATTGTAATACTGATGATTTTTTTCCTCTTATTGAAGAGTATTCCTGTAGCTAGTAATCCCTTCTCCCAGTGTAATTACTCATTTACTAAACCCGTATACATACTGGCAGTTACCATTTATAAGCAAATGAGAGTTTTCGTATTTTATATAAATAAAGTATTTAAAAAACGAAAGATAGATATAATAAGAGAAAGAGAGAGCTATGCTCATGTATAGATGCATATAAGTCTATTGCGCGCTCTCTGCGGACTATTCTCTCGTATATTTTCTTCTAAAAATGTATTTTTAATAATAAATCGTTTTAAAAAAATAGCAATCTATCATTTAATATTTCCATTGTATTTATATTTTCTCTTTCAAAAAAGTCTTAACAATTCGTCCTTTAATCTTCATACATGGATTCTAAGTCTCTTTTATATAAAACCCGTTCAATTTACATGCTTTGCAAAATGGATATATACAATGAATATGTTTTGCAAAGAAGATGTATAACTCTCTCGCATAGTAATAATCCGCTTATTTAAAATGAAAAGCTAAGTAAGTTAGAAGATTATCAAAGAGAAAAAGAAAGAGAGAGTAATGAAATATGAAAGTAGGAGAAAATATTTCTAGAAAAATGGGAACGCGAAAAAAATAATATGTGCGCGCTTCATAACAGAAATTATTATTATTAATCATTTAATAATACGTTTATTCGACGTATATTATTAACGTAGAATTTATATCATTTCAGAAATTATAAGATGCAAAGATAGTTATTATTGTTGATCGTTTTCTGAAAAAAATCACAAGTCTAGCAAATTAGTTAATCGCATGATGCATCATTACGGTTGAGACATTAATAAAAAGAATGTAATTTAATTGAAATATCTCAGATAATTGAATGAAAACAACATTATAGATGAAGATTTATAAACAAAGTTTGGAAAAAAGAAATCGTGATTGTATTATTATCATAAGCATGAAAAGCCTAACGTCATTCTAGAGAAAAATTTCAATTTTAATATTAATGAAAATATTAATGCTATTTCTTATTATCTTCTATGCTCGTAAGAAAATATTCATGGATTATACTGAAGATTTGAATTCCTATTTGGATATCCGAAGATATTTGCCGGTAGAAATAAAAGGCACATGTGTTTTTAGATTAATGGATTTATGTACAAAAAGCATTTAACTAGTATTTCTCTTAATTAGGATCAATGTTGCGCAGTTTTAAGTGCTAGTGCCTATGCTTATGACTATTATATATATATTATGATACATATACGCAGTCTAGCACACGAGAATCATTTCACAAATGATAAAGCTAAATATAAAAATATCGATGTGTAGATGCGTAGTTTTATATAATCGCGCTTATTCATAAAAAATTTTACCTTGTTAATATATTTGATCCGCATCGATCACGCGTTGTTTATTGTCGTTGATATTATTAACAAGTGCAAGTGTATAAAATAAAAACTTTCTTGCAAGAAAAACGAAAAGGTATATCAACATCATATGATTTTATTCCATTTTTCATGGACGGAAAATTTCAGATTGTTGCAAGATATAAAAATTAGCATTCATCTCACACACACTAGATATCAAATTTTAGATATTAACACTATTGATATGCATCGCATAAAATTTATACGCGTTGTCAATCATAAATAAGCTATTATATGTATTGTATTAAATTTCTGAGTCACTGAT
Organism: Camponotus vicinus; assembly: GCF_025532165.1. NCBI lineage: Eukaryota > Metazoa > Arthropoda > Insecta > Hymenoptera > Formicidae > Camponotus > Camponotus vicinus. The sequence goes on along the minus strand of NW_028141979.1, from coordinate 6,471,732 downwards.
TATTTATATTTGTAACAATTTTTTGATTATATTTGTCTCAACGCACAGAAAATAGATAATCATCGGCTTAAGTCTACCTCTCAAACGGGTCTGATCAAGAAAGTGTTGATATCATTTGATTGATTGAATGCTTTAAAGATATAAAAATGATTGTGATCGGTGATATTTTACATTTAAATCGATTCCTTGTCGTTCGTGCGATTGAAATAATGCCACTAATGGCGCGTAAAATTCGTGTTTAATTAAAGTAACATTAATGAAGACAATGAAGTTCTATAGTTTTTGATAAATGAAACTAACGGAAATGTCACTTTCCGGAATAATGTGAACCGATGTTGGACGGCGGTCCTCTGTGATGATGATGATGTTTTTGTCCAGGGCCAGAGTATCTGCTTCCTGGTCGGGAATGTACTATCGCATAGTGATCGCTATTCGTCGATATTGACCTCGTAGAATTCATGGTAGATCCCCCGGAGGCGTATCCTTGCTTGCCGTTTAACGAATACCTGAATACAAGAAAGGTTTCGTTCAGGCACGCAATCGCATGCGTCATGATATGCAATCCGTAATATTAATTGCCATCATCGTGATTCTGCTTAAGTACAACTTCACTCAGAAAGTCCGATACTTGTCATTTTCGCCAGATCAGCAATTTAAACTGAAGATTCTTCGATAACACGATGTAAAAAAAAGAGAAAATCATCGAACATGCAATCAGTCATCAAAAAATATATATCAATTACATCGCTTTTAATCTGACGGGGATACATTAGCTCATCAATGATCAATTCGAGCCACTTGGGCCCGAGTGTTGAAGTGTTGAAGCGTGTGTGTAGACGACACACGGTTATATACTAATAATCATATATTATTGATGCAATTAAGAGAGAGAGAGATACTTTGTCGGCGAGTCACGCGAGAGGGTGGCTAGTAGAGGAGATAATTAAGTCAAACCTCGACCCGTATTGAGAGCCGTGCCAGCTGCGGTATGGATCGTAATCCTCGATGATTGACGGCTCCTTCTCGATAATGTCGGTCCGGGTGCAGCTACAGGTCATTGCCGAACATAGGAATATGTTGATAATGAGCATGATGAGGAATAATATCCCGAGTGCCACCGCCAGCCACAGAAGCCAAAGCGGATGCACGCTGCCATCATCGTACAATGTTTGTACAACTGCGAACAAAGAGAAACAATTATATAATTTTCGTATTGTGTTAGGTGTTCATGTATTTGTAATGGAAATAATATTGATGTAAAAATTCCATTTGTTCAAATGACATTCTGTGTCAAAAAAATAGCTGTTCTATGTAAATCCAAATATGGGATAGTCAAAAATGTAGGCTACGTTAACGTAATTATTTTTCGTATAAATTCTACTTTTAATCTGTCGATCCGTTTTAATAATTTTAAAATAACTATTAATTTTATTTTGAAAATTACATTGTATACATTGCTTTTATCCAGATTTATCGAGATAAGAAAATGATCTATTTGTTTTTACAGTGCGACATAATTAATTTAATGACATAAATTCGCGAAGATATTGTTGATGACCGCCGGAAAATTGTAACACAGGATTGAGTAAAACTCTAATGAAAACAAAAAAAAATTAAATCAAAGCACAAAGTGTGAGAAGCATAATAAGATTACTTATATCTGAACACGCATTATAATTTGATGACAGCCCCTGGATATAGGTTGCGTGTCGAGACGACATCCAAATGCAGGTCAGATGACGAAGAGGGACGACAAACAATCATCTTGCAAGGGATAAAGATGTAAACGTCAATATACGCAAGAGGAGCAATAAGGAAATCAAGAAAAAAACAGACCGCACGCATTCTCGACATAACTATACACTTTTCCTGTCACGACCATATGTCAAAACTACAGCTGATTGCAACCAGTTTCATCCGACTGCTTTTTCATCAATCTTCTCATAAACTCCTCTCAAGCTTTTCTTATATGAACTTTCGATCGAGAAGAAGCAATTTTTTTAATATTAGAATGATTGAAATTGATTATTTTATATTTTTCACATATTGCTTATGAGTTGCTAGATTCTTTTTCATTAACTACAGAACGTATCTCTGTATTGCAGTGCATTTCACTTTACTTTCGCAAGAAGTAGTTCACTTTGATCGACAAAAAGCGGTATCAAGTTTATATGTTATTAATTTGTTATATGCTATGTTTTATAATAATTTTTAATCAATATTAGTTGATATATATATAAAAAAATTTAAGAAAAGAAAGAAAAATGCAAGGACGAAAGATTGTTAATTAATTAAAAATTAATACTTTAGTTTTCCTTATACGTAAAATGAAAATGTGTCAAGAATAAAGTATGATAATAATATGTTATGATAATATAAAATGACAAAACACGTATAAAATTACAATAATAGTGAACTTCTCTACAGCGTATTTTACTTACTTCGCTTTTCGCCTGGTTGAAGGACAAAAACGCTTGTTCCAGCAAGTAGCACTCCTTCTTCGCCATTAACACTTTGTCCGTTAGGGGAGGAGCCACCCTTTATTAGTTCCTCTTTGTCTCCTTCACATACAGGGGTACCGCAACTTCCTAACATAAATTTTTGTTCCATTATATCGCGACAAGAAATATTATCGAGTTCATATATTGTCGATTAATAATTATATTTCGATTAATAATTATATTTTTTATTAATAATATTATTTCAGAAATTTGTCGCATTTGTTAATGAAAGTATTAATAATTTACAGAAAAAAATAGATAGGGAAAATATACTATTAAAATATTTTATATGTAATTTGGCACTTTTTTTAGTATAACACTAAAACTAAATCAATGTGACGTTAATTGTTAAAATCTTCGTTCTAAAAAGATTGAGACTTTTACAACTTGGGATGCAAAGAGCATCTCGTCATAAAATCAACGGGAATATCTGTCACAATATGTTACAACATACCAACGAGTCGTAAAAGTTGAATGCCATTTTATAACCCACATTCGTAATGAAATGCTAATGGAAAATCATTCAACGGATCAGTTTACCTCTGCACACGGCGATGTCGCATTGGAAATGCACCTCTGAACTGTCGGCAAACCGGAACATCGAGAACAATGTGGCATCCGCTATACCGGTGCTTCGATCGTATATGAATTTCGTCATTCGAACTTTCACGGGACAGCTTCGCGATAAAAAGAGCCACAATTAGTATATCGTTTCAATCGTCAAAGCGACATTACGTTAATAAAAAAATACTTTTTCTGTCAATATGGCAGCAGAAATGGAATCGAAATTAATTTAATAATAAATGTAAATTAATTTAAAGTTGTTTTTTAAATCTCGCTATTTGCAAAGTTCTAAAGTCGCTTCGACAAAGAAGGAAACTTCAATTAAACCAAGAAGCCTGCGAGTTTTCCTTTTGTGAAATAAAGGTTTTGTCAGTAGTTTAAATTTTAATGAAATTACTGCTAACAATAAGTATGATTTTAACTCTTACAGCAAACTATTTTATCATGAAAGTTATTTCTTCTCTGTGAATTTTCAAACGAAAAAAAATTAATTATATTGTTGGTTCATTTCAATATAAATTATTAATTATATTTAATGAATGCATGTATCATTTGTATATCAAATATGTAAATATCTAACATTTATATTTATAACACAAATGTTTGCGATAAGCATAAAATTTAATAATTAATATATCCTTATTAATTCTTTACAAAAATTTATCATACGCTTACCCTTTCTCATCTATAAGCTGTACACTGGAATTGAGCTTGTTGAATGCGAAGCAATTCTTAACTCGAATCCCGTACATTCCTGCAAATTGAATGTTTAACGATATAGTGCTTCAAAAAGAAAAGATCTCGCGAAGAAATACTACTAACTGGACTTGTGTCCGTATCTATACTGGACGTAAAAGCAAAACGACGGAATAGGATATAAGATACGAACCGTCTGGACGTGAAATCTCGGCACGCAGAGTGTAGTTGTGACCGTATATAGCTTCTTGTACTCTGACACCTTCATCCAGAAGGCGCAAGGAGACCAGCGAAGTTTCATTTCTATGCAAAAGGCGTTGTTTTATTTTAAGCACTTGAGGACTTCTCTCTTTATGCGCGTTTTATAGTATATTTTATTATTAGAATCATGACACGGCGCGTAGACTTTATGGAAATTGCGATCAAAGTGAGTGCACATATAAATATGACAAAAAAAAATGTCAAAAAATCAATACATATTTGATGTTACGTAAGATAAAAAAAAATCAATGGATCACATTTCGATTTTTAAGACGATTTGATTCAAGAGAATTTTTTTTTCGAGGATATATAACAATAACCCAGACAAAAAAGTAATTGTCATTTGCGGAGTATCTTATTCGACGACAATTGTATACTGAATATTGACCGCATTTTACACTTGCACGGAATAAAAAATGGCTTGCGGTAAGCCGCAGCGTCACGGGCATACAAATTATCGTACCATTTATCTAATTCTTGCATCTAATTAAATTCTATTGTCGCTCGAACGGTCCTTCTCTGAGCATGTAAGTAAACAAAATGTCAGCATCTTAATATATCGGAGATTATTTTTTAATTTTAAAAACAATAGATAGCAAATGAATAGTAATCCAATCGTATCTAATTTTTTAATAATTGAAAAAAAATATTTAATCTAATATTTAATATTTTAAAATCAAAGAAATATTTCATAATGACTTGATATTGAATTATAAAATATATTTCATAATGTCTTGATATTGTATTATAATGAATATTACATGGAATCTTTAAGCAGTTTTATTTATCATTAGCAAAACCGATATTGCGGAATACTAGAGTCTTACAAGAGAGCATTTAATTGTATCCAACTCTATTCAGGCGATCGATCGAGCAAGATATCTCAACATTCTAATAAATGAAAAGTATCTTTAAATATGATCAGCATGCAAAAGAGAAAATGTACGGTCGAATGGTATTGAATGGCAAATATCAGTGAACGATTAGAAAACGCGCGGCTGTTAATGACTGATTAAGAGCCATGCGAATGGTATTTCCCATTTAGATAGTGCTGTTTGTGATAGTACTAAGCCGCTGGTACGAGATACTTCTATTTGTTGCATGTTTAACAGAATCTATCGTATATCGATTATTAATGGTAGTGTATGGAAAATCCATAAATAGCATAAATCAATATAAATGCAGCATCAACATAGCTTTTGTCGTTTTAATAATCTGCTAGTGATAAAACTATCGAAATATAATATGAGATATGCAATAATGAAAGACAAATATCACAGAAAATAATTGCAAATATTTAAATTTAAAAAAAAACATCTTGGAATCAAATTTTTTAAATTATTAATGTATTGATTATGTTGCAGATTTTTTTATAAAGTATTATATTATTTTTTTACGGATTATTTTTTTATTTAATTAAATTCTATAGCTTACTTGGCATTTTTGAAGCCTGCCTTTCCGCACGTAATGACATAAAATTTGTCGTCCGCCAGCTCCAGAGTTTTATGTATTCTAACGGCAATGGGAATGGAACGTTCTTCTGTATGCTGTAATATTAGCATATTTAAATATAAGATGAAGGATACAACATATTAAACAATCAAATATTTCCCACGCATACCTGAATTATTTCATTATTTCATCATTAAAAAAATCTACAAATTTTTATTTTCAAAAGTACAAAAATATTAATAAGTATTAATAAATAAAATAATAATATTAATAAATATAAATATTAATTTCAAAAGTATCTACAAAAATATTAATAAATATACAAGAATTTCTTGTAAATCTTCAATTATATGTGGGTGTGAGTATGTAAAAGTTATACCGAGAGAGGTCTTCGGCTACACAAAGTCGTTACATTTGCAGAACAAACATCTCGGCGGAGAGCGAAGGATTCAAATGCAAATCGTCATCTGCATATACATGTATGATCAATTTTTATATTATTCTCAAGGCGTTTAAAGCGGCCAGCTAGATAAATTAGCATATATCCAACCTTCTCAAAACAATTAATTTTCTGGAACTTGTCACGGTTATAAATAAAGGCGAATATTAATTTCAATCCAAATGCATCTCCGCGAAACGCGAATGCACCTCGGGCAGCGGAATATCTGTTTACGCAGCAAGATACTCATGTAACGAGTTGATTCCTTGTTACTTCTCGTTCAATTCATACGGCTGATTTTTCCGGAATTTTAAGGAGCAGTCAATGCTGCTCTTCGTGTCCCATAATTCGACCGCCCTTGGCGTATAACGATTTCCATAATCATAGAAGCCTTACGTTGTTCACGAGGACTCCGCAGTACTCGGGACTGTCCTGCGACGCGAATAGGTTGATGCCCAGGGTGGCGTGCGTGGTGCCGTTGCCGGATACCATGCACTGCGGGGTTCGATGATCCCGAGCGTGGACCGCGCCTACGAAACTCTGATTGAGATTGACGCGTATCGTCATGTAGCCGCCCTTGCACGTTGCCGTCACCGTCGGCTGGAACTCCGTGTCCAATAATTGTCCGGCGACCTGCAATCAAGGAAATTAGACTCAAACGGCGCCAATTATCGCGTTTTAAAACAAGAGGAGCTCTCCTCGACCCCTGGAATTTCCTACGCGTCTCTCCGCGATTCATAAATATTTAAATCAGGATCAGTGTTGCGCCACATCAGCTAACTCTGCTCGGCGATTGGTCCGATTCCAGATCACGGTCGTACAACACCGATGAAGAAAGACGGTCTCGGGTCGAGAACCAACCAGGTCTCTTAATGTGTCGATCTGAAGCTAAACGTGAGAGAATACGTTGCACCAACAAGCTTCAGTGGCCCGTTACGGAAGTAAAACCTGTCGGAATTTGCCTGTCGCTTTTTTTCATCATCGAGAAATTTCACTCGTATGTAACGAGACATTTAGAGCCAGTACCGTGTCCTTTTTTTTGCGAGAATTGCAAAAATTGCGCGAATTACGTTCCTCTTATCTCGTGACATTATATCGAACCGTGAAACGAGACGAGTGTCTACATTCTTTGTGACGCCAGGCCTGTTTTGCGCGATATCCGGACTGTGCGAGACTCGAAGCGATCTCCACCCCCGTCGCTATCCCGCTAAGGAGCACTCGACGAACGCGGACCAATGATATTTCCTCAGGCCGGATCACGGACTTAATGTACGAGCGAACTTGGACCGGTCTGGGCAGTAGCTATCGGCCCACGCTAACTTTCAATTTCACGCAGCCGGACCGCACCGTAACGCGAATAACGCGCGTTTGTACTGTCAGGAATACGCGCGATGAGACGCGTATCCGTGACATGATCTTGATATTAATCTCGGATTAATATAATATCTCCGAATCGATACGACTACTAGGCGACGACAGCATTAATTCTATAGTTATTTTTATATGGGTAGTTAAAAACGGTTTATTGTATCGATTATGCATCAGACATTTTGTAAATCATGCTCAGAATATCAAATTAAGAAATATATGATAATTTTGTAACGTGACAATAATGTAAAAGTGACAATAATAATATGATTATCATCATATGGCTGTTATGAATTAATCATCCTAGGTTGATATTTTGAATAATATGAATGATTCTGAATGCATAGTTTGTATTAGGAAAAGAATGTATAGATAAAAAGAATCCACAATAATTTGAATACCTAGAAATAATCCTAATAAAGATCCAAAATTTCATCAATGAAATATTAATAGGAGACGGAAGTTTAATTAAAGATTTATTTTAAAAAATTAAGATATTTTTATTCATAAATTAATTAATTTTTCGTAATGATAATGATTTTGTAGAGCAAATTTTAATAATGAAGAAGAGTGAAAAAAGTAAATAAAATATTGATAGAATTGTTACATTGCTTAGTGGATATTCATATAATATAAGTTTAAAATATTATTAAAAATTAATTTATTAAAATGAAAAATGTAATTGTTTTCTTGAAATTTATATTTATAAATAAATAGATTTAAAAGATTAATTTCTTTAAAATAAATAGTAAATAAAGAAATATTAAGGAAAAATAATAACAAAAAAATAACATTAATTTTGAATTTAAATTGTTCGTTGGAGATTAGTCTAGAAAAATAGAGAAAGATAATTAATAAATCACTAATTATTATTAAAAATAAAAAGATTGATAAGATAAAATTAGACTTTCATAATGATAAATTGAAACAAATTATTGGCCTATAAATTAGAAGAATAATTATAATTATAACTGGATGATTTTTTAAGTTTATAAATAAAAAGAAAGTTATAAGAAAAAATAGAATAAATAAGAAATAATTTTGTAACGTGACAATAATAATATATTCAATAAAAGTTGAATTCAAAAGCATCATCTAAGAATAAGATTTTATTATCACCAAATTATTATATATTAATAAAATCTCTCATTATATTAAAAATTTATAAATCTGCTAAAAATTTTGTGAAGAAAATTGTTTGAAACTTTTTTTTAGATAATCTATAATTTATGACAGAATTTTCCAAAACAGAAATTTACATCTAATTTCATATGCATTTCAACTTGTAATATCTTGTATCTATTTTAATTCTTTAAATGTACTTTATATCACACGATATTTAAAATTATAAATAGAGAGAATTTTATTCAGATTTAAAATCAGTTTCGAAATATGCATAACGAGGATTCAGGAGCCTTTGGCGAAATCAATATCCTTCAACATAGTTTTCAACATAATGTGCCAAAAGTGGTACAATTTTGCTATCTCTGACAATCTCGCTCGAAGCCTACGAGACAAAGATTCGCACGTAGGCGTTCGACAAGGACGCAAACGAGTCCTAAATGCTCCGACGTTATTCGAGGAAGAGGATCTCGGAGCAGTCGTTAGTCTCTGGTTCGCGGGCGAACTGTTCGCCGAAGAAGAAAGGCGGCTTAGCGGTCCTCGATTAGCGGCGGATGCTTTGTCTACGTGTGCGATGACAGGTATACGATAGCGGACGAGAGAGAGGATCGTGGTCGCCATCGGGCAAGGCCTTGCGAAGAGTCGTATCCCGTGGCGGTCCGGCAACGTATGACATTATGCACGTATAATTTAATAGCACTCGCGTTGTTGCTCGAACGACGCGCGCTCGTTCGTCTGGCAGGAAATTGTACGACTGTTCGCGATGTCTCGAAATGCGTGTAGCGCGTTTACGTAAAGAAATATCTTTCTAACATCGCAGATGTAACAGCGAATTTAGAAGACTATAATAAAGTAAAGAATCGGACGATCGAGACCAGATTATTGCAAAAGTATTTATCTTTCTACAAACTCTACCCTTATAAATCATATTCAATTCGAGAAATATCATAAATAAATAATAGCTCTAAATTAATATTTACAATATTATAATATAATTAAAATAAAAAATAACAACTATGATTAATTTTAATATCAAATTATTAAATATGATTTATATAACATGTGCACATGAAGCTTAGATTTTCTCTCAGATATCCTCACTTAAGTCGAAAAGAATCGTAGGATGCAGCGAGGCGTGTGAAATGAAACCTGAAATCGATATTCGCATTATAATATTAATATGCTAACGCGCTTCAATAATGACTGAAGCAACAATAGCTTGCAACATTGAATGATCAAAGTATGCAATGCATTCGCGGAATTCGCGACCTACTGTTATGTGACATTTAATTGGGCAAACGTAGAAATTCGTGCTCTCAAACTTCCTACGGTATCCATATCACGCACGATAAACATACGGTCAATGGCGAATAAATAATTCGGTACAATAATGTGCATTATGCACGGTTACATAAAGCCGGAGCCGATGTAACGGCGCGCGAACGTTCGGCGCGGAAACATCAGTTCCGCCTGTTAAACTGGACTCTTATCCTCCGCATCTGAAGGATATCCCATTATAAATATCATGCGCGCGCCAATTATTGTTCAACGGCTAAACAGCTCGACTTTGAATACGCGGTAAACTTCCGTCCACACACGCGGCGATCTTTCAGAAAATGCGCGTGGCATGAATGGACAAGCTTAAAATAACAGGCTGACATCACGTAATCGCAACGCAAACAATGGGAGATAGATTAGTCGCTTATCAGTCGGTCGGATTAATATGTACATGCATACCGATCTCGCGCGAAACCAGTCGGACATAAATCAATGCGCGAGGAATGCAAGTCGCTCGTTACGATTTTTAATCAAATTAATCTCCAGGCTATTTTTCAGGGAGCGAGGGAAATTTTAGATTCGAAAGAAAAACGAAATTTTGAATAATTGCGAGAATCGATTTTTTAGACGCACCAGCTAACGACATCGCGGCGGCCAGATCGCGATAAGTACGAGCGGTTATACAACGCAAACAAGCACGGGAACTCGTTTGCAACAACAATTGCGATCGGGCCGGCAATTAATAATTCGCCGGGAGGGTTGCGCCCGAGCAACGCTATCGCGTATCGACGCCGCGCGCGCAATAAATTGATAATTTTTTCGCCCGGGCCTTAATGCACGAGCGTAAAAATTCACGCGTGGATAACGGCAATGCATCAAGATTTAATCCCGGCCGCGCTCGTGGCCGCGATGTTTCAACGCATTCTCCGAGCGCGGGCAAACCCAGCCCCAGCCCGAGCAGAAACAGGATCGTTCCTCTCACTGTCGGATTGTCGATCGGGGGACTTTCGGCTTGTCGGCGACGTGTCTTTCGATAAATAAGGGCTGGAATGCGAGCGATATAAGGGCCAAGGAATAAGATATAACGAGCAAGCGACCAAGTTAGACTGCGCCTTTCCTTTGCTCTGGAGAAACGTATTTATTGATGAATTTAAAATCTTTCCTTTTACATCTTTTCGAGAAGAAGATAATTATTTTTTTTTAATTTATAATAAACAAATCAAATTATTATATCAAATTATTAATCTTATCATTGAAAAATTATTTTTTTTCCAACAGATGCGAGGGAGAAAGAAATAATTATTGTAAGATCGATACAAGTCATTTTGATAATACAATTAATTTTAAATTAATTATTATAAGCGATACTGGAGACTATAAAACATGATTCTTAATTTTATGCAGAGTAAAAATAATATCAATTTCTCAATATTGTATATCAATATTAACATATGCATACAATTATTGTGATTTTTTTGCAAATGCTCGTTTACAAATTTTTCTTCTGCGATTTTTTTTTGTACGCTCTTTCGATACAACTCGTGATAAGTACAGCTGCTAATAAAGATACTCCAATAAAATACGCTATCCCTTAATGAACGCGATTAATTACTATCAGAAACGATGGGCAATTAGATACAGAGATATTTAGATAATGAATCATGCCGCAAAATGAAAAATTAAACATTTTTTTACAAATTTTCAAAACAGCGCAGAAGAAGAATTAACGTTTTCTTTTTTTAGAATGACTTATTTAATTTTGTAAAATTTTTAATTAATTACTCCTGTAGAAATTAGTTACTATTTGCATTCTATTTAATTACTAGTTAAGGGGTTATACCTAGTCAGCAAGTCGAAAAAAACGTATTTTTGGGGAATTAAAAAAAAAACTGTTAGGTATTTTTATTTCATCGATTCTTTATCATAATATATATCTATCAAAGAAGTTTTCATAATTTTTTCAATTAAAAATATCGAGAAATGTAGGCATAGTAGCTATTTTCCAGAGACATCTTTTTTCGGAGGCGCTTGGCGGTGAGCAAGATTGCTCGGAGCTGGATCATCTGAAATAAAAAATTCGAAAGGATTTAGCTTTCGTATGAATTGATCTAATCGATGAACGAAGGATTTTACAAAAAATTGATTTTTGACAATGTGACAGACGTTTGACGCAAAAATACGAATTTTTCGTGTTAAAACTTTTCGTTCTTTTGTTAATAAAAAAAAAAGGTTTCATCAAAATTAAAATCTCTTCGTTCACCGACTAGATCAATTTATACGAAAGCTAAATCCTTTTGAATTTTTTATTTCAGATGATCCAGCTCCGAGCAATCTTGCTCACCGCCAAGCGCCTCCGAAAAAAGATGTCTCTGGAAAATAGCTATTGTGCCTACATTTCTCGATATTTTTAATTGAAAAAATTATGAAAACTTCTTTGATAGATATATATATTATGATAAAGAATCGATGAAATAAAAATACCTAACAGTTTTTTTTTAATTCCCCAAAAATACGTTTTTTTCGACTTGCTGACTAGGTATAACCCTTTAAGAAGTTATGCATTTACTATTGTTGCTCGAAATTTTTTTTTAAACGTAGGTTAAAATATTGTATACCGAGTACATTTCATATCTCTCAGTCGAATTGAGATTGGAACAGCCTATGTAATGGATTCAAAAATTCGCCTCACGAATAACTCAACGAAGGACGAGGAGATATAGGACAAGATATAAAATTCAGATGGTTATCACTGTCGCGTTCAGCATCGCTGATCGAGCTTATCCTACAATTCCTCTACCTTTTGCGTATGTAACGAGAATCGCAAATGAAAGCGGTGTCGAATAGTATTGCGTGTGAGCCGCAATACATGTGTGAGAGAGGCGCGGCATAAGTGAAGTTACAAAGGCACGAGGAAGTCACGTCCTCGAGGAACAATGCAGCCACGTCACTCTCGCAAAACGCGAGAAATAGTATGAATATCGACGTTACAATTGTATTCCCTGACTCAGCAGGACTCCTGCAACGGCTATTAATTGTATAGTAATTGTTTACGTGATTCGTTCGTTCCTCTAATGCTGAAAGATGTTCAATACTCATTTCTTAGAAGACAAGCAGCAGGGTGCAATTACAGTCCGCAGTCATCTTCTTTATTAAAGATCACATACAAGACGATATATGCAAATTTTTGCGATTGAAAAGAAGATTCTCTTTACTTTAAAAGAGTTAAAAGGAAAATGTAAAGAATAATGATAAGTTTAAAAACGCAAAATGATAAGTAAAATTATTTTGTTAATTCTTTTTGTTAAAAAAAAATTTGTTTATTTTGTTATATAACAATTATATTATTTTGTTATACAACAATTATATTCTTTTCTTATAACATTAGTAACGTATCTGTTTACATTATTTACATAAATGTAATTTTACGATTTGCAGAAAGCTAGGCGAGTCATTATTTCAGATAACTGCCACCAGTACTGGATAAAATATAGCGATTTGTCTGCTTATGCGAGGTAGATACAAGGTATACATATACAATACTTTAATGTCATATCTTTAATTCATATCTCCCTTCTCTCCGCGAAGCCCGATCGTAAATAATTGCGCTATAGTAACGAACGTGTTACTCCTTTTGCGTCTACTGCTACGCACGTAGGGTACGTTCTTCAATAATTGAGAGGGCAATTACTCGTGTCACGGTACGCAGCTGAATGTCATTGTATCTCGTCGCGGATGCGAGAGGCACGATATATGCAACGCGTCGTCGGCACGAAAGAGCATTCTTTGCCCGGAGGCTGCATTCGTGCCCGCCCTCGAATTATCTTGCGAAGAAAAAGGAAGCCGAAGTCTCAAAACGTATGTTATTGACCCTGGCTCGTTCGGGTTCCTTCGTCTAACCGCTCGTCTCGTCCTTTTTTTAACGCGCGCCCGCTGTAACCGAACCCTGCGGCATTTTTGCCAGAAGTGCATCGTTCACAGTGTATATGTATGCAATTTACGATCATCGCCATCTCGCCCCATCTCGCGCATCGCATCGCGTCGTATCGTATCGTATCGTATCGTATCGTATTGTCAGTTTCGCGTTCCGAGTTTTACGGCTCGTCGAGTCCTTCGAGAGATACCCGTTTACGCAATAATGAGATAATTACGTTCGCGTTACGTTTGCACGCCCGAATATATACGCGGGATGTCTTGACCATCGTCCGCTTTCTCTCGGCTCCGAATGAAACCGGTGTTGGACGGTCAGAAAAGACCATCGTTTGTCCTTAATGTCGACAGCTTTCCAGTTATAAGCGTATAAAATAATATAAGTATACAAAATTGTCATTTTCACGTAATTTAAGAGTGAATTATATTTGACAAGATATGCACGTAATAAATTATACAATGTATAATTTATTAAATAACAAAAAGTATAATTTTTATATAAATTTTATTTTACAAGATTGAATAATAAGTTTATTTATGTTATATATTAAATTTATTAATATTAATTAAATTTTTTGAATTTATATTATAATTATAAATTTATATTATTTATTTTTCATTATATGTATATTATATATTTATATTTTCATTATATATTTTCATTATATATTATATATTATTTATTATATACATTATATATTTTATAAGAATCAATTAAACGTAGAAGAATGCATTGTTATTCGTTGCTAAAGTTATTTGAAAATGCGCGAGCGCTGTAAATTAATATATATGAGAATTATTACGCTTTCGAACAGAGTAATTAAAAAAAAAGACTCTAATTACGAAGCTCGATATACATAGTAATACAAATTAATTGTACGAAGTATAGCCCGTGAGAGTAATTAATAAACCGATGCCGCGTCGATTATCAGATTGCAGGTTGCACAATGTGCGTAATTAATTATTAAATTTCTGCGATATCTGATGGGCCTGCGCTTCATCTTTTACTTTTTTTTCCGAGGGCAATCTTTCGAAACTCGAAAGCGTGCAAGTGAAAGCGGGATATTTACCAGGTCGCATTAAATTCATCTTTAAAGTCATCCACCAGAGAAAAAAAAAATGGGCGAGAGGGAACATGAAAAACTCGTATTGACCGTGTCGGAGAAAATAATTTTCCATTTTACGTCACATAAGGAGATAGCTGTGGCAAGGGAATCACGCGAGAGAAATGAACAGAATTTTTACATGAAAAGAGTTCCAGTTCTAACTGTATCTTGAGTTGCAAGCAGTTTGAGAATTCTCGTATCTTGAAAATATTTTATAGACACGCCATTTTCCCGTTCTTTTATATCGCGTATTACACTTTAATTTTCGACAAAATTAAAGTTGCTTTTTCTTTACCGCATTTTTCAACGTTACATATCTATATAATTTATATTTATGTAATATAAATAATTAATATATAATTTATTTATAATTTATCTTATTTATAATTTGTTTATTTAATATATTAATAATAAATAATAATAAGTAATTTATTTATATATTAATATGTACTTAATTAATATATAATTTATATTTATTTAAAAAAAGGGAATTATACATATTTATATCGAATTTTTTTATATCTCTCGTACATAAATTATATAAGTTTCTTTAAATTATAATAAATTTAAAATATATCTATTTATGTAAACATTTGAATAATTAATTAAATAGATCAACTTTCTCATTGAAGCTCTATAAATTATCCTTGTGATAGAAAATGTCACAATATAGTCCTTCCTCTAGAAAGAACCTTAGAAGCCTCAGTCATCATGTAAGGGAGAGAGAGAAAGAGAAACGTCTGGGCCCTTTTGTATAAAAGCTGTTTAATTAATAACTCGACTTGGGAGAAGATTAAACCGCCGCGAGTTTATCGCCGGATGGGCGAACGATATCATTCCGCGCGTTATCTTCGTTTATCGACAATCTCTCGCACGCTCGAAGGATGCATCCGGAGAGCAGGAAATCCCACTTCGCGATACCGCCTCTCGGCTTCTCTTTGTCCTTGCATTCCCGGCGCGCGTCATTTACGACCGTATATTTGCCCGACTTGATAATCTAACAGGGAACGTATTAACCGAAACGTAACGACCGAGGGAGAAAATAATTTCTTAGGGGCGCGCTGAGATTTTGCAGACGCGCATAAATCTCACTCTTCCACGCGATATTTGCTTTTCGTATGTGACGTAAATTATACGTCGGGCCAGGGGTCACCTGCGCCTGCGTACACGCGAAATACGCTTTATAGAGAAGAAGATAATGCATAATTATATGGTTTATTATCAAAGAGGGAGAGGGAGAGAGAGAGAAATTTTATTCAAGCAAAGAAGCTACGACGTTAATATTTAAAAGAAGAATTGTATTCTAGACAATTCTTGATAGCGATTTATCTAATAAGCCAGATGTTTATTATCATATTGTGGGAGTGTCGGTGATATAAATCTACCAATAACGCGAGCTGCATACATGTATATTTGCAGGCGTCGAACGTCTGCATTTGCGTGCACGTGTCATTGAATGGCGAGAGTGAATCGCATTAAATTATTGCGATTACGGGATCGAAGATGGCAATACTTATTACCTTCACCACCTGCGTCGAAATCGATAAGGGGATAGAATAATGCTCGGCGTTCGAGCAGGTGGATATTACGATCTCGCGGGCGCGCGCAAAACGTTCTCTCTCCGTACGATGTGTGTATACTTATCTACTTAGAGTATTTATTATTCCCGTGCGATTGGAATTTTCATTGTAACAACGTTGAAACGAGCCGCCCGTGCATCGAGAGGCCTCGCCGTGATGGATTCAGATACGCTTGAATAGCTGACGTACACTTTATAGACGTGTACCTTTGGGAACAACATAATTTCAGAACAAATCGTTTTCCTCTCAAGTCGATTTTAACAATCCCGTAAGGAATGATAAAGAGCGCAGTGCTCCGGTAGCATCGTATTTGCATAATGGCACAAGAATAGATAGCACTTTACAGTTATTCCTCCGCAAATCTCTCGTACCACCAAGTCAAGCGGAAAAACGTTGTTTGGATTTATCTGATTTGGATGTCATTGGTTCCACTCTGCATAAAATAAACATTTTATTTTTTACTTTATTTGAAATCATATAGAGATTCTCTTTTGTCTCGATATAAGAGAGAAAATATAATTGATTAATTGAATTGTATTGTTTAAAAAAAATGTAAATAAAATTTCCCAGAGAAAACAATTTTTAGGACAAATCAAAATTCAAGTTTCCTTGATTCTCCTTAACAAATATGTGACTTGTAGTAATCTAATGTAACTTTAAGTGACGGAAAATGATCTCCGAGATAGATTTCAATCTTGAGATTTTCAATCTTCCTAAAAATGGAAATTTACCTTCACGATCGCAGCAAACTGTCAATCAGACGGCAAATTGCCGTTCGCAAATAAAGGAACAACCCTGGAATTTCGCTCTTGTGCAATCGTTTCTTTAACAGGACGTTCTTGCGCGTCAAAAAGGATGCCGTGTACGCATACGAGCCTTTCCATTCATGGCGCGTTAGCAGGCCGCAGCTGCGTAGAGCTCATGGAGAAAAGTGAAAGTACGAAGGATAAAAAAAGCGAGAGAAGAATCTGAGATGATTTTACCGCAGCCAGTGTGTCCGTTCCATCATCCTTTCATCAGATTTCTTTTTTTCCCTCTCAATTCGCGATGCGACAATTAAAGCCAATGATAGTTTTAAATGGAATAAGAAAGCAAACAGGATCTTTGTCTTCACTTTTTCACAATCGACTGAAGTTATAACATTGTTTCTTCAGACGCAATGAGAATAAAATCTCGACAAGGTTTTCTTAGAACTTTAATAAATATTAACGCTGTGAATCGCGAGACAGGGTCAGTTCCTCTGCTGTTCGAAAAGCAGCTTTTATTCTTCTCGTATCCAGGAGCGACAATGGTCCTTCCACGTAGGCCTCTCTAACCCGTCCGGTCCTCCTGATGCGCGCGAGTCCCTCTTCCTTTGTGGCTACGTCTCGACTTTCAGATAGGATTCATGTACGCCCGCGATTTTACGACAATGCCATTTCGTGCGCGTGCATCCACGTGTGCGTTTACGTATCATTCGTGCGTCTACGTACGAAGCGTGAAGAACGTTTCAATATAATTTTGCTTGGCCGTTACTGCGAAGGTACGTGAGCTTGCTACACGGATACGTGAACACGTGCAACACCGTCACGAGACGGTGCTCTTTCCAGGATATTCCTAAAGCAAAGAACGTATTTTGCGAACAATCTGCACTAATTGTTCTTTTTTAAAACGATAACTCTCTACCTCGTATTTTCTAAAATTTCTTAATTTTTATTTTCTTTTTTATAATTATTTATTTCCTTTTTTATAAATTTCTTACTTTACAATTTTATTTTATTTTTATTCAATTATTTATTTAATTTATAATAATATTTTTATTTTATTTAAATTTTATAATAATATTTGCTAATTTATCTGCTTAATGATTTTTTTAATCAAACAATTTGATGAAATATATATTAGTAAATGATATTTTATAAATATAATTTTTTTACAATTAGTTGACATGTTCGTTCTTCGGCTGATTGGACGAGGCATGCGATACATAACGCCGATATTTGTCTGCGAAGGATTTCTCTCGCCATTGAGGAGTCAGACGATGCGCCGTTAAGGGTTGACGCCCTTCCTTTTGCGGTCTCGGCAAACTTAACTTTCGCGCGCGCTCGCACGAGTTTACGACGAGACGCTATCTCGAGAACGAACTCGCAAGAGCGCGCGGAGCGTGAATAACGCTTCGACGATTTCGTCTCGACGTCTCGCCCGCGGCCGAACCGCGGACATAAATCACGATCTCGACTGACATACCTGATTTGCCGACTGCCATGGGCATATGTGCCGCGGGTATAAGCTCTGTATAGATCATGCGATGTCAAGTGTTTAACCCTCCTGTAGCGAGCTATGAATTGTTAGCGGACCAAGGACAAGAGGCCTCCTTCGGACCCGCCGCTAATCCTGTGCCTCGGTTATAGCACGTATCGCGAGTCTTTTATTATCAACACCGCATCAGCTAAAGCGTTATGAGAGTGTCACTTTCATATTATTATGCAAAGTGGAATATTAATAAACCGGTATTAAGATCCTCGCGACGTAACAACCTTAAAATCTCTAAATCTATTGGATGAAATATGTCAGATATGATAAAGAGTGACGTACATTCACATACATATCTACAAAAAAAATTATAAAAATTTAAATTCTTATTAAGTATTGCTTATAAAGAAAAATTATTTTCAAAAAATATGATAAATAAGTGTAATTGTTCATGTATATATCAGCGTGAAAACTTTCTATCTTTTCTAATAATTTTCATTTATTATCGATAAAACTAAGAAATTTCAAAATTCTAATTTATTCAAAAATTTTAATTTAAAAATTTAAATTTAAATTTATTCAAAAATTCTAATTTATTTAAAAATTTCAAGTTTATTGTTACGGAAATGTAGGAAAAATATTTCTAAAAATGTCACATTTTTCGATACTGGAAGAATTATGCGTATATCGAGATTATGTCGCACGATTTGCGCGTTGATTCCCTTTTCTAAACAGCTCTTCAATTCTTTATCCCGTGCTGTGAAAGCACGAAGAGAGCCACATCGAGCGGTGTATACTTGAAATTGCGTGTTCACGCAGTAGTAGACCCGTTTTTGCCCGGACGATACCGTCATGCGTAAATGCGTAAATTGCGCGGCACGTGTGATGGACCTCACGCGCCCTACATGCATTCATAATCACTGTATTCAGTGCTATTCTTCTCGAAATTACACACTTCCCCCGTGGAGGAGTTAATCGCGATCGATCTTTTATTCGCTCAATTTTTAACGCCGCGGTCCCGTTCGCCTACATGAATACCGGAATAAAGTATATAACTTATTGATACAAAATTACAAAGTGCGTATTAGCGATAATCGCCATTGAACACTTAATTGAATGTTTCAAACCCATAATAAATGTGTTGTGTTTTTCTATATAAATCGTGAACATCAGTATTGCAAAGAATTTTTTATTTATATATTAATTATTATTTATATATTAAAATTATAGCATATAATTGCGGAAAATCATAGTTTTAAATTAATTGTATCATTAAATTAATTGTGTCAATTTAATATAAAGATTCTGCTAAAAATGAACGGATTTCGAATTTTCAATTATAGATTCTATTTGTATATCCCGTCCTCGAGCTTTGTACCTTAACCGAGATATTCTCGTTTCTAGCGCAATGGATAAGTTTGCGTTATTAATTACGAGCGTTCGGTCGTGCGTACCGATGACACTTATCACGGTCTACATATGCCGGACAGGTGAGAGAGAAAAAAGAGAGCGAACGACATATTTTTCCTCCCCTCTCTCTCTCTCTTTCTTTCCATGATGCGGGCTGCATCTCGCTGATACATTCTGCGTTCTCGCTTTCGTTAACGCGTTTAAGTAACATCTTGATAATATAAGTGAAAAAAGAGTAATGAAAGCGCGGTGAAATCGCGACGCAATTGTGATGAGCGCGCATTATGATGGAGCGTACTATGCGGGGCGCGTAGTACGCGCGTCATCATTAGCGCCGTTTCCGTTTACTCTGACACACCGGAGCCTCGTAACATCGCTGAAGCGATGCGTGATTCCCAGTAACGTTCTGGATTTTTCCAACGCAAATCGAGTAACGCTACTCGCGTTCGCCGAGCGAGACCAACATTTTTACGGTCGCATTCCTCGTTCTTTTTTTTCTCCTCTCGCCAGGTGAGCCCCTCGCCTCGTTGACTCTGAAATCTTGCGAGAGAAGAAATCTCGCAAGAGAAAAGGAGCAGTCGTATCAATCTTCCTCTTGCGGGGGGAATTTTTAGCTTTATTTTATTCCGCTCTCTTTCACTAGAGAGAAAGAGAGAGAGAGTGTGTGTGTTTATATAAACTTTGATCGAACATCGTTTTAAATCATGTGCATGATAGATTGGGCGATAGAAAAACACGTATAGATATGAGAGAATATTTTGCAACATTTTTTAGGAATTTCTACTGAAAATAAACTCTCTGATTCATGTTTAGTGTTTTTATTACTTTACTGCTGCACAATTTTTCAGAATTATAATTTCTAATATTTAAATGTTATCTTGGATCTTTTAAATATATCTTTGTAGAGATTAATCTGCTTTTATATCTCGATGCACGTGAAATTAAATTACCCTTTCACTTTGCTGTCATTAGTGAAAAATTTTCACTTTCGCAGATTGCGTAAAAAAAGGTATCATAATACACATACACAAGTATCGCCAAAAGGAATTTCTCCGAAAGCATGCGTTGCATCGAAGCAGCGGAATCGGGGATGACTATCAAGCCTGGAATTTGTGCGCGGGCTCGATCTTGGAATATAATTAAACGATTAGTCAGCCGATTATAATCGACATCTGCATAGGAAACGCATAACGCTGAGACAATTCACGTTTTCAGATAGACTCACGTCACTGTCGGATGCTTGCGTACATAAATCACGTAACGCAATGCGCTTGATGAACCGCAAGAATAGGCAGCTGTTTTCTGATCCCATAACTTATGCATCATGCACTCGGTTTCCCGCTTGTCATAAATTTTAACCACATATTTTTTTGCAAACTTCAACCACATTTTTCATTTTTCCCCTAAATCTCCAATTATTAAATCCTGAATAAATAACGTACTAAAATTGAAACGTGTGTGCGTCAAAAAGTTATTATCATTTTACGCGAGTTTATAAACTTGTGTTGTTTTAAAACTAATTCGATATCAATAGATACAAAACGGATAGTGTAGAAATTTTATAAACTTGCGATCGATATATCTCTAAACTCTTATGGATTATTAAGCTCGCAAGCTTGACGCGATTCCAATATGAATGCGCTTTCATCGATATTGTCGTGTTTACGGCAATAAATCGGAAAGTTTATTTCCGTCATTCAGGGGAACCGACGTGGGACCAAACTTGGAGAAGACGATATTTTACGCTTCTGTCTCGCGATGCGGCGCTCTCGCTATCGATTCCCGATATACCTGGTGACGCGATGGGTGTGAGCCGATCATGCCGAGACACAGCCGCTCGCTTTCGCAATCTTAAAGAAAAGACTTATTATCGTGAGCCGAACGTAGGTTGCGGCCGCAAGGCGTAGGCAGAACTATCTGCTCGTTCTCCGAAAATGGGCATGATGGTGATCGGAAGAGAGGCAGGCGTAATGTTTCTCTGATCGTTTCGAGTTGACCAAACCCTGTGATACCATGTTCTCTGCCCGTGCGATGGACTTTCGAGAAAGATGTCTCGATTGCAAGCACTTTTACCGAACACAATAATTTTAGCTAAAATAATTTTATTAAATAATAAATTTTATTTCTTTATGTTGTATGTTATTTCATATTTAAACATAAAATTTACATAAAGAAAAGTATGGAAAAAAATTTACATGTTATTTGTAGGTTGCTTGTAATAAAGAGTTATTAGAATTAATAATTAATATTAGAATAATAATTTTTAATATATTTAATATAGATTTAATATAGATTAATATTAGAACTAATAATTTTTAATAATTTTATATGTTTACGTAGGAATATATTTATTAAACAGGTTAATAATTTAAGTTTATCAGCTTCAAATAAAAAAATATATTTATATATATTTATATATTCTCGGCTTTTAATACTTCGCACGCCAGAGAAACGTGTTCGTTACGCTGTAAAGGTTCCCATTAAGTAAACATGAAGATAAACTGCAATTCGCGCTAATATACGCGAAATGATTCGAATGGAAACGAGAGTAGTATCCAGTATACAGAAAGCCGCTATTTGTGATCGTAGCTTTACGGTATTTTACCGTTTAACAGACAGGGCCGCCGTGATAAAGACACTTTACTTTATGTTTTGCAGCTACAATTCGCGCCGATTTACGACATTACGTTCCGCGTTGAATAGATTGTAACTTGAGGTACCTTTTCCACCCTCGGACATATTTACACATCGCCACGGCGAATTTAATGAGTAGATTACCGATGATAAATTCCGTGATAAAATAAAGCGCCACGAGATACGTTAATGTTAGTTAAACGTAGCTTTAATACTGTGTTGTATACGACGTATGTTCGAACATGTCAATCGGTATTTGCAAAATTACTCCCAAGATTACCTGGAGTAATATGTGTGTTGACTAGAATTAATCTCTCTATTGTCGAAAAATTATACACGATACACGATAACTAATCAAAAAAGAAAAGTAAGAAATTATTAGTCCATACGTGTATACTTGTATTTAAAAGATGAAGAGAAAAATTATATCCAAGAGGGGAATAATCTCGAGAAAAGTGACAAACATCGTCATTTGCAGCTGCGATTTATTCGCTACCGGAGTAGCAGTAGTTTACGAATAAACGACGAGAAAAGAAGATGAGTGGAAGAAGGCTGAGGAGGGGGATTTTCGAAATAATCACGTCTCATCCGATGATTTAGTATCATCTCGTAAAATATTAGAGACGAATGCGCGTGTGCACACTTGAAACTCTCCAGCGATCGCGTGCTGTGCGCAAGAAGACGCAGGAAAAAATTCTCTACGCGTGATCGACTTGCTCGGGGACACTAAGTAAGGTAAGATATCGCATGGCGAAATCGCAGGCATTCACAAGGACGAGCATCAATTAAATAATCTAGGTTGATTTTACCTTGCGCGTTCCGATACGTTGTCATTGAGGGGAGCGCTACGTTTATGACTAGATCATCCGACGTTGCACATCAATCGTTGGGTCATATCTCGCTCACGCGAAAGAAGCTAAAATCACTATCGTAATGCAATGTAGCGATTTTACAATGTCAAAGATCAGATCCTCCATTACAACACAAGCTAGCAACGGCAATGCAGCTGTCAAAGATAATCAGTGTATAATATTATTCTTATTTGCGCGTATAAATAAAAGTATGTATGTGTATGGCTCTTCGATATATCTGAAAATGTTTTTCTATCTTAAAATATATTTAAAGATTAATAATGAAAACATTAATAATACAATATATGTAATAAATTATTATATAATATTCAATAAATTATTATAGTATTAATTTAAAAAAATATAAACACATGTATGTATAAAAAAATATAACACGATATATGTACACGTAAACAAATGTAACGAATTGGAATTTGCATGATTTTTGTTGTTCCTGAGAGAGAGAATGCAACGCAACATCTTTCTATTCAATTACACGCAATTAAGAATTATGTATGGCTTGTCACAAATTCCTCTTACCCACAGCTTGATTTACAATCGACAGCGATTGCGCATAGATAATGAGTTAGTATAATGCACCATTGAATGCTCGCTCGCCGAGGAAGAATATTTCTCTCGTTTTCTCCGACACGACGCACAGCGATTCGACTTATATAAGTTAACGTAAAAGTGTGTTTGTGTGTGTGTGGCCAGTTATGTAATGGTCCGAATTTATCACTTTCTCGCGTCGCTTTATATAGAACGCATTATCTCGCACCGTAGTGCCATAGGGTACCTCATAAATATTAATACGGCAACATAAGTAGCTATAGTAAGGCCGTGTGCTCAATAAGACCGCCTACTATCGGGATCCGATGCTATTACGGGGACACATCGGAAAGAGCGAAAAATTCGCTCAGAAACTCGCATACACGTATTCGCAATTAATGCGTGAGCGCATTTCTCGAGATCCATTCTTTGCAATTAAAATTTTCATCGAGCTTACACACGATCCCTTTCCATTTGTCAATGTAAACTATGTAATGGATACATATGTTGTTAATTATAAACTTAATTATTAATGTTTAATATAGCTCTCGAATTCATGTAGATAGAGAAAATCAAGTTAATTAAAGCATCATGTTGGATATTTGAATTTGTATATCTAATTGAAAGTAAAATTTTTGAGAGAGAAATTTG
The DNA here is from genome assembly GCF_025532165.1 of Camponotus vicinus. Lineage (NCBI taxonomy): Eukaryota > Metazoa > Arthropoda > Insecta > Hymenoptera > Formicidae > Camponotus > Camponotus vicinus. Next base: position 6,447,111 of record NW_028141979.1, on the reverse strand, counting down.
TATAAAATACAGAATAAAAAAAACCAATTAAAAGTATATATATATATATATATATATATATATATATATATATATATATATATATATTAACTGTAAGTACTAGAAGAAATATGAAATATATATCTAAGAAAAAAATCAAGCTTCAGATTTATCTGCGTTGTTTGTTTTTTTCAAGGATAACTTCTTGTTAGTCTAATTTGCAGATTTCTCGACGGAATATTAAATTTGTTGCTTCGCTCAAAATATGCTACAAACTGTGCGGGCAAAATAAACGCACGGTAAACGCATGGCATTAAAGTGTATATTTCTTTCATCTCCGTTTGAGCGAGATTAAATCTCTGTGGTATAATTGCGCGCCAGTCCGAGGAGGGTTGAAGTCTACTAAAGGTCGCAATGTTAGTGTTAACAAATGATAATCAGCGGAATGCGCGATAAACAATGCGGATACCGCCCATGGAGCGGGAGCAGCTTCTCGTTAATTAGATTTTTTGATTAACTGTATAAAGCTGGAACCGCGCTCGGAGCAGACGGTCGCTCTTCTCGCACGTGTTGCACATTTATGCGGGCGCGCACACACTTACACACGTGCTCGCGGATTCAGTGCATTCCTCCTCGTAATAGGCGGACTCTGAGATCTTTTCGTCCCACGATACATTTCGGAGTGAATGAAAGAATTGCGTGCCACATGGTACATTAACCTTTTAATAAATTATATCAAATGTGATTGAAGACGAGATAATTTATTCTGGATTTGTAAAAATAAGAAAATATATGTATGAGTGATTTTGAAACTATATAATTGTAATAGAAAATCAAAAAATTTATATAATAAAAGTCACATATGTTCAATGCATAGAATGAAAAATGTTTACTGTCTCTTTATGTATTTAACTTTTCTTGAATCCAAGATATTCCCATAATTTGTTTAAATAAAATAGAAAATAATAAAAAAAACAATACATTTATCCTAAAATTAAAATACTTTTAAGAATTCGCGTTGGGCAAATTTTCGCGCGTTATTAATCTCGAGATTGAAGAACTTTGTTGCTTTCGAACGCTAGTACTTTCACGTTATCGTGACTTTTCTTGTCGCACGATATTTTTGTTGCACGACGATGAAATCGAGGAACTAGTTTGCGTCCGTTTGCGTTACTATCGTTTGATCTCAAAAAGCGTGTAATTTTATTGTTTGAAAAGTTGAGAAAAATTTGATGCAAATTATCCCTTCCGTTCGTAAGTTTCAGGGAAAAATAAAACGTTTCGCTAGAAAATGTCTACAAAAAAGAAGAAAAAATAGAAAATAGAAAAATGGAATAGATAATACAAAATAAATGTATACTAAAACGAATAACTGTAGAGTGTATTCGATTAACTCCGTAATGGTCATGTCGCATAATATTTGCGTAAAGATTGCAAAAAGCAATTAGTTATATATAGTCTTGCTAATGTCGCATGTATTAAGTTGGAAGTAATATTGTCGTTAATATATACATTAAACACAAAGATTGATTTGCGATATCATAAATAATAAAATTGCATACGATGGAAAACATCGAAAAACATGGCGTCCATAAATAGTTACGAGAGTATTCATTCTTATTTCTTCTCTTCCTTCTAGCAAGTAATCAATAAAAGAACAAAATGTCCTTTAGTATTTAAATATTTGCATAATTATCTTAATTTTTCATTTTACGCTCCCTAGCATTAAAAATAAATAATAAAAATGTAACGCATATACATATATTTTGAAAGAATAATTTGGAATGAAAAAGAGTACTTAAATATTATATTTAATATAAGCGCGCTAATATAATTTTTGCTTCTTTGCAGTAATGTGTCTTTAAAGTGTTATGAATAATATATGCATCTGCGCGAAAAATACGAATTGATTTTGCATATTCATTGCTGATAAGTCGCGGTTGCATGTAATTTGAGTTGGCATGGCATAACGTTGCAGAATGCCATTTTTTTAATTTAATGATTTATGCATTTATGATTTTCTTCCTCGTTCTATCGTAGCGTTGAGCATTATACACATTAGCAAATCGAGCAAACAAGAGGAAGATAAATAACAAGATGATACGAGCTTTATCAAATCATCAAACAGTGATTTTTTAAATTTCTCTTTAGTCAGCATTTAATCAGCTGATAGTATCGGCCATCTCCGTTTATATATCGCAATCAAACAGTCTTTATCTTGAATTAATACATATGCATCGAGGGTATTGCTTCCCATTGATTTATTAAACTTTCATTTATTATTTATGTTTGCGATACTTATTCATCGCTCGTTGGATCCTATATTAATATTGCCCTTATTAAACTATGAGATAAATGATACAGTAGCTGCCTTACAAAGATAAAGTAAGAATTTTTCTTGGATTATAAATATATATAAGACATATTCTAAATTTATTTCACCTCCTTTCATTATGAATATTTTTAATACACAACATTTTATGAATATTTTTAATACCCAATTTTTCGTAGCGTATATTGAAAGACATAGTTTTCTTGTCAAATTAAAGCTATCAAATCTACATCTACTTTTTTGTTTTTAGTTAACTTTAAATAAAATTAATTTTGAAGAAACTTTAATTAAATGTAAAAAGTATATAAATATGTATAATGATATATATATTATAAAATCGAATAAAATTTTTACACAGAGAAATATAATTTTATTGATACAAAAATTAAGGAAATAGAGAAGAGAAAGAAAAGTACCTAGGAAACCATTTAAAGTATTCCAACTTTAAAAAGCTGAATGTTTGAATATCAATAATTACTTTGATAGATCAAACTTTGTGGTCACATTATAATACTGCTAGGCAATAAAATCTTTTATCTCAATTGGGAGAATAATAATTGAGAAACCAAGACGAAAAACAAGATTAGAATTATCATAGAATATTATATATAGAATATAAAATAATGATATATATATAGAATATAAAATAAATTTAACTTAATTCTATATTCTATTATTTATTTTTTTATATAAATATTACATGATTTTAAAATAACTTTTTTAACATAAAATATAAAGCAATTTCCGCAGTAAAAGAATGTCATCTGACAGAGCTCCAATATTTATATGACAAATTTACTTTCCGGTCCCAGTTCCTGGCAAGTTTCCCGCGAAGCGGTTTGACGACGCATCCGCGTGCAAACACGCGCGATTTCCGGCGCGCTCGCTGGCGCGTTTGAAACGGCGGAATTCAAGGGGGGAAATTCTCGAAGGGAACAGTTCCGCGTACTTACCTGGCCGACACCGAGCGCCACCAGGAGCCAGCAGCACACCGCTGCCGTCGACAGGAACCTCCTCATCGTGACGGTCACTTTGCAGGATGACCCGCGCCCGCGCGTTACTGACTGCGTCGCAGAACGTGTCGCACTCGCCGAAGGACCTGCCGAAGGTCAGTCTCTCACGTCACATTTTCCTCGTTCCTCGAGAAAAGTCTCATCGTACACACGCCGGGGTACCGTGACGCGATACCGTGAGTGCGCTCGCGAGGTGACCACGAGGCCGTTCTCCTCTCGCACGCACGCTCTTGCTGACGCGATGGTACCGCGGCCAAGTCTCTGAAATACTTCGGGAAAGTCGGCACGATCGCGACGAGGAAGATCGCTGGCGGGTGTCAGACTGGCGCAATAATGACTGTGCCCGCCGAGCTGCTTCCAGGGACGCTCAGATGTTCGGTTTTCTGGTGGGGATGAAGTTGGCCGTAGTAGCCATTCCCTCTTCATTCGACTCGCTATGTATACGCAATGCGGGCATTCATGTCTCCGGATTCGCTTTATTCGCTGGTTAGTTGCCGGTACCATCACAAGAGGACGGTAGAGATCAAACGGGAGGGACTGGCAATCGCGGTTTCTGATGTGCCAGCAGGGCACCAGTTTTATAGCATTTTAAGCTGCTGTTAGAGTTTGTCAGCAGCCAACACTGATTCCAAAAGATGACCAACATTTCTAATTAAATAATCTTGACTGTCTAATAATTGACTAATTTGACAGTTGGAAGATAATTAAATGGTATCATGAAAACAAAAACAGATGATGCTAATAGTTATTCAAGCAAATCATCAAATTATTCAAAAAATTCGTGCCATTCTTGCATTCATTTACTGATCTTGCAGGATAAATATTCGGAGGTAAAGAGATCTTTATGTCAGTCACTCCGGTTATAATTAACTACAGTAAACATTGGACATATTTAAAATAATCTTCAAGAAATATGCGTAAGAATTTAAATATATAAAGATGATCTTTTTGACAATGTAATACTAAATTAATAACTTCATATTAATTAAATTTTATTGTTCAATGACTTCTGCGAACCCTTGAATCTATTAGTTTTAAAAATTGTTCGACTTTCTTCATAAAATCCACCGATATTCTGAGATAAGTTCCGGTGCGTTCGATCTGGCTACTTCGCGATTTTGTACATATCACTTTCACGGATGCTCTTCAAAATGTATTGTCAAGGCAATACTTAAGATATCACAAAGCGAACAAAGACTTCATAGAGTAGACAATGGAGAAGCAGCGTGTAATCACTCGAAAGTAACGTGCAGTATATCTTGATGAGCAGCAAGAGATATTGCATCTGGGACTTGGGACTGGAGTGATCAATCATACACCACGACTGAAAATAAGAATAATCAATGTTTCTTCCTGACTTTAAATCTCAAAAAAATATACATGTAAAATATTAATTCTTTTCTCTATTTAGCATCAACAGATTATAACATTGATCGTTCTAATTTCGAGTTATTAACATAACATCGATTATCTTATTATTAAATAAAATATCGCTTGTTTTAGTTTTCAGCCAAAATTTCAGAAATAACTTATAAATTTACTATATTTTAATATTATTTATTGTATTTATTGTTATTTAATATTGTTTAATTACCTAAAAAAATAATAAAATAATCCTTCTTACATTTACAAAATAAATACAATCGCACACATATAAATATTATAATTCTACGCACATTTATTTTTTCCTTAAGATATTTTAATTTAATTCAATTAAAAATTTTAATTAATTTCTTTTAATATCTCCTTAATATGTTATCACGTATGCAAGTATTTGGTCATCGAGTAGATTATGTTCAGTGCTGACCTAAATTAAAGAATAAAACGCGATTTTCTAATATTATTTTATATCTGTAATAATATCTTCTTTTTTATTATAAACGAATTAATTGCAACGCGAGATAAAGGAATCTGTCAGTACTTTTTCCTGTCCTTTCATCTACATTTGATGAATTTGTAGAGGAACACGAGAAGAAATACATTGCGTATTGATTGAAGTTTCCTTCAGAAATGAACAGACGGTTCTTTGAATGCGAAAAATGCGAGCACGCTATGTAAAACTTTCTCGTTTTTATCTGTATGGAGAGCTTATAAGATATTTATAAAAATGTTATATTCTTGATATCCATTCGCCTTGACATCCTTTCTTTACCGCCGAATATAATCCTTTGCATTATTGATGGATCTTTTCATAAGGATACAAGTGCAATCTTATATTTAAGACAACGTCGACTATGTAATAATCTGATGAATAATCTGTAAAACATGGCTATCTGATGTACAACTAAAGGATATTCGCAAGAGATTTCTTCTAAACTTTTACTTCGTCTGACAGAAATAAGTTATATATCTTTAAAAGACATTTTCCTTTTTAACAAGTCTAGCTTTCCCCTTGTATCGATTTTTCAAAGACGAAACTTTCCAACGAGAACTTCGACAAGTACGTCAATACTTCGGAGTTTACTGTTGCTAAATTGCTCGACTTCACGTAACGGCGTGTGAATGGAATATCATAAGAGACGTCGGACTTCGCGTTTCTAATAACAACCAGGCGTCCTACGCTCACCCAGATTTTTTAAATAAATGTGCTCCTCCCCCGAAAAGAAGAAGCATTGGTTCACGTCATCGATTGGTCCGTTTCGAAAGATAATCCTCGCCACGAAGTCGATTTCTCTCCCCTCTTTATGGGGCTGACGACGCTCTTAAAGAGCGAAGACGTCGCATTTGTCGCGAAAAAAGGGTTGCGAAAGTAAGAACAAAGTCCATCCCCTGTCGGCAAGTAGGCGGACCGTGTTTGACATGCACCGAACAATCTTCTACAAATACCAACAGGCAGGCGAGAGCCGCTTTCTTATTTTTTGTTTCATCTCCCCCCATCGCCCGTTCTCTATCCTCGTCATTCGAAGACGTACGCGTCACGATGGGGGTGCGCGAGCGAGTTCTATGAACGCCGGAAGAGCGCAGGGGGTCGGTGGATGATAAGGGGTTGCGCAGGCGTCGACGTATCGACCAGGGTGACCCTCCGGGCGACACCCTCGCGATTCTCCGCCGAGCCTCACTGCTTCATCGGCAATATAGTGGGTAGTACACGCACGCGACACAGGTAAGAGTGCCCGCAGTTTGACTGAGACGCACACGTTTTCTCTTAAGTTTCTAACTCCGCGAAAAACCCCGTCGATCGCGTCGCCGTCGAGGAAACGACGATACCTCTTCAAACTTGCGTCTTCAACTTGCTTCCTTAGAATCACCTCACCGGTTCGGCCTCGCCGAGTACGCCAAGTGACAGGCTGGTGGCGCGCATCACCTTCACGTGACGATTAGTCTTCGTCGAGCAGGGGTAGTTTCGATGCCTCTCTCGGGGTAGTTTCGCCGCAGCTCTCGATAGTCGCTCGATAGTGTCATCGATAAGCCGCGCGGATAACGTCGTTGGCACAACGTCGCGAATTTGTAATCGTTGAATCTGCGCGAATCTGAGTGTTCGGCGGCTGCTTATCGGGCGGAAGCTGAAATTTTAGCTTCTTTGCGAACGAGATCACCGAGGTAAGATACTGTCGTTCGTATTGATGGCGAAGCGAGGTAAACGACGGACGTTTTATTGATAAACGGGATCGTTATCTAGTTGAATGAGGGAGTATATTTTCGTACGCAAGTGCAGTCTATGGATTTACGTCCATTGCGCAAGATTCCGGTCTTGGTTGGACGGGGTACAATCGATGTTCAGTCATAAATAGTCGGGATAGCCGAAAGCGAAAAATGAAACGATAATTGAAAAGTAGAATATATGACACTCTCTTTTTTTATGTATAAATTTTAGAGATGAAAAGAGGAAATAGCGTACGTGTGACGGTGTGTGTATTTCACGAAGCAGCATTGATTTTCTTTTGATCAAATAATATTTTTATATTCGAGATGACCAACGCGTCATCTCTCATCTTTTCTTTTGTCACGACATTGATAAAAGCCGCTCTTTGAAAATTCCAATCATGATTGTTGAGAGGGATCTTGACAATCAATGTAAACGCCAGGAAATATTCTTTTGTGTGCGACAACGCCGTCCTTTATGTACTGAATAATATATTCTTTTATGATTAGTTTTATCGACATTACTTATATAAATTTATTATTGTAATAATTCTCTAAGGTAACAATACTTAAAATCGCGATAGAGATAGAAATATATTTTCTAGTTTTAATTAAAAAAGGCGAGGAATTACTTGAGCTAATGTAAGATTAAAGTTAATTGACAGTGATAGATTCAATCATTAATCTCGTATGCAACAACTTGTCTTTCTCAAAACTGTTTTTCTCTATGAAAAATAAAAGTGCGGCTCAGAAAGTTAATAATAATAATAATAGCTCAATTAATAAAAGAATCTATCTCTTTAATTTTTTCATTCATTTCCCAACAAGATCGATATTATTTAGTAGTCATTGTTGCCAAGTACTTAAATAAAAATTCGATAATGCACAGATAGTATCCATTATTTCTGAGATATTTTTAATATTGGCATTCATTGATTTCCTTTCTGCATGACTGCTCAATTTCTTGTAACGTTTATCGCATTTTAATTTTAAGTAAATCTGTAACAGATACATCAAGAAACGCTATACAAAAATTTCATTATATTTCATACAACAGTTTAAAAATGATTTAAATAGAGAGATTAAAACAGGCAAAACGCAGTAATTTTTTAGGAGAGATATAATCTCCGTAATTACATAAATTTACTGACGGTACACAATATTCATATTCCATTGCAACTTAAATTACGAGAATGCGTAATTTATAACAATGGTGCGCGAAATATTTGCATTAAATTTCACATGAATATCAAGATAATTAATATCTTAACAATTTACATTTATTATGTTCAATTACATTCCTATTAATATTACTGACGTGTTACAAACTTTTAATTAATATTTCTTGTAACATAGTTTATAAATCGGAATATATTGCTTTAAAATGCAATAATAGGAATTGAGAATTCGCTCAATAAATTTCTCGTTAAAATTATACATTTATCAGGATAAACTTTAGTGAGCCAGCTGTATTGATTTTTATATTTTATATTTACATTATCTGTAATTTGATGGTAGGTAAATGTCAGAATGAGAAGTTCAAGTATAATTATTTGCGTAACCAGTATAACTGCTTAGACTGCATTAAAGACGGTATTATCTGCAAATTACGCTGTGACCTACTTACAAATATTAAGTAATATTTAATCATTGTCCAAAACTTGGAGAGTCGAGATACTTTTTACATCAATCCCTATTTAACGTTATTGAGATAAAATATGAATGAATAATTTACTTGATCATTTTTAGCTTAACTCAAAATGTTTAATTCATACAACATATTTTATTAAATATTAAATTCTTTATTCTATTTTTCATATATATTTAACTTTGCAGAATTTTGTTATTAAATAATTTGATTTATTATTGCCCTTTTGTTGTTAAATAACTTGATTTATCACTGTCTTTTTGTTGTTAAATAACTTGATTTATCACTAACTCTGATCCTATTACAGCCATTCAATGTTTAGCAATATTGTGCGTGTAAAATGTTTGATGAACTACATTGACATGACCATAACTCATCAACACATAATAGCTGTGTGTAACCCGTTTACCAATAGGGAATTTAATAGATAGCTACTATTCACAAGGTTTATATTGCGCACCAAACTGAGAAACTTGCGAAATATTATCATGTACAAGTACAAGTAGAGATTAATTTATTTCTCAATTCACACATACAATTCTCTTATAATTTCCTGTTATACCTTCGCGTGATTTGAATCTCTTGAAATAACTCGAAGGTAAAGCAACCGAAATCACTGTAATATTACACAGCAGCATAAGATTTAAATGAATAACACATTATAATGAAAAATATGAAATACCTCAAATTCATTCAACGTTCTTCAATAATTTTTCATTATTTCTCGCATACTTTTTTCCGGAATATTTTATTTTCGTTTTAATCTAATTAAAATAAATTTAATTAAAATCAATTACAAAATTCTGAATTATACGTCCACGTGCTTGATGCTTAAAATAATACAATTGTTTTCAATTTTATTACAAAATGATAAATGTTTAAAAAGCAAAAAGCAATCATTTTTGGGGATTGACGTGCAATATTTATCTTGAAAATACCCTGTCGCTCTCGCCTTTGCTCAAATCATTAAACGAAATCGCGAGGATTTCCTCTGCGAGCGATATCTCCAGAAAGTTGAATGCTAGAGATTACTACACGCAAAGTTCACCAATTCCGCGAACCATGGACGTCGCTATTATCGAAGAATCCTGCAAGAAACAAATATGAACGGTCCAAACATATCATTGCTTCCTCGACGCTTCTTTTCCCATCGCGCCAGCATAGAATTATCCCGCGAGCTCTTCAAGGAAGGTACGTTGTACTCGGTATGATACGATCGACGGGCGAGCCATAGAAGTAATATTCTCGTGCGGCGCATATGTTTCAAGAATACGTAAATGCCGGTTCACTCGCACGATGTCGTGAAGCATTTCAGAAATTCCATAGTAAAATCGCGCACCGCGAGTATCGATTTTCACGAGCGTTATGTTACGAATCGTTGGTCACACCGGTTACATCCATAGTTTTTCGCCCTTAATGCACAATACGTGATTTTGAAACGCTCTTTATTGCCAACAAAGTTTAGAAGAGAGAAAAATAAAAAGAGACTAAGGGAGGAAGAGAGAGGAATGTATATATAAGATAAAAAAATAATAGTCATAAAAAAATTTTTTTAGCTATTTTAAATATATAATCATAAAAATTTTTTTATAAATTTATAAATAATCGTTATTTAAATTACGTACTTGAATATAAAGCTCGAGAGTTGTCTTTCCATTTTTATATCAATCTCATAAATTTTTATTGAAGTTTCTTGCATATTTCTGCGCGATTATTTAATCTGAATTATTCATTAAGGAATTAAATTCTTATCTAGTTTTTTTGACATATTTTTTATTACTGTAATAATACTCGCGAGTCTGCACGAAGCATGAGGTAAAAAATAATAAGAGAAACACGAGTCAGTTTTATGATATTACTTTACCATTCACGATACACTACAGAACCCAATTACGAAGAGATGTCTCTTGCAATAAAAGTACGTTGTTCGCGACACGAATGTGTCGTTTCACTTAAACTACTCGAACCGAAAGGAAAAGCTCTTCATATTAGAGCTGTAAAGAATCTGAACGCAAGACGCGTATTCTTATACTTGAATACTCGGTTATGTGGAATTCAATATTCGAATAAATCAAATAAATCAAATTCGGGCGCAAAAAATAATCGATATGCATTGAATAATAAAATATCTCTATAGAGAAACAGTTTTATTAATTTTACAGCTTTTGAATTATGAAATAATGCAGAATTTTGTATACAATTATGTATATTTATTCCTCGTGTTCAAATATCGTAAAGTTAATATAAATAATAAAGCATTTTCTGTAAATATTTTATATTTTATGAAAAATAAAATCATATATTTTAATTTATACAATGTATCCAAGTAATATAAATATCTGTACATTTTTTCATAGTCTTGTTTGATCTAAAATATAAAAAGTTCTGCAATTGCAGTTTGAAAAAGGTCAGCTGGCAAATTGAATCGTATTCTTTCTTTTACCTGTTACAGATTTCAACTTGGATTGTTTATTTTCTCCTTCCTCACCTCCTCTTATTTCATCCTTTCCTTTCGGATTACCTTACGTTGAAGTTTATCCCACGAGGCATCAAGAACAGAAAGTCGCCCATCGATCGATCTAGGGATCCATCGACACGATCCATTGACCTACAAACAAACGACCTATTTCGCGACATCATATCATCCTATCAGCACGAGACCGTCGTGACGACAGAAAGAACCGGAGCGACTTATCCTACGGATCGCGACTAACGGTTCAAGCGACGAAATCGCGAGCCGTTTCATCGCAGCGACAAGCCCGCTGTAACCATCAAGATTACCGGCCGCGGCGGTTGCGCCAAGTACTGTGGTACAGCTCCATCACCCGGCAACATTTCATTCTCCAGTTTTCGTCAGTCCTTCACCACCAATGTCAACTACCTGAAACGGAGGTGAGTCGCTCAAAAGTACCGCCCGCGGGTCGGATTCGGACTGACATTTAAATTCGAGCCGAAAAATGTCATGAGTTTTTAATTTAATATTCTTTGACGTATCCGAATGGTTGAGAAATCATCCCATGTAATTTTATTGACACATACAATTAAAAAGTGTCAGCTTGAATCTGCGATTCGAAATTGTACGATTATATTATGTAAGTTATCACCGATATTTCAGTACGAAAAATTTCTTAATTGCTTAGATAATCAATTTGAGAACATTGTACAATCTGCAAAAGAGGCTTGCGGATGAAATAATTTGTTCTAATTCAATCTTCATTATTATATTATATGTATAAATATAAGAGATAATTTATAAATATGAAAATAGAGCGTTTTATACTTTTATTTCAATATTGTCTGTATCTTCATGTAAACGCGCTTTTAATGTAATTACGGTTATTCGTAGACTATTATCGGATAAAGCGCAGGAATTCTTGTAATTAAAATCTGATATGAAAACATTTTTATTGTAAACTGCTGTATCTCGCTCAAGAATATGAATACGAGTATGTTATTGAAAGGCGTATTTGATGAAAGCTCATGTATCACATATATGAAACGGGCTGAATCTTTTTATCAGCTCTTATATCGAGTTATACGCGCATTCATATGATAATGAATGGATGTGAAAACGCGCGGCATCTCAATATTCCATGGGTTCTCATAATGCGTTCGTGACGGGAAAATAGATTTCTCTGTCCAATTAATCGAATACAAGCGTTTAGCTGAGTTGCCTTTAAACAAGCGCAATACAAAGTCAAAGTTATGGTGTTGAAAATTGGGACAGTCACTGAAACGCGACACGAGGGTTTCCAACTCATTGAGTGCAAAGCGATAATATAAAGTGAAATGCGAAAGTTTAAAATAGAATTCGAGAACAACATTGCCATTTTAAGTAAATTCAATTTCTGTTGCTTTAATTGAAACTAATCTCTATGTTTCTCTTGAAATTACATCTATTTTATAAGGTGTATTTTTTAGAAATAATCTTGTGCTATTTTCTGCCTCATCTTTATTTTCTTTCCAAGGATTATTTCTATTCAGTGTAAATATTAAAAAAAAATTTAATTAAAATTATAAATATAAATTATCGAAATATCAATTCTCTAAACATTCCGCAACATTTTTGCCAAGCGTTGTTGATCGAATTTAAAGAAAAGAGTAAGGGAGATTTTTTACACATTAGAAAAAATTATTTTACCATTTTTAAGACAGAGGTCTTTTTTGAAAGTAAAACGCCAAAGAATTTATCATTTAAACACACAAATGTCTTAATATTGTTACTAATAATTCCAAACCCTTCGTGTTTTCGACCAGTTTGAATGTGTGCATGTGGCTCGTTAAAAATAGCACTTCCAGCATTGCCCCGAATACAGCAGCCTGGACGCACGCTACGATATCAAGTCATCGCGCTAATATTGCTAATGTTACACCCGGCAACGTTAGTATAAAGCCGCTATCCCTCGCCCCATCAGCGATATCGTGTTTTTCATCTCTCCCGCTTTTATTTACGACGAGAAATCACACGGGCGCTTGGCAATGTGAGTCGATGATGACGTAAATGCGCAACGACGCGGTTTCGTGTGGTTACCCTGCATCGTTCGCGCCTCGGTGCTCGTTTTATTCCATGCGAAACGAATCACTTATCATGGGGAAAAGGATCCTTTTATAGATGAAAACAACGAACGTGTCATTATACTGCGTGCTTCGGGATCGTTTGTTTAACTGAAATAGACAAGCATGTAAGGCCAGCTGATTAGCGACTGCCAGTCTCATCGTCGACGTCATCTCCATATTCCTCATCCCATCAGCATCAAGTGGCTGTGATCGATGTGCATTTAGCGCAGTCAAACACGACGGCGTGAACGCGCGGCCTTGCCGACCGATTGTCGCTATCACGACGACCACCATAGCTTGTCTTCCAGGTTCTCGTCAGGGGACCTGAGCTCGGAACTCGATGATGAGCCCAACGCGGATCCTGGGATGGCCACCGTGGGCCGACAAGATTCGTCTCAGCCGTATCAAGCGGTGCCGGATCGACCTCTGCCGGATCGACCTCTGCCGGATCGACCTCTGCAGTCCCAACCGGGCCCGATACCGCCGCCAACCCAGCCGCCCATCCCGGGCGCGCCACCTCAGGGACCGCCGCAGCCCATCGGCGGCGACCTCAGTCTTAACCTGAGACCTGGCTCGCGGACCACCAGCGCGCCGTCCTCGCCGGCGAAGACACGGGAGAGTTTGCTCCAGCGAGTGCAGAGCTTAACCGGCGCCGCTCGCGACCAGGCAAGTTAATTTTAGCCCCTGCTTTTATTATCTAACGCCTTCTGCCCGACAGAAATTGGCTAATGCAACGAGAAATGATAGCTCCATCACTCAACATTGTTATAACTGTGATCAAAAAGCAGATATAATATAAATTTTGATTGCATAAAAAATATCGTGATCTTTTGCGAATTTTTAATCGCGTTGTCTCAGGAACAAATATCCAAAATTTTTGCTCTTCAAAATATACTGATATTTTGCTCATGTCGGTATTTAATTATAGTCCAGATGTCTTCCGCGTTTAGTTAGTCACTACATTGCACGGTTATGAAAGCAGAGTGTTACAGCGTTTGACAGTTAAAATGACGTGTAGGGTGCTTCTATTTTGGGAGCGGCGGTATCTGGCGCGACCAGAGGCCCATCATATACCAAAGACCGATGCTTCACTCTGCTGGTGATCGACGACCAGAACACCGACTGGAGCAAATATTTCCGGGGTCGTAGATTGCACGGCGATTATGAGATTCGCGTGGAGCAAGCGGAATTTCGCGAACTGTCCCTTACAGCCAACGAGGCAGGCACCATTGTGTCCATGGCTGTCTATCGTAACGGGACCAAAGTCATCCGGTAAGATACAGAGGAACAGAAAAATGCGTTTTTACATTCCAACACTTCTCAACATTAAACGACATTGCATGATTTGACCAAAATTTAATATAATTTTACATTCAATCTACATTTTAATATCGAAATAAACAAATATTGAGAAGCAAATTAAACATGGTTCGAATATTTATAAAATTAATGTTGACATACATGTCTTCTGTAAATAAAATGATGAATAATAATCTAAAAATACGCAATCGAAATATAAATTTTATTCAAAGTATCATCGAGTAGAGAAAATGCGTATTGATGTTTAGATCCTTCAAGCCTGATTTCGTATTAATACGACAAAATCTGCGGGATGCTGGAGAAGATTACAAAAATCTCCTTCTTGGTCTGATGTATGGCGGTGTACCCAGCGTTAATAATCTAACAGCAATTTACAATTTCCAGGTAACTATTCCAGGTTTCTATTTTTATTATTATTAGAGTTTATCTACTTTTAATTTCGCATAAAAATTTCGTGAAAAATTTAAAAGTTGTATGTTTGAAATATAAATATTATTATTTGAAAAGAATAAAAATGAAATTTAAATATATGCTCTCGATATGAGCAAAAATTCCGCACGTAATGCTTTTATTGATTTTATTATCTATTTATCTATTTATTTTATTATCTATTTATCTATTTATTTTATTATCCCTTTATTAAATCTTTCGATAATTGCTACGTGTTCTACGAAATAGGACAAACCATGGGTATTTGCACACCTGCTGGGTTTACAACGTCGTTTGGGTAAAGACAACTTCCCCCTGATCGAACAGAGTTATTATCCCCATCATCGTGAAATGGTGAGTAAAATCGATTGATGAATATTTGTTCAACACATTACTTTTTCCTTCAAAAAGCAAACAATCATCGTAGAAAAATATTATCCGGCAAACACAGAATGCATTGTCAGAAAAATACCATTTACAATGATAATATTACAATCAGAGCATGTCTGGGGAAACAATTGTTTTCGTTTATTTTTATTCTATATGTCACATGTAACATTTATATAAAATTATTACATTTAAAAGCTAAATTAAAACATAGGTACAAAATCCGTCTCTCGATCTTCTTTCGATCGAAAATTCACATAAAAATTTTGCATTAATATTCTTCGCAGATTTTATTCTAAATGTTAATCCACTTAAAATACTTTTATTTAACAAATATTGTGTGCAATATAATGATTGAAATCAAACTAGTCTGTCTATAATCTGTCTATAATGCAAATAAAAAATCTCGTACAAAAAACAAATCTACATAAAATTATGCGTTAAAATATAATTATAAATTATATTTAACTTTTTATTAGAATATAATTATTAATTATATTTAATTGTATTAAAATTATAAAAATATGAGTTTCTAAAATTATGAATTCAAATATTCCAAACTTTTGATTTTATCTGACAATCGTAAATAATAATCTGTGTAAATATATATGCAATGTGTCGCAATCTAATTTAAATCTAGACAAAATATTACGAAATGTAGTAAAATACGAGTGAAATTTTAATCTAAGATTCTACGTACAACAAAACGATAGCTGAATAATTTAAGGGGCAACATATACATTAACAATATAATATATACAACTTGCTAAGACACAATAACCGTGAAAGTAGGCCGCCTATATATATTTCAGTAACAAAACGCATATCGACTATCAACGACCTACCCAGTAAATACTTAAGCGCTACAATTATCCCACGTTAATAATAATCGAGTAATTAAAAATCGATTGTATTAACGTCGGTTAGACCTATCAATAATCAACTACTCTGCCTGTTATAGTAAATATCTCAAGAGAGTCGATAAAACTATAAAAATTATCTGATTTTCTTGCTAAATCATAAATAATTTAACAAATGACAGGTCCATCAAAAATCTAAGAAAAATCTATAAAAATTAATATGTAAAGATTAACATATTATTGTTAATAATCGATATAATTGTTATATATAATTATTGCTCAGAAGTAAAATGTTACAAATTTACTAAGCCATCTCGTCATTTTGAGGAGAATCTAATATCTTTTTTTTACACAAATCCGATATTATTCGAAAATATTAAGATAATATAAAAGAAAGAGAATATCAAGTAGAAGAAATTTATCATTAAATACATATTATTGTTTTGTATCGAATAATACAAAAAGCAGGAATAAAGCAAGGAACGGATTTTGCCTCGTGCGATAATACATCGTTGAATTTTCCATTAAGCTAGCACTATGTCGTTTTGTCTCTCAGTGACTCGATTATCTTCGGCGTGTTCAATTAAATTAATTAACAGCCACGCGTTGCGCCGTTTTACGATAAATTGATAGATTTAACTCCTGCCTGAAAACACGCGAACCATCTCGATTAAGGTTCCCGCGATCTTTGTTGGTCGCGTTGACGCTGATATTCCTTGATGCAATTTTTGTACGGGACCGAGGGCATCCAGGAGCAGCTGCCGGACGCTGCCATGCACACGCCGTATTTTTCTTGGCAATCCTGGGGGCCTGGTGTGCTTTCCCACAGGCAACGTTTTCCGCCACTGGACTCTAGCACGGCTCCCTTGCGCCTCCAGTGTGTATACAGAATCTGCGATACAAAAACCAGGCCATTCTTTTCGCGTTTCTTCTCGCCAGCTTGTATTCTCAGTCGCGATTCTCTCACAGAAGTCATGGTTATAATCGAACGAAAGCGCATTTGTGCAGCAGCCGCTATTTTTAGGACACTCCATTTTTGAGAATCATTCCCGGATGTATAAAATCGGCAGGGATTTATAGCGTAAATAATTTATTGCCTTAATTTTTTATTTTGAGTTTCACGGAATTAATCGGAACAAATATTCAGTATACACTTGATTTACGAGTCTCTTCTCTCTAATTTAATTATTTTATTTATTGAAAAAATATTGTAGTAAGCGAATTTGATTATAATCATGAAAAATACTCCAATGATATAAAAGAACGAGCAAATTGCGAGAGATTATATAAAGCGTCATCTTTAGCAAAATTCAAAAAATTTTAAAGTTTTTCACTTTAACTTGACTGAATATCATATTATATTCTTCAAAAAATTATTAAGCATATATGGGATTTTTTCAATGTTAAAAAATGAATGTATGAGATAATAAATTTGAAATCTCACGGATAAAATAATCCAACTTACGTCGCACACGCATCCCTGCTGATAGAGTTGTCGTAATCCTTTGCGTTGTCTACTGGTGGTATCGGCCCACCTTATCGAGAGCCCGCAGGACGAAATGAGTGCTTGTCCCGAGACGATTCTTCCGTTAAGAACGTACGTTTCGCCGACTTGCAACGTGACGCCGCACATCGAGGACGAGGACGGAGTCCGTAAAAGATTTTGCATCAGAGCTATGTCGGCCTTTGAGTTGGACTGCGGGCGGGAAAGAAGAAGAGACGATTAAACTACTAGTTTACATTTCGCGATGAACGTGACGATGTCTCTTTGAGCGCGTGACGTTTTACCGGCACAAAATACACACCTTGAAGACCCTGTTTATCTTGACCTTGTAAGCGATCTCGTATTCGTTCACGGGGAGCACTTTCTTCACCTTTATTACGGCGACTGTGATAAAAGAATGTCGTTAATCGTGATTTTTACGAAAACCGCAAAGTATACTTTGCTGTTATTTCGTGTGCAACAAGTCCATATTTTACACGAAGTGATTGATACATTAGAGATAATGATATATTTTTATTGCGCAAAGTACTTGTGTATTTTTATTTTATATTCAAAATCTTTTCATCAAAATGTTATCGAAAGATATTAAAATATTAATATGTTAGTTACAGATAATAAATCTTACATAAAATAAGATAATAAGATCATAATTGACATGTTTGATATTTTATATAATATTCACGATATTAAAAAAAGATGTTATTGAGTATAAAATGATTATCATACCGAAATCCGATTCACAAAATTTGGTTTGGGGATGGGCCTGCATACAGCTGCATGCTGCAACTCTCTGCACTGGTGCTATTAGCACGGTCAGCAGGAGGAAGTGCGTCCATAAAAGTAATCGCCACATCTGATAACAGCAAAAAATTCGTATGCATTATTTATGAGGTGCCAGGTATCTATCGGGCGCTAAAATGATCGTATTTTCATCGCGGAATTGCTTTCCTGCGCGTAAAGTTTCGATAAGTGCATTCCAACGCACATCTAATACGTCGATATCAAGGTGACGCAACATAATTTAATCACCGTGAGATAAAATGCGTGCAACGCGACGCAATAAACCGCTATGTGTGCGGAAAATCCGTTTATCCGCGAAATCCGGTTACAGGTATTCATATTATTCAGGCAAGTCGTTACTTGTCGTATATGCGATGAGAGACGCCTGACGCTTGGCAACTTGAGATTGTAAAATTCACCTCTCTCGAAATCTCAAAGGGAGAAGAAATTGAAAGATGCAATATTTTCTCTGACAGCTATTATGATAAAATTGACATTGACTATTATTATTTGATCTAAATGCCATGTCAATCACGTGTAGTGTTTGACAATCAATCGATTTTCTATCTCGCATTTTCAAATCATCATAGATGTTATTTTCAGTGTCCGATCGCATAAATGTCAGTGAAAATAGCTACCAACTAATTGCATTTACATTTATGTTGCGAGCAATCGGAGATTGCGGCGTGCAATAATTAAATTACAGATTGATTGGTAAACAATAACATATACCATTTATATTTCAATATAACGTTACGTATCGAATATTACATATTGCTGCGAAAGTTTTCCATTAGAGTATGAGTTGCAATATTATCATGCTGCTCCGAATCCGATATTTATCAAGTATATAAGAAAAGATGACATAGAGAGTCTTCTTTAGTAAAGGATGGAAAACTCACTCAAGGAAGCGCGTTAATCCGACCTAGTTTATCGTCGTCAGCTGAACGTGATCTAAACATAGATGCAAAACAGTAATCAAAGTTGAACGCGATCTAGGAACACTTTACGCGGCCAAAAATGTCTCATTGATGCGTTGTATCGTCCTAGTAAAAATAAATATCGAGGTCTAGATTACGAGAGATTTCGTGTAAAATATAAATAAAGTTTGATTAACACTTTTTAGATATCTACGTATATTTATTAATATTAAAAATTTTCGAGCAAAATGTTGATTAAAATTAGCTACATGATTTGTTTTCATAAATTGACAATTTATACCGAAAAATGTAAAGTATTCGCAATATTCTGTATAATAAAAAAGAAAAATTTCAATATAACTTATAAAAAAGTGTTAGAAATACCCTTTTTGCTTTTCTTATTATGAAAATTCTAGACAGACACGATTCTCCGACAGAATAACGCATCGTGACGATGAAAATACTTGTCAATCTGTCAAATATAAACGAAATATGTATACTAAAATTTTATATGAGACGACAAAACGGTGATGGGACCTTCGATAGACATAATGATATTCCGATACTACCTTCCGATACTTCTTAATTCTGAGATTCACCATCGAAACGCGCGAGAAAATCGGTTGGAGCCCGCTTTATCGCCGATATGTTATATTCCCAGCTTCGCGAGTTACGTTCATGATATCCCAAGTTTTTTGCGCCTACCGGATTTGCATGGAATCTTTGTATTCGTTCGTCTTCCTTCGAACAATTCTCCGTAAAACCCGTCGCGATATATCGTAAAGAGACAAGGCTGTAGTTATATTGTTACGATAGGCGTAACAATCGGTAATAATACCTGTATATTCCAACGACCATATATCACTGAGAGCTTTAGCATTATCTTTGTTTACAATTTCGCTTGCTCGTGTTACCAAGGTTATTGGGATTAACTGCCATACTTAAATTTTATATGTAAAAAGAGAGAGATATATAGAGATAAATTTATACATGTGCGAAAATATAAAAATGTACAAACACAAATATACAAAAATAATACTAATTTTGCTCATTAATAGACACACTTAATCAATATATTTTCATTTAAAAATAAATTTGTCTCAGATTGTCGAATATGCATAATAAAAAAAAATGCATGACTTTTGATATATTCTGTGCACATGGATGCATATAATGTTATAAGTTTCGCTCTCGGTAATCATCACTTGACGTACGGTTTCTGCGAATTTATTTTCTCGACACGTTTTTGATTATAAGCAGTAAGGTACCAAAGTGGTTTGCTCACAGGAAAATTTATCGATCGTATTTAAATACGAGGTCATACAGCAAGATTTATTGATCAAATTCAATCATTTTTAGCAGAGAAGAATAAGTTATATAAAGCGGTAAAGTTGGTAAGATAATTGTGCAAAAGTAAAATAAAAATGTGATACCGCGATACTTCGTAGTGATAAAATTGATTATATTTATTTAATAGATAGTAAAATCATATATGTATATATAGTTATAGTAATATAATAAATTATAGTAATATAATATAGTAAAATCACAAATGTATATATATAATTATAATTAATAATATAATTAATATTATAATATAATTCTAGTAATAATTTATTAAATTAATGTAATAATCTAATTACGTATCTAACGTGATAGATAATGCGATAATTTAATTATATAAAATAATCGTGTAATATCTATAAGATTATTTCATATCTGATAGTTTCATAATGCAATTATATAAATTTATATCAACTGATTAGTTTCTCAGAGAAAGAGAGTTCATATTAAATATATATTTTTTTTACTGATTTTCTAATACATACAATATATTACTTATTGTAAATTTAAAACAATGTAACGAATATCTTTGACTTTGCTGTGTCACTTTTCGAATTAATTTTTCGAATCATTTTTTGAATTAATTAATAACGTCATCTCAGTTAATCAATTGAAATCTATTCAAGCTCTCACATGTAAACATGTATCATCCGATTGCGATTCTGCAAACTAATATTGCGAGGAGGAAAATAAAACGTGACTTTCGCATTGCGATATTTGCATAGGATCATAGACGAGCCTCATAAATCAATTTAGAATGATCTCATTTAAAAGATCACGTTCATTTTTTCAATGCTATGTTTCTAAGAAAAAATATATACAACACTAATGCTACACAATATATGGAACACTAATGCTATAAAATCTACAGCAGCTTTCTTCTAATCAAACAAATTAATGACAAGATTATAATGTCGCAATAAAATCAATTATTCAGATTATGTATTTTAACACGCGAGTGATAATTATTTATTACACCATATTCCATTAATAAGATGAATTCAAAGATCGTAAATAATTTTTTCATGTATTTTACATCTCTATTTTTTACGAAACAACTGTCTAGGCATCAAACGTTGAATCAAGCCGAATGTATCGTTAAATTGCTGAGACAATCGAGATTTCACGATGCGTTGACGAAAGGATTTATATGGGCAACGTTTGTCGCGTCCACACCCAGATGAACATTCTCGCGCGACATTCGCCGAACGCGCTTCATGCATCATCATGCAAAACGGATTGATTGAGGGGCTGATGTCACACAAGCAGCCGAGACGCCTGCCGTATACGCGCATACTCTCGCATTATTTTTATTTCCGTCTGCGACAATAAATACCAATGGTGCGTATACGTCTGCCGGTGTGTTCCACGCCTCGTGACGCATCGCGATGACGATGACACGGTGCCGCGAGATTCGTCACGCGACTCCGGATTCTCCTCGCGACCCCGTAAACGGAGCCGCGACGCTGGTGGCGGTGAACGTCGTAATCGTACGCGTGATTACACGCTCTGTGCGCTTATCCGCGGTTCGAATCTTATGGTGAACGGATGCTGAGCGCGGCGCGTTTTCTCTTCACGGTTGTAGACACGGGAAATTGGATGTTAACATTTAAATCGGAGAAAGAGAGCGGCTTTAGTTAAGAGTAATTAATTTCTGTGGGGTTGTTCTATTTTAGAAAATTATAATTTGATTAAAAAGAAATATTTTCCTACATCTTTATTTGTTTAAAAATTATTGAATATGAATCTAATCGGGAGCGAAAAATAATTTTGCAATCCCGTAAGATTTATTATGATCATTCAAAGTGCGAGTTTTGCACTTTCCATATTCCTCTATTCGCGAATTATTTAAATAAATCTTCACAATTAAACCAGTTTCATATTATGCATTTCATTGTAAGTAAGATAATTATTGCTTTTCGATTATATAGTGGGTTGAAGTGTATATAATGTTGGGAGCCGAAACAGACTGTATAATGTAATTTATGATCCATAATTCGTACCCACTGCAAAAAATCTTCAGACTATAAATAAGTGAGCGAGCTGCACCAATTAACTTTAAACTCTGATTAAACCGAAAGATTGTTAAATATAAACGAGTGTTGAGCTACGTACATATCTTATATTTATGGTAATTTATATACGAGAGGAATTATGAATATAATATAAAACACATCGGATCTCAGGATTTCAAACAAAGTACTTTTCGATAGATAAATATAATTTACGATGATCTATTGCTGTTTATTATAGTAAATGATTCATGGAAAACATCAATTTGTGTTGCCAATTCAGTCAATTAAAATAAATTAACAACGAGAATAGATATATTTGTTCAATAAAATCTTTTTTCTAAACAAACAACATAGCCTCTTAAACAATGCATTGTCATAAAAAAATTATTCACTCACAAAATTGCTTTTCCTCTTGCCAATTTAACTTTATTCAAGACTAACATCTTATTATTGCATCGCTATCGCATCGAATGTACATAGGTATGTCTAGATTCAGCACCTTGCAGCACGAAAAGCATTGCACCTTGGACCCTTCCTCAGCAAAAATATGTAACGCGATACACATATCCGCGCACTGTAAGCGATATACGCAAACTAAAAAATCAATCGCAACGTAAATATTTTGCAAATTATTTCCGAACTAGCTTTTATGTCATCCTGTATTTTATTAAATCGTAAAGTCTGAAAAGGAGGAATAAATTTAGAAGATTTATTTTTTGCCTCTCCATAAAAATGTTCTATAGACATAGAAAAATTATTTACAGTCGATATTTATTGCTACGTCAGAAAATTAGTATAAAAAAATTCACATACGAAATCTCGGATTTCAATCGATGCGTGAAATCGCTAATTAACACAGGGATATATTTGCCCAGACAGGATCTATAGATGCGTATAACGAAACCTGTTCAATTAACATTTTCCTTCTAAAAAAAAATATATGGCAAAGACGCATGATGACAAGTGTGTTCTTCGCAAAAGTGTTATTTATCATCGTGCGATCTCGAAATTATAGTCGCTAAGCTCATGATTAAGTATAAAACACGTTTGTTACTCCTTTCAACGGCAACAATATGTATTCCACAGGAGCCTTTCTCGCGAGACTCCCCGTGTAAACATAATTATAGATCACTTATTAAAATAAAATTACATCCTTTGTCCATTTCCTCCGACTCGGCGGCGATGATTTACGCGTGTTTTGGCAGAAATCGTAAACGCGAGAGTAACGACGTCACGTTAATACCGAAATATTTACGATCGGGTGATCGCCCAGGCGATTTCATTATTAAGAAATCACGAGAGACGGCTTTAACGCTGATTGCGCGCGCGCACTAAAATCATCAGACACGCATGATTTTTATTACTTGTCCGAATTATGGGAGCCCATCCCCCTCCCCTCGCGAGTAGTACATAAAATTGCTTGGCGAGACGTGGCCTTTCGGCATCGTCCTCCCCGTTCGCGTGTATAAATTCCCGCACGTTTCGTCGAGATTTATGGACAATCTTGAACCAGGTTCGTTGTCGAGTCAAACGTCAAGCGTGTGGAATTCAGTCGCTGAATGAATCGTAGGAATTCAACCGGGCACGTTTGTGGAATTAAACATACGGATGAAAATACTTTTCGTAACGGTAGCCGTAGTGCTATGCTTTCGAATCGTGCGCGAACAATGTGTGATCCTTCCTTTCTCGATCCCATCCCTTTCGCGTTTCAAGGTACCATCCATGACGGCCATTGTGACATGCCTCACAGAGCAGACACGGGGTCGACCCTGTCGACCGGTAATCCCATCAAATCGAAAAGAATAGCGCCCTTCACCGCCGAAAGTTACGAGCCTCATTGTCGACGCGTGGGCGGGCCCTCGATTAAATTCGCTTGCTCTGTAAACCTAAATTACTACACCGTCGCGTTCGTCGACGCGGTTTGCATTTACATGACGTACTTGGGCGCATCCAGCCTTTTTCTTTTTCTCAAATGTTTCTCAACTCGAATGAGCCTGACTCGTAATAAACCTCTGGGATCTGCATAGTTGTAATTACAAGATGCGGAGATTACTCTTTTTCTCTCTTCTTTTCTCTCAGAAGCAGGTATTATTGTAATTCGTACTCTGTATATATATATATATATTTAATTAAATTACAGAAATTATTCTTAGTCTTTCAAATGTAAAATGCTACAAAACTTTTGCCTTTAATTTCAATTGCAAATTCGTTGACTAATTTAATTGTTTGTAAATAATTAAGAATAAAGAGTCAAAGAACAAAGTTTTCAGAATGCAATTAAATACTCTAAGAAAACCTTAAGTCATATTTAAATTCATGCAAATTTCAATTTTTCAGAAACTTATTTAGAAGCTTAATACTATACTTGTGCACAAAGCATGTAGTATTTAAAGAATACAGCAAATAATGACCTAGAAATACCCAATAAATAAATGATAAAAGCCATATTTCAATCCTCTATTATTTTTGTGCTTAATTATGCTAACGATCAGATTATCATTCCGATATGCAAATCTGGAGATTGACGCGAGATCGATGAAAAAACGAAGATTGAAGAGATAAGAAATACTTAACATACTTCTTGCGGGGAATATCGATGTTTTCGAGAACGTCGCGTTCGTTTCGAACAAGCGATCTCGTGTTTCGCGCGAAACTATTCTGCGATGGCGATCACGCCATCCCCGTGTCATATACTTCATTCGATGTACCTTTTTCGTCCCGTATACGCATTTACATACTCATTAATCCCCGCGCTCTTGTATCGCATTAACGTGCCTCTATATGTACTCGTCGCGGTTAAATCTTTCGCAGTGAATTAGCGGCCGACCGCGTCAATCGGCCCGACATTGATTATTCCTTTCGGCGCATCGTCGCCGGTGCCGGTTTTCATTACTGGTCGCGTGAGCGTATTTATTTATATGCATGGAAATCGACCTGACCAACTTTCGAACTTTCAGCGGCGTGTCGTAAGTAGCCTCCCTGGATATCGGCCGAAATAAACCCGTTGTTCGAATGGTCAAGAATATCTCGCGGTGTAGATTATAGATGAGGTGTGTAATAGGATTTTAATAATCGTGTCCAATAATCAATTTGAGATAGTACGGTTTAATTCGATCCATGAAACACGTGTTATAATCGAGACTGGAAAGTAGAGGGGATTTGTTGAAATTAAGGGGTTATGCCTAGTCATAAAAATAAAAAAAACCGATTTTTATGTTTTTACATTTCCTTGAAGAATTTTTATGTTTTTACATTTCATATATCATATTGAAAATATTTGCTAAAAGTTTCAAATTAATCGGATACAAATTGACGGAGCTGTAAGTGTATGTTTCATGAAGCGCCAGAATGTATAACTTCGTTTAAACACGACTATAAAGCTTCAGCTCTGTTTTGAGGGCTATCAAGTCAATATATGAAGACTTAAATAAACTAAAATTATATGGGCCCGGAATAGATGATTCTGTGTAAATTTAAAAAACCTGCATTTTATTTAAACGTAAACTTGACACAAATCTTAAAGGCGTTTTTCTCGAAATCACTTTTTCAAAGTCGGTGAGCAAGATATTTTGAAAACCGTTACATCGATTTGCTTGAAATTTTACAGGCTTCTTCTACATATAAAAACCTAATAGATGAACAAAGGATTTTGTTTTTTAATGAATAATTTTTTTTACTTAATAAAAAATGAGCACTTTTTAAGTCGAAAAAGAATATCTTGGTGTCAAATGGCTGCCATTTTGTCCCAAAACAATTTTTCGATTAATCCTTCGTTCATCTATTAGACAAATTCATACATTAACTACAGTTTATCGAATTTTTGATATCAGATGAATCAACTTCGAATAGCACTGCTCACCGCGCAGCACTTTTTAAAAAACAATATCCGGGAGAATAGTTATAACTTTTATATTTTTTAATATTTTATTTAAAAAAAAATATAATAACATCCTTAATATTGTACTTTTGAATAAAAATCTATTTGTAAAAAAAAGTACTTTTCAAAAAAAATTCCCAAATCATACTTTTTTCGGTTTGCTGATTAGGCATAACCCCTTAAAGATATATAAAAGATTGTATATACAAGATAAAAAAAAGAATTGCATGATCATTGAAAAAAAATAATTTTGAATGTCGCAAAATGATATAGTAGATGTAATTAAAGCGCACGACTTGTCTATTTCTCTTTCTATCTACTATTAATAAGTAATAATTATAATTGTTACGTGTTACATTAATATTGGCTCCTCAACCATTTTGAATTATTCATGTATGTAATTAGCGGAGAAGTGCAGTCGGCTTCGCGATATCCACTCAGCAGAGATTCATGAAACACAATAATCCCATCGTGCACCTAACGAGAGCACGCGAATCACAGCAATTATGCTGTCGGTAATTATCATCCTGCAGACTAAATACCGGACAGAGGCTCTCAAGTGTAATCTTTGTCTATGTAGCTGTATATCGCCATTCACACGAGCCATCGTTATATAGTTAATCAAAGTGCCAGTATCGTTGCACATGGCCCGAATGGTTCTCGAAGACATTTCTTCGAATACGTATATAATGATAATGTGCATAAGTATAAACAGATGTGAAGTTTTTTTCGCAATTTTAAAATTTTTTATCGTCATCAATCTGTTATACTTCCAATTAAAAATTCTACAAATCTCTTAAAGGTGCCAGACATATTGCTTTCAGTATCTATAATAAAATTTTAAAAAAGTAAGAAATTGAAACTACTTTAATAACAAGCCCATTTTTGCTAAAATTAATATATCACGAATGAATTTTGATTATGAAGAGGAGAACTTGATAAAAAGGGCGCTAATTTGGCGACAAGATAAGACAATCGGTAAAAGACCTTCTGTGTGATGTCATATTTCGCGAATAAAACCGCAAAAGAAACGTGAAACCACACTAGACAACGCGCCGCACCAGACTTCAGACTTGAACGATCATTGTGAAATTGTAACTATGACATCAGACGATAAGACGCGTGCAAGTCCGCGAATTGTGAGAGTGGTGCCGCATTGTTACGTAACAGAAAATACATTGAGTGCGGCTACAGACAGGCGAGAATATCGACTCCAAGATATTATCGTTATCGCGTTTTGCTATCAGTAATTGTCCCAGATAATTTCTAATTCGCGACACATATAATCAATTTTTTAAACATATTTTTTAAAACATATAAAAATCTTTCCATTTAAAATAATTTAGCCACAATTACTTCCAAAGTAAATCTTAACTATGTAAATAAACAAATTTATATGTGTGTGATGCGATGTATGAAAATTGCAATTAAAAGCATTGAGCAGTTTTTATAAATTATAGTGTTTATGAATACGAAATTTCAATTAAACACTCCTTAAAGATGTAGGATAATTTTTATAGTAGATGTTGAATTGGTAGATATTGAAATATATTTATAAAGTAATTAAATCCTATGTTTCTATTATTTTTTAATTTTTATAAACGCTAAAATTTGAGCCTTACTACAGATTTAATGAAAAATTTAAAAGTTTTGATATTTTGGGAATATAAATGCGATCTTGCAGATGTATGTAACGAGGTATCGACGCCAATGTAATACGCAGACGTGCATTAATTATATGTTTGATCAATCAGATGCATCGAGTACCTGCATCATTGCAACCACGATGTGACATTTATAAGTGATGGTTAGTGTTATATTCAGAAAATTAATTAGAGTACTAAAATATGTATGATATAAAACGAGAATATATATATGCGCTTTTCCTTAAACAGATAACGTCGCGAAAAGTATGTACGCGTCTGGAATGTAAATTTAATAAGTATATATCTGTCCTATATATATAAATCTTTGTGCAAAATGTGTCATTATGATATAGATATGCATCAAATTAATATAATCGAAAGAAAATAGAGATAGAGAAAGAAAGAGAGTAGAGAAAGGTCCATATGATAAAATAATCAAATAATAATAAAAAAAAGTAATAGTAAAAAAGAGGATCATAACGTTAGGTATTAAACAGAATCGCATGAAAATTGAAGAATCCGCGAGATATCAATTTAGTAAACACTTCGATCTGTCTTCGATCTGTTCCAGTGTCCTTTTCAGTGTCGAAATGATTACAAAGTGATTTACAAAAAGTATAAACAGTCAGAAAAACATAACAACTATAATATTCGAGAAAACATAAGACAACGTTTGTCAAATTTGATTTAATATTAAATTGATACATCTCTCTTGCCGATTCTCCAACTCTTTCATGAGATTTTCTGTAATCAATATTAATTAGACTTTATTTTAATAACATCCAATGTTATTTTTACTATTACATTTAAATGTTTTAATATAATCAATCAATCGTAGAAGCGGCTTTATCAAGTAGAAAATACATTCAACTTCAGATTGTCTTCATTGAATAAGTGGACGGTGTATAAAGTAGCGGAAAAGTATCTTTTACTCCTTAATGGACCATCGTATCCAGACTCGTCACATAATGTCACGCGAGTTGAATGCAATCTGATATACACACATTTGCTTATACAGTTTATAGTCCATTAGAGTTGAGGATTAATCAGGAGAGGTGCACGTGGTAGCGTTAATTAAAATCACTCTTAGATAACGGATCGAATAATTTGAAATTAAAATGCCGCGTCGTACATGAATTAACGTTAGTCGTTCTTTAACATTATGTATCACCTATCATCTTAGATAAATAGATAAGTAAAAAGCTAAAGAGACACACGTATAATTTAATAGATTATCAAAGTAATAAACAAAGTAATGATATTTCTTTTAATTGGAAAAGATCGTAATAAGAAGATTATGGCAAAATATCAAAATATGAAAATATTACGCAAACATCTAGCGAATATTTGTGAAACGCCACTCTGTTTCGCGCAACACCATCCGAAGCGCTGGCGATCAGGCAGTGGGATAACGCTTTAGATGCGAGAGAACTTTTCTCCGAGACCTACTTACGACGACCGAGGCACGGGGAACCGTATACTTTCATTTGTCACTTTACGTCAGGACACTAACCTCGAGAAATAGCCCAGGACGAAGTAATAACACGCACGGTATCGCGACGTGCTCGCGATAAATTTTCGCGCGGCGCTCACAGGTGGATGCTCCTAAGACGCGCGTCAAAGCAAGACTGCCCCAGTTCCAACGTATTACCGCTATTATATTCCGCGGCCGGCCAGCATCCGTACATGCGTGCACGCGTGAACAGAGCCTCTGAGCTCATATGCCATTTGCGTGCAGCGCGATGCCGGTGCATTCGCAATTCCCGGCACGGCGCGTGTGCTCCGAAAAAGGAACAGGAAGACCGGAGCGAGCCGCAGACGCATCTCGGTTCTCGATTAATCACGTGACTTTCGGACGTTGCGTCATGTATCCCGTCCGTTATGGTCGGAAATGAATTGTGAGGAAAGGACGATCGCGTCCTCTTCTTTTTTTTTGTTTGCAAAAAGTGTGGGCCTGCCGAAAAATCGATCTCAAGCGTGACGGGACACGCGATTATTACGAGGACTTAAGTAATCGATCTCGTGCGTATTTTGATGAGAAATGATCGATGATCGGCCATAATTGTTATAAAATATCTCAGGCGAGATATTTAATTATGTTGGACTGATCGGTGCACGATAAAAAATACATAATATTTCTCGCGAATTAATGACTCGAGATATATCCTTACATACTAATAAAAAAATGCAAATAGACGAAGCCAATAATTTATTGCCTCATGAATTCGGTTGTCGCGTAATGCACTCCGGATGCGTTGAAGTGCATCAGATAAGCAAACTATTACCTCGCATTTCACAGGTCGAAGCGGGTCAGTTAGAGCTCGGATGATTAATCAACAATCTTGTTATGAAGAAAATATATGATATGATGTGTGTAAAAGAGAGAGAGTATATGCATATGTGTATATGTGTGTGTGTTTGCG
This sequence comes from Camponotus vicinus, assembly GCF_025532165.1. NCBI lineage: Eukaryota > Metazoa > Arthropoda > Insecta > Hymenoptera > Formicidae > Camponotus > Camponotus vicinus. The sequence goes on along the minus strand of NW_028141979.1, from coordinate 6,416,495 downwards.
GAAATGCTTAAGATAGAAATAAAAATTATTAGGGAAAATCCAATTAAAGAGAATATAACTTTCATGAAAAAAACTTAAGAATAGCATAAATCTTCAGCAGAAACGAGTACACATCTGCATCATTTTATTCTTTCGTTATGTATACTGTATAATTGAGTCTTTCATTGTATTTGTGAAGAAATATGTACAACTTAAATGATGAACAAATAATTTTTAAATTATTATTATTATATTTTTTTAATGTTACAAGTCTTATTTTTTAATTAATTATAATATAATATACAAACTTTATTTATATAAAAACTTTATTTAAGGATTTAAATTGGATTGCTAATTTAAAGCTAAAAACTAAAAAGAATTTTAAAAACAGAATGAATCACATAAACTTTAATCGAATGGAAAAAAGTGTATTACTTGCATCTGTCAGGAATATGTTATATTAAATAGTGTTTTGACGTTTTAAATATCTAATTCTCTGTTGAATGTATATAAATATTAAATAGTTTATCTCTCTCTCAAAACAGAGTGCACTAATAAAGACTACTGTTTGCGATTATATTTGTCTATTTTCGAGATTGTCTTTTTTCTGCACGAAACAAGCCGCAAATGCAGACGCGCACTCTACAGATGACTCGATTAATCATAAATTTGGACATTGCGTCATGCAATTCATCGTCATGCTCGGAAGCGCATCAGATAAATTCGCGGTTACGTTGCACGTTACATTCCTTGCATGCGTGTGTGTGGAATATTAAGTCGTACACAAATTAAATTCATGAGAAATGTAATGTTATCACTACTAACATTTATACATGTTATAATAATATGTACACAATAAAATATCAATATATACAAGGAAAAATTTTGAATCTACATAAATTTTATAACAATATTTCGCAGGAAAACTGTAACATCCACGATATAATTTAAGCTGAAGCTGAGATATAATAAATATATAAAATAATTTGGTTTCAATTAAAAATATGGTGATAATTAATATTGTATTATTAGTGTTAAATTAATGTTACATAAAAAAATTTCAAGATGAATCGATATTATGAGATCAATTATTTATTATTCTCGTACTGATTAAAATACGCATTGAAATTTATACTAAAATACGTATTAAAATACATATTCGAATAAAGAAATTAATCAAATTAATTGTGCAGATGGCCTGTTTATCAGCGAATATTTGCATTGCGATATGAATCATCATGCTGTTATGCAAATACCGATAAATATGATGCAAATTGTGCGCGGTGATTATTAATGTTCTTATTAAGATATGCCGCTTATATCATCGTAATACGTCAATCTTCGTTCTACACTACATTGGCTAAAGTGAAAGTGCAATATAAATTGACGTGAACTTAACACTTATAACGCAGATCTATCAACCTTAAACTTGGCAATGCATTATACAAGATACATCTATGCGTACAAAAAACTTGCTAGTAATCTGCATACATTATTATAAAAATATTTATGTAAATTGGCATTTTTAATCACGCGTACATTCGAGATTTCACTGCACCTTCTCGAGCAGTAGTTGCAGACCGATCTATGTCAGACGTGGGTGGCCGCATCGTTTCACCGGGCGATTTACGTTTAATATCAACAAAACTTATTTTTATCGACGACTTCATGTTTTCGCTCGTGGTAGCAAGTATCTAAGGTCCGCTTGTACGGCTTCGCGGAAATTATCACGCTTTGGATATCGATCACTTACGAAGAAAGTCGTGCCGCATTTTAACGATAAGTGAGAGAAGAAAATAAAAACCCTATTGAGCTCTTAATATAATATCATATCTGCTGTTTTTATCGCTTGGAAATAATTTTATCGTTAATCATCGCTTACAAATAACAGCTGAAAGATTGAATACAAATGTATAAAGAAATTTATGTACGCGATGATTCACACAGAATGAAACCTTGAGATAACATCTGTGCATCTCTTAAATATATTATCAGAAGCCCAAACACATTGACATTTATATAAACATTGATTTTTAAAATTGGTTTGTAATCGAAATAATTTTCTTCAATTTTATGCTCATAGATACATGATAGATCACATGCGAGAACTTATATTATTAAAATTTTTCTTTATATTTATATGCGTTATTATAAATCAGGAAGAATCGACTTATAACAGTGTCTCAAGCGATTTTATTCTATGTGAGTCTTCCTGTAGAATTCAAATAGAGAAACAATAGACATTAATCGGATTACGGTCGACCAACGTTACTGTCTGTCCTAATTGCTAATGAGGACAGTGCTTAGGTACTTTTAAAAGTTGCCCGCAACACAAGGAATAATACGCAAAGAGCATTGGTTCTGGGACGTTAATCACTTTCATGCATTTATGCGCATTCGTTAGCGGGGGGACAATTAAACGCGTCCGCGTCGACAAATTACATGAAATTGTAATTCTCACCCGTGCGAGGTCACGCGACCGCAACCCGTGTGCGAGCTTATTCTTTCTCGACATTTAAATTGTGGTCGGCCACCAAGAAGGAGTTAACCGCTACAACTGCATCGGATGCCCGGAGGAATTCGCCATCATCCTCCCCTCGTTCCGAGAATGTCGGCATTCTTGTGAAGTGAATCTGGAGCGCGTCGCGATTTGATAAGACAAATATAAAGTCGGCGTAATGCGCCGAAAGAGAAGTGCTAATCGTATCACGAAATCCTCGAAATATCAAAGTTCTCGTTTTTCCAAAGCATTTATAATTTTATCTTCAAAATTAATATTTTTAAAAAATTATTAGAATTTTAAAATTTAATAGAATACGAACAATTATGTTAAAAATGATTCAAATCAAGAATTAGTAACATATTAATATTTTTATTAGATTAATTCGATACTTTATATCAATCCTCTCAATCTCTTGGTAGAAATGATAATTGTGAAATGTATATTGATATTTTATTTCCATGCAACAATTTACGTAACGTGAATCCTGCCATCGAGAAATTTAGTATCCCGATACCTCGCGTTGACATGCGAGAAGTTCCCAATAATATTCGAATCGTGAAATACGCGCAGAAATATATAAAGCAGTTGACAGTACTAGAATAGATAGTAAGCTAGATATTTTTCACTGGCACTAAAAAGAAAAATAAGAATAAGAAGCTAGTCGAAACACAACAGCCAAGTGTTGGGTCACGAAGAGAGTGTCGAAGAATCTATTTATATCGTTAAGAAGAGAAAATAGAACGATCATTTGTCCTATTGATGTCTTATAAAACGATAGTTAATTAACAACTCCCTCCTTCATTATGTCCTATATTTTAGGAACTTAGTTAAGATCAAAGCGATCGACCCGACAGTATCATTTAGCATAAAAATGTGTCATTTAAAATTTTTTTTAATAATATACGTATATGAGATAAGAATAATGTTGTAAATCAAAAATTTATTAAAAAGTTTAATTACAGAAATAAATTCCATAAATTGGCATTTATCGGAAATAAACATCTTCTTTTAACATGTTGGTTGGAGCCAAAGATCAATTTGCAGTGCGAAGGACTCCCAGATGGTTTTTTCCTCATTCAAATGATGCTAAAGTCGTGATGGGGCATAAATCACAACGTCACCGCGAGTTGATCAATGGTCGCTTCTAAAACTGGCGATAAGATCCCACACATCGGCAATTCATAAGTCGCGCGAATCGGCATCATGCATCATTTCTAATATAATTTTACAGCCTCGCTTTTCGCGAGTATGACTGACAACGAAGTAAACGACGAGATTCAACGAGCGATGACGGCTTCGTCGTATAATTGATATTGATATCCCGATCGAACGCCGTATCGGGATAAGTTCCATCGAGCATTTTTCGAAACAGAGCTCCAGCCACCCACTGGGACTCCATAAATCCGTGGCAGATGAGATCATTCTCGGGCGCACCACGCGCCATGCATTCTATCGCTGCGACCGTTTCTAAGTACGAGTGGGCGATGGAAAGCAATCCAAAACACCATTGACGCACGTGTACTATTTGCGTGACTGATTTCACCAAGGAAACCTAAACATACAATAATTTCGAGCTCGTATCCGTGTGTATTCTCAGCTTTCAGCTCGGTGCAACGCTCGACATACTTTTATCTTCACACACTTCTCTCTCACTCAGATGTTAACTCCTAATTTCTAACTTTCAGTACGTGGCCGTCTCAACTTCCAAGTTTTAAACTGCAAGTTTCGATCCTGAATTTTTAACTTTCAATATCCTCACTTTTCCATCTTGAACTCCATCAACGATCGATTCCGAGTCTCAACTTTCTCGATTCTTTAGATACTGGTCGTATCACGTGCTTTCTATTACGCACAGTAAAAGTCTTCATATCATCGTAAAGAGGGGAGGAGAAACGAGATATCGCGCGATTAACGAATGGCTCCAATTAGCAAAACGTTTTCCCATCCTAGAAGTTTTCCTCTTCTCTGAAGCGACGTTGCGAAAGTGTTTTATGCGCGCTTATCGCGATTCTCGTTCTTCGCTGAATGAGATTGTTGGCCGCTGAGTCATGCGTAGTAAAGCTACGCATTAGTTAGGTCACGAAAGAACGCGGCAGACGTCGTTGCCGGCTCTCAAGAACCGCCGACGCGCGGTATCATTTGACACGCGTCGCAAAAAGACGCCCTAAAATCGCAAGAAACGAGCGAAGGTACTCTTCCGCGTACTCGAAATTATCATACGGAATAGTGGCTCGTTCTGTGTGCATAACGAGATAGTGTACGTGTTAGAAATTCTCTCTATCTTTCTTAAAAGCGTACACGCGCACTTAGAGCACAAAAATTATTTTCTCTTATCTTAGGAAATATTAAAGTGTGGTTTTAAATAATTTAATCTATCTCCTCTTAATTGTTAATCTTCAAAGGAATGTATAATAATATCATACAATTTCTGTAATTAAATAATATAATTAAAAGCACCGCAACGTTTTATTCATATTTTCTACTCTAATTTACATAAAACAGACGCATCTTCATAATTTTAGCATACGTAGATTAAGGGGTTATGCCTAGTCAGCAGATCGAAAAAAGTATGTTTGGGAATTTTTTTGAAAAGTGTAATAATTTTTTTTTACAAATAAATTTTTATGCAAAAGTACAAATATTAAGGATGTTATTATATTGTTTTTTTATTTAAATTTTGTTATTATATTATTTATTTATTTAAATTTTCATATATTGGCTTGATAGCCCTCAAAACATTAGAGCTAAGACTTTATAGTCGTGTTTAAACAAAGTTATACATTCTGGCGCTTCATGAAACATACACTTATAACTCCGTCAATTTGCATCCGATTAATTTGAAACTTTTAGGATATATTTTGAATATGATACACTTCAAGGGAATGTAAAAACATAAAATTTTTTTTTTATTTTTATGACTAGGCATAACCCCTTACACACGAGTTCGAACATAGATACCAAGCCAAATCGTATAATTACACAATTTGCGTAATTATACGCAAATTGTGTAATTATACGATTTGTCTTGGTATCTATGTGATAGAAGGTTCACGATATATTTTGATCATGTCGGTTAATAAAAGATACGAATCTTAATGCGATAATACAAGTAATTATTTGCCTTACATAACGCATTATTTAATGGATTATTGCGTAATCGTGCTTTGAAGTATGACATACGCTACGACATCATACTGCGTTCAATATTAGGCCTTGAGTATATAATTAGGTAGTTACAGAAACAAAATGCGCAATTTTAATGATGTATATTTGACGTATGGTAAATGCAAATATATGCCAAGAGAGTGGCGTTTTATTTCATTCAGAACACAAGACAAGCTGATGTCATTGCAAATACGTACATGTATTTCAAAGAGAGAAGTTTAAATTTTTTTTCCTCGATTTTCAATTCACGCCTTTATAGAGAATCGTTTTCCTATAATTATTATTCAATCAGTAGTGTTGTACCGATTTTCTATTCCAATCTAATAAAACTTTTATTCGATTAACAAGCATCAATAAATGAGAAAATCGTGATATTCAGGAGATATCGGCGCAACGTAATGCAATTAATTTTTGCCTTCCGGCGAAGCTGTCGGGCAATAAACGAGATTGTCAATTAAATTTCGTGAGATAATAATTCACGAAAGGAAGGTTTCTCGCGTTCGCGTATAAGAGTGGAATCGGGCAGAAGAGCGAGATTTAGGAATGTCAACTAGCACGGAGAGTGTGGATAATTAGACTAGCCGTGTATATTCACGATGATGTAACGAGAGAAAACGCGAAGAGAGACCACACCCGACGCGGGATGCTACGTGGTATTTCGTAAGCCACAGCGACTTTTAGGCAAGGCCACCACGAGGCGAGTTACGAGGTGTCCTCGGGGTGTTCCATGAATTTTCGCGACACGTACCGCACATATCATAGTATGCTATGTGTGGAATATATATCAAGGTATTACAGAGAAGTTCCACAGTGTTATAATAGAAATTAATTCTTACGAAATAATTATTCGTCTCTTTGAGATGCATACAAAAGCATGTATGCTCGAGATTAATTGAATTATCCATTATATAAGTTAAAAAAATTATAAATTTTAATTGATTTTATATGCAAAGATATTTATATACAAAATTTCCAAATCCTAAATTTTAATTTTCTAGATTATATTATTATTGCCTGATAATTTTTTTAATTTCCAAAGTAATAAAAATAAATATAAAATACCTTAAATTAATTAAATTACAATATGACTCTAGGGTAAACTTTTCCATTTGATTGCCAATATCTAAAAGTACGTGATGTACAAGCTATTGAGTTAATTGTATTGAGTAGCAAGTAATTGAGTTTGAAAATATCACGAGATGTCTATTGTTTGCTGCGTCCAGAAATATACTCGAGTAGCCTTAATTTCTAACGGAACGTGTCTGATGCACATTGTCGTTACCAAGTTCCACAAGGATTAAGTTAATTCCGGGCCGATACCCGCAACAGTTCAGTGCATGTGGATACACAAACTCAATTTGTAGTCACACGAAGTTGTAACGAGATTGTATCGTACTTATACACGGAATAGAATTTATTAGATTCAGCTGCGTGCGGAGTTTAGTTGCATCAGGCCCGTTAACTATTTAATGGGGAACTCGATTACAAGAGAATCTTGTCCTATTACTCTCATAGTTGATCTTCGATAATGCCCGAGCCGAGATGCCCGGCGGATGTTTATTAATATTTTGCGCGATCGCGCATTGAACTGCGCGAAGATTCATCTTACGTACACAAACTGGAAACTGTCCGCACCTTCGGGAATATTAACGGTACTGTAGGCAACAAGACGTGGCTCCATATCTCACGGTTGTAAAAGAATATTACACGTACGTGTATAATCACGCGTATAAGTCTAACAATAAACTATAATAATAATTCACGAACGCGCGTAATTTATTGCTAAATTGTTCGTGTGTGTATACGAATATATTTATTATTTAATCATGACGTATTACTGCGTCTTTTCTCTCTCAGATTTAATAAACGATGCGGTGATTTAATTCAATGCGATTTCGACGTTTTATGATGCCCGTGTTAATAGCTACTTAACATCTTGTAATCACTTTTAAGATTTCCTCACACCTTACGACACGATCACTTCATGTTTACGACAACTACACGTGATTCCGGCATATTTTATCGTTTCGCAGTATATGCTAGCTGGGAATTCGCTTTTTTTCACTTCGCATATTTATCAATATGGCCGGTATTTGAATAGGAAGTCGTGATAGGTCGATACGTGAAGAATCTGTTTTTGTGGCAAACAAAACTTGTTTGCTTGAGAATGCATTAATTATTATATATTAACACTCGGTTTATAAAGCCTATACATCTGCGATATCTTATTAAATAGAATATTTTTGTGTCTTGATAAACTACTATTAAAGAAATTTTTTTTGAAAATAAAATGATATAAAAAATCCTAATAAAAATAATTTGTGCTCCATTTATGCGTTGATTGAAGAGCTTTATTATTGCAAATGTAAAAATTTTCTGATTTATTCATCGATCCATGACAATTATTACAGAATATAAGTTTAATTACTTTACATAAATACTTTTTATAACGTTATAATAATATTATAATCATGCAACTCGATTAATTACTGCTATTGTTAGTCGAGAATGTCAATGTTATCAAATTCTTAGATGGCTTCAAGGGTTCAGTTGTTCGCTAGCTTGCTTTTGACCTTCGATTTCAACTATTTTCTTCGTTACTGAGTCCTCTGTCTACTCATTAGCGGGCGGACACTACGCGAAGGTTCTTGAACCGCGGTTAATTGTTGTGGGAATAGTTCTTCGTGGTATTTCCGGGTAAAAAGACACGGAGGTCGTGCATCCTTAAGTGACACCGTTCATTCTCACTTCGTTATCGGGGAGAGGATATTAATTCTATTCCCGGACACGTCGTCCGATTGTCATGGATGCGAACCATTATGGTTGTTTTATTACGCGCGTGGGATTCCCCTCCGCGATCAATATCTCCGACATAACGATCGGCGCTTTTATCTCGTTAGGATATCGCCCGCCGACGAAGCGCGGCACAATCTCAGAATGTAACTGTTGTGAATGGAACGACGGAAATTACCTTGCGCGATAAGCAACTCCAGATTCAAGCATCGGTAATTAGTATCGTCTATGCGACAAGGTCGCTCGACACAATCGTACTTTGGCGATTAGCGTGATTAATTGCGCTGTTAAGACGAACGTGGGCTGAAATTGCAAATAGATATTAAATTAAGGCTATCGCTATTGTATTTCAACAAGATGTTGCATCTCAATCTCAAGAGTTGCATCTACTGCAATAGATACTGGATTCTGGATGTAAGCCAGCTTTCGACAAGCGTGATTTGTCAGACAGGCTTATCCGCGTGTTTGCATTAAAGAGAGAGTGTGAGAGGTGATACTTTGCGCCTCTTGCGCAGCGGCTTTAATAAATAAGAAAAAGTAGATCATGTAAATAGATGATGTAGAGTGTTATTTAATCTTGAAGAAATGAATTAAATAAAGTAATGTATGAATAAAAACTTTTTATACAGCGTAAAATATTAGAAACAGAATAATAAGAGCCCGCGAGATGTCAAGAGACACGATATATAAATATCGAAGGCTATTGAAAATCGATAACGGAGTCGTTAAAAAAACCGAGAATAAAAGTTACGCGTCGGCGACGAAGGAATGAATTTCACCTCGATACATATTTCGCCGTCACTCGCGATTTTGACGATGGCAGTTCTTGCCGAAATGATTGCCGAAGTGCATTCCTCGCGTGTTCTCGTATATACCTGGCGCAATCGCGAAACGTGGCGCGGTTATAAATACCCGATCCGTGGCTCTAATCTGGGCGGATCAGGAGAGAGAGAGACCGATCGCCCTCTTGCACTCCCTTGAAAGGTAAAAAAAAATGACCTACGGTACCTACGGATGCCGAATATGCGTGCGACGTGCACCACGTGCGTGTGGTGGTCGGCTGATTGGCGCCGCACGGGCCGATTTATATCGGAGTAACGCGTAATAAACGTGATATTATACACGGCGATACGGCTCGCGCCTGATTACGCCTGGCTCTGCCGTGAAATGAATTATATCCTTCTCGTGTAATCGCACAATGAGCCCGATCGCGCCATCGACGATCGTGATTCGACGCGATCCCGCGAATGGAACGCAGCAATTATTTAATCGAAGGGTACGCTCCTCTTCCATCGATCGAACAAGCTCCAAGGCGTATTTACGCACGACGCGACGCACTTATATTGCCTTGTTGCACGAAATATGCGAAGGTCGATATGTCAGTGTGTCGTGCCGAGCATCCGAGAGCTCATCTCGTCGCGTTGCTACGCGAGAAAATCGCCTCGAAGGTAATTTAGTCGTGAAAAGAGGTAATATCTTTTTTATTTGAAATATTTAATAATGAAAAAATGGCGCGAAAAATAATGTTGCGAAGCAATGACGAGTATATTTTTTTATTTGACAATTGAAAAAAAATATCTCTTTGAAATTGATGAAATTGAAATTGTGTCTGAAGAGACATTTTAGGTAAAAGCGACGTGTTCGCGTGCGCGATCTTTATCCCTCGGCAGTTAAACAGTCCTCTTTTATTGCACTTCGTGCGACACGAAATGCTCGACACGTTATTTTGGATGCTGTGCCGGCTAGAACCGTTGCCAGGAAAATAGTCACCTACGACTCACGTGAGAGAATCGATCGTTAACTCGTTGCGGCTAGAGAAGTACATGTGTACTTAGGAACAGGGCTAACTCGTATAGGCGGTATTCTCGAGAACGTGCGCTCTCATATTTTCCTACGTCCCGTTTATTGAAATTGCTTTCCCAGAAGCGGACTAAACTTAGGCGCAAATCGACAGCGTCATCAACGGCACAATTCAATTTCAGTTTATCACAGGCTAGCGGAATAATTGCACGGAGTATAGAGTATGCAATTTCAAAACGCGCGACTCTGATTATTACACGCATGGCGATTTCAATCCACGGACGAAGGATTTAATATACATAATGTCAGTGATAATCATTGATGATCATTCATCAACGTCAGAGATTATTTCACGCGAAAGGAAAATTTGCAACGATGCATCGTGCACGTGTTGTTTTGAATGTTTTTCACATTTTGCGCACTGACTAATGAGTATTTAAATGCTTTCTAATAATATCAATTGCTGGAAAACAATCCGCCTCGCGATATTCATTAGTGTCGAGAGAGCGCGCGTTTATAAGACGTTGTATCATCACTCACGCGATGGATATGTGTTGCAAATTGTAATTGCCGATGACGTCATTATTTATGGATCTCGCGTAGAAATACGGCGGAGATACTCTCGGAGTTAATCTTAAATTAAACGACGAGGATTTTATTTTGGAGGCACATCGTGTGCCGCCTCAAATATTTCCTTCCCACGTTACGTTCCTCTAGAGACAAATGTACCCACCACATGCATACAAATTAAAATTAGACAATTGCGTCTAACATTTTCAAAGTTATTTAATATTTCACAAGTACAAGTACTTGCTGATTATCGCTCTCGAAAATTTCTTTTAATATCTTTCACACTAAAAATATTCGTTTTCATATAGCAAATTGAAAAATTACTGTAAGGTTTATATTTACTACTTAAATTCGAATTATTATTTCGTACAGGAGGCTCGATCCAATCCTTTACAGATCGACATTTATAAGTTCGACTCGTTTGACCACACACATTCAGAAGTTCTATTTATTCAACCTGGTCGGCTGCCGCGTTTTACCTCCAATCATTTAATCTATACAGCCTGTCTGATTTTATAGTTTGTCCGATTTATTATATCCCTCGTTCATTAAATTTTGAACAAAATTAATAGATATTTTTTTCTAATTTTGCTAAGAGATATCTCAAAAATTTGTATTTAAGAAAAGAATTTCTGCAAATACATATGCTAAAACATATAATAAAATTTACATAATATTATTATTCATAAAAATCGATGCATTATTAAAAAGAAATATTAATAATTCTGCTATAATATTTTTTAACATCGTCGCTTAAATAACGTGTTTAAATAAAATTGCATTTTAATCATATTTTTCTTTTACATCTGTATATAATTTTTTCTTTTTACATTTTTTTTCAAATATGTTCATACGTATTTTTAGAATAACATTTTCGATTTCTCAATAATTCTGTTTTCCATGAGATTTCGCGAATACTCGCTTACAAAGAGAGACATAAGTTTCAACCTCATGTCTCTCAATTCTATAATCTGATTATACGGATTTCATTTCGCACAAATTGAAGTCAAAGCCAACAGCTTGCCTTTGTAATCTACTATGCATTCGTGCGGAAGCTATTGTATTTGCGATGGAAATCTGACAATGCAGTGCACAGTTTACCTTTCTCCCCGATTGACCTCTTCTTGATCCTTTCGCCCGTACAGACTTTCCGTTTTGTCTCTTCCGCCTTTCCCCAGAGTCTCTTCCGAGATCTCTCTCACAGCTTAACGGGTGTAATAATTCCGAGTCAAATGAGCCGCGGGGTCGATCGATACTAGGAAACGAGACGCACTCGCGTTTTCTCGCGGAGATTCGATCTCGAGGAGTCGGTCGTTTTCTCGCGTGCACGATAACAAGTCACCCAGATTACGAGATGACATTGGTCAAAGAGAGAGAAAAGGAATGCGCGGGAGAGATCGCGCGGAAAGGGATTCTCCTTCTTTTTCTCTTCCTCTTTTTCACGCACACGTATGCACGTACGCACGTCCGATCGCACGCACGAGCGACCGATCGCGCGCGAGCTTCGAAAAGCAATGCAAGCGCGAGCGACACGCCGGGCTCTCGTTCCTTCCTACGTTCTTCCTCGCACACGACGTTCCCGGCTCGTGCTCCCTGCCTGTCCCCTCCCTCCCCGTTGCTTTCCCTGTCCGTCCACCTCGTGGTCTCTCTTTCGCTCTCTTTCCTTCTCCACTGAAGTGTACACTCTCGTTCACCATCCTTCGTTCTCTTTCTCACCGCCTCTCTCTTTCCCTCTTGATTTCTGATGCTTGGATTCTCTATCCTTGTCGTTTCTTCTCTCGGTTACTACATCGACGAGATGCGACTATCCTCGTTCAATGTTCTTTCTGATGATCTCCTCGTCCCCGTCTTTCTGAAATGTTGACCGTCTCTTTTGAGTCATCCTCGTCTTCCGATCGATGCTTGCTCCAGTTCAGTTTAATCCGTTTATCTCGTTATTTAAATGGCATACGGAAGAAGAATATATGAGACGATGTTTTCCCTGGAAATTGGTTTGTCAGATAGAAATAATATTTTTAGAGCTTTTGCTTTAATTAATAATAAAATGTATTCTCTGATTGTGAGTTTGAAAAATGAGAATTTTTAATGGTTACTCACGAAAGACTCTTGTCTATGAGACAATTCTTCTTTCTGTAAATTGTTTCAATTCATGGTATTTAACTCTCTTGAAATATACTTGTTTCACGTGCATGTTATACCTTGATAAAGACTTGCCCGGGTCGCTTTTGTATAGTCGTACTCATAATATATTCATACATATTCATACATCTCTCTTTTTCTCTCTTAAAGACGAGCTCGACAATATAATTCATGAAGGTCGTCTCATTTTTAAAGATGGTCTTAAATCATTTCCAATTTCATGAACGAGGCCTTGCTTGATCAAGCCTTTGGCGCTTAAAATCTGTTCTTAAAAGATGCTATTATGAGACGACCTATCTACCTTACTTAAGAAGGATTGAGAAAAAGATGGTTTAAGAGAGATGATACCTCGAAGGCTACCTTGAAATTCCACTACAATTATCAGCCCGTTTCAAGACTACTTTATCTAAGCTTGCTCCAAGTCTTGACTACAAATACCATCTATACTCTCGACTCTTCTATCGCTCTATTCCTCTCTCTCGCTCTCGCTCTCTCGTTTTCCGTTCTCACACAGTGAGAACTTTACCTACCGCACTCTACATCCGTTGCCTAGAGTCATGTCTGACGGCTTCGAGATCTCTTCGCTATCTCCTCGCAACGGTCGCCACCCTCGATCACACACCTTCCCGTTTCCTCTCGTCGCGTTTATTCTTCCCCTCTTATTCTTTCTTCATCTATTATTATCTCTGAGATGGAGACATTCGCACATCCGCCATCGATCGCAATTAAAACATTTTCTTTCTGCAGATTTCCAAGAAAGGTGTTTGATATAAACTTGATATAAATTTCATGATACATCGCGATCATGATAAAATATACTTTTCTTTCAAATCGTTATTTTTATTACAGTAAACTTCTCCCGATTTATTTTTCACAATCGCAGCTGTTGATCGTTTCTTTACGAACGCGAGTACCAGATACGCATTTCCAGCGATACTCAGAAGGCACTTCTCCACACCCACGAATATACGAACATTTGCACGAACAGATTGAGCACTCTTTCACGACGTACAATAATCGCGGATATCGTCGGAGATTGGGCCCGGATACAACCGCTCAACTCGGCATATAGGGGCAAGATACTAAGCAGCCGCTTCCTCTTTTACATCCCTACCATTTGTAAACAGATTGTTAACGGTAAAACACTCGTCGTGATCTCCTGGTGATTCCGTTTCCGGTAAAAAACCATTGCACACTCACTGACTAATTTCACGAGATGGACCAAAAAATGAATCACTCGAAAATCATACTCGAAATATACAATGACGCTGGCGATTTAATACTCAACTGCGACAATTCATACTATTTGATTTTTAATATATTTGATCTAAATATACTCATTTCCCTACAATAATTATTTTTTTCTAAAAATAATATCTGATATCCTTTCCATTGTGTTTTTCATAAGATCTGTTTCTTTTCCACTGTATTTTATCTACAGTACATGTGCCTTTTTGGGGATCAGAGTGACCCGGTCGTCCCTTTTGGAGAGTCTAAATGGCCTCGTCATGCAGTCAAAAAGAAAAAACAGTCAGTCGCGTTAGCCAAGTCTCTTAATAAAGCTCATTATTAAAGTACAACTCGAAGCACTGTTTTCACCTACATTTCCTTAGAAGAAACGCAAAAATAAGTAATCTAAAACAAATTTTTGCCACTTGGGTAAATCTTTTTCATAAATTACGATTCTTACAAAGGGCACGTCGAACGAAGATTTAACAATCAGCCGACATGATATATTTAGATTTATAATATTATCTTATAATTTTAGTCGAGAGTATTATACATATATATTTTATTTTAACGTTATAAATATATGATAATATATAAGTAAAAGTAAGTCACTTACTAAATATGATAGATATGAAAACTATTAAAATTCAAAGACATATCTTCATACTTGACATTTTGACTTTTTATTTTACATAAAATAAAAATTTAACGGGCAATTATGAAAAATGATAATTAATTAGATAAAGCAATGTGAAAAATATCTAGATAGGTTAATAAAGAGAATATGGAGACAAATAAGGAATCTAATAAATATCATATCAATCCGATTCAACAAGTGACATATGCACTTAAGCACTCCATGTTTATGTTCTTCTTTTATCACCAAGAGATTCCATAGTTATCTATAGTAACGGGATATCCCGAGAAGCATTTACCTTTCATGTTATTTTTTATTAATACGATTAGATGGAATAAAGTGAAGTTTATAATCAATATTATAATGGACGAATAAAAATCGAATTAAATTCTTGTTTGCGTGACCGTGTCAAATATACATAAAAAAATAACAATGTTATTTTAAATATTCTAAATCATGTGAAACATTTGACATATAACATATGTTCAATTAATATTTGAAATTTCGTCTATATTTTTTAACATACAGGGTGTCCCGAAACTAACGCTTGATATTTTAAAGGCAAATTCTCTGACCAATTTAAAAACGATTTTTCCTCAGCGAAAATGTCGAGGGAGATCATTATTTTTTGCATATTCCCAATTTTTGTCATCATGTATCTTTCTAACTAAGCCTTAAATTAAAATTCTATTAAAGTAAACTCTACCTAAAATTAACTAAAGAATGTGACTTTATTAATATTTTATTCCCATAAGCCTTAGTTTGCGAAAAACCCTTTATTTTCAATCGTTTATAACTCGAAAACTATTAGTGCCGCGACATTTTCGCTGAGGAAAAATCGTTTTTAAATTGGCCAGAGAATCTGCCTTTAAAATATCAAGCGTTAGTTTCGGGACACCCTGTATATATTCGCATTGATATACATTGTAATTAGAGATTGCACTGCTAATCAAACGGTGGCAACTACGAGAGATAGAGAAATTAGAGAGAAAGAGAGAGCGAGAGAGAGAGGCTCAGTTGACAGGACATTTGCACGTTAATTATTCCCTTGCAATTCGTCAAGCAATTACCTATTCCAATTGCAGGTAAGCGCATCTCGATATCCCGTGGTGGTGAAACTGGGCCACGCTCACAGTGGGACCGGCAAAGCCCGTGCAGAAACAAATCAAGAATTTCTAGATCTCGCTTCACTGGCGGCTATGACAAACAGTTATTGCACAGCGGAACCTTACATCGACACCAAATACGACGTGCACGTGCAGAAAATCGGAAATAATTACAAGGCTTTCATGTAAGTCGCAATAAAGTCGATTAATTAAAAAAATTCGATTTAAAAGCCAACAGCTTCAAAAGAGTAAAATATTTCAAAATAACTTAGCGACGTCATTTTATGGAAAAAATAATTGGAATGACACACTTTTGCCACTCTGATCCTTATAGGCGAAAAAGCATAAGCGGCAACTGGAAATCGAATACCGGCTCGGCCATGCTAGAGCAGCTTTCCATAAGCGAGCGACATCGCACATGGGTCGACCATGTGGCGCAATTATTCGGAGGATTGGATATCTGCGCGATCGAATTACTGGTGGGCAAGGATGGCCGGGAGCACATAATCGAGGTCAACGACAGCGCGCTGTCTTTAATGGGAGACTCCCAGGAAGAGGATCGACGTCACATCGCGGACCTGGTTACCGCGAAAATGCAGGTGCGTGCGAGATTGCGAGCGATTACGTGCTCGTGACTGCGATCGCGATCTCTCATTACGTGTAAATCATAATTTACGATCTGCCCAGGTTTACTGTCGACCACCGAGCGTGTTGACCAAGACCGCCTCGCGAGGCTCCATGTCAGGTTCTAGCCAGGTGAGCAGTCCAGTGGAAGATCGAACTGCACCGCCAACGGCACCCTTGGGATCTCACGGAAGTATGGGTTCCATGGCTAGTATAGGAAGCTTAGGTTCCGTAGGTTCCACCGCGCCAATATCGGCTGACGTCACTACCTCGGAAAGTCATCATCAGTTACAGCGACGAGATTCCCAAGGTATACATATTTTTTTTTTGTGAACAATTGTTCTCCAAAAGTAATCATCAAACACGCGACAAAATTGGAAATAGACGCAAATTTAATTAACTAGTTACAATCATAATTAATATTAGTGAAATTTGATGAATTAAAAATAAATATATAAAATTATTCCCATTATTATCTGCTTTTAAAATTATAATAGCATTAAATAAATATTAATTATATGAGAAAATTTAATATTCTTCATTTTCAAATTATACTAGAAATATTAAACATTTTAATTTTGTTATTAAGTAAAAATTTTGCGTATTAAAATACACAAGAGACTGCACTCTTACATCAATATTGGAGAACAAGATTGGATAGTGTACATATTTGCTCCTATATTTCTCAAATATTGATTCGCTACTTTATCACTTTACACATTTGAAAGCCGACTGTATTGAATTTTAATAATTTCTTATTATTAATTATTCTTATTATTTATTATTAATAATTTCTATTCTCAATTTTATTCGCAGCCTCACAATCGAGCACAGTGAGCAGCGCACCGTCCGTTGGTCGACGTCCCGAGGAGCCGCCAACGTCCAGGATTCCGTTCCACCGACAAGGCAGCCAGTCGCAGCAGACTGGCCAGGGCGAGGACACCGAGGACACGATGAAGAATCTGCGAAAGACCTTCGCCGGCATTTTTGGGGACATGTAGACCATAAGAAATGGCCGACGTAGCGAGAGCGTAGACGTCGAGCACTCTCGCGATGAGGTAGCTAATACCCAGGCTAACACCCAGGCTGGTAGTACGTCGGTCACACTAACACGAACTCACGAATTACTTCGGAGATCCTTAAGCATGTTCGACGATTGAAACTCGACGCGCCAATCGTGCAAGGGTACATGAGCATGTAGATATCTATATATTTGCAGATTGTCGTAGAAAACTCTCGCGCGAAAATTGCATGCCGCGCGAAGTGCACTATTAATCATTCGAATTTAATCGAATATAAAAATTGTTAGAAAATTAACGACCAGGCGGGAAACGAGGTTGGCAACGATAATTGCGCGGAAACATCGAGAGATGAGAATTTCCCGCGTTCAACGATTTATTAAGCTAACGCGCTGTCTAACGAGGTAGGTCCTGTATATTGAGAGAATCATGGTCGTGTGTATGCGTGGATACATTGGAGAATAAGGTAGTAAGTTCTATATATAATCCGTATATATACGAATTAAATAAAAGTTAGGCAAGCTCAGTCGAAAGAAATGGCAAATTATTTAATAATCAGCTTTGATGTTCATTGAATTGCTAGCGCAATTGATATCCAGTGAAGCATTTGCATCGCTAAAATAAATCGTATATAAGCGCACTTTCTTACCATAAAGGCAAGGCAATCATTCCGTAGGCCCCTGGCGTCTCCTCAACCAGTTTTACTTCGAGCACCCACTTTTAGGCTTAACGTTTGGATCGTCGTGTGTCATATTGTCATTTAAGGGAAAAGGCACTGCGAGATAGAAATTAAGGCAGGCAATAGGCGTCTTTCGGGCGATCTCGCAGTGTTTGTAAAAATATTCGTACGCCTACGTCATTCGAGATGATCGAAGACGACAAAAAAAGAGGAGATTCGGGCATTATTCTGAACATTTGGCTAACCGAGACTGCGAGCGGTCGTTTGGTTTCATCAAGGACTATAGAACGAATGTATGTAGTTGTCTCTACTTTTAAGCGCACAAGTAGTTTTAAGATAAATCAGGGATGGGCAAAGTTTCTCGACATCGCGGACAGGAGGTCGAAAACTTTCGAAATCAATCCGCGAGTTCTTTCTCTCGACACGCGCGAGAGAGATTAATCGATCGAGATATATATCGCTCGTCGAAGATATATATCGATGAATTAATTCGGCAATAAATTTCTGACGAGAACATGTGGAATTCACGATGAAAATTTATCGTGCATTCCGAGAGAGAGAGAAAGAGAAAGAAGTGGCGACACTTTCTTTTCCTAAATTTTCGCACATCGCGAGCCGCCGTTAAAATCGCATGAGACAAACGCTCCGTCGATGGAAAATTCACGAAAATTTGGTCGCTGTGTTTTTTAGCATTAAGGAGTCGCGCGAATTCGTGTATGCTTGAATCTTGGCGCGAGAAACGGAAGGATCGATCGAAAAGTAATTCGACTAGAACGGGAATCCGATCGCATGCAACGCGAAAGAAAATAATATCCCGATACATAGATCTGCAAATATATACATATACGCATATGTATGCGCAAGTAAACAGGTTGAATGTAATAAAATACCGGCGAAGTGTATTAAACGCAGCTACGCGGAGTACGAAGAAGGGCAATTTCCAGCGAATAATCGGATTAAACTTAATGTAACGAAGGAAAACTGGGGGATAATCGACCGTGGTTTCAGCTCTGGAAAAAGGAAGGCTCGACATTTGCAATTTGACAAATGTGGGAAAGCTAAAGAAGCTTCGCTGAAGAAAATACAGTCGTTAAATGATGTGAAACATTTGAGAAATATCAATTAATATATGATCAATTGATATATAAATACATAAAAAAGGAGGGAAAAAGAGCATAAGCTTTCTTAAGTCACTGAGAATCGAGGAGAGGACGAAGCGAATGCGAATTTATTTGAAAGTATGATCTCATTTTTGGAAAACTCTATATGTGTAATGGGAATCTTACATTATATACGGTTTCATCGTGTCCCTTTCGCGGTTTTCTGACTGCATAAGTAATAAATAATTGACAGTTTGATTTTCATGTGCCTTGACACTAAAGTGTCCTTCATATCACGTTGTTTGCGGTTGGTAAATGTTAAAACAGATAAAACGGATAATTCTTGAGAGAGACGAATTACGATGGCAATGCTGGTCGATGCAACGAACGGGATGACGTAGATGTATACAACGGCAATTTTGAGGCAGGCATTGCACATTTACCGCGCGATCTATATTGTTTGTACTTTTTTATAAATCCCAATCTCTCATTCCATTTGTATATTCGCTGAGACACACTGTTTCTTCATTGATCTTCACCGCAGAAGCCGGAGAAGCGTGCGCGCCGTCCAAGCTTACATTCGTTAAAACATCTTTGCGCCTTCGAGATCAAGAATGTGTTACATAAGTAAGTGGTTGTACATATATAAATTTTCGCGGGAATATAAAATTGTGATTTTATCAGTGTTTTCGATTCTGCAATGATAAAATGTCTTCCGTGCGTTGCGAACTGAATATTTCAAGCAGCAGATCTCGCGTAAGCGAAACAGATGTCTTAGCCCTTAATAAGTAATCTGTCAAATAGTTCGACATAATTATATTTCTGTAAATGTATTTTCAAAAAAATATTCAACTATCTAATTCATATATTAGAATATTCCTTTTTATCGCCTTTCTTCACATTGGAAAAAATTAATGAGATTTTAGCAAGTTTCGCGACAAGGGCAGAAATTTGCGCGATTAAAGTTAAACAGGAAAGCAAAGGCTTTAACACTCGACGCACAGATCTCTGGTTCCCTTTTTTCAGAGCTGACGCCACGGTACGATTAAAAGCAATCAAACAATCATAATCACGTCACTGCGCGGAGGTCAATCGATCGACACTGGATGCGTAGACGCGGTTACAGATGAAGAATATCTCAGGGGTGCGAGTCTAGGCACTAGATAACATAGGAACTAGAAGCGGCAACGCGTGCGTCCATGCATAGCCTAGTCAATTCATCGACGTCGACTTCAAACGATAGAGTGCGGATAGAGTTAGGATTCGCTTGTACGAAGAAATCCTTGTGACTGTGATCCTCGGGATTGTCTATAAAAAGAAAACTTTTCGCGTGCATCTTGTCCGATCGATCGCTTTTCTCGATAAACTCTAATATAATCAACGAGTGTTAATTTTACTCCTCTTCTTTTAATATGTTAATTAGATTCATTTTCCAATTTTCTGAAATTTTACGAATTCAGGAGAAATTTTTAATAATTTATATTATAATGTTGAACAGTTATCAAGTTTTGTGTAAAATTTAAAATACAATTATTTTTCATAAAAATTAATAAATCTGAATTTTCAAAATATTGATAACTTAATTATATATTAATGAAATAAATTTTCTCATCTTTTGTCACATTTTCAAGAATAATTTTTGATATTTAATTTCAATATAGCAAATGCGAGAAGAGGTCTACGATCATCGCGAAATGATCGTTCGAACAATTGCACGCCGATTTTGACTAAACAGCATTATCGATATCGGACACTTCGTTGCTTGGATCATAACTTATCAAGGCGTTATCCAGTGCACGTTTAGTTACGATGACTGTGTAGTGTCGTGAGCGGCAGCATTTCTCATTTTCGTTCCCTACGCACCGATTGCACCGTAGCTACCAAGTAATAATGCACCAGTAATATTTGTAAACTAGCACAGTAACCATGTATCGCGATCTCTTCAATTCTCTAGGATATGGTCGTGTTGCTGTGTATATATAATTGCGCTCGAATAATAAACGAATGATAAATTTGTTGTTCGTTGCCGCACGAAAAGTTCGGTCTCAGCGCAATCTCGCATAATATATACATAGCACACACATACACGCATACTATATTTCATATAAAATCGCATTAATAGGAGAATTCACCGTGATTTCATGTTTGATGATCTCCGGCACTTTTCAGCCGGAGTGGCTCTTATCTTCGCGTTACGAACGTTATTCCTGCAGCTCTCAAAGTATGACCGCAGTCTTCAAGGTATTACTGCGGCAGCGTCCTTTCAGGTAGCGCAAAATCGTTCGTGCAAGATTTATGATAATGCAATTACACGAAGAGAGTTCCGAATTACGTTTACGGCGACGGTGAAGCGTGTAACACCGTTCCGGAAACTCATCAATGCGCAATTCCCAGTTGTAAATTAATGATCCTCGTAATATCGATCGTTGTGCATATACAGTCGAGTTTCCCCTTTCGTGCTTAGGGAACACGAGCCTTTACCGACGAGCCATAAATCTCCCAACCCTCCCTCCCCAACCCCGCAATCTCGACGATCCTCCGATTATCGCGAGAGGATCGTGCAATAAGTTATGATTCGCGCGTGTTTCGCGCCTCTCGGTAGATTTTACGTAACCCTCTTATATATATGTACGTATATCTTTCGCTGTGCTTTCTGAGCATTCGTCACTGTACATCGAGGAGAAATCTCTTACGTACACATCATCTTGGCGATGAGCTGAATTTCAGTGCCTCATTTCCTTCTCTTCCGTTTGCTTTAGCCGAGCAGTAGTGGCATGGGGTCCGTTACAATCCTAGTACTTTCCCCTCATCCTCTTCTCTCCAACTAATACATATATATATAAAGTGGAGTAGCTAGATGTATCATATATTAAATCCATGTGTGTTATTGCAAACTGCGACATGCACTTAGGAGCGTCTTAAGATTAGCAAAAATACCTTTGTAGATGAGAAGCAAGTTATCTCGCTCGAGATGACTCGGATATATATTATTGGGATCATCCTTGTAACATTAGTTAAAGTTACTTATTTGAGATTTACTCGCAGTAACGCTTTAACTAACGTTTCTAAGGATGGCTCGCGACAAGACTCTATGCGACTACTGCCAGGTTAACAATGAATAATCGGATTGTATTATTACGCTTTCGGAAACGCTGAAGCCTCGATAGTTGAGAAAATAATGCTGATAGAGAAATGAATGCGTTGTCGTTTCGCGTATTTTGCGTTTGTCGAGGACTATTTTAAGAAACTTAAATCAACGTTATAATATTGTGGCCGCCCAAAACACCAAAGTCTGTAACTTTATAAGTAATTTACAACGAAGGCGCGAATTTGTAGGACGCGTTTCCAGCGGTCATCTTCGTTTCTGAGCTGTGGCAGGCCAATAGAGGATAGGGTACGCATCATCGATTTACCCCCGATTACACGACGGCTCGTCTCTTGATAATATTCGGTACGTATCTCTCTGTGTGTACGAACTTAATGTTAAACTCGGACGGTAAACTTGCGAGAAAAGTAACGATAATAGCAGTAGACGTGTAGGCGCGACGAGTATACACGTTGCAGCCTAATATCGTCGCATTACCTCCTTGATTTCAATGCGTGCTAGCCACATGTATGATACCCACTTACACACATATCTCTACATGAGCATACACACACATACACACACACACACACACACACACATACGTACGTTCACGTAAAAATTGAATCGTATCGTAACACTATATAAGTAATATTACTGTACGATATGGCGTCGATGTTATTTAATCCCCGTTATTACATTAAAGTCAGCCTATCGTGCCGAGGAAAGCAAGATACGGAGGTATATTTATCGCGTTAAGATTTCAGGAAGACACAGGTCTAACTAATTTACGTAGATTCGTTAGGGATCGTAAAAATTAACATAATCGATCGAAGCGTTGAATTTATGCAAGATATATGATATACGTATGTAATCCACACAGATTCGTAGATTAGTAGAAGACCGCGTCGACGAAAAGCCAAAGGCCGTGATCGTCGCCCTTTTTCGAATGATATTTACCGATCGCGGGCGCATTGATCATGTTTCCAAAAGGGAGAAAGGGAGAATCGAAACGCGACCCTTCGATGATCACAAACGAACCACCCACGCGAGGGAAAGGGTTGAATCGAGGCCCGTTGGTCATGCTCGAAAACCGTCATGACTCTCGTGAATCGGTTGACATTCACGTGGCCAACTTTGAATTGAGGTTGAATATCAACGATGATGACTTTTGACATTACCGTGTGCAAAGTGCGTACGATTTGATCATCGCAAACAAAAAAAAAGAGAGAGAGACGATCGACGAAAGGATTATTCATTCGTGATGAATTCGAGTGCGATAGAAAAAAAATACAAGGTGTATGTACCAGTTCCTGGATGGTCTAAATGTTACGACCTTTTTCTGACTTGATTGCAAAAATTCGATGCATTCACATCGCATTTTGACGTGCATTCGATTGTTTCGCCATTTTCATACCTTGAGATTTGTTACATCTTGCATATTTTCTATCACGAATTAGATTCAATGGCAGTTATAAAAATCAAATAATTTCTATAAAAAAAAAAAAAAAACTAAAAGCAAATATCTTTTCATGATTTTACCAAAGTCGGGATCACGGGATTTCTTCGGTATAAAATAATCAGAATTGATTGAATATTATTGTGATTTGAAACGAAAAAGGAAATGTAAAAGTTCGATCCATGCCGATCGATTCTCCGGTCTCGTGAGCAAGATCGATGAGAACGCAAATCGGTAAGATTTTCCTCCGCAATCGGAAAGATCGCGAACGGCAGGAGCGAGAATCGGCGCGTCTCTTTTTAACGATAAACTTTTAACGGTACTTAAGGTCACAAGCGTATTTTTAGTGGTCATTGAGAGGACAACGAAAATCGACAGAACGAGTCCTGAGCGTTGGAAACGAATGGGAGAGCGAATGGAGCGAAAGAAGGAAATCAAAGGACGATTATATATGGAAAAACGTCCGAGTAGTTTGTCGCGCGCGCGTAGATTTTGCGCGCGCTTTAAGTTATCACTTATATATCGTAACGAATGAAAATCCGTATAAATAAGTACCGGAGTAAGCGCGACACGCGAGGAGGATTAAATCACACACATAAAATGCGAGTTCTATCTGTCATCGTTAATTACTAAGGATTATCAGAGTTTGGAGAAACTCTAAAGTTAAGCCGAATCAAGCATAAGAGTATAAGTTTATAACCTGTAGCGAGGATACGCGAAGGAATGTAGTACAATATTAACAAGAACGTGTATAAATATATATGAAGAGTATAAATAATATATATAAAGACAAATATTATATATATATAAATATTAAATGCAGATAAATACACATATAAATACAAAAACATGTAATTATTCCTATGACATGCAGCGTTAATCGTTGGATGTACATCGAGGTGCTCGTTACGATTGAGTTTTATCGTTTGATTAAACATCGCGTGACCCGAAATATCGCTTTCGAGCATCTTGAGATGTTGAAAGGATTACGAGAATGAAACGCGAAGCAATGAGAGGCAATTCATTGCTTCTGTTGGCGAAGAACAAGAAGCGTGATCGGCAACGAGCATCGTGATCGATGTATGCACGTTGATCATCAAGATCATTTTCGAGATAGTCTACAAGATGAGCTGTAGAAGTAGAGAGTAGATCATTTTCAGAGACAGATAATAAGATCGAAGCATGCTGTTTTTTGCCTAATGTGCTATTCATGTAAGCGTACGATTCGAAATATGCGATGAGTATATATATATCGAAAGATGAGATTATCGACTTTACTTTTGTGAATTTTGAAGGGCATTGGACTCGCGGCATTGCTTTCCCCTAAAGTATTTGTATCGGTATTTTATATATTATGATAATTATAATTAAATCGATAATTAAATATTACGATAAAGAAATTTGTGTAAAATCAAAGTAAAACGCAATATTGTCGAGTAAGATTTCTCGATTATTGATATAATCGACAAATGTTTTTATTTAGCTTTCATATGTAATATTCTTAAATAAAGATTCTTCTGATTTTTTTGCATTTTTCGAGGCTTCAACCTCGAATGATTAATGAATTAATAGATACGATAATGGTTTCTCGGAGCACTCAACGCTAAATTTTAGCGTGGCTCGTAATTAATCGAACAAAGATATTATCGGAACAATAGAGTAGAACAATAACAATTAATGCGTCGCAAGAGTTTTCTGAATAAGAAAAAAAAAGAAAAGAAATATGAATGTGTATCGACCATTACTCACCCCACATTACCTGTTGCCATAATAGATTATAAAACATTTCCAATGTTTCCTAGTCATTATGGTTGTTATGATAAATCTTACTCTTGAATGTGTTAAAACAATAGATCGTCATTCTATAAATGTCCATTATGTTACATATATACATAAATATATATACGTTACGTTGTCATTGGAGTTACCTTTACCAATATATTACCGCATTAATGTGAAATATGGCAATTATAATAATGCGAGTGTCGAGGTGTTATAAATATTAATGTATAATCGTCAACGACACTGTGTACTGCGCAATGTTTTTTCCAATTAACGATTAGGCGATTACATATATAGGCGAATCGCATCGATATAATGAAGAAAAAAAACCAAAATGATATTAATCGTCAATAATAATAATTGCAGCAATGATAACAAATGAGATATCCATAATATGCATTAGATACGGGACGTCGTGTGTACTTCGAAGACGTCCCGATGTAGAACCTGTTACATTATTATGTTTAATGCGATATACGTAAGCTGAACTGTAATAATAAAAATATATAAGCATAAAATATATATATCATATGCATATCGTTATTTTTCTTTAATATCCTGACATATCGTGATATTCTCACATGTTCATAATATCTGAACAGATTTAAATTTCTTTAATTTATTTAATTAATATTTAATTATTTTTTTTTTAATTTATATATCTTTAATTTTTTTATTTTAGAATATATGTTTAAAAACACTCAGAAATGTATCTATAAAGATCAAAAAGTAGTGCTGGCGTAGAGGCGACATAAAATTCACTCATTCAAATCAAATCGCACATTATATACATCATTATTATCATCTTTTAAAAATAAATCAAACAAATTACAAAGTGATGCAAAATCTAGAATAACGATTTATCGAGTTCTGTATTGAGAGAGCAATTTTTGTACATTCCCGCTTGGCCCAGCTTGGCGCTGAAAGTCTGACTTCGGGGATAATATGTCGTCGGAACTGTATGAATTGTTGGTGCGTGCCAGCCGTAATCCATGGACGTTTTCCAGTAGCAAGGATGAGGTGGAGGATTATCCTGACCGTAACCTTTAAACACTCCTGTAGAAATTATTAACAATTAATATAAAATGAATGAGCGCTGCATGCATAATAATGCATTATTCTCTCTGATATTTGACAATGCAGCTATTTATATATCAAATAAAATATATCTCTCTTGTTTTTTTTGCAAATTATTATTAAGATTTATAATCCCGTTCATGTATGTCTCCTCGACTATCCATTAAATCTCTAAAATAGTTAATCTTCGTGTCATTTATAAATACAATGCTAAAATGTTATTTTTTTGTGCAAACTACAATTCTTTCTTGTTAAAAAATTGGTAATGAATTTGTCACAAGTTTTTTAGCAATTAATTAATTAATTAATTAATACTTTTAAAACCATATATATATGTTATTTCTTAATTTCATATAAAAATTAAACTCAGCATTATATTGGTTGCATGATGAACAACTGTCGTAATTCATGTGAAATAGAAATCTCGCTTACGAGCTCTAGTCGGCTTCTCGAGCCTATGAATCGATCTCCGTACAATCGTACGGTATTTCATACGCCAAGCTACTGCACTGATATTGACCATCGATTATTCCGAGATCGCCGATTAAAGAACCACGTATCTTGAAACCGGGATCTACAGTCGTATTCTTCATTCTCGCGAACGCCGCCATGTCCACGTAACGGAGATCGTTGTTGTTTAGAAACAGAAAAAGTAAATTGTCCAGGCCTTGAAAGCTATCGGATTTTATCACGGTCAATTGATTGCCGTTCAGCCAGAGTGAGCTCAGCGACTTCATGTGTCGAAAGATACCGGTGGGAATCGCCCTCAATCGATTTCTGCCCAAGTCGAGTTCGTTTATCTCGTTAAGACCGCGAAACACGTCGGGATGCAGGGACGAGATCTTGTTGCGCGACAGATAGAGGAGATCTATGTGCGATAGCCCGTTGAACGCGCCGATCGGTATTTCCGATATCTCGTTCGAGTCCAACACCAGCGTTTCCAGCTGCCTGAGCCCCTTGAACATGTTTCTCCGCAATGCGAGCCGGTTGTTGGTGATGTAGAGCTCGTGCAACTCCGAGAGGCCTTTCCACGCGCCTGGTCGAAAGGTTGAGATATTGTTGTGATCCAGCAGTAGAGTCTCTAGACTGCTCAACCTCGCGAAAGCGCCTTCCTCCACGTTAATGATCGTGTTGTTTCTTAGGTCTAAATAGGTGAGTTCATCGAGAGCGCCAAAATAATGTCGGCCGATACTCGACAGTCGATTGTCGCGGACGTAGAGAGCGGAAGAGTTGCTGACCTCGATGAAGGCATTCTTAGCGACATCAGCGATCCCGAGGCTCTCCAGATGTAGCTCGATGTCCTCGATCGTCTGAACGGCGTTGACGTCCTCGAACGCGACGTCGTGAAGAATGTCGCCGTTTTCCAAACAGACATACAGGTGATTGTAAACCTGACAGTCAGCGTCCTCCGTGAAAACGATCGCGACGTTGACCGATAGGAAGAGATAAATGAGATGAAGGAAGCGCATGGTGCACTCGAAGGCTGAATATGCACTGACCTCGTGTGCGTCAGGGATTTCTTCGCGTACACAGCGTGGCTCGAGATATTATTAGGTGAATATATATCAACGATAAGCTGAACGACACATACATACATACTTTTCGCATTATCTTAGATTTAATAATTAATTTATAAACTATCGGAACTGCATAATGACGGATAATGTTATCTTCTAATATATAATTCTCTTTCTTTTTCTTGAAATATATTAATGAATTATGTGAATTTAATTTTATTGGAAATCAATTGAACACAAGCTAAACAAATAAAATTTTAAAAGACATACGGCTTCTCAACATTAAATATAAAGTTAATTAATATTCATAATTTCAAAAGCATAAATAAATAAATATTTAGCTCATTAATTGTAATATGGATATCTGCTTTATAATTAAAATTATGAACAAAAGAGTACTTTCAATGCATTATATAAAATGATATATCATGTAATTATATATTGTTTTAATTATTAAGAATAATAATAATGAAACAATGGCATTATTGAATGACAAAATATATACTTGTCGTTTGATAATAGTAGATTTAATTGTTTAATATAAGCCATAATAAAATAGATAGAGACGTAATATAATATAATAAAAATGATCTTTTGAACAGAATATTTTTGGGCAGAATTATTTTTTCAAAAAATGTTCAATGTCGATATAAAATAACATCTTTTGAATGCAATAAACAGAAAATATATCTGCATACCCCGGAAAACGACAAGGAATTATCAATGATGAATAATAAAACCATATCAGAATCTCACACTTTACAATGTGCGGTGATAAAAAATTCAGGCGCCGCTCGGTCCGCATATATTAACTTTGTGTACAGCTCGAGACGAGTTAGTTGCAAAAGATTCATTGGGACACATACAAAAATGCTCGTAGGCAGATAAGATTCGACGGGTGCAGTGATCGGCTTCGCGTCGGCTTATTAATAGCTGAACATTATCATGCCAACTACTTGCGACTTCTCTGGACCAAAATATATACGGCGAAATATATCCTTGTACAAGAGCATACAATCTACTACTAATGTATTCGCATTCAGAAAATAATTCTGCTATTAATAAAACTATGTGTTATGTATACTTCTATTTATTTAATGGAATATTGTCTTTATATTAAAAATTTCTATTAAATATTTTGATATAATTCATCCGTAATAAACAGTTTGTTTTTCGTTTTGTATGCATGAGTGACGCATGACAGTTCGAAACTGCTCCAGGATACATGCATTTAAACGAAGAACGCGTAGGAAAAATATCGGATTTAATTTTAAAAGAGACTAACGGCTTCGTATTACGTAATTGCGTTTGTAATATTGAGTTCGAGAACGGTAACATGTAAATCGCATCAAATTACGTCCGAGAAAAACGAGATCCGATTACTTCCATATACATGTTGAATGTTTTCCAATTTCTACATTTTGCAAGAATTTAACTTAAAATGAAATACTATTTGAAAAATTGATATGAATTATTCTTTTGGAACTTACTCGGATATATGAATTTTGATGGAAGGTTATAAGTTCGATAAATCTCGTCAGTGCGTGGACCAAGTGCGGTTGACTTTTCTTCACCTTGATAATCTGGAATTTTTTCGTCACTACAAGAGCACGGTACATCGACCATTTCTTTATTACATTAACTTAATACAATAATATTTGAATTTTGTTAGATAATCTTCAACAATTACTGATTTCGCTGCACGTTTACTCACTCGCCTAAAAGTCCGCCATCACTTGGTTGCTATAGAAACGATATTAAGCGTACAATCGATTAAACAAAAATATATAAATGTATATATAATATGTATATTAAAAGACAAAATAAAAATTTTTAATTATTTATTAACCAAATTTAGGTAATTTTATGTTTTATTTAAATTTGCATCGTATATTAATCAACAATATAAATTGAATTATTGTCGTTTCCTGATCAAATGTTAACATGTCACATAATAATTATTACTTATGTATGCGTTGCACCTAATAAATTAAAGCTGAACAATATATGCAATGTATACTAACGCTATTATGTAACCAGTAGTCTTCAACATTGTATAAACATGATGAACACATGTGCGAATATTTATGTTCTTTCGATATACTATTTTATTATAATTTATTACAATTTATTACCTGCATAAATTAAGAAATTATTAAAAATCTTTAAAATTTAAATATTACATATTTTTAACAAATTTACATAAAATTTTTTATAAATTAAATAAAATTTTTACGCATATTGTTGAAAAATAATTGCATGTCTTATTTAGTTCTTATATATCCTATATATTAAGTATTATATATATCCTTATATCTTTTCACAATTTAATATAACATAAATTTAGGTATAGTTTAAATAATCTTATTTCTTATCCTTGCACAGTAAAAATAAATTTTCTCTTTAATGCAATAAAATAATAATAATGAGTAATTTATATGGATTATTATGGATCATTTAGCAGATATGTGTGGCCTATTAAATAAATTTATATAAAAGTTATATAAAAAATATTGTGTATTGAAATATTTGATGCATTCTCTAATAATTATATAACAAACTTTCTTATATACACAAAAATATATTACGGCAAATATTTTCAAACTTTTGCAACTAAATTTCAAGCACGAAAATGGAAATTTATGCATGTACAGACATAGATACGGGTCCCCTCTAACAGTCCTCAGATTAGGGTCAACAGACTTACCAGGTGAATGACTAAGGTAACCGAACAGTGTTTTGGATTCAAGCAGAGTTTACGCTGCACGTTGCACCAGTTATGTTATCATTTAACACCGATAATGGAAGTGATCTTTCACTTCGAGGACAGCAGCAATGAAATGCAGTGAATTAAGAATAATTAAGACAAGATATGATAACACGTGAATCGTTTATTTTTTTGCATGAAACAAACATCTTCGATCTATATCTTATTGATTTAACTTCGCTTAAATCATATTACACTGAATTGTCTTTTGTAAAGATTATATTATTTAATTAATGATATTATAATTGAATTAGGCTAATTTTCATCCTATATTAACATTAATGACTAGATTTAATATTGTGTAAAATTTTAATTTAAATGATTATTAACACAAACAATACAGAATAATTTCATCATTTATAAAATAAGAGTAAAATATGACAGATAATTTTATTGTTTTATAAAATAAAAGATAAATTACAATAACAATTATGCAATCATGATTACGTTTGTTTACTCTGATACTTTCACGTAAAATAATGAAGGAATAATTAGTCGATATTATATTTGCCGAATAAACATTTTAAAAGTTTTATACGGCAGATGAAAGCTTTTCAATCAGAAAAAGAGAGAAAAAACTGT
The DNA here is from genome assembly GCF_025532165.1 of Camponotus vicinus. Lineage (NCBI taxonomy): Eukaryota > Metazoa > Arthropoda > Insecta > Hymenoptera > Formicidae > Camponotus > Camponotus vicinus. The sequence continues at coordinate 6,384,882 of NW_028141979.1, read as the reverse complement.
CTTGAAAAAAAGCGGACAATGAGAATGTTTAATTTATAAATTTACATGTCGTGTGTATCATGCAAATAAACGCAAATGAAGACATGCGCTCCATTTTTTTAGTTCCACCTCCATTAACTAAGTTGAGCGGCAACATGCATGTAGGTATAGACTTAATGAAACGATTATCATTACCAGCACTTCCAGTTGTGGTCTGGCTACCAGAAGGAAATAAGTAGCTTGTGATAAGAAATATATCGTATGCGCAAAGAGTTAAAGGAGCTAAAAAATAGTCGTGTTGATATATATGCGAGTTTTCACAAATTTCAATATGTTTATCTATTATTTTAAAGTACAACGTCTATGCGAAAAATTTCCTAGCTGTAGGCACTTTTTAAAAAAATAAAATTCATTGAAAATAAAACTTGCGTACGGTAAAGTGCTAATTAGTGCTGTGTTTTATAACTATAGTGACTATAAGTGTCATTAAATATTAAACTAAATATAGAATATATTAAAAAATAGAATAAACAATATGCCACATAAATTGTTCTCAATGAAGCAAAAAGTTAATCTGCTCATCAATAAAATTATATAATGTAATTAAACCTTACAAAATTATTTTATTTCTTGTTATTTTATCGCATAACAATATTTATGTATCACATATATACACAATATAAGCAGTGTATTTTTAAAAATTTCATTTTTATCTTGTAGATTCGAGAGACTAAGATAAAATTATGTTCGATAAAACTTGTCACAATTTGATAATGATAAGTATTATCGATTAAAGTTTTTCAAGAGCAATTTATAAAAATATATTGATATTTTCTTTTGCTGCTTAAATAATTTCTAACATATCCAAATTTGGCAAAGTATATGTATGGAAAAAAAACGACAAATATTTCATAATAATAAATAAGTGGCATACAAAGAAATTATCATTATCTGTATATTGCCTCATATCCTGCAGTTAGTCTCAAGGTTATTGTATATGCGATTGCAATTGTGTGTAATGTATAATATCTCCAATTATTTCTGTCTTCACGAATTTTTTTATGTTTCACACTTCATATGATTCTTTCGATACGCAATTGCGTAACTGTCATTTGCAAATACATTATATAACTATCATTTACAAAGATTACAAAGATGGATTGATGATGCTTATCATCAAATAATGGCAAATTGCTTCAAAAGAATCTTGAATCCATGTCTGAAATAAAGACAGGATCTTAAAAATATAAATTCTCGGCAATTAAAGTCGTATCTAACCATATAACCTGATTTACTATTGTAAATGTGAATTAATAGGAGCATATCGATGATTGGCAACATTAAGCATGTCGTTGCAAACTGCTTTTCTGTTACGTGAAAGTTAAACTTGTGGAAAACACGGCGACATACAAAGGCAACCGGAGATTGATCGAATGCGCTTTATGGCGCACGATGCAGGAAAGTTCACCAATGTGACGATGGCGATGCAGGAAACTTGAAATTCGAATGACGGCGATCAGTGGAATCGATATATGTATATATATTCGATACAAAACGTAGCAGAATCTTCAGCAATGATCACGAGCTGCAACGTGATGCCGCTAAGAAAGTACGCAGAAATTAGTTACCGCGTAAAATGCGTCGCGGTGGAGAATGAGCGGGTATTTGGCGATGTCTACGTCACTCATCAGACGCGGGATCCGGGTTGCCAATCGGACGATTACGCTTTTCTATCGGAATACAGTAGACGAAGGCGCAATCTGATACAACGAACCCTGGACGGACCGGATTTCATGAAACTGAATAGCAAATGGCCTGCAAGAAGTGCTGCTGTCGCGAAATCGTCCTGGCAAAGGCACAGCAAGTCTATGGGGGATGAACCGAGCGTGATCCCGTTTAATTATGAAAATGCTGGCAATCACGACACGGTCGCCAAAAGGCCCAAGGTAAACGTTCGCACAATGCGATTCGAGATCAATCGATCTCCTCGTCAGGGAGATTGCAAACCTGCGATATAGACGGATTTAGTTTGAATAGATATCTACTTGTTCTTGTTTGAGAATGTTGACTTAGACATTAGCATGCGAAGTCGTAGGAGTTAAAGTGTGTATCTACTTTAAATTGATTTAACTTCCTTGAGAAGTTTTCTAAATTTATTCGTTATTAATAAACATATAGACTTTTTTGACAGATGTATTTTGCAATAAAATACCTATATTTTTTTTTATTTTTTAAATACTTTCGCTCTTTAAAATTCTATCTCACGATTACATAAGATAGATAGGCAGTGTAAAGTTAAGATATATAATACTTATAACACGAAACTTGATATAATAGCTTCACCAGGAGTAGAAATAATCACATCATTACTATGTAAAATGAGTTATTTTTCTTTTCATTAACAGTACCGCTCTATATTAATCTCCCTTCTACATTAATTTTCCAAGAAGAAACATTTCCAATACATCGAGATTATATGTTAGGTATATCCGCCACCTTTGCGTTGTTCGCCGCTGCAGAAAGAAATTGTGATTACTTCATTAGTGGATCAACTATTGTTGGACATTTATGGCATTCCGATGGGCGACAGGGGACGTTCAGAAAGCGAATCAACGGCATCGTCCTTGAAACCACGTCCGCAACATCAATATCTGCAGAAAGCTCGTCTGCTATTGAAAAGTAAGACAATTCAATATGAGTGGAATAAATAGGCGTCGAGGAAAAATACAGGCGCATGCAAGCTCGCATCTTGATAATTGAAATTCCTGATAATAAATAACGCAATCGTTATTGCCAGTGCTCTTGAATATCACAGTATAAAATGAAAATATTTTTTATTACAAAAATTAAATTTTAAATTTATTATTACTTAATATGCTAAACAAACAAAAAAATATATATATATTAAATCATTTCATATGAAACATATAGGTAGCATTTGGAATTTTCTAAAATGCAGAATGAATCTTATTACTTACAAAGCGTCTTTTGTAGATATAAAAGATCTGAATTTTTATTTTTATTATTATTTACATCTATATAAATGAATTTAATAAAGACACTGAATCTTCTCAAAACTGAAAGCTACTCGAAACCTCTTTTCATTACGTATATTATATAACAATAGAAGCGACAGCTTGATGTAACGCTCTTTGATTTTTTATTCGCGATTGAAAGAGCCTCCATTCACTTGATATTATAATATATATCAAAAATCAATATTATGCATATTTATGATAAAATATAACATGAATCTGATTTCTCTTTCAATTAAATCAGCTACAATACTTTTCTTTCAAACAGTTGCAATATAATATTTTACGATAAAAAATTACGTTTTATAAAATAATACATTATAATGACAAAGAAGAGAAATGCAGAATATTGTCTTACATATTTCTTCTTTCACTTTTTTTCCAATAACATCATTATTCACTATATTATCTCGACTATATTATCTTGCAAATTTCTTTCAAAGATTTTTCAAGACATTGTACAACTTTCAATTTTATGAATAATGCAAACGGTTATCGCGATATAACATGTACAATCATTTGATGCGTTCGCGCAATATGCATGTTTCTGTATTTTCCGCGTTTTCAAGATTTTCGAATTAAATTTCGCGTTCCAGCTAAACGACACAATAACGAGAAAAGCGAAGGCTTACTATACGTTTTTTGCGTTTGCGAAAAAAACAAAAGCAAAAATAACAAGAACGTTATTAAATTATACTGCTACACTCTTTGAATTGTTGGCGTTTGTTTAATGATATTCAATTTTAATCTCTAAAAAAATATATAAAAATAATATTTTATCAAAAATAAATATCATACACCAAAGAAAATAATTCTATGTGTAGGAAAGGATGAATTGCAGATCCTGCTTGTGACTCTACATGAGCACATCATTCACACAGGCGGGTTACTTGTTCGTCAGCTGCGCCGAAAGGATTATCTTATTGCTAAACGTGATAAACAGTACGATATTATTACGGCTTATTTGCAAGCACACAGCGCTAAGCGATGTAAGTAAATATTTCTTTTTAAATATATTTTGCGTTAATGCATGAAAGCAACTATATTTAATATGCAATGCCTATCGCGAGCATTTAAATTTCATAACATAAAATTTCTTGTCACATGTGTATAACTCTAAAGAATAATTCAAAATTCAATTAATAATAATTTATTATCAATATTAATCTTTAACTTACTCGATCTCATTATTATTTAATTAATGTGTCTTAAAAATCATCATCATATTTACGAACAAAAGGAGATATAAAGTATCTTTCTTCATATAATTATTCGTATCTTGTTCCACAAGACATTTTAACAAAGAGGAGATCATCTGCTTATAACATTATTAGTACCGTTTTGTTCAAGGATTTTTGGTGCACAGTATTTTCTCCGAAATTGTTGAAATACTCTCGATGTTTCTTAAAGATATTGCCTTCCATTACAAATTTATAAAGTACCGCGCAAATGGTAGTTCTGGGAAAAGAAACTTACTCCATATTTCGAGTCGGAAATATCCTATAAGAACTGTTAAAAAATACAAAAACATTGCCATGGCACACAAACGTAATTCCAGATTTTAGAAGATTAAAGAGAAACTTGGGTATTTCCTGTTTCTTAACTTTACTCCTTAGAATAAAGTACAAAATTCGTATATTTAAATATAGAATAAATTTTCACGCGATTGAAATTCTCATTAAGTCTCCATTTAATTTTAAAAGATACGATTAAGAATATTATCAATATTTAACTCTTAAAGCAACATTTTATCCTCTCATCGAAGCTCTATTTCGCGACATAATAATATACGCGACAAAAATTCTTTCGTACCCTCATATTACATTCTAACTATTGTCGATGATGAATGTCGTGTGAAGAATTTAATTTATAAAAATTCAGCGTAATATACCGGCTCTATCGAGACTCTGTTCTCGGGGGTTTGTCTGGGCGTCGCGAAGAAATCGTGGCGTCAAGTTGCCGTTGCCGCGAAGAAACGAGCTTTCATATGCGACGATGCGGTGATCAATAATTAGACTTTGCCGCGTCTCTCCGCCGAAGCGAAGTACGCATGCTCCACGTGTACGAGAAGTTCCGACGTGGCGTCATTGATAAAGTTTCTGTTCAGGTGCTGTTGCGCTCGCGCCGGCGGAGGATATATGCGCAACTTTTCTCGTGTCGATTCTTACCGGCGCGATGAACTCGAAGTATGAACTTCGAGATGAAGAATGCGCGCATTTTTGCGCATAAAGGATCAATTTTGTCTTAAACTTTTCGCCCAAATATATGTATGTGCCTATAATTTGACAAAAAGTTTTAGAAAAAATTCTATAGAAAAAATTCTCTACCGAGTTTCTCGGAATTTTATTCATATTAATTATATGTATAATAATCAACAGATGTTGCAAATATATAATTACTATTATTTAGATAAATTTTTTTAAATCAATTTGATGACAAAAAGTCGTATTTGTTCTTGAATTTTATGTTTATTTTGTCATTTGTATAATTTTATTATTGATTTTTGATAAAAATATATAATTATTATTATTTCGATAAATTTTTTTAAATCAACTTGATAAAAAAGAGTTATATATTTGTTCTTGAATTTTATACTTATTTTGCCATTTGTATAATTTTATTATTGATTTTTGATAAAGAGAAAATGAAAACATCCTAATCGTATCTCATTTAAAATCTTCTATCATATTTAACGAATCCAAACATCGACGAAACATTTATAACGAATGATTATTTACGACGAATGATACAGTTTCTTTATATCGCCCTGGTATCGTCCGTGATTTATTGATCTCACGTATTTTTGAACCTACTATTTTTATACCGAATAAGATAGATTCGATACCTCGGTCCAACGCGCAAATATTATCTGTGAACTTTCTTTCCGTGCCATTAACCCAGTAACGCCGGAAGCGCACCTCCGTTCGTGTACCAAATGAGCATGTAATGAACTACACGATACGGGAACTTCCTGATGTTCAAAACGATTATTATGGATTATTTGAATCGCATTTTCCATAATATAACGCTTGTGACGCTAGATATAATTGGTCATGATTATTTACATAAAAAGTTTCATACAATATTATATATGTGTGTGTAATAAAAAAATTGTGTTTTTAAAGTGTAGCAAAAGAAAGTAAATTCGAAATAGTCACAATAAAAAAATATGAATTTTTTAAGGATTTTTAAATTACTTGTGTTAATTATGTCTTCAAGAAAAATTAATAAAGACGCGTAATTAAACTGATGTAACGTAAAAGTTTCTTTACATTCTAAAATATAGTCGTAGATACACTGCTTATGAAACAAGTTCCTGTATCATTCTATTATTCCGCTTTAGTAAAGAATTGTAATCTCAAGCGCAAAATTATGGCTTCTATCAGTGTGCATTGAAATCTATTCGTTGATTATTGGTTAGCAACTGCATGTTATTAATAAACAGAAACTCAACATTCTGCATGGAATTGGGTTGAATCAACATCACAAATTTCGATGATTTATCGATTCAAGATTCGCATAAATAATAAATATTCCGATAGTATCGGTCATAAAATAAAAATATTATGTTAATGATAAAAAGCAAATGTTTATTCTATTCAAAAATGTAAAAATTTGCGTTTATGCGAATATCAATCAAAGAGATATACGAATCAATAGATATACATCCTTCGATTTCTCGTAACAATGCTAACTATTTTGAGTGACCTACAAAGGGATGAAATCAATGAAGACGTCAATCGTTAACCCGCAAATATTCACATTAATAAACTACCTTGTTTCTAACAATAAACTCTGTTCTTTCAGAAATTGATAAATGAAAAGTTAAAATTAGTAATTTTACGAATTTTAAATAAAAACTAGACAAACTTAGATATAATTGTATGTCAGAAATTTTTATTTATAGTGATTAATTTTATCATGAAAAAGTTTCTCAGTTTATTTCACAATTGTAATTAACATAAGCAAATGTTATATTACATTTTGTGAAATAACTCATCCCAAAGATGCATGCTTTTGCATATGAGCAATATGAATATATAATAAAGTTTGTATAATAACATGAAACCTTGAAGATATAGTCCTCATGTTCGCTTGATCTAATAATCCTCTTCGCGAGGGACTACGCATTAAATAAACTGGCATTAAGCTGCTCCACTTAATCGAAGTCTGAAGCCATTAATTTTTTATGGATGAATTATTCAGCATAATAGAAATTTAATTACCCTTGTATCATTCGCTACATTGTATGTTGATATTTATTACGACATATAATTGTGAATTGTATATTACTGCGAGTATGTTATAACTCTTTCAAAATATAATTAAGCGCACGCACTTGCTAAACTTTAGTGCTTTAGATATGTCATTCAACTGTCAACCAGAATAATGATACTGTTTCTTAACAAAAAAAAAAAATTATATTTCTTAGATATCATTTGATGCTTATCGTTTGATGTTATTATCAATTATCTAAAATACAATAAATAAAAAAATAACAAATTATGAATAAGTTTTAAATAATTATAGAAGTTAAGACTTTCCGTCTTACTAAAAACTTAATTAACATTTTACAAAAAAGTAAACTTTTCGTAAAAGAAGGAAGTAAATGATCCTGCGCGAAATATATATTTAGAAAAAAGTCGGATTTTCTCGATAAGTCTTTGAGATGTATTCGACGCATTCGAATCAAAGAGCAGTCTCAAGCGTATTCTTCTTGAGCCGATCAGATGCACGGGGGTGAAGGAACGCACGCTGTGGGAAATCGCACGGGGCGCGTGCGTGTTGACGGGAGTGGCACCACTCTCGCTACGGGGTTGGAACGGCGATTCGTGGAACAACGGTGGTAGTGCCTACTGCAGGATTCCACGAGGAGGCAGCCACCCCTCGTGGCAGCACCCCCTCGTCTCGTCGTTCCACCGCGGGGTTCGTGCGCGCGCACATGTCGTTTCTATCCGTGGCCGTTCAGCTGACTCGACGCATTCGTCGCACGAAGACGCTCCTCCAGATACTTGGGACAGCTGTCGGAGCGTCGTCGCGACGGCGACGACGCGAATTTTGCGGGTCCATCGAGTACGACCCGGCTGACATAAGAGACGCGTGCACCAAGTGCCCGTTCGCGTTTCCGGTGCTTTCGTAAAATCGTTTCGCGAGAGACAGATATGCACGTCGAGGTCGTTCGCTCGTGGTGCATTCGTGGCGTCACAGTGTGTGCGTATCAATGTATATCAAGATAGTGTCGTGCTGCATAATCGACGATCGTCCGATAGCGCGCTGTCAATTCTCACAGTAAAGATGGTACGATCCGACAACGTGTTACTTTCGTTATGTCAAAGTGTCAAAGCACCGCGTTTATTTAATGTCCTCTGCCGCGAGTAAGTATGTCAACTGTCTTGATCAACCGATGGACCAAAGTCGCGATTGATGCAGTTCGAACAGGGTGCACGTATAAGTCACGCTCGTTTCACGAATACGTGCATTTAATGAGAAAATTTATGTGTCGCATATTACGTCAATCTCGTGTGAATAATAAAACTGCTCGTATGATTTCTAGAATAATCTAGGTTCAGGTTTCGAAGAAATAAAAGAAAAAGGAAATAATAAAAAAGAATAGAAAGAGAAAGAGAGAGGGAAATAGAGAGAGAGAGAGAGAGAGAGAGAGAGAGAGAAAGAGAAAGAGAGAAAGAATAACTAAAAATAAAATGTATTAAATTTAAATTAATAGATTAAATTAAAATTAAATTGTTAACAAAAAACACTGATCACTAAAATCTTCATATTATATTATAAAGCATAAAATAAACATAGAAAATTAAATTATTATAATAATGATTTGCTTCACTTTTAAATTTCTTATGTAGATTGTCTTCTTTCTGTAAAATGTCATCCAATCCAAATTAATACAAATAATTTGTTCATTTAAAATTTGTTTCATTTAAAAATCAATATTGATTCTTTTTCAATTTTTAATTTGCTCCACATATTTGCATATAAAGACATCAGATTGTGTTTTGACTGATGTCGAATATTCGTGGGATATAAACAAATTGCCACGAGTTTTTGGCATTTCGTCAAGAAAATACGAAATCATCAAAAAAAAAGCTGGCAATAAATTAATAAATTAAGCATAAAACAGTATCTCAATGTTTGTGCTTCGTTTTGCTTCAAAATAAATAAATAAATAGATAAATGTGATATTTTGTAATGATGAAAAATTCTAATTGCTGGATTTATCGGTTTAATATCTATTTTTAGGCCATTTAAAGAGGAAGTCACTCAAAGTGTAAAATCACAGTTGACAACCGTGACTGATTTGAAACATGCACGCTTCTCACTCTCCCGCTTACGTTGCACGCACAAGCGGCTTATTTTTATCGACATATAACTCGCGATTCCATCGAAAACCTCAATATTTCTCTTATAATTTTCTTTTTTCATCAATCTTCAATAATTCTCGTAAGCTAATTTCTAGTTTCTTGATATTTGATGACTAGTTAAAATGTACCTGATAATTTTACATAGCAAAAGGAATGCAAGATAAACGGCTGAATATAAATTTAAGTACCGCATACCTCTTTTTAATTGCATTGTAATCGATCAATCGTGATCGGATTAATTACTCGAACATTTTATCGGTTTCATCAGCCCGCTGGTGAAGTAAAAATCGATTTTGTTATCGGCTTTCGCCGCTCTTATCATGGTTATCTCGACTTCTCGTCAACAAACTAGTGCAAGGTTTTTATGTTTATTATATGCTGAATAAATGCATTAAATATATTTCAAAATTAATGCAATATAATTAACAAATATGTATTCGATATCTAAAATGAAATTACACAAAAACATCTCCCATCTATACAGACGTATGTATTACATTCATATATAATATAATACATTGTGATGCTTGTAACAGGTGGTACAGATGTATACAGATGACATAGAAATAATGTGAGAAGGAATATTTCCACATTCAATTTATTGTCCGGAGGGACGAATTTTATTTGATATAAAGCTAGCGATAATAATTAAATTATATTTTATGTTATATGTGATATTTTATATAAAATATATTAAAGTTTAATTAATGTATTATATATTAATATTATCAGAATTATATAATGTTTAATAGCATTTTTATCAATCTATTATAACCAAATCATATTTAAATTAGATATCAATTATTATTGTTCATTATTGCTATTATTATTGCTCATTATTATCATTATTATTATTATTATTATTATTATATCATTATTATTATCATTATTATTGCTATTATTATTGTTCATTATTACTGCAATTAGTGGTTTTATTTCTGTCTCTCTATCTCTCTCTCTCTTTTATAAATTAAAATTTAACAATATACATATTAAATAATATATTAATCAAAATTCTCAAAAATCGTCACGTTAATTTAATATCAAGAAAATTTGTTTTTGCTAAACACAGTATGATATTTCTATACGCGGTTAAGTCAGCGGATCGATCGGCTTTTCAGAGCTATAGTAAAAATATCGCACGTTCGAAAGGAGCATCGCGATACGTTAGGAATAAAAAGAGTATCGCTAGAGTAAACCGACGGACGGCCGATCATGAATCACGAGAACGGTTGAGAGCATCGTGGGCGCGATATAATAAGAGACAGAAGAGATGAAAGTGAAAAGATGAAGAAGAGAGAGTGGCGCTTCTAATTGGAGAATGAACGGATTTTTCAACTCCCTCAAAAACCTCGCGTCCGGTGCCGCGTATGCTACCGGCTCTGCCTCGAGATACGAAGAGCTGGAAGGTGAAACGGCAGTTTCTGTAAATCCATCTCGCATGTTAATGTCTTCTCATGTCGCACGTAGCACGTAGCTAATTACATAGCATGTAATTAGCTTTGTAAACCGCATACACACACATTAGCTCGTGAGAGAGAGAGCTAAACGTTGATAGATTAAATTCCGTCAAATATGCTGCGAGAGCATCAACTACACATCCGAGTGCTATAACACACGTTAACTTAATATACTACTAGAGAGTATTATGTAGCTGCATTATAGCTTAACCTGCTCTTTCAGTCATAAATATTAAAGTCTTCTTATTTCCAAATATATAACATAAAGTAATTAAAAGAGCTCATTTCATTCATTGCCATTTAAGTAAATCTAAAAGCATGATAACTTTATATGAAAATTCAAAATATGAGACAAATAAAAAATGTATTGCATAAACGAAAATTCTTGTTTAATTAAAAAGTTTAGCGTTAAAATACTTATAAGATAAAATCATATCTTTGTTATGAATATTAATTAATTATAAATGTTATTTAAAATCGAAATTTTACATAGACAATACATAAGTATACATATGAAATTATCGTAGAGCAAATCTACTTATTTATTGATATACAAATATAAATAGAAATATATAAATACAAATATATAAATTATCAAAATAAACTGCACCAACACACATATGTTTGTCGCAATTTCCATACGAAACGCACACACACAATTCGCATTTCAAGTTAAAATGTTCTATGTTTGTCAACGCTAGAGTATCCATAAAATTTAGTGCATGGCACAATTTAATTTGTGACTAACTCGACGCGCTTTGTATTCCGACGCTACTTCATAGTGGTAGTAAAATTTATAGCGGTGTAACCATGTCTTTATCTGTAATTTGCAAGCCACTTCAACCATGAATTACAAGCAGCATACATTTGACTCGATGTTACAGCAAAAATTTTGAGCAAAGTTTGTGCAAAAGATACAAAAAAACGTCTATTAACGTTCATTTTATTATAGTAACACGTAGCAAGTTTTTTTTACTTTTATTTTTATTTCGTGCCGTTTTCAGTAGAAAAATATTCGTAGTGGAGCAATAAACAGAGTAATAAAAAAATAGAAAGTAATCTACGTAGCAATCTAAAAATTCTCGCGAAATACCTTCGATATTGCAAAAAAAACAATACAATACAATAGAAAATACAAATTGTTACAATAGTAGAAATTATATTGATTTCACACTTCAGCGCGTATATCTGACGTGGTTTATTCAGCCATTGATAGAATCCCATCGTAATCGAGCCGTGCTCGTTCGTTCGTAAATGTTGCGAGATGACAATAAGCAATATTGCTGCACCGATCCATCCGCATGGAAATTGAATACTTTCGATATACGTCCAACACACATGGAGTTTTGCCGGTGCATGAACGAATGAATAACTAGTCTGGTATCCTGCAGAATTTCTACAGGATTATTTCTACTCAAACTATTCCGGCAATCCTTCAACCGTGGTTGTCATGGAAACGATTATGCGACGACCCTTCCATTAAATGTTAAAGGCGATCGAGCTTGCTTCACTTCGCGACTTCGTCAGTCGTTCGTGGTCGTTCATATTTAGTCAAACGGGACGACAGAGTGACCATTACATAATTTCGATAGTAAAATATTCAAATTACCCGAATCTAACGCTAGAAAACAATTCACGTGTTTGTGTGAATGAAGCTTTTTGTAGTTTTGATTTAAATAAGCAATCGCTTTTTTGCTTGCGTTGTACAGTGTAAGATAATATTTTCTTTAAATATACCGATGGCTTATTGTTAATGCAAAAAAGTAATTCGAAAACACTGTGCGCTGTTAAAATTTAATAATAGATTATTATATTATGATAAAAAAATATATTATAAATTTCTCTCTAAATTTCAGTCGAAGATACGAAAATGAGATTCAGTTTGAGTCCACAGCCAGGAGAAATTACACAATGGCTAGACGCCATGAAGATGGTTGCCAAGTTACAGGGAGGAATACCACCAGAATTTCGGAAAAGGGTGAGCAATTTATCTCTATAAAGAACTTGTGTAAAAAGAAAGCGTTCCTAAAAATACATAAAAATTTAAAATACCTGTTGCTACAAATCGACAAAAAATAAACTGATATCTTCTGGTAGTTATGGTTGACGTTGGCGGAACGTCATCTGGAAAAACACGGCGTGGATTGGAAGCAGGCTGAGAAAATTTGTTTCAATGAGTGGAGTAATCCTGACGACGAAGAGCTCGGCATACAAATCGTGAAGGTAGGTAGGCGATAAGATATTGTCTAAGTACGCCAGAGGCGTTGGCGTATCTGTGTAGAAACTTCGATGTAAATGATTGCCTTTGCTAGAATTTGCACGAAACTACTCTACTTTCGCAATATTTTGACAAATGTTAACGTTAGTTGCATGAACGTTGGGCCATCCAATATATCACTCGCGTCTTTCATTCCGTTCTTAAAATTTTTTAACGATTATTCAAATTAAAAAGAAACTCGATTATGCAAATATTGTGAGTTTCAGTAGGTATTTTATCTTTTGATGATATTGTCTGGCAGACGTGCTCAGTTTGTCATGCCATCTTCAAAATGAATGACGGCGACCTGATTAATTCTGCGAGAGTATCTCCGAACGAGCATCTCGGCGCATTTACTGAGATAGCGGTACATTAACTTCGATGTACCTTACAATACTTGGCATGAGACATCGAGCTACAAACATAATTTTGTAGCGCAAAAATATTTCAACCGATACTAAATGAAATAAAGTGCATGAACCTAGGAAAAATTGATTGCCGTCATTACGCGAATTAAAATCAACGTGCTAAATTAAAGTGAGTTGTCGTTCTAAAAATAAAATCTTGTGCAATTTGATATCTATTTGATCGCGTCAGGTTCGTGTCATTTATAGATTGGGTGATGCTCTAACTACTATTAATTATGTCAAATTAAGCTCGGATCGTTCATCACTATAACGAGTAAATATTACCGGTTACTTTTGTAATTAATGTAATTAAATTCATCACGTTAATCTTAGTCAAGATTTTCGTCGCCACTCGCTTTTCAAGCCTTGCTCATTAGTTTTCTCAGATCAACGAGATTAATAGATTAATTATTCATTCAATATTTTATATGTATTTAATATTTTTCAAATTTTTGAAAAATTTAATCAAAAGGCAGAGATAAATTATAGAAAATTAACTTTGCTGAGAAATCACATTGATTTCTGTTCATTTAAGGCTGAGGCGCGAAGTATCAAAGCAATCATCTTCAATTAATTCATCGGTGTTAAAGACATTACGATTCGTAGGATCTGCATAGGACAGGCTGCAGTCTGTTCTGCGGTGCCGCCGGCCGGGACAATCAAGCGGTGCTTCGTCGAGTTCTGCTTGGTTTCGCCCGTTGGAACAAATCCGTTGGCTATTGCCAGGGTCTAAACGTTCTGGCCGCCCTCGTCCTGCAAGTGATGGATCGCGCGGAATCGTCGGCCGTAAAGGTGATGATATATCTGATAGAAGGCGTTTTACCGGAAGGCTATTTCGCCGATAATTTGCGCGGCCTCTCGGTGGATATGGCCGTATTTCGGGATCTTCTGCGCTCGAGGCTGCCAAAGTTGTCCAAGCACCTCGAGGCACTTCAGAGCGACGCGAAGGATAAAGCGACGGGTGAGTTGGGCTGATAAAACAAAGAGATAAAATTCTCTGCGAATAAGTGCAAAAAATACAAAGACGTGTCACTGCGAGATATATTATACTAATATTGTCGAAAAGGTGGAGGTATATATATATCTTCGTTGAACAACGTGTGAAATGTTTTTATTCTCTTGATAGAAAGTTTATATAGCGCTTATGATAATATTAAATAATAAATTATTATTAAATAATATAAATTAATATTAAATTATATAATAAATTATATAATAAATTTAAGTAAATTATATAATAAATTAAATTTCCATTTTTTACGTTAGTCTGTAAATGAGACATCATTAATTAAATTAATTTTTTATCTAACGAAAATCGGTCAGATCATGAAAGATGTAAGTTTATCGCAATTGCAAAAATATCGAAATATATAATTTAATTTAATTTGACTTTATTGCTTTTATCTTCCTTCTCTTAATTGTTATAAATGATAGATAATCTTACTTTTCAGGAAATAGCTATGAACCGCCGCTCACGAATGTGTTCACTATGCAATGGTTCCTTACGCTTTTCTGCCATTGCTTACCGCAGGAAGCAGTGCTTCGTGTTTGGGATCTGATATTTCTCGAAGGTAACGAAGTGCTCCTTAGAACGGCACTCGCTATCTGGGAAGGCCTTTCGAAGTAAGTTTGAGATTCGAATTAAATCGATTATCAAAATTACACATGACAGAAATTACGGAGTACTATTATTTCTCGAATGATTATATGCGATGGATAAGTGTGAAATAATTAATTATTTCTGCAGTCGCATAATGACCGTAACATCAGCGGACGAATTCTACAGCATAATGGGAGTACTTACGAGAGAAATGCTAGAATTTACCGACACAAACAATCTCATAAAGGTGCAAGGCAGTTATTTACGCAGTATTTAATAATGATGATGTAATCTAGTATGGAAAATTGCATATCGCTTAAAGCACATAGCTTAGAGCTTTTCTTGCAATTATATTATTCATTAGCAATTACATTGCAAATTCTATTTGACATCTTGTAAATAATATAATTTGCGAATTGTTTCTCGACAGAACATCGTTAGCATGGGACCGTTGCAAGGTGTAGCAAGTTTGAGAGACAAACACCGATACAATATCACCCCGTGGGCGCGCAGACTGAGTGACGATGATGACAGCGAGGCGGAAGAGGATGAGAGAGTGGCTGTAACGGCTGCCATGTTCAACATGGCACAACGTATAAAAAAAGGTGTTTATCGTTAATAATTTCCGTAGATGCTTCAACTTTGTTAAAATCAGAAACACAACAGCGTCACACACATATGTTTATACACACATATGTTTATCGCTTTTCTAGTTATACTGGCTATTTTATCTATCTATAAAATCTGTAAATTAGCTGTATACATTGAATTCATTTTTATAAATCTCCATAAAACACACACACACACACACATGCTTTAACATAAAATATAATTTTTTCATATTTTCATTTTTCATATTTTTATATATTCATCTTTTCATATTTTCAAATATAGATTTTTTAGCTTTCTAAATCTTTGAGAAAACTTAATATATTTTTTTCACCTTGGAGAATAATACGCCAATCAAATTCCAGTGTCTTGTGAATTATTTTAAATATTATTATAAATAATAAATATTAACATAAAATAATGAAATATTATTTTAATAATAGATTAATGCAGTTATTGTTTTAAATTGCTATCAAGCATATTTTATATGAGAAAAAGATTAAAATATCACACTGTAAAACACCTACTGCTCCTTAAAAAAAAATGATCAATTCCAGATCGTATACCTTCGACAATAGGAGCATTACAAGCGATTGCACCCAGCAGTGATCGAGACCGCCTTGCTCTCGATATTAGTACATTGAAGCAACAGTACGCAAAACTGCGAGAACGGCAACGGCAAGCACACATAATTCTTTCTGGTAATGATATAAACGTTACATAAAAGCTAAGAGAGATTTAAATATTCCAAAAGAGAAAAATGCGCAAAAATACAGTTTTGAAATTTTGTTTTGTAATTTTTCTTAATTTCTAATAAAAATTATACATTGCATAAATTTTTGTTTCATCGAACATCAGCGTATATGAACATTCTGTTATAAACTAATAATATTCAACAACAATTCAACAACTAATAATATTCAACAACGCTTGTGCGTAATATGCAATATGCATGCATATTAATATTAACATAATAATTTCTCTATTATCCATATTATTCAAAATTATATAAGAATAGAGCGTTGGCGAAAATTATATAGCGTGTTGCTCACGTTGTATCTTTTGATTGAAACGCATACGTAGGTTTGACGATACATGTTACTAAAGTGTTTTATCTTTTGATTGGAACAACCGCATATGTAGATTTGACGATACGTATTACTAAAGCTTTATGAGCAGCACGATTCATTACGATGCTTACTATCGTTCTGCTTGCCACTGTAGCTTAGTCATTCCATATTCATGAATGAAGCCGAACTCATGTTCGCGCGTGTTTACGGTTGGATACTATCATCATATTTCCATCCGGATAGAAATATACGATAATAACGTCTTGACCTTTCGCGACATGTGACCTATCACGAAGAAAGCATGGCAAGCCTGCTTGATTCGCTTCAACTTTTAAAGTAGCCACTTGGTGCAGCTTTTTAACGAGCGAATAAAATTTATATGATCAATAATGTTCAATTGACATAAACCTTCAAGCAAAATTAAAGTTTTCGTATAAAGAATATAAGACGAAATTTTCCAAAGTAAAAGTTAGAAATAGATTCATTGGAAATATATTCAAGAAAATATAACAATGAAATTTGTAAGAAAAGTAACAATATTTTTATAATTATTTCTTAATCCGAACACTACAATAGAAGCATATAACTATTAAAAAATACGAAAGTATAATTTATAATAAATATATAAAATAAAAATATGAGAGAAAGTAACATATATTTTATAAATTCTCTAATAATTCTGTCCTGTAATAGTATCTTCTTTTAAAATAGATATAACAATGAAGAAAATATGATATCAAAATGCAATACCAAAAAATATTATCTTATATAACAAAAAAGAGAAAGAGAGAGAATGATACAATGCATTCATATTCAAAAATATTTTGATATTATTAAGATTATATTTCAATCAATCTTGCCTGGTAGCAAAATCTTAATAAGCATCATCTTTATTCTAACTGATTTCTCATATTCTGATGCAGCCGCGTGTGCAAGACAAACCATGGTACCTCCGCCCACTTCTACAGCCATGAATCATCTATTAGTGGGCAAAAATGCTCTCGTAAGTGGAAAAAATCGACCATTGAGCCTGCCGTCTGCCACTGCCACATCAAAGTTACGGCCGACGGTCCTTCATAGCCCAAAAAGTCGCAGGGATAGACAAGGTGTTACGCTTCATTGGAAAGATGCGAAAAGGCCGAAACAAAGAGCCGGCGACGCTGGTGGTAAGTGCAATCAATTGTCAAACAATCATTGGAATAAAAAACAATTTGTAAAATACGAAAAAAAGATTTTAAAATATTATAAAAATATTTTTAACATTAAAAACAAGATGTAAAAAAAAGAGTGCGAGCTATTTTTTGAATATGGGTAGAAATCATTTATAATATCAAATGTATAATGTAATATAAACAGATAAATAATTATAAATGTGTAAATAATGATTAAAAAATTAATTTTTCAAAAAAAATATAATATAAAAAGAATGTTATAAATCAATAATAACAAAAACGCATCTTTAATAATTGAATAATCAATTTTATGTACGTATTATTTTAATTTAAATTTTAGTTTATGGAAATAAGGACAGAATCTCAACTATATATTATAAATATCACAACATTAAGAATAACTTATATTGGACGTATGATATCATTTATTATATCTACTCATGGCAAGTGTGACCAACAGAAAGTAAGGTAGAACTACTATCTACCAGTAGCGAGATTCGTCGATGTTGCACCGCTTATCAACCGTCGAATCTCCAATTCCCTATACAATCAACCACCTGTTTCACGCTCGATACTAGCAAGTATTAGTATTGATGCAGGTGTGGCAGATAGGGTCAACATCCAGTTCTATGCTTTCTCTTGCCAAGTCATCATTCCATCGCCAATTATTTTCTTTCAAGCACGAGTCAAGATTAATATTTAACAAATATAACATTTCAAACAACAGAATGTTATTTACTTCTGTTGATTAGTAATTTTCATTTATGATATTAATTGCTATCTTGCTTCTCGAGATTAATTGTTATTTTAATGTCATTACTCGTATAAACAATTTATTGATATTCTCTATTTTATGTTACAGATGCCGATGCCTTTGGCACAGCATTTTTACAATCGCCTCCAGAAACGTCATCTGTGACGTCGCCCAGCCGGTGTGCCGCTGATAGCGATAGTGACAGCACGTCAACGGAGTTGTGCGACGAGCCGGATCGCCTGAGCGACGTCGATAGCGAGGAACTTACGTCAGCGTCCGACTCTTACGTCATGGCCACCGATGACGAAAAGCATGCTTGCGTCGAAGGTTCATCGACCTCGGCGAGCACACCTGCGCGTTCGTACATTAAGAGCGAATCGACGATAATGGTCAAGGAACCACAGACGGATCCGATTCTCGGAAACGAACGCAGCGATAAATCGTCGTCCTTGACTAAAATTTCGATCGCCAAGATCACCGATCAAATACGAAGACTCTCGGCGGAGGATGACAATAACCAGACAGTTCCTCAGATATTAAGCGTGCGCGACAACGACGAGCTATTGTTGACGAGTGATTATTCGATCAAGATATCGGAGGCGAGGAAAACGGAATCTAAGGATCTTGTCGATTATACGAGCGAGGATGTGACGAATTCATCGTTGAAGACTGTGAATAATTACGATTATTTAAACCTCAAGTCTAATCTCATCGAGGAGAAGACGGATGATAGTCTAATGCACAAAGTGGATCGATTGAAAAATATAGAAGAAAAGGAAGAAATTGTTCAAACTAGCAGTGACACAGGCCTTAAGACGGACATAATGGAATTCTCTGCGAATACATTGCGAGATAATTTAAAAGACCAAACAAGCATCTCTTTGGATAGAAATTACGATAAATTTATCACGTCTTTAGACACTAACGACAAACCTTTCGAATCCACCTTGAGATTTTCCAGCAGAATTTATCCGGATCCTAAAAGCAATAACGATTCGAATGATTCGGACGACATGGATGTTGCAAGTAGCAGAATTTTAGATGTCGCAACAGAATCTCGATCTTTTTATTCCAAGAGATACATTGTAGGTCATCTCCCAATTTCTCCGATAACAATGGATGACAAATTGACGAAATTATCACCTGAAATATATAACGTTGCAGTAAACGTGGGAAATCTGACAAATCCTGAAGCGACTTTAAAGAAAGATGATTTTAGTGACAAGCAAGAAATTAAATCGTATTCCGATTTGAAGAAAAGCTCGAAATCTCCAGAAAGCACAAAGTCGTTTAGCTCCGGAGAGACAATGGGCCCCGATTCGAAACCCTCGAGTTTGACAGTGAGTCCGAGAACACCAATCAGATCGGATTCTCGTGACTTCACGATAGACAAATCGGCTTGTTCGTCCATCAGCTCAGATTCCAAGACTCTCGTTCTTCATGCGCACGACAATCCGAGACCGATTACGAAGAAAATGTCATACGAGAAATCGAGCCCGTCAACTCCGATCAGTACGGATTCCCTGAGAAATAAGTCCGAGACGAGTCCGAAATTGGTGATCAGCAGCTCCAGCGACTCGTACAGTCCGAGTAAAATTAAGTCTTCCGAGAGGTCGTTCAGTTCCGATCTGCAATCGCCCGTAAGTGCCAACTCCATAAAGTATACCTCAAATTATGGTAAACGAGGTCAGGATAACGTGTCGGATTCACCAATCGATTTAAGCTCTGCTACCTCGCCGTTTTATCCTATCGCGAATCCTAATCAGAAAACACCGTCACCATATGGTGCAGGCAAACGAAGATGCAACGAAGATAGCGCCGAAACGTCGCCCGATCAAAAATCAATCACCTCGAAGGACTCGGGCAAGTCCTCTGGATATCAAGCGAAATTAGATATCCCGACCAAATCGATCGAAACTAAAGGAAGCGAAATTTCTGAGAGAATGTCCGAGAGAAACGATCTGTTTGTTAGACAGCAATTCAATCTGAATACAGAGCTGAACGCGAGTTACACGTCGAGAGAAAAGAGCCAAGCTGATTTGAGCTCTTACGAATCGATCGACGACGAGTCGCATCGCAAGTGCGGAGATTTCGTTGATGACAATACGGACGATCCGCTCTCTGAAAAGGATATAGTGCCTCAATTGCCGAATGAGAAGTTCGACAAGCATTATCTGAATTACAATTACAGACGTAGAGATCGATCGCGACTGACCGAGAGGAGCTCTAGCAGTCTAGAGAGGAGATATACCGATTTGAAATCTTCAATCTCGACCGATGAATTCAGCACGACTATGGCAAAGAAAAGATCTAGCGATATCTTAGAAGACATGAAGCACTTGGAAGCAAAGGCTCTTAGCGATGGCTCGTCTGATACTAATCTGCTGACGAAGAAATCGAGTGATATCTGGGAGAATATGAAAAGTTTAGAGGCGAGACGGCAGGACACTTTCAGCAATTCAGCGAGCGGTTTCTCGAAACGGCGACTAGAAATCCCGGATATAAATATAACGAGCGAGGGTAGAAAAACTTACGTAGTGTATCCTAAAATCAATATCGATGAGAATAGCGACAGTATATTGAAGAGCATAGCGTGTAACAAGAATAACAGCGATACGGACGATGGCAGAGAATCGAAAGTCGGTGTATGGACGAAAGTAAAGCCGCGTAAGAAGAGCGATAACGGACGCAGAAGTAGCGACAGGGCGTTGAAAATTATTCAAGAAAACTCGGCAATATTGCACAAGATACTGGCTTGCCAGGCGAAGAAACGTCTACCAGATCTGGAGGAGATATCCAAGGAAATCACCATCAGTCCAATAAATGAGGAAATTTCCAAAATATTCAGTCCGATTCTCGAAAAAATGGGATTGAACGAGCACGAGATAAACGAGGAATTAGCTCGGATAAATTTCAAAGACTTCGACAACATGAGCGCCACCAGCGTCTCAGAGTTCGATGCGAAGATCAACGAAGAATTATCAAAGCTTTCCCTTATTGATGAGACGGAACAAATCGATCATTTAGGTGTAGATGAGATCATATCGCACGAATATTTAAATACACGGGAGGCGTTCATAGATCATAAAATAAACGAGGAACTCTCTAAGCTACTTGCGAACTACGAGGACGAGTCTCCACCGAGCATGATTAATTTGGAGAAAGGCTCCTCTAGCCAGAACATAAGCGAGATGGAGAGCCTCGATCTCACCAGCATTTCGACCAACGTATTTTCTTATAAATCCTCTAACGATTCCATCGAGACCAGGAGCGACTTGGAATTAACGCACGAAGCTGCGATACAGCCGGAAAAATTCCCGTTCGCGACGTTGAAATACGAAAAAAACATGTCGCCCAAGAGCGACATAGACATTTACAGAGAGCTGCAGAAGCTCAACAAGATCTCGAGCGCGCAGATGCTGCCGGAAACGCCTCTGAAAATATCACCGAAACGATTATCTCCTATTGGGTACATTCCCGATACATTGTCTTATCCGGAAGTATCGCCCGCGACGAGATACATGTCAGATACAAGCCCGTTCGATATTACGCCGCTCAAGAAAACTTACGAACCTTACAAGAGCTTCGACTTCCCGAGCAGGCCATCGCCGCGAGACAATCCTTATATCGCATACGATAAACCAGATGATTCGTTCGAGTACATGGAGCCCAAATCAAGAATCCCCATCGAGTCTTATGATCTGCACCTGAAGAATCCGATGTTATCCAAGGAAGTTCTGGAGTTTCGCTTGAGATACGATGATGATTCGCCGAAACCGACTGGCGGCGAATATGCAGCCATTCAGGATGACAAGCCGATGTTTTCCTCAAACGTAACGAGTTCTTACTACGGTAAAGGTAATAATAAAGCGCTTACGCCAACGAAATGTATCACCAAGGAGGAAAAGTGTTTGGATATCGAGGATATCGACTACCCTAGCGATAAGTCGGATTTTCTCCGTCATAAGTACAGTACCTTATCGCCAAAGGAATATTCCCACATCAGAAACATGGATTACGACAAACCATTAGACACGTTACCGCACGTTGTGGTAGAGCCGGATATCGGTTCATACTTGTCAACGAGACATCGCGACTACAATATGTTATCGCCCAGTCGTCAATACAGAGATCAATATTTCTCTTCTAGCCCAAATCATTATACCCCGCAATTATCACCGAGTCTGGCAAATGAAGCGAAAAGGCCTGCCTTGCATCCAGAATCCCCGAGTAAAATAAACGTTAGCAAGTATGGAGATTTAACGAGTCAGGGATCGAATTGTTATAAAAAGTCAACGCTGAGCCTCGGTAGCATGGAGGAAAACGCGAATAGAGACGATGAGAACGTTGATACTACTCCGAAGACACATTTCAGTCCATTTCCCGTTAGAAATAATACAAGAAAACCTAAAGAATTGACGCTGAAGTTGGGTCTATATTCGCCGAAGAGCTCCGATTTCGATCAACTGAAAAAATCGTAGTGCTCAGTGACTTGTCGAAGCAATGGAGCTTTCGACCAACGCGAAAGTTCGCACGTGAGCTGATACGCTATTACGAAAAGGAATATCTATGTTTGCTAGTCAATCGTGTTTCGATACATTCTTATATACTTTACGCATGCCAGATGCGTTTCAGTGAGTCGCGTATCGATTTCCCGAATTTAACAAAGTGGGCCTAAGAAAATTGTCGCCTAAGTAATCCTAAATTGTAATGCCCGACATTGTTAAACAAATTAAATAATATAAGCTTGATTAGTCGTAACGTAGTTTTAAGGTGATTAAAAAAATTGAAGTCGTGTAAAGTTTTCAGTGCTCGATCAAATGTATAATTCTGAATTACAAGTAAATTTTTTTTTCAATGGCACACAAATTTATTTTGAGGAAAATCAGACGTGACGAAAATTAATAATCGGTAATAATATAAAAATTAAAACGCGGAGATTGCGCGCGCGCGCGCGTTATATCATAATCGCGACAAGTGCGAAATAATATCTCCATGAATGCAATTAAATTTGGGAATATTGCTGAAATAATACGTCGTGCGTTATTGACGCGATTACAAAATAGCAAATTCGGATAAAGCAGATTAATGATAAATTCAATCCCCATATTCGGCCGCACGTGTCTCTCGCTTTCGATCCTTTATTCCGTCATTAACGTGCGCTTCACAGACATTCGAATAATCGTATTCACTCAGATTGTTATTTAAAAAAAGTTTGAAAGAAATATAGATTACAGCATTTGCAACGCTCGCATGATGCAATCGTTAAATTTATAATTAAATATCTTCGATTCCCTCCAGTTTTAAACTATGTCAAAATTTTCTACGAGAGATGCTTTCCAAACCGATCACGATATTCTCAGAGCTTAAGTTAATGAAGAAAAATAAGACAATTTTACGAAATGTCTTTCTCGTATCTTTTAATTCTTACTAAACTACTGCTAATTTTTATTGCTACGCAAATGAAGTACAGTATGAATTTTGAAAAAGCGATATACGCACGACATAAATTTATAAGATTTGTCAATATAAAGCTTAATTTGTTCGTATGTTTGGGCAAATTTATCATATGGATCTATATAGCTCTAAGCGAATTATGCACTATAAATTAGATGTAAAGGAGAGACGGAGAGATTGTATTGTATATACATATACATGTATAATTTCAACTATTGATTATATGTTATACAAATGACAAAGTTCTTTCTCTCTCTTTCTTCTCAAAATCTTTTTATAAAAAAAATATAAAAGTAGTATTTTTAGATGTTTCTAATAAGAAATATTCATATTATTGTGCGCGATATTAAAAATCAGATTGCTTGAACAAGCTGCAGTTTAAATGTGAAGCTGTTGCTGATTTTAAATTCTTGCTCACAGAAAATGGCTTCAATTCTATATATATAATAAATAAAGCTAATCGCATTAAGGGACTCGCATGGGACAGTTTTCTGTTTTAACGATTTGAACGTTTCTTATCTATTTAATTAATTAAATTTAACAGCCTACTCTTGAACATAAGATGCTTTTGTAACTTACAGTATGCAAAGAGAGGTCGTTGTAATTCATCCGTTTTCATACAATTTACGCATCAACGCGCCAGGTATTCGTCATAGCTTACGATTAGCCTATATTAGAATATTTCAATCATCTGTGATAGTTTAGAGAACGATACAAGATGTTAACATGTTAACATAAAATATTACAAATTCAATTGTTAAATTAAGTACATTCTTTTAGTAAACTTTGTCTCTCGCTTTCTTTTTTTAATAATTTAACAAAAATTTACATATTTCGCATTCTTTTATATATTAAAAAATTAAAATTAATGCATCAAATTCAGAAATTACTTGAAAAATCATATATAAAAATCTTCAAACTCATTCGTTATTAATTTCTTAAAAATATACCATCTCGTACGAAAGCTCATACATTTTCCATGTGCATTTTATCCAATAATACCTCAATTGCGATATAAGAAAATTATTGATAAAGAAAAAATGTATGAAGCTGTTGATAAAAAAAACTTCCAGCAAAAAAAACATATTTGTAAAATTCTTTTGATATTGTACAATTGATTATTTTCATTGTATATAATAATATTTAATTTAATTTAACGCGTACTATATAAATTATATGCAATATCTCTTTTCAATGGTCGGTATATAACAGATATGTTATACCCTTAAACTTAACTGCTAATAAAAATTATAGTATTACTTCGTTTTGGTTATCATGATTGAATTCACGAAATCCGAAAGTAGTTTCAGATGCCTGTGAAATATGGAAAGTATTTGTAAAAGTGCTGGAGAAAAGAAAAGCGACGGCACGTTTAATTTAATACAAAGATAGCTTAAATAAGAGAATAGTTAATAATGCTACCGAGTAATAAATTAGTGAATAAAATCGCACCGTTAACATTATTGCTAATGTAACGAGCTGTCAAAGTCGTCAGTATTCTGCACTCTCATTGCGCATCCGGAGAAATTAGGTTCACTTTGTTAAAAGTTTAACCGGAAATAAAACTGCTCGACAATATGTACACTTAATTCTGTTCACATAATATTATTTAAGCTTCTCGATGTAAAGTGTTTTTCGATATTTACCGAAGCATATGTTGCAACATATACGAATGAGTAGCGTTTTTCTACTGGATCGAGATCGATTAGAACTTGCGGCAGATGAATACGAGTAACCAGGATGAAGGTATCGCGTCGATAAAAAATGCAAATCCTATATAAGTCTCGTTTAGAAATAAAAGAAGGAAGTATATATTTAAGGATTAAGGGCGCGTGTGTAATATTGTTACATGATGTTTTGAGAAAATTATTGTATATATACAGTGCGAGTCACATGCCAGATATAAGACTATAAATTTGAATTGCGTAGAATGATAAGTCGTTATGGATAAAGAAACTGAATAAATATATTGAGAAAGTGAATAAAGCGCGCGTAAATTATTATTTAACAAAAAGATCTCTACTCTGAGATTATTATAATTAAATTTATAAAATATAAACAAGTACTTATTTTCCATTAAATAATATAATAATGAACAATTTTTTAGATTTACTCTTATATTTAAAATTATTTTAACACTGTTAATATTTCAATCAGATATTTTAATGTTGCACGTTCGTGAAATATTTTGATTATCAGATATATTTTCGACCCATGGATAATTTCGCAATATTTTTTCAAATTCGTTTTTAGATTTTTATATCGATTTTATAGATTTTTATTTAGATATTAAGTGTGTCAGAAATTGATCGTTTTATTACGAAACCTGAAGAGCGCATCATAAATGCAATAATGATAATCCATATATTGTGAAAAAAAAACTTGCTCACACTCTCAAAAAAGGAATAGGGCGGTCCGATTACCGTTCGCAAAACTGCTCGCTCTCTCGGCAACAGCCACGTACTCGTGCTCGAGTGGACATTTCATTTCGCTAACGTGATTACACGCACTCGTGCGTCGAGAATTGCGGATTCGTTTTAATTGGGATTACATTTCAATTAAAACCTCGTTCCCATTAGAGAGAGAGAAAGTCGCATCGAATTTCGAAAAGAGGAAGGGAAGAGGAAGAGAAAAAGACAAATGAAGGAGGGGAAGGGAGGAGGGCGAATAATTGATACGGACAGCGCGCGTTATCTGAGCGCGAGCGTCGCCGCGGATAAAATATGCATGTTTGCTAATCAAGAGGTGTCCGGGGTTACATGTCCGCCGGCACCCTCGGCAAACATTACCCACGCGATTACGAAGGCACCGGCGGGCTAAACGGGCAAGCAAACAACGAAACCTTTGACCCGGGGACCCGTCCAAATAATCGCCGAATTGGAAAGTACTCCTGGTTTCGCGATCCCGCGCGTTGGGCGATTAAACAGAGCGATATGCGCTGATGCGGAACGACACGAAGGGGAGGATTGCCTTCCTTTAACGAGACTATGTACGAGGGTACGTACGCCATAAATTAGCGCGTGAATTATGCAACAACGGCTGTTTTATTAAAAGTTGATAAGCAAATTTTTTTTTGCCGACCGCGAACCGCGAGCGCTCCTGCGGGACGTTTTACATTTTATTAGTACGAGCAAAGTTCGACGTTTACGCGCCATCGTGTTTTACATAACGCCACTCGTGTAGGCCCTCGATTTTCCCCTCGGCTTTTCCCGGCAGTGCCAATTTTTGTTGATTTCTCTCAGTTCCCCCGGCAATATTCCCGACGTTTCGGGAAATACGATTTTTTTTCCGACGTAACATGTTTGCCAATTTGTCCCCGTTCGGCGATATTATCTAACTGAACGATTTATCCACTTGACAAACGGACAATTCGGCAATTTAGCCATTCGCGAGATGCGCCCATTTAACGCGATTCTATCAAAACTCCTATCAGACTGTTTTTAACATCATACCATACTGCGCGTACTACAATAAATTACAATCTAGGTTTACAATCTAGGTTAAAACATCTGATAACGTTTTTCTGGCATTTATATTACACGGAATCAATTCAAGTAAATATCGTTTTCCTGTCAAAAGAAACTATAATTCTCATTTTTCCAACAATGGATATAATTTCGCATATATTACGTTTATCAAGCTGGGATATTTCTACGGTAGGGATTAAATTCGACGTGTTCAAAAATCGATTTTATACGGGAAGATAAACGGCTCGTGTAATATCAGAAGCTATAAACGAAAATTCACGGAAGATTAATATATCGAAGTCTTGCCGTTGCTACGCAACTTTTGTCAGCCCCCGAGACCTGCAATATCGCCTTTATGTGACTCGGCACCGCATCTCGAGCTGCCTCACAATGACCGGTGATTTCCGCGAGATGAATGCGCAACGTATCATTAGATTTCGAGAGGCTTCCGTCGAGGCCAAACCGTGCCGAATGGCAGGTAACCTTCGCAAGATGCATTCGCCGAGTGATGCATCTATTCGTAACTCGAGCGCGCGCATATATATGGATACGTACATACGTACGATGGTAATATGTACCTAACCCGTTATGGAAATGAGCTCGGGATGCGCGCGCGCATCCCGGCGACATCCTCTGCATCGGTAATATGCCCTCGCAACCCTCCCGCGTCCGCTCTTTCCCTCCGCGGTTTCCACCGCGCTTCTTGCCACCCTATTATAGTGGCCGACACAGTGCATCTTCGGTGCCGCCAAATCCGGACGCAAGAATCCTATCGCGGAATCGGAGTAGGACGCGGGACATTTCTTGTCCCGCAACTCCATGAGCGGAGGATAACGAGGATTTCAGGTCGTACTGTCGCCCCTGATTTAAGAGCCGGGCTACTCGTGTTTTCCTCCTCATGGGGCGTACACGGTGTAACGTAAAAGTTCCGCCGGAGATTTCGAACTCGGGACATTAATCTCTCATTCCTTTTCACGATAAATCCGGATATCATTCTTGGCGATTCGAAATTTCGCGGATTACATAACCAGTATACCCGATTTGGGTCGAGGATATTAAACGTGATGTTCATGTCTTTCCTCTATTTGTTTTTCCCTTTCCCTTATTTCTTGTTCTCCAAGTTTTGATTCTTTATCAATATCAATTTAATCGGAGACATTTTACTGGCAGAATGTTAAATAATAATATTTAGGAATGAGAGGTAAAACTTAGGTTGAATATTTTTCAAAGAAAAGAAAGAAAGAAGAGCGAGATTGCAAAATTTATCTACAAATAAAACGGTATTATGTCGTTCTTAGATTGCTCAGTAGTCCGTTAGTTTTCTAGTGTATAAGACATTGGCAAACTTCCCAGTTGCAATTCTTCAGTATTTTGTTGAATTTCTACATCGCAACGAAAATGCACATTCATTATACATATACGAGGATGGATTAATATACATTAGAATGCAGATACATTAATCTCCGTTCTTTGCATCATAAATTATAGCAACACACTTGATAACACTTGGTGTTTCGCCATTGTTATTTCTTGAAAGATAATTATGCGATTATAATAATTATATAATATCATTATTGTTTAAATCATTAATTAAAAAAGGCACCTTTAATTTTTGTAAAAATAATAAGAATTATTTTTATTAATAATTAATTTCAATTTTTATGAAATTTCTGTAACGCATGTGACAATTCCAATTTTACCACGTCTAGAACCTGACTAATATGACACAAAAATGAAGGAAGTAGGATGCATTTTTCGGGGAAAATTTTAGTTCAGAAAACGGGAAGCAGAGTGATCTACATTTTAATGCAACGCTAGGTGACGATAGGAATACTGATGCAAAGATAATGGAAAAGTGCAGACTCGTATATGAGTCATCTGATCGAGTTTGCTGAACTAGTTTTTGAAAATTCTACGAAAAGCAGGAGGGACCAAGCTAATATATTGACTCAACTACTACGGTATGAAATATAAATCACAGCTGGAACTGATTCTTCTACTTGTGAAAAATGTACGAGAATACTTTGCACTTCTGAAATATGACGTCAGTTGATATAAGAAAATTTCTCGTATAAAATCATAATGAAAGAATGTTTAATGCCATAGATGTCGCTCCGAGATTTCTTTCAGAAGCTTTATAAAATCTGAAGTCTTTTGGTATGATAATTTTATCGTTCTTCCAAAGAATATATATTATAAATTTTATAGAAAAAAAAGAAAAAATGTGTACTATCTTATAATTAATAAAACAATTTTATTTTCTAAGCACAAATTCTTTAGTCTCTTTTCAAAAATCCAAAGAAATGAAAATAAATTGCAATTTTCGCACGAAACATTATAAATATTAATTTGCGGAAACATCTTTAGAATTTCTATTTATTGCGTAAAATAAATATTTCAAATTACGCGATAATAAAAATTACTCTACTCGGAAAAACAAAGCGAAGCAAGCGTGAGAGTTAATGTACATATAATGATAAAGAAATGTGTCGAACATTTTAACGATAAAATTGCAATCACTTCTGCGATCTACATCAAATTATTCCCGCACAAGCGCTCACGACATATTGTAAATAGTGATGCGCAAATTTCGTGAAAACCGCACAAGTGTTAATACAAGTCAGAAACGGTGCGGAAACATGATCGACCCGGTGCCCATCGGCAATCAATTGATATCAACAGGATATATAGGCGAATTATAGCACGTTATATGACTCACCGACTGGGAATTATACAATTGAATAACACAATCGTCCAACTATTATGTAACAGCGGAGCGACTAACTTCTGCACAATGGCGGAGTGACAATGCCAGAGCCTATTCCTGTTCCCGGTCGTGACAACAGTCAAGTGACAAGTGCCCCCCTTCCCCCTCCCAATTTTGCTCCGCGATACTAATTGTCATGCAAGTGAAATTGTTGAAAACGCTCGTTGTTACGCACGTGTTAATCCTTATATGCATATTTTTATCTCTTCGATAGAATAGATAATATTTTGAAGTTGATTTTTAGGTACCATATAAAAATAAAATAAATTAAGCTTTATATATTGATTGTTAAGCTCGACATAAACGCTTTATTATTTATTTCTCAACAATGTATTTGGAACTTTTAGAATGACGCTGAGAAGAGACCTACATTCAATTATCGCGGATCCACAATATTGTGTATTTAAGAATTAAAATTTTCGAATATATTTAGCTCCCAGCTTTTCGATGCTCAATAACAATTTAATGAGGAAAAGATATTTTCAAACATCATGGAACATGTTTTTACTGAATTTATTTCTCAATGGAAAATTAGATTTATATACTCGGATAAACGAAATAATCTAAAATAACATTTTTTCGCAGCTATACAATAATATTCTGAGTGATATAAATAAATAATATAATCGCTTCGATCATGTGAATACTCAGATATAGGTACTGATAGCAAAGATTAATAATGTCAAATATTGCGGTGTAATAATGAAATATTCGATTAAATGCTGCGCCGGACAAGTACGTCATATGAGAAACTATTGTTTATTCAAACTAATGCTATAACCCATGCACCAGTTGATGTGTGAAATGAAACTTTCAGACATTTCCGATATTGTCACTTTTCATTTGCTAATTAACCGATGCAATAGGTCATTTGAACTCGTATGTACGTGTAGAAATTGTGTATGATGATATATCCGAATATAGATTATCATTTTATTATAACGAATTTTCTCAAATATATTAACATCATATAGAGAAATCAATAGTAAAAACATGTTTTTATTAAATAATATTATAGCAAATTATTTATAAATCTCTCTGCAGCTCTTATTATATATATTTTTATAAAATATTCTTTACACACATATTTTTGTACGTGTAATTTTTAGAAAATATATTCTATAAAAAAGAAAAATAAGTAGATATAAAATGAAATTCGTTAGTATATTATATCATACATTCAAATATGGGTTTCAGAATAATCATACCGCGTTTTTAATTCAAATAAGAGCGAGCATTCTTTTTTTAGCTTGCGGCATTACATTGATATATCGGCATGGCAGCTGTATCGATGCGGCAATGCAACCTTATGCTGAATAAAAAGAAACCCAATGCGCATCGTTGAGCTTTTTTTCATCTCACAAAGCGGGATTACCGATGCATTGCTGTTATTGAAAGGAGTTACTTCAAATAACAAGAAGATGATAGATGCGCAAGTGAAAAAGCTCTCAATCGTTCAAATTCTTTTTCTATTGAATGAGAAGAAAAACATATCATCCTTTCTTGATTACGCGAGTATAATAACGGTTATTTATATATTTATCAATAAATAGACTAATAATAATAATATGTAATTTATTACTATATTATTATTATTTTTTTCTTGATACAATCAATTTAATGATAGTATATAATTGTATTAAGGAACAAGGATTTATTATAAATATTTAATTACATTTTTAATAAAAAAGTACCGACATGATTTCGGATATTTCATAAAATTTATAATATTAATATATAAATTCTAATAGAAATATATAATTAAAGCAAATAATATCATTTTTTATATTACTTATTATGTGATAATGCAAATATGAAAAATTAAATAAAAATTTTAATGAAAATAATTTCGAGATTCTTTGTTAAAAAATATAGAATGCATTTTTCATTGAGCGTTTTTACTTTTACACCTTTTAAAAATAATTAAAATAAATATATTAAAAAAATAAATAAGTGTCAAAAATAATATATTACGTCTAACGCTAATAAATATCTAATTATTATTATGGATTAAATTTATCGTGATTCTTTTACGGATACAATCTCATCTGGTACGTCATCGACATAATTATTCAAAAGATGATGTCTACATGAGAGCCATTCCCGAAATTCTGCTTAACCATATCATCAAATTTAATCGGGCACTTTAGTCGATTTCCTATAGCAATGCATCGGGCCTGCAGTCTTACATCAATTCGTAATGCCTACCTTTACTCGCCGAGAGCGCTGTATTAATGGTCCTCGTCTCCAAGAAATTCGGACACTGTCTCCAAAATGTAGTCGCACACCTGCCATAGATTACATCTTACCTTGATGGCTGCCAAACGATGTATACATGTATTCTCGTGATAATGCAAATTTTCATTCCACATGTATTGCCGATGAATTGCGGCCAGCGAAACCTTTCAATAAATGCAGATTATTATATTTATTCGTATCAATATTTGAAATATTTGTACCAACATGACTAGAACATTATTAGAATTCCGAGAGAAAATTGATTTGTATTCGCACCGAGAGATTCAAAATAAAAGCGAAATATCCAATTTTGAAATGGTACATTGAGTAAATATGTAATAAATAAATATTGAGTGAATATATTGCATATGAATTATACTGAACATATTGCATATTGAATGTTCGCATAATCGAGCATAATTCTTATAGATTTATCATAGATATTAAGATTATTGCTAAGAGATTAAAGAGAATCAATAGCGAAAATAATACATTTAATAAACTTTAAAAAGCAATCGTTAACCGCCAAT
Source organism: Camponotus vicinus (assembly GCF_025532165.1). NCBI lineage: Eukaryota > Metazoa > Arthropoda > Insecta > Hymenoptera > Formicidae > Camponotus > Camponotus vicinus. The sequence continues at coordinate 6,351,703 of NW_028141979.1, read as the reverse complement.
TTTGCAAATCATAGCCAAATTCTATCGCCAGGAAAAAAACAGAAATTTAAAAAAATATTACACGATTACATTAATAAGCATATATATAAATTATATTATATTAACTTATTCCATATATCAACATTAATTTTGCAAAATTCTATCAGAGGAAATTTTATGATTTACATCTTATTTAACAATATCGGTTTATAAAAGCACGATGAAGCACGACTCAATTATATAAATCTACAAAAAACAAGCATAAATAAACAATATACGTAAAGTTCCGATATAAGATGTAAGCAGTTCGAATGTACTTAAATAAGCAGCCTAGTGAAAGAGGTGCGTTTTTTAATTTTACTCATGTATCTTGCATAATCCAACATTGTAACGCGAGAATAAAATTACATTTCGTTAAAAGTTTTAGAATCCCTCTCTCTTCTCTCCTCCCTTAATGAGCTTACTGTCTTTCGTGCTTGGCGGCTTATGGTACTTATCTATGTTATCTATGTTATATATAATAAACTCGCTGTATAGATATATGTATATCAGTGAAATATTCTCCAACGCTTGCTACGTGCTTGATAATGCCCGTTGAGAATAACACGATCGTGCGGTGTACCCTTGTGTTCATTAGCGAAACGTGGGAGGGAAAATTCATTTTTCGCGACGCAGTGCCCGCTTGTTGATGGTCGTTGAAACGAGTTTTTGCACCGCGCCAGTTTCGAGCTAACAAATAACGAAAGTGCACTCCGGTACACATGTAATGATAATATAATAGCTAAGCTTCATCAAATCTTGAGATTTGTATACTTATTATGCAAATATATTCCTTGTATTACTCTCAAAAAAATTCAAACTTTTTGGCAATGATCGTTTATTAATAAAATTTTACGCTGCGAATTCGTTCGGAGTACGACGTTATTATTAAATATTGATATTTATACATATTAAAAATCAATTATCAATTATAATAATGTAAGCGAAAAACATGTTTGTCCAATTTCATATTTCGAAAAAAATAATATCTAAAAAAAGAATTGTTTTATATAATTTTCGAAAGAAAAATGATTTATGTCTCTAAAATATAATAAAATAAAATAAAATAATAAAATATAATATAATAAAATAAAATAAAAAAAATTGATTTGACAAAGTAGCCTTCCTTAGATGATTTCTGATGCAAAGATGCGCGCAAGCACGGCTAAATAAAGCTCGCAATGTCGCTACAAGAATGTAAAAATCTCTTCTTCTGCTCCGCATCAATTCCATTCAGAGTTTGCAACACGAAATTGGTTTCGCTGACAAGCGCTCCAAACTAAAAGCGGTCGACGGTACCCGAAAATTACATTTTATCCGGTCAAAGCAAACTTCCTCAACAATTCCCGAGGCGCTGGGTGAAGGAGGGACGAAGGAGGGGTGAAAGAGGGCGCGAAACCGCACGAACTCAAAGTGCCACCGACCGGAAGATAAAAGAATACGACGCGAGGGGCATAGGATCGCGATATCGTTTTGTATGATGCAAGAAAGTAAAAAAAAGAGAGAGAGAGAGGGAGAGAAAACGGACTTCACCGAGAAGACGAAAGTACAAGAAGTCACGTGTGCATCACGCGTCGGCTCCTTCGTCGGGATTGCAAAGTTCTCCGCGAGGGAAAACTCATCCGAAACTATTTGCTCCGGCTACGCCCGCGAAAAGTATATCTAAGAGAGGCTACGTCTTTTTATATCGTTGAGTTCCATATAGGATTACCTTCCTTTTATTACTACGGATCAAAGAGAAGGTTGAACGATCGTCTTACTTCTTACTTACTTACCTGCCGAGGAGATTGCCGCGAACATAACGACCTGTAACAGAAAGAACGGGTCGTCATTACAAAGCGGAATGTCAATCGTAAAAAAATGCTATCTCTCTGAAGGAGAAGAGGAAAAATGAGAGATTAATAAGACATTTCTTCTGAAAACTGCATATTATCGATATCATAATTCAATTTACGATCAAAATAAATTTACTTTGTTATGCAATGCGATCTTCCTTCGATAAATTCGAGCTTTCCCTTCAGATGAGGCTAAAAATGCACTTCTTAATTTTCTGTAATAGACCTCTTAAATACATTCCCACGGAACTGAGACGTCCATGAAAGAAAGATTCGCATAAAGAGTCCTTTCTCTCTTAAGAAACGAGTGCATGCGTGCGATTATTCTGAAAGAGATACACCGCATTCTGAAAGAAAACCGCGCGTTTCCTTAGGCGGACAAGCCGCAGAAGTGCATTCGCGCGATTCGGCTACTCGCTCGAATAAATTACGCGGCATTTTATTTGCGTCTTTACGCAAATGGAATGTACAAAGGCAGCCTGGAGACGCCGCGGTCTGGAATGGCGCAAAGACCGGATGCGCCGCGAAAAGAAGCGCATCCTCCGCTCTCGAGGGACGCACGTATGGACGGTTTTAACTCATTTCGCGCTACCGTCTGTGCGATCCGCATTCGTCGCAGTCCCATTCAAACGAGATCGCGGCGCAGGGTACAATTTACCTACCAAGATACTCGCACAAAGATGCTCCAAGGAATCCGCATGAGATTTTTCGATAAAAAGCGAATAAAACCTTAATTTGATTTCCCTCTTATACTATTATATATAATTATATATAATTTTGCGCATTTTCTCCATATGTTATAGATCATTAAAATATGCATTGATAAGAAAAATTGCTTTAATATAAATATTGTATAAAGTATCACACATTTCTATTCAATCGTTTTTAAGATAATTTTAGAATATATATAATTTACTTTTCCTCTAATGAAAGCGTCGATGCAATTAATCAATATTTGCAATTTTTTTCCCATTTTCCGTTTTGAATATGAAATATTTGTTTTGCAACATTTCGACCACGTTTCGACAATATTTATATAAAGCACAATGCAGGCAATATTTATAGTGACTATACAACATGTATTAGAAAATATGGAAGTTGATGTAAAATACAGTTTCTATTTCCATTCCCGCATCTCAGATTATACAGTATATCACTATGATATGTCTCACTTAGCCCGATTCTGACACATACTCAGGCGTTCATTTATGCGCGGTAATTTCATGACGACGGGAGAGGGAATATTTACGAGCGTGCTTATTACAACTGCAACGTGCACACGTCCAGGCATATAATTGTGCCAAAATCTACAGTTTTCTTAATCATTTTACATTGAAACCGAAAATTTGAAGAAAAAAAAATCTCTATGATTATGTCAAAACTTGTATTTTTCAACGAATGGAATTTACAACACAATGTGCTATAATAAACTTAATAATGAGAAATGTCATTTGAATTGCAGAGAAGTAGAATATACATAATTTTTGCCTCTTTCGCGCAAATTCCATTTATAATTATATAACATAAAACATTAATTAACATTTAATACAATTATATAATGACACAATATCGTTGGTGTTTTCTTTCATGTATTAATTAAATATTATTTTTATTATTAATGCAAAAATTGTTTAAGTAACTAAACTAAATTATTTTAATTATTTTATATAAATATTTGTGTCTCTCTCTCTTGTCTTTTTATGAACACACTCATAATAATCTTGTATTATTTGTATACATCTCATATATTCATCCTATATTCATATTTTATCCATTATACATTTTAATAATTCAGTTTTCAATACAATCGCGAATTGAAATACACAATTCACTATTCTACGTAAAGTTTCATTGCTAAAGCAGGAAGCACTGAGATATCGGGACGTGTCATTTCACTTGGTGATAATCAAGCCGGGAATGGTTTCATGTCAATCGCAGGCTATAAACTTTATCATTCAACGGCGTTCACTCAATAATACATGACGACTGTTGACATAGTTCTATCGATTGAATTTTAATTAATAATGTCGAATGACAAAAAAAAATTTTAAATTATCAATTCTTCTCATGTTATTAATATTACATCTACAAAAAAGAATGAAATTTAATTTATAATTATTTTCAAAGTAGTTAAAGTTGGGTGTGGTTTCTTTTACAGAAAAGCTGTCCAAATATACCGTGGACTCCAATTTAGTAAGCGACGCAAATACGTTGCTCTTAACATGAGTGCCGTATCTGCTCGACTAATTGAGTCAAAAGAAACGAAAGTGAACGACATTAAGCACACAAGCATTCGTCGGTCTTCCGTTTCTCAATGAACGCGACCGTCTTCTCCTCGCCTTCGTCACGGCTTCATGTTTCTTTTCTTCGTTGAAGCTAGCGCAGATGACGCGGACAGCTCTTCAAGACGCGTTCCACGTGACGACAAGATTTTCACCGAACTTCTATATTTAGTCGAGGCGAGTCGAGCAGCGGCGCTTTTTACATGTCAAGCAACCCCCTGAGATGCTGTATAGCTCGAGAATACAGAGCGAAGACACTAATTTAGAGGCGTGTCGGCACTTAGAATACATCGAACGGGTTCCGGCGACGCGACGTCATCATTAAAGCGAGGAGAACGAGCGGCTGCTTCTTTCGATCTTTATTAAGCTGACCTCACATCAGTCCCTATCCGTCAAAGATTTAACAATTTATATTTATTTCAAGCAAAAATAAAGATATTTTTACTTAAAATTATGAACCTTAGCTTCTCCTAGTCTAGCATATAAAATATCTTATAAATATTTCTTTTATATTATTAATCTATGTAAATTGTTCATGAGGTCTGACAACTCAAATATTCTAGGGAGGTAGATTGTTAACGTAAAAAAATACCTTCGTTCGCGAATTTGTTGACGAATTTTCGACGACTCCAACAAGGATAGGATGCTTCCGAACTCTGATGTGAGGGTAGCTTCATGGGATTTGGTATATCGGAAACAGAAGGAGTGCGGCGAGAGTAGTTGCCGTGGTGTCTCCTGTCTCCGCGTGACACCACACGAGATACGGCGCTTATGTTAATGCGAGGGGCATACCGTGTAGAACGAGAAGGACTGACACACAATGCTCGGCGATAGCGGCGCGAGTCCGGCGGCCATTAATAACGAACGGTACGAACTCAATGAATCACGGTTGCGTGCGCCATTATAATGTAAATACTCGACGCGACTTAGCCTTCGCACGTCCTGTTCCGCGTCAATTGTTTGCGGGAACGGACATCTCGACAAGCCGGAAACATATCGGAGCACATAGCCGAGCTACCTTCTTTTCATCCACTTTCTCAAAGCGAGTACTCGAGATTCTCGAGAAGGGTTGAGTTTCTACGCGGAAAATGCCAGATCTGATTCTAATTGCGTACGCCATGACGTTACGCGTTGCTAATGGAAGGCTTCCGTTAAAGCCTCTTGGAGTAAACAGTATCGGTATCAAGTAGGGAATCGATATCTATCGCCGAGACACCCAATGACGTTGATGAAACATTATTCCGAACTCTAGATTATACTTTGTGACACAACAATGATTACCATTGAATTTAACACCCTATTCCTATATCCTTGACAGATTCTCTTGTCAACGATACATTTTTAGTACAATCGATCAGATAAACAGTGATAAAAAAAATAAATTTTAAATAAATTCATATAAATCGTATTATAATTTATTAAAATAGTTGGATTAAAAGGATTGGATTTATTAAAATAATATAATAAAAGGATTGAATTGATTAAAATAATTGAATAATTATATTCAAAGTCATCGAGATCTTGATGAAATGAAAGACATGATAAGATCGAGCAGATTCTAAAATTTTGTCGAGCTTTATTTATATTTTCGAAATTTTAGAATAAATTTTGATTTAGTTACACCTGCAAACAGAACAGAATTACTTCTCAGCAAAATAATTTCCGCGTCTCACGCTCTGCAAGCGAGCGACGTTAAATACGAAATGAGACTTCAACGGGAATGATTCAACAACCTTATTATACCACATAATATCTTGCCTTCCAAGACTCACGCGTTAACTCAGTATTGCAAGCGCGCATAATGCATTCTCTCTCTCTTTCTCTTGTTTCCAACGAGAAGCAAAGACGCAAATTCGGTATGCAGTCTACTGTGTTATAGCATTATCGTGCCGCTTCAACTTGCTCCGCGTTATAATTATCGTCTTACGAGCGCAATAATTTAAACGACGCATCCCTGCGTGTGCGCGAACTAGGTATTCCTTCTGTTTACCGATGCTCCTTGTTTAGTGTAGAGTTTTCTTTCCCTGCTCAGTAGATTAAGATTTGCATAAGAGAAATCCGCATATCATACATAGATTTCTCGATGTCTCGGCGTACGATATTTTTGCACCGTAAAGATTGCATCTAATAAATATACACAAATCTAAGGAACAACTTATCTTTATAAAGAATTATGTTAAGCTATGTTAATTCGACGGCTGATTCGTCGGATATATTATAAATTAATTATTGAATCGCGAAAAGCAGAACAAGTGCAGCATAAAATGCAATATGATTCTTTATATTTTTAATTGATTAAAATCGAGTAATAAAACATAATTGGCACGTATAATCCTACAAGATATAATTAATCTATAATATTAAAAAATATATGAATTTTATAATTCATGAATATATTAGAAATATATATTTAATTTTCTACAAAAGATAAATTTAAAAAGAATCAGAAATTACATTTCGAGAATAAAACGGTTAAAAAGTTAATTTTAGTAATTATTCGTTTTAACGAATTTAACACAATAATATAATAAAAAGATAAGATAATCACTTTGACATAGTCATAATCTTCAACTCTCATTTGAAGGTCAATGACCTTGATTTTAAATTTTATATCTTTAAGAAATTTTGACGTTTCTTTTGAAATTTTATATAAAATATAAAATTATTCTCCGATAATTTTCCATATTATTGCAAAATATAATTTGTGTTATGACGAATAAATGCCATTTGATATATTATTTTCATGACATAATTTCTAAATAAAGGATATAAGGTCGCTATTCAAAATCAAGATTATTAATTTTCGTAAGGATAAATATTAAAGTTAAAGTAAAAATCATGCAAATTGTAAATAATTACCAAATAATTAGAATTAATTTTAAATAAATTTTATGTTTTAATGACAAGTTTATTTAAGACTGTAAAGATTATTATGTATTGTGTATTGGAAAAACTCAAGCTCAAACCATGTACAATAATATAAATAATATAAATCAGGGATTTTATATCTTTCTTTCTTTTTACTATCTCTACATAAATATGCGATACCTTCTTCCCGTTTACAATCCATCGTTTATAATCTAATTTCGATCGGCGACAGTCTAAGCCATCGAAGTTGTTGCCAACAACGGCTTTGCATCTATCCGGACCAAACTAGTCGAATGTCAGGATGTCGGGTAACTCATGAATTTGCATGGAGACCAAGCCAAATATAATCTTAGTGTACACAGATGGTTCTCTCCTTCTCATTCTCACTCGCTCTCTTTCTCTCTCTCTCTCTCTTTCTCTCTGTATCGTCCTGTAGGTAGGCGTTTTCACCCGAAGGACCTGGCTCATTCTCACCGCTCATGGCACTGTCGTGGATAGGAAGTGCAGATTGCCCTGTTTAATTACTGGTTAGGGATGGATGGGGAGTTTCGAGGGCAATCAGCCTGTTTGTATTTGCTTGCAGGTTTATGTCGGTTTACTCGTAACCCGCGCCATCCGATTTCTACGAGACAGCTCAATCCACGGAACATCGCATTCTACGACATTGTGGTTTCCATCTTTGTGGCCCGTGACGCGAAATAGATTAACGTAATCAAAAATAACTCAATCATATGGTACATAGCTTTGCAAAAATTTATTTAACATTTATAACTTAAAAATAAGAGATAAAGTGTAAATATGAGTTATTCACTTTTGAAAAAGAGAGAAAAATTTATATATCTAGAAAAAGAAATAAACAATTTTATATTCGATATAAATATTAAAGCAATTAAAATCAAATGTATGTATATAAATTTTAATTATATATAATAACTTATTGCTTTAATATTTATTATCGAATTTGAAATTATTTTTATCTGGATATGTAAATTTCCTTCTCTTGTGTAAGTATATGTGTACAATTGAAACTATCGAATCGATAATTAATAATATTATCAATAAGTTCTTGCACTAAAGACTTGTAAAATTCATCAACAAAATCCTACGAAACATCAGGTCTTAGTATTATATAGTGTATGTTGTATGTTGGCAAGGTGGACGTCGTTTTATTATAACATTGTACAAGAAGCTCGAAAGTTCAACACATCACGCCGCGTCTTTTTCTTAAGAATCTCTACAAAGTTTGCGAAGTCCCTATCAAACTGAAAAGTTTGTTTACTCCGAGGGCACGCTATCTGAACTAAGACGCCCATACGCATTTCCAGATAGTTTATGGTAAGTTTAATGGAGATTCTATAATTACTATCTATCTTAGCATAGCACTAAATTATGCACGATTATCTAGATTGTAGGTACATGTTTGCTAAAGTGCATGTCTAGTTGCTGTTGCAGTTTGGTACAATATAGCGCTCTTGTTACACTTCAATGAAGTTAATGCCGTTCATCGATGCAAGCTGCTTGGCAAGCTAAGGCTATTGCCGAGCTGAGCGAATGTTCTCTACTATGACATAGTTTATAATTTTAATTGATCGGGAGATGTCCTTTGTGTTACATTGGCGTTAAAAATTTCATTAGTTGCGATGGCGTCGTATACGAAAATCAATAATATGATTACCTAACAAAGTTTATATCATGGCAGTGAAACACAGTACTTCTGATCAAATTTTGAACTTATATTTTCCAATGATATTAGCTTTAACAACATTATAATAAGTATCAAGAAAAATGTGCACACAAGAGATCTATTATTTCATAAAAGCGAGAAACAGTTTTAGATTTATAGATTTTATTTTATAAAAGCGAATAACAGTTACATGATTTAATCAAATTGTCAGTATCTCTGTTTCACGATATATTATAAACAAAATCAGTTCCAGTCGTAGCTTTGATAAAATTTGATCTAATCTTTCGCACTCTGCTTGCTATAACGTAGAAATAATACTTGCTCCTTGCTTGTCGAGCGTGTTAGTTAGTATCCGCAGGATATTTAGACTGCTCTTTTTCCAACATCGTGTTGCTATCCTAACACATAGGTACACAGATACGTCCGTTTTTCCCTTTCACGAGTGAAACAGCCAGAGTACCCGAGATCTACATTAGCTGGAAACCAGACATTCGCTTTGCATGCACCGTAAATGAGTTTTGCGTATTTGTTGCATACGCGAGAAAGCGTACGGAACTATTTACACGCTGGCTCTCACAAAGTGAGTTCTCACCAACCATTCATTCACTATTTCAGCGCATCAAGCGCGCGAAAACCTTGCATGCGAACCGCGCTTCCTTGACAACAACCCTTTCTCGCGAAAAGTCTGGACATCGCTGCCCACAAGTGTATTCTTCACTGTCATCCGAGTTGTCCGGTGCTCCAGTTTTCTTTGCATTTGTCTGATTCATGAAGAACGTTTCAGTTTACATAACAAAAAGATTCTACATGTGTAAAATAAATACATTACTACAGAAAATTTAAACAATAAATCTTTTCTCATGAAAAATTTTGTTTATATACATTTTAAAGCGTTTACTCGAAATAGACTGAAATAATGACATTTTTTTCAATATTCATAAAACATAATATGTTAAACATTAAGCAAATCTCTGAATAATTGTTCATGTAGAAAATTTTTAAGGAAAAATATTCGAGATACTTTATGATTCAAATAAGAATTATCCGCGCACGTTACATCTAATTTTTTTTATCTCTCATTAAAATTCCACATCATAAATTTCTGCCTGTCTCATTGCACGAGTCGAAGTGGCATGTCCGGACGAAAATTCGTGTTCGTGTTTCAGTGTTATCAATCTGACCGGGCGTAAAACGAAGAAGGCCAACGTCCCTTCGGCGTTCTTCTTTTACATTTTTCGCGCGCGGTGGGCTTCGTCTTAATTGGCGCATTCCGTTGTGCCACAGACGTGAGCTTATTCGATTCACGTTGTATCTCCGATACCTTAATGAAGCAAATTTGCATTCATACGCGACGCGAGTGAGCAAATACGGCGATACAATAAAACTGATCTTGCCTTTTCCTACCGTCGTCCACATAAAATGAATGCGTCTGCTCATAGTGGTTTCTCTGGTACCGACTTTGGAGTTGCACGATAATGATTCAAATGCAGTTTCATGCTAAAAGGAACGCTACGATTGATCTTGTTTGTGACACATGTACAGAAAATACGAGATATTAAATTTGGAACTTAGCATCAGGCAATATATCGATTTGACACGCAAATTAAGAGATCAAGATAAAAGAGAGCTCTCCTTAAGTGTTCAATCTTTATGAATAAAAATATGCTCAATCTTTATGAATAAAAATATGTTTGTCGAATAACAATCGATCGAGAGATAATATTCCGTAATTGGCAATGTACAATTCTTGCAATAAAAAAATAACAGTGCTATGTAATGATAACAAATAAATCATATAATTATGTATATATTATATACTTGTTTAAAATCAAATCCGTTTATATTAATAGCCATAGGAAATTTAAAAAAATATTTCATCATTACGTGCAATTATTATATCGCAAGAGTAATATAATTTCTAAATTATTCTTTCATAAAATTCGCGCGATAATACAATCAGATTTTGCGATGCATCGGCTTTAACACGGACAAGACTCAGCGCCTTATACAGAGTGTTCTAAAAAGGTATGTCAAAAATTTAAGGAGATATTCCTCACACCTGAAGGATGAAAAAATGTTATATGGACATAGGTGCGGAAATGCTTATTTCAGGAGTTATGTTGAAAATACTGTTAGCTGTATTACTTACACAAGAAAAAATTTAGGATTAATTATTGTAGACGACAATCGTTTAATTAGGCTTATTTACATTTGGTTTTAATGTGACCTTGAGTATGTTACAATAAATGTTGAAAATGTTCACCATTTTCCTGAATACAAGCAGTGACACGTCGACGCATCGATTCACGGACACGTTCAAAAATGCCACCAGTGCGTGATATTCAATATTTCAATTCATATTATGCCTGGCGTACAGCGGATTGTCTCGCAACCTACAGTGATACGGTCACGAAGATCTTGAATATCACGCACTGGTGGCATTTTTGAACGTATCCGTGAATCGATGCGTCGACGTGTCACTGCTTGTATTCAGAAAAATGGTGAACATTTTCAACATTTATTATAACATACTCAAGGTCACATTAAAACCAAATGTAAATAAGCCTAATTAAACGATTGTCGTCTACAATAATTAATCCTCAATTTTTCCTTGTGTAAGTAATACAGCTAATAGTATTTTCAACATAACTCCTGAAATAAGCATTTCCGCGCCTATGTCCATATAACATTTTTTCATCCTTCAGGTGTGAAGAATATCTCCTTAAATTTTTGACATACCTTTTTAGAACACCCTGTATATCTGAAGCGAAGGAAGATGACGTCAAGCCGTCTTTCTCTCTCTTTCTTTTTCTCTCGTGGGCGCGATATATATCGCAGCTTTAACTCCATTATCCATAAACTTCCTCAAGGGATCGGGAAAACTTCTCGACGTACAACACCGCCAGATTCGCAGACACAAAGGTAGACGGTCGGTGGGTAGGTAGTCGTCGCGAGAACGACGGATTCGCGATCACAGAAGTGAGACGAGGGAAGGGAGAGACAGGGAGATCGGGAGAATGGAACCGTCGATACGGGGTCTCGTTACAACGTGATACGCCAATGCCAACAAAGCAGTTCTGTCCGCTGGCTGAATGCACCGGCATAACTAACATAAGCATGGGGACTCTAGCAGTCCAATCAGAATGGTCCAACAAAGATACCGCTCTGTGTCCATTGTGCAAATCCTGCTCCGTGCGCTCTGTGCGCCGATAGTATATCGGAGCTTTTCTCGATCTCTGATCGAAACGTGCCCTCTCGAGAGCGAGCATTGTTTGCGCTATCCTAAACGTCGTCGTATGTGCCGACGGAGCTTTGCGCTATGCATAATGCATTTGTGCATAGTAGAAATAAAGATCTGAGAGAAAAGAGAGAAAAATACAGATCTGACGAAGAGCAATTTCAAAATTAAGGAAGAAGGAAAGATCACGTAATCATTTAATCGATACTAATTGACATATTGACGTTCGATGCATCATCATTACCTCGACTCGATTTCTTTATGATTCGCAATCGAGAGATCAGCCGAAAGCATTAGTTCGCGCAGCGATAATTCGCGATCGGGAAACGGAAGTCTTCTTATCCTTTAAATCGTTCTCTCGCGCGATTTAAACTCGTTCATTTTCCCCGAATTGACCACTTTCGCGCGCGGACGTTCTTTAATTTTCCCTTCGAGCCACGTCCAAGATTAGCACAGCGTAGTGCAGAACAAACTTCTGCCGCACTGTCCAAATTAAAACGTCGAATTAATCGACGAACGTACCTTTTATACGCCGGCAAACCGTTAGTCATCTCAATCTTGTGCCTCTTATCCGCGAGACTTGCCCTCCCTCTCCTTTTCCATTTTGCACAAGGAAAACGGACATTATCTGACATAGCTCGCTCCGTTTTAGAGACCATCGAACGATGGAATGGAGGAATTGCCGATGAGAAAGAACGCTCGGGGAGAGAGAGGCGCAATTACAGGGAATATGTACGGCCGGTTTCGTTCCAACGACGATAATACGCCGCGTAGAAAAGAATTTACGGATGAAAGCGGCGAGATAATTAATCGCTGTGCCGTGACGCCCTTTATATTGACGGCACGCGTCACGATCAGCCTATCGATTCTCACTTGGTGAGTCGGAGATCACTTCACCGCAATAATAAGAGACGTTGTTAAGAGAGCAAGCACGAGAAGAATGGATTACCAATCATTTTTGAATCGGCAAATGAGACTGCGAGTCTCAAACATTATATGTGAACAACGTATTTATGCATACGTTTAGTAGGATTTAAAACTTAAAATTTTAGCCCAAATAAAGTTTAAATAATTATTAATTTATCGATTATTAATATAACTTGCATTGATTTCTTATTGGGATAATAAACCTAAAACATACATATTATATTTTTATTAATATTATTGTTTTATTATATTTTTATCGTTTTTATATTAGATTCTTGTTTTTTTTAATCAATAATTTCTTTCGAGAGACAGCTTAACGTGTCACAATTGAGAGATGAATATTTAAAAAAGGACTTTTTGCGGCTTCCATCTTTCATGTTTCTTTCAACAAGTTCCAGAATAAAAACTGATGCAAATTATGTAGGGAAAAGGGATGACGTTGGTCTCTTAAATTTTTTATGAATGCTCTCTCGCCAGTAATTTTCAACATATGATTGCCCTTTTTTTTTGGCGATGCAATAATGTATTCTTCGCGCGTCCGTTAAATTATGAAAAATGCTGACGTTCGACAATCCTTGCCGAAATGGAAATATTTATACGGCCGTTACATGGTATGCATAAATAATGAACGGCGACGAACGCGTCATGTCAGCGGAACGCTTTGCGGGATTGTCGAGAGCAGCGTTCACGCATATCCCTCAAATGACAGTCATATTAGCGCGACGTGCGCGACTGCGGTTTGGAGTATCTGTTACCTGTTACGTTGTACGCAGTCAGTTTCAACCTATCATTCTAGTGAGCCGTACAGTAAATAAATTAATTGTATAATATTAGTACAGGATTTACCATAGTCATGAAATGTAAGATTATTTTCCATTCTCTCTCATCTTGTTGTTCTAATTGTGTGTAACATATCTCAACGCAATAAAATATTTATATTTTTTTTATTTTTTAAATATTTGTATTATTTACTATATGTATGATTTTTTATATATATAATTAAAATTATTATTTTTGCAACGAAAAATTTTTTACTTTGCAAAATTACACTTCGTAATTATAATTAAGATTTAGCAAGCAGAGAAAGAATCAAAGTAGAAGGTATGTAAAAATATATTTTTTTATTATTTTAATTTTTTAGGAAGAGATAATGAATTTATTTTTACATTTATACACAAAACATATCAATTATATAGTGACATAAAAAAGAAATTAAATCAATTTTAAAGTGTCTGGATATAAAAACTATGATCGCAAGATAAATAATTCCAAACTTCAAAGTCGATATCCCATGGATGAAAGAGGATTGCGCGCAGGTCATTAGAGGGATTATCACGAATGTGTCAATAAGGATCGTCCGGCAGCTTCCGAGGTGAAGCGCGAGGTCTCTAAATCCCGCAGTGATTATCTGCGATTCATTGGTGACCAGGGATTTCTTAACGCGACGAGTTACTCGATAAATTAATCTCCAACAGAGTTTTCGTTCTCACAGTTAATTAATAGCCACGGGCGATCTCATCGCTGCATCTCATCGGTGCTTTGAACACTAATTAGGTGCTTCGTAGGTAGAAACAGTATACATATAGATCGAATTTTAAGCACCGATGACTATACTCAAGCTAAATAGAAACTATTGTATTGAAAAAACTTATTTAAAAGTATAATCAATTTTTCGCATTGAATGTGATTAGGGAAATAATTAATCATAATTAATCTATTTATATTGTATTATTATCTGAAAACTAAGATTTCAAAATTTATCTTAAATGTTCTATATACTTTACACACAAGAAAAGAGTCTATATTATTTATATTCAATATAGGATCAATTGACCTTTTTTTTTTTTAAGAAATATATCTCAAAATTCTCCACGATTTGAAGATCTAAGATAGAGAATTCTTATTGGAAAATCAGTCGAAACTTCTCGCGAAGTTTCGTCTTATCGATAATCAAGCTTCGACTTTCAACGAAGTTTGCACGACCGCGTGTAAAGATACCGCGCTTGATCCACGTGGGGAAACATATTACCGCGCTCTGTCTCCTCGGTGACGCAACCTTCACGTAACAGAGAGAAGAGCGGGGTAATTAAAATAAGAGCCCGGGAGTTTGCGCCCTGAATGCTATCTTAGCGTCGCGGTTAACCTCACGGGATCCAACGGCATTTCGGCTCAACCTACACGCTCACAATTGGCAGGTATACAACCCCCGGGCCTTAGGTAGCACTTGCTACCGGGGACTTGCCTCCTATGCTCTCGCTGACACCACACCGAGCTAACTTGCGGCAGACTTTAGAGTTTAGAGTTTAGTTAGCGGCTGGGTCCGCATCTCATGTTAGTCTGATTACTCGGAGACCGAAATGTGTGGCTTGTTGTTTCTACCCAGATAACAACCGACATATACCGAGATGTCGACCTTCTGAAAGAGAATGAGAGAGACAGGGAGAGAAAGAGGGAGGGAACGGCAGTGGTTATAATGCGATTCTCCGGCATAATTCTGATCCAATTAAGGATTTACCAAATTGTTACACGGTCACAGTATCACTTAATACCACACGTTCGATACCGCATGCTTTTTATTGATCGTTGATGATGCGATTAATGTATATTAAATTTATTGAAACAGCTATAATTAATGTCTATTCTTTTTCTTTCTGTGCAAGAATATCAATATATGCATTCGCAGAACACCATAAATAGAATGTCAAATCAGAATGTTATAAATTTTTAGAGAAGAAAAAGATTGTATTACTGTCTAAATTTCATTACTTTCTTCAAGTATTACTAGGTTCACTCTTATGTTCTCAGTGAGAAGCTTCAAACGATAGGCTTTTGAGAATCGAGCATCCTTTTTGATACATGGATTTTCGTTTAACGTCTATCTGCGTTAAAAGCTTTCCGCAATGCTCCGAAAAGTTTCTCTCGGCTCAGGACGAGACTTACTGCCTTCGATTCAATAGGATATGAATAGGTATCGCCCCACCCAACCCTGCCGCGGAAATAATAAATGACTTTCTTCTTCGAACGTAAAAACGATTCTTCCGCGAATGAAAAATAATAAAACTTTGACAAAGGGAATTATAGATCATAATGTGAGCTATCGCGTGTCTGGAACACGTGGCTATTTTCTACCAACGCCAATTATAATACTTGAAAGAGCCAATTCATATGTCTCGTGCGTCGAAACTTTATCAATTAAGTATTTATGCGACTATATTTTCTACGTAAATTGTGTTTGATATTTATAAATATCTTCTCCAAGATTATCAACCTCCCTAGACTTGTAATTAAGTGAATTATTTAAAGTCGTTGAACTTTTCTCTGCATCATGATTCTAAACAACAAAACTAAAGCAAATCTAAAATAGCGTAATAAGAATTAGATAGAAATATAAAAATATCTTCTATTTCTCAAAAAACTTTTATATTGTCGAATCAACAATTTTTACGTGTATCTTCTGTTTTGATTAAAAAAGAGCCTTGAGTGCTATTGAATAATTGTCATTTTTCGTATTTATTACAATTAAAATTTTTAGTAAATTATTTGGATATTTAAAAGCACGAGACTTCACATGTCTGAGCGATATCATAGACATAAGCAAGTGTAGAGTATGACATTATTCCAATTTATAAGCTGTCGAAACCCGAAAAGCCGCATCGTAACGGAACACAGTTACAATACGAGGATCCCGTCTATGTGAAGTTTCGCACTTGCCACTGCCATCTGCACTAATCGCGAATTTGAACGCTGCCGTCTAATTCAATGTAGCAAAGTTCAGAGCTGGACTGTTGCGAGTTTTGTGCACCAAAATAATCGTTACGTAAACAACATTTGGGATTACACACGCAAATGGCCGAGAAACTTCGAGTACAAGCTTTGCCAGACAAAGGGATGGTAACGATCTCGGTTACTCGAAAGATCAGTACTCGCATACAATCATGAATGTGTGTAATCGCGAGTATTTCTAAATTTTATTAAATTAAATGTGTTCTCGATAAAGTGCAAACTGAAGAGAATATCAGTTATATATCTATTCAACCTATATCAAAGCAAAATTGATTTCTATTTTGAAATCATTAGTTGTCAAATTGACACAATATAATAGTACTCTAAAATATATACGTTATTATATTATAATTTAGAGAGAACTAATCATTAATTTTATCTAGAAAATAATCCTACCATGCAAAAACGAAATAAAAGTATCTGTCATGAAATTTTCAACGTATTACCTACATTTGAGTTGTGCGAAATTTTTTTGCGTCCAACAGATTTTACAAAAAATTTCAAAAACATGAAATTCGCGAAAGAATATTTAGCTTTCTCTCTTTAACGCAGGATTGTGAATTCGCAATTGAAAGCTGTACCTAACGCGAGCGTAAAACGGACATGTACGGGTCGGGTACCTTTACACCATGGTCCAACGAATTTCTATGTCGTAAGTGACCATTTCCATGCCGGGCTAACTAAACTGCGTACGACCGTGTGCCCACATCGAACGAATTCAAGCCCGCAGCAACGTTAGGAATTCATTTGGCCTACGTATCACGCTCGCGTGTAATATTCGCTGTCGCACACGCGTAGCAAGACACGAATGGACGAACGCGCGGATGGGTGAGTGCATTTCAAATCAAGCGATAAATTTAGCGTCGGTTTCGTCTACTAGAGCGACTAAATGCCCGCCGCAATTCAGGACAACGATGGGAGGGAGACGCGTCCTTTGAACGCGCCAGGATCCGGGATAATTAAACGACGAAAATTCACCGACTTCTCACGCGTGCGAGCGCTAAACAGCGAGTTTCTCCCTCCCTCTCTTTTCCTGCATCGCCCTGTCTCATTTCCCCTCATTTTGCATAACAAAAACTACTTTATTCGTAATTAAATAAAGTTCGTTTCAGCGAAAAACGCGCGCGGGTTGCGACGATGTTTCTGACAATGCGTGTTTTGTCACCGCGCGCCAACTCGTTACCAACTTTGATAATAATTGTATGGCTCCTCGCCTGTAACTTGCGCGCCGCAGACTGGGACGTTTATTCCAAGTGCCGCGGTAATTATTAATATGTGCGGTTAAACAGAAAGTTGTTGCGAACGACCAGCGCGTTTACGCGACAGGATATGTTGGACGTTATCCTTTTTTTTTTCGCCAATTCGCGATATTTATTTTTTACGCGCAAAATCATACCAATGCGATCAAACGATTAAATAATAAAGCTTTCGAAACTTTTCACTCGTTTCTTTTGCGTTGCCGTGTAATATTGATTGCCTTGTACTTCCTATACTTTAATGAATATACATTTTTAATAAAGAGAAAAAAGAGAGAGAGAGAGATTTTTTGTTATATTATAATAATTCCACTTCGAGGCTAATCAATCATCCCATTCGTGCTACTTTAAAAGAGAACGATTAAGGTAGGAAAATTAATACTTGTGCCCCATCAAGATTGATCCTGCCAAGAATCCGCATTAGCAATTGCAGTTGCAGAAGCGTGCAATAAATACAGGCTAATGTAATAGAAGACGATGGAAAACGCGAGCTCTCCTACTGCGCAAAACTGCGAGCTGTCGTCCATTAATTACTTCCTAAGCGGACAGAGACACTTAGTTCTCGAGATGTTGTAGGATCACGAGGTGCGAAAAAACGCGAAGTCGACGGACTTGCGAGAGGAAATGCGAGATAAAGCCTTCGTGTAGTTCGTATTATGTAGCAGTTTAGCCGAGACGTTGACAAATCGCTTTCGCCGAGAGCGATTCATCCGTTTCACTCTGCGCGGACGCTTCGTGTCTTGTTCGATCGACATTGAATATTGTTCGACTACTGCATACCGATAGGCACGAGAGGCCGGTTTAAAATAAACATACTGTTCCATAAATCATTATTTCCACCGACCGGTATCGCCCAAGTATCCGGCCAACTTGAAGAGTGCATCGATATTCGAGGTAACGGACTATCGATGCTCGCGGAGTGCTCTGTCCACTTTACTCTGTCCACTCCTCCCACACTTCCGTCCCGTTGGGAAATTTACGATCGAGCGCCGATCGCATTTTAAATCTTTGACATTTGGCGTTCCTCTAGCGAATCGTAAATAGTTTCTATTTAAGTAAAGAAGACGAATTAAAGATAAGAGTGAGCGGTATAAAAGATAAAAATGACAGCGAATTGACAGATACGATGAATAAGATCGATGCAAATTGTGCCTCTGCGAGGTAGTAAAATAAGGAAAGATTTGTACGCTTTTTTAGTATTCACGTAGTTTATGCAATCTTCGTAGTTTACGTGAGAAGAAGTCCATGTATACATCACACATGTTGACAATATGTAGACAAGTCACATAAATGTGATGGTCTAAGTATAATCTATGGCGCAATCCTGCTAGAAACACAAGATGCATATCGCTGACGAAAGTACTGCAACTTGTACTCAGCTTTGCAACCGCCGTAGGAAATATTAAGCTGATATATTTGATATGATACGACATGAAAAAGCATATGGAAAGCTTGATTTACATGCAATATTTTTATAAAGCAAATATGTCTTCTAATTAATCGGTGTAGATATTTATTTTTGAAAAAAAAAATACATTATATATATTCTTTTATTAAAACATTCAGTTTTTATATCATAGCAAATTAAATTACTTTACAAAAATCGATGATTTAGTGGAAATTTAGGAAAGTGACAAACAATTGGAAGATTTGATTTAAAAAATATTGCCTTGCGATTTTAGAATATTATAAAACGTCGCGCAAAAAAAATTCGCGGCATTCGATATTTGTAAATTTTCACATTGGAAAATAAATAGTATACAAAACTGAATATAACAAAGATTAAATACAATACTTTAAAAATTGTTCTAATTTTCAACAATTTTATCTCCTCTGCTAAAATTTTTGAATATAAATAACAGTAAAAGGAATCACTTTTTTATTAAAAAAGTGCAAATAAAATAATTTTGATTAAATATATTTATATTCTTCGCATAAAATTTTATTTAGCTACAAATTGTAGCTGTTAAACTATTTGACGTCGCGATCTAGTACTAAAATAAAATGCTTAAACATCTAACGGCGGTTCAAAGATAGGTCTAGTTCACGGCGAAAGACTGCGGTCGAGGACTCGACAGCATAAAGTTTATAATTACAGTTAGCCAGCGGTCCTAAATGCGAAATTAAAGCGCACGGTTAAATATAGAGTCAAGAGACGCACACGTCTCAACGCTTGCGACGCCGCAGGATAAGCATTCTTCTAATAGTCACTTCAAAGAGAGAAAAATAAAAAGCAAGGTCTTTAACCCTTTCACGTTACTGCCAGATTCAACAGCGCTTTAGGATAATCACACACATTTTTTTAAATAATTTTATTTACGAAATAGATAGTAAATAATAATTATAAAATTTAATATTTCTTTCTCTTTTAAAAATCGGTGATTGCCAATTATGGTGATAAATGCAAAATTGCAGGCAAAAATTATCCTGTCAAATAAATTTAATTACATCTTGTCATTACATATTTTTATTTAACGACAAGATGTAATTAAATTTATTTGACAGGATAATTTTTGCTTGCAAACTATTATTTTTCGAAAAAAATAATTTTTCTTGACCTGTAATAATTTGATGCTAAAGATTTATCTAGAAAAATATTGTATTCATCGTATACTCGACATTAAGATAAATCATATCCTTCTTTCCAAGACCCGACCGCCTTTTAACTGGCGGTTTTGAGTACTGCAACACGGAGCATCGCGCTGCCGCATCTCGCCGTCTTATTCAAATAATCCGAATACATTAGCCGAGGTCTCATGAATACCGGGGATACCATTTGACGCGGGCATTTTTACGCCGACCGGTGCACGGCTAAATGGCTTTATAATGACAGCTTGCGCACCGCGCTTATGCCGTCTTTCTATCTCTCCGCTCTCCGTTTTCGGATCCTCCAGGTGATTTCGGGCGAAACGACAACGGCGACACAGCCGCCCCCTTTTTTTCTACCCTTTGCATTTTTTCGTAATTTTCAAGTTAATCGACTATCTCTCGGAGAAGTACGTGAGCTATCTATCGGACGTATCGCCGACACGTAGCTCGCATGCAAATTGTGGAAGATTCTCTCTCTTTCTCTTTCTCTCTCGCTCTCTTTCTCTCTTCTGCTCTGCGCATACGCTTCAATGCAAAATGCACTTATATCTCTGCCGATGTATCAGCCAACGGAATGAAAATACTATTTGAAGAACATTCTCTCCGAGAGCCATTCTTTATCACGAACTCATTTATTGTCGGCGTGCGCCGGAAAATATCATGTCTCTCGTTAAACGAAATAATGTATACCTCTGGAAAAGACGATGATAGAGATTGTAATTATAGACGACAACTTCATCTCGTAGCTAACGTAGTTAACTTAGTCACAAAATAGTAACTGAGCGTATATTGCAATATTGTAAAAAAATAGCATGCAACTCTTTTTGAGCGTATAAAAAAAATATATTTACATCAAAAAATTTCAATCGTCAGATAAATAATTTTTCGCATTGTCATATTTCTCTTTCAAACAGTATAACTTTGTCATAACGTATTTTTTTTATATCTCTAAAAGTCGAGATATGTACTTATAACGCTTACATTATAAATGAGATATTCTATGAGCATCAAATAAAAGTCGAATTATTTGAAATTTACTTAAAATATACGCTATGTATCAAAAATATAAAAATCTTGACATTTATATATTATTATAGACATACTGCAAAAGCTCTTTTTTTAAATCAATTTGAAAAAAAATATTGATTATATATTTTACCTAAATAAAAATAGATATTTCAGATAAAAAAAAATAAAATTTTAACATCTATAAACTAATGATGGAATAAATATATTTATTATTATACTCTCTTAAATTGAATGAATAAAAATGTCACTGATTGAAACAATGAGAAGATTTTACTGAAGATCAATGAATATTTCATTCACCTTCGATAAAAATTCTCACACTTTATTTCTCTGTTTTATATTTCATTAATTGCGACAGCAAAATTTCATTATTATCACTGATTTTTCTCAGTGAGATTTCATTGTTTGCAGTGCTATATTTGTAATTAAAACTACTGCTTATCAATGATAATACACTGATTTTATTTAAAAGAATAAATTATTATTTTTCTTTTAAAGCGTACGTCACATACGTATTTCTTTTAAAGCATACATTATGTATGTTACATTATAGATTTTAGCTAATTTGAAAGAAGAACGGATTTTAAAAATATGCAATTTAACAAGATATAATTGATATTGAAATAAGCGATATTGAATTATAAATATAAGCGATATTGAATTATAAATATGACACTGACAGTCTTTGCTAGAAGAATCAAGCTCATCGCTCATTATTGAGTTTGGATGACAACGGAATGAATCTTTATCCGAAACAATTTCGCTCGAGAAAAGAAAGTGCTCCCTTTCTCTAGAAAAATAATAAAAACCCTAGCGTCGATCTTCACGACCGGTTTTATGGGAAGTGCTTGACGCCCAAACTCAGTCTTTTCTCTCAAAACTTGATCCTCTCCCTGTCTAAACATCTTAGCAGATAAAATTAACCTCGAAACGATTCTTCTCAAACGCGCCTACTCAAAATAAGTATGGCTTCCTAAGCATTTCTCGAGAGACCTTTCATTTAGGGCAGTGTCTCCAAAATAAAGCATATAGAAAAAAGTCAAGAGACTTACTAAAAATCTAGAAATTATAAATATTAATCCCTTCATTCGTAGTAATAACTTACTAAAAATCTAGAAATTATAAATATTAATCCCTTCATTCGTAGTAATAACTTTATTCATATAAATATTACATATAAATATTCATATTTATATACTTCATAATTCTAATTTTTTCAATATATATAACAATGGAATAGATATTTAACAAGTTTATTTATGCAAGATATATCTAAATTTTTAATTTATTTTTTTTCGTAAAAATCTTGTTCTTGCAACTTTTTACTATTTTTTCTTACATTCTTTAAAAAATGTTTCAGAATTTAATTCCCACATCAATGAAACAGAGTAAATTCCCATGTTTATTTATATATTTGTATATTATCCTAAATCAGTACGTCCAATATAAATAAAAAAATAAAGAACTCGTCAGAATTTGATGCAAAACTGCACAGCTAAAGTTATTCTGTCGTTTTTATTTATAATAATTTTATCTAGCAAAGTCTATATTTGAAATTTCATTTAAAATATAGACTGCTAAATAAAATCATTGTAAATAAAAACGACAGAATAACTTTAGCTGTGCAGTTTTGCATCAAATTCTGACGAGTTCTTTATTTTTTTATTTATATTGGACGTACTGATTTAGGATAATATACAAATATACAAATAAACATGGGAATTTACTCTGTTTCATTGATGTGGGAACTAAATTAACATTTGGTGATAGAGACAAGCTGTACGCATTAAACGGACCACTGACACCATGTATTTTTAGTAGGTAGATGGGCACGTGCGTCAAGATACATGAGCCATAAAATAACCGCGAAACGAGGAAATGCTCTGATGGCTTAAAAATTACTGGTTGCTGTTGTACCCATATTGGCATCATAACTTGCGAACCATCGTCTATGAAAAAGCGCATGTGGCCAATTTACACATACAAAAACCAATCATCATTCCATTAATTCCGGTCATAATTGAGTAATTTACATACCATTATCTTAATGAATTTTTAATGTCTGACTTCTGTTTTATTATAGATTTTTGGCATAATTTAAAAAAATTCGTATATATAAAATTATAAAAAAAATTTTTTTGCAAAATTCCTTTTTTATATATATTATTTAATGAATAATAAATATTTAATATAATATTAATATAATATTAAAATAATATTAAAATATTTAATAAATAATAAATATTTGATAAAACATCTAGTTTTTTGAAATATTTTATAAAATACCTATTTTTTAAATTTCTAATTTAATAATAATTAAAATTCATATATTAATTAGCTGATTTTCTAGTAAAAAATTACTGTATGCATTAATTATTGATCGGCAATGTACTTTCTAAAATTATTATCAGAGGTCATTTTTGCTATTTTAAAATATTTTTTTTATACTGTACAGAATTCAATTAATCTATTTCATTTATTATTCATTTTCTATTACCTACAAAACAGCTTGTGTTTCTATATAAAAAAAATTCTTATATAAAATGAAAACATGCTATTAGTTTATTTTTTCTAGTATATCGCGCCCTTTGCATTTTTAATTTAAATTGGATATGGTCTATGATATGATGATATTATTATGCATTCATATATTTATTACTAATAATTAATTCTTAATAATTATTAATAATTAATTAATTTGATTAATTTAAATTAACATTGCTTTTGCTTTTCTGGACCAAATAGGGCAATATATTCGGCGGATGATTATTCCTTCGTCTGACAACGGAGAAGCGGATGATCCTCCTTCAAACACCCGTTTTGTGATAAGTCTTAAGTACCAACAATAACAGCATACAAGGCTGACGTTTGCCAGATACGTCACATTCGCAGCAAGGGATTTCGCGTAACGACCGAAGGAATATTATTGTTATTGCTACGGCGCGAACGCACAAAATCCCGGGTTCTGTGGTAGGGATGTGGAGGATTGTAAGGAACGAAGTCGGTTTAGTCTCCGCTGATAATTAAGCACCAACGATAACAAACTCTCTGATCAAAGTTTCAAACCCTAGAACTATACTTCGGAAAAACATGAAAACTTTGCATGTGTCATATACTATAATATGTACAATATGTATTCCAGAATTTTAAATTATTATTAATATTTTAATTATTAAAAAAATATTCGTAATTGACGCGAAAAATTTCGGTCCTGTATATATTTCATAAACAACATACAAAGACTAAGGAAGTTAAAATAACAGATTAACTTTTATAAGTCATAATCCTGTGATAATTACGTACACAGCTTACGTATCGCTATGTTTCAGCAAACATGCAGGAGCCTATTGAGATTTTAATTATGTATTTTTCAAAACTTTTTCTCGAAAATAATCAACATAATTCTTCACCATTATTTCTAAATTACTTATGCCTATATTCGCATATTTGTATATATTTTCGTATTTATTCTGTAGATATTTGCTGTTTTTAATTTTAACAAACTGGCGTGTATCGCGTAAATAATATCATCCGGTGCAAAATATACCGAAGCTGAAGGTTTAAAAGCACGGAAAGAAAAGTGAGGTGGATAGTACAGGAAAGCCGCGACAAAAGTCAAAAGTATGAAAGTGGACCGCGAAAAATATCTCCGTGGTCATGCAGAGACTTTGCGTACATTTTTCCTTGCGCCGG
This sequence comes from Camponotus vicinus, assembly GCF_025532165.1. Classification (NCBI taxonomy): domain Eukaryota; kingdom Metazoa; phylum Arthropoda; class Insecta; order Hymenoptera; family Formicidae; genus Camponotus; species Camponotus vicinus. The sequence continues at coordinate 6,326,501 of NW_028141979.1, read as the reverse complement.
TTTAGCTTTTCCGGTATAACGTTTCCGGTTTGCACAGTATCGGTCATATGTAATGCAGAAAAAACGAGTAAAACGCGAGTATATTGTAAAGAGAAAAAAAAAGGATAGGTATTCCCATTAATTTCCGTTAATCATACCATGTGAGTGTTTTATATTATTAATTTAAATTGAAACGATTGATAAAACTGTTACGAGAAATATAATTCCACATTAATTCTAAATTTAATTTATAAAAATGGAGTTAAAATGATATTGTATAAAAATAGAAATATAAACTTTCAAAAATAAAAATCTAAAAACCTTTAATAAATATAAAAACCATTAATAAATTTTAATACATAAAAATTATTATTAGACTTCTTTTTCTCCTTGTGTGTGTGTGTGTGTGAATTACTTGAATGTGACATTATTTAATTGCTATATTAATTTCCATATTCAAGTAGTAATTATTAAATCTGTGATCTCTCATATAAAACCCGATTAATTTACAATATTCCTCGATTTGGGAAAATAATTCGCTGTATATCTATCATAGAAATCAATTAAAATCATCACAATTATTATTGCAAATTTAATGGTATACTGTTAATGGAAATTATTAACAACTGAATATTACAGTATAAATGCAAGGATTTTTGATCAATGCACAGTTTATCATTGATACTTTAAACAATGTTTAAATAACTGAATGTCTGGTTATTAACAGTATTAAATAATCAAGCCTCCAGGTTATATAGTCTACTCTATTGCCAATATTTATCGTCCATAATTTTATCCATTTATTTTTATGTTTATGTTGCAAATACACACACATGCAGCAAAGCAAAGGGAGTAAAACGCGCAGACGACTCTTAAATTCTCGCCAATATGAATTTTTAATTTTCCTGCACTTTACGACCGACTCATTAAAATATGGCAGAGGAAGATAATAGAGGGGTGAGGAAAAGAACGGAAACCGTGGCCTTCGGAAGGCGGAAGCGCAGAAGGCGAATGTATAGAGCCTCGAGGAATCCCCGGAGGAGTTATATTTTTCTCCGAGAGCACTTCTCCGACTACGTAGCGCGATTGCTCTGAAATATGCGATTACGCGAATTTATTGGTGTATAATATCTCGCGGGTTGTGAAAGAAGAGGGAGAATCGATCCGTTACACAAATTCGAAATCGATACACGGAATTTCGTTACTGCACGATTTCCATGGACCACGAAATAAAGCCGATCTATGAAAAGATGTTTCGCCAAATCATAAAAATAGTAGAGTATTTTTATATAGAATATTAACAGGTACATAATATAATATTATTACGAAATTAATCTTGTCCGTAAATGTAAGAAAAAAGCATAAAATTATTAATAATTATTTAGTCAAAGATCAAAGAGAGGATAGGAAGAGGATTAAAAATTACTAAATTTTTTAAAAAATGAATAAAAATAATTGTTTAACAAATCTTATTACTCTGACACTGTTTTTATGAATCTGATTTAATTGAATAATTGTTAAGAAAATATATATTTGAAAAAATGTATAGGGATATGCCGAATTGCACTCATAAAATTTAGGAACAAATACAAATCTAATTCCTTGTTTGTTCGTTTATAACTGTCATACGAAAGAAAAGAGGGATGACAATAATAGAATGATCATAATAACGAAATTATTTTGAAATTTGACTGAAGAAAATAGCACGAACAGTAGACATGTCAAGAGCGGTTGATATAGAAACCGACTGAATTACGAGGGGTTATAAATTTCGAATATTAGAGTTCTGACCTGTCATCCTCTCTGCTTTACCTCCTTCGTCCCATTCTATTTGCCCTATCCCTCTCTTCCGTACAATAGAAGGAATCTCCTATCTGTGCAACTCGTCTTGACCCACTATTATATTGGGAACCATACAAAAATAGAATCTATATTTGACCAGTCTACACAAAGATACTCTATATACAGGAGCGAATTTACTCTTTCTTTCTCTTTCTCTTTCTTTCTCTTCATATGTATATGTATATGTATTCGCGCACGTCTCTATATTCTGTTTATTATGCACATAAAGTAAGGTAGATTCCCAGTGCTCCAGAAAAGTGAGAAAACATATCGCTATGCAAACTGAATTCTTTCGAATCTGATGATCGTAAACTTGTGTCTTTTTACATAACTTCATATAATTTATAACTGTTTAAGAAATATTTCGTTTTTTGTAATACGACATAATGAAAGATTTTGGCATTGCACATATATATTTTGTATATTATAAATATAAATAAATATAATATTTTGAATATCACATATGTGACATATTTTTTATTATATATTTAATAAAAAAACATACTTTTTTAATTAAAGCTTCTAATTCAAGGCAATTTTCAATAAAAATATTTCTATTTATATTTATTACAAATTTCAGAACAAAATAAAATAATTGTGCAATAATAAAATATGGGATATTTTATTCTTTAGTAAATCATGAAAATGTATTGTGAGATACTCTCTTAAATGGAATCAGTGAAAATGTTAAAGTAGTGATTGAAGATTTCACTCTTAAAGGTCTCACTTAAGATTTTACTTAAAGGTCAGTAAGAATTTCATTGAGATATATCTTCAGTAAAAACATTCATATTTTACTTCTCTGCCTTATGACACATTATGGTATAATAACAAGATTTCATTAAACAATCTGTAACAATTATACATATTTGCAAGATGTAGCTTTTTAAAAACTTTTTTAGCTTTTCATTTTATTTTAAATTGCTATTTTGTAGAAAAATTCTCACACAAGACATCTGAAATATATAAAACATATAATTAGTGAGACTTTTAGAGATCAAACTCAAATATTTCTTTAGCATAAAATATATTATAAATTTTATCTCATATATAATATTGTAAAATATAAGATGCATTTTAAAATATTACTGATTGAAATAACAACTACCATTAACTGATAATACACTGATTAACCATTACAGAGAGTATGTACTTTATTGATACAGTATAACTAAAATTTATAAATTTACTTACCTTTCTCCTTATTGTCCATATTATTCTTCCAATGTCCTGCTCCTTGCCATTGTTCAATCGTCCAAATAACTATCCAATATCTTGCTCCAACTCCAATTCAATCCAAGCTCCAGCTGCCATTGTCCAATTGTCCAACTATCCAATTAATTTCAGCTGAAAAAATTTATATAAATATATAATTTTTTGTCATACCACTTTTAAGAATGCGTGCAATTATGAATTTTTTACAAAAATTTTAAATTGATCAACAAGAAATATCCTTGTGTATATTTCTATATTTATATCATACAATTTTTTATTACAACATACATATTTATTTACCATGATGATGACATACATATTTATTTACCATGATGATGCATAATCACTTTTGCGTAACAATGGATGCATTTCGAATTGATTTATTCACACGAGTACGAATACGATTGCAAAAATCACTCTCGACATTTATTCGAATTTTACGCGATACGGTTTAACGATTTTAACGATACATTTTCAAGACGAACGCGATATCTTTATGACGAATCACAAATACACACTACCGAAAATAAAGTCAATCAATCGCTCGATCATATCAATCGTATAATTAAAGATTTCACACGCGATCTGAAATATAATAATGCTACTTATCCGCCTGTTTCCAATGTATACTTACACGCTCGATTTGATCTTGAAACAAAGCAGTGACGTCGGTGCCGGTGTTTACTTGTGACGTCACGACTAAGGAATTCCAACGATATTCACAACGCTCGTAGGGTCATTCCGTCCTTGTTATTTCCTGAATTTTAAGTAAATACTTCAAATAAAGAATTTTAAATAAAGATAGAGATGATACTCACAAGCGTATTGATCGCCTAAATGAAAGGTTAGGTTAGGTATGTGTAATTTATGCAAGAATTCGAAAGAGCGGCGATTGTCGTGAATCAGATTATCGCGAAACAACACAACATCCGCGATCTAACACCGAATATATTTCACGTACGAGAAACATTATTCCGCGCTTCGTATGAACGTTAACGCGCTTGCTTCGAAACACACTAGCGTTTATTTACACGCGAAATTTACATTTGGACCGACAAGCACGCGGCTGAGCGCCATGTTTACGCGGGAATAAGCAGTGTATGTAGTTCCAAACCGAAGGCGCCCGAGTCGACACGAAGGTGCGCGAAGTAGGTCGAACGTTCGGCCATATTGACCGCGATCAAAATTGAGACGCAATTTGTATCACGCATTATCAGTCGACGTTCGTTTTATTCGACGGTTTGATTGTCACAATTCAACTCTCTGATCTACAGTAAAACACCTCGGATAGTGTTTTGGTGAAATTATATCGTTTGTGTATGTATCACATATGTATATTTTTATATCGCGTCGTCCGCGAAAACTTTACGACATTCGCGCTTTCCGAACGCGTCGGTTTCGTATTCTTTTATCTTGTGAAAGAACGTCAAAAATCCGATAATTGTAAGCTATTCTCTCCTCTCGAGTGCATGTGTCGATAGATATCGAGATCGTATTAATTTCGAACGATGTATAAGATGTATGCGACAATAAACGAGTACGTTTTTTCGATTCAAATCGCGACTAGCAGGACAGTTTAGGATTATTCGAACTGGATTCTAAAGATTATATTTAATCGGAACATCGTTTTAAAATAAGTGCAGTGAATAATTAACTAATAAGTAGATGTGACTTTTATATATCTTTCAAGAGTGTGTGTGTCGAACGGAAATAGTGCGTGTGTCAAGCGGAAATTAGCTTGGATGGAGCAGTTGGCCAATGAAAGCGGAAATGAGTCTAGCTGTAATGGTGAGTTTTTTATTATATTTATTATATTTTTTTTTTAATGACTAAATCATTTATTCCCGATGATCTCATATTATAATAGCAATATATAGTAATTAATAAATACATAGATAGCAGAGAGAGAGAGAGAGGGGGGGGGGGGGGGAGTGACAGATATAGATAAACACAGTTTTCCATTATTCTCTATATGATTTCTGTAAGAAAATTTAAGAAAGTTATATTTGAAAAAAATCAATGCACTTGTGTGTGTGAAAATTGGCGGCCTTCTTTTTACAGACTTAATATTTTAATTATACTTGAGAGAGAAAACATTTGCACTTAGCTTGTATATAGAACTTGCTAAGACACTATTTGACCTCCGATTGTTAATCTGTCACGAATACAAAGCATAGTGCTAGCTACGGTTTTAAAAAGAACAAGAAATATAGGAAGAATATATTATACGGGTACCCTTTTTTTCTCTGTCTCTCTCGCTAACGTAAGATTTAAAAATTCTTCGACCAAAAACGCTACTGTTTTACATGTACATACAGGGTGTCTTTAATCAACGATCATGTTCGCTTCTCATTCAGATATTAAATCAGAAAGGAAATTACATAAGAGTATATTTCAAACATATATTGAAATATTTTACTGTGCAATATGATTAAAATTAATATCATAAATTCAATAATATATTTTATTCTTAAGATAATATATGAATGCTTTTTATTTAAATAAATTTTCGGTCCTTAAGCAAAATGTTACACAGATTTTTCTACTATTGTTTTACTTTTATTACTGTGCTATTATTTATTTGCAAAATTAATCACAATTAAACACAGTTTGTTTCATTTGCGCAGAGATGTTTGCTTATATTTTTTACATTATTGTATATATAAATATGTTTAAAGTACGTCTAAATTAATTAACAAAAATTTTACACTGCTCATGTTACCTTTACATATATGTAATTTTTCTTGTTCGTGTAACATTGCGTAAATGTTAAAGTGATTGATCTATGACACCCTATATGTATATATATATATATATATATATATATATATATATATATGAGAACGCTGAGATAGTTTCGCAACAAGCTTGCTGTTCTTTTACTAATTAAAGTCTTCTCATTCTTTGATCTTAAAAGCTCGTGTTGGCAAATAAAAGAAACTGTCGATTTTCCGGACTAATGCTCAATTGCACAGATCTCGAAAAGAGTTCATTGCTTCTTCGTTGAGTCGTTTTCCTTTTATCTGTCTGTGACCGAATTGAGAAGGATATTCTATAATGAACCTATTATACAGGAAAATAATCCATACATTGAAATTATTTTTTTTCTTGTTTTCTTTATTCCTAATTTTATTTGTCCGATGATCGTTAATGGACAATTCATGTATAAAATATTATAAATATACGTATCTAAACAACAAAATATTTCCCAAAAAGTATATTGCGAAAATGAAATAGAAAACCATGTCAAAAATATTGTACAAAATATAAAATACGTTCGAAAGATTTGTCAGGTTTCAAACATGATATACAAAAATGATATTTTGCACTAAATTTATTTCATCTCGTATAGTGTGCGATTTTATTTTATTTTTTTTTCATTGTAGTTTCTCTTACAATTAGTTAGTATATTTCTTAATAGTCTTCTAATATTTGGCACTTAAAAGTAATAGTTTCTGCGCGTAAAACATTTTATCCTACAGTATAATAAGAGCACGCTGAAGCGTCTTAATTGATAACATGAGGGACATAGTATTCTAGTGCCATTTTCGCGAAATCCTCTCATTTCGCTATTTATTCAATGGTAATTATGTAATTTCTCGTGTTGCGCGCACGCTATTTACCATGATGTCTTGCTTTTCTTCCCCGATTACATTGTTATTACCGCGCAAGCTATAATCTTAACCAAATCTCGTGAAATTATTATCGTAAAACAAGCGTTACTTGATGGCGAAGTGCGGCAGTATAAACTTATATACATGCGGCAATAAATTTAAATTCCAATTTCGCCGAATGCAGTCCGCGGTGTACTCTCGAACATTTCCCCTCGACGTGTTCATTTGTATCAGAGTAAAATACTTATATGGACTTATTTTGGACGATCCAACAACGCTCTTCCTTTATCGTTATCGTTCGTTTAATGAAAATCCAGTGGCTTCAATAAGCTGCAACAAGACAGTAGTATATTATCCTTTATTAATTTGTCATTAGCCTACAACGAATAATCTGAAATAATTTTTTCAATCTCAAATATTGCAGGGAATTAGCTTTTTACTTGAAACTTTTTTTAATTTTAGATGAAATTAAGAAAGATTAATGCCACGCAAAAATTATGAGCACACAGTTGAGAAAATGCAAAAATAAATGTTGAAATAATTATTTGTTTAATTGTTAACTAATAATTTTACAATATTGACTTGAGATATTCAATACCTTTATCATTAAAATTTCTTAATCTATTTAATTTAATTTTTTCACAAGAACATAATTAATAATAATTTTGCTATGAAATTGATTATGGGTTTAGTTTTTTCAAGAAAAAATCCAAAGCGAATACGGGAAATATAGACATGTCCAACTGTGATTAGAGTATCGCTAATCGGTGCTTTAGAGCCACTTCTAGAAAAAACTAATGATAGAAGTAAGACGAGATGAGATCATGATGCTCGATAAGTTCTGACAAGCGCAATTGCGCTTTCCGAGCAGTGCTCGTTTAGGCTGAGCATTTCCACGGAGCTGTTCCTTTCTTTTGTTCGATGAGCTTGCGTAACGACTAAAGTTTCCACCGATCGCGCTTTTCTTGACGGTCTTCCGGCGTGAGACTTGCGATTTGGCCTCTTTGATATCACTCGCTGTTACCAAGTATCGGAAGTAATAATGACTCGTTAAGCTTCGAGCGAGTGAATAATGCCGGTAGAAGTTCGTTATGGAAGTCTGTGAAATACTACTACGTTAATGGGAGAGATATACGTACGAATTGCATAAATAATTGTCAATCGTATTATGTTGCATTAGAAACTTTTTGTATTTTACAGAAATAATCTTTGAATTGTCATAATGTAATTAGAAAATAAAAATAGATATTATAATTAACAATCAATATTAAGAAAAATATTTATGTAAAGAGAGTACGTATATATGTATATGTTGCAAGTAAGAAATTTCTTGAAATTATTTTTAATAAATTTTTGTGCTCTATGCATTTTTATTTAGTTATAAAAAATGTAAAACAATTTTAAAATTAAAATCTTGAATAAATTTTTTATTTACATTTTTATATTTGTATTTATAAGAAAAATTTTATTAAAATCGAATATTTTTTAATATATAGAAATTTAAAAAATTTAATAAAATTTAATTAAAATCTTTTAGTAATTTCGTGAAAAGAGTAAGCTTTTATACAATTTAAAGTTTTACAAATTGTTTAATTTTATTGAAAGAAATTCCATTTAATTTCATTTATTTCGCAAAATTAATTTAATTTAACAATAAACTTATAAACAATTTATTTAAAAATATTTATATGAAGTTAGAAAGAAATTTGGACGTGTTTGTAAAAAATTTTTTATGTATTTTTTGCTATTTGTATTTTTTACAAATACAAACAAATTTGACAAGGTATAAAAAATTTCTTAAGACCAAATTTTCCTTCTTCGAATGCAGAACTTATCATGCGTTTCTAAATTAGACATAGAGCTGCAGATCGTGAATACAAATCACGTGAGCATGCTTTCTGACGCGGAACTAATAGAGGTACAACAAGGTGGGCAAACAGTAGCGAAGGTTCTCCTGATTGCAACGAATTAGAGTGTCCCATGTAGCGATTCGGACTGTGCGAGCAGGTGGGGCAACGATGTGGTCTAGATGAACCCAGGCAAACCTACGAGTGTGGTCACCTTGTTTTGTTCAGACTGCAGAGAATGCGACAGGTACTAGTCGAATGCAACGGTTAATTGTTCGGTTTCTATAACGCGTAGTTCTAACTTGGAATACAAACTCACAGCTGCAAAACTTAACGCTACCGATTTTACGGAAAATTCGCGTTATTGGATTACTTTTGCATCGTAACGATATCGTATTATATCCAAATAATGCATAGATAGAATATTTTAACGTCAAAGCACAAGCGTTCCTGTAGAATAAACAGAATTTACGGAAAAAGAATCATATAATGTCAAGAATATATTTAATAATAATTTAATCAAATATAATATAATAATGATAATTAATGGTTAATAATAATTTAAATAATATAATATTTTTTATTAACATCGGTAGCATTATCTAATGTATCACATCATCTATATATGTCATATTTCCAAGAATAGTTTTGCATATTTAATATAAAGCGATTAGGATTCAGAGACACAAATAACAACGACTGCATAAAATTGTTTATTAACTATCCGTGCATTTCGTTCATTATTTTTACATTTTCTTAAATATAATATTCGGGAGAAATTGCAAGATTTAAGCTTTTTTTTGATACGTCAAAAATAATAATCTTGGAGAAAATAGCGAGATAGTAATTATGAAAAATACAAAATTGACATTGTGCTGCCCATATTCGTTAAGATGATCAATTCGCATTTCAGTGCTCGCAGAAAATAAACAAGAATAAATAAAAAAAATAGCATGCATATACGGGCATCGAGCAATAACGACTAGAATTTGTTAGTGCAGATATTTGCTCGTGCGACATTTCGGGAAATCGTGTATTTGCACGAAAATTAATTACTTTTTCATGAATATCGTGAACATTTATTGCTCACAAATATTGTACGATTGTAACGTTGGGTACGTTTAAATTGATTGTATAGTAATCGAATCTTGGTTATATCGAAATATCTGACGTTCGAATAAAATAAATCAATAACGCGCATTCATATTAAATATGGTTTTGCAAAAAAATTAATTGAACGTATTTCATAAACTCAACTGTCTTAACTGTTGCTATATATTATTTATATACACACATATGCGCGCATATATCCACACCCACACATACCTACATACATACATATATATATATATATATATATATATATATATATAAAGTTATAATTTGAAAATTAATAGCAATTATTATAATCTTATTTACTCATTATTAATCATAGTATAACTAACTTCTTGAACTTTGTAGACTATTTTTTTAAAGAGTTAAGCAAACTCTATACCTATAAGTATTAAGTTTAAATAATCGCTTTTATACTGGTTAATATAAAGTCTTATCTATCTTATCTATCTTTTTAACTTCCATTGTAAGTGGTTCGCGAGTATACGAAAATAGCAGTATCCTCTTGAATTACTGGCGCATGGGAGGAAACGGAAATCCCATTATTCTGCCGGAAGCGTTTAGCCGCGCAACAGAAGATAAATGAAACCAAAATATTAGGACAAGTTTGACAAAGGAGATAGAAGTCTTATTTTGCGGTATCATGTTACGGGAGATGCTTTCTGTGCAAATGTGTGTGCGTAATTACAATAGTTACACAAAAATACATACATATTTTACATAAATATTATATACATAATTATAAGAGCGAAATTGACATAAAAAGGAAATGAAAGCGAAATAGTAAAAAAGAAAAAACCGATATATATATAAACCGATCATTAATTCTTTTACTGGCTTTTTACATACTTTTTACTTTATTGCTCATTTACTATTACTTTTCTTTTTTTATATTAAAAAATTTTATATTTTTATATTTTATATAATTTACGGATATTTTTGGAATTTATATCCTTATTTTGCTATTCTTACAAAAAGTTTTAATTTTATTTATTTTATATTAATAATGTTGGATAATTACTATATAAAATTTATGTTAAATTTTATTAAAAATAATTATATTGCAATTTATATGAGTTGACATAGCGAGATTACTTTGTGTACAAATTCAGCCATTTAAAGGTAGTAAATAACTAAAAACAATTGATCATTATGCTTTTACATTACACATGTTATCTATTTTTAATCCATTATGAAATTTTAATCAGCTGTTACAGTATTAATTAATGACGACTGATGGACATTAACGATTAGTCGAACGTTTGATGAATAGTGCAATATGTTATTCTCAACACATTACATATGCTGTAACTTCGCTACAATCCATTAGTAGCTATAATTATTAATATTGTTATAATAATACTAAAGTTTATAACATGTATAATTGATATTAATTGGAGTTACCAATGCTGTTACTTAGCTTTGATAGATAATATTCGCAAGTAATAATTAAGTTAAATACCACTTATATCAACTTATATTCTTATCAATGACGACTTAGCTAGCTTATATACCTTTTTTTGAAATAAAATTTTAATAATTGATTAATACGAAAATATATAACATCATATCAAGCTATTTTGAATTATTTGTTTCCTGAGAAAGATGTAAATAAAGTTTTTATAAATCTTTTACAGATATATTATTTTCTAATATAATAAAAAAACAGCATATATTTTTCTATCTTAATGTCTGCATCAAGTTTTGCATTATTAATATTTTTTTAGAAATCTTTATTAATTTTTATTTTGAACAATAATAATAAAATGAGATAATTATATTGCGTATTTATAGTTTTTCGTGGCAATAAATATAACAAAAACATATCGCTTTCTTTAAAAGTTACTTTATTCTAATTTTAATGTCTTGCCTTCATATTTTTTATTATTATATTTAAATATTTCTTTAAATTTACAAGATAAAGTTCTTGTGGGATTATATGTATTGTGCTGGTAGCATCGCGGTAACATAATAAAAGGTGTATGATTTCAAAGATGGAAGAAAAATAAATGGAAAACGGTATATCTCGCGTTGTAGAAAGCCGTTGTAAAGTGATATCGATTTAACCCTTTCGCTGTGTTCTCCTCTGCCTGTTTTCTTGCGATCTACCGGTGCGAGGAGGATCGCATTCGTTATGATGGCGAAACTATTCGAAATTTGATCCGTGTAAAGAAGATTTAATATTTTGACAAGGGTCTTCCGGATCTGGTGCACGCGTTATTGTGAATACTTCCGGTTCCATGTGCTGCGCGACTCGTATAATCGATCGCGACATTGTTTTCTAAACGCTGCTCATACTTACTTACTCTCGATATCGTATATCCACCTGCGAAAAACGCTTTTGTAGTCCACAAAACACGGACGTCGATGCGTAAAACAAGGATTTCTCTCCCATTCTATTCGAAATTCACTATTCGATTGTTCGATTTTAACGTACGCTCGAGTTGCATGTTCGCTGACTGCCTATTGTTCTTCGATTTAAAAAATGCGATTAAAATTTACGGATTTATAACTGTTTGTTAGAATTACATGAAAATATCTTTACTTAAAGTTTAATAATTTAATTGCATTAAGCAAGGTACATTAACAAACATATGTTTTATAACATTTGATATATATATTACGAATGTGCATTTAATATAATAGTTTATCATTCATTTCGATTGATATGTTGTTCTAATCATTCATTAATTATATTTAAAATACACATTTAATTCAAAATTAATATATATAAATACTATTAACCCCTTCACTGTCAGTGACCCCTATAGGGGCATCTTGAAAAAAACATGTTATTATTATTACGATTTGGTTGTCCTTGGGTATTTTAAGGTTTCTGAGATCGCTGAATTCGAATCTGAAATCAGAATTTCGAACTTTAAAATGGTGGATCAAAATTCAAAATAATTTTGGGTTTGAATAAAAATGGGTTTCTTATCGTTTTTGGGGTCGCCAAATTCGAATCTAATATCAGATTTTCCAAATTAAGAATTGCAAATTTAATATGGCGGACCAGAAGAAATAGTTGCCATACATAAAAGATGTACACTTTTTTCTTCAATTACTTATAAATCCCGCTATCTGCTGAATCCAGAGTCACGAATTATCAAATCAAGCTATTTGCACAGAAGTGGAAACGTATACCAGTTTTCAAGAAATAAAAAAAATAAAAAAACGGAGTCGATAACCGCGACGTCCTCGATTCGTGACTCTGGATTCGGCAGAGAGTGAGATTTAAAAATAATTGAAGAGAGAAATATACAAGCTTTATGTATGTCAACTATTTGTTCGAACTCTGGTCCGCCATATTGGATTTGCCATTTTCAATTTGGAAAATCTGATATTAGGTTTGGATTTTGCAACCCCAAAAATGATACACATTTATTGAAATTCAAAATTATTTTGAATTTTGATCCGTCATATTGGATTTACCATTTTGAATTTTGTAATTCTGGCTTCAGATTCGGATTCGGCGACCTCGATAATATTTATACTGACGTATTCATGCAATTTTAAAAACTTTTTTCTTCAACACACTTTTGGCACGGAAAGTTTCTTTTCGCTTGACAGTGAAGGGGTTAACTAAAGTGCGGCTTTTTCATAAATGAAACGTATTGAATAATGAAGAGCGTTGATGATGTTGAGTTGAGTTTAAATCCATTTAGTTGAATAAGTTTAAATCCATTGTTACCAATAATTTTCCTCCGCGTCAGGACTCGCGATTCGAATTTATTAGTCGTTTATAGAGCTTTAAAACGATTACTAATTACCCCAAGTTTATATATTCAGACAATGCGTATGCATACAAACAACGGCGCGCCACCACCAGAGTTCCGGAGGCTTGCGGGCATAGATCGATAACACTTTCCGGCGGAAACTGAGCTTAAGCGACTCAGCTAACAAGAGGAAATGAGTTACTACGGGCGAATACCTTTAGATCGGAAAAGGGTTTTCTCTCGTCGTACTCGAGAGAGGTTCCCAGAGAGGCACGCAGTCGTAGAAACGATGAAGGATTGTCTCCCCGCGGTCGAACGCGGAGGTTAAAGGAGATTGGGGTAGTCAAGGTGTCGGTTCACACATTACGCCATAATCCCAGTATACGGTATACGGCAATGCTGGTCTGGGGTGTCTCAGGACTGAGGATGCGGTGAGACCGCATCGGGGCGCCTTAAGCTCCCGGCATCTGGACGGTTCATGGGCCTGGAAACGATTCCGCTCTTGCGATTCCGTATCGCGATCGCAAGCTTTTCATATGTAAAAACAACTATAATGCGCACGAGAGATATCTAGATTTTTTGAAGAACTCAGAGTTAATCTTTTTTAATAAATACTGAATGTTTTAAATATTTAATTGAAAATTATTATTAATTGTAGCTTTTATCTTTTTATGAAGTATTTATTTCTCTTTTGACAATTATATCTTTGTTAAAATTCCGAAATGTAGGATTCGCTTGAAATAAATTCAGAAATATATTTTTAAATATACTTTTAAAATACTTTTAAAATAAGAAATATACTTTTATATAAAATTTATATAATTTAACAAACTTAATATAATATAAAATAATTTTGTAGCTAAAAGTCTTCTGTGATCATGCTTAGCACTGTTCATTCAATTATTCTGACTCTCCAGTATTCACGCATTGGCATAATTTATCAGAAAATTGTATAACTATAGTAAACATAACAGTAACACTTGTCTCTTCTCCTTAACGAGTATTATAAATCCAATGACCGCTACCTTCGTTCTTCTTCATAGTATCTCCCTAGCCACCTTTTTAGGGCATATTTTTTCTCTCCTAGGAAGAATGCGTTTTCGTAAAGCCACGACAGGTTATTAGTTCCCATGGGAATGGGTATACGTCGACGTTTATGCACTCTTCTCAGACGACGAGAATAGCTTGTACATATACGGTTTTCGCAAAAATAAGCGTATCTCTATACATACTTCGTATAACTTCGCGAGACGAAGCAACTTTGGCAATTTACATTTTTGAAATACGATAAGATTGATGCTATAAAGTTATTGTACAAGAAGGTTCTATAATAAACTACTTCATTACTTAAATAACTACTTTATAATAAAATATGATTTTTGGATTATGAGATATTCTTCAAAATAATTAATAAGTTTGACTTAAAGTTCTCTTTGCTTATTTTTAATTGCTTATTGTTTAGATAGTTCTGAAAGTCCTTTTTACTGTGACAAGTATACTTAACTGGAGTCGACAGAAAATATATGAGAGTGATTAATCTCATTGAGTTTATTTATCGTTTTTCGTAACGACTTTTTCACCCACATAAGTTCCGGATTATAACCACTTTAATAGCTAATCGATTTCGCACAGATCCATTTGATTGACTGACCTAATTGGTTGTGACATTTATTTCTTATAAATGTTGACTCACACACAGCAGCAAATATAATAACATACAGGGTGTCCCATTTTAAAAGTTCCACTAGATTATCTCTTTAGGAAAGCATTTAAGAAAAAAATGTTTCAAACAAAAGTTGTTTGATTCGAAGGGAGACATAAGATGGTGCCATTGGTTTGACCTTGAAGAGTCATTTGAAGGTCACATGAAGGTCACTTTGAATTTTTTGAATGGAACACCCTATATATTTTTGCATATTTTTGTAGCTTATCTGGAGAGCTTTCCAAAACACTATAATTAAGTATTTCTTCATTAAGTACTTTTCGAGTTATGAGGCTTGAAATAATCTCTTAATTTTACATAAACCATAAAATATCTAGTAAAATATTCATTTTTCGATTATCTGACTTTAATACTTTTATGCACAGAACAATGTGAGGAATCAATTGGTGTAAAGAAAACACATAATTTCTAAAAAATTAGTTTCTAAAAAAAATATGTAATTTGCAATTAATTACATATTTTTTCTCGAAAACAACTATGTTTTTTATTTACACTAATTGATTCCTCACATTGTTCTGTGCACAAAAGTATTAAGGTAAGATAATCGAAAAATGAATATTTTACTAGATATTTTATGGTTTATGTAAAATTACGAAATTATTTCAAGCCTCATAACTCGAAAAGTACTTAATGAAAAAATGCTTAATTATAATGTTTTGGAAAGCTCTCGAGATAAGCTACAAGAATATGCAAAAATATATAGGGTGTTCCATTTAAGAAATTCAAGGTGACCTTCATGTGACATTCAAATGACTCTTCAAGGTCAAACTAATGGCACCATCTTATGTCCCCCTTCGAACCAAACAACTTTTGTTTGAAACATTTTTTTCTTAAATGCTTTCCTAAAGAAATAATCTAGTAGAATTTTTAAAATGGGACGTCCTGTATATTGGCAAAGCGGATGAATGAAATAACTTGTTTCAGAGTTAAAAAATGTTGGTAAATATGACGAGAAACAATGCAAAATGCCGCTTGTTTATATAAAACGTTTTTCGATAAATATTCGCGGAATTTGCAAATGGATGTGCATAAGATAAACATTTTATTACCTCTGCAATATGGAACAATATAAATCTATTTACCAAGGAAAAAATGCGAATTAGTGCGTTTTGCAAATCAATCTGACGAGTATAAAATGTTATTTTGTTTTCAGTTATATTAATTTCCGTTAAACGTTGATCAATTTATTTTATTTTATCAGTTAATAGTTATTCTAATTTAATAGTTATTTATTCCATGCGAATTCCTAATTAGCCATTTGATTCTCGGTTTATCAACATTTTAAAATTTGCAATATAAAATTTATACGAGATTGAAAAATCTTAATTCTACTTATTTTTAATAATTCTAAAATTATATATATATGAACGTAATTGATACACATTCTCTTTGCAATATGTAGCCAATCTATACATATAAATAGTTGATCTATATATAATTTGGAATGTGAATTTTGTTAAGATCAAAAGTTATGATCAAAGGTTTTCGCAAAACTATCGAGAATTGCTTTCAAATGGCGAAACTTTTGAAAATAGATATCTTTTGCGATCGGCCAATTCGTCTCGGTAAGACAAGGACAGGTATCATTGTGGAGAGAGAGCTAATCACGGTCAAATAAAGTTTCCTGTGCCCCGAGAGATATCGAACGGAAATTTCAAATAATTGCTCGATGCGAAGGGTTCCCGGTTTTCCGCCGGGATAATCGCTAAGCCCACCCTTTTACCTCCTAAGCCTCGGCATAATCCAGGAACCGGTAAAGCTCCGTGAGGAAGGGGTTGAAAGAAGATGAAGGCACGGAAAGGGAACGAGGGTAACGGACGGAGAATCGTGGATAGACTCGGTGTGTGGCGGGCGAAAGGGAAGCGGAAAGGATATTGAAAGACGAGGGAAGACAAAAAGGCGCCGAGGACGCGGATGCATTTAGCCTGGTCGCGGTCTTCTTCCCTCGCTCCAATTGGGCTTCAATAATTTGTGGATCCGCGTCCGGGTCCGTGCGAAACGACAAGGTAACGGAAAATCAGTGTGAGAGAGAGAGAGAGAGAGAGGGGGGGAGGAGAAGGCTCTCCTGCAACGGGAGATATGCAAGGGGAATTGAAAAGTTTACACGCTTCGACGGTGATGTATGGAGATTGTGCGTGCGTGACTCGCTTAGCTCTGAGCTCTGTCATTCGGCCCATCTTCCTCGCGACCGCTAGCACGCTGATAACCACCCTCTATCGTCGAGATACCAGACCGCGTACCGATACCCCCTTTTACGCACGCGTGCATGCAGCGGCCATATATCAAAGCCGATAATTGCCGACTTAGATTTTAATCTTCTGACTTATTGTTATTCTGATTCAAAATCCGTTTCAGTTAATGAATTTATCTTTTATTCTTTTCATATGTTCTACTTTTAATCATCGAGGTTTTTTTCTTTCTTCTTAATTTTTTCCTCAATGAGTCATTAATAGAACAGTAGCGATTATATCACTCGTAACAAGATAAAAATGTATAGGACATAATATTTATTACTTATATTTATATAAATTTTTGTGATGCTAAGTTTGAGGAATTCTCTAATGAGATATCTACTTTGAAGAATGGACAAAGATTGAAAGCGTGAATTATCACTAGCTTGCAGAAAGTGATGATTTGAGTCGAGGAAAATTGGAAGGTAGACTTGTATGGTCTAGACAGGCACGTTCTGAAACTAATTTTGGCTAACTCAGGATTTCACTGTCGCGAGATTTATAGAACGATCTGTGAGAAGATTGAGTTTTAGGTGCTCATAAATTATTGAGCTTCGTCGGAAACGCAAACGTCGTGTGCATTCAGCGTTCTAATTATCACGTTACATGTACCTATCAGCTACCTGTCGGATACACTTTCTGTCTTGATTGAAATTAGTTCATTTGATGCAGGAAGAGCACGCGTGACCAAAGCATGTAAAGTATAATGTTGAAGGATTTATATTAATTTATAAAACATGCTCGAAATATACATAAATTGATGGCATCTACAAAATTTTATATAAATACTTTTAATTAATAACAATTGTTTTGTATTTTATTCGATTGCATCCAACGTGATTACATTGTTACAAAAAATACAATTAGAAATTAATATTTTTATAATTATTCATTATTTCAGTAAATAATTTATGGCTTTTAATTGTGTTCTTTTAATAAGAAAGACTGTACGAAGCTTAGTATATTCTTTATAGATACTTTTGAATTTATATATACAAAACTCCCTGATAAAAACTTATTAAAAATTCCATAAAAGGAATCCAGATTTAAATGAATTCGGCAAAGCAATCTCCGGGTTAAAACACTTCTCGGAGAGACTTGCATTTCCGTTTATAAAATATTAAAAACCTTCAATAGATGAGTATTCATAAAAGCGTATAAATATATTGTGCAGAATATAAAATCCCATAATCTCCCTTAATTTACTTTCTATAAGGAACTGAGCGGATTTTTCCGTTTGATGTGGATTTAAAAAAGAACGTACAAATTAAAATTTTTAAAGAACATTATTACGATAAAACTGCAAACATCCAATTTGCGTTATTAATTTATTGCACAATTCTATTCATTTTCTGATAAAGAAAGGCGAATATATAGCCATTAAGATGACAATAGCCATTCTGTACACACTCGCACCCGCATATTTTTCGTATCAAAGAATAGGGATAATGAAAAGCCTTTAGTAATCATGGTGTTTATTCGCGCACTCATTGGGGGGGAACGAGCTGTCTCTAATTCGAGACTCAGAAGCAAAGGATTAATTGAAGGCAACAATTAATTTATGATGTTGAATTAACTTGCGACAACTTTGACAAACTACCAAGGGTAAAAGCTGAAGCGAACAGAGGAGCTATAAATAAGGACGCGACGGAGTGAAAGAACGAACTCACGAATGACACGAAAAGTCGGGAAAATGGCTGGCGCGGAAAGCTTGCAATGAGAATGCCGAGAAAGGAAAAGAAAGAGAAAGAGTCTCTTAAGCCCCAGTACAAGCGAGGACCACATCCTCGACTCGAATTAGTCTTGTGCCGGATTTACTCCACCAATGCACGACGCGGATCAATTTTTTAATCCTCACCGGAAATCGCGAATTATTCAGGAAATTATTTTTGGGATAAAATCTGATGGAAAAATCACATGAATTCTTACAGAAAGTGTACTTTGTTATCGCATAATATGCGCGCAAAGTATGATATATAATTGGTTATGTAATTACGTTGATAATAATAATTACGAATTAATAAGTTAGATTTTTTGTTTCGAGTATAATTTATTGGAATTTCTGCAATTACATTATTGTTACTCGATCGAAAGAAATTCAAAGAAACTTTTTTTATTAACGGAAAATATATACATCAATTTAAATTCATGTTTTATTGTTAAATTGGCATTGTTATATTGAAAAATCCTGAAACATAAAATTAAATTTGAAATTTTAATTGTAAAAGATGCATTGGTGTACGTATATATTATATTTTTCACAGCTGTGTATTAAATTTAAATTCTTAGTTACTCCCAATTCTCTAAGTGACTTTTAATTATTCCAATACAGAACTTCAGTAATCCATTTTTACCTGCATCTTACATGAACATACATGTAAATTTAATTAAATAAAATTCATACAATACGTAAAGAGAACGTAACATTCAAAATTTTTCAACGCGTATATATTTTTTTCCACATAAAATATGTAAATACAATAACACGATAATAAATCTGTTTGGAACGAGAATTAAGGAACATGAGTCAATGTTATCAGTCTATCGATGATACACCTCGTCGCGTCGCATATTTTCGCGTTTGTTTAATGATCTATTCTAATCCTTAATATTCGCCTACAATCGGCACCGAGCCATTTACTTCGTTTATAGGACGAGATATATCATCAATGTAACAGTCTGTCAGGCATCCATGGTTATTCTTTGTTAAAGTCCAGGTCTTCGCATTTAATTTACATATTAACGATCGTTATCATTCGAGTATTGATGAGAGCGAAATAATAACAGCACATTTTCCCATATGATTCTCAGTTTTATCATTCATTTATTACATCTGTATTCATGTAATTATTTTTATAATATGATATATAATATTATTGGATGTAATAGTATATTACTGAATGTAATAACATATAATATTACTGATATGAATGTGTGTGCAATAACTGATGTAGAAGAACGAGAATAAGATTACAAGAATATATTTTAATTTTTTATACTTTAATATATACTTTTATAAAATACAACAGAATAAAACTTTTATAGTTGAGTTAAAAAATAATACAGATGTGTTTCATCTTTCATTCGAATGCGATAGGCCTACTGTTCGATCAGTGTCGAACGATTTCGCGAACAGACTTCCTCGCCCTGCCTTTACTACTTTGTCTCCATCCTGCCGCTTTCCGCCTCGTTCCTCTGTTATAAAGTGCCGTTCACCCGTCGACTCTTATCGGCGACTTTGCACGGAATCGATATAAACGCTACGTCGCCTGCGACGTGGGTCGGCCTGTATCCAAGTTCATTTTGGTCAATGTACTTTTCGTTGCGCGTGATCCACATGAGAATATTCTCTCCCCTGCGATTATTAATCTTAAACATAGCAAAAAAAACTGTGCACATGTATGTACATATTTATAAAATATATTCATGTATTTTAGTTATATTTTGTTATCATATTTTCTGTCTATTTATAAAATGAGAATCTAAATTTGCGAGATACCCGAAATATATTAACGGTATCTCTAAATATACCCCACGATGAATTCTCGATGGTGCATGCTATTTGCTATATGCGCGGAAATGGTATTAGATCAGTAGTCCAGTCCCATCGCGCTAACCGCAATGGCACAGTTTGCCGGAAATGCAGCTAATGTATTAAGGTAATAACGTGGACGAAATGGTCTAGTTTCGGATAAGCCGTATACGAATGACTGACAATCAGCTGTTATATTTATGATTAGCATATTAATAAAAATTTTAGATATTTTTTATGCTGAGAATGTACAAGATTATGCATATACATGTATTATAATATGCGCTACATTAATTTCTATTCAGTCGCAAGATTGCTATATTAACTTCTATTCAGGAACAAAAATATGCGCTCAATTTATATAAAAAATATATAGTTATATAATAATACTCCAAATTGTAATTAAAAGATAAAATATACACACGCACTATGTATTGTATATACGTGTATACACTACACATCTATACACACACACATACACACACATTAAATGAAAAATATAATATTAATAAAAAAATATAAAATTAATAAAAAAGAAAAATAAAATAATAATAATGAGGAAAATGAATGATAAATTATAAAATAATTATAAAAATTAAAACAACAGTTTTGAAATAAAAATAATATCTTTTTATATTCCGTTTAATTTTTGTAAAAAAGAATGTAATAACAATTATTAACCGTAACTAACGCAAAAAACAATTAATACAAAATTAATTCGATGATTAAATAGAGATATAATCAAGTTGCAAGTACACATGTAAATGCAATTTGATGTTGGTTAGTTTAGCCAGTGTATATATTATCGAACTTCCGTGTGTATGTCTGGCTATCACTTCAGCGGACCAGTTCCATCGTACCGGAGATATAGGCAACGTATTAAGGTAATCACGTGGAGGAAATTGGGACATTCAGATTGAAGCGCTTGCGAATGATTGAGTCACGCAATATTCATGTCTCATCCGCGCGTAGAGAGCTCGATGATCGAATGTGCGACGATAGATTAACGATCCCTTAAGCTGGCTTTATGTACGTAGAAAACTTTGTTAAAAGTCCAAAAGTAGATACTTTTTCAACAAGATCGAAGAAAAGTTTCTTTAATCTTGTCGATTAATGCAATAAAAACAGTTACAAGGGAAGAATATGAAAAAGAAACAATGATAGTCTTATAATAATAATCGAAACAATCTAATACAGTTATAAAATAAAAATTGTTGTTTTGAAATATTTTATTTAAAAGTGGATTTTTTAGGTTTCTGCCAAAGCTATATTATTTAGAAATTAGATATCTTTTTCCTTCTTATTTTTTTTTTCTTGAAACTTTTAAAATGATAATTATATATTTCTGCACAAGACGTATGCTATATTTTAATCCGATCAACATGTTCGGATAAACGCGGAATCCTATTATCCGTTTACAGAGAGGAGTAACGTTTTCATATTTTCCGGCTTTACGGGATGATACGAGCAAAATGCTTTTGTAGCTGCGAAGGAGAAGTGCTTACCCTGCATCGGATAAGAGTGACGTAGATAGACGTCGGTAAGAGAAGAAGTCTTCTTGTTCGCGCCCGCCTTCTTTGACGGGTTACACGTATTATTTATTTATATTCATTCCATATTACGCGCTGTCCTGGGACATGATACATGAGAGAATTTTAAATTTGAAAAAAACGAGAATTTTCGGAGAACACGTTCTCTCGCGAAGGTCGTAGAAAATGCGGGAAATATTTTGCGTTGTTATCGGACTAGAGAACGTGCCGGATTAGTCTTTGATGCCGTGCGAGTTTACATCATCCTGACGCAGTAGATCGACATACACGTTGTCAATATTGTCATTCTTTGATGCTACATCCGCGTAGAACAAACTCGACGTAATAAAGAGTTGCATTTTTCGAAATTTCATCAACAAGGACGACGAGTTTTTTAACATGAGATAGAGAAATCGCGCGCCATCGTTTCAAGAAACAATTGTGCGACAAGAGATGTGCACATGCTCGACATCAATAAAAAGGTAATATTATAACAACGTCCGTTTCACCCACGAATTTGCTAACAACCGGTATATGTGAAACCCAGCGGTCGGTCGCGAATGTATAAGTGTGCACTAGTGTGCGGAAAGTAGGAGTCCGCCAACTTCTACCTCCGCCGGTTTGTCGAAACACAGTTAACTTCCTAATTAGACTCCGGTCGTAGTCTAAAGCGGGTTGTAAAAGCGGGACTCTCATTTTCCGAGACAATGAGGTATCTCCGTAAAATTTTCACAATGAATTAAGAACAGCGCGTGTAAAAGCCGCCTGGTCAGTGCTGGTTCTGCAGTTTGCGTAGCCGGGTGCAAAATTCGTACATAGGATGGATAATGAACGGTTATAAAAAGGACGAACTTTTCTCTATCGAGGCTTTTGTAAGCGCAAATTTATTAGTTGTACTTGAGTATAATCAATTTTTTTTCTCTATTTTCACAGAGAAATTCTAAATAGACTGAGGAAGCTTTTGTGTGAGATTGTTTTTGTAAAATATTGCTGTTTAATATTAGAAAGACCATGTCCGTATTATTTATGTTATTATTATATTACTTGAGATACAAAGAGAAAGAAAGAAATTCATGAAATTACATTTATAACTTGTCGCCTGTGTAGTCCTTTTATAGTGCTGTTCATCCCTTAAATAACTTTGAACATCGATGCTATCGATACTTTTTTATCTTTCGATATTCCAGATATTCCATTTTTCCAATAATATAAAAATGTAAAAGTTGAATTAGTTATCTTGGATGAGTAAAAAGAACCAAACTATAAATGTCAAAAAAACTGAAAAATAAACTCCTAAAGATTTCTCTAGAGAAAAGAGAGAGAAAGAACTTGTAATATATATTTCGACCACAAGAATATACTGAACACATATATAAGTTAGTATATAATATGTAATATAAAATCAGAGATTAATTTTTATAATAAAAATAAAAATTTTAATATTGATATAAAAATACATTTCAATATCTTAATATTTATTAGAAAACCAACCATTAAACTTAAGATTCATCTATTATTAAAATGCCATATCTTAATTGTTATATATTATAGTAATATATTTAAGAATATGTAATTATTATATAATAATTCTTATATAATTTACGCGAACAATAAACATTAATTTTTTGACAATTATCTCTAAACTATAAGAGTCATTCAAATTTTTAATTGGAAAATAATTAAAGTTGACACTATTTTTCTTTGTTTATGCAAAAAAAGCTTTTAGTTCTTATAACACACATAGCTTCTCATATATCCTTTTCTTCCAACAATATTATATTGATTCAATCATTTTTACGTAGTCATATTCAGTGTGTCTTTCGTTTCATTCAAAACTGGCTCTACACTTGGCTACTTGCATGCGAGTGCACATTTAACGCGTGCACACACGGACATTTAAAATAATGTTGGCGCACATTTGAAGGCACACGGATCCTCTCACGTAACTTCTCAATTATTCTTCGCGTACAGTTTTCCCAGCTGTCTCGATTACATCTCTTCCGCGATGCGTTGCGAGTTTTTAAATGAACCATCCGCAATAAACCGGCAATAATATTACCGCTTCTTTCCACCAATCTCCGATTCTTCCATCGATAACGACGGAATAGTGGTTTTCCCGACAAACGGAAAAGAAGCGAGCGAAAAACTCTCTCGATTTGCCTCCTTGTGAAATTTTTTTTTTTGGGGGGGGAGGAGTCTATAATTTATAATCGTGAAAATTTGGCGCTGATTATATTATGTCATAGTGTGCATAACGCATGCGTGAACAAAGCTTGCTATTTCTTCCTAGCTTAATATCTGTACAAACATATTGAATAAATTCACGCGAAGGCGCGATGTGATATACACGTTATTTCGAGGTCAGAATATTTTAGAATTAGAGTTATTTGTTACTGAGCTGTGCGCTGAAATGTTAAGAGAAGGGATGTTTTATATACTAATGTAAATTCTGTAGAGTTGTAATGTATACGTTTTTACGAAATAAATTATATTTACCATTTTCAAGAGACAGTAAAATAGATGCTAACTAATAGATAATAAAGAGTATATGATTTTATTGTAGAATAAAATTATTAAATAACGTATTATGGAATATAAGATAGAGACATAAGTTATTTTATTTCCGTTTATAGTTTCATATTTCTTCAATATTATTATCGCGAGAATGTAATAATTTATTTATTGTTCCATTAGCCAACTGTATTCTACAAAACAGAATTTAATAAGGATCACCATAAAAAGAATATAACTTCGTTATTCATTCTTGCAAGTTTACAAGTCACGTTTAATCAATATATCTGAATTATTACGAAAATTTATACGTCACGTTGGTGCGTAGATATTTTTCCGAGGAAATAGCATGACGATACTTTGTTCCGTAGCTCAGCATCGGTCGCGAATCTCTTCCCGAAGCAAACCGAGCGCACACCAAGTTCGTTCTGCATATAAAATGCATTCGTAAAGAATCTCACGTCTCGGCAGAGGCAGACACTTTGCACGTAGCTACGCGATACTTTCTGAGATGCATCTCACGATATACTTTATAGCGGTCGATTGTGCTAGGTATCAATTCGCAAGAAAAATTAATGCCTCCCTTCCTTCCTCTCCTTTTTCCGATCGAAAAGACTGAATGGCTGCGCCTCGTATGAGATATTGGCAGGCATATGCTTGAAGAAATATTTAGGAAGAAGTATTACCAATACACGCTTGTACATACTTATACGAGTACTACAGAATAATTCAATATATGAAACTAACTTCATATTTTATTGCCTTCCAAAAATACGATGTATAATTATAAAATTAAAACTTTAAAAATATTTCAAGAAAGAAACTTTATTTATAATAATGAAATATTTATAATAATAATATTAATAATAATAATAATATTTATAATAATAAAATATAATAATGTATGAAAAATAACAAAATCGATATTAATTCTCGTAGTCTGCTTTTTGTGAAAGAGAAGTGAAAATTTCGCGCATTCCGTCTGTCTAAAAAATCGAAAAAAAATATCACTTAATTCATCCCATCTTCTAAAGATTCTCGAATAAATAATTCTCGCATCTATTATAAGTAGTATCCAATCTGGAATGGCTACGATAAAAATAAGTTGCGATGCAACGTTCAAGAAAATTCATCATTGAAGCATAATTATCGTCTACAAAGTAGGATATTTGGATAATGCTCATGACTATCTTAGCATGTGCTGCAACGTAATGGCTACAAAAATTTCCGTCTCTCAGCGCACGATGTGAAAACTAGGGAGCAAATGCTTGCATGATGCATTAAGTGCGACGTTATGAAACACACACGACGTTATGGGACACACGTTGTCCATACTTTTTTATTATACCGCCGCGTGCTTGTAAGAGTCATGCTCATGGCGCAAGATGCGGACAGTTTGTTACGGAGTTCCTTTCGAATGCGAACAGGTATGCATGAATTCTATATGAAGAGACCCTGGCGGTTCGCGGAGAGAGAACGGTGCATCCTCTTCGCCAAGTTGCAAGTTGCAACGGTAAATTTGCATCGGTCTCTTCCCGCAGCACATCTCTTTCGATACCTCTCGACATACTTAAGCCAGAGTCTGCTTAATGCATGACGTGTCTATTTGTGTACTTAATTTCGCTGCATTCGATAAATTAACGATAAAAATATATACAAATTTAAAAGAAGAAACTACAAATGCATGCTTTAATAATCTAATTTATTTACAAATAATGCAATACTAATTTTCATTTTTATTTCGAAAAAGAAAAACATGGTTTGTTCAATAGATTTGATTGAAAATAATATAGAGATTGAACTAAAAATAATGATGATTTAAAAAATAAATAAATATGATGATTTGGCTACATTGTATAAATATGATGATTTGGCTACATTGTATAACTTGTGATATATATCTCTTTTTTCTTAAATAAACTTCAGCTTTTGCTCTATTAGTATTATGATTTTCAAAGTCACCAGTGGAAATGTTATTGCCATTAGTATGAGAATTTTGATATTTATTCAGACTTATCAAAATGCAGCACGTCTTTCAATACAAATATTTTCAATACTTTCAATACTTCGACACAAAGTCGATGTTACTGGGCTCTCTTCGCGATTATCAGGTATGTCGTAGCACATTTTACATTTTCTTGTGTACTTTATGAGACAACTAGACTATTCTTTATAGAATATATTCATTCTATCTCTTGCTTTGACAGTTTTTATTTCTATTCTGTCCAAATGCATTTCGAGCTGCAATATATACAGTAAAAAATATGATCTAAATATTAAATAAATATTATGGTATAATAATAACTTAATTGTTCTAACTTGTGTAAATAAATAACAGTACTTTAATAATCACTATTTTTCTCAATAAAAATATTCATTATAAATAATAAAAATGTTAACTATCTATTATAATAAAATATATTTACGGGCCATGTATATTAAAAATAAATGAAATAAAAATAGAAATAGAAATCAGAAGCTTTTAAGAAATCGCAACATAAACTTTGTTCGCTTCGACAACAGCTCGGCAAATTTCGCGGCTTAAGCTGTTCGACAATATCCCTGCTTAGAAACTTAAGCTGTTCTCAGAAGCTTAGCTCGGTACTTTTCTATAGCGACACAACTAGCGGAGGGTCAACACAGGCAAGAGGTTGGCGACCGGAAAGACGAGAATGGTAAGAGGCAACAGCAAGCTCGTACAACGGAAATTGCCATTAAGGTCGCTGGTTCTACTGGTGCTACTGGTCGCGGCTAATCAATTCCGCAGCCGTTCGCCAATAGTTTTGGATAGTAGAATGTACGAGTGACATTTACAACTGAAGCGACTTCCGACACAGCTGCATTCGTGTCACGGTTATTACGAGAAATGTCGCGGTTTGAAGCTCAACAGCAATTCCCGATATATCCGCGCTCATGCGTTTACTATTTCAAACGATGTCTCTATTCAACATTCGCGCAGAATGATACATATTAATTTATTTAGTGTTAACACACCATTATAGTCACATATGTATGAAATTTTCAATAGAGAAGTCACATCATTTTCTCAATATTATGTCTCATATATGTAAGCTAAATTTTTGAATTATCGACTTTCTTGTCGATATAATAGTAGATGTAAAGGTGAAATATATGAAAACTTATATAATCTGCTTTAATTACGAAATTTCTTGTTCTCTATACAAAAAACTGAAGCAGAGAAAATAATTTTTAAATTTACTTTAAAAAGATAGTATGTGTAAATGATTCATTCACGTTGTTTTATTTAAAATTTATGTATATTATTTTTTTCACATATTTTTATCGCATCAGAATTCGAAATATAAAAAAATTTAGATTTTACCCTATTTTCAAAGAATAAATGGCTTAATTTATATTTTTGAGTTTGATTGCAGAAATAAACAACATATATATAGAATTATATGTAAAGTGTATCGTTAAATTTATGACATATTTTTGACATTTTGTTTTTATCGTTTTTGTTATTATGTTATTAATACAATTGGCGGAAACTATTGCGAATAGAGATCAAATCGATAGTATCTAGTGGACACGCGCGCACACACCTACTAATCATTGGATCAACGATGGCATACTTGATTCGCGTTACTGCCACGTGAATCAATGCGGCATAACAGATATCTCGCGATATAATGTGTTCAGAGGATAAATGTACTAAATAATATATGTATTATATCTGTATGTGGAAAGTTTATATAATTTATATCACCTGTATTATATTATGATATGTTTTTGTTTCTCTTTCTGATTTTTTAATTTTAATATCTGGACAAAAATTTTAACATTATAAAATAAAGAGAAATAGAATAATAAAATTAACTTAAATTTAAATTATATAAATACAATATTATATTATATTATTAATAGGATATATATTTCAGTCATTGCTTTTTATTTTAAATCGTCTATCGTTTTAAATAAAATATTTTCGATTTTTAATTAAAACAAATCAAAATATATAATAATATATTATTAAAATCGTATATATTCTTTCTCTTTCTCTCTCTCTTCTTCATTAAAATTTTCACTTTGAATAAAAAACGATCTGACAAGACTGATTCCTCTGACAATTCAACGAACGGTAATACCGCTTATTTGAAAAAGGCACTTTTACGGAATGACATTTTTTTCACCGGCCATGGCAATATGCGTGTCCCGCGACACATCGCGTATTCGCTGTCCGTAACGTTAATCGCATAAAAGCCCGCCGCGAAAATGACGTCGTTTCTCATCTTCTCCGATGTAACCCGTGTCCGCATAGTTGGAGAATCATCCGGACGCAATCGGGAAATATCGTGGTGCCGATGCGTCGTACATCATGTATAGTCATGCATCTTGAATTTGCAGTAACCACGCACGGCGGTAGGCTCGCCTCTAAACGCGCATTAAACTTATATTACGAGCCCGCGGGTACATTTTGACATTTCGGGACATGTGTGCGCGCACGTGTGTGTTTACTTGTATAGTTGTGTGCGTATGTATGTGCCTGATGTGCGGTACATTCGCTTGAGATGCGCATACGTGCACGTGCGATGCCTGCGAAAATCCCTGATAGTATATTCTCGGCGAGAGATGTGCGTCGAGGCAAAATTTATATTGATATTTAATTACATAAAAGTATATTCTTTTTCAACTATGTTTCTGAAAATTTTATTTAATTTATTATTAAAGATGCGAGTGTTTCATACTCGCCTGTATCTATTTTTCGCTCGTAAATATTCTAAAAACATGCTACCGATGTATCGATTAAAAATTCGAGAGCTTGGCAAGAATTTGAAAGCTTTATGTAAAATTAATAATATAAGAATATAAATATTAATAAAACAAATATATCAATTGTAAATAAAAGAGTATATAAATAAATGTATGTGACTACTTTTCTCGTATATAGACTCTCGGGTCAATGCGGATGGATAGATGGCCGTTAGTGGAGATTTAACCGCGTTGCCATCTTTGCTACGTATATTTGCACGTGGTTTGTACGTTGCTGGCGGCGCAGTCAACGAACGCATTTATGTACACCAGGTATCAATCGGAGATATACACGCAAAGGTACCGATCTTCGATGTTCCGTTCAAAGTCCATTCAGTTTATAAGTTGCGAGATGCCTGAAGGGTAACATTAAATTTCGCCTCAAACTTTTCAAAATCTATATATGAAATAAAATAACTTAAAAATTATAACAAACACAGTCTACACTCGTGTGAGCTATTATAAAATGTTTTACATGATTTAAATTAATTTAATTTATCGCGATATTTTTTGAGGAATATTGCAATTATTAAGTAACAAACAAAGTCTACAAAAATTATCAAATAAAATTTATTTATGTAACCTACTATAAAATTTTTTAAATAATTCAAATTAATTAATTTTTTAAATAATTCAAATTAATTAATTTAAAATCACGATGTTTTTCTAGAAATATCGCAATTATTATAATAATTAATGAGTATTAAAAATACTATATATTAATTTTTCTAAATTACTACTCATTAGTATCCAATTATAATTATAAATTAAAAAATTTGTGGTTTCTACTATAATATAAAATAAATATAGTCAACTTTAATTGTGAACTTGTAATGAAATACAGGATATATGGCGTTTTAAATTTTTTTTATTTTTTATGTGTTAGAGGACAAGGTTTAATAAACGCAATATTTGCACGAAAAGCGAATCGTATGCATATAATATAAATGTATAGATAAAAAGGAACGCGCGCCAACTTTCAAAAGATTCCAGCGCAGGGATAAATTGCGTGTTTGTACAATTCGGTAGAACGATCATTCCTGTTTATACGGTCGGTCCGCATATGTCGACCTTTCTTTTTTTCGCTTCTGCATGCGACCGCGGATGAAACTCGTTTTTGTCGCGGCTTCTCCGCATTATGCGCGAGTGCGGATACAATGACGAACGAAACGAAACGAGTCGTTCGGATAATTGTCGGTTGAACTTTGGGTTGAATGACTCCTCTTACGGAGCAGAATAACGCTGTTCGGAGTATATTCACGTTTGGAGTATATTCGAAAAATTAAACGAGCGGATATCATATCTGTCGGCAAGAAATATGTCGCAAAATGAAGAGAAATCTATTTAACCGATAATTTACAGATTTTTTTAGTAACGGAATAAAAGAACTATAAATAAATATTATAAATAAATGTTATAGACAAATGTTACCTAGAGATCGAAGACATTATATGAAGTCTGATATTACTAAATATACTGTTCTAACGAATTCAGTCAATGTGTGCTCTCAAATTCGTATTTGAAATTAATTCGCGTAGTTTAAAATAGGAAAATGTAGTAAAGAGGAAAATGTAGTAAAGTGAAATTCTGTGCTGAATTTATGACTTCTATATAACAGGGTTTTATCAATACGGAATATTATTTTTTTGTTTCTTTAGAGAAAATTTGTCGACACACTAGATTTTTTGCTCATTGAATTTACTGCAACTAACAATAAAACGTGTTAATTGCATTGCAATGAGTTTTCATTATGCTATATTTAAACAGATCAATTATTGTAACAGTTTTATTATTTTCTTAATCATATTTCTGTTTGCTAGAATGATTTATCGGTTAACACGAATAGAGGTTGTTCACCTCCCAGATGGTTCATAAAGATGACTGACCAAAGAAATTACATCGGACTTGATATGCATATGTAATTTCGATCTCAGTGCAACGAATGCTTAATGTTTGATGTTTTTACTGTCGTTATTGCAAGAAAGATCTATTCTATGAATATCTATGAGATTTTTGCTGAAAAATTTATTCACTAAGATAAAATTAAAACTGAAAGCTTTCGCGATATCGTGCTTTATCACGTTCTTCCGCTAAAGAGAGTCAATAATTTACGAGGAATTCGTATATAAATGGGAAAAGCGATGGCTCTGGTACATCCTACGTATAACCCAGAGCCAAATTGCCATATTCAGCAATTGAAAAGCTCGACGAGTCGCGAAACTTCATTTCCGTCGTGTTCTCGCCGGCGATTATGAGCCGCGAATTCTCGGGCCGCCCGACACGAACGTTCGCGCTCGAAGCCATTGACCTCCGTCGTGCGCCACGAAATGCAATCGCGAATTTTACAGGTGCAGGTGCAGGGAACCACGTGCTCCGCCTGCGCATCCGACATCGGGGAGGACGCTTAATACTCTCGGCGGATAATTTCGCGACGAAGGAAAAACCGCGGCGCGTCGCAAATTCTTTCGCAGAAATGCGGCAAGAAAAATAAAGCTCAACTATCCCCGGGCGCAAAACCGTGCCATCGGCACGCGATATATAAATGTAAATGAGTGGTGCTTTCGTGGTATGTGCAATTAAGAAGTTATGAAATTCTTCCCTGTCGGAACATCTTTCTCGTTTGCCGTACTGTCCTCCTGCCACCCTCCCATCTCATCCCTCTATTATTCCGAGTTTTCCAGTTTATGATTTATGGCCCGCAAGAGCATGTGACGGGATTATGTAATCATTTCGATGCTCGTTGAATTTCGAAGCGTATATATTTGCCCGAGGTAGAGACTGTTAATTATCAAACGTCTGACGTATCAAGCGAAATGCGTGATTAGTATTTGTAAATTAATCGGAATTTTCAAATTCCCCGTATTTTGCGTTGTTTTCCACAAGATTTATCTTCTAATAAAGAAAATGATTTTTTCAAAATATTAATTAAATAACTATCTTTTTCGATAAGTGGAATTTCGATATATTTTACAATTTGATAATTATTTGTATTTATACTGCTTCCTTCGGTAACGCTATTTTGTTTATATTATTATTTTTCACTTTATTGTTTTATATGAAAATACTAAATTGGTGAATATGCCTGGAACAACGTAAAGCTTGTTCCACCGTAACATCCATATATTTCTATCGATTATATGTTTCGCCTTGCCCGCCCTAATCTCTCTTTCTCTCTCTCTCTCTATCTCTCTTGGAAGATAAAAATATAAACAGCAGCAGAGGTATCTAGCGGATCGGAAAAATCTGACGGCAAGAGAGCGTGAAAAATGAAAAATAAATAACATCTTTTCACAAGGGTATTGTTACAGAGGTTGAGGCGCCGCTTCAAAAAGGTTTGACAAGTACGGGTCGATACATATGATACATACTTGAGATACCAAATTGCGTATTGCGTTATTAGCGTTATTTTATCGCATGAGCGCCAGAAAAATGCAAATCAATATTGTTTAAAAATATACGCTTTCTCTCTCTCTCTCTCTCTCTCTTTCTTTTTTTCTTCTCTCTCTTTCAGGAACCTTTTTACAGTAATATGCGGTCAGTTAAAGAATATAATTAAGATTATTTTATATTATTTTACGTAAGAACTCTTTAGCGAAGATATAAATTTTAATCAATCTAGAGAAAATTACGTTACTTTCTCATATATACATATATATATATATATCTACCGAAATATTCTCTAAAATGCAATAGGAAATATTGAAACACAAAGAGAAAAAGAGAGAGAGAGGGGGAGAGAAAAAAGAGAGAGAGAAGGGACATCAAAAATACGCGGAAAATGAAACGTGTTGCGAGCTATTCTTTTTATAAAGCCGTTGCCGTGCGCTTCCAGAGAAAACTTGGAATAAATCAAGTCTGAATCGATTGGCGATGGAGATCTGCATTATATGCATGCAGCTCGGAGCTATATCCCGCAGATGCGCGTCACTGCAGCTGCAGGGATATCGATTATCGATCATGCACGCGATGCGTACGGCCGCCGATCTTATTTGACTCGCATTGCGTTTCGAGTCGATCAAAAAGCCAACGCGAGCGAGATGCATATCCGATCATATCGATAATGTCGCTTTAAGCTATTCGCTGTCATCGAATGCCAATAGTTGATGTGTTAATATTTAATTGTGCGAGCCGGAATGGCGATCATTAAATACATCGAAATTTTGAATATCTGCACTATGAGATTGTGATATTCGGACTTTGAGATTGCGCAAATTAGTTTATTATATTTTTTGTGTTTGTATTTTGATGTCGCACTAATAAAAATAGGAAAATATCTACAAACATAATTTTTATTTCAAGAATGAAATATATGTAATATTTTAAAGTTAATTAATGAATAAGGATTTCAATGTAAAACTCTCTTTATTAATTTACACATATTTGTCGCAGGAATCTAAAATTCCTCGTTTCTCAAACGCAATCATTGTAACAGTCAAGAATTTCGAACAGCATGCTTTGCATAACTTCAATGAACGTTAACATTCCATCAATTTTCAACGTATATAAGATAATATAATTAATAAAATCCTTAGATGAAAATTAATACGACAATTTTCGTATAACACGTAGAATATCCAAAGTAGGATAATTTTCTTTTGATTGTGCCAGACAAAAATTGAGTTTTAACCACTGAAAAATGCATGAAGCGAGGTTTTGCCCTTACCTCACGCTTTTATCTTTCAATGCGCTTTTCACCTCTATACAATAACGCCTTTGCGTAGGCGTCTACAGTCTGTCATTAGAGATTACAGAGTGGCCGCGAGAAAGAGTCGCACGCGCGGACGGCAATTAAAGGCGTAAAAGCATTCTACCGGATAGCGCGTCACGCACGCATGCTAATTACGCTAATGAATATTTATTCAATCGCTGCGTGTAACCTCAGCCGGACCGCGTCACAAAGAGCCCGCGGTCGCATAACGTCCGACACGGATATAACATATGCCGTGTATGCCCACACACGTCCCAGGCATACGACACCGTGTTGTGTGGCACGATTCTCGCGTAGCGTTTCTGGCGCGATTCTACGTCGGTACCTCCCTACGCACGATGCATTCGTCAAGTTCGTCGTCACGCGTGTCTAATTGCGACATTCAGCATCAAAAACCGTATTACTGCGAATATTTCTCTCGGAGAGTCGCGTAAATATCCCTGATTATATACGGTTACGACAGGAGCCTATAGGAGGACACGAAGTGAACAGTTTGCGCCGGCACATCCAGCATCGCAGGTAGCGAAATTTCGTGGAATACCAAATCCGCTTTTCGAGGGAACGAGGACAGACTGTTTTCAAACATATACTTGTACGTGAAAGTAATTTTTAGTGACAGGTGACTCTTCTCATTTGAATTTGCTTCTATTCTTTTTTCCTACAAGATAATTAAAATACGTAAAGAAAAATTAGATGAAGCGCTGTAAGCTATTTTTACGTAAGCGCGTATATATTTAATTTCGTGTGTGTATCTTGACGCAGTAAATTTTCAAAAAGGAGATATATTCTAAAGTAAACGCTGGAGTTGGACTAAAATACATTTCGTATACACACGCTGCGGTAGAAAAAGAGATTTATAATTTTACAAGGAGTAAATACGGTCTCGCAGTGCGAAACGTATGCGCTGGGAGGGAATGGATAGAAAAAACTTCGCGGGCACGGGAGCATGGGAAATGGTTTAGGATGCTCGCTCTGGGAAATTATATATTTTGATATAATATAACTACTGGTTTGTGCAGAATCCTGGATGTAGCCAAACGTTAAGACATAATAAGCGTCCCGACATCATAAAATGCTTGCAGCGCCAACTGCCGCTTGATAAAACTCGCGGAAAGTTTACTGGACGGATGTGTATGCTCGCGTACTGGAAGACTATCAAGTTTACGAGAACAGCAACTAAAGCAACGTATACATGTACTGATACTTTGTTTAATATTTTCATTTATTTCCTTGCGACATGCGATAGCATTATGCGCGATAAATAATAAATGATAAAAGAAATTTTTTAAAAATATCACATGCATGCTTGACATGAGAGAGATTAAAAGAAAATTAGGTTTTAAATTTATGTCAATTATACAAATTTAAGAGAGAGAGAGAGAGAGAGAGAGAGAGGGGATTATAAAATTTAAAATAACAAATCCATTATTAATTTGAATTAAATTATTTATTATATTTTTTAATTGAGAATAAATTGATAAATTTTGAGAAGAATATCTCGTATCTCTCTTGCAATATTGAAATCAAAATCGTCTGGTTCAAAGTAGTAAATTTTTCATACATATCGCGTAAGTTTTAAAAATGAGGAAATAAAGAATAACATAAAATACACAATTAAAGCTTCTTTCAAAATGATAAATCATACTAACTACACTTCATAAGAAATCATATGATTTATTTTTTGTATATTTTATATATGAACGCGCTATAAATTATGTGAGCACATGAGATTGCGAATCATTGTACGTTTGTTTCATAATATTCTATTCAGATTCTGCGAGTTGCATGTGCTGCACGTGTGTAAGAAAGTTTAGCCGTTTGTAGTTAGTTTACTTGCACGTATCCGCTACTCAGGAATTTTAATTCCTGAAAATTACACCGTCCTATACGCAAGTCTGCGTTAAAGGATAATAGGCGAATACGCTATATTCGAGTATAATTTTCGTAATACCTCTGCTCGCCACACAATAAAACGCCCGAGGAGCGTGTTGGATACTCTGCATCGAAACAAAATGTAACTCTAGGAAAGTTGGATAGACGAATAATCGAACTTGAAGGGATGCAATGGATTAGTTTGCGAAAATTTACGGTAACTGTTCACAATTATTATAATATTATTGCATCATCAGTAACCCAACTATTCGCAATTATTAACATTATGATTTAAAATAATTAAAAAGTAAATATTAAATTAAGGAAGTTTGTCATAAAATCCTATTAAATAATTTTTGAATACTTTAAATGAAATAAAAGACAGAGGGAGTGAATAAATTTTATGTAAAAGTAAATAAAAATAGATTTAAATATATATATAGAGTTTAATATATGAATTTTCCACTTACATAAAATCAAAGATTCTAAAATTCTCTCCCTCTCTTCCTTTTACGAAAAAAATCGAACAAAACATCGTATAAACTTTCGTCACCAAATAAAAAATCCGGAACGCTTTAGCATTATCAACTTTGATATCCGAGTTGTCGAAGAGCGCGAATAAAACTCCAACATTCATGAGAGAAAGTCTAATCTATGCACTCCGAAATTAATTAGCAGAGTTCTGATGAGGCAAGTGGAGCAATCAGAAACTCTACCTTGTCGCTTAAAGCAAGTCAAAAGTCCGCATACGAGAACATTTTCCGCAATTTTTGGTCTTATTACTCCGCGCACTTTCGTTTTAATTTGGGTTACTCGATTTGCACGAGTGGGCGCACTGAGAAAAGCTTCCATACTTCGATGTCCTCGATACTAATAATAGAAACTGTAGTCAAGATTGGAATACTTTTATGTAAATATCACAATATATACTGCGATATTTTAGGAGATGTAATAAATTATATTTTTCTATAAATTATAAAAATCAGCATGATTATACAAGGTTCCTTAATAAATGCGACAAATTTTAGGAAATGATTCTTTGTCGAAAATTAAGGGGGGTTTTTCGTATAAACATATAATTCCTACATCCCTCCCTGGGGAGTTACTCCTCAAAAATGGGAGTAAAAATTAGGTTTTTATTTTTTTCTCAAATTTGAAACAAGTTAAAGAAATGAAATTAGGTGAATATTTTCTACTACTAGAAAGGTTATTTATTAATATTTTTTCAGCCTCCCATATTGTTTTATAAGGGGATGAAACTAGCAATCCCTATTCAATTTTTTATTAGAACTTTTTAATGGGCCGGAATATGATCATCTAAAAATATACATTAAAAAGTTTGATTTATTTAAAAACTTTTTTATTTCATTTTTTTCATAAAATCAGTAGTTTAAAAATAAAATACGTTATCGTGCACAGCATGATGCTAAATAGCATAGGTTTCAAATTACGAAAAGTTAAATTTTATAATAAAAATAAAATTAGAGTAAATGTTGGGAAAATTGGAACAAAAACAAAATTATAATAAAAACCTAAAAACCTAAAAAATAAAAACCTCATTTTTATCCCCATTTTTGGAGGAGTGTAATTCCATAGAAAGGGATGTAGGAGGATATGTTTATATGAAAAACCCTCCTTAATTTTCGACAAAGAATTATCTCCTAAAATTTTTCGCACTTATTAAGAAACACCCTTATATAAAAATAAGTGAAATAGTCCCTCCATAGAAAGAGACCAAATAAAATAAATTAAAGCGTCCTAAATGTGTGGATTTTTTCTAACCAGAATTCCATACGTAACAACATCTTATTTTGTCATACGAATACCACAAGTTCGGTCAGAATCCCTCTCCCGTATACATTTAAGAGACTAAAATCAGGTCGCAGAAGCGGAATTGACGCTAACACGTCCGATATTACCTCGCATGTTGTTGTTTTGACAAGAAACAGCGCCAAACTTGAAGTCTCGTTGCATCTCGCGCCGGGCATAAAACGCTCGAGATCCACCGGGATGCATGCATAAATGGAATCGCGTCATCGTATGTGTGCAAGGGACGCGCATACACGAAAACCGGGGAAATAGGAGCGCGTTCGGCGAGCGCGCTCGTAAAATTGGTATGAAGATGCCGCGACGGCGACGTGCCGTTGCTTGCGGCCCAGAACGAGAACGGTCATTCGTTTCCGGCCCGCGAGAGCGGTACTTCCGAGGATTTGCATACAACGCTGCGCTAACCGCCGCAAAATTATCCCACAACGTATACTCTCTACTCTCTATAAATTTGCAAACGGCTCGTTAGCACCGTGCTTTTCGCCCTCCCGTTGATATTTAACAACACGGAAATTGTATTTTTACGGTAAGAGGTTAAGCTTTATTAATGCTCCTCTCGAAGGAATCTCTTACAGTTCGTTAACCAGAATTAACCGTTTATAGCGGGAGGATCCCGAGCGTGGGTGTGCATTTTTTTCTTCGACACCGGATCCAGACTTTGGTAAAAATCTTGACGCGTAGTATTTTTCCTGTGTATCGCTTCGCGTATACGTTTATTATATTTAATCGGAAATTGCGAATCATCGTTATCGTGGCTTTTGCACGAGTTGATGAATAGACGGATGATGGATTGATGCCAAGCCGCAGATTCCGGTTATTGCAACCTTGTTGTGCGCATGGTCTTCGGTATAGCTGCCATTCGGCACCATACCGGGACGAGTCCCCAATTAGGATAATTAATGATCGCGATATTGCGGATATCTGAACAAGCCTGACGATCGGTATAATTCTCTGTCGGCAACACAAATATCTAAGATGTAAAAATTCCACCGACTGATAATTTTGAACAGAGTTTCGCGTCGCTCTTTTGATCGAGAGCCCGATCGTAATCATTTTACTCAAAATTAATGACGTCGCAACGTTGACTTTTTTTTCCTTTTCCCACTCTTGAGGAACGCTTTGTACGTCGCGCGATACATGTGGTTCATTGTGCGAATCGCGTTCTCTTCCACGTTTTCTATCCAGCCGCGATGCAATTCGGCACTTTGGTGCAACAGCTCCGATGGGAGACTGCGAAACAAGGTAGTCGACGTGCCTTTCTTTTCTCGACCGCCGAGCACAGAGAGCGAATTATCTCCGCCTCGTTTCCCATGTCGTACGCAGCTTTGTCGCGCGGAGGAGAAAGAGGTCGGTCTCGCGCGAATTTCGCGTATAAAAATAACGGGCGCGTGCCGCATTATTTTACTTTGCGAGCGATCGTGCCGACCGCGGACGCATCGCGCATTGTAATGCGTGCGGCCCCGACCTCGCAAATTGCAGCCGAGTAATATCTACGTCTGGACGTGACCGCGAAGTCGGATTCGTGTCTCCTCGCGAGCGCTGGTAATTATATCTACTCTGCGCTGCGAAAAATCTCTAATTGCGCGACCGCTCCGCTAATTAGTTGGGAAATAAAAGCCCCGTCGTGTTCGCGTCCGGCCATCTTCGCTCTTTCGCTCCGCGTAGATTGATTCTGTTATCAAGTTTTTCTAGAGCGCATTCGCATATGTTAATTTTCATCAGATTTCACGAAGAGAGATTTAAAGAGAGCTCAAAGTTTTTGTACAGATCGGAGATAAAGTTACTGTAATTATCAACTTGTGAATCCTAATGTCCTCGAATATTTTTTTTTACGTTCGAAATTAAGAGAAATTAGAAAAAAGCTTTTTGTTTGATTATTACCGAAAAATGTAATGTGAAACGTGCAAATGTAATCCAATATTGTAAAATTTATTTAAAATGTAACATATCGGCAAATAATTTCACGTTGAGCCCTTAAATAATATCCTCGAATCGCTAGTAATTTTGATTGTTAGAGGGGTGGTGTGTGTGTGTGTGTTTTCTTATTTCCAGGGCAAGGATCTGCTTTGATCTCCAAAAATTTCCGGGAAGAGAAAGATATTTATTTTCGTCATTCAATCATCGGCTACGTTTATCTCGTTACGTAATATTGCTAGGCACAATTTATATCTTTTTTATAGATTAAATGCTGTTACGCTCGATGCTCCAGCCGAGTTGCTCTAATATACAGTAGCAATCGTCAATACACAATGGCCTGGCGATTTATTCGTCCACCGATATCGCGATCGAGGGACGGCCAAAAGGGATCTACGAAACTACATAAAGTAACTCATCGACCATAAATGGCTAATAGAAATAGAGGTCGATGGCGTTGTAGGGCCGCTAGGGCGAGGACACCCTGAAAAAGGTACAGAAATAGATATTGGCCTGGTCATTCGTCGTTTCGAAGGAAATTGTCCCATCAGAAGATTGAAAAGGGATCGGGAATAAAGCTCCTTCCACGTATCGGCCCGACAATGATGGGAGCGGGATGCGATAAAGGGTAATATTTCCCGGTCGTGACAACAGTCTGCCAAACTTTCTTTTTTTCTAACTCGCAGTCTTTTTTCCCGGGGCAACATTTTCTCAGACAACGTCGCTTTCTTATCGAGAGCGATGCTTTGGATCTCTCGACTAACTTTGCGAAAACTTAATCTCGACGTGCCGGTCATCAGTGATCGTCATGGCGTTTAACGTGCACTAAGATTATAATTTGATGCCTTCAGCGAGAAATTAACATCCTTCAGCTTTGATGACATTAATAGTACGCTGTGTACTTCTCACGAAGAAGCGAATGGCTGGAGGATGTTTACGCGGCTACATCGTCGCTTCTCTGTATCTCTTCGGTGCTCTCAACTTCTTTCTCTCCCTTTTTAATTTGCTACTCGCACAAAGTTCCTTGTATTTCCTTTGCCGCGCGAGAAAGACAGGAATCGGCCCGATGCATTCTTCCTCACGTCTTGTTTCGCTCTATCGATCCAAGAGCGAAGGCCTGCAGTTATCTTTCACCCTCTTGCCTCGAGCTAGAGCGTAATTAAACCAGAAATAAGAGGGTAAGGATTTGCCTTTAGCAGATCCAAACATTTACTTGAATGTGCACGTATTATTATAGCAAGCAATAATAGTGATTAGAAAATTTAAAAGCCTAACCTTGAATATTTCATCTTTCATTATTAAGTATATTAATATATTTCTTATTTATATATCAATTATTTCTTAATTTATATCAAATATTATAATTTTTCGATATTTTTCGAAAAGTAATTATTAGTAATTATATTAACATATTTAATTATCACTCAACATTCGTATAATTTTGATCTAAAAATTTTCATGATGAAAAATAAATAGACATAATTATAGTTAGTGTATATAAAGGGTATTTATTAATTATAATATACATTGAAGAAAGATGATGTCATATATTTGCAATCTAATAATAACTTTTACATCAGCTAAAAATTTAGTATTAATTAAATTTCGATTTAGAATAAGGCATTTCTTGCTTCTCGTGAAAGGCTGATATTTTTAAGCTTAAATGATATCTCTCTTCCTCGAGTTGACTCCTCGATCATAAAGCAAAGCGACGAAGCGCGGGCGGAACCACATAATTAGAACGAGTCACGGGGCGCGCTTCCTCGTTGCTCGTTATTTTTAGACGGTGCGGTGCGCGGAATCCCCGCGAATTTCCAGGCGCGCAAATTGCTTCCGGCGCGTTTCGTCTGTCGGAGCGGGCCATTTGTCACCGCGTGGATTCTGGATGCGCGACGCGCATAAGCCAGCCGTCGCGCTAATAATGACGGCACAACGCCGGCTAACTACAAGCTCATCGCCGCACGCATTCATGAAGCAATATACATGCATTTACTCTCTCGGACGCCACACCACTCTGTCTATGCCTGGTCTCGCCGACGCGACGCTGTCCTGGTTATTTCGCGCATGCACCCAGGACCGTTTATCTATTAAAGGATGTCCTTACACGATCAATATTATTACATGCCATAATTGTACAATACTATCAATAGTGCAGGATATTATTGATCGGTCCAAAAGGTTTTATTGAGGATTGAGTTAAGAAGACAAATTATTAAAATAAAAAGAGTGGTTTTATTCTCATTGATAAAATTTTACTTCATTTATGAAAAATGTTACAGCCCTTGCTTTTGCTTTTACAATAATTTATAGTTGTCGTCACACTTGTGACAAACCTTTCGTTTTATTTATATTTTAGAGTTTGAATTTTGAGAAAGAGAGAGAATTAATACATTTTACACAGTCTAGTAATAATTATAATTGATATTTATTTGTTAATTCAATATAACTAATTATATTTTGTTATATCTGATTGGCGATGTGAATGTTATTGAATTCAGTTGGTTGAGTTTGATGACAGTTCGGTGACAATTCTCATGAGCGAGGTTAGCGATAATCATTGATTTATTTGCGAAATTTATTAATTTGATAGATTTAAAATATATGTGTGTATAATATATATACTTGTACATTACATACAAAATATGTATATACATACTTATGATTGCATAATATGTATTATGTATCATCTCACACACACACACACCCCCCCTCTATGGCTATATTAAATTTGATTAAACAAAATATTTAAAGTAAGGCAGCACATAAAACCCTCTATAAAAGGATTGATATAAATAAAAGTATCGTTTTAATGTATTTTACTTATTCTAACAAAATGTACAAAAAATATTACTTCAACATATATTGTTATCTAATCTATTTTTTTAATGGTAATATAAAAATTGTGACAATTAGAGATAAAATTTATTAATATAACTATACAATTTAATTTATTAATAGCGGTACTAATTAGTGACGGTTGGAAAACAATACACTTAGTAAAGACATTTTAATTAAAGTAATCAAGAGTAAAAAAATTTAAATTCAAACTTATTTTTTAAAATAAAATTAAACTCATAGAAGAAGTGGTCGAGGTTGAATGAACTGCAAAAGCTTATAAAGGACATGAAACGTTGCCAATCTAAAATTAATATATTCAAATTAGTATTCTTATCACTAAGTCAAAATAATAATATTGTAAATGTGGCGTTTCACGGCTACATTTTCTTCATATCTCTCTCTTTCTCGTCGGGGTCTCACAAGCGATGAAACATTCAACAATGCAAAGTAAAGATGTTTTTATTAAAAAACATACCGTAGTTGTTTTACGTATGCGTATCGCTTGCAGCAGTTATGCGTACACAGCAAGGAATTACAAGTTAATTACGAAACACAAAATGTAAGCTTACAAAGTTTCCCTCTGAAACATACATTCGTCCCCTTTATTTCCTACCCTCATGTCTTTACGCTTGGTAATTAGGATAGTAACCATGTGGTAAGGAAAAAGAGAATAATATTCCATTAGAGAGTGAAGAAAATTTATAAATTATAAGTATAAATAAAATATATATACATAAATAAAATATACATATTTTTTTAGAGAGATAGTACGTGTTGAAAAAGAAATGTGAAATATTGAAGAAGAAAGAAACATTTGAGAAAAGCTCGCGATGGACGCGTAAATTTTTATCTCTATCGAGATATTTATCTCATCCGAAGGCACCACCCTAT
This sequence comes from Camponotus vicinus, assembly GCF_025532165.1. Lineage (NCBI taxonomy): Eukaryota > Metazoa > Arthropoda > Insecta > Hymenoptera > Formicidae > Camponotus > Camponotus vicinus. The sequence continues at coordinate 6,282,826 of NW_028141979.1, read as the reverse complement.
GTATTATGAACAAACAATACCAACGTTAGACGGCAGAAATAATTCTACGGCGTGTAAAACTGCTCACCATCGCGGCGAAGTGGTTTTACTTGCGCGATATCCGCCGTCGTATCTCCCCGTAACTGTCGGTGAAACAAGGGGGTGAGAACGGAGCCCGAAGAGGAGAGAGCTCGAACAAGAGAAAAGCAGTAGCTACGAGAAGAACGGATGGCGAGTGGGGTTGTCTGTCGCGTCGTCAGGTGAAAGAAACGCGGTGGAGAAGACAGCGGTGGCTTGCGCGAATATGTCACCTGAATACCGTGTAATGTGTTCGCAAAATGCCGGAAATATAAGCGAACGCGACTCCGACACCCCCGGGAAACTATCGTTTACATAAATAGCTCGCGCTTGCTCTTGCCGGATTCCGCGTGCGGTCGCCTTGTGTGCACGCAGGTTTCTCTCTCTGTCTATCCGTCTCGCTCTCTCTCGCTCTCTCTCTTTCTCCACCCACCTGGTGTGTACGTGTCTCAATATTTGACGGTGGAGTTTCCGAGCATTTGCCTACCAAATGCGACCAGGCGTCTCGCATGCTCAAGATCTCCGTGTGGTCTACGTGCCGTGCAACGAGCGTGATGCCTTCCGGATGTCGACTCGCGCAGCGATCGTCCGTATCCGACGGTACTGTTTCGTTCGCCGTGAAAGCGTTCGAAAATATTTTCCTCCGGGTTCTGCTCGTACTCTCACCTAGGAAGAACACCTTTATGCTGATAATAACGCGCGATGGTTTTTAAATAAAATCTTCGGCGTATATGTTACCTGACGGGAAATTGCACTCGAATGATGAGCAAATATATGCACAGGCGATAAAGTTTTTATCTTCGCTTCATGTGTGTAATTTTATTCAAGCGGAATATTTATTAAAAGTTGCAAAATTATTTTATCAACGGGACATGAAAAAGAGTATATCTGGGTAATGAAATATTAAAAAAATTTTTTTCAAACTTGGGTCTCTTTGTTCTGCGATTTTATAAATAAAGCAAGAGATGTACGAATTTACATGTCGTTCGGAAGTTTTCTCTTTTGCATGGCGTTACAGTTACGATATAGATCGTATCTCGCGTAAATTCATGTAGCATCGATATCGGTCGCACAATGTTGGCGAAAGCCTCCGCGCTATAAACGTCAATTACCTCGTTTCTGACTCTATAAATTCCGGAGTTTTCTAGAGTTCGCCGAGGCGTGATGCTTTAACGCGGAAGCTACTTTTGACATACTTTGCCGGTATTCGTAGCTCGCCCCTCTTATTGTTGGCTCAGTCGAATTGTAGGATACCCGGAAATTTGAAGGGTAAAATACATAGAACTTCTTTCGAGGAAGGCGGCATCAAAGTTTCAGACTTTAGGAACGCGCGGGACCGGCGCCTGCACATTACCAGAATAAGTAATGAGAATGAAGTCTTGCGGAAATGTCCTCGCCAGTTTTTATTCCGGCAGTCGTTTTTTACGGAATATCCATGTTAGAATACCCGCGAAACGAGCTTTCTTTCTCGCGGAACTTTTGGTAGGCATGATGACAATGTCTAAAATTTATTACTACATCAAAGAATTATTAAATATTAAATTTAATCATAATTATAACCGAAATGTCATCTTTATGATAAGGTAGTACTTTATCTGATCAGATCAAATCTGACTTAAATTAGACAATTTTCAAACTCTTTGACAATAAAACTTAAGTTTTCTCCGTCTATCGTTCAATTAATCTTTATTTAAATATTAACAAAAAAAGGTATCTTTAAATCGAACAAGTTGTATTAGATCATTTCATTTCTATTAATTTTTTTCTTGTACATTTCGCGTCGAGATTAAAGACCAGTCAATGATGGCTAGCTAGGATCGGGTCGTCGGTCATAGATATTTGATAAGAACGCAAACGATAGTCGGACGAACACGGAAGAAGCTGCGAGGTTTAGAGGTAGCGAAGGAGGTCAGCGACATCAGCGGTACCGCGACCCCGCTCGATCCTTCGTGCGTGTCTCGCTGACCGCGGCTGGCACCTCTCGCCCGCAGAGAAGGAGAGCCTGGTCTCTTCATCTTCACACGGCACGTTCTTAGCCGATGAGTTTCCATTTCCTTAACTACTCATTGCCGCGCCGAGGGATAAGCGCGCATTGCAAAGTGGCATATTGGATGGAAGAAGGAATCCCGTACATTCGTTTCTTTCTTCTTCTTCTTCTCCTTCTCCTTCGGCGCGATGGGGGCATCCGGTTGATTGAAAAATCTAATTCGATTCGTGACAGGGGACGGGAGAAGCCCTTCAGTATGCACGAAGTATGCGGAAGCAAGACGATTACCGCCGTATTATTCGTCTCGATCGAGTCGCTAGAATTGTCTTTGTTAGCTTTATCTGGCAGATTTTAGCAACGATTTCAATCAGCGATTTTTTAAAATTATTTTATCGAGATTTTAAAGAATGATATGTTTAAACTTTTCACAATAGATAGATCTTATAATACGAATTTTATATAAAATCCCGGATTTTTCAAAGCCAATATTTACATTGTATGTTAAGCAAATTTAATACATTGCGGTTTTGGAAATCATATTTCGATACCGTGCTAATATATCGGTAAATACGTATATGTAATCATTGTGCTTTTATCAATGGAGATACATTTTGACATCCTAGTGCGAAGGGATCAATATTTATTTAAAATGTAATCTCTCGTGATTGTTCAGTGATGATTACGAAACAAAATTATTTAATTTCATATGGGAGATCAAAAGATTACAAGCTTCCTTGATATATTTACGTTGCAGCTGCCGACAAAGCGCGCATTTCACTCGCAGGATTTTCTTTCTACGACCGTTTGTAGGCTTTAGTCACATTCAAACCGTCTGCCGGGGAGTGTGCATTACGACTGTCCCCGAAGTAGTAATGGCTGAGCCGGACACGACGTCGTTTGCAAACGTACAGCTTTGAAACTGCGCTACGGCCGCGGTTCTATGAAATTAGGAATGTCCACGACATCCTCCCAGACTGCGAAACAATGACACGAGTATCTTACTCCGCTTTATTACTCGTTTTATGACGCTTGTTCCCGCAATCTTTGAAACACGTTCTACGTCCTTTGCAATGAAAGATCTCTCAACAGCTTTATGCAAAAACGCGCATGGAATTGCGCCTGGAGTGTATTTTTATTTTTCCAACTGCTTAAATTGAGCAAAGAATTTTCATGCATCTTTCGAAAACTGTGAATTTAGGAAAGGTTGATGTAGAATGAAAATAAGTCAGGCTGTCTAATATTCCGGAAAAATTTTATTACATAAGTGGAAATTTCGAAATTCCTGTTACATTTTTCATACAATTATAGTTTGTTTATATTCTTCGCTATAATAAAATTCCAAGTTAATTCGCTTCGTTTTATCGATTCTAGGCTTTTACGCTTTATGATATTTTCTCTGGGCGCGACTACCGGTGTCGCATAACGCGACATTTAATGCTTGGTGTAATCAAACGTGTGTATTTTCGCTAGAAACATACAAGGCATGTGAAACTACAATCGCACTATGGCGCGAGAACGGAAATGTAACTAAACAAACGCACGTTCTGGGATCGTGTTAAGTGTTTGCACGGGTAGTTGAGCTGTATTATACCGCAGTTGGGACAGCACGACCAACTGAATTCTAGCCGCGAGACAAATACTAGTGCAATAATGATACCAATGTTTTTAAGACATGCACCATGGATAAAATGAATTTTCGAAATATACATGTAGAGAATATTTTTATTTTAAATATTTTCATATAATATATGTTAAATGTGATATACACAAAAATATTACACGGTGCTTTTTCCACTGAATTTATTATGTACATAAAAAATAAATTATTTTATATAAAAATAAATTTTTTTATCAAAATGTTCAATTTTTAGAAAAATTAATTTAATTTAATATTAAATGTTATATCTCAATTTAAGGATTTTCTGGCAGAATACACAAAGTTATACAAAGTTGCTTATTATTTAAATTTGATTGATTGAAGAACTAAGTAACTGTTACGATATATTTAGTTTTTATTAAAATAAAAAAATGTTTCTTTATTTTGATATATATATACACAAAATAAATATATGTATAATATGTGTAATATATGTATAATTTGTGTATATATACAAAATAAATAATGTATTTTTAATTATTTAATATGTTAACTATTAATGCATAAAAATAAATTTACATTTTGTATAAATTGCAGATAAAACTTATGTCGCAGATATCAAATTATTTTACTCTACCTAAGTAATTTGCTAATTGCATCGGAACATTAGCGGAACATTTATTACAAATTAATAACGTAATGGGAAATGATAAGAAAGATATTGAATTAAATTAGAAAAAGCAATATACAACGGAAAAATATGTTATCTATAGAAAGATACTTTTATTTAAAACTTTTTACATTTGCAATGAATAAAGAAATTTGCATGCAAAGCGATGAAGAAATCAGAAAAACAATTAGGTAGAAACAAGCAACGCTATTTTTCTGATATTTCAAGAAATTCCTAAAGTCAGATTTAACCGCACTTTGATGGTTGATGGTTAAACTTAATTTCAGCTTTAACGAAAGGTATAATTCCGCGCACGAAACCAATCGATCCATTTTGCGCGAGCTCGCGCAGGCAACGACGGCGCATCCGTTACGAACGCCCGTTAAGGACGTGTTTCCGTTCGCCACGTGGCTCGGTTCAATTTCAACATTTCGCGTCCGTGTCGGCAGCTTTAATTATCGCTGCACGCGAACCTCTGTGAGGTGTAAGGCCGGCGGGTGGCAGTCCACGATAAACTGGACCGACTGTCGCTCACCCGTCCAGTTGGCGCTCCAAAATCCGGTTAGCAAGATTTAACGAGATTGAGACCGCAGATTGTGTTACCGGCAAATGTCTCTCAAATGTTGTTTTCTTCTTGCAATAATCGCGATTATCTCTAATAGCCATGAAACTATTAACGATTAATTCGAAAATTAGCAATATAAACAATAAAGAAAATAATGAAAATACAGAGTGTTTCTTAATAAGTTCGAAAAATTTTAGAAGATGATTCTTTGTCGAAAATTAAGGGGGGTTTTTCATATAAACATATACTCTTACATTCCTCCCTGTGGAGTTACACTCCTCCAAAAATGGGAGTAAAAATTAGGTTTTTATTTTTTTCTCAAATTTAGAACGAGTTAAAGAAATGAAATTAGGTGGATATTTTCTACTAGTGAAAAGGTTATTTATTAATATTTTTTCAGCCTCCCATATTGTTATAAGGGGATGAAACTAGCAACCACTATTCAATTTTTTATTAGAATTTTTTAATGTTTATATGAAAAATTCCCTTAATTTTCGACAAAGAATCATCTCCTAAAAGTTTTTGCACTTATTAAAAAACTCTGCATATGCATCTGCTTTTTTTCTCTTTCATTATATTCTTGAATTCTTTATTTAAGTATTTATCTTGCTTCTTAAACGATACATTAACGGCCATGCATTTATTGTATAGTTTGAAAGAATTGCATTTATTGTATAGTTTGAAAGAATCAGGAATTTCTAAAATGTAACACAATAAGATGAGAATAAAGTAAGAAGATTCATAGAGAGAATTGTTATCGAATAATTAAGCGAATCATGTGCGGAAATCAAACTTGAACTTTTACAATAAAATCATGTATGATAGCTTCGTTTCATTCGTTGGATCAGAGATTTGCTTTGTATAGTACGTAAAATTCAATATTAACCCAACGAATGTTTCATTATCTGAAAAATCGATTACCCAAGCAAACACTCGTCTCTCAATAAACTTCTAAAATCGATATCATCCCATCGCGTAACAGCTATGTGTTTGAATAACAGTAATCCTCGAATATGTCGATATTTAATAAAAATCTAGTGAAGCAATTTTCGATACAATTTCAAATAGCAGCAGTGTGAAATATTATTTTCTTTTCTCACAAACGCGTACTATTATAATTAGCAAAGAATTGTGAATGGATAACGATTTTATGAATCGCGCTGAAAGTATCCTCTTTGTTTTTGCAGGAACGTGTATTTTTTCATTTCCGTAATTAACACACTGGTGATACCTCGATCAATAGTGTCTTGAGCAAAAAAAGAACGAGGTAAGCTACTACAGAAACTTTTCACTTTGATATCTATTTTTATTTTATATCTTCTCAAAATATCCAATAGTTATTTAACAATATATAATAACGCTTCTAATCTGATTAATTTGTTTTAATATTAATACGATGAAAACCAGAGATAATAAAATTAAATAGATACCATTTTAAAATAATTGCTACGTTTTCGAAATTTGATGTTGCAAAAATTCGAGTTTTAACCTTTTAAGGAATTTTTAGAAAATTCCGTATAATTATTTAGACACGGATTATAAAAAATTTAAGTCCTTTTGCCACTATATAGGCACTGGAAAGCATCTGTGAAAGAGTTGGCCACATGTATCACAACAAAATTAAATTTGGACGCTGGTATGAGAAGAGGGACGGAACGGGCGCATGTAATAATACGTAATACGTAATAACCGACGTTGGCCAACCGGCATTAGGGACGAAATCCTGATTCACGCTCGAATTTACATTTTAATTGCATTACGTTTGACAGCGGTATTAATTTTATCGAAGCGCCCGACCACAGGAATTCCGATATCTTCGACGTGAACCATTGGCTTATGCGCCGCCCTCCGCGTCCCCGTGCGATATCACGCCGTAATAGATCAAAGCGAATCTAATGTGAATTAATTGCTCGTGTGCGCGCTCGCGTTTCCTCAAAGAATTATTACCGTGGCTTGCGAAAGGAGAGACGTCTATAGGCATATAAAGTGCGTAGATATTATAGTTTTTGTTGGGATAAACGTATCGCCGTCGCATCGACCTCGATTGGATAAAAGTATGACACACGCTGTGCGCGAACGAACCGGGAAATATAGAGGAGAGATATGAACGTGCGTATAAAATTTCATCGGCACGATCCGCACCGGTAATTAAAACATTCGCGTAGACGAGCGAACGCATGACGGCATAACGCGGCCGGGGAATAGGCTAGAAACAATCGAATCCGGCGAATACGAATAAAATGATGAAATATTCATGCTGCATAGGCGATGCAGATTACGGTTTCCATTTTTCGGTCGACATTCGAAGATATTTATTTCGCGCGTTACCAAAACGTAGTGCGAAACGCACTTACATTGTGTACACAGGAATAGTTGGAAATTTCACAGCCTTTAAATCCATTTTCAATATTTTAGCGAAAAAAAAGATTGACCTTTCTTTTTGTCTTTTAAAAAAACAATGTTGAATTAACGTTCATCGTGCGCATATAAATATTTGGATTTTTTGTTAATAATTAAAATAAATACGATAAGGCGTGTATTTGTTTCGTAGTAAAAAAAAAAAAACAAAAACTCTTTTTACGGTCAACAATATTTTAATTTAAGTCTAAACTGGTGTGGCATAAATAAAGTGTCGCCATGCATGTTGCATGAAATTGCATTAACATAATTAAATTTTAATTACCATGTGAAACACTGGATGCAATAGCGTGACTTTCCAGTTTTGATAGTTCGACTTTTACGCTAGTTCATTAGGGATATATATTATAGCAAAATACTATGCCATGCAAATTTATCTCAGATCGCCCAATTAATAACTGCGTACGGGGACCACATGTAGATCAGCATCTTTAATGGCGGTATCATAGAGAACGAGATGCTTATAAACGGATATAATATGAAACGAAACATGTTTGCGCGACACGCAAGAAAGAAAATTTTGATCGCCGCACATTATCGTGTTAGTGGTTACGTATCGCTCAAGTAATTACTTTCGATTACCGAGAACAGAAGGGGGAGGATGATATCCGTCAGGAAAGAGCATGTGATAGTCACAGGACTGCCCGGAGATATCGATAATAATGATATCTAACATGTGGTCGACGGTTCCTCGCTTCGAGTCTTATGGAAATTTCTTACGAAATAAGCCCATTAAATGTGGCCACTCGAATAATTTCGCATGACCTCAGGCCGTCGCCACAAATTGCACGCAATCAAAGATCCAGATGTGCCTGGATTATGCTTTTATGGCCATCATGCGGCATTCCGCAGTCTGGTAAAACAATGTCCTGCAACTGTCGTATTTAAATCTTGGATTATGCATCGCGATGAATTTATGCCGAATTGTATTAATTTGCATAGAAATTACCAATTGTGGCAGATCAATTGTCATCGCGAGATGGAGTATGATTAATTGGATCGGCGCGAATATCCCCCCAGATAATCTATATTATTACTTTTTATCATTAGAGTAAATTATAATTAAACTCGATTAAACCAAAATTATATTCATAATCGAAAATTATATACATAAAAAGATTTTCAAGAATATCTTAAATCGTAAAATATGTACACGCTATATTTTTTGTGCGACATTAATGAAGTCCTGTTCAGAAATCTTCGATTAAGAATTGTAATGGGCTGTTAGACTCTCTCGCAAGATATCGGTCCCGACTTCCGTCGAACAAAAGCGCGGGCCGCGAAGTAACGATAAGCCACAATAAAAGGGAGTGATTTCGAATGAATGACAGAGCCCCGAGCGAATGCCGTAAGATGGCTGCTAATTAATGGGGGCATCCATCTGACGTTGTCTTGCTACTCACGGGCCACCTTTCCTCCGACCCTCCGCGGCTGGTTACAAACCTTAACATCGTACGTGCACAGGCAGCCTGCCTACATCAGCGACCAAAACGATTTGTAATCCAGCTAACCGTGCCCAAAGATTGAGAGAGTCGACTCGGTCCCGCGGCGTGCGTTATAAATTGCTTTCAGTTTCGTCCCGCTTATACTCCGCGCAATCGTCGATATTTCGATTGCGTTTATTTAACATCGTATATAAAACTGTACTCCTACATTAATTGAAAGACGCCAAAAAAATTAATCACGTGTGAATTTTTGTATTTTTATTTCTCTTTTTTTGGAGCAGTGAAGCTTAAGCGAAAATTTTTCAATAGTTATCTCATGCGCGTATTTTATATATATTTTTTATAATACATTTTATAATACATTTTATAATATATTTTACGTATATTTTTTTACAAATCAGGTATTAAATTTCAATATTAGAGTTTTAATCTGATTGTGCGTATTAATTTTATTATTGAAAGAATTATTATATCAATAACGATAATCTAATCATGCATGAAAATCTTTAAATTGTTGGTGTTAAAAGTTATTTAATTTATAATATATGTATTATTATATAATTGTGTGTATGTTTTTACAGTATCTAGATATAATAATATATTTTTATTTTTTAAACTTGTATGTCACATGTATAAAGATATACTTCTGCAAGTAACTTGCAGCCCAAGTTTTACATGCAGCTGTTTGTAGCGACTTTTAAATGCATGTGGAATGTATTTACTGCTTCTTTGAATCGATAAATAATAAAACAACATTGAACATGCTAGAATTAACTTACGTGGAACCACAGTTGATAAAGTTTGTGTATTTCTTATCTACACGCGTTATATTTCTTATCAAACACGTTACATTTCGCATATAATTAAATACGAATTATGTAAGCCCATTATCATCCCCTAACATATAGAGTTGCTTTAATGCTTGAACGTGATTAAAAATACTGCGATATTTAAAATTATACACGTCGTTTCTCCGTAGAAATGTCTTATGTCACGTTAGTATCGCACGCATATTACTATTTTCAAAAAATACATGTACACTTAATATGTATATAAACAGATAATTTTCCTCGGGGCACTTTATCTTCGGTACAGCTGAGGGATTTGAAGTTTCAAACTTGTCGCTTTCGACTAATTGACAAGACATATGGGAAACATCTAGGCTCAAGAGACTTGGTATTATGTTACTTAACTGAAACTCATAGAGAAAACGCATTATCGGAGTAATCTTGTCTCGTCGGCAGGTGCTCGGGCGATACCAAAGAACGACGCGCTTGATATAATGAAAATCCTGCATTATCCGGCATGCGTTTGATCTTTATGGCGTTTAATATCGAACGTATAAAATTATATCCTACAGAATTTGCAATCTCTGTCCCGAGGGCTTGCTTTTTGCAAATTTTGCACGCCAAACTCTGAAGGACTAAAAACTGCAATTATATTAATTTTCTAATTTTAATGAAGTTCGTTCTCTTTTCAACTGGAATTAATTTAAATGAATGAAAAAGGGCTTTTATATATAGCATCATGATTTTGAAATATACATATTTTACATTTGAATTGCAAATATTTACGTCCAGTTGGTTATCGCATTATTATCGGGACATATTTCTAAATTTCGTGAATCGAATGCGTAATACTTTTGCAAATAATGATTGATATCTGCGTAATTGTCTTTACCTGTATGTGTGTATTTTACGGTACTGTAATAATGAAAAAGCAGTTTAATTAAATGATTTCGCCTGATTAAAGCGAATTCTGCTGCTCATCCATACACGCAGCTTATTAAATCGTTTTAAACATTGGATTGCTTTAACTGTTGAGGTTTTAACGGTTTGATGAAAATCATTTATCGTGGTTCATTATTCGCGAATCTGTTCCTCAGTTAGCTTTGTCGATGTATATCAGTGCGCTCACAGCAAATTGCAGCAAATTGAAAATTGCTAATTTATTAAAGAACTTCACATATAGAGATTTTAAGCCACACACATTCGCGCATATAAAATTATAAGTAAATTTTTGTCTCGAATTTTGTCACGATTATAAATTCTCTAAAACAGTTTTAAGAATAATATTCGTAATAACGATTATGCGTAAATAATGTGTAGCGCGTTGTTGTTTACATTCGGTTGCCCTCATACATTATTGTCATTCGCGCGGCGAGACTCGAATAGAAAGGTAATGGCGTGAGCCGTTCTGTTGTTATATCGTATTATCTCGTTAAATATCACCGATAGAAGACTATCAAACGCGATCATTTTGTGCAATTATCAAAATTAGCGATTTACGTAATCGTAAGCGTGACTCATGAGCGACGGTTATTCATCGAAGCGCGATTATTTTATCTAAAATGAGAATAATACAATTTCGCGAGTGAATTTTGATTGCATAGTTTCGGACAGTCTGTCACATCTTATTAATTAGTCACTAATTCGACTCGCGAGTATTAATTAATATTATAACTAGTATTAATTAATAATGTTATTATTCTCAAAATGTCAAATATAAAAGTATTGACTTCGGAATCGAGCAACTTCGTTGCGATCTTTATCGCGTTTCTCCTATCGTAATATATTACAATAAGATACGCATTATTTCAGGAATCATGTAATTATATTTCATCGCATTTTTTTAATCATTATTAAATCGCGAAGCAAATATTCGCCGCTCTTGACATTCTACGCGCGTTATTACTTCGGTGACCTTTTCGTATTGTTGTCATTCTCGCAGCGAGACTCAAGGTAATAACACAAGCCGCTCTACTGTTATATCGTAGTATTTCATCTGTTATCATCGATGAAAGACCGTCGTCGAAATATAGTTTCGAATATTACATTTTTCACGAAATTTTAATTTTAATTGTATTTTTCTATTAACATTTATGTTGTGTAATATAACCAATAGTAATTTTAAAACGAAAGTGTATATTATTTTTTATTTCCATAAATATATCGTCGCGATGAGTCACGCGTGAATTGGATTGCGCGATTTTCGGAAGCTGAATAAATCGTAACTTTGTGAAAAATGTGTATTTCTGCATTGTTCTTTCATCATAATATAATAAAATTCGCATCACGCGCGTGTCGGGAGTGCCGCAAAGTATCGCGCGACCATTGTATTGTTCCGATTACTGAGCTTACGATTGTAATTAACTGTGATTTTGCGAGTGAGTGAGTGCTATGAAGAAACCAGAGGACAAACGAAAAGGAGGAGGAGCAAAAAGCCTGGGGAAGCATAAAACGACGATAGAGCAATTATGAGGTGAGTACTGTTAATCAAATCTTATAAATATTCCGTTTACATAAACGTATCATTATAATCGAAAACGCATTGCATTTATATCTGTCGTTCAAATTCTTTAGCCATAATACCTATAATATGTTAATAAAATATAAATTATTTATGAGGCGATATTGCATTATTTACGACTCTTTGATGGCATTGGTAAATTAATTCTGCCCTGTGGAAAGTGCAACGAAAGCCACGTTAATGGGAAATTCGATCCGTGAGAAGTTCATAATTCGTTTGATGCTTATTACCAAGCGCAACATACTTCCATGAAAATCTTATAAATCTCACACAAGTGTCATTCGAGCATCATTGTATGTGTATGTGTGTGTGTGTGTGTGTATGCATCATATCGATATATCGCTTCATATTACAGGCATCGTTGCATATTTCACCCTTGTATAAGCAAGAATGGCGTTTATTTATTAATAGCTATATCAGTGTTACTTACCTGAATAGATCGACTATCTCTATAAATAAAATTAATTTTCTGTCAGGGTCGCAAGATATAAGAGAAATCAGAACTAACCGCTATAAAAAATAAAAAAAAATAAAATTTTTTAATTGTTTTTTATAAAATTCAACTGCATCCGTTGATAATTTTTAAATTATGCAATAATATATTTACATTCATGAACATACATTTGTTTTAAATCTTTTTGTTATCTTAATTATTTTGATATGGCAATATAAAAATTCAATTATTAAGGCTTATTAAAGAAAAAAATATATTAAATATATATTCTACATATAATAAAAACTTTTTATATTCAATTTTATCTCAATGTTTTGAGCGGTAATGTGTTTTAAATGCTGTATTTATTGCATTAATTTAAATTATTCTTTATTAATAAATTTTTTACGCGTATAGTAAAGTTTTAACTCGTATAACTAAACGTATATTACTAGACTAGTTATTAAACATAAAAAAGAATTGTTAATTTATTCGGATCGCTGACTGTTTCGCTTATGCCACTTGGATATTTAGAAACTTACTGCATCAAGCTCATGCTAGTTATCCTTTCTGGTTACTTCAACCGATTCAACTACGCGAAGACCGCCAGTACGTAGTACTGAAGTTTATATTGGCTTAATTGGTTTTAAAACTGAAACTTTAAGCGAACTTTTCCGAGCGCGAGTTTCGCTATACGCAATATATAGCGCAATTCTGGATGTAACATTACTCGAAAGGAATCATTGCATTAACACTGGAGTTTTATACGCGACATCATAGCCTATTAACGTGAGAAGAAAATTCGTTTCAACGATACATCACTTTTAATCGAAAATAATCACTTAAAATTTGTTGCAATAAAAATAGATATGAAAAATTTTTATTATATATCGAATATTTTTAATATTTTTTTCTCTAAAAAGTGTTAATACTTAAATTTTTATTTTACCGAATATAAAAATAATTGAGATAACAAAGAAATAAAAGATAAAAAAAGGTAAAAAATAATAATAAACATTTATAAAAATAAAAAGATACAGAGATTTTGATTTTAACCTTTTATTTAAAATTTCTATTGTACACACATAACGTTACATAATAATATATAATTATGCATTTAATATATAGTATATAATAATGCATTTAAATATTATTAATAATAAGTTATGAAATAGAATAACTCATTTTTTTCAAACAGTTTTTTTAGCGGATGTAACTACAGTTTTTAAAACTTTCAGCCTGAGAGCGCGTGTATAACATCGATATCTCATAATTTATTGACTACTAAACAGTCTATAGCGGGGACCGTGTCGAGCCGCCTTTTGGCAGTGATAGACAGTAGGACGATACACGTGTCACTGTCCGAATGCCGGTGACTAACTAAATCCGAATCGATGCAACAGAAAATGGATTGCGTGTTTGACATAGCTGACAGAACTCGCCGAAGCGGATTATCCTACAAATGCGCAGCATCTGTATTCACTGATTCTTGCGCGTGATTGCATTGGAATTTTTTTACATTTTTTGTATAAATGCTTTATAAAAGCCATATATATATCTCGAGTCATACATATATACGCTTTTGCCAAGAAATGATGCTTTCTTCGACATTAAATTCTCAAGTTTTTTAATAAGCATAATTATAATATCGTATAATAGTCGTAATAATAATTTTTGAATTTGTTAAAATGCACTTTCTGTGATGATATATAAATATTTATGTCTGTTGAAGAATCTGCGTGAAACATAAAGTTACATACATTATTTTTTTTACATTATACTTTGTCGAATTAACATTTTACATTAACGTATAAAAAAACGTGGCTTTACTCGCAAGATTGACTTCCATTTTTATACCATATGAAGAAATCCATTTTTATACGATATGAAAAGGAATTTTCCACGGAGACGCTATTATAAGCTGCGCATGAAGCGGAAGTTGGAAATGAAGAAAATGTATGCGCTACGATCGACGTTCGATGCTCAAATATCGAATGAAAATATGACAATACGGGATTATTATTATTATTATTATAGGCTATAGATACTGTAGACTACCCAGAAGGTAGATTTTCCCATTTCGAAGAGCGACTACGAATACATATCTTATAGTTCTATTACAGTATGAAGAATATTTCGTCGCGTGTAGAGCCTCTATCTTTCTATCGGTTTTTATTTTAGTATATTACGTCGGCAATTTATCATCTTCTTCTTATTCTTTTTTTGAACCATAATTGTATATTTAATATTTATTTGAAGAAGCGACATAACATTTTGCTGTTCAAACTACACAGTAAAAAATAAAATGTTAATTATAACATTTTTCACATGTCTCAGAAAGTCCACTCTAAATTTTAAGTTAAAATCACTCATTCGTCGTATGTTACTTATTGACAAACTAAAAATGTAAATAATTGACACAATACTTTATATTTATTTTTGTTATTGTGACTTTAAGTGTAATGTAAAAATAACATACAAATTAATTAAAAATTACATGAAAAAATAATTACAATAACTTGTAAGAAATGTTGAGAACATTAACATATAATAGTAATTATTTTAACTTAAATTATTTGTATAGAAACATTTGATTTTAGTAATTTAATTATTTTTATGTCAAAGTTCAAGATTATTTGAAGATTCACTTTAACTTTTTTTAGAATGTTAAACTGACTTTGAGACATGTTGATTGTTTAAAATGATTAAGTTAAAAATACTCTAAATAATATTCAATTTCTAAGAGACATATATAAAGTTAAGACATAGTCAAGTTATAAATGTGACATAAATGTAACACATGAAAACGTTATAAAAATAATATCATAGGTTGTATGTTAATTTTACATTGAAGTACTAATCAAAACGTGGTAACACAAGAAAATTTTAACGTATGGACGCACAATTTTTTACTGTGTACATAACATTTCAATCACTCTTTTAAAAATAAGTATGAATTTTTAGTGCTATTAATTTGAAAGTGCAATTAATTTGAAAGTTCTTTTACATTTTTTCTAAGCTATATATGCAGCTTACGTAATTAATCTAATTCGTTGTAAACACATATACACATAAAACTATAATTATTTCAGCAGAGTGATTTAATTTTATCAAAGTGGAACAGATTGCATTGGTACATGTTAATTGTTTTTAACGAAATTCTATAGTAATGAAACAAACAATTCCTCGATACATTCTTAACGTGGTATATCTAACGTCGAAATCACAACTGTAGCAATCTGCATAAGAAATTATTCGTCCGACTCACGCAAAGTCGCGCGGTTTTTCACGCGATTCGGTAACGGTACGACTTCCGGTGCAGATACGACCGTAGAATAATAAAGCCGCGAATGCGAATTCGTTTATCCAAGGAAATAGTGAGCAACGGCACAATCACTGCGCGTCGTTGGCAGTAACGAGTCTAACAAACAGGCGGATTCGCGGTTGTTTAAGGCCATAATCAGAACTCACATTTACGATGCGTCGAGCGCTGTATAGACCGGGATTAATTTAGCTTCTCATTTGCATGATTTCCGCATGATATTTACATTCTATACTTTTTACGCGGGTACGTTCATGCAACGCAAATGAGAGCGAAAGCCCGTGTCGCGTTTACGAACACGCGCTAATATAAAATGCAACACACGACATTCGTTCCTGTGTATTGTGGGGCGCGTATATGTACTGTCGGGTCACCCGCTAGCATCTCTCATTAACGCGCCCTATAATCGGATCGGATTAATTATAACGCCATAATCCCCCGAGTTGGGTAATAGAAAAATGTACGTACGTTCGCGGAATATTAAAAGCGTCCCCGGTAACGAATCGGCGCAATGCGGATCGCCCCGTCGACAGATTATTATTCCAATTGCGTCTTTCCGACGGTAACACCCTTCCAGAGGGGTGGGAGGAGGGGACAGGAAGGGTTACGGCGGAACGGAGCAGCTGGAAAGCTTAATTTGTCGGAGATATCCGCGGCTTTAATACATATTTATAAAGCGCATTAGTGTCGGCTAAAGAATATTCATGAAAATCTTGGCGAGTGCCGCATCCGGGACATATCTATCCGCTTCCATTTTCAAGAAAACAGAAGTAATACACCGAGGCGATGCCGTTCTGCGGACGGTTATATAATTTGTAATTTTCCTTAGTAAAACTTGCAATCTAGGTCCGTTATTTCGCCGGAGCAAGAGCAGATGAAGACGAACTTGGGTTCTCTGCCATTCGTATGCAAAACGAATGCTTGGCGATAGTGTGAAACGAAATTTGAAGAAAGTTCAAACAAATTATCCTTGGAGCGGGGAGAAGTGACTAAGCGACGTATTTTGTTGTAAGGGACTTTACATAATTATACACAAGTGTACGCCTTAAAGAAGGTTAATAATATCATATGAATATTACATAAGGAGGATATTAGAGGGTCTCTAAATTATACTGCGCTTCGAGGCATCAAAACATCTTGATGCTCCACTGAATGGCAATTCTTTGAATTTATCAACTACCTTTAAACGGTATTATTCAACAATACTCGAGTGTTGTGCAAGTATTTGCATAGTTAGGCCTCTGACGTGTCGTTAAAAGTGTTTACGAACGCACGTTCGGACCGTTCTTTAGGACGATCCGCCGTTTTCCGAGATCCACATGATTGAAGTGGAACCAGGGAGTAAACGATGAGACACACACACACAAACACACACAGAAGACACGCGTTCCCTCTCACCGTCCCGTTAAAATCGCAGTAGCAGCTCCTCCCAGTCTTCCGTCTGACAAATTATCTCTTAAGCACCTAAGTAGTTTTCCGCTTCGTAAAACAAGAAACAACACTTCAACTTTCAATGAGTCCTGCGCGCTGCCGCGTCATCCCAACTTGCTAAATCCTACACCCGGCATGAATGCAGTCCACAGATCGAGCATCGGTGTTCTCTTTCTCCTTTTTCCGAAACATTCGAACATCCTCTCATACCTCTTTGTGTTATCACTGATGAGATACTGTTAAAGAGAGACAACGGTACTTGTAGTTTGAAAAATCCACTGTACACTAACGCTCTCTCAGGAAATATAACAGCAAATGTAAGAAACAACGAGTATAGTTGATAATAACAGAAATGCAATTACAAAACAATAAAAATTATTATGTCGATATGTATACTTATATATAAACCTGCGAAATGTTAAAATAATAATTTAATATAAACATGAATAAATAAAACAATATATAATAGAAATAAATGTAAATAATAATATAAATAAAAATACAAATACACAAATAGTATGTAATATAATATAAATAAGAATATAAATAATTTAATATAAACAACAGTTATATATAAAAATATTTGTATATTATCTCTTTCAACACCAATATTTATTTATTTATAAATAGATTATCTTGTTTCTTTTAACATTATTTTTCATTTATTGATTTGGCTTCCTAAAAGTTAATCTTCTAAAGTGAAAAACTAAAAATTATATTGTAGAATCTGATTTTTTGAGGAATTCAAAATAAAATAAATCTCTATACATTTTTATATCATGTAATATGATGTATAGAGTGACAAAATAAATATAATTTATAAGAACGATAAAATACACGAAAAAGGTTATATTATTTATAGATTTCTTAAAATTGTATAATATTGTGTAATTTGTTTTACAAAATCAATTATTTAACTTCACGTAAATTACAGAATAATGTGGAAGTATTGATTGTAATTGCACTTAATTTGCGTTTGGCCTTTGCGTTTGTATTGAGTAATATCCGCATGACATGTCTCGGTATATCGGTGGTATCCCAAATTTCCTGACCTAAATAATTTACGCGGATTGCTGAGCTAAATTATCCACGCAGACTCGATCGATAGCCAATAATCATAGTTTCTCGATTCTCGAATTTAATAGAAAATCGAATTTTGTCCATTTGCGCAACACTCGCATCTTTCCGTACTTTCTTCTCGCATCCTTATTGCATTCTTCTCACATTATTTTATCTCTAATTCCCCTAATAAAGCACGTTCAAACGAGCATCTCTCGACTTTCCCGCAAACTCGATACGCAGATAAAAACTGAAACAAAATTGTACCGATATATTTTTTATAATTTTTAGATCGCACATCGCACTGAAAGTGAGAAATAATATTTATTTATTTTATATATGTCCATTTGTCATCGACTTTCTTATCGACTTTCCTACAAGTGATTTATGTTTTAATTTAGTTTCTCACACAAATTAAACATATTTTAATTACTCACACACGCGTTATAGATGTAGTTCCTTCAAAGAAGCGTTTTCTCTTCAAACTCATTTATTAAAAGCGCGCTTAATATAATATATTATTGGTAGATTGCGATTAAAGTAATCAAGTCATAAATAAATGTTTGCACATTATTTATATTTTTTTAATTCTCAGTTATATATAAAGTGACGTTATAATTAATATATATCATTATTAATTCACTGATGATTTTTATTCATATTTAAAATATATTCTAATAAATAATCATATATATATTTGTATATAAATATACATAAAATAATTTAACATCATAATTAAAATATTTATAAAATATTTAGATTCGTATATTGTCGAATTCTTTTTGTAAACGCGATCGTGGCTAATATTAAAATATATCATTCGCTTTAATCGTTATAATTAACTCGTTTTGATTATTACAATTTATTAATTATTAATTTTCTTCATAAGCAAAATAAAATTCATATATATATGGACATATGGATATGTTTATGGATTTAGGCATATATGCAATATGTCTGTTTTATTTATCTGTTTAATTATTGTTAACAAACACATGTTTGTATTAAATGAAAACAAGCATTGTTTAATAATACTGGTGGATTTCGAATAAAATGAGATTATCTAGGGCAAGTTTTATTCAACTGCGTCGTTCAACTGTGCAGAATTAACGAGACAGTATTGAGCAATAGCCGTTTCGAAGCTTACACGCGTCATAAGGTCGCGAAATCGTTTGCTTCACGTGTAAGATGGCCGATCGATTCCCCAGTTCCGCTTACGAGACACGTGTTTACTCGCGACACGTATGGCCGACCGTATCGTAAAGCACGTAAACGCAAAGGAGCACCGTTGTTGAAGTAACAAGGGGCGCACGGTATCATTTCGCGGATATACGACTTTCGTAACACCTTTGGCGAGAGCACGGAGTTTCCAGGACGCTGAGAAAGTTTCGCGCGACTTAAGCCCGGGCTCTCTGTCTTCCCTTTTCTCTCCAACGTATGGAGCGCGCATAGCTACCCGACACAAAATCCTTATCCAGCCATCACAAAGTTATCACGAGACGCTAGAAAAGAGCAGATCAAGTAACTTGGCGAGCGAGCGCCGCGAGAGATCGAACACCCCGAGTTCTGCCGCTCCGTCTCGGCGTGGATAAAGTACGCTCCTCATTCTAACGTCAAATTTTTCCCCCGCGTGATTTATGCCCCGTTAAGTTTTGCCCTTAGGTTCAACGCCGAGAATACTGTAATGTAAAAAGCTCGATTAATTGCACCAATTAGTAAAGCCATTTATATCATCGTTCGTTTCAAGAGGACGCCTGCACTTACGTCTGTATAAAAGGAGCAGTTTCTTCAGAGATGCGCTTAATTTCTGAATTCTTATTGAAGCTATTACTTTTAATCTTTTTCAGCTTGTTTTTAAATGTCACGAAAAGAAAATAAAGTTGTTAAAAATGTTGGACGAAATACATATTTTTTCCTTTATTTAAACAAATGCGTAGCACGGTACGCGTTAAAAGAGCATATATGCGACTCGATGTCGCTCACGCGTAAGTTTTCGCTAAACTGACGGGATTTATCGCTGTAATAAGAATCTTGGCGCGCGCGAAAAATATGTACCGCGATTTGGACAGTCTGGTTAGCCGTGAAATTTCCCGGATTTACATAAAGGTCCTCATTTGCATGAGCTTATTAAATTTTTGGCATCAGCAGTAAAACATCGTACGCGTGGACTACGCGGAACTAGCGGCAGGTGGACTTAATGCGTTTTAATACAAGGTGGCCCTTTGCGAGCGCGTGAGAGATTCTCCCTTTATACACAGTCCGGTGTTTATTTAAATTTACGTAATGATAAGATTCGCCTCTCTTTCCTCGTTTATGTCTCAGGACGGCCTAAATGCGCATTCTCAATGAAATGCGACGCAATCCCGATGTTGGAGCGGTTTTACCATCGCAATGTAAATATTAACGTTCTCGGTACGAGGCGACAAGAAAGATGGAAGCGCCGCTGATCAAAGCTCAACTCCTTTTGTACCAGTCGTCGGCGCTCCTTTCGCTCCTCGTGGAACAATAAAATCAAGAAGCGCGATTCTCCGCGAACTTGAGGGACTAAATTTAAAAGCGGGAAAGTAAAATTTGCATAGAAGCTCATCGAGCGTGGTTCTTCCAAGTTATTTCAGATAGAATGAGAAAAATGGTAAATGGGCTTATATACGACGAGACGGAGTGATATTCTTGATAAATAGTTCCCGAGTACGTGAAATTGAATGATTCAAGTTACTCACTTGTGCGGATTCAAAATATGAATCTACACTCTTATATCACCTTGAATACTTACATTTTAATTATAGACGCAAATGCGACACATTAAATATGTTTAATTATCAGCGTTAATTAAGAATCGATATTTATTGTACTGATATTAATTGATTCTAATTTAATTTATTCTCGTTGTTTTTTAAATATTATTTTAATTAAAAATTTCGTTTCATCCTACTAATTATGGTAATAAAATTTCATTAAAAAATTAGTGATTACATGTATTTTGTAGTTTTGAAAATTTTTCCTTTTTATTTTAAATTGGTATTTTTTCAGAGAAACCTTCACACATATATATGTCTGGAATGAAATATGTATAATTAGTAAACTGCAAATTCAGAATTATATAAATATTACATTTTTTCACTCTTAAAAATTTGATAAATCACAAAAAAAAATGAACGTGACTCTTGATCAAACTCAAATATTTCTTTAATAAAACATATTACTACGAATTTATCTCAAATGTAATATTATATGATAAAACGTATTTTAATTAACATAATATTGGTTGAAATAACCATTACCGTTATCAGATTCTTTTAACGAGATTCCATTGATTTACGGAGAGTGTACTTATAACTGAGATTATTAATAACTATTTATTTTTATTTTTCAATGATGATACATTTATTTCATTTAAGAGAAAAAAATGTTGAGATTATAATAAATGTGAGAGATTACATGCTAAAATGATGAGATAATTCATCACTTTGTTGGCCAAATTATAATGCGGCAAATTATAATATCCTCCCTTCTCCCTCACATTTTGACCTGCTCCCGTTTACATACCATATGCCGCGTGTGCTGTTCTCGTGCAAGAATTACAGCTCGAAGTTTCCGACGTAAACCATCCGTCTTAAACATGCATCACCTCAGCTGCCGCGTGTATATTAGGCAACGATTTGCGGATTAGAAACTTTGCTCGGCCAAAGTTGCCAGGACACGCCGGCGGACTACGTAACTAAGCAGCGGCTAAGGAGCCGAGTGAACTTGGGCCCCTTGATTACATTCTGAATTTGTTAAACCGACGTCCTCTCTCGGGTTTTGACTACGGTTATGCCGACTCGTCATCCGACGAATATTCAGTCTGAGCACGAGGACGCGCATTTTTATCTCATGTTTGTGAGACACATTTGATGATTAATCCTCTTTATAACTGCTCCCGATTATGCGCATATTTTTCCACTGATCGTAAAGTACGGAAATAAATTTCGCAAGATTTTACGTCTCGAAATTTTTGATTATCGCATTATTCGATTTTGTTTGTTCCCTTTTATGAACATGTTCTGAATTATCATTTGAATTATGTATTATCTGCTATTTTTAAATGACAAATGAGAGAGAGAGAGAGACGCGCGTTACATCGTTGCAGCAAAAGTTTTGCTGAAAAGTCCCCTCATTTCTCATTTCAATCTCTCAATCGTATGATTACGGTTGGAAAGCCATCTGCAAATAACACAAATGTCTGCAAGCGTCGTAAAATCGTTTCAATCTTCCGAACGTTTCTGAGACGTCTTTTAAACGTCTTCTATAGATTGCTTTGATGCAGTAGCGCATAAAAAACGAAGTTTTGCAAACGCGAAAACTTTATATCCCAGAAAATCAAGCAGAAAAAAAAGAGCACGAAGCAAAATACCTTTCGGCGCTTGACGTAGACTTGAAGGAACATCCGCTCCGATCTCTTTGAAAGGACTGGAGCTTTGTTCTAACGAATCCACGAACCTCGAAGAAATCGGTCGCGCGAAACTTCCCCGACAACTTTGGACGATACCGCGCTCAAGGGGTCTCGCCCACAATGTATCGCGTACAATTTACCGCCTGCGTGAACTTCGCGAAACTTGCCGCCGCAAGGAAGTAACCTCGGGCCGAGTTTCGAGAACTAGTTAATATTTCAACTGTATAATATTCCATCTCTCGACAGGACGCGCGCGACCCCGGCTATCGTCGCCGGCGGTGGTTTTCGCCAGCGGCTCGTGTACTTGAAAAATATATGCGATCTTGCGCGCGAAAAAGAGCCAGCGAGTAATAAAACGCACGAACACCCGCGAGCGGGTTACCGCCGTCATCGAGCCACCGCTGCTCGCGAAAACCAATAAACGCAAGCCCGAACTCTTCATTAAAAGTCTACAAAGCTCGCCGAAGCGCGACGTCAGTCCGCCGACGTTAAAAAGTCGCGGGGGAGTTGCTCTCTCCCCTTCGCCAGCTTGCTCTCTGGCATTTCTCTTTTCCCTCTCCCTCCTCTCTCTTTCGGTATAAACCTAGAACCGGGATATTAAAAGTTATTCCGGGCACCGAATAAAATATCCGAACTTTTCACCGGCGAACTTTCACCGGCGATGGCCCTCCATTATACCACTGTGCTCGCGCGAGGACGAACGATAGTTCAGGAATGAAGAGAGGAAGGGGGGGAGAGAGTTTTTAAGATGAGAAGAAACACTGGGAATGGCGGCTCTTACGAAGAGGGTGGACTCCTTCATAAGCCTTAAATGAATCTTCCGAGCTCGAGCTTTCGGCGCGCCGCTCCACTTACTTTACGCCATCGTATATTCTTCCAGTTGGGTCTTATCGCGCGATGTAGCCGGGATTATTTCGCGGGAGAATTTCCCCAGACTTCGGTGGATGTGCAAGATGTGGCTGTATCTCACGCCTCGGTATAATTACGCGTAAACATTATATCGGGACACGCGTAATCTAATTTTTTGCAGACAGATTATTAAGTGAAATCGGAGAATTATTATTAATATTTTAATTAAGAATTTATTTTATAATAAATCAAAATATATTTAATTAATAATAAATAATTAAAAATTAATTAAAAAATAGTTAATAAAAAATTGATAGAAATAATTAATTAAAAAATTGATAGAAGTTACACATAAACAGAGTGTTTTGTGAGGCGTCAATAAAATAACAAAATGTGATCGAGTAAAATAGTGGAAAGTTATCAATTTTAAAGTTTAATCGATGGCGTGATTGATGTTGGTGCACGGACGAATACACCACGTGCAATATTAGACCGCATATACATAGTCGAGTGGTTCACGGATGAGTGCTTCATGTGCAATATTGGACCCTGCATATACACAGTAGTATCGTCTAATAACATACATCGAGCATTCACCCATGCACTAATTTCACTAAACAGCTAGTAAAATATTCGCGTGTGTGAGTATTAAAATAAAAAATAGTTTACATTACGATGTTTGCAATAGTACGATATATTTCCTTTATTGATTTTAATTAGCGTTACATACATAAGTCTCGTATGCGTCTTTTATTTATTCCACAGCTTTTGAAGATTCAAAGTCGAATATTTTTGCAGCTAAATTTAAAAAATTAAGCCTTAAAATAAAAATGAAAATAAAAGGGGTGAATTTTATTTATTCTTCATTATCTATTTAAAAAATAATTTTAAAATTCACTTGTATTCATAATGTATTCATTCTGAAATATTTCTTGTTTCGGAACCAACCAGCTAATTCCTCGGAAAAATTCGGAGCATGATATATCATTTTGAGATATATCCGTGGAGATTGCGGCGCGACGTGTTCGCTGGCATTCGACGCATACCGAGTGAAATCAGTTGAATTCGCCATCGGAAGTCGCTAACTTTATTACTCTCCAGACAAAGGAAGATGGAACGGGTGAGAATGGATAAGTCACCGGTGAGGAAAAATGGAAGAAGGAGAGAGAAAGATCGATTCAAGGAAGGCGCGAACCAAGTCGAGGTAGCAGTCCTTCAAGAGGCGTTGATTGAAAAAAATCACTTTGAGGAAAGTTTGAATTTGCCTGAGTATCCCCGAAAGCCTTCCATGGTTGCGGCGTCGGATTCAGTCGGAAAGCATTGCGAGGGAAGGAATGCAAGCGAGAAAAAGAGAACGAGAGGTAGGTGGGAAAGAGGAAGAAGCGCCGAATGGAAGTAAGCGGAACTGAATATTATGCATAGTTTTGCATCTTTACCACATTCTATTCTCACTTCCCGCGCGTTGACTCGCGGAAGGAAGTGCTTCTCTATGTCGCATAGGAATCGTCGCGTTGTCACCAAGTTAGAAACCAAATAGTTAACTTAGTTACTAGTTTCGCGACGTGATGTAGCTACCTATCGAAGAACCATGTTTAGCGATACTGTATTGCAATTTATCTTACTGCAAGAAACACATATTTTCGTTCCCTCAAGCTCGAAATTATCTTCCAGCCGTGAACAATATTTTTTTAAACGATCGAATCTTGAATATCTAACTTTTTTCTCATTTTTCACGTACATTATTTTTTTTATATTGCATTTTATTATTATTTTATATTTTATATATTGCAAAATTTTAAATCAAATCTTTCCTTAAAATAAGAATTACGGTTATGCACCATCTCTTATAATACTGTAAAAAATAGACATAATGACAGTTATACTGCAACGCGATAATTCGTTTAATATTATTCACGAATTTTTTCATTATTCAAATTTTCTGCTCTTAATCTCCATTTTACAATAAACCGCGAATAAGAAGGAAGAGTTAATCTCATTATACGAAGATTTCTCAAATTATCCAGCGAGTTTTTGCATTTAATCATCACTTTAAATATTCAAATTACGGAATCCGTCAAATTATCGATAATATGACTGAACGGATTACAGATTCTCAACACTCGTAATATTCATTAATATTAAATACAAAATTATTAATCTATCTATAAATCAGTGACAATCACAAATGCGAGAGATCTATGTGTTTGTAAATATATATTATTGCAGAACATATCGTTCTGTATATTTTCTCTCGATATTATTATACGAGGAGATGGTATGTTATTTTTGAAAAAATACCTAAATGGACAGGAACTTGTTCCCTCCAGGTTAAGAAATTTGGAGCGAGCATTTTCACGATAGGCACAGCTAAAATCGCATATTCATCGATCGCGCACGTGGACTCGCCCCGAACTTATTCAAACGGCGTTTCCAATCGCGCACCCCCGACGTGCATTCCTCCCGGCTTTTTCTGTCTTAGCTGTATCTCCATCGGGGATGTCCATCCCCGTCGCTACGTCGACAAATCCGCAGGGACTTTCGGGAATTCGGGCTTTGCGGATTTGCGGCGCGCCACGTCGAAGTGGAACACGCTCCTGTAAAGTACGGCGCATGCAGTAGTCGAAACCCACGTCGGATCAGGCAGATTCGTTACTTCGTTTTTTTTCTCCCTTCCCGCTATGTTTCGATCCTCACAGCGGAGTTTGGGTGAAATCGCTGAAAGAGTTTTCTTTGATCGTGTCGGTTCTCTTGTCCCCAACGGAGCGTATATTTCCAAGATGGAGGAGATGAAACTTTCCGTCGATTGAAGTTTCTTTAATTTAAAACGCCGCTATCGATCGGCGCCGTGAAAATTGCGCGTATTAAAATATTCCTGATCGGATCGCCGAACGAAAGAAATTGCAGCTGACAATTAATCGAGCCCGATAAAGAGAGCCGCCGAGTAAGTCGGTGCGTTCGGAAAATTAATCGCAGTTATCGAAAGATGAAACTCTCTGACTGCTTTTTTCACTTTTATAATGTTAAGAAAAGAGTAAAAATGGATAAATTGTAGATTGTCGCAGGAAAAATGATATAATGAAATAACTTGATTGAAACCAATTTACACGTTTATTTTTACAATATATTCTCCACGGTATCCTTTCTTTCTTGTCTCACGCTCTTTTCTTCGTCCTTTGTTATTGTTTGTGTTTCCTAAATTATCGATGCAACTTAATAATTTTTAGTTATTAGTCAACAGTTAAACTTTTGATAAAGAATAAATTTTTATAATTTTATTTTCTTTAGCATTTCATGCATCTTTCGTCACATAATCTAGATTGATATACGTCATGTTTGGAAAGCCGACAAAATTTCACGCGTAAAGTATTTCCACCGTGTGAGTTTGCTTGAAACATAATTGGTGGACATGTAGGAAAAAATGCGATATGTATTCCGGTTTTTTTCGTGGTAGAGCCAGTTTATTTTGCTTCGATAGAAATTTCGCCTGATGCTGCGGATACTCAGACAGCGGTATTCACGTTTCCCATCAAGGTTTGCGTCCGAAAATACCGATACATTTTTTTTTTGGATTGGCGGGGAGAGGAATTTCAAGCTTTCCATATTTTCAGGCGAAAGTTTAATTTTGGGATTTAATAGCGAAAAGTAGTCGAACAATGGCGCACAGCAATTTTTTTCTCGTCGGTTATTCTTGAAATAATTTTCGCATGACTGCCACATTGGTTCACATGCGAACAAACACATTTTATCCAAAATATTATATTAGAAACGTAAATAAGTGGTAAACACAGTGTTTGAACACGCATAGTTATGTTATACAAGAGGCAGAATCGCAACGCAAAATTGAAACATGCATATGGATATTTTCTTGAATTTCCCAGTGAAATTTTAAAAAAGCTTTAATTCGTTCCTATTCACATATCGGCACGCGTGTTACATTTCCTTCATTCAAGATAAATCTTGCATTCATCCCAGTAGTATATCGACATTCACTGAACATGTTTATCGCTCATGCAGCAATGTAATGTTTGAAACATCACATGTTTCGTGACATGGAATATTTATATTATTAGTTACGAATTAAATGGGAATGTTATTTTTTCCTATTCAAAATGAATTCTTTTCTTTTAGAAAAAAAGGTTTATATTTTGTACTCAAACATATAAGATATATAAATTATAAATTGTTATAAATGTCATTAGAGTTTAGAAAATCGAAAAGTTACTTAAATTTCTTGAGAATTTGTTATTCATATTTTAACTTTTATAAAAAGAATTATGCACATATAATATTCTTTATTATTATTATTATTTTATATGCTTTATTATTATTATTATTTTGTAAATCTTTACACTATAACTTATACTTTCTTCACGATATTATTGCGGTACATGTGATATACATAAAGATTGAACTTACACAACGTCGTTCTGGAAAAAAATCAATTATTTGTCACTTGTAACACATTCGCGGCGTTTAATGATGTAATACTGTACAAGCCTAGTACAAGCTTTTCCTTTAATTAAAGGCAGAAGTGTGCTGGAAACGAGGAACAATTATATCGTCCCACTGCTGGCCGATCAGTCACAAAGACACGATCTCAGTCATGAATAATGCACAAATCTTGACGAAACAGTTTTAATGATACAGCTTTCAATTCGTTTCTAATAAGAAGGGAGTTTAACTTGGCAAATTATGTACCTTTCTCTTCTGTCTGTTAGTATTAATATTTGACGTGAATTCATATCAGAATGAAATTCTATTATAATCTATTTAACATTCATTATATTCCACACATATAAGACAATTAGAAAAAGACAATGCGCAATCTTTTTGAAAATTATTTTAATACACATATTATTAGAAATTAATGTGAAAATAAATTTAAATAGTTAGCTTTTTGACATAAATTAAAAATATGTTTTCGCTTGCATTTAAATATAATTAGCAAATAAAATGAAATATAATTATCGTGGCATATTTTGTTTGCTTTTCCCTTTTAACTCCTTTGAACACGATAATAGTAAAAAAGAGGAAAAAAGAGGAGAAAATTTCGGTTAATGTTTGATATCGAGAAATCACTTAGCAGCTTTAACAAGATTCTTTATGTAATAATTAATTGATAATCAATCAAATTATGTAACAAAGACTATGTTAAGATCCAAAATTCCTTTTAGAAAATTATATCTCGAATGCTTAATCAAAAGTACGTGTTAAATTCATAATTCCGTCTATCAGCGTTATTATCACACATACACACAAACACACGTCATGTTATAATTCTTGCAACCCTTCGAGCGACTTTTCTTCCCCGTCATGTCGGAATGCTACACAGTCTGTATGTCTTGCAGATCTACCGGGGGGGGCCTTTACATATTTTAACAAAATGTCTTCCGCCATACGGCAACGCCATATGGCTCATGTATTTAATTATTTATTATCCGGGAGTACTTTTGCCTTTGAAGTTTCTCGCAGAATGCGGGCGGGTGTACCGAAGAACGGAAATACTTTCGTATACCTTATATTTTGCGGATATATTTTGCATATGCATATTGTACACTAAAATACATAATGGGCGTAATGAAAAATGTATACAGAGCTAGTAATGCCTTAATATATGAATTAACTCGTACACTGGAGCCTATTCGGTCGCATGATTTATTTATAAATATTCGATGTCAACTGTTGGTTATTCGAGAAATGAATAATAATTTCATTATTAATGATTATTAAAAAATTAATAAGAATTTTAACAATTTTTATTTTTAAATAATAATTTTATCCTGTTTTGTGATATATTATCGCGTTTCTCGAGTTATCAAGAATCATAATACGCGAATATATATTTAGAGATGAAATAAATATATAATATAAAAAAATATATAATATAAAAAATCATGTGTTAAGATGAAATATTACAGAATGTACCGTAACTTTTTTACATTTCTTGTCTGATAATATTGCCAATCCTTTTTCATCAATCATGTATAAACATCTAGACATGATGTGTCCGAAAATATCGAATCCGGAAATGAAGGCATTTCTGATACTTTCTACATATTGAATTATTAAAGAGATTAAAAGAGAAAAAAACAAATATATAGACAACAGATGCATTAAATTCGTGAAATCTGTTATTCTACAAAATAACGTGTATTACTTATTGATATCTGATATTTCCTACAGTTATTACGGGATCGAATGGCATTGTGCAGAACAATAATTACCGCGAACAATTATTATTTGCGTGCGCGTCGGTATGTGCTGTTGAAAAATCAGTATCATATATTTTGGTTTATAGCAAAATAAAGATAGCGGCACATTCTCTTTCTCTGTCTCTTCTCTCGCTATCATTTTTCAATTACAAATTCCGCGTGCGGCTCCTAGCGAATTCAGCGTTACGAGAGTAAAATATAATTGAAATATTGATTTTTATGCCGAGTCCGTGAGCTCAATCGGTTATTAATGTCTACACGCTTACGCAAAATAAATCTGTTCGTCCCATATTAAAATATTTGAAAATATTTCATCTGCCTTTTCTGTGAAAGAATATTCTCCGCGTGCGTTGCATTTCAGCAAATACTGTTAATACTACGATTTTATTTTCTAAATAAATCGGCGTTCTATTATTATCATGATTTTTTGTTATACTTATTAATATGTATAATATTTATTAATGTGTATAATATTTTTAAATTATTAATATTTATTAAATTCTATCAGTTATATCTATAATTGTAGGTTTTATAATTTTTTTAATCTCGCGTTTTATGCATTTTTAAATTTTATGATGAAGAAATTTAGAAGATTATTAATGGAATTAACATTGTGTGATTATGCTACATATATTTTAAATTACATTAATATTATGCGTTTAATTATAAAATAAATATTGTTTTTATGAAGTAAATATTGTTTTAACATATAATATATTATATATGTGAAAAATGCTTAAAAGCATAATGTTACGAATGGCGAAACTTGGCGAAAGTGGAGCTTGAAAATCCCTGACTAGATCCTGATTTATGTGATAAGTCGTGCGACGGGTATTTTTCTGTTATCGACAATATCGCGGCTGGGTGTTTTTAATCAGGATCACCGACCTGTAAAAGCACGCGTCTGTTTTCAACCGTCACAATTTCACACCTTGCGCGAGAATTTCCTGAAAAACAATCGGCATGGATTTCCCGGGGACAACTGCATGAAAATCCCACATTCGACCCTCTGGCTTTCGCATGGGCAAACGTTTCATCGTGGATGTAGAATGAGTCATGGGATCGGGGGTGAGTCGTAATTCCGTTTGCATTTGGGGGCTCGTTCGGGAGTGAAAACAATAAAAAAAGGTTCCTATAAACATGGACTCGGAAATGCGTAGCTCTACAGAGAGCGCTAGAACAGGGGTTGGAGGGAAGGAAGGGCAGAAGGACGAGAGATAAAAAATTGCTCCCGTTGTTTTTGATGTGTCGTGTACAATCCTTTAAAAAAATCTAAACCATTATGCGATACGTATGCCTCCTAACGCGTTACAGTTCGCAATGGAGTGTCGCTCGGCATACTTTATCGTGATGTATTTTTATATGGAAACAGGAATTATTATGGTCGTATATAATTGTCCCGTATCGTGTGAAGAACGATACTTTAATCTGTCGAGAAGAGAAATAATATTTGCATTTAATAGCGGTCATTGTTTATGCGCGTGTCGCTGTCCAATTTCACGAATGGCAATTTTATCAAGTTTTAGCTAATCAGCATGTTGTTAATTCCACATTCGCACAAATGTCAAAACAATTTTATTTCTATCTCGAAAAATGTGATCTTATGACACATTTAATGTAATTATTATTAAAAATAGAAACTTATATTAGCAAAAATAATGGCATTTTTACAAATTTCAATATTATTTATAATATTATTTATATTAAAATAAATATTTATACAAGGAAAAAATATCTTTAATAATATTTTTCGATTCGATTAATCAATGATAAAACTAGGCTACTGAACTATTTAATCATTTGATCGTTATGACAACTTTTGCTCTCACGAGATGCATAATCGCGGTTCTGCGATCGGTATCGCAGAAATCCCATACTTGGCGGCGGTGATTGTACATCAGAAACCGCAGGGAACTGTCCGTGGGAAATCGGTTGATTCCCCGGGAGGCCGCCGAGGAGATTCCCGGTTAGGTACCTCTTCCCCAGGATAGCTCGTCCTCGCAACATCGCTCCGCTGAATTTCAACCCTGGCGAAGACCACCTTCTTCCACCCTCTGCATTCAACCAAGAGCCATTTCCATCGTGCAAGAGAACGCGCCGCGCCATGCACGCCACTCGCTCGGAATTTACAGTCCTGCAGACTGCGGGGAAACAAACGGTGCCTCTCGGCGCTTCTCGCTTGCGAGGCGAACCGCTTTCGCGAAGAGCCGTGCATAGAAGTGCATCACCAGTGCAGCATGCACTCGAGAGACCTGAAGACACTCGCTATACCTAATATGAAGATGGAGAGAGAAAGAGGGAGAGACAGAGAGGGAAATGTATGCAGCGTGCCAGTGAAGTTGGAAGGTCGAGCTGACGTTTCTCTCGATTCGACGGTTGCTTTGTACCATCACCGTCATCGTCGCACCGATGATACACAAACCGCGGCAGAAACGTCGAAGTTGGTAATCGACTGGGTTATCCTACGGCCCTGGGATTTGTCGTGTCGGGATTGTTCCACTCGCCTCTCTCGTCAGCGAGCGAAGGGAAAAATAGATCTTTTTCCTTTATTGGTGACTTCGCTTCGCTTATTCGGTGGAAAGAAACTGAAAGAGAGAAAGAGAGAGAGAGAACGTGCGAGCGGCCTTTGGGAAAAGAGCAATCTCGAGTGAAGTTGCAGGAGAGATTGGGAAAAGGAGGGAGGGCGGGCACGAAGAAGCTTTGCGAAATTTACAGAAACTGCTGGAGAGCTCCATCGCCAAGGAGAGCGAACGAACGATTGTCAATTAAAAGGGAGAAGTATCCAAGAGTGTAAATCCTATATAACGTGTGATTTCTCCATCTATTTTTCGAGATTGGCGTTCTTCTACAGGCGAAATGGCAGGAGCAAGCGCAAACGAATTCGCGCTCGATTTCGTTGCGCTTCGAGGGTGAAGAAGGGATGGAAGAAAAGCGGAAGATGAAATTCTCGTTTTTATTATCTCTTATATTTACCGAATTTACGGCGTTGCAGATTGAAGAAAACAAACGGTCGCTCCGCGTGCTTTCAGTACTATAGACAGAAAGTTAACCGGGGGTCCTTTGGGAAAACTAAAGCTCGATACTGGCTCGAGGAGCGTCTGCGGCAGAGTCATGCGAGAGAAAGCGCAGAGATGAAAGAGACATAGATGTATCGACTTTATGGAATTCTAAGAATAGAATCAAGAGTACTTCTATTTTACTGCGATATAGTTCTTTTTTTTTATTTACCTGCGATACATCCGTAAAACACGTTATCATATATATTACTCAATAATCTGTCGAGGTAAAATTGAAGAGAAATTATATTTCTGATCAATTTGCGCTTAAAATAATTTTGATTTGCAAATCTGGCATTTGGTTTAAATATGCTAAAACGGAAAATTATAGCGACTTAAACTATTTAAGGCTATAAACAGATGAAATCTGATTTGGCAATTTGAAGAGATAAAATTATCTCTAATGAATAAATAATGTTGAGTCTAAATTTTCAACGCCTTTAAAATTAAAACATTACAAAACTAATATCTAAAAAAGTTTTGATTAATTGATCATCCCTAAAAATAAAAATATCTTATGATACATCTGTTTTTTATCGAGCATTAACACATGCACACAGTTTATATTTACTTGCGGTAAAATTCGCGATGTTCGTTCATTGACTCGAAGTTTGTTTCATCTTTTATACAACATGGCGCGCAGTTTAGTCCCGATCTTCCTCTACCTTTCTACCTTGAAACGAAGTTAGAGATAGTCCGACCGATAAGAGTTTTAACTTCGAAGGCGAGAGTATTAAAGTATTTGGTTATCAGGCTCGTCTGAGAACTTTCAAGTATTCGGGACTTAGCCTTACCAATCTACAGTTTAGACGCCCGACTACCATCTTCTCGTTCGGTCGTCTCGAAAATTGCGATACGCCTGGAAGATTCTCTCGGAGAACGGTCTCGTTACATTGTGAATTCGGAAATCTTCGTTTAAAGCGCGGCTGAAATTTTGCCACGCTGCATTCGAATGATAAAATTTTCCAATCCATGAACGAAGATTGTTCAGCTTATGCAAATTATATTTAACGGGATAACGCGAAGGAAGGGGGAAGATAAATATTCGGGGGCAGCGAAACATTTCACTGTTTTGCGAGCGCGTTCCAAGATCAACATTTTTACCCTCCGACACTGTCAAATGTAAATGTCGATGTTCGGCAGCGCATTTATCAAGCTACGAAATTAATTTCACCATCCATGTGTCGAAGGGATTAATGTATTAGCAACAAAATACGCGTGATACGAAATAAACAATTAATCATTGGCAATAACGCAGTTAGGCGTGACAATGTATTGTTTTCCGATAGCCAATCAAGCAGCGGGCAGAGCGTCCGGAATTCACTATCAGTCCATCCAATTAGCAAACAATTGCCTGACATTTCTTGTTAACGTACCGTCACCAAAATCCTCAAAAACTAGCGAACCTGGTGAGAAATTCTGCTCAAATTTAAATCGTTTCCAAGTTAATTTAAAGAAATATGACAATACTGAAATTTACAGAGAGAGAAAATTATTTTCGTTTTAATATTGAAAATTATGATTGAATACTTGAAATATTACAACACTAATTGTATATCACATATTGATATTCTATTTTAAAATATTAAGAGAAATTATCTCTCTCTGGCAATGTCTTATTTATCTTTCTTTAATTAGTTATTACGTTTTAAATTTATTTTCTTTTACTTATACACAGCATAGTATTGTTATTTAATATCGCGAGAAAGTGGCTGTGTAAATCGCTGCCATCTCGCGTGTGAATGCGTTCGTGCGTCTATGGGGAACGATAAAAATAACATATATACGAGGTGAAATAGTGGTAGAGGTAGAGAGAGAAAGAAAGAGTTAGAGAAAGAGAGAAAAAAAAGTATTACTCGCGCACCTTCGTATTAATTCATAAATGGCCGCGAGACACGACTGCTCCTGTAGCCCTGAATGAAAGAATGAACCGGCGCGTTTTGTCTCACCCGTTGTATTAACCCCCGGCGTTATGTCACTCGAGAGTGTACTTTCGGCGAGCACGGTATGACGGTGAAATTCGCGTGGATCCTCTCAACGAGCCATGTAACATTGCTCTTAGGAATGCGCGAATATTAAAGCATAAATTGCGAGCCGCGTGCAAGATGCGTGAGGAAGGGAGACATTTTGTTCCCATGTTCTGCATTATATCTCTCGTACAGTCGAGCTCGTGTAATATTGTAGTAGAATAGACCTTCGTATCAAGATATTTCTAAGTCCCGAGAGGGGTAGAAAATTTTTCCGCATTTCCGGCTTTTTAATTAGAATTCCGACATCCCATGAGATATAAAAAAAATTTTTAACATTTTTTCTAAGTGCTAGAACCAATATTGCGAAAGATGTCGCAATTCTTCGTATGACATTTCCGAAAATATGATAGTATATCTTTCATCGAATAATTATATGAATGTGAAAGAATTAATTAACGCTATTAATTAAGACTCTTTAGAAATCGAAAGATTATAATTAAAATGATAGGAAAATTATAATAGAATAGATTTCCGTTTTGGAAATCAATTTTTCGTAAATTGACTTTAAAGAGGCAACAGTAGATATTTAATCAGAGGGTATATGAGGATATATAATTATATAAAATAAATTAACACTGTTAATGATTAAATTCTTTAAAAAAAGAAAAGATTACGGTTAAAACTATAGGAAAATTATAGCAGAATAAACCTCCGTTCCAGAAATAATTTTTTCACATATCGTAAAAAATCAATTTTGTCCAAATCCCGAGAGGGATAAAAAATTTTTTCGCATTTCCGACTTTTTAATTAGAATTCTGGATAGGATCCAAGATATAAAAAAAATTCTGAACGCTCTAAGCGCTAAAATAAATATTGCAAAAGATATCGCAATTTTTCGTATGACATTTCCGAAAATGTAACAATATATCTTTCATCGGGCGATTATATGAAAGAATTAATTAACGCTGCTAATGGTTAAAATTCCTTAGAGATGGAAAGAATACAATTAATTAAATCCATAAGAAAATTAAAATAGAATACTTGTAGCGTTGAAAACACTGTGAATTATTTCCATTTCAATTTAAAGTAATAAAGATATTGTAAGAACTATCTTGCACTCTCAATAAATTTTACATGATTCGTATTTTATATATATATTCGTATTTCATTCTCGTATTTTTTGAATGTTTAATACGATAATGCATATATAATAATTATTGTCCGCTTAAAAAATCCATGGCCATATGTACAAATAATTAAAAATGAGAGCTTATATATAAGCTAATTCTATATTTAAGCGGAAAATAATTATTATATACGCATTATCGTTCGTATTAGACGTTCAAAAAATAAGAACATGACGACCATGTCCAGATTGAAATACGAAATCGTGCGATACGCGCTTGGCCATCACGTTTATCCAGGTATTCGCCACAATTCCGTCATATTTAACTTCTATCATGATCTCAACTCGTGCCAACTGTTATGTCAGGCAGAAGAGATAGTAGCAACTGTCACGGTGTGTACATGATGGTAGTGTCTTACAAACCCAGAGGGAAGTGTCACTCCCATCATGTCGGACCGATTACTATCAGTAATCTCATAATTGTGTATTTGACAAGCACACTACGTATTATTAAACAACATTTAACTGATATTATACCGTTACACAACACCCGCG
Organism: Camponotus vicinus; assembly: GCF_025532165.1. Lineage (NCBI taxonomy): Eukaryota > Metazoa > Arthropoda > Insecta > Hymenoptera > Formicidae > Camponotus > Camponotus vicinus. The sequence continues at coordinate 6,246,333 of NW_028141979.1, read as the reverse complement.
TTGCTCTCCTATAGATAACACAAATCCACAATAGAGCAGAAATATTATACATATGGCATCGTTAATGTATGAAATAATTTTACCCTTCTTTTTGATAATAAATTTGATAGTATGATTTTTTTATTTCCCCTCGTGTGATGATAAAGATAATTTCCGTGAGTTTTAAAAAAAATTTTTAAGTAAACGAAGATCAAGATAGAGAGCAAAAATAGCGTGTATTTGCGAAGACGAGGAAATTTCTAATTATCGTAATCATTAAATGTGCTGGGAATAATTATCGCCAGTCGTGAATATTGCGAGATAAAAACATTACGAATAATATATTCGGGGTATGCGTTACATTGATCAACGGGTCAAAAAGTCGGTCGTTTGACGGAGAAATAATGCACGGTTACGTCACATCATCAGACAGAAGGCATTCGCTCGCATCGTTATGGCATAATATTTCATCGAGCTCGTTACCTCCCAATTTGCTCTCGCAATTAATGAAATCCTACTGGCGCCACGTTGCGTCCCAAACCAATCTAGACAATAGCGTACATTCGATCTAAATGTAAGCGAGTCACGTTTGCGGCTGACCCACGTCTGTACTTATACATAATATTCTGGCAATTACGACTTTGATGCGCATCGAGTGACAATTAATATCGAGATTCGCCGTAAAATCTTGATATATCAAGCGTTTATGAATACGTAAATATGCATTCTACGTGCGATTGATCAAATAATTTTAAAATGAAGACAATTTTAACACGAAAGATTTATAATGGAGTCGTACTTGACTGTCCGTTCCACAAATAAAATTTACAACCCCGTAAAACATGGTGCAAAATGTAAAAATATAGGGAAACAAAATGAAAGGATTATTATTCTATATTTACTTATTGAATTAATACGTAACGGCGATTATAAATTACGGGATTGTAATGAGAAAGGTATAAAATATGACGTTTGCAAAGATGAGACGACCGCGTAATTTACGATCCAGGAAATTTATCTAAATTACCGTAGAACGCGCGCGTTCTGCGCGTTGCACCATTTTTCATACACACTACGGCATTATGGTAATGCGGCAATAAGCGAGCAGATTTAAAGTTCGTGTAACGGGTGTAGTTCGATGCATCCGCGGATAACACTACCAACAAAGCAACATTATCTCGACCTTTCTTATGCTAATGAAATTTCGAGATTAGAGCCGGAGCTAGGAACGACGAAGCATGTTGAAAGCTTATTAAAAATTGATTGGGTCTTTGTTAATAAGACTTTCGAAAAATGCATTGTGTACACAGTAAAAAGTAAAATGTTAATTTTAACATTTTTCACATGTCCCAGAAAGTCCACTCTAAATTTTAAGTTAAAATAACTCATTCGTCGTATGTTACTTATTGACAAACTAAAAATGTTAAATAATTGACACAATACTTTACATTTATTTTTGTTATTGTAACTTTAAGTGTAATGTAAAAATAACATACAAATTAATTAAAAATTACACGAAAAAATAGTTACAATAACTCGTAAGAATTGTTGTAGGATATTACCATATAATAATAATTATTTTAACTTAAATTATTTGTAATAAAAACATTTGATTTTAGTAAATTTAATTATTTTTGTATGTCAAAGTTCAAGATTATTTGAAGATTTACTTTAACTTTTCTTAGAATGGTAAACTGACTTTGAGACATGTTGATTGTTTAAAATGATTACGTTAAAAATACTCAAAATAATATTCCATTTCTAAGAGATATATACAAAGTGTCAAGTTATGAAGTTGACATAAATGTAACACATGAAAACGTTATAAAAATAATAACATATAAGTTGTATGTTAATTTTACATTAAAGTACTAATCGAAACGTGGTAACACAAGAAAATTTTAACATATGGACGCACAATTTTTTACTGTGTAGATTTAACATAGTAAACATTTAACACGCATTACGGATTCATTAAATATATATGTACGCATGAATTATATGTAAATTACATCTGCCAATAAAATAACAGAACGCTTCGTCAATCTCTTTTCTTGATGAATAAAATTATTCTCATAAAATATTGGTATAAATTAAATATTATTATTTAACGTGAATAATTAACTTGCTCGCGATCAGCATTTATGTTAATTCATATGCATTATATAAATTGCGACATACACACGTATTACTCGTATTAACGTCATCTCACGATGGTCGTAAAATCATGACCAAGTCTACTGGAAGGCTCGGTTTAAACACTCGCGTATTGTGTGGTAACCGACTTGTATTATTACTATATAATTTCATATATGCATAAATAATGAATCAATGCGGTAATGACAAATAAATGACCGAATAGGGAGACTCGACTCTAGATGTGTTTTATGTATTACGGATATCTGCGGATACGTTACAACCGAGAGGAAAGCGCAGTCGAATGCGAGTAGATGTCAAATGAACAACGTGCACTAGAAATCTCCTAATGGAAAGCCGAAAGAGAAAAAGGCAGTAAGAGAGAAATGCGCGCGCGCTGGTTCACCGTCGATAAAACAACGAAGGTTGTTGGACGGCGGGCTTTTCATGGCTTTCTCGTAGACTAGGTACACGGTGGCTGCAGTTGCAATGCGGCGGGCAGAGTTGGGTGGATTGCGGTGCAACGAGCGAGACGTGCATAGCGCGATGCGCCGTTAGCGACGGCTACAGTACGTATTGTTCTCCTCAGTTTGGACCGTTTTGCGCCTCGAAATTCTCGAGATCGCTCGCTTCACCGATCTTGCGATAATCCTGCGGTTGATAGGCGCATAGGGCAACACAGTAGTCAAAACCTTTAATATCTTCGTATCGGGGAGCCTAGATTTTATACAATGATCACAGAATAAGACATGATATTTAAATTTTCTTATTTTTTATTTATTTATTTATGATATAACTAATATCACTGATATTTTATATATATAATTTTGTAAATAATTATATAGCATGCTATGTGAAATTATTAAATACAAAAGATTTTTTTTTATTATAATTATAGTGGTTAAACAGGATTATTCGTACGTTGCACGGAATGGAAGGCTTTTCATATTGTCGTCGGAATTCACAAATGCAAATTATATAACATTATACGCAATCTTGCGCGGCTTTGACTTACTGCGTTGCAGCAAGTGCACTTTGCATCCTTGCAACAGCGCGATATAATCGGTCATCGCGAGGATGTAAATTGTGCACGCAAGCAAATTTAGATTCTATTTTTAGCCGGGCTTGCGGGCTCGTGGCTAAGCTATTAACTATTTGCGGCATTGTGGTTAATTTATGTGTACAGTAGATATTAATTAGCGTATCGTGACGTGGTAGAGGCAATTAATGTAACAAAGTGAAACGTTACGTACGCGGCATTCCGAGTTAATTTCGGTGAAATTATACATTTCCTTTAAACTTTAATTAGACGCCATACAGAGCAGCATGGAAAATACGAGGAAGTCGAGAACCGCGCGCGCGCGGGGAATTAGAGGGCAAAGCCATTTCTCCTAAAATGCGATGGAGAGAAATGCTTTCGGTGAGTGGAGCCGGTGGGATGCCGGTAAACAAGGAGGAGCCCTGGAATACCCGCGCACATGAGCATTAAGAAAATTCTGCAAAGTAATAGCAAGTTGCAAACAATGCATATATGGTTCAGAAACGTCGGAATTTGGCGAACGGGACGGTAGATGTGTTAAATAAATAAAATATGATGAAACTCGAAGCTTTTTGCATCGCATTGCAGACGTTTTGCACTTATCTGCGCACCTCTGTATCTAAATTATTTGTGGAGTAAAAGTAAAAGGCAAGAAAACATGGAAACGTAAAGTAAATAATATTATAAGTAAATATAATATATTTAAATATTATAAGTATATATAAATAAATAATATTTTATATATAATTTAATACAATAAATTATATATATGTTTATATAATAATTTAATATTTATATAAGCATGATCAATATAATAATAATAAATAATAATTAATAACACAAATATACTAAAGTAATAAAACAATTGAAATTCATATGAATGATGCGCATTATGCATTAATTATTTGTAATTTTATTGAAATCATGAAATATAGAAAATATTTGGAAAATTAAAATATACATATCACAGGATGCACGTACACATACACACATTTATTGTAATATGCGGCAGTTAAAATTAAATATTAAAAATAAATTTTTGTCGGTTCTTGAATTACGTCACAAATTAATAAATATGTTTAAAGTAGTATGTCAACAGTTTACAAATAGCTGCGATAAACATTTATTTAAAATTTAATAAGAATTTTGATCCGTATAAAAACACCTACATATCCATGTATATTTTACACTGGCTTATATATAATTTATATTTATAACTAGACTTACTACGTACACCAAGATATTTTATTTTTTTTATTATTTTAAAATATAAGACGCAGTTATATAAGGAAGTAGTTTAAATAATCAAGATGCAGAGACCGTCCGATATACGCATGATCTAGTTTATCCGAAGCGTCAGAGATTCGCGGTATGTACGCCATTCACGTGCGAGGAGCCGATTGTTCGCGCGGACAATGCGTCATGAACGGAAAAATTGGGTCAGCTCGAGAGGAGCGGTTCTCTCGACACGCCACCCGGGGATAGGGTTTATTCGTATACACGTAACCGGGAAAATAAAAGGTTTGAATGAACGGTCAGGGGGAGCAACGAGAATTCGCCCGGGGTGTTGCATGAACTCGGGTCGTCCATACGTGTGCAGTTGCTTTGCAGAATACGATGTAGCTTAGCAGAAAAGGAGACGACGCGATGGGAGAGGAGGAAAGGTGACGGATGTGAAGTACAATTTGACCGAGCCGATCCTTCCACGAAGTGCTTTCCTCGTATGTTCGTTTCTCCGCGTGTTTAGCATTGCCGAATTCGCAGAGAGGTATTTTTAAAAAACACCAGTCACTTTTCATTAGCCTACGAATTTGTGCTGACATAATATTCTTAAAATTCTGGAAATTCGTCGAAATAGAATTTTCTGTTGAATAAACCCAAATATATCTTTAAAATTGTAAAAGAAATTGATTTCTTGTAATATGGATATCCTGTGCACGTTGGACAGGATAAAATATTAATATCATATCCAATATTTAATTTAGTTTTAATTTTGTAGATAAAAATTTAATATCATTATTTATTGAATTTTTTCAATTTTTAGCATTTATTAGATATTCTTATAATTAATATCATTTTTAATTATAAAGAGAAAGACATAATTTTTAATTAATCTTTCTATATAAATAGTTTATTGTATTTGATTATAAAAAGTTTGCTACTATTTTTTTTTCATTAATTAAAATTGCTCTCGTTTGAATCGTTAAAATTTACTATCATTAAAATTCTATTTGACGTTGTTATCATTCTTATTTTAAATAACAGAATTAAACAAGGCGTCAAAGAGAAGAGAAAGAATTGAGAGAGAAAAAATCCTGTGATTTTAGTCGCATTATCGCTTTACGAATAATTTTCGTTCTTCGGTTATCAGCTTCGCACACATCTCAGTGATCTAATCTAAGGGCACGACTTTTTATTTTCACATTCACGCGCAAGGGAACGTTATTCGAATATCTAGAAGACGCCCTGGACTTAATCGCGCAGATTTTTCCACGCGCTCGCCGTAAAAATGAACTTCCTACTCTATTATTCCGGCTAATAAGGGCAGAAGATATTAAATTTTTTACTCGTCCTAGTTTCATGTTCATTTCGTCGAATTGAATCTCGTGATTCTGTCAACATCTTGCCAGAAATCCGGACCGTAGTTCAAAATCGTCATCTCGATATCTGCGAGCGAGATTAAATCGTGACGCTTATATCAGGGGCAATTTCGCGTTTCGCTCGAACTCGCGCGGATCGTCGCTTTACGACACCGCATTTTCGGTATAAAGAGGAAATTATCTTCTACGGGTAGCAGAGTATCAAAAGCAGATTTATCTGAATGGGATGCTATCTGTACGCATAAAGCGCTCGGGCTGCTTCAAGACTCGCGATGGAGGAAAAGCCGCAAATCGTCTTTTTTGTTGCGCGCAATCACGCCGCGAAGGAATACATGCGCACAAATAATGTGTACATACATGTACACCCCATATATCTTTCCTACACACTCTCGGAAAAATGGGGAAAAGGCCGTGAAAACTCCCGAGCAGGGGTGTGAGAGGGAGAGAAAGAGAGGGGCTAATGCGACGAGGGATGATGGAATTTGCAAATCACCCTGCACTTCACTTTTCCCTCCCTTGTTCACGATTCTCCCGATCCTCGTCCAAATCCTCATCTCCCCATTCATGCTCCTCTCGTCTATAAGCCCTGTGCGCTGCACTTTCCTCGCGCCTGACTTAAGGGTGCCGCGCATTTCACACTCGCGCGAACGTTCTTGTTAACCCCCGGTCGGTTTTAATAAAAAGTTCAAGAGCTGACGTCCCGCCGCGTTCGCGCTCGACAGTCATCGATCAGCGCGTTGAAGCTCGCAACTTGGTGTCTGCAACTCTCAACTGAAACGTGCACATAACGAGTTTCTACATTACATTCATGTTTACGAAGACTGGGAAACGGTTGGAAGAATTTAATTATTTTGCGAAAACATCATGAGATCGATAGCTGTGAAATTAACGTGACTTATCTTTTTAATACTCGTTATATTAAATATATTACACATTAATTAAATTATTATTTTATTAACATTATGTTATAGTTTAATATTGATATACGTGAAGGAAGGTTTTCGTTTTACCTTTGGTATTTGAACGTAATGATTATTCAGATATTTCAAAAATTACGCAAGCAAGAGAGTAAAAATTTATTAGAATGAACAATAGCAATTCCTGCGTGATATAAGGTGTGAATAAAATTGGCAGCCCCGTAAATTACATCTTTACAGAAAACCTGCACGTCTTTCTATAACGTAAGAGAAGACATGGATGAGATGTAATGACCTAAGAAAAGAGGCAGCGAGGAAGTATTATACCCATCAAAGAACCTATAATCTTATCCGACCCTTTCAAGGGACTAGCCGCTATCTCCCTTAATCATTTCATACGTAGCCTATTCAAGTCTTTCTATCCCGATGCTCCTTTCAGGAGAGGATAGTTTTTAGTCTTTTTCCTCGTTGCTTCATGCTTCTAATAAATGGCTCGATGAAGCACAGAGAGTTGGTCATAAGATATATTCCACCTAATCGACTTTTATCTAGTCATCTTAAATATAACATATCGTGCATTGATTGTCCGTACCGTCTGAAAATTTAAATTTATAATTAACGATGATAAATGTAACGCGAGAGAATTTAGGATGTGCAATGCGGCAAAATTTTGCGTATAAAGTCTATTACTTTATCTATCTATTATTGTCGATCAATCGTCAATAATGTTTAATTAATGTTTAAATTTAAACAAGTTTATATTTGATTTTTTAAACTCTGTGAATATGTAGCTCACTTTTTAAATATTTAAATTTAATTAAAACCGTTTATATATGTATATACATCGTTAATCATTTCTCTTTGACGTTACAGCAATTTTATTCGCTCGCATGCACGCACGCTCCATTCTCATCAAACAAAAACCGCAGGAACATTTCCAATTAACGTGGCGCTAATGATGAATTAAATCTTCTCCCATGCGTCATTTCGAAATGGCATTCATTAACGAGATGCACGGGATTCTTCGGCTCGCGTGAAGAAGGATCCATCGCAAAACGTGCGAGGTGTTGACTCGGCGTTAACTCTACATACCTCGCCCGTAGTAGGTCGTATGAGGACCCAAGCACGAATTGATTTCGAGATCGCCGAATCAGCCATTAATCACGCCGTTTGCCGGGATAGCTGAAGGGAAGATAACTAGTTCACTAGTCGGCATGCGAGTCGATTGCTTGCGCGAAGCGTACGCTTGAAAGAGGCATCGTGATTGTAAGGTAAGTCGAGGTAATCGGTTGCTAACAAACTATTCAGCATTCATACTTTCTACGCGCGCGCTTTCCCAATGGAAGAACTATTCCATACACGATCGGGAAAAGTAAGCACACCTTTTCAAAGAATATAATAGAATATAATAGAATGGGATAAAATAGAAAGGGGATTTTGAATTTGAAGATTACTTTGATATTTTATTCTTTAATTGCGATATGAAATTATACAATGATTAAAGTAGAGCATCATCAGACGTGAAAAATAAACAAGCGGAAGTAAGCGAGATCAAGAAAATTGAAAAGTAATATCTCGTTATTACAAATTTCGCTTTCGAAACTTGGAAATGCAATTTAATAAACTCACGCTGAGTGTTGATTATAAAAAGTGGAAAATGTGTGCGATAAATTGCAATGTAATCGCGTTGATCATCTACGACGAAGTAACCTGTAAATAACTACAGGAACATGATAAATTACGATGTGATCACGTAAATTCACGTAGGAACTCCCCGCTAGAGCATGATCATGCTCGGGGAAAAAGGCAGGGCAACTTTCCTCGATTATGGATCGAGCGGGACGCAACACATCACTCGGCAAGTTTCGAAAGTTTCGAAGCTCGGCGACCCAGGAGCCGTTTGCTTTCTTTTTTATGCCGCGCCGTCCGGAAAAAAAAGCACCGGGAGGAAGCACCCGAAGCGATCGTTTCGCAAATGTGTCACGGTCTTTAATTTGCCGTCGCCAGTCGGTGAATATATCTTCCTTTTCGAGGGAGAATCTCTCACGATTGGAGTCGTTATAAAGTCGACCCCTCGGTAACCGGCAGGTTCATCGCGCGTCAATTAATCGTCGCGACGTCGCGGGATTTTAATGAATGTCCTATAACAAAATACGTTGCGCGTAATTAGAGTACCCGCCCTGGGTGTTAGCGAGCGAGACAAATGGCTGCTCGTCTCGCGCAATTATTTTCCGCCTGATGATTACGAAAGAAATCATGGGTAAGCTTGACATGAATATAGTTGAGAATTAAGAGTGTGCTTTCTCTATCACGATTGTGCATACTTATGTGGGATAAGATGCTTTATATAAATGCAGACAGGCAAAATAACGGAGTTGTGTAAAATAACGAAGATAAAATTATTATAAACAAAAGTTTATTCAAATTATATGTTTAAATTTATTACAATTTTTTAAATAATTATTTCCTTATTAAATTGTATCAAACATCAAAATTATATAATAAATATTTTTTTAAAGACGTTTATTTTATTGCATAAATTAATTGAATTGATATCACTCATTTATATATTTATATGATGTATATGTATATATGCACGTATATATGGTATGTGTGTGTGTCTATATACGCTTTTTATAAAATTTGCCTTTTTACAAAAAGGTTTGATTTTTTTATTTTTTTTAATTTATTTTTTAAAGCATCGAATCTTTATAGATTGCTATTGCATAGATAAAAGTGTATGAAAGTGTGAAAAATATATGTATGTGTGTGTATATAATTTTATTATATTTATGCATTTAAATTAGTGTTTTTCATATTTGAAAATATTTTACAATATTTCATATAATATTTCTCTAATTTACTTTGAATATTAACAATTTCAAATATTTTCAAGATGAATATAATAATACATAAAAAAGTATGCCTGTTATTAGCAATATTTTAAAATTACTTTTAATTAAAATTTGAAAAAATTGGCTCTTTTATTTTTACCTATTCTTGATAGCTCTTTCAAATTTTAACGATTTTCGCAGCACGACAAAAATAAACTCGAAAACAAAAGCCTAAATATTCTCGTATCATAAACTTTATGAAATTTGCAGTAAGCCGTTTCGCACATAATGGGATAATTAATCATTGATGCAAATGGTTTTCCATCGCATCCAGCATAATGTAGCATCCGCGATATTCACGCCATTTGTCGCGTTTATATGCCGTTAATCCGATTGGCAGAGAGCCCGCGACAAAACTGGGATTAAATTGCGCAGCGCCCCGTGTATTTTCGTCCGAATTCGATAAAAGTTTTCCCAATCGTGAGCATATCGACGTCGGTTGACTCCTATCGCTACATCGAATTTAACTGCAATCACAGCGGATTTCCGTTCGACGCATTGTACAAAGATCGCGTTCAACCTTACGCTAACGTGAACTGATTGCCAATTAACGTTAATATGCTTTCACGTGTAATACGAGTAAGCTCGTATGCGTAGAAACGCACAATGCAATCTTGATCATTAATTGTTAACGTACACCTTATAATTGTTTTATCAGCATGCAATAATAATAACTTATTTCTCTCTTTAGTGAGCAAAGTTTTCATTCGATTTTCAAGAAGATAGGAGTGAAATAGGGAATTTAAAAAAAATCCATCAACTTTAGACTTGCATAGTCTTTGTCTCTTTCCTTCTTAAACGAACGAGAAACGCTCAGCATTGAAAGGATTAAGGCGCAGCGCACTCTTTTGCATTGTACGAAGTTTTATTGTGCCTTGGTAATTACCTCTCGTAATGCCTGTACGTACACGTGATAGACGCATTCAATAATGCCAGGCATGCGAAACGAGTAAGAGAACGGACGGCGCGGTTTATTTTTCGCGAATGGTCGACGCTTGTCGACCACGTTAAAACTCGTAATAGAGTGAAACTCTCAAACTCGTGCTCGCCGTGTAATATCCCAAACTCTATCCAGTACCGAGAGTCTGTAGTGCCCGGCGGGTGAGAATGCGTCGTAAATAGTACACTTGCAATGAAAGCGACCGGGCCGAAACCGTACGAGATGATTTACCGCGCTCTTAATTTTTCCGCCGACGAGTTTGTATGTATTACATACGTACTTTCTTGCCTTCGTACAGTTAATTCCGCGGATTTCTCCGACACGATATTGCCTCGACTATCGCGCCGTTGATATAAAATGCGAGTTTCCAGTTGCACTTTTGCCCGGAGCAGGTACTATCTATACTTTTTTTCCCGACTTTTATGTACTTGAAGATTTTATAAGCTCGTAAACTCCCTGTTTTTATGTAGTGATAATTAACAGTAACGATAATTAATAATTACAGGACGGATTTATGTTTTAAGCATATTTCTAATATTGCAAAATTTTTTATACTTATTTAATTATACGTTTTTGTGTTTTAATTGTGATCGATTCAATTAATAACGATTCAATTAATCGACTTCATGACCGACTAGTGAGAATACATGCGACACCGGCTCGTCCTGTCATTTTCCAAAATATCATGTCATGTAAAACCAAACTCCACCCGGACTTTTTTTCATTTTTTTTTTATTCCTTATCGCCGTCTATAAAACTCGACGAGCTGCCGCAGCCCGTTGAAATTGGTTTTAATAAAGAGTGCTGGGAAAACAGCGTCCGGGGGAGAGATCCATCTTCCCTATCGATAAAAGTATCCGGTCGCGAGAGCAGGTGGAAGAGAAAAAAAAATAGAGAAAGAGAAAGAGAGAGAGAAGCGCGCGCTCGACGTTCAATCACTGCCAACCGGATCGAAATGCAGACGATCGGGATATGCGAAAGTCCGCACCTATACCGTCACCGGGGGATGAGCCATCGGTACAGGTGGCCGGGAATCCACGAGCGGCGAAAAAATGCTAAAGTCAGCGACCATTGTGATCGTAATAAATTCGCTCGGCGGGTCAGGCAGCTAGTCCGCGTTCGATCTTGCACGATTTCCTCCGCAGCCGCAATTTCCCGTCAAGTGTTCCTTTGGTTCGCGGTCGGAAGCTGCGCGGGGGAAAGGAGGGCGGAATTAGAGCAATCCTCTCTAATGGTAATTAATGCGGCGACGCGGTCGATGTAACTCACGTCGAAGGAACAAGTCGTGCGATCAGGTCGACCGGTTCGGTCTGCCTCGTATTCAAGAGCTCACCGTTGGGACCTGGACGGACGAGTGAAAAGCGAGTAAAGGGAAAAAGAAAAAGTTAACCCTGGGTGACACGTTCGCCGCCGGATGAAACGGTCGGGTGTGTCTGTAGCGCGCGTGTGGTGGTATCGCGGCCAGCACTTTTAAACAATGAGGACTGATTGAATCGGGGGTCCGCCGCGCGCCTTAGTCCGAACCCTGGTGCTCTATGGACTCATGGTTTCATTCACCCTCGACCGGGAGAGCGAGGATCGCCGCCGGTCTCGAGGATGACGACGACGCCGGTGGCATGTGCGAGCGAAAACACGGACGTATATTTACCCAGCGCCGTCGCTTTGCCAGTTATCCTTACCAGTGAAGCGAAGGAAAGGCCGTTGTTATCCTCGAACAGACAGCGATGCAGTTATCCGGATAAACTGTGTTTCCATTCATCGTACGAATACTTTGCGTATACAAAGAAAGAAAGAGAGGGAAAAGGTAGAATTATCATTAGAATTGATATTTATAAGTTTTTTCTATTCTCTCTCATAATATATATTTATTAACGACGAAAAAAATATTTTTCAGCTCCATCCATTTTACTAAAAATTATTCAATTAATAACAATGACAGACAGATGAGTTATCGCAAATAAAGCACTTTATGCAAAATAAATTTATATTACTCTCTATAAAAGAAAAATACGTCTATTAATAATTTTTTGTTAATGACTGCTATAAGTAACAAATTTTTTTTTAATTTAGTCTTAGTAATTAAAAGAAAATAGAATAACTAAGAGATGATTCTCATGCAGTCCGCGTCAAATATTACTTTTTTCACACGCGAGAACAGTTCTCAAAACGTTATCATACTATCTCTGCAGTAACGCAGCGTTAAGTGTTAATGCAATCTCGGAACTGAAGTACCATAAGAAAGACATAGCGGGAGAATGGAACAGGTACAAACTGCGGCTCTTAAAAGCTCTCTTCAGTACTTCCGTACGGTGCTTAGCGCAACATCCCTTTCTTCTCTCTCGCATGCTTCTTCCGAAACGCTCCGAACTGCACCGCATTAACAGCGGCCGTGCACATGGAAGTGAATGCGAATTCGTAACATTTCTTCGGATAGCTCCACACGGAGAAACGCCGTTTCTTATAAGGATGTTAAATTGAACCATCGTAAAGAAATAACATTCGGAAAAAGCGTGGGAAGTAGAAGATATATCGGGCGTTCGTTATAGACCGAGCTTAGGAAGCACAGAAATGTGAAATTTCGCAGCGAAACGCCTCGAGGGTGTTAATTTCCACGAGCCAATTTTTCCACATCTAATCAGCAGCTAGTGAAGCAGACGCGCGTCTTAAGGGGTTATGCCCAGTCGTAAAAGTAAAAAAAAGACTGATTTTTATGTTTTTACACTTCCCTGAAGAATATCATATTGAAAATATTTCCTAAAAATTTCAAATTAATCGGATGCAAATTGGAGTTATAAGTGTATGTTTCATGAACCGCCAGAATGTATAACTTCGTTTAACACGACTATAAAGTTTCAGCTCTGATGTTTTGAGGGCTATCAAGTCAATATATGAAGATTTAAATAAACCAAAAATATATAGGCCCAGAATAGATGATTCTGTGTAAATTAAAAAATCTGCATTTTATTTAAACGTAAACTTGAAGCAAATCTTAAACGCGTTTTTCTCGAAATCACTTTTTCAAAGTCGGTGAGCAAGATATTTTGAAAACCGTTACACCGATTTGCTTGAAATTTTACAGGCTTCTTCTACATATAAAATCCTAGTAGATGAACGAAGGATTTTGTTTTTTAATGAATAATTTTTTTTACTTAATAAAAAATGAGCCATTTTTAAGTAAAGAAAAAGAATATCTTGGTGTCAAATGACTGCCATTTTGTCTCAAAACAATTTTTCGATTAATCCTTCGTTCATCTACTAGACAATTTCATACATTAACTACAGTTTATCGAATTTTTTATATTAGATGAATCAGCTTCGAATAGCACTGCTCACCGCGCAGGTTTAAAAAACTTTTTAAAAAACAATATCCGGAAGAATAGTTATAACTTCTACATTTTTTAATATTTTATTTTAAAAAAATATATAATAACATTCTTAATTTGTACTTTTTAAATAAAAATTGATTTGTAAAAAAAATTATTGTACTTAAAAAAAAATTCCCAAACATCATACTTTTTTCGGTCTGTTGACTAGGCATAACCCCTTAAAGGGAACAGGAAAGAATTGATGTACAATGTAACTTCTCTTCTCAAAAATTACACTCACAAGAGCGTGAATTGATCCTCTAAACGCTAATAATGTTGGTCATCGGATCGTTAAGTCATGTAATAAGGATCGTGGTTGATAATTTAGATAAGTGATTACTTTGGGAAGATTTATCCTCACTCCATGACTTCTCCATCAGCTAGTTACATCGTGACAAAATTCAGCGATCAGTATGCGTGCCGCGCGCATTAATTAATGGAAAAGCGGCGGAGCTTTAATAGAGCGACAGGGAGCCGATAATAATATACCGCGCGCTTACTTGCTAATGGTTTTCTATCGAGAGTGAGGGAATAATTAACTCATTACAAGCGATCGCGTATTGATTAAAGTCCGCTATTGCGGCGGACGAATTCGGACGGTATATAATTCGCTAAATAATTGGCTTATAATTGGCTTTAAAAATGCGAATCAAAGGTAGCATGGAGCGTGCAGTTAACTCTCTGCCAAACGCAAAGTATTGCCGGATTGTTATAATTATTATTCCAAGCGCAAAGTTTATACTTAACGCATCGATAAATCGCGCACCGCACATTTGGCGCTGTAAATGCGATTATATGTTAAATATCAATAAAGTAAATAAAATTACAACCGATCGCGCATGCAGCCATTAGATTTACACTTTAAAAATATTCATTAATTATTATTACATAATATTTAATGAAAAAGTGCGGAAACAAGAAATACCGAAATGAGAAAAATGAAAACTTGCGTTTATAATTGGCTTTCATAAATTATTGATTGCACGAGAAAAAATAGGTCTTATCCTGTTGTTATATTACATTATGTGCGAAAGTTTTTATACACATCTTAGATAAACGCATGCGCTCGTTCGATAATAATTGAACGATACGGAAGTTCTCGAGATTCGCCTACTCAACGTATATTTATCACCGACATAAATTCAAGCGTTTACATCACGTCTTAATGATGAAAAACGTCATCCTGGAGGCAAGAATTTCCTTTAATCGACACGAGAGTATAATTGCATCCGTTCTTGTGCCTTTTATACTCGATATGTCTATGCAATTGACGACTGTGATATACCAGGTGATACAGAATCATCATATATGTTTTGAATATCAAAAGTTGAACTACAAAAATTAGCGGTGATTGTATCGTCGGAACAACATTAACTAAGTAATTTACCTCTTAAAAATTAAATTTCATTTTTCTCAAAATTAAATTTTAGCCAACAGAGTTTCAAAAAAATGTGAATATGAAGGCAAAATATGCTTCAATTAAAATATTAAAATACTTTTTAATGGGAATCTGAGGAAGCTGGGATATATTTAATCGAGAAAAAAATTAAATTAAATTCGCATAACAAATGATCTCCTACGGCCAAGATAAAATCGACTTTACTCTTGGCTTTACGTACGAAGCTACTATGCAGCTACAGACAACGAAACGTGTGGCGGTACCGGGACACTCCGTACGCGTGTATTCCGGACGAGAAGGCCACGTAAATGCCTTCGTCCCGGTTGATTGAAATTTATGTTTTAATTCATAGCCGAATAGGCGGGAATGGCAAACACAACGCAAGTGCGCAGCTCGTCGACGATGGGCGAAGGGGAGAACGAGAGGCAGAAAGGAACAGAAAGGGACAGCGTGAGAGGAGGAGGAGGAGGGGGGGGATGAATGAGAGGTACGAGATGGGATGAACGAGAGGGAAGGACGCGAGGGCGGGTCATCTCGTTTCTCTGTTTGCTGTTAATTTACAGTGACGCGCCGCGGCTGAGTGCGTCCGGCGCTAATAAATTTCTAGAGCCACCCTGGCAACTCGACACCCTCCCCTCGCTGCACTTTTTCCCGCGCCGTCCGCCACCCCCGTCCGGTCCTTTTTCCCCCGCGCGATCCGCCGCAGCGACGAGATATTCCGGCCGCATCGAACAGCCCGCCGGCGCCACTGCCGCCCGATGTAGCAGCTCGGAGAAAAAGCGGCCTGTAAACGTGACGCGCGACCGCACGCCGGGATTTTGTGTACTTGATCAAATTGTAGCCATTACTGTTTGTACATTACGGAATTTCATTTTAATCGCAGCACAATGCAACGCGCAGCACTTCAATTGTATCAACTAATTGCGAGACACGATGTTCGAATTATCGATCTTTTCTAGGAGATAACGTTTTACTGTGGCATGTGTTAGATGGCTTTCGCGCATGAAAGATCCAATCCATTTTTTAATTATTTTAAGAACCGAAGATATTTCAGAGATTAACATATGCTTTATAATTTTATATAAAAAATAAAAATAAAAAAGAAGTAAAAAAACTTACACGGAAACTTTTATACCTCTACCATGTTTAAAAAATTTCGAACTCGTAAATTACATAAAGATAACTACAAAGGTAAAATTAAGTAAAATCTGTTAGTATAACGAAAAATTAATAATTTCGCGCAAATAAATAATTAGAAAGTAAAGAGAGAATGAGCGTTTGGCGAGCTTTGCTGAAACTGGGGCTGAAAACGCCTTGGATAATTATAAGTTTTTAGAGTTCTCTCGTTGCTAAAGCGCTATCCTCACTTCAAACTCGTTTTCTGCAATTTTTCTACTTTACTTTCTTTATTCGTGGTTTTAACGAGACTCTAAAACTGCGTCATTATTATCGAGATGAAGTGACTTTCTTATTGCTACAATTTTTATATGATGTAAAATAATGAAACATATATATTTTTCAAAAGTACGATACCTTATACAAGAAAAAAATTATTCTTTCTAAAATTCTCCCTCTCAGAAAATTTGTAGGACTTTCATGCAATTTTTAAAAACCAAAAAAATAATATGAATCAGTTTGATTATTTCGAAACGAGGGAAATGTCTAATAAAATACCTGTTGCATTGTCAATTGCGTTTAAATTTGCATTACTCTGAAAATTTTCTCCCAGATAAGGTTTTTTAATCTAATCTAATTGATTAGATTAGAGTAGAGAGTATATGAAATTGTCCTAACTTCTCTCTAGTACGACTCTATTTAATGTTTGTGCAACTTTACGTTTTGCTAAATCAAAACGTGAACGAAATCGATATTCTCTGGTATTTTTATTTTCTCGCATCGTAATATCGTGCGCGATGATATAAAGTCGTCGTAATGTATCAGAGCTTGAGAAGGAAAAGTGGTAAAAAGGCCGACAAACAAAGTGAAGGGTGCCAGCGACTGTAAATTTTCATCGATATACAAGGCAAAGCAGCATGAGAAATGGTGTTGCGAGCAAATTGTACTAGCAGTCAGTATTTTTGCGCGACAGAGATTTATGACGATCGACGTGTTTCCCGAATTTCAGGCAGTCCGCTCGTATATGCTTCAGACACTTGGAAATGGACGTTATAGCTTCCTCTCTCTCTTTCTGCAACATTTTAAAACAATTATAAAGTTCGACACTGAGAAATGTGATAAAAATAAAATATTTTGTCGTTCAGAAATGCTCCTTGAATACGACAGAATGTTGCAATAAACTTTGGAATTTGTTGCATGAATTAAAGTTTCGTTGAGTCTGATTATCCACAAATTAATACAGAAATTATTGTGTATAAAGAGAAAGAGAGAGAAAGAGAGAGACATACTGTTCTTATTTAATAAAAATTTATTGCAATGAACGCGCTATGCACTTTTAAAACGCAATTAAGTACATAGTTACCTAGTTACTTGATGCAATGGTAAAGAGCCTCATTTAGCTTTATCGTCGGTTTAAGAGTGCTCGACCATGTTTAAATTTACACGGAAAAGGAGCAGTCGACGATTTTGCGTGGAAGTTTAACCGCTTTCAAATATCTCATTAATTTCTGCCAATGGCAGGCGCAAGTTTGCTGTTCCGCTGCAGCTTCAAAACTCCCGAGAGATCATACTTCGGGACAAAATAAAGAAATGCAGGGAACTTTACTTGAGCCATCCCACTGCGGAGCAACGAGACGAACAGAAAAGAAAATAAGGGAAACAAGTATTTCTGCTTTCTCTTAAAACAGAGATATATGCGAGTGTACACGAATCCACGAAGGAACAAAACTAATTGTCTCCAGTACGAATAACCGCAAAATATATTAAATATACCAATGTCAACATGTAGATGTGAAGAAAATTAGATTATCTTTCTAAGATTTTTAACAAATCTGATAACTAATTAAAAATAATAATAATAAATTTCAATACGAGAAACACGATTGTAAAGAACAATTAAATTTTTTGTAACGATGCGTATATATATCTTCTTTTTACAAGTAATTGAAATTTCGATATGGATAAACAATATCAAATTCACTGGAATTGTTGTCAATTCTAGTTTTTATTGGTTTGAAATTATTTATGGGAAAAATTGCACATTAATTTTTAAAAAGTATTTTTGTAGTTTTTAGGAATACCAATGCAATTCTTTTTTAAATATGTATTTTAATATTTTCTAGTAAACTGTATTTTACATTTTGATATTAATCTCGAAAGGTATGTCAATTTATACAAGTTTCTTTCTCTGAAAAATTAAAATACGTTTCCCTTTTTCAAAAAAAAGAGATAAATTCAAACATATATTTATTTTAGGTTATTTATTTTAGTAGTGAGAACGCGAAGAGAGTATATGAAATATCACCTTCATATGTGGGGGTGTTGTGCGTAACTTTTGTATATTTTACGTGTAACTCTATACGCAAAATGTAAAGCAGAAAACAGGAGAACACGTCAGAATTACGAATGCCGGTTTCACTTCAATACGACTCGTATTTCACTCTGTGTCGTGAAGCAACGTATAGACATTGCTTTCAGTTTTCGAAACATCATGGTGTTTTTGTTTGCAACTACTCGCCAAATACACATGCCGTTTCTATTCAGCTCTCAATTTGTACAAGCACACATTTGTTTCTCTAAAAAGCAACTAGCTAGACGCGAGTTGGTCTCCCTTTTTGCGTCGAAAAAAAATTATTTTTCTAGTCAGAGATCCTAAGCATCAAAATTTATAGAGGCGATCGTTGTTTAAAAAACAATGCCGATAAAGAATAGTGAATAATATCGACTTTTGAGACAATTTTTGAGATAGTTTTTAAATTTCTACAGCTTGTCGAGAAAAAATAATTTGATTTCTTGATTTTGAATTCTTGATTGGAGTTTAAAACAAATCGTGTTCCGAGAAAAAAGATATTTTTCTCTCTATTTTAAATATTGTGTATGTGCGTGAGTGTGTAATCAAAATAAATAAAAAGAAATTACAGGATATTATAAAGTATTGAACGACTCGAATCGTTCATTTCTCTGCCGTTCCCCCCTGGAGATAGTATCTAATAATAGAGTAGTCTCAAAGGACGAAAACCAGAACGATCGAATTGATCGGACACTCATTACGAGAAGACAAATTTGTCCAGGAGCTATAAATTTGTGAGTCGGTCGTGCGGCAGAAAGTTCTCAAGATCGAAGTTCTACTGCAGAAACGTAGAACCGCGTAGAGAATCGAGGCAGTAGATCAGCAACGGGCACTTTATCAGCTAAAAGTCGGACATGGCTCGGTCGGAAACGCGACGAGGAGAGGAGCAGATTTACATGCGAGCGGCGCATTCGAGTCTGTGACCTCTCGCATTCGAGGGACATATCGCCCCTTATGGATACGCGCGATAACTCGCATAACTTATGCAATCTCAGTTGCCTCGCCACATGCAAAGTGGGATAGTCCGTTATTTCAATGAAACGACGTGCTCGTCGGACGATGAAGTTGTAAAGGATATGAGAATACGAGGACGATGCTTATCATGTAAAGTTAGTGGATAGAGCCGTACGTATCCACAATATGTTTTAGAAAAAATATATGTATTATATATTTAATGCTCTGCAACACAAAATTTTACAAAATAATTGACAAATAATTACACAATAAAAAATAAAATGTTAATTATAACATTTTTCACATTTCCCAGAAAGTCCACTTTAAATTTTAAGTTAAAATAACTCATTCGTCGTATGTTTCTTAATGACAAACTAAAAATGTTAAATAATTGACACAATACTTTACATTTATTTTTGTTATTGTGACTTTAAGTGTAATGTAAAAATAACATACAAATTAATTAAAAATTACATGAAAAAATAGTTACAATAACTCGTAAGAAATGTTGAGGATATTAACATATAATAGTAATTATTTTAACTTGAATTATTTGTAATAGAAACATTTGATTTTAGTAAATTTGATTATTTTATATGTCAAGGTTCAAGATTATTTGAAGATTTACTTTAACTTTTCTTAGAATGGTAAACTGACTTTGAGACATGTTGATTGTTTAAAATGATTACGTTAAAAATACTCAAAATAATATTCCATTTCTAAGAGATATATACAAAGTGTCAAGTTATGAAGTTGACATAAATGTAACACATGAAAACGTTATAAAAATAATAACATATAAGTTGTATGTTAATTTTACATTAAAGTACTAATCGAAACGTGGTAACATAAGAAAATTTTAACAGACGCTCAATTTTTTACTGTGTAGTGTAAAAATATATAAATATTTCTCAAACTTTTTATTTCTCTTATTTTTCTTTATATAAAATTTTGAACGTTAAGTATAAAAATACATGTCAAATATTAAATGTAAGTATTTTGTCCCATAGACTTGTTATTTCCAAAAATGCTGAAAATGATTATATACAGAGTGATCATCATTAACATGAAGAATTATATTCAATATTTTTTAATACAATTTGGTAAATGTTTTTTCAGAGAATATCGTTAATAAATTAATCGAAAAATATATTATAAATAAAATTATCTCGAGATCCGTGACTATACATATTTCAGGGTAATATCGAAATTTGCATATACAATTGTAATTCCCAATGGGATCTCGTGTCATTTTTAGTAATCTTTTTCCCGATTTATTTCCCTCCCTGATGCTTCTCAGTTTGTGCTAAATGAGTATCGCAATTCGATCCGGGAAAACAATCAACGACGGAGATCGCAGCAGTTCGCGTTCTCTCGTCGTTTTCAATCGCCGATGCTGGCTTTAAATTATCCGTAGCTTTTAGTAGCGAAATTTAATTAACTTCGCTCTCGAGAAAAGTAATAATGGCTCATTTTACATGGCGGCGGGGCAAGAGGTGAGAAGTGTCAACCGGGACATCGTTCGCGTCGATTCGTCGGCGAAAAGCTTCGTTATTGCGCCGTTCCTAGGTGGGATAACGAAGCGGCTCTGCGATATAAATGAAACAATCTGAAACAATCGTGAATTCTCTATCGCGACCTCGCGCGACGAGAATATCGAACGTATAATTCTCATTGTACTCTCGGCCTTTCCCATCTCGCCGATTGCGCGTGCAACGGTCCAAGTTTTAAGAAGATCCCGCCCGAATTCGTAAAACGAAATTCGTTTCTATTTTATCTTCCCTCTCATTCGTTGATCGGATATATTCGCTGATCTCTATGCATTGGATACAATAATGTCTATCGAATGTTACTTTCGGATTTATCGTGCAATGAATTTCGTTTACACAGTTCCCAATAATGTATATATGCGCGAGAGAAAAGAAGAGACGTATTTTATCAATATATAGAGTGTTTCTAAATAAATGCGAAAAATTTAGGAAATAATTCTTTATCGAAAATAAAGAAAAGTTTTTCATATAAAATTAGATTTTTATTTTTTTCTTAAATTATGCACAAGTTAAAAAAATAAAATTTGGTGGATATTTTCTACTAATAAAAGGATATTTATTAATATTTTTTAATCTTGCTGTACTGTTATTATGAAACTAACAACGCCTATTTTTTATTAGAACTTTTTAACAGATCGGAATGTGATCATCTAAAAATATGCGTTAGAAAGCTTAATTCCTTTAGAATTTTTTTGTTTTATTTTTTTCGTAAAATCGATAGTTTTCAAGAAAAAAGATAATATTATTATGCACAGTACCGTGATTTCGAGTTATGAAAAGTTGAATTTTAGAATAAAATAAAAAAGCAAATAAAACAAAATTACAGTATATGAAAAAAAAATGAAACAAGCAATATAAAAAAAATAAAAATCTAATTTTCACTTTCCTCTTTAGAAAAGTATAACTTTTTCAGAGAGGAATATAAGATAATAATATAATATAATATAATGTTTATATGAAAAAACTCTTTTACATTTTCTCCCTTTACATTTTCGATAAAAAATTATCTCCTAAAATTTTTCACACTTATTTAGAAATACCCTGTATGTTGCATTTATTTATCAATGTGCACTTTATATGCTATTTTACGTGTTACTTTATACAGTTAGTATCGATTCTGCCGACGATATTAAAAAGAAGATCACTCAGCTGCTGTCTTATCGACATCGTATCCGCGGTATGAAGATCGGTTAATGGGAAAAATTGGAAGCGTTCAGCGCGAGGGCGTTCAAGTTTGATTAAGTGGCGGACGTTAGACGCGCAGGCCGGTATTAGCGAACTTGCCGGGAACTTGTTCATTAATGGATCGGAGCTCTCAAGGACGCCTTGGGTAAATCCACGTTGTAATCCGACGGGCGAGCTCGTCCGACGGCAATTGAAACTGCCAGCGGCAGCCGAACTGCCGTCCCGGGTCGCCCGCAAGTAATATACGCAGGTATAATTAGTTGCGTCGCGCACTCGATAGCGGGGTGCCCGTCGGGGTGATTTGTTGGACATGGTTATTTTATCGCTCTTGCACGTCCGCGAGACGTGTTTCCGTCGAACGAGGCTACATAGCGGCTCCGCGGATGCTTACTATAACTCGACATCATCGGAGCACCAATAGCTCGCTTACGTATAACGTTCGATATTTTATTTCTCCCATATTTAACTCGCGATTGCATGTATTCTGTCATTGAGTCGGAGTACTATATTATATTCGGTATGTCCAAAAGATATTAAATTTCCAAAGTCGGGAAATATTCGAGAGAGGAATTTTTATCTAAATAAGATAAAAAAGAGGCTATTAAATTTTTTACTAAAAATAGATTCTCGGCGAAATATCAAGAGTAAGTTAAAGGATAATTTGATTATTAATGGGCATAACGCACGGAGTAATAACACGAATAATTAATATTCTCTCTTAGGATACATATATATTTATACAAAAATATATTATTATAACGTATAGAGAAATTATATTTTTCTGACAAAGAATCAAGCGGAAAATATTGGAAACAAAAGTATCGATATTTCAATGGTATCGTTAAAAATAGCTCGCAAACGGTACGTCCAAAATATACGTCGGTCGATGAAAAACGGCGGAAATTGATGATGATAGAAGAGCGAGAACTTTGCCGTCCGGAAATTAGTGACTCAAAGTAGAACGAGAAGCAGGTGCGCTTGATAAAAATATTAAGGTAAACCCAACTGTTATTGCCCATTCACGTGGTTATCGACCATTTAAGTTTAAGAACTTGTTTAATTTTTGAATGATGTATTGGTCTTTGCTCCTATACAGCATATATATAAGTATAATAAAAATAAAAAGATTAAAAAGATTAAGGTTTAAAAATAAAAACTAAAATTATGCTTTTTTAATCTCAGCTTCTAAAATATTTAAAGTCTCTTCCGTGTGTGTGTGTGTGTTTGATGCTGAACTGCAACGTATATCGTGCATCTCAAGCACATGATCCATTTTGTGTCACCGTCTCGTGATTATTTTTTATATATAATTAATTTTTTGTATAATTTATTGTAACTTTATTAGTTTATAATTAAGAAAATATTTTGTGTATAATAATAAGGCGAATTGATTTAAAATATCGCGCGTGTGAATCAACGGATTTTGATAATCCTGACAATCTGAGAGAAAAAGAAAGTCTAGGAAAAAGTGTTAAGCGTCGACGGAGTAATCCTGGTGTAATTTATTTATATATTAGTTGTGTGTACTAATTGAATTACACGATTAATCGCATTTTGATCTGTTAATTTATAAAGTTAGTCTGTTAAATATCCGTTTATTATTGTGTGCATCGCATACATATAAAATTCAATAATGCGTGTAATAATAATTTCTTGAAATTTTAAGTATTTTGCGCGTTGCTACAAATTTAGATCTTTTATTTTATAGGTCAACTAACTTTATCATTCAGCTGCATCATCAATTTAATTGTCGCGCATCGATCCGTGAGTGATAAAATTTTATTTTAATTTGAGACAAAAAATTTACAAAAATAT
Source organism: Camponotus vicinus (assembly GCF_025532165.1). NCBI lineage: Eukaryota > Metazoa > Arthropoda > Insecta > Hymenoptera > Formicidae > Camponotus > Camponotus vicinus. Next base: position 6,222,094 of record NW_028141979.1, on the reverse strand, counting down.
TTCTATATATATATATATATATGTGTGTGTGTGTGTGTGTGTGTGTGTGTGTACACACACGACATATTTATTTCGATTATGAATTTTAAAAATGGTTAGGATATGTATCTGTGTTTTAAGATATGTATCGATGTAAGTGACCCAGCGTTTGCCAGCGGAAGGTTAAAATATATGAGCTACAATATAGCCTAAATATGTATGATCGTTTATCTTTCACGATTTGGATAATGTGCTCACTTAAAAAAACGACCATAGTATCTTACCATATGATCGTAAACAAGCAAAAAAATCTGCTAAGCTTATTTGATATTTAATCGGCAATAAAAAAGATTTTCTTTTCGATTTTTGGCTAGAGATTCCCAGAATACATATAACCAGAAACAATAAAAAGTAATTGATAAAAATAACGAACATAACTAACATATATAAAATACAAAATTAACTAAAATACATAAAGCTATTAAATGTAAAGGAAAATTTTAGATCATAAAATTAAATTTACTTTTGCAAAATATGAAAACTTAATAATTAATTATAAAAGATTAAAATTAAAATAACAGTTTAAATTGTTGAAAGTAAAATATTTACTTACCTCTCAATTTCATATGTATACCCATTTATTTCTTTGTTTTGTTGGCCATACCATTTTAACGATATGGAATCATGTACATAAAATTATAGCTTTATTAATTCACAAACATTAAGATGGGCCATGCGTGATTAAGCGTCCATCAACGGTAGATTGAAGATAAAACAAAATAATTCTAACAACAAAATCGTAGATTATTTTCTATTAAACAAAACCACGTATGTAAAATTTAATATAAAATAAAAATAACTATAAAATAAATTATTTAGAATTTAAAACGTATTCTTTAATTTAATATAAAATAAGAATAATTATAAAATCAATTATTTAGAATTTGAAATGTATTCTTTAAACATTAATCAATGACGAAAAGGATGAAGGATGAAGGAAGTGATCAAGAAAAGACACATATGTTAAAAAAACATTTACATATTTATATATATAAAATATAATACAATTTGTTACAGTGTAGATGATAGTGTAGCGTTTAGATGTAAATATCGAGTGTAAATCGGGTAGGTATAAATCTAAGAGCATTATATGGAAGGATAGGGCGTTCGGTATGTGTATGTGTGTAGTGTGTATGTGTGTATTATAAAGATATAAGACGCTGTTTCCTTTTTTTTCAGCCACATCCCTATCCGAAATAGGTATCGAGTGTGTAGTAAAGTGCCTATGAGGTTCTCCGGACGTCGTTTAAATCTAAAACTATATACAGGACACACTCTATATGTACACGCACACGCTATTCGCTCGATTTTCTTAAATGCACTCTCGCGCTTATGCATTTTATCGCCCCGATAGCCGCACACATTTCATTCTTGCTTTAACAAAGAGCGCAAAATTCGAGCCCAGCAACCGCTAATCCTCTACGTACAGTACATACATTTTCGATTTCCTGGCCTTCACCGCCGTTTTCTTCGAGCCCACGATGACGTTGACGTCAACCGACTTCTCGCGCACTTCAAAACGGAAATCATATCCATTCGGAATTCGGTTCGGAATATACTCTCGATGGAATAAACATTTTTGTTGGAAATGATGCAAGGTGGAAGGGTACATCGAGACGTCGCAGAATTCGATTTTCCGATGTCGCGATAAGAATGTTGCCTTGAAAAAGAGACGGTATCCTGTCGAGTTTGCAGTTTATTTTACATAACTGCCGCCTCTCGAGGAGAACAACTTGATAATTTAATTTTCTTCAAACGTTGAATTAGATTATTTCAAATTAAACAAAATCTGATTTAGCTTCTAATTATCGAGGAAATATTAATATAATAATAATATGAAGAGAAATATATTAATAATTACAAATTATTAATTTTTCTTATAAAAGCAACAAATAAAAAATTGATTCTTTATGTGAAGCGCAAAGTTATTATTTTAGAAAAAATAAAATTCCTGGTAGACGAGAAAATAAAAGCAGATATAAATAGTATCGTCGCGTTATAAAAAGCGAAGGGAAGATATCGAGAAACATCTTTTCTTAGTCGTTTCTCAGACACGTTATCGAAAACATGGTGAAGGCCAGCAATCGTTACAAGAAAAAAAGATCGCCTAATATACCTACGATATCGGATCATCGAGTATAAATAGCGTAATAACACGTCGCTCTATCTTTACCTAACGTAATAATTATCTGAGTTTATTAAAGGACATTTAACTCGTGACGCTTTGCTTGATTGTTCTGTTCATATCACCGGCGGTTCCTTAGCACCCACCCACGTCGCCGACAATCCGCGACGGAGGACTTCGTCGAGATCCTCGACAGTCGACGTCGACGCATCATCGACGACGTATATCGATTCCTCGAGGACGATAACATTACGTCGTTCTCGCTTATCGCACAACGATTATTACGAACCCGTTCGACGAAGCTAAAATCGTTCGATTCAGCGGATTTCTAGATCATGCGTGTCCACGCAGCGGAGAAAAAGATAGAATCGAGGAGAGAAAGAAACTGTAGCGTGTGTGGAATCTCGGTCGAATCGATTAGCCGGAATTTTTGTCCGCGGCTACATGTGCTTTATGTGAGAATGTGGTACTATTGCACGTGTCTCGGTTCGAGAAAATTATATGGATGTGCCGAATAATAGCGCGACGCTGTCGAATCCCATCGGTAATCGATACTCGCGCAATATATATTTTCTTATATATATATGAATAATTTATACGTTAATCTAATATTTTATTTTGGAGGAGGGAGTTTTCCTCTCGGAAATTGGAAAAAAATTTTTTAGATAATCGCCATATAAATGTTCTAAAAAACGTGATCTACCTTGTCCTATTATTTAATCAAGCCTCAATAAAAATGCTCCATTTGAAATTTCTCGGAAATACCGAGCAATTCCGCAGCGGAAACTCGCACGTTCGCGAACATAACGGATTATTGGGGGAAAAAAAACGCTGCGCTGCCCGTCTCTTTGCGTAATAATTGTCCAGCGTGGCGTTGTGAGTTATCGAAAATAGTTGGCTGAACAACTACCGTATACCGAGTCGAGTACCGTTGGGAGGCGACGTCATACGCGGATTTATTGTCCGGCAACGCCGATCGCATTCCATCGCCAGGATGTGATTCCCCGTCCTCGCTCGTTGAATCGGCTCCAATCGGAACACAATATTTATAAAGCAATATATACTGGCAGTTCTCAGTGATTTCGATTCGACAAGTATAGCGTGGTTACGAACGAATATCTCCGTGCTGCTCGTTGACCCTTAAGTAGTCGATGGCATTCGGAAATCTATGTTTTTTTTATCTGCGAATAATTTTTTTATAGAATCAAGATGTGAAAAGATTGAATTTTTCCAATTTTTAAATTTTCCGTTTAATTAATTTATATAATTCAAGTTTTGAATCTTTTCATAAATCATATTTTAAATAAAAGAAGAAATTGTATAAAATTATATGTCATTTTCTTTACGACAATTTTGTTGTAAATAATTTTTTGCTAATAAGGTTTATTTATACGCTTGTAATAAATTTTTATTACACTATATATTGCAACTAAATGAATACTGTCAGACACATTCGACTCGTCGCGACTGCTTAAGGGTTAAGATTCGATTGCCCTAAGATCTTCTCTACACATACAGATTTCTCTATGACACATTTACGAATTACCATTAATATTAAATTGTAAAACGTGCTACACGTGTCCGCGAGATACCAATTAGTCGCGTCTATCCCTTTGAGACTTCGCTATACTAGGAGGGAGAGCAAGATGGGAGGAGATCCTTCCCGATCTTTAACACCGAAAAATGTCTCGTCGAAAATGCGAATTCGATGAAAAAATGCAAAAGTGATTTTGGCTAACAAAGCTCCTCGTTTCTTTTTCTCTCTGTTAAAATGGAAGTCGGTAACAGCGCGTGTTTAGGGACACTTCCGTTTCGTTTGATTCCGAAATGAGATAGAGTAACGAACAAATCCGAGAGTCGAGAGTCATTTAAATGGAAATTATCGAGAAAAGCTTTCGAATCGAATGCAAATCGCCATGCAGATTGTATCGATCAATACGTTCATTTGGCCCTTGAGAACGTTTACAAGTTTATTAGGCACGTCATATATATCTATATTTATTTGCATTGTGCGATTAATTGAAGTATGCAGCTAATAATAACAGAAATTACGATACGATAATAGTATATTAACATTAATCGATAAACTGAGAATTATATATGTGTATATAAACAGGACTTTGGTAAAATTAAATAGTTTCCTTTACAAGATTCGCTGTAAATCATTACAGAGTCAAGAATCGCTGTATCATGATACCGCAAGATATAAAATTGATAACTTAACTTATATATTGAGCAACTTATCGCATAATCAAGCGCATATCCATTTTATTATTTCTCGTTGACATATCAATAAAAATCAGTAATTGTAGTCATAATATGTTGGAGAATCGAGTGTCCCTATGTGTGTTAAACTCGTTTAAAATCTCGAAAGTGCGAGAAAGAGAGAGAGAGAGATAGAAAGTATGTATACATATGTATATGTATGTGTGTACGCAATAGTGAAAGATGTGTCGAAAGAGTCGCGCAAGTAATCTTTTTATATACATTAAATAAGGAATAAATAACCACTCGCGTACGATAACGAGTGTTGACAAGCGCGTGAATAATGTTACACGTAATAAACTGTACAGAATGTTACAAAGAGTCGTCAAATATGTATAATATTTATATATATAGTGTATCTATTTATATATGTATGTGTATATATATATATATATATATATATATATATATATATATAAAACACCCTCGCGTGAAACGCTCAACGAAAGAGATTACGAGATTCTTGTAACAAGACTTAGATTCTCGCATGAAATTGCTATCGCGTGCAAATCAACCAATGCTTATATAATCTTTATTTAAAAAACGCATCTCCTATCGCTACGATCTAATTAACAAAATGTACAGACTTCGGCGGGAACCGTGCGAGCAATGGACGCCGAAGCATACACAATTTATCGTGTAATTATCGTGTAATTTGCCAGAATTATCAGAACATTATTTCCCACAACTGACGTTTCCTTAGAAACCCCCGCGAGTTAAAGTAGCGAGAAATAAAAAAATTCAATTTCGCAAGTATAATTTTCATCATAATTGAAAATACATCCCACGCGTATAAAACAATGCACATTACACTTTTCGTGAGTTTCGTTCTCTCAGAGATTAATTCTTTGCTTTAATTACGATACGAAACAGAGTTATAATGAGATTTTAAATTAAAATGTTGCCATGAAAATATTGATTTCGTTCTATTTACTTTGGACTCTCCTTTCGCTCGAGGTTTGACTCTACATATTTTTCTCTTCGTAGGAAAGCTTTGATTTTTTTTCTGCCATATTCCAACTGAATTTGCGGCGTGTTAAATTAAATGGGGAAATAGTGCGCTATAAACTTCGGCTCCACGTCGTACCTTGAAAAATAGAATTCGCGAAACGTCCTTTCGCGAAAATTGCGATGCCTCGACCGGTCCCCGATCACCAAATAAACAGCCAACAATTAAACTCTCGCGAGTACATCGAAAGAAGCTCTAAAATAATTCCGCTCCAACGAGGCAGAACCGCAGAAAATTTGCAGATATCTCTCGTTCGGCCGGCAACGTCGTACGAGACAAAAAAGACAAAGAGCATTTTCAATGTCACTGTTAAATATTCTTTCTTCAGCCATCGAGACGAATATAGATGTAGTTTAATGCTTAAAAGGAATTTCAGGCATTCGTATGGTTGCATCAGGCAATGATCTCGAAATCGATAACGATGAAATGACTCACTCTAAGTGACAACAATGAATGGCAGTTTTATCAGGCAGTGTGATCACGGAACGAACTAATTAATTTAAATATAAATGGATGATGTAGTTTCCAGCGATGTATTCAATTGCATACATATGGAACGAGTTCGTCCGATTATTATCAGTTTTTTCTCATGATAGAAAAAATTATATAAACTAATATTTACAATGTATTTTTAATACAATGTTATACAAAAAACAAGATCCAAAAAATTATTAAAAATGAAATTGCTTCGTTACAGTGGTCCTTAACAATTTATTTACGATTATTATTGCAGCTTTTATACAAATCACGCAATATATACCTCCTGTGTATATAAAATAATTTATTAATTCCTTGTAAATATACATGATCAACATTAAAGAAAAAGAAAAACAATTTACATGAAACACGGAACGACTCATATGAAAGAATCTTGTACGATATATCTTTTTCGGAAAGCTTTTTCGAACTTTTGATTATTGATATCAACATCATCATCGAATGCGTGCAGCAAATGCATTTTTACAGAGAATAGAAAATCCCCGCATTATTATCCACGTTTAATATTCCTTTTCGTCGAGGTGCAACTTACACTTTTGAATCCAGCGTATGACACAGCCGATGCGCTCGTATCCGAGAGATATCCTGTTACGATCGTCCTGCGCAAGGACGCGGGATATTACGGATTCTCCGCGATAGCATGCATTTCGAATACGGCAGACGCAAATGCCCCGAGTATAAATAATAATGAGAATTTCAGGTGAGAAAATTTCCACGGCAATTTATAGGTATTTCCCATCGATCGGTGGAATTTCCTGGGCAAATCTCGAAATGCCGTATCGCAAAAAATCTCTATTGTATAACACATGCGCGAGCGGAAATCGCGAAAGAGGAAAGTCGATCGCGAAACGAGAACGCGATAGATCCGATCTCCCGCGCTCGGTTTCACCGCAAGTGAAATTAACGCGTCCCGTATCCACATCCGTTTCCGTCCAGCGCAGCGTCATTAACTCTTTCGTTCCTCCCGAGCGCTTTTCAGACGAGATGAATATTTGATTAACTTTCATCTCAAAAGAGATTGCGTCGTATTTGAAAATATTACAGAGGGGGAGATTAAAGATTCGACTTAAAAAAAAAGAAAAACAAACGTGCAAATCTATGTCAAAAATAAGAATGCAGAAAGGAACCTTTTCTAAATATGCGCAGCAAAAATACTCTGTACATTTGTTTGATGCTCTTTTCGCAGATGGTCTCTTAAAAATATCTACAACTTTTATAGAATTATTTATTTTGACTTATGAAAGATATGACAGTCTTCTTTTTAAGTCAAATCTTTAAATATCACAAGTCTCTGTAGAGAATATCTAATTCGATCAAACAATATTCCGGAAAATGAAATATTTTCATTTATTACGTTAGATTTATTTCTATATTTCTTATTTTAGACATTACCTCCTCAATAATCATTTTAACTATATAAAGAAAGAAAGAGTTAACGTTTCTGGCTGGTAAGACCGAGTATCGTGTATGGTGGACGAGATACTTTTGATGACGCTACCATATAAAATTGCCATAATTTTACTTCAACACCTATATGTCAAGATAATGTGGATCCGGTAATTTCCACTACATCTTCTATGATATATGTTTGTATATAAGTTTCATTTATACACCGACTGGTGATTGCAATTGTCCTTTCCCACTCGCGAAAATTTGAAAATTCTCGATTGAAGGCTAGCGAAATCCTGGCGCATGTATTTCTATGAACTGCCCACTTTGAACTCCAATTTCGATCAATAACGTGCAAATGTAGATTGGTGCGTCAGCAAAATTTTTAACAGTGTAAACTTACACGCTCAAATTAAATGTATCATATAAATCACTCCGATTATTTCATCTAATCTATCCGACAACGCGCAGATTTCGCTAGCCGTGCCAGAGAAATCACTCCATCGCAGCTCGAAAAAGAAGAAAACCATCAATCGAATCTCTCGACGCGCTCGGTCGGAGAACGATAATACCTATCTAAACCTAAGTTACGTGTCGCTGAGATTGGCATGTACTTACGCACTTCAGCTGCTGCTCGGTGTCGCGAATCATTCGCCGCGAATTCGATCGCGATGAACGATCGTCAGGACGATTCTGGATCCGAGTGAACTCGAACGACCGATCGACCAACGACGATGTTCACCTGAACGCGGCGCCAGCGACGACGGTTACCGCGGCCAGGATCACCGCTGCCGATACCGTACGTCCGCAGGAACTACCGGCCGTGGGCCCCGCGTCGCTGCTGCGAGACACTTTGCTGCGCACCAGCTGACCTCGCTCGATCGCGTTCGACTCGTCGCTGTCGGGATCGACTGGCGCGCCGATGTCGTCGTCCTCGCTCAGCAGCATCGACAGCTTGTTCCGCAGCGGCTTCTTCGCGCAGGGCACGTTCGCCTCCTCGTAGGGCCTGAGGATGCGCGGATAGTGCACCTCGAGGTTGTCCGTGCCGGGCAGAGCGCCCTTGCTGTTGCCGCACAGGGGTTTGAACGTGCCGGCCCGAGTGGCTTCCTGGAAGCTCTGGAAGTTGGTCTCCCAATCGTAACTGATCAGTCGTTCCTCCAGCGTCATGCCCGCCAACTTTTGCGGCTCCTCGATCCTTACCGGGCTGGAACCCCTGCAAAAATCAAAGTCATCCTCCGTCAAGTCGCTGTTATTTTTATTTTATATTTTATATTTATTTTTTTTGTATTTACACATAGTTTTAACTTTCTACATCTATTTAATTTGTCTTTATATTTTATCGTAGCTCTTCTGGTATATAATCTCTTTATTTTTCTTCTCTTCCATCTCTTAGTATTTTTAGATATTAACTGGATTGAGAGAATGATCTTATATGAATTTAAAAAGTAATATTGTAACAAGCTATTGATATTAAAAATAGAGAGATTAATTTTAGAAACTTTAGATATAAATTATTTATAATGTATCTGACAGATGTTATGTAACGATGGACGGCACATCTGATGCTACGTAAATATCACTCATTAAGTTAATGACACCAGGTGCTTTCGTAACGTCCTTAATAACCAATCAGAGAGTAAAACGTCGCGTAATCACCATTTGCATATAAACTGATATATGTAACAACGTATCTTAACGCAATGTATCTTATTAAATATTCATTTTTCGCGCAAACAATTTATCAGTCGAAATTATAACGATATTTTTAAGAGATAATAAAAATATAAATGAGCTAATCAAAAGTGATATAAGAAAACTCGTTCGAAAAAAAGCATATTTGAGGCAAAAAAGTCTGAATTAATTTTTAAATAAGCTCCAATTAATTAGACTATTCAAACATTATTGAAAATATATTTTCAGCAAAATTGTAAGAATATACGCATCTTTTCGTCTTCTTAATTGGAGAGACATAATTATCACGCCACAAATTTTTTTAATAATGTAACGGTTATAAATCAATGAAAATGTCAAACTTACTGTTCTAATTTCTGGATTCCCAAGCTATGCAGTACTGTCGGTAACGAGGGTAAAGAATAGCAGAGGGATAACTCAATGCGAGGATAATAGAGAACGGACACTAAACAAGTCTCTTCTCTCGTTGCCAAGCCGCCGAGCGTGATGGCCCCTCGTGATTCGGACGAGTACGTGCATTCGGCGACCAAGTGATCACGCTGTAAAAAGAAAAATCGCCTAACCGTGAATAAGCGCTAAACCACAAGAGAATCTTAAAAATTTAAAAGCTCGTAGTGCCGAGAAAAAACTTTGTTACATGAAATTTTATTATATAATGCGGATAATTTTTAAATCAACATAATAAGATTACATTAGCAATGTTTTTTATTATTATATAAAATAATTTCGTTACTTTATTTTATTGTATATACTGTTTATTATCGTAAATTCTCAATATTGTTATTTTTTAATTGAATTTTGTTGCATTTTTACCCTATGTTAACACGTAATCGCATTTTAAACCCTGCCGCTCGAGTCCGTTCAAACAATTAAACTCAAGTTCATGCGCCCTGCATCTATAGCATGTCGGCACTTTACGTGATCAAAGCTTATACTTATTGCACGTTAATAAACTTTGTAACAAGCTCATAAACTTTCTGATACGTGCTGCAGGTTATAATGCAGCGAAAAGTACGTTCGCGGCAACATAAGCGAAAGGCGTGCAATGTAGCGGAAAAACAGAACAGAAAAATAAGAATATATTAAAAGACTGCGCTGTGCGAGAGGGACGTAAGTTACTTGCGAAGCGCTTAAGGATATAATCTCGGATTACTTTCGAAGGAAAAATCTCGGATAGAGTTTAAGATTCTTCGCAATTCTCTTCCGTTAATCGGAGATATTTTATAATTGCATTAGCTCTCTATATCGCAGACAGATAAAACTAGATTTAATAAATGGCCGATAAATTGAATCCTGACACAACAATTAAAATAAACTTGAGCCTAGTATCCAATATCTCTTCTTCTTCAAACAATAATTATCTATAAAAAAGGGAAAAAAAGAGTACACTCGATATTAGAAAACAGCTGTTTTCTGTCAACGCACGCTTGACTCTTAATACATGCTTGAGTTGAGACTTGTACTTACCGGATACACCTTGACGGGTTTCTGGAGCTTCCGATACTCCTGATAATTGGGATCGTAGTTGGTATCGGCGGCGATCGGGGGCAGTTCCTCGCCGCCGCGGATCTGCCGCAGGCGAACTTTTCTACCGAGCTGATGGGTGTGCATGATGACGGCGAATATGTTGATGCCGCTGTTCGGTATCTTCTGACCGGTGCATTCGGCGATGCAGTGGCCCTCGGAGATCACCTCGGGCTGGCCCGGCGGTATTATATGCCGCCAGTTGGGGTCGATGCCGACGCTGAGGATGCCTGCATCGTGGCCGCGCAGCCGATCGGTGTAAAGGAGACGTAGACCGCTGCTGTCGCTGATGAAGGAGTCCATCTGCGGATTCGCGTAGTGGGTCTCCAGCATGAAGTAGCGCGGCCCCGTGTACGGATTGAGCGCGTATCCGGCCTCCGGCGGATAATTAAAGCCCTGACGAAGGGGAAGAGAAGGGAAACGATGGATTATGCAGAAGCCAGGCAGTAAATAAAAACAGGACCGCGGCTCTCCGGTCCGGTTCTTCGTCGGATCTGGTCCGGTCTGATCCGCGCCGTCCCCTACCCCGGCGACGTGTATTCCACCGGACCCCATAATCGGTACATGCCTCGATCCATCAGCGCGGACGACTCCCGATGCAGAAATTGTCGCTTATGAAATTCGTTTCCTTATTGGCGATGCGCGCAGACCGCGAATTACGCTCGGCTAATTTTAATTTTCCGATACTGATGATGAGCGAGATAACGATTCGGTCGCTTCGAGGAATTGAGCGGTAATCGTCGCTTTAATAAACGCTCCTAGATTTATTATTAATGCGGCCCGATAATTTCGATTATCCGCGCCCGGACTCTTGTTTGTTTTGTTAATGAGATTTCTGCTTTTAACTTTGGACGTTCAAATTCAGATCCGGTCAAATCATCCTCCTCTCGTTAGTATTTCTATCATAGTATATACTCTCTTCCCCGTCGTGAAAATTTTATTCAATATTTATTTTGCCCGATATCTAAAATTAATATTAAATTTTTTTAGTACCAATGTCGTGACTTTTAAAAATATAATATTATTCATTAATTTAATTCTAAAAGAGATATAAAGGGGGATGTAAAATAAAGATGAGAGTAAATGCACTCGATGCAACATTTATCTCGACAAATATTTAAAACGTATACTACTAGTATATACACGTATACTGCTAGTTAATGTTAATGTTACTCATCATTTATACTAGATCACTGAATTACTTGTTATACATGAGATCCCGACGCGTCTCACGATCAGTTACAACTTGGTATTTGTATTACCGATAACCACGAAGAAACAAGTTTGCGGTATTCCTGTTCTCACATTGGTATGCATTACACCGGACTTGGAATTATCATGAAACTCCGAACGTGTCTTGTATGCTCGTGCATAACGTTTGATAACGTATCAAAGTCGACGTACAAGAGTTTACGTGTTAAAGAGCCGTAGACATTAAGGAACAAATCGCCAATTAAAGTGTAAAACGCAGCAAGAAATTTAAAAAGAATTGTTCACGTACATCGTAATACACATTTTTTAAAGAAGCAAGACTTTAATCGACTTTAATCAATTATCACATCATTTTATTACACAATGATTCATCTCGATAGTTCCATCATAGATAATTAGAATTTTGATTGCAATCCATTACAGAGCGCGTAATCGATAAAAATCAATAGTTGGACGTTTGTATTTTATCTGTGCTTGTATTTTCGCAGATTTGCAGATGAACGCGCTCTAGTCGCGCAAAATTTGTCAACGATGGAAGCACTCGAGATTCTCTCTCGTGTGTGGGAGTGTAAGTGAAGTTTTCGACGTACCTCAGAACCGAGACTCCAAGTGGCCGCGATCGTGTTGCACTGGAATGCGGGTTTATCAGGAGCATAACAGACACTCCCGGACGTTTCGGCCGCGGATTCCAATTGGGCTTGATCTCCACGGCACTCGTACAGGATCATGTGATGTAGGTATTCGTGGCTTCCCGGCTGAATAACTGGTTCATACTGAAATACAGAACAGACGTACACGTTCATAACGAGGATTAATGTCGAGCGCATTTCGATTGTTTTCTGCAATGTCTTGATAATTCGGAAACAACGCTACGTATGTACTATTTCGCGTGCTTATTAAGAAAAGAATATTGATCGAAGAAACGTCAAGTGCGAGGGGAAGAGGATACTTTATATAAAATTTTCTCTATTTTATCTGAAATTTAATATTCTATGACATGTATTGATTTACATAAATATTTAATCCAACTTTGCAATCGAATATTCGCCATTTCAATATTTAAAGCAAGACGAACATCACTCGATTAATCAGTTATTAACCATCGATATTCAATAGAATATCGATAGAAAGAGGAAGTTGTTTCGCAGCTTAATAGACGCCATTTCTCGCAGTTTAAAGAAAGTTGTCGAGGTGTAAAATTGGAAAAATCGGGCTAGGACATCGGTCTCGCTCCAGTGTCGGGAGAACGTGCCGCGTTTTAATTTGTTCCTCCAACAAATTAAAGACTCGCCGATATATACCATAGCTATTCACGCTCGTTAATCTAGGAATACATTGGTCGATAAAAGTTCCGTAAAACGCAAAGGGACAGTTCCCGTTTTAAGCATTTGAGTTATCGCAAGTGGAACGCTAATCGATTTCCCTTCTCCGGATGCTAAGAAAGACCCGAGATAGAAACAGAGTCGCAATCGCATCGCGTAGTTGGGTCACGTTCGATCGAGTTCGAGATTCAGGTGTCGGTTGGTCGACTGGCGATAGATAGAGCGAACTATATTAGCCAGTCGTCCCAATGTTCTGTTCGGAAACTCTCGAGTGCGGATGTGAATATGCTAAAGACTAAAGAAGTAAAAAGTAAAAGAAAAAAATTGTAATATCAAAAATAAAGAGAGTCTTCTTACAAACGATTTGATATATTAGTAACGGTCAGTCAGTTGATCTCGGATTTCCAGCAGTCGTCAAATTTCAACGTCGCGTTAATTAACAAACGGATAAAATTCCAATAGAATATGATTGAGATTTTATCAAATTATCAGGAGTTGTGCGAGAGAAGATATAATTCGAGAGACATAAAATGGAAATTGTTCCGAAATACTTCTTGGCCAAATTATTTGTTGACGTGAAATGGGTAAAAATGGACGAATAAAATTTGAAATAAAATTTCGAGCAAAGAAGTAGCTTATTACATACAAAATTCTCTGGATCAAATATTTTATAGCATTCTTTTCCAATTCTTTTTACTATAAATGTATAATAAAAGTCCGTAATATCACGTTCATTCGGCTTGATTTTTGTTGGATGAGCGAAGTAGCGCGACAAACATTAGCATAATGTAAAATGCATCCGCGAGTCTGTCGACAATAAAATATTCCGCGCCGGAATATTTAAAGTCGTGAAAACGCGAGTCAGCAACCGCCCGTTTTATCCGCGTCTGTTTTCGTTGGCGCGGCCCGATTTCGATTTTTAACACGCAATTTGGAGAATCGCACGCCTCCGCATCGAAATGGGACGTATTACATCGACGTGGACCGATACGCAGTGGTAATACGAGGTTTACGACCGACTGCTTTATCACTGTCGCATTTATCGATGACATCTCGTGCATCGATCTGTCATCGGCGCTGATGGCGAAACCGACGACCGGAAACGGCGAAACGATCTCACCTACCGCATTGATCCTGTCATCCTACAGATCCGCCCAGCCGCTACATTTACGATGAAATTTCATAGCCGAATTAATCGATCATGCTCGATAATCACACTCGTGAATCGCCAAAGCTTTTTCTACGTCAGGACGGATAATGAAGCGCGCGATTATTTCCTTCTTTTTTGCAATAAAAGGCATATGGAGTGTTTTAAAGACGTTTATAGTTAATTATAAGACTTGAAATAATTCAAATTATTTTCTAATTAATTTATACATTTATATAGAACGCTCTCTTTCTAATTTAATTCTGTTTAGATATGAAAGAAATCATGTTGACGTTTTTAAAATGTTATTTATGATCAAAATATTATTCAAGAAGGAAAATTGTGAATTGAAATAAGTCTTGCTTCTAATACATCAGAGAGCGGTTTTTGAAAAAAGGAAACCATCGTCCCGGCTACGCGATTAATCATCTGATGTAAAATATCGTATAACCTCTAGATTATCATTTTGCGCGGCATATTTATCGGACGGCTACTTGACGAGGCATCTCGAGACGCGAAAACACGCGAGGCAGAAGAATATCTCCCATATGAGGCAGGAAGGGGGTGGGAAGGGGGGAAAGGAGATGGGAGGGGCGAGTCGGCAAACTCGACGTGCAGTTTCTTCGGCATTACAAGAGCATCCACCTTCGCTTTAATCAAGTCGGAGAGCGGCGGGCGCGCGCGAGCTACCGTAAACGGGTTATATACCTGGAGGAGAGAACTCACCTTCACGACGTGGTGTTTGTGATTAATGCTCGGCATCCTCAGGACACGGCACCAGAGCAGCATGTCTTGCTGCATGGGTAAACGAACCTGCACAGCAATTCGAATGGTACTTCGTTAAGCGAATATAATTCCATGCGAAATTAACGGATAGAGATACATTGAAACAATTGATACTTTGTATATCGATATTGAAATCACAAGGGAATATCGATAGGACGTTTTATATATCCGATATAAAAACGATTAATATATATGAGCGAAAATATACATGCATTTTAAAACATTAAAATGTAAAATGACTGATAATGTAGTTGAAGCAAAATTACGAAGGCACGAAAATATATTGCATTATAAATATCGATATCATTTTCACTACAAAAGAGATTAAAATTTTTAAAAAATTCTATAAAATATAATAGAAAATTACTTTAGAGCTTTTAGTTGAAATAATTTAATTAAATACTGATTTTTTATAAATAAAATATAAAGTATATATTTAGAAAAATAAATTGAAGTAATTCCATGCTATTTTTAGCCGCGATATCTTACATTACACTACTAACATTCAAAATTAGGCAACTCGTCCGAAATATTTTTATCTCACGAATGTTACGATATTATATCGCTGGAACTCTGTTTTGAAAACAAGCATTATACACCGTATCTTGAAATAATTGCCACTTTATAAGTACAAAAAGTTTCTTTGCTGAAACGAGTAGCGCAAGAAGTAGAGAGGAAAATTTGAGAAACTTGGCTACTTAACGCATACACACTAGTTTAATGGTTTGTTACAACATGGTAAGAGCAGTTAAACGCAAATATATACGAGAAATTCATTACCATATTTTCCGACGCCGCGTGCGACTTACATAACAAGGTTGCAAGTTGCTTTTATGATATACGAGCCCATTTCGCTCTGTCTCAAAGCGACGCTTTCCACGCCATGCGACTATTTTGCGCCAGTTCTCATGCACGGCCGGCTGCATTGTGTGCACGAACGCGTTGCGAGTTTTTCGGCACGTATAACACGGAATAAGAACTGCATCTACCGGCGTTAGTCACATTACTTGTTTTACGCTGTTCCGCTCGATATGCGAGCCATATTGTACGTGCGAACTCATTTTGCTCGATCTCAATCCTTTGCTATATTTTAGGCATCTCTTAGCCATAATCAACTGTATTGCATAGTAAAAAATAAAATGTCCATTTTAACATTTTTGACGTGTCCCAGAAAGTCCACTCTAAATTTTAAGTTAAAATAACTCATTCGTCGTATGTTTCTTAATGACAAACTAAAAATGTTAAATAATTGACACAATACTTTACATTTATTTTTGTTATCGTGACTTTAAGTATAATGTAAAAATAACATACAAATTAATTAAAAATTACACGAAAAAATGGTTGCAATAACTCGTAAGAATTGTTGTAGGACATTAACATATAATAGTAATTGTTTTAACTTAAATTATTTGTAATAGAAACATTTGATTTTAGTAAATTTGATTATTTTGTATGTCAAGGTTCAAGATTATTTGAAGTTTTACTTTAACTTTTCTTAGAATGTTAAACTGACTTGGGACATGTTGATTGTTTAAAATGATTATGTTAAAAATACTCAAAATAATATTCCATTTCTAAGAGACATATACAAAGTGTAAGTTATAAAGTTGACATAAATGTAACACATGAAAACGTTATAAAAATAATAGGATATAAGTTGTATATTAATTTTACATTAAAGTACTAATCAAAACGTGGTAACACAAGAAAATTTTAACATATCGCACAATTTTTTACTGTGTATACATCAATGTTTCGACATGAAATATTGAAAACATCCCTTAAACACAAGATTTTTCTAAACTTTAGCGCAGTATCATGACAAATATTGTAGAAATTTATTTATTCATTATTAAACATAGCGGTAGCAAATACTGATTTTTCCGGAATACGCATAATTTGCACAACTTTGCTTAACTATGCTTCTTGTTCTGTGACAGAATTACACGCATTAGGGCATTAGTCGCGCTTGTCCCACGTGTACATCTCGCATCTACAAGTCAGGATCGTAGTCTGTCGAATTATTCACGGACTTTCGTGCATCAATGGAACTCGGCAGCTTTGCTGTTGCGATGTGCATATCCCGGTAATACGTAGAAGCGAGGGAAAGCGAAAGGGAGACGGGTGGGTCGTTTTCAAACTGCTCGCCGCGGGGCGTAAGGGCGACCTGTATAGCGTTCGAGAGAATTACGAGATTCTCTTTTTCGCGCACCCCCTCCTACTCCGCTGCCCTAAGCGCTCGAGCCATGCCGTCGGATTCTCCCACGCCCTTACGCGAAATTATCGATGTCGAGATTACCGGGAAGGACGAGCGCGTTTATTGTTTTGCGGTCGAGCACTAACTGACGGCCGCGGGCGACTCGGGGATTCTTTTACGGATCAACCATGACGCATTTCCGACTTCTTGCTGCCAGGGACAATTTCCTCCGATCGATTGAAACACAATTTTTTATATCAAAAAATTGCAATAATTTTCAATATTAAATTTTGACAATTTTTTTATATCCAAATTTAATACAGTGAATTTAAAGGCATATTTAAATGAAAGACGCATTTGTATAAATGTGTAGCGAGAATGCAAAAACTATTAGCAAAACTGCCGGCAATTTCTAACAAATGGCAGAGTATCGCAAAACCTGAAGAGAACAATGCAACGTAAACCCGTTCCTCTCTCGCCTCATCTTCTTTGTGACTATTCTATTCATATTCATCGCGGCGCGATACAAAAGTTATTCGATCGCTCGGCAACTTTCGTGTACCGAGTTAAGAAAGAACTTCTCGCGATATTCGCGCAGGAAATGTAGAGCCAACGATACTTTGAAAGATACCGATATCTCTTTTTCGCGATATTTCGATATATTTCCATATATTTAAGTGCTAAATAATTTTGCAATCTCTTTACATTTCATATTTAAATGAAGCAAAACAAACTATATATTGTTACTTTAAATAGGAAAAGAAGAATCAAAAAGTATAGCTGGAAAGAACAGACTTGCCACCCCGATTATTCTGCTACAATAATTATAACAAATTCCTCGTTAATGCGAACAGAAGCCGGCGAAAAATGGCGGAGAAATTCGATAAACTGAAGGATTTATACAATATTCGAGATTTGGAACACGCAGAAATGCATTCGGAACCCTCGAAGCGCACGTTTGTCTCAAACGATATTACACGGGCTAACATTTCCGGGTCGTTTATCAGCATCGTTCGGAGAATGATCTTGCACTTTTTCGCGGGCCAACGAGCGGAATACGAGTCGTGGCCCGATTCCGGTCTCGATATAAACTATAAACAGCGCAGCAGGGCAGACGGTGGAATTAGCATTGTCCGATTTCCAGCGATAGCGCCGACCTCGTAATCTACGACCCGGCGACGCTAATGAACGAATAGTTTTTGCCGGATGTGACCCGGTTAAGATTTATGCCGCCATAAATTCGGCGCACAATGCCGTCTCTCTCTCTCTCTCCTCTCTCTCTCTTTAACAACGGCTCCGCTCGCGTTCGATAAAAATCCTGTACGAAACGTGCGCGGATCGAACATTCATCTCGCACGCACGATATACGCGATCTACACGCATGTGTCTACGCAAGCGACGATAGCAGAACCCTACGATGAGAATTTTGGGGAAAAAAAGCTCATTCGCATCTCGGAGATTCGGATAAATGAATAATCTGCCGATATCAAAACGATATCGAGAGCGCAAAATCAATCTTTATTATATTCATGAAAGAGTTCTCGATTTGAAGTTTAACTCCGAAATGAAGTAACATTCAATTAACTGGATAATTGTATAAAAAATTAAATATAATTTTGTAACTTTTATATCGATTAATTCCAAGTACTTTTTGAGCTGAATATTTCGAGTTTTCTTTCTTTCCGCTGTTTTTAATGCAAGTCTTTAGTATGAAATTATATATTCTCGAGCTAAAATTAATGTTGAGTTAATAACGAGTTACAACGTCGATGATTAGCGTTAATGATTTCTCGGCAAAGCCTGAATAAAGTAACTTTGGTTATCTTAAATACTTTCATGGAACCCGGCTTTGAAGCTTCCCTCCGTGCAAATCGAGTCCAATATCACAACGCCAATGGCAGATCCACTTTCGTGAACTCTAATTAAAACTCTTTAATCGTCTTTGTTCGCGCTCGCGAATTTCTCTCCGCGGTCGGGATGAATATTAACTTTGTTCTTGTTTCTTGTCACGTGCCGTCGTAATAACGCGATTCGTAATAAATGCAATGTGCACACCAACTGCTCTCTTTCTCTCTCTCTCTCTCTCTCTCTGTTTCTTTCTCATTTCCTTTTTTAATTATGTCAAGAACGAAACGAAATATTTTCTCCTTCAGATAGTTCGTTACGTATTTATCTCGACGGAACATCTTTATTGCACTTATCGCGTGGAATGTTAATTTTTATCTCACGGCACATGGTCGTCTTACGTTTTCCAAGTATGCGAAAAATTAAAAGCTAAGAAGATTAAAAAGTTTCCCCACCTGTTTGTTCAAAATGTCCCAGATCTTCAGCGGTGGCTCCGCGTCCTGATTACGCGAGCTTCGTCTGGGCTGCGTGTCCCTCTGCACCAGATACAACGGCCTCGAGCCTCGCACCGCGCCGTGATCGGGCAGAACCCCGGCCGCCGACACCGGCTCCTCGACATGATATTGCCAAACCACTTGCATCGTGTCGTTCTGAAACACAAAGGACCGCCCCGAGTCAAGAACGGGTCTCGTTCCGCGCTTTTTGTTGTCGAAAAATATTGATAGAGAAACAAGGCCACAAAGAGCTTGCGCCTTTATACATCCAAGTCGCCATAAAAATCGCTGCTTCCGGAAAGAAGGCGGACGCGAACAAACGGGCTTCTCTGAAGAGCGAAGATTGCGCGCTCGGCTGCGTCTTTTAATCAAACCTTTCGAAAAATTTACGATCGAAAATTGCGCCAAATTATTTTGCGAGACGTTTCTAAAAATTGCAGAAAAAAATACAAGTATGTATATCGATATTTTTCTCGCTAATTTAAATTTCGATAAAAATAACATTCTTTTCTAATAGAAATATAATTTTTATATATCAATTTTAATTTATATATTATTTTATATATTAATTTTAATGTATTGATTTAAAGCGACAATATTTTTCTCATTTTTTACAATACAATTCTTTAATAATTTTTCAGGCTTAAAAGATTTGTCTACTTCTTATGTAATCCTGGACAGCTTAAGCTTTCCGGCGCCCTTAAATTCGTAGGAAATCAGCCCCAGCGCTTATCAATGATCTGCGGCCGTGCTGCGGACATACGCGATTTAATTCACCCTGAAAAGAAAACCGACCGAGGGTGGCCGCGCGATATATCGAATACAAGCGACACGTCCCTCGGTCCGCTTGTCGCGGTTGGCCGCGAAGCGTACACGTGTCCAACAGCGCCAAACTTGGGGTCGCTTTTGCACGCGAACGAGCCACTTACACATCTTGGGGACAATCGCCTCTAATTGAGGAACTGGCCCGCAGGCTTCGTTAACCGATTCATTCCAAAAAATATCGCTCATTGACGCTATTCGAGTTGCATGAATAGAAATAAATAAATGTGGTATAACCGGATTTACGAGCTTGCGTTAATCAGAGTTATTTTTGTGCTTATGTTAATATAACATGTATTGAACGTTAATGTTTGCACGTAACGGGAGATCCTCTACCGCTTTTAGTCTTTTATCGATCGATCTCATTTAATAACAGGATGAAATATGAAGCAAAGTATACGGAAACTGAAGAATAATTAAATGTAAATTTCAAATATCTGAAAAAGGAAGATATATGTGTGTGCAAAATGAATGAGTGTTCTTTTAGTTTTAGTTTTTTAACAATTACGCATATTATTTAATTCTAATTTGTACGGAAAAGTGATACATTTTTCAAATATAAGAACGCGTACGGAATAAAAAAATTATTAATTGGAAAATTATTAATTGGATTCTCATTAATAGAAGGATAAAAAAGAATAATAAACATTTCTACCGTACGTATTAAATACGTGAAACAAATTAAGACATTTATTTGCAGAGATTTGCTCGAATCGCGTTACATGCAAAATATTACTCCGAGAATATTAATACCGCGGAATTCGCATTCATCATGTTCTCGATCGCTATCGATTCCTATCT
The DNA here is from genome assembly GCF_025532165.1 of Camponotus vicinus. NCBI lineage: Eukaryota > Metazoa > Arthropoda > Insecta > Hymenoptera > Formicidae > Camponotus > Camponotus vicinus. Next base: position 6,200,924 of record NW_028141979.1, on the reverse strand, counting down.
TTACCGTCACTAACATATCGGAATCCAGATTAAGAGCGCGCTTCGACACTCCGGACACGTCTCGGCGTGAAGAAAAAAATTGTCGGCGGAATCACAGAAGTCTCGCGCAATCGGCGTGCAAATTTGCAAGCCCCTCACGTGTCACCCATTCACGTTCCTCGATAATCGACAAGCGTTCTCCTTCTCGAGAGGGAAAGACTTCACATTGTCCGTTAACTCCACCGCATACAATCATTGGCGCACTTACAATTGTTTCAGAGTCTGTTCTGAGACAATCGGGCGCCCGTTTTCTTCGTTCGGATCAAGGGAGAGCGGGGATAAAAGTAGCGACCCAGATTCGACGGAATCGAAAGATTCTTGGGGCCAAGATGGAAAATCGATTAAGGCAAATGGGCGCGTTAGAAGGAAGGAGGCGAGAATCGCGCGATTCATCTTCGGTCGATTCTGGAGACGTTCTTTGACTACATTATACATTTTTCGTTGTCCTCTTCGATCAACTGCGGATTTTCTTGTCAAAAGTCTTTTACACAAATATGTCAAATCTACTCAAAACTTTAACATTAAACATAAAAACTTTGCAGATTAAAATAAATATGTATATTATCTTCTACACAACAAATTTCAAATAAATTTTATTTGGAATCTTGAAAAATTTATGATTTATTTGTCCAGAAATGAATCCAACAAATATATATAATAAATAAATTAAATATTTATGGAAATTAAATATTCTTATCGCTATTTTTTTCAGCCTGTCAAGATGATAATAAATACATCTCTTCCGCTTTTTCTTTCTGTCTCTGTGTTTTCTTCGGATATAAAGTTTGTAATTAATCCAACAAGTTCCGATATTTTATATTTCATCTTGGCATAATTTCACATTTCATTTCTTACAATGTTAAATATCATACTTTTATATTACATTTCTTACAATGTTAAATATCATAATTTTTAATTGTGCAAAATAGTTTAATTTTTTGGTCTTGTAATCTCTTTATTAATGCGCGCTTTAATTAAATTTTTCTAATTCAAATCTAACAAATTAAATTTGTTTTATAAAATCGTTCGTAAAATACTACCGTTAATTTAACTATATTACAGATTTTCATTAAACTATTCTCCAAGAATTTTATCTCTTATAACAAATAGTCTTCCTTCTATCGATTCTGATACATTCCTATGCAAGAGTGTCGGGAAAAATAGTAGCTCGTGAATATCCTTGATCGTCGAGTTCAAAGGATGCGGTGCTATTGTAAGATACGAGTCTACCATTCTCGATTCGAGTAAGCCACGCGTTCGATCTCAGAAATCCCGATTTAAAAGATCCGCCTAACTTGCTGCATCCTTAAGTAGGTCGACAAGGGAAGAATGGTGCGGAAAAAAAATTCTCCCGGAAATAGGAAACGATGTTGACGCTTATAGAGATCATTAAACTAGAATATAATCTATGGAAAATATAAAGATGCCTTAATTAGCACGAGAATATTTATTAGGGATATTTATTAGAGGCAGGAAGTTACGATATAATAGATGTGTATGACGTAATAAAATCATAACGAGAAGTTGTACAAAATGAGAAGAAATTATTTATAAGAAGTTAAAGTTTCAGATAATATCATAAACAGAATTACAAAGTCTCGAGTCGTTATCAATTAGCATTCTCATTAAATTATGCGAATAACACTCGGAAAGTTTTATACTCTTTTATGATAAAAAAAATTTAAATTTTAACAGACGAGAAATGTAACCGTTTGCTAAAGATTTTAAAACTCGGGGAGATATATATTTCCATAAAAAGTATTCTCGGCAAGATATATGGATGAGATATATAAAACGACGAATCTTGTTTGAGAAAGATAGGCTAGGTAACTTTGCACGACAAGATGTAAGCAAGAAGACAAACGGAACGGATTTGAGATTCGAAGACATCCTTCGCTAACTCAAGCAGCGTTTCTTTCGCGGAGCAACTTTGTTGTTCGTTGTTCTCACGAGCCGTAAATCTCTTCCGCTTGTTCGTTTTGCGCACCGATGTCCTTTCCCTCCGTCTGCGTATCTACGTTTAAGAGCAGTCGTAGCTCGCAATTATCCGTTCCAATAGTCGTTGGGTCAAAAGTCGAGAAGGAAGAGGAGAGGGGAAAGGGAGAGGCAGAAGATCCCATTTCGCAAGTTAAGGATGTCAGCCGCGATGTGAGCAAATGGCGCGCGAGTTCCCTTAGAAAACCCTGGCATAAAAGATCTGGGCCACGTGCTCCGTAGAATCCCAAAGTTGAGTGCGAAAAGGAAGAGAAGAAACGGGAGACGTGAAGGGGGTTGATCAAAAAGGAACCGTGATTCTACAATGGCGATTAATCGAGTTCGTTTTATTACGCAAAGCGAGGAAGGTTACTGTTATTGCAAATTTTTATCTTTAGACTCTAGGAAACGAATTTTGATTCTGATGTTAGGTAAAATAATTTATCGAACGACGACGAAAGAGAGTACATTTACACTTATGAATAATACAATGTCATCATGTAATTATTTAGGAGCTTTTCTGAGAGCCAAATATAACTTTCTTCATCTATTCTAGCGTTAGACTAAACTTGTCAGAATTAAAGGTTAATGTTCTCCATTTGGAATCTAAAGGTCAATGTGATATTGACGTTACTAAAAGGGTTGCAATAAAGGGATAACGAATGGGAATCATTCAGTACCCTCGTCGAGCACGCGAACTGGTCTATTCCTCCGAAATTGAAAAGCCACTTCTCTCCTTTCCCCTCTTTGAACTTTCCTCTTCCCACTCTGTTCTTCCACTTGGGTATTACACCAGAAATCGTATCTCACGGCTAACGTCACGCGGCAGTCGTTGAATTTAAGGGGCGTATCCCAATTTCTGGGTTAAGAGATATCACTCGCTATGTGAGCAAATGACGCGGCTCTTCCTCCCTCGGAAAATCCCTTTCTCGGAAAATTTTGGAAGCTCGATATCGTCCATTGCCTCCGCTTTCAAATCTTTACTACGGGCGATAAGTCGAAGGAAAAAGGACTCGCAAAAGCACGACTTTTGTGAAAGATGGCCTTTTCATAATGAGCATATTCGAGAAATGGTTCGGAATTGATGTCAAAATTTAAAAATAATGACAGATATCGCGGAATTAAATTTCAGTGTCGATATAAAATTCTATAATAATGTTTAATTAAATATCATTGGAATAAAAATTATATTTCATTCTCTAAACTTTTACATTAATTTCTTAAAAGTATAAAATAATGTTAAGATAATTTGTATATACTGTAACAGAGATTTCTGTTAATTGCGAATGTAAACAGTCTCTGTCTCCTCCTTTATGGAAACAATTCCGAAGTCAACACCGACGACAATCGTTCCGCTTTGACGCGGCGAAAGCAACTTCGTTTTCTTGGGGTAACTTTCGAACGTGCCCGAAGTATCTTTCTTCCTCTAAAAAAAAGAGAGAGAAAGAGAGGCAAGATAAGAGCATTGCGAAACTTCGAGCAGCGAGCAGTTTGCTTCTCGCTGAAAGAAGACGAGTCCGAACGCCCGTGGGATAGACAAACCGATACTCGTGAGTAGCTTTTGCCGAGGGCAACGTTAATTGCCCGAAGTAGAAAAACCCAACGGCCGGTTATCGACGCCCGCGTCTCCGTTTTTCCCCTCATCCCTTTCCCTCCGGCATCCGTCTTGCTCGCCTGTCGTCTTAGTCGAACGCGCGTTCGCATACAACTCCCGATAGGGAAAACTAATATTGAACATTCCTAAGTAGAATGCAAAGGGTGCGACTCGGAGGGTGGCGAGTCACCCCGGACGTCGGGAGAAGCCCGAACTCGAACTTGAAAGTTTTAAAAAGCAATTAAGGGCTTCAAACTCCCGACACATTCGCTTCTCGCCTGCCTACAGCCCCGTCCATGCCGCTCAACCCCTTATATATATCTCTCTATTTCTTGCTTCGTTCGTCATCATTCTCTCTCTCTTTCTCTCTTTACCCTGCTTCGTTCCCTCGTCATCTGTAGCAGGCATTCGATGGCTGACTCGTCGCTATCAAAATTGAATTATTTCGTTACTCTTAAGAGAGCTAATATTTTTTTCAGGGGGATATTTCGTCGATAAACGACGCCCTCGATTACCTACAGTGGTGGTTTAGTGACATCGTTAAATATAGATAAAAAGAGTGCGATAAAATGCTAAAGATGCTTGATGATAATTGCTTTTAATTCTGTAATTTAGACATTTTAATACTTAAAAAAATTAATCGACTTTAATTCGAGCTATTTAAATCATAAACTTTTTGAAAAAGAAATCAAGTAAGATGATGAATAAAATATTCTCTACTGTTTCTATTCTTTTAGAGAAAATAGTTTATTTTATAAGTTAAGAATTTTACCTAACGCGTGAAAAAATCACGTCCAAGTGCATCAAAGAATTTTTCATTAAGATGAAGGGCGGGAAATACATATAAGCTGAAGAAAATATTGATCATTACGCGAAATTCATCGCTTTATTACAAATATTTAAACGTGTATATCATAAATAAGGGTAGTTTGCCATAAAGTAGATAGAAGTTTGCTCGCATACTCGCCACCTGGGAACGACGGAGGTGCCGAATCGATAATCTCAGTCTCGCGAGATCTAGCCGGGGTATCTCGAATTCAAGTACTCCCGCGAGCGTGAGCGCAATTTGCAATAAAGCAATACACGGGCTTCTACATATTTATCACCGTGAAACGTAAGGAGAAATCGATAATCGCGCCGGAATATCCGATCCGGATGGCGGGATCGGATCGGCTCTCTCCGACAACCGACAGTCGAACTCGTACTCGATGCCCCGTAACGAAAACGCGCGTAAATCTCGGATCTTTACCGCAATCTCTTTACGGGGTGTCTCAAATTCTGCGGAAACCGTTAAGGAAAACGGCGAACGTTTAGAAACGAACAGATATCGATGGTTCCCTTACGAATGGTTGAAAGCTGAAGGATTTTAATTTCCGGATATGAGGAAATAAAATCCTCCATTTTCAAATTAATTTCAAATGGTACTTCCGGTAGATATTTAATAAACAATATTAAATATTGTATGTATATAAAATATATTTAATATCAAAAGATTGTAAAACGGTGGCCGAATCTTGGCCAAAGAAGATCGATGAATTTGTTGAGGATTATAAACGACTAGGAAGAATGGCTGTGCGAAGCTAGGACACCCTGTGTACAGGGTGGCGTATGTGTCCGCCTCGGCTGGAAATACGATATGCACACTGTAGGTGGGTGCAGTCATTTGTAACGCCAACGCCACTGAAAGTGTCGCGTAGCCCGGCGCACCTATGCCGATTAGATTCAAATAGCTATCAGTGTTTCGCGTGCTACGCGAGAAGAATACTTTACGCCGCATCGATTTTCTTGGCGGCGCGTGCAAACCGAGCTTCGTACCCTCTCGCCCCATGTTTAAACTGCCGCTAAATGCGCTTGTCGGATTCTCGTCGCGGGTTGATAAGGAACGCGATTCCCTTATATCCACAGGACTAAAAATCAGAATTAATCTAAATTCACATAACTCATTATATTATCCTAACTCATTATATTATCATTATGTTGGATCAAGACGGTCCCGATTTAACTACCTCTCTGAAAAATTATAAGGAAGTGATTAAAGAATTGTTGACTATGTTATTTAAAAATCTCAAGGTCTCTGAGAGAAATAAGATTCTCTTTAACGGACGTATAATAAAGTTTTAATCAAATCCTTAACTGATTTTTAATGATTAAATCGTGAACGGAGAGGATACGAGGAAAAGGACAAATTCCTTCCTTCGCGTAATATCGCTCGAAAGACGAGGAAATTAAGTCAGCCATGTCTTTTGACGTGATAAAGGTCGCGTAACATTTTCTTTAATTAGACAGATGCGATATTCAGGAATCCCAGTGATATCTCTTACTTCGCGTCGACCTAGGAACTTGGAAGAATCCCGAATAGAGCCGCCCGAGTGTCAAGTGCGAGTAGAATCGCTTTATCATGGCGACGGGAGAGCAATTCCTTTTCCTCGTTTCTGCTCTGCAAAGTTCCACCTTCCCCCTTCTCGTAGGAGGCTAGATAATTTTGGAATCGCGTGATTAAAGTTCTCTCGCGATTAAAGTTCCCGCTCCGTTTGAATAATGACGCGAAAATGCGCGCACGTCGACGAAGATACAAAAGCTATCGGCGCTTGTTGTGTTAGTTTCCGTACTTCCGGCGATAAAATAAGCGCGATCTCGCACGGACATCCAACCGCAACAGATAAGACGGCACGATTCCCGTTCAGACGTACGGATGTACACGCGTTTATCGCGGTATATGTTTTTAATGAAGTTCACAACAGAATTAAAATTGGCGGTACTTGGCAAGAGGTAACGCGCGATAGGGTGAGCTTCTATTTTGATTAAGAGTGATTCTTTGTTTGCTACAAGTTTTTGCATATTAAATTAAATTAAATATTATATATTAATTATATATTAATTATACAGGGTGTATCAGAGCGACCGTAACAACAGTTTTTTGAGGAACCTAAGCATTTTAGAGAAAAATGTTTCATACAAAAGTTGTAGGGCTTAAAATAACCTATATGATCATATCAGTTTGACTTTGAATAGCACCGTCAAGGTCACATAAAAAATAATTTGAATTTTTTAAATGGAAACCCCCATTTTTTATTGCATATTCTTGCAACTCATCTCGAGAGCTTTCCAAAACACTATAACAAAGTATTTTTTCATTGAGTACTTTTCGAGTTATGAGGCTTAAAGTAATATCTTAATTTTACATAAACCATAAAATATCTAGTAAAATATTCATTTTTTGATTATCTTACCTTAATACTTTTATGTACAAAATAATAAGAGGAATCAATTGGTGTAAAGAAAACACATAATTGTTTCGAAGAAAAAATATGTAATTTGCAATTAACAATAGGTTATTTTAAGCCCTACAACTTTTGTATGAAACATTTTTCTCTAAAATGCTTAGGTTCCTCAAAAAACTGCTGTTACGGTCGCTCTGATACACCCTGTATAATTTTATATATAAATTATATAATTAATTACATAATAATTATATAATTATTTAATAATTATATAATTATTATATTTAATAATTATATAATTATTATATAATAAGTATTATTATATAATAAGTATTATTATATAATAAGTATTATTATATAATAAGTATTATATAATAATTTATTATATATTAATTACATATATTATATATCAATTATATATTAAATTAGCATTTCTTAAATTTTGTCCTTGTGAAAAAGATGCAAATATCATAAAGTTTAGGGAAAAATTCTTATCGTTAGGTCTTTTATTCACGGAATCATTCACAGATGAATCCACGATAACGCGTGAATATTTACTTTAATTTCCTTCCGCATACTGCACGTATAAAAATAAAAACGAGTTAGAAAACGACTATCCATTATCTCCTTTAATTATCTATTCTTCCGCAGAAATGTATTCATACATATTGCCTATTAACGCGCAATTTATGTTCATGGATTTAACGGGACGTTTTTTTACCTTTAAAGCTCACGAGACGGATATCGGAACTTAATCATCACGTATAGCGGCGAACTACGTCGAGAAGCATTGATTGGATACGCCTGTATTCACCGCGTCGAAAAAGGGAGGGCTTCGCTAACAAGATTCTATCGCTTTGCCTGGTGTATCGTTGGTGCTCTCTTCATCAACGTGAAACCGATGAGCCAACATCGGCGAATACGTGGCCACCGGCGTACCTGAGCACATCCTCTGGTATGTACCCAGTCATTAACGGGTAAACTCAGTCTAAACTTCCCGGTGGATCCTGTCAAGGACCCCGAGCAATACTCACGAGCGTTGTTGCAACGTAACTAAGTGCGCGCCGAATTCGCTTGCCGATGCCTGAACTTCAGTGCTCGATATGCGAAGATTAATGGCGATCGTTTCAAGTTATTTCGGGATTAACGACGTATCGATTTTTTTTTCGGACGAGCCTAAGATGTATTTGTCAAATTTTCAATCACATGCTCGATTCATTAGAATAATGCCATCGATTTTAAATCAGGTCGAAGACGCGTTATTCGTCTACGTGTGTGTAAAAATCCATCTGCGTAGACGTACGTTTATTTCACGAGACAATTAACTGTTATTTTCACTAGCGGATTATTGATCATTAATTAATGTTACGATTGTTTAATGAAATGATGATTGAATAAAACATGCGTTTCGTTTCGCGACTGCAGCATTCGTAATTTACATGTTCAGATTGCGTTAAAATATTAACATCAATAATCCCGTAATTAATATTGATCATTTATATACAGCATGCGTCTGTATGTGTATGATTTCATATTCGCACATAACATGAAGACGAGTCTCCTTCACGTATTAGCGCTAATTTATATAAAATAAGAGTGCTTGTTGCTCCATTTTGTACCAAAAATCCTTCATTTTTAGAACACAAAAGAGTCAAAATAATATCTAAAAAATCCGGAATAAAAAATTAAATCGCAAGACTTCCCAGATCCTGAGGAGAATAGTAGCATCTTGGGAGACGCTACTATTTGCCGCTTACGCAAGGTCAATAAACGTAATAACGCGGGCCGCAAATAGTCGGCCAGGTAAAAATAGCTGATGGCAACAGTCGACCGTCGGAATCGGATGGTGGAGGCCACCCCTTATCGCTTATCGACGCGCAACGAAGCGGCGCGGCATCAAAGCGCGAGTATTCGCGTCAGCAAGCCGCGTGTCGAGGTGAGCACGAACGGCGTTTGTATAATTAACGAGCTTTGCGGTGCGGAGAAGGAGCGAGAAAGGGCGGGGGAGGAGGTGGGGGAGGGACCTCTCTTCCGCCTCGCGGCCAGGCCGGGTTCTAGCGGGTTCACCCCCCCCTCCCCCCTCCCCTCCCTTGGTAGAATCGCATGTGTTCGTTCCGCGCGCGCCACTTATGCCGAGAATACTGAATTATTCCGCAGCCGCGCACACGCGCGTGCCTCCCCCGTCTCGTAATTCTTCGGCTATCGATTCCGCGCACCGAGACCGCCGGTGTATCTCCGTTTTCTCTATCTCCCTTTCTCGTTTTTTTCCTCGCATTTTATGCAACGCGGAAGGCACCGTTTACCACGCCAAATGACCGAGCATCGGTGTTCGCGTTCGCGCCGCGCCGGCACCGTCATCCGCTATGGAAATCGCCGTGAAAACAGTGTCCGAGAATAAGTCCCGCGGCTTTCCACCCCCGCGCGTTGCGCTCATATGCGCCAACTTTTCCCTCGGAGAGCGTGAATCTTCTCTTCTTTTTCTTTTCTTTTTTTTTTTTTCGTCGATGGGAAACATAACGATATAAATAAATGCAACTGCGAGTGCGAGGGTGAGAAACCTAAGAGAAGTTGCACCTGAAAAATCGCGCCTATAGCGTCATAATATTGCGATCTTTTTTAAAACAATTGTACGCATTGTACTGTCAGCTGACGCGACGAAAAAGCACGTGATGTGTAAACGCAAGCATGAAAGTTCTCTGAATCAACGCTCGACAGATATTCGAACGACGAGTAACTGTCTGCTGACTCATGATTATAGGGTTTACAAGCTTATAGAATTCAGATAACAGATGTCAGGAGAGAAATGACCGCCGATGAGTCGCTCTCCATTCGCTGCGTGAAATGCACGCGTAGCAAATGGAGTTCTAATTTAATCTGATAGCGTGCTCGGCAAGGATATCTCGACGTTGCTTAGCAGGCGACGGGACGAGACGACGTCCTAGCCTATGACGTTGACTGTCGTGTCAACGAACCGGAGAATCCTTAGGGACCCCGTCGCCGACAGGGCAGACAGGAGGGCACTAAAGTTCGCGTAATTTAGGTACGGCTAGACTCTACCTCCGGTATATAACCGCGTCAATATTAATCATTGTCATCATCGTTGTCGTCGCGAAATCCGGGAACGCGGAAACATTCGGGAAAATCGGAAACGATGGGCGATCATATCCTCTCAAACGCACTTATAACGAGGTAGAAGGAAGGAAATTGGGAGGAGAGGCTTATGTTTGTCGAAAATAAACGTTGCGAATCGAATCACTATAAATCGTCCAAATCTTATATCCAAGATATAATCGATAAAGTGCATCGAGTAACATTCGTCTTGCGATTTCCTGGTTTAAGAGCGCTGAATATGCCTCGTATTATTCTGTTTTAATGTCTCGATGCTCGATAAATACACAATTTTTATAATTTTAATTTTACATTTATTTCAATAGAATCGAGACATTTAAGATTTAATAAAGTCTCATGACATATTCAAATAATTTTAAGTCCACTTTCCTAGCTCTACCTAGTTTTAGCGTTCAATTCTAAAAACAGAGATCGCTGCCAAGATTATATATGTCCCCGATGATGCGAAAGACAGAAAAGGGCGGATGCTCAGCTCGCGATAACGACTGGCATCAGCGGCAGCGCGTCTTCTCGCAAACCTCGCAAGCTTAATGCGCGCGAAAGTAGAAAAGATAGAACTGAGAGAGGAGTCGCAGGGGGCAAGGGTGAAGAAGGGAGGAAAGCCGAGAGAAACGTACTATACGTCAAGACAATAAGTGCCATTAAGATAACGGCGGTGGGGAGGCTTAGATAACCCCCGCATGAACCTCCTTCGCGGATCCGGTAATGGAGGATTCCGTTTTATTCCGCCGCTATTTTTGGCGTATCCCGCTGGAAACTTACGGATGTCCTTACTTTTTGGTGTAACGATCCAATCTTGGTCGATGCGCAAGCGACTAGCCATTCGCATCCCAGATAAGCGCGATAAAGCTCTCTTCATTCGGGAATGTCCGAATGTTGACTCCTCAAAATAAATCCACTCTGAATCTTTGCCGCAAGTTGAAGAAAAATGCGGCACACATTTTAACTTATTCCAGTAAAATATCGCTCGCAAACACATTAAATTATAGTATATGGTGTTACATGATCTATTCATATTCTAATTTCCCGTATTGCGAGTTCAAAATTTTATATTCTTGCTTTTTTGTTGTGGAAAAAATTCTCTCGAGCAAGGATATGAATAAGACATCGCTTTTGTGTGCTCTGGAAAAATTCAAAGAGCCGGTGGAACAGTAAGTTTTTCCTTTCGATGATTTTATCTTAAACTTTGACGGAGAAACTATGTACTCTCTCCTCTCTATCAGAGTTTTTCACATCAATTTCACTTCGATTCTCTGGAGAATATCGCGTATTTATACTCCTCATCTCGTGCGGAATAATAGTATGGTTCGTGATCTCGAAAAGAAGGGAAAAAAAATATTGAAGTAAGGGGGAAAGAGGAAAAGAGAAAGAAAGTGCCTCGAGTACATTCACGCACACATGCACCACTTTTGCGCGTCTTATCCCGATCAGTAATTAGTCCGATCGTTTGCCGAGAGCCCAGGGGCCGACTGCTGATTGGTATTAAAGGTATTGCTGATTGGATGAAATCGATGCTACCGCGATGAGCGAGGCTTTTTCTCCGGCGAAAGCTTTCTTTGTTTCCTCTCTTTCTCCCTGCTCGTCCGGAAATATGACGGAAAATGCTCTGGATATTATTAGATTGGATGTGTAAGATTAAGAATTTCGTTCCTTATCTCTTTTTGTTTCAATAAGCACGATAACATCGTTCATTATATTTGAAATTTTATGTAATATGCGGTTTATGAATTATGTACAAGACGCGTACGAGTTTATAATATTCGTCATACATCGTTAAATAATAACCAGTGAATTCCTGATTCTCGTAGGAATACAATTCTTTTCTTTCCTTCCTAAGCGAGGCTATCGGCTACGGATTTGAGAGTCAGCCCGCAAGAAATACGCGACTTTTGGGATGCCTCGTATATCCTGCACCGTATTTTCGATCCCCTCGCAAGAAGTTCGTCGGGAAGCAAATGACGCGAGTACGTTGAATACGAAGCACGGAGCACATTGCACAGAGGTTTGCGGTAGAGACGATGCCGGTGCAAGGGGGATGCAGCCCCTCGCATTCGCCTTATATTCGAGAGACGGGAGAGAGGTTTCTGCGCGCGAGGGGCAAGGGGGGAGGAGATGGTATACGCGATGGAGAGAGGAGCGTGGAATAACGCATGGATTGCGAGAGCGAAATTGGAGATCGAGTGGCGAACGCCGAAAGAGTGGCTGTGCCACTCGGCGGCGCAAACGGGACTATTCTATCGAGCCAGGGTGGAAAATGGAAAAACGCATGTATGTGCGAGGCAAGGGGTGAGATCGAAGATTGGCGCGGCGCGAAATAAGCCGTGCGAAATAAGCCGCGCGATATAAAATCCCCGACATCCGCGCTCTCGGCGTGGGATTCGCATGCCTGGCTCGAGATTCGTATATATTTCAGACTCATTGAGTCTCGGTACGGAAAGCGTGCACGCGCGTCGATCCGATAAAAGGATCATTGACTTTCGATCGTCGATTCGGAGGTCATAAGCCGACGTTCACCATCTCCGCTCTGTGCATTTTCACGCGGATTAAGTAAAAATATCAACGCCTCGAAGAATGGACCGTGCCACGTTGCTAGCTCGGAGGGAAAAAGGTTGAAAATATGTCAAGTCGAAGATCGTGAAACGATAAGCGAACAAAGTCATTTTCGTTTTTTCTAAAGCCAAGGAAAAATCAAGAAAAGAGAATCAATATTGAGAAGAGGGGTTGTACATTAAAAAGATATTAGCTTCCACTATCGAAAATGATTGGTTCACGAATGTATAAATCATATCATTTCATAATCATATTCATTTTCAAATTAAAGACATGTCAAAAATCGCGAGAAATGAGAATTTTCGCATAAGAATCGAAAGGATAACCAAAAGAGTATTTTTCTTTCAATTTCTTTTCATTCAACTTTTTAAAGTTGAATGAAAAAAAATGGTTCGTAAAATGAAGTACAGAATATCCCATGCGCCAACTTTTTCGAATTCTTTCTTCAATTCGTGCAATTTAAATTAGCGTCCTCGGAAATAATTAATATTATCTGGCTTTTGGAAAAAAGAAAGTACATATACGTGCAATGTGCCAAATATTCTGACGCATACTCCGCCAAATAGTAAGTACCACAGCAAGTGCCTGAAGAATGAAAATTTCTCACACGGAAAGTTTAAAATACGAAGGTTGAAAAATCTTGAGGAGAGTAAAACTCTTCCTCGCACACTTCTCATTTGAGTTCGCAAGCACGGACAGCAAATTTGTCGCGAGAATGAAGGAAAATAGGTGCGAAATGTCTTAGGCGATCTTCCTAAAAGATCGTGCGATCGCTAAAAATGAGGTTCCATTGAACACCTGGTTATAGAAAAATAGATAGATGCGAATACTCGGCGCGAATATTTTTCCGCGATGTGTGCGCTCTTCTATATCGATAATCAATAACGATAAATTACGCCCGAACATTATTTTCATCTCGGACAAGCTAATACTTTGACATTACAAAGAAAGAAAGTTGATGAATGATTCATATCGATTTTAATTACATTATTAAGGATGTGGCTGATGCTTTTTTAGCACAAGTGCGGACATCGTTTTCTATATTTCCTAGCCGCGACTCAGTTTTCCCAACATTATTTTCTGTCCGCCAAGCAAGACACACAAACTTTCTCGTCACGTCAGTGACGCGCGAACAGCTGAGAGACGCGTCGCGCGCGATAACTACCGGCGCTTATAGTTTATCTGCAAAAGAGCGACGACGCATATTAACGTAACGTAGCGTGACGCCCCGGTCCAGATACGACTTCCACGTATCTGCAGTTTGAACTTGCCGCCGCCTGCACCGTAAAACTGCATTCGGAATTTCTGGTAATATCATTCGTGCGCTATTAAGCCGTCACAGCACGAACGACGAGTTTAGAGCGAGCGCTTTTCGCGCAGTCAGGAAAGTTAACTTCAACGAGATGCGTTGGGAATGTATAAGCGGCGAATAATGTTAAAAATCCGTCGTGCGAAAATGGATTGTTGCGTTTCTCTTTTATATATATATATATATATATATATATATATATATATAGCTTTTGAAATGAAGCACATCTATCATTTTTCGCTCTAATCACTTGACTTCGATTTACTTGAGCTTATATCTTTCCTATAAGCACGCGCAAAACACGAGAATATATCAAACACATGTTAAATTAAAAATTTCAAAGTTTGTTATTTTATTTCGAGCGCTTGATTAAACATTTTAATCTTAAATTAATCTTTAATTAATTAAATTTTAATCTTTAATTTTAGTAGCAAAAGTAAGATCGGCCCGCTCTTTAGAAGAATTTCAATTGCGTTGCCTTCTGTGCAAAAATGCACATTTTCTTCAATATTCGAGGAATATTTCGTACTTTTGCCACATATGTAATATTACATGTCCTTTACATCGAATTCTTACATGTAGTTCTCTATATCGGAATTTTTGAATCAATAAATAATGAAAGTTACATTCAATCTCGATATCCAATTCCGATCAAATGTTTTGCGTTTTACTGCATCAATTGACATGACATTTTAACCGTGAATTTCTTTTTAATAGAGAAAGAAATGACAACATATTAAAAATTTAAAATAGATATATCGTTAATGCATTATTAAATAAATCAAAAAGTCGAAATTAATTAATAATTAATAAAAATAATAAAAAATAGTCTCTAACATTCAATTAATAAATCATGATTAATTAATAGGAAATTGGAAACCTGTAGAAGAAAATGCCGCAAGAATTTAATCAAATTATATCTAATTAGCAATTTTATTAAGTTTCCTTATAAATAAAAAATATTAATAATGAATAAAAAACGAATGAAAAATATTTTCCGTTAATTAAAAAATTGAGAAAATAAAATAGAAAATATAACTCTTGCGGAGATCTTTACTTCTTCAATTCTTAACGATCTGTCAGGCGATAAATCAAAGAATTAGGCCAATGGATTAATTATACCAACGATAACGATCGCTCTTCCCAAGCTCTCTCGATATCCGGCGCAGCATCCGAAGTAATTTCAGATCATAGCTCGAGATGGATTTCTCGCTACTCGTTTCCGTCGAACGATGCGAAATTGCACATACGGAAGATACTCAGCTGCAGATGCGCAAAGTCGGGATGGGACGCACGCGTGCACGTACGATATGCAACTTGCCTCTGCCGCCTCTTTTCGCGCGGAATTCAATCGGTGGCCTAGATTTCTCAACGATATTCGTCATTGGATCGCGTTACACGTCCGGAATATACAGAGTGATTCGCGAGGATGTGACATACAGGGGAATTGATCTGTCGAAAGTGAGTTTGAGTGAAGCAGAAATTCATGAAAATCGCACACAATATATCACGCAAAGCTGCGAATGTTTAAACATTAAGGTGAAGAAATAAAGAATTTTTCGTGCGATACATAAAAGAAAAATAGCAACGCTTACGCAAAGACTCATAAATTGATTTTGTCAATAGCTCGATTTGCAGTAATGAGCTTTTGAGAGAGAGAGAGAATGTGCGATTTTATAAATATATTACATAATTTGTGGCGATTATTCAGATTCGAGACCGCGTATATATATATATTATGGAGTTTTTAATTGAGTAACGTGGAAAATCAAATCCTAAATTTGTGCTACCTCATTGTGAGAATCGCATTGTATAATTCCTCGTTGCCTCCGCTGAATACAAGTTTGTAGACGAGCGAGAAAAAGCCATCGGACGAATGTTTGCGAGAATTTCATTCCAAACCAATTTTTTGCGCATAGGTACCAATGAGGTTTTTCTTTCACAAAGTGCGTTTGTTCTACGTTAGTTCTACAGTTTCTCTATGCATTCGGGGACATAAATATTTCGCAGAAATGGAAGGCGAGTTTAGGTCAGCGTATCAACTGTGCACGATGACTGTAGCCTTTGAATTTATATTTGCCTTAAGTAAACACACTCTGTGCTTGTAAAAAACGAATTTTTTTAGAATCTTTCTCTTTGCATATTTTATTCAAACCATCAACATTACATCAAAATTATTAATTACATATATTTTTGCGTGATAAATTTATTTTCTAAAATAATTTATATATATCAGAATTAAATATATATTTTTTAATAATCTATTTATGCTTCAAACATAAAATGCAATAGCTTTATAACGTGTGATTTAAGTCTTTTATTACATTATATCGTCGCTGATTTATTTAATACGATCGTCGAGGGATTAAACGTGAGTTCACCTCGAGGAAGATACTCAAACCGTACGGGACAGGAAAATTTTCGGCTTTGCTCGTTCCAGTTTGCGGTAGCCGCGACATGATATTTCACTCGGCGAATAATATATTATGCGCGATAACCCGAGCGCGGAAACGGGAAAGAGTTGTTCGTCCGTAAGTTAGTGAAACTATCGCTGATTCCGAGATATTTGCACGGGATTACCTCTTCGTTTAACTTCCGAGTACAGACGCGAAAGGGCGAGGGCGCGGTTCACCGCGATGAGGGAAGAGACGGGAAAAAATGACAAGGAGCTAGATAGGGAGATATTTGTTCAAATTTAGAATTTGAAATGTCTGCGCTTCTAATAAACACAAAATGGATAAAAAAAGGGCACAACAATTTTATATCAAGAAATTTTTGCTACATTTCTTATTAAATTCATTAAAAGTTACAAGTGAGAAATGTCAAAAATAAACGCATATATTCTGCATAGATTTAATAAAGAGTTAATGAAGCATTTAATAAGGTTTTCGTAATTTAAAGAAAATTAAAATCAATAGAAAAGCTACACAATTTTTAAATTATATATCTTATTTTTTTAATATCTTATATATTATTTAATCTCTTATTTATATCTTATTAAATTCATTAAAAGTTATATATAAATGGGAAACAATTATCAAAAATAAATGGATATATTTAATGAAGCATTTAACAGTATATTTATAATCCAAGGGAAATTAAAATCAACAGAGAAACTTTACAATTTTTTATTACATTCTTATTAAATTCATTAAAGATTATTATAAGTGATAAATAATTGTCGAAAATAAATTTAATAAGGTATTAACAGGATATTTATAATTTAAGAAATTAAAATCAATATAGAAGTTGCACAATTTTCTAACAGTACGATAAATGTACTTTAACAGTAGACTACACGCGAAGAAAGATCAATAGACGATGGATAGAACGAAGAACAAACGGAGGTGTCCTCCGAATAACGACGTCGTTGTCTTCTGTAACCGCTCGGATGAACGGAACGTGGAGGCCTAGGGAGAGAGGAAGGGTAGAAGAGTGTCGAGAATTGAGAAGTAGCAAAACTTTAACGCAAACTCCAAGTGAACGAAGTGTCGCCGTTTTGGAACGCGAGAGGAGGATCGAGTATACGATAACTCTCGCAGTCTGCTCTCCGGTCAGGTATCTCTCCTGGGTACGTGTGTTACCTGACCGGAACTCAAACATCGGTTACAGTTCTGCTCGCGTCGCCGATCTCGGAATCGAGTGACGCCCGATTAAAATAGATCGAATGTAGCGTCTCCGCGAACTTTGAACTGTTGCACATTGTGTGCCGATGGCTATTATACTTGCGACGTACATATATCAAAGATACATAAGGGTGCCTCAGCTTTCCGCAGCTCTATTTAAAAGAGATCAAATATTAACTCGAAAGGTACAGTTTTTTTTCATTGCGTACAGACATAAAAATAATATATTTATTTTTTAAGAAAAATAGTCATTAAATAGTGGAATACTTCGGAAACAGATTAAATGATAGAAAATCGAAGCTTTGTGTGAATTAAGAATTTTTGGGATTAAAAAATAAATAAAAGAAATATTTTATCCTCGTTAAATATTAACGTTTTATTTCAATAGTATTTAATTGAAAAACGAATTAGAAAAAAAAATTCAATGCGTATCGTAAAATACATATTTGCAGTTGGGATTTTATTCGACAGAACCGAAATGCTTTATATAATGAAGAATAATAAGTTATTTAGTAGGATTACTTTTTTGTTCGATTGTTCTATATTTATCTTTCATTTACGATCACGTTAAAATGCGATTCAATTTTATATTCAACAGACATCTGTCAATATTAATTCCCAAGTTAATCTTTTATAATCTACTAAAATACACACACACACTTAAAGGCATTTATAGAAAATATTTTTAAACAGCTAAAAGACGAGATTGAAGTTTAATGCGGGATCGAAATTATCGCGTATGCGTGTGTTCAATCTTTTTCGCTTCAATTAACGTAAAAGTCGCTCGTGGATAAGCATCTGAAAAATTACGCTTGATAACGCGCACGGGGAGAGGCGATGAACTTTCGATAATAAATCCGCTGGATGTACTATCTAAAAACGCGACGCGGCACGTCGTCGTCACGCGAGCGAAATATAGCATTTTCCGCTGAATGACGTCATTCGTTAAATATAATCGAAGTCCCTGGGTGACGCCGGGATCGGTCGATTTTAATACAGCTATGCCGAACATGTCGCGGTTATAGGTCTAGCGAGTTTCCGATCCGCAGAATTCAATCCAATTAAAAAGCAACACATTGCCATCTGTTACCTGGCGCTCTCTCTTTCTCTCTCTCTCTCTCAGGTAACTCCCCCGGGACACAGACTACCTGACCAGAACTCATATAACCGCGCGGTTGTACCGCCGATATAACGCGCGGATTCGTTAATGGAACTAAATTCTGAAAGCGGAAACACTCGAAACTTTCCTCATGTCGATCGTGACTCCGGTCGATTATCGGGTGACGTTAGACGAAACAGGTTGAATAAACTCATATGATGCTCATAACGAGAACAAAGTATTCGGTTACAAATGAAAAAGGTTATATTTGATTATAAAAATTAAGTTTAATTAAGTGTTTGGGTCGAAAAATAAATTTTCCGGGAAAAAAAGTTTATATTTAATTATATCTAATTATATGTAATTATGTATAATAAGATCTATTTATATTATCATTTATATATTATTGTGTTAAAATATTTTTAATTTCATATCAAATTGTGTAGAATTATATTAGATTTTCTTTTCTTTTATTTTACTCGATATTTTTACACAATTCGATGTGGATTTATAAATATTTTGATTTATATATATTTTAATTATATGTGTAAATAATAGTAATAAATAAATCTTATACATAATTATATATAATATCTCTTATATATAATATCTTATATATATAATATCTTGTATTTACACAATTATATATAATTAAATATAAATTTTTTTCCTGGATTGCTATTCGTTTACATCGATTCAATCGCGACTCGCTCGATGCGGTAAATTCGCGGTAAGGGTGATAATCCTTAGATCATTACAGAGAGTCGAGGAATTCGAAAGCTGTGTCGCGGACAAACTTTTTCGACGTCCTCGATTTAAGCGTAAATCTCGGAGCTTCGTTCGAGTTTGTTGGTCGATCGCTTACGCGAACTTCTTAAAAAGTACTATATCCGTCGTGCGGTATGAATTTAACGGGGAGCGAGCACGCATCGAAAGGAAGACAGAAAGAGGGAGAAATTCACTCGAGATTTTGTGCGTCGCGAGCGAAAGAAGGAACCAAGGTTTTCGTGCAAACTCTCGGTTGACGGTCGCATGCAAATTGATAATTTCGCATCCGTATTATGCGATAAACGCGACAAACTCCCGTGGAGGGGATGAAAATCGTGATTCAATAAATCCCCTTCCCACGTCGGCAATAAAAGACAGTCGGCATGCAAACTGCAATAGCCGACTAATAATGTAAATACAATCCGCCGCGATTAATAATCGGATATGCATTTAGCAAGAGCGAAATCAAACACGCGTATTTAGACTATCGCGAGTCTACATCTCGTTTATAAATGTAAGAAAAAATATATAATATTAATTATATATGTAAATTAAATTTCTTTTTTTACAAGTTATTTTAATAAGAATTTCTCTTGCCATTTCATGTGAAATTTGGACGGTAAATTATCGTTGACAGCCGCGTGAACCGAGCAATAGTTGGAACAATTGTTAGAAAGTATCGGTTCTCTAGTCGGATCTTCAAATTGAGAAAGTTTTAAGGAGCTTATTGGCGCGATAGAGGAGGGTGCGTTTAAAATTCGATCGTCCGGTAAAGAATCCGTAAAGAATCCGATATACTTCCGGATCTCTTTTGTGAACTTGGACACGTGCGCGGATTAACTCGTCAACTTTACGTGCTTCTGCTAACCGCGCCAGTTCCGATTCGAAGGATAACCGCGGACATAATAGTTGCATTATCGCCGCCAACGGGCATTTGGCCGTTGGCATTTAGGGCCGAGACGATCAGACAGTTTAAGCGGCCGAGCCGTGACCGGATCGATACGAAGCTTATCAAAGCTGTACTTGGGAGCGGTATCAGGCATGAGTTTCGTTTAGCATTTCGCAACCGAGCGAGGCGGGCCTCACGTGTCAAAGCTTTCGTGCATAATCTTGTGCATAATCTTGCTATTAATGCGAGCGTTTATCATCGCGAATGTGAATAAAATTAGGATGCAACGGGAATAATTTCACGCGAATTCCGATCGACAGTGATAAGCAAACGGATCGAGAGTCTCAAGTATGTGTTTGACTATTCAACACAAGAGTAAAATTGAATTTCTGTGCAGGATTCTTTAAAAAAAAAAATAAAATAAAATAAAACCACAAATATTATATTTAAAAAATAATTTCTAGAATTTTTTTGATGTCCCTATCCTATTAAGCTCGCTAAACAATTTTCTAGCGCAATCGCCATTATTGCGCTGCAATAGATCCAAAATCTCTGACGATGCGGACGTGTGACAGGTAAACGATTACATGCTATAAATTGCTGTTTGCGCAGCTGTAAAAGAAGGAAGCGATTTTTGAGTATCACCTTGCTCTCGCCGCGCCATAAATCACGTCCTTATTCCGCACGTGGACGCGTATAAATCTCGTTATAAATAACTGTAAACTATCGTGCACGGCCACGATGTAATTCCGCGGGGCACGGGGTGCCCCATCGCTCGCTGAAATCGTTTGTCGGATCTACTTTATTAATGGATCCTCTTGATCGCGATCGACAAGGCTACGGCATACTTGTCGACTTGGGAGAGATTAATTGCACTTTGTCGCATGCGAGTTATAGGCCGGTCGCCACGTGAATCCGATACTTTATTCAACTTTGAAAAAGAATCACGATCGGCGTCAAATGGTAATTCACTCTTAAGCCATAACACACGCGATTAAATAAAAATATAACAATATTGATTATGCACTTGGAAATTCTTAATATATTAGATTAATTCGTGGAAACAAAAATTTTGACAATTTTAGAAAATTAAGATGTTAATAATTCATATTTGAATTCAGAAACAATAATAATACCTGCGCCATAAATAAAAAAATGTGGAAATATTATCTTGATATTGCATTATCGAAAATTGATATTAATGAGATTATAAATGGCTGCCATCGGATATACAGATATACGCGTAAATAATCCTTCGTTATGATAATCGATTAATGAATTTTCCCTTATGTTAAATCTCTCTCTGTAATTCCCTTACTTACAACTTGGGCAATCTCGTTCTAAGCCTTAAGATCGCTACTTAGGGCTATGTAAACGCGCGGCTATCTTGGATTCGACGCACGATTATATGAGGGAGTAGCTGGTCATTAAACTCGTGTTTCGGATTACCCCTAATTCCTCGCGGGCGTCGCGCGAGGGGAGCTCGGATTAGTTAAAGATTAAGCTGTTGGACACGTTACTGCCCGTACTTCGACCTCGAGAAAGCCTCTCTTCGTTACAAAAGCACGCTTCCTCACCGGAAGACTAGAGTAATCGCGAGTGACTACCGTTGACTATCTCTCGACGGAATTACTCTTGACAGAAGGCATTCCATCCATTAATCGGCATGCATTAAGTATTGATTAAGCTGAAATAAAATAGCAATGTGATGTCAGACATATTTTATTAGTAGGACAAAATTACCAAAATTTGCAATAGTTTTATTCTATGAATAAAAAATAAAAATTTAAGATACAAATTTAATAATACTTTAAATTATTAAATCATGACTCTGATAAAATATGACCGATAATGTTAAACCTATATTTATTCGTCTGACTACATCTATTCATTTATCTCTATCGTTTTGAACGATACTCCGAAATGGGAGAAAAACCAGTGAAAATGAATGACTGCTTGGCTAACAGGATGTAGGCGTTCGAGCGATACGGAAACATCTCGTCGACACTTCCGAGCGTTCAGCGAGTCCGAGTTTCACGAGGATTGTAGAAGTGAAAACTGAAATTACTGAATGCACTCACTGCAACGTGTAATCTGATCACTGATGTTACATCCCAGAGGAACAAACTTGCGAGGCCAGTAAAATTACGGTAAAATCTTGCGTCGAATGAAATCGATTATTTCAATATTGTTTTTAACGCGGGAAAAGATTTCATCGCATCAAACGTACTAATGTCATTATTGATAAAAACATTGCTTCAATTAAACGAATTTCTCTAATGCTTCATTATGCACAGTATTCCGTAATTTTAATTTATTAAAACACTATTATATTTATTAAAATTATTATATTTATTAAAACGTATTCTCGGATGCGTTAATTTCATTTATTCAAAACTTAATTAATTTATTTATTAATTAATTAATTTATTTAACAAAATAGCGAGTCTAGAAATACATCGACTAAAAAAACTTGAGTCGTTGAGTGACATAATTATATTTTTAATGCGAATCGTATTTTCTTGAAAAATAAAATATAATTAAACTTTTTATTACAGTCATTTTTTTTTCTAATACAAAGAAAAAAAGTTATAAAGCGAAAAGTTTGAAGTATATCATTAAATCCAATAGCTCAATTATAAGCACGATTTTTTACTAAACCAATCTAATTCTCGTCTACTGAAAGCCAACTTTATAGAAGCGTGTCTATACTTGTGAAAGGACAATTAAAGAGAAAAGAAAGGAAACTTTTCTGGTCAATGCACTGAGATAGATCGATATTCGGCAAACACTTTTCCCATCTATCTATTTCATCTCGCCCGTATGTATCCTCTAGCCAAAAATACATACCCGATCGTACACGTGTGGATGGGGAAAAATTGTTGTAGCCACCAAGTAAATATTTCTCGATAAATGAAAAGTCACTATGCACATGCATATCGCCAATATTTGTAATCCAGAAGCACATAGCGGAGTAACGTCATGCTTTTAGCAAGTATTCATTTCGACATATCCATAGCAAAATATTTTTTTCGAAGAATTTATACATATATCCAATACATTCCGAATATTTGTACGAGCGCCGACCTTAGAAAAAAATTAAAAAATTTATAAATCGATTATCAGAAAGTGGATAAAATTAGAATTCGGTACTTTCACGACTTTTTTCATTCGCATAATTGCAAATCACCTTCTCTTCCAACGTGTGTCTATGCAAAAATACTTTTCACATATTTGCACACAAATTCCTACTGCATTTTACACATATTTCTATCGTAGTTACGCTATGCTATTCGAATACTTCAAGTTACGCGTTTCGATAAAAATAAAAAAAAGAGAAAAAAAACATATTTCGTGAAATAGGTGCTTCCATTTCGACCGATTGACTTGCAGCTCGCGAGCCAATATCGCGTTCGACGTCCTTCAAGATAACATTCGTGCGATTCCAAGACGGTACGCGCACGAAAACAATTTCGATCGCTGCCCGCTCACATCTTTCCAATTATTGCGAACGAGGCCGAGCACTTCGCGGACTTTATCGCGTCGCCTTGGCTTAAAGAAAGATTCGATAAGACAGCGGCGGGAGAACCAAGTCGAACGCCCGGGGATGATTGGAAAGCGCTCCCCCATCGATGGTCGCGCCAGAAGAAAGGGCCGCCGATAAGGGAGGTAGAGAAAGAGACGGTTTTCTGGTATATCGCAAAGTAAATCCTTCTAGGTAAATGTCAGTTTGCGAGTTTTTGGCCGATTGGAAAACTTGGGAGGGCAAGCGCGGCGCAAGGAGTAAGGCAAACTTCCACGAACTGTCATTAGTTACCGAAGAGCGTATTCCGATCTCCCAGTGGTCTTTTACCTCTCCGATCTCCCGCTTCTCCCTTTGTTTCCGCCCTCCCCCCTCATCCGCCCTCCCTGCTGTCTCTCTTTAACAAACATGTTGACAAGAGGTAGATTGCTCGCGCGGAAAAAGCAGGGAAAAGGTAACTCTCATTCGTTCCTTCTCTCTCCCTCTTATGACGCAGCTCGTGGTCGTTACCGCGCGCGGTTAGTTTTCTCTTTGTGTGAACTTCCGGGCAAATTTCACGAGCGAGCGCTCCCGTTACCTGTGCACCGCACCCTCTCGATCGACGCCAAGGGCATCCCTCTGCCCCAGCTACGCGGGGTGCAGTCGAATGTACGACCGATACCGTACCTAATATTCGGAGCGAAGGCCCTCCCGAGAGTAATATCGGGAAAGGAAAGATTGGAAGAGAAAATTCAATACGAATAGATTAAGCATCGATAAATACTCGAGACAAGTATTATCTAATTAACACGATGGTTGTGTACGAAAATTTGAATTTTCTCATTCTTTTTATTTTATTTATCGAGTGTACTTTAAATGAATTATTGTTCACGATTACATCTATAATTTACTTGAAACAATATCCACAAAATTCGATAAAATTTGGTAAGCGATATTTGACTTTGTTTGCGTTTAATATTCTAAATTGAAAAGGATAATATTATACAAAGAGAAAAATCAAATAAAGAATTTAATTTTGTTATAAAAAAAAAATAGTACAAGTACAATTTAAACGTTCTAGTATTATTGCCAGATCGAGATCAAAGCGTTTTGAGGTATGTGCAAAAACAAAAAATACCACTTTATTCCGCTACAAGTCGTTTCTGCGAGCAAACGCGCGTCGATTACGAGGCTTTGCAGGCGTCCTTATTCCAGTTCTACCAGTGCTATAATGCTGAAATCTCGCTACGGCTCTTGAAGAGAGGCTTTGATCGACAAGGCTACGCGCATTCCCGTGCAACGTAATGGGGAATCGAATCGGCTCGACGATAATTGTACCCCAAACGTACGTAATCTCACCCTGGCCGCTTCTCAGCGCGAAATACCCCGGGTCCTTGCCTAGTTGATTCGATTTCCCGTCGCGAATAGCTCCGCTTCCTTCCTTCCTTCCTTCCTTCCGGTGGGAATCCCGTTCCCTCTCCTCCCCTTCTCTCTTTGCTGTCCTCTTTTCCACCTACAATACAGAGCATGTATGCACCCAATAAGCCCATCGTGCCACACCTGGACGACCACGCGCTCTCCTCTCTTCTCTCCTTCTTTTTTCCATCTTTTCTCTTCCAATCGGTCAAATTCGATTTTCCTTTTACATCCAGCCGAGCTATTCGGAATAGCGATCAGTTCCATCGACGAGAGAGGACCTGCACTTGAGCTGACTGGTTTTCTCTCTTTTTCTTATACACATCACATGCCTTATTTTCATCTTTTTCTCTCTCGTCCGTCCTCTTCATAGTAGCAGGCTATTCGAGAGAGCGAAGTGGTAAACTAGATAGGGCTACGGATAGGAGCGGAATAGAGGCGGAATCGGGTCACACAGCTAGCCAATCCCCTCTGTAAGGCATCGCCAATCTAGCCACTAGTCACACGTACGCACTCGTCGCACCTACACATAAGCGTATTGCACGCGAGGGTTTCACGCTATCATCTCTTTCGCGGACAATTTTTTTCCTCGCTCTCTCTCTCTCTCTCTATCTCTTTCTCTTCTCATTTCCTTCGTACGCGAAATTCGTGATTAATTCACGAATTTCTCATGCTTCATATATCATCTTCGCAATTTCCACTCCGAGTTTTATAATCAATGTTTGTTCATCATCATTCTTGCTTACCTTATGCGTCATACTTCTTATTTGTATGAGTTGTTATTCATCAATTAATTCTTCCGTAGGAAGTTTCTACAAATTTACTTTGTTAAATATACATAATTGTAATTTGATTTTTTCGAATCGATCAAAATATTGATATAAATAAATATATAAATTTCGATCAAAATATTGATATAAATAAATATATAAATTTCAGAATTTGCATCAGTAGGCTCTATCTTTTCTTTTTCATACGCTCTCCCGCTTCTGGGAACATTTGTTCCTAGAAGACTCGTGTGTTCTCGCCCATCTTACGATGTATCTTCCTCGAGAGAATTGCACGTGAATGGATCTCCTAAGAAACTCGTAGGCCGTGAGTGTTTCACAAAGTGGAAATTCGCAGTGATGCCGATCCGGGGTTGCATAATACTGCGTCGTCGCGCGAAATCCCCGTCCCCGCGTGGCTCGCGCTTCCGTTCCTCAAAGGAAAAGCCCCGCCGCGGAACTTGTTCGGTTTCCAGCGCTCGGCTCGTAGTTTCAAACTGTTCCGAACGCCGGAACTGGTCGGATCGCCAAACTATGTACCCGGATATACAGCAAAGAGCGATGTTTTTTAACGTCCCTCGACTTAGGAAATATTTTCGAATATATAAAAATACACAGAGAGAGAGACGCGGCATATGCTATATTATACGCACACACACACAAAATAATTATATTATAATAATTATAATTTATTAATCAATTCCTTTAGACATTCAACTCTTATCAATCGAAAAAATATTCAAAATTAATTAATTCAAAGCCAGAAATATATGTGTATCCAGAGAGAGAAAGAGAGAGAGAGAAGAGAAGAAGGATATGAACATTTGATAAATTATAGCACAAATATCTTCTTGCTATAATTCCAAAGAATCATCAGTCTCTAGCTACAACACTATCAATAGTATGCGATTTATTGGCGGGTGGAATTCCGCGGTTCTCGTGGCCGCTATTTTCGATGCAACGTCAATCCGAATTTGCGTGGTTGCGCGGCTGACCGAAGAATGCATCCCGGATGCGCATTCACGTTAGTTTGCATCGCGAAACAATGTCGAGTGCTGTATAGAACGAGGAATACTCTTTCCGTTTATCATTGTGACTTAAAGGCAACACACTTCACGCTTTCAATATTTTTCAATCGTGCTTGATTTATGATAATAAAATAAAACAAGTGCAAAAGCGCGACTCGTTAAAAGTTTGAGGATTTATTCAGTGGCAAAATTACTCGCATAATTCCTTTAAGCATAAATTTTTACTCCCGACTGCTGCCAACCTACGGTTGGCAAAAGACGGAGGGAGTATGCGTTTCACCGAGCTCGGATCGGTACTCATAGCTTTTCTCGATAACAATAACATAGTTCGGTGTCATCTGTTGCACATCAGTTTTTTATTAACCAAGGATGGTTTAAAACATATAATTATTATTCTTTATTCTATTAATAAAAAGCGGAAAAACAATATTATACTTCCATAACTTTTTTTTTTTTCAAAATAAAAATAATAAATGATGGATATTTCAGCCGAGAATTAAGAATTTTGATATTCGATAGTACAAATTAAATTATAAGCGCAATTAAAATATATACGAAAAACATTTTTTATTACCTTACAAACTCTCACTGCTATGTCAACTGTCACTCAGGGAGAGAATATCTTTCTCTCTCTTTCTCTTGTCTCTTTATTATAGTTACTGGCGCAAAATGCAATACGCCGTCACGTATTTCACGGCCGCAATACTGTCCATGTATGATTCCGCTTCCATCAAACCGAAAGTCGTGCTATGCCAGGGCCAACAATCGTGTGACGAAAGGCTATTTCGCAAATTGACGCGGCAATAAAAGTAACTGAGTGCGGCAATCGACGGTATACTGTTCGCGAAATTCCGTCGAAACGGCGTGCCCGCGTCGCCATAAATCTACCAAACAGATCTACCGTCGCGATACCCAACGTAAGTGCAGTAGCTAGGCATACGAACGGTGGAGTTACTCTGTACACGTTGCAAGTCGCCGCGATAACCGAGTCAAATACGGACGAGCGCCGTGAAATTGAAAAAAATTGATTAATTCCGCTCGCGAGGGAAAGTTTGAATTACTATCGCGGATCGGAGCTGTATATTTTTCCGTATGTCCGCACACATACGTGTGCAAAAGTACACGACCAAGTACGTGTATATCGTATCGAGCGTATTCTGAGCTTCGAACTTTGCACGCGTATTTTTAGATGAATCTGAAATAAAGTTTTTTCCTTCATAAAATTTTAAACGCCCGATAATTATGGAGAGTTATCGAACGTGAAGTTTTAACGAATTAAATTTGTGTAAAGTATGTATGAATGGAACTATGCCAATTAATTAGCATAGGCATATGCTTTATTAGCTATAATATAAAAAATGTACAACTCATTTTTGTCGATTAAAAAATATTTAACGCTCAAAACTTTAATCTGAATTTAATTTCTCAAATGGAATTTTTTTTAATTTTTTATAAATTTTTAATTAAAATCCTATTTATGTATAATTTTTATAAAATTTGCTGATAGCCATAAACAATACATAGGATAAATATTCATTCTTTCAGATAAATTTATCTATAAATTTTTAAGCAAAAGTAATGTCAAATCGTTAATTGTTATTAAGCATTTAATATTGAAACTTCAAAAATTGCATATATAATCAAATTTTCGATGAGAAAATGTTACTTTCAGATCAATCTCAGAAAACAGTTTCTCAAAGTTCAATGCAAAGATTGCGAAAGATATATCCGTATATCGTGATAGCGCATCGTTTCGCTCAGTAAACTGGAGCAAACGATGCCGAGGTCACGAATGAGTGCAGTTTAACATATCCGTTCATCGTAGCTTCTCGGTAGCAATAACAATCCGTCATTGATTTCACCGATATCACTAATTAATTCGTTATTTCTTAAGCAACCGCGCTTTTAAACGTCACATCCAACGAAAATATAAAATAAACACAGAAAAAGTATACACGACTTAAAGATAAATGCACTCATTTTTCCACAACTATATAGGATGAACAAAATGCAAAATCCTTCAGTTAAATTGTATATAAATATACAAAACTATGCAAACATGCTATCAAGCAAATTCGTATTTTTCTGTCGCGTCAGAAAAAACAGATTCGTCCCGAGATACAGCTAAGAATAATAGATTCACCCACGATTCTCGCAGTCGCGTTTGTGATGCTCCATCATCTGGAGTAAAGATGAAGGAATTTTGCCAGGATAAAAAAAATTGATCGAGAATTTCTCGCGCGTGTCTACGAACTTTTGTTGCGAGTTACACGACTGTCTGCGTCGGTGGAAAGACGCGCGGAATTGGGTTACGAGTGCAACAGCGAGTTAACCCTTTATAAGGCCATTCCAACTTCGCAATTGCACGCTGGCATTGTCCTTATTTCCTATGTAGTGTCATGCCGTGCCTTCCGCGCCTCGTAGAAACGTCATTGCGCTGTTTTAAGACGCTTCCAGCGTAGGTAAGGCTCTGTAGCACGAGACTTGCGGTAATATAATTCTGTTAAAATTGATACCACAATAAGCAAACATGCATAAAATTGATAAAGTTTGTGCAAAGATACAAATCTCGCCGATAATTTCGATGTTTATGATTTTTTTATCAAATACCACAATGATATTCAAATAATATCCCATGTATTATAATTTATATAAAGTTATTTATTATATATAAAATTATATAATTTTATATATATATTTTATATATATATATATATAAAATATATATATAAAATATATATATAAAATTATTAAATATATATATATTTTATATATATATTTTATATATATATTAAAGTTTATAATAAACTCAATACATCCTTCAAGCTCGCGAACGAATCCGATTATACTTTACTATTTATTCAATTATTTTACTAATAATTCATTTAATATTTTTATTTTTAAAATTTTCATCCAATTTTTTTCTCAATATTCAATCATTAAATTTCCAATTAATATATATATTTTTATTTTTTAATCTAGTAAGTCTACCATCTTTACCTTCTTTTTTAATAAAATGATTAAAAATTTATATTCTCTTATTTAACTCTACTTTTTTTTAATTTTTATAATTATATTATTAAATTCTTTTATTTTAACTTATATTTATATTAATATAATAACTTTAATAATATTTTTTTATTCAATTAAATCTAAACTTTTTCATATATCGACTAATTATATTTCTTTAAAAAAATTTATTTAATATATTATTCTTTAGATTTTTCTTATCCTTAATTATAATTTTAATTTAAATTAAGATTTTAAGTTATTTTTAAAACTTTAAACCTTCAAAGTTTAATATACAATTTATTTATAAATCTTACATTTATGTTATTTTAATTCTACAAACTTCTTTAAATTTACAATTTAAACGGCACATGTTTAAAAACTGGATTTAATACAAACTTTCAATGTAAACGATTTGTAAATTGAGTCGCACATTATCCGAGATAGAATTGCTCGGCTGTGTATCGTACAATCATACGGATATTTTCATGTTACGAGTCCTTCAATTAGAATACCGTATTTTTCCGCAGCGAGATATTTTCCTACGATTTTCATCGATGTAACAGGATACGAAGATGGATGCTTACTTTTTCGACGAGATACACACGACGGCATGTTTGTTCCAGAAATACGTCGGCGGATACAGTGTCGTCGCGGTGTTATCAAGGATCCCGTCCCCATTTGCGATCGACAGAAATCAAATATTGAGATCGCCTCGGGAAGTTATTACTTGGCGAGTTTCGTCTTTCCGCTCGTACTTTATCGCGGCGCTTATCTCGGGTTTCTCTCGTTTCGAATTTAGAAGCCGGAGAGATTTTCCGCGATCGCGTACCATAGGTCGGCAATTTTTCCGGATTTCCAATTGCCGTTTCCAAATACGAACGGTGAATTTTTCACATCGTTCGTTCGTTCACCGAATTGCTAGCAGTGATCGTAGCGTGCAATGGAGAAAATTAATTTTTACGCCGCGACGTTTAACACGTGGCGTTACGTCAAAATGGAAAAAATCGAGATACATAATTATATAATATTCTTGTATAATATATAGAATATTCAAGATGCATTTTTTTTTAAACAAGCGATTCGTATCATATTTTACGCATTTTTCTCGTTCCACCCTCCTTCCTTTTGAGATCTCGACAAGGGTTGCGAGACTGCATTTTGCTTTACACAAGCTTGCTGCACCCAGGGTTGTAGCCCCCTCTTTGACGGAGAAAGAGAGGGAAACACGACACCACGCAAAAATATTATATCGGATATCGATATGTCGCGCGATCAGATAAAGGGCCCCGAGAGGGCCCCGCTGACTCGGTCGTTTTTCGTTTAGCGATGGAATCGCGGTTCGCTTCTATTTTCGCAGTATTTCGATGACTCAACCGTCAGACGGACATTCTCGGAGGGATGGCGGCGTCCTGTTTCCGTCTCTCTTTGTAGAGAAACGACACTCGAGATGATCGCGAAGAATTCCTCAGGCGCTTCCGGAGGGAGGAGGTAAGATCGTCTTGGCACAGATTGGCGTTCGGTCAACGAACTTGCTTCTTTCAAATTTTAATCATCTTGGACTATTATCAAAAACTTTTTATATCTTCGCTCTTCGCACATATAAGTTTCTAATAATAAATAATGTATTTTACATGTATCAGAGAGAATAATTATTAATATAATAATTATAACAGGGTATCTACTTAAATCTTGTAAAAAAGATTCCTTCATTTTCCAGATATTTTTAATCAAAATTTCAGAGAGATATATCAAAGAGATTATATAATATTTTAAATATTTTTTTAATACAATTTTCTAAAATAAATTTGTTCATTGCACGCGTTTTCTGATGTTTATTCGTAGGAAAAAACAAGATAGAGTCTCATAAGTTTTAAATGTCAGATTTGTAAATGTACTGAAAAAAACTTAACAGTTTTTTCGTAAGATAAACATTTTTCACTTGCATAACATTTTCATTTATCATTAAAAAAACTACGATA